>NC_091810.1:4800000-6094166 GCF_041296235.1 Equus asinus
AAGTGTACCAGATACTTCCATAGATTGTAATATTCTTATGGTTCCTTTTCTTGTGCGTATTGATAAAGTATCCTCACAATTGCTGCTTATTTATGATCTCTGCCCGCACCATACCATGAAATCTATATTTCCTAACACTACTAATGTGATATGCACTCGTAATGTGAAACAGTGAGGCCCGGGCCGCCCAAGCGGAATGTGGGCACTTACCTGCTCCACCACAGGGCCGGCCCTGAATTGTACTTTTGGACCAACCTTTTGCCTGAACTTGGGAAGACGTGGGCCTGTTTGGATTATTCGTGAAGGTGATTAGTAATAACATCATGGACGGTAACATTTTCCGTTCGTTCATGGGTTTAGGACTGATCATGTTCTCTTCGTAGTATTCCTCTTCACCTATTTGGAATGGTCTGCCTTTCTGTAGCATCTGTAAGCATTTGGAGGTGATTTTCCATCCTTGGAAGTTCACCTTCTGTAAACTCTTTCCGCCCCCAAAGCTTTATGACATCATTCTGGACCCCTTTTTGGATTTTTGATTTGAGGTGAATTTATAGCCATGACCCTGCATTAGAACGTACTATAACTTCCAGATTCACATCCTCATTGCTTTAGACTTCTGTGTAGCTTACATCATCTTCACCAGTGTAAGACTAATCACAGGCCCTCACCACACACTTGTGCCTAATCTTCTCTTTCACCCTCCGTCACCGCCCCTCTTTGCCTCTGGGAGCCCGCATACAAATGTTCAGTGCCACCTGTTGGTTAGTGCTTGCTTTTTCTTCTCCTTGTAAGTGAGATTCTATGGTATTTGAATTTCTCACTGGGGCTTGTTACACTTCCCCTAAAACCCTCACAGCCATTCTGGTGGTCACAAATGGCTGGATTGCATCATTTGTTCCGGCTGAGTGGTATACCATTGTGTGGCTATAGCCCATCTTCCTTCTCCAATCATCCCTTGCTGGACACCAGGGTGCTTTCCAAGTCTTGGATATCAGGAGTAAGACTGTGGTGAACACAGCCATGCACATGTCTTTATGCGGTAGTCTTTCTGACTGTTTTGGATAAGCAAGCGGCAGATTAATAGCTGGGTCATACGGGACATGGATACTTAAACTTCTGAGGCAGTTCCACACCTTTGGCATCGTGGCTGCACCGGGTTACACTCCCACCAGCAGTGCAGGAGGCTTCCCTTCTCTCCACCTCCTCTCTGACACTTGTTATTTCCTGTCTGCTTCCTTCTAGCCATGCTGACCACAGTGAGCTGCCATGGCCTTGCAGTTTGGATTTGCATTTTCCTGAGACTTAATGATGGTGAACAAGTTTTCATGCACCTACTGGCCCTCTTTCTGTCTTCTTCGGAGAAATCTCTGCTTCCATCTTTTGACCAGGTTTTCATTGGCTTGTTTTTTTTCTTGTGGAGACGTGCGAGTTGATTGTATCTTTGGGCTTTTCACCCCTTGTCCGATGTGTGGTTTGCAAACATCCTCTCCCAATCGTTGTGGTGTCTTAGTATTCAGTTGATGGTTTCCTTGAGTGGGCAGAAGTGTGTGCATTTGATGTGGTCCCGTTTGTTTCTTGTTTCCTTTGTTGCCCTTGCCCAGTCAGACATGCTTCTTCCAAATAGGCGGCTCAGACAGATGGCAAAGAGCACTCTGCCTAGGTCTTCTCCTACAAGGTTCACGGTTTCAAGTCTGCCATTCAAGGCTTTAATCCATTTCAGGTGGTGTGTGTGCCAGGTGTAACATCATGGTGTACTCTCGTTGTGTTCCATGTGGCTGTGCAGGCTTCCCAGCACCGTTTATTGTAGAGACTCTCCTTCCTCCGCTGTCTCCACTTGGCTCCCTGGTCCAAAATGGGCTGTCCATGTAAGTTTGAGTTGGGCTCTGGGCTCTCAATTGTTTTGCATGGGTCTTCATGCCTGTTTTGGGGCCCAGACTGTGCCGTTTCGGTACCTAGCGCTTCGTCCTCTATGTTGAAATCAGAAATTGTGACACGTGCTGCTTTGTTCGTTTTCCTGAGGATTCCTTTGCCTAGTCAGGGTCTCGTGTTGCTGGCTAGAAACTTTAGGATTCTCTCTTCTTCTCTGTGGCAAATACTGCTGCAACTTTGACTGGGATTGCATGGAATCCAGAGATTCCTTACTGCGGTATGAACCTTTCAAGTGTGTTAATCCTTCCATTCCTCGATCCCTCGATATCTTTTTTTTTCTTGTGTCTTCTTGAGTTTCTTTCCCCAAAGGTTTGCTAGTTTTTGAATTAACATAGAATTCACCTGTTTTGCTAAGGTTATTCACAGAGATCCTATTCTTCGTAATGGCAAGCTCCTGTTTTTTTGTTTTTTTTTTCCTTAGCTTCAGTTTTTCTGTTCTTTGCAACTTTTAATTGGTTTTGTTTTGGCACAAGTGCATTGCTGTGCTCACATCTGCTGGCAATGCTCCTGTATTTGCTGTGGAAGTCTGGCCCTGTCCAACGTCCCTTCCCATCTGCCTCTACTCTACCTCGGACGCCTGCACCAGAACAACTGAAGCAGAGGTGAGGAGGCCCAAACCGAGGATTCCACCCAGCCCATACTGGGCCACAGACCCAGAAGGTGCGGACCTCACCACTGCACCACCGGCCGGCCACTTACATGTTCAGTGGCAACGTGCAGTTGAGTGCAATGGGAGTTAAATATACTAGTGAGCCCAACTCTAGCACTGTGTAGATGAGGCTAGGTTGTTTTTCGGGTCCATTGTGATGTCAGAGGATTTGTCATAATTGTGTCTCTGAGGTCCAGCATGCTTCCTGGATACAGGTTTCAGAGCCTGCTTGGAGCAGTCTCATAACTCACCCTTCCCAGTTAGCCCATGCTTGACCTTCGCTGCCGTTTTTTGGCTTGTGAATTTCTCTGACTTTCAAACGTTCCAGCAGAGTCTGTCTAAAGACGGACATCATCTTTCATTGTGGATAATTCAGGTGTGATTTCTGTTCACCTTCCATTTTCTGGGTCCTCTTTTTCTTTTCCATAGTATACTCGTCATGGTCTTTCTCAGCTATCTCCCTTAGACATGCTTATCAGTCCGTTCTCCTTCATTCCAAGGGATTAGTTTGTATTTCTTTAATCGCTGTATGTTCTCTAGGGTGAGGTGTGAGTGCTTTCGTGACTCTTGGTTGTTGTCCTTGAATTTGCACCGGTCACTTGTAGGACTCTTGGCTACCCTAGCCTAGGTCAAACTAAGCACTGAGAACACGTGGTCATGTGGGTTGGTTTGACATCCTGAGATCAGAAACTCCAAATTCGAGGTGGTCCTGGCAACCCCCTTCACGGACACAATGTTTCCAAGACAACTTAGACAAATCGGATGAATTCCACTCTCCAGGAAAGATATTTTTCTGTCTCTTTTCCGGATTTGGGAAGTTTCGAACTTGACCCCTGATCCTTGAACGTTCCCCTAGATTCCGTCCAGATACGGGCTTACTTAATTTTTATAGGGTGTGCCATTTGTTTGCCCTACATCCTCTACCCTGGCCTGTTTATTTTTCTTGAAACACAACTGTAAAGTTCTAATTTTCGTGCAACTTCCTTACATATGGTGTCAAAACACATAATCAATAATCCTTCTACGGCAAGAGGTAGGGGGAGAGAATTTCGATGGAGGCAAACAGAGCACACTAGCCTGGGAGGGCAGCCTTCACGAAGGAACGAAGCCCTGTGGAAGAGGGTGCTTTTCAGCACCCTTGTAGAGCACTTCCAAACAAAGAGACATACCCCAAGCGTGACAGGGCTCCATTCCTTCAAGGCTTCCAAGACATCTCTTGGGACACATTACCATGTGCCCAGTGGGCCCACGTGACACCAGAGCTTCGGAAAAAGAGACTGACCTTCAAAGAATGCTATGGGCCTTGGAAAGGAGGCATCGATTCTTCTCTTCAATGTCCTCAAGACATCTTTCTTGACTTTGCATTATGCTTAAGGCACAAGGGCACTGTAGGTGTGATGAACGCCAAGTCCGGCCACTTGTTTCCAATGAAGTTGCAAGCTTGAATCAGCATGACCTCCCCATAGACTTGAATAGATGACAATGTTCTCCTCTCCGTGCCTGTCCCTCTATTCTCACTTGTGGCCTAGGGTTCCTTTCTTATCCCTTGCATCAGACTCTGTTTTATCTCTTCTAGTTTCTGTGCCTGCTTTCTGTTTGCCAAACCTGTTTCTGGGTGTCTGTCCCTTTAATAGCCTAGCCTAGGCCAATCCTCAGACTGTAACCATGCGGCCACCCTGGGGGACATGTTCACCGTGATGTCATAAGCGACCTCAAAATTCGAAGTTGTCCTGACAACCTCCGTGCACACAGAGTTTCACAGCCATCTCAGACCAGTCTGACTCCTCACCCTGTCTAGGTAGGATAGTTTTCCTTTTTCTGCAATTGTTGTCAGTTTCTATCTTTCTCCTTGAACTTCGAAAGGGCTCCTACATTCTCTCTAGACACTGGTTTCACTCCTGTAAGATTATCCTGGGTTTTATCTCTTATATCTTGGGTAGATGGCAAAATGGGTGGACCTTACCCAGAAAAAGTCCTGGACTCCCTCACAAGTTGAAGTTGCCCAGGGAATGTTCTGATGCACAATGATGGTGTCATCTCGTGGCACTCTGCCAATTCCACCTTGGCAGGTCACAAGTTTTCCTTCCTTCTGCCTTTGGGAAGTGTACCAGATACTTCCATAGATTGTAATATTCTTATGGTTCCTTTTCTTGTGCGTATTGATAACGTATCCTCACAATTGCTGCTTATTTATGATCTGTGCCCGCACCATACCATGAAATCTATATTTCCTAACACTACTAATGTGATATGCACTCGTAATGTGAAACAGTGAGGCCCGGGCCGCCCAAGCGGAATGTGGGCACTTACCTGCTCCACCACAGGGCCGGCCCTGAATTGTACTTTTGGACCAACCTTTTGCCTGAACTTGGGAAGACGTGGGCCTGTTTGGATTATTCGTGAAGGTGATTAGTAATAACATCATGGACGGTAACATTTTCCGTTCGTTCATGGGTTTAGGACTGATCATGTTCTCTTCGTAGTATTCCTCTTCACCTATTTGGAATGGTCTGCCTTTCTGTAGCATCTGTAAGCATTTGGAGGTGATTTTCCATCCTTGGAAGTTCACCTTCTGTAAACTCTTTCCGCCCCCAAAGCTTTATGACATCATTCTGGACCCCTTTTTGGATTTTTGATTTGAGGTGAATTTATAGCCATGACCCTGCATTAGAACGTACTATAACTTCCAGATTCACATCCTCATTGCTTTAGACTTCTGTGTAGCTTACATCATCTTCACCAGTGTAAGACTAATCACAGGCCCTCACCACACACTTGTGCCTAATCTTCTCTTTCACCCTCCGTCACCGCCCCTCTTTGCCTCTGGGAGCCCGCATACAAATGTTCAGTGCCACCTGTTGGTTAGTGCTTGCTTTTTCTTCTCCTTGTAAGTGAGATTCTATGGTATTTGAATTTCTCACTGGGGCTTGTTACACTTCCCCTAAAACCCTCACAGCCATTCTGGTGGTCACAAATGGCTGGATTGCATCATTTGTTCCGGCTGAGTGGTATACCATTGTGTGGCTATAGCCCATCTTCCTTCTCCAATCATCCCTTGCTGGACACCAGGGTGCTTTCCAAGTCTTGGATATCAGGAGTAAGACTGTGGTGAACACAGCCATGCACATGTCTTTATGCGGTAGTCTTTCTGACTTTTTTGGATAAGCAAGCGGCAGATTAATAGCTGGGTCATACGGGACATGGATACTTAAACTTCTGAGGCAGTTCCACACCTTTGGCATCGTGGCTGCACCGGGTTACACTCCCACCAGCAGTGCAGGAGGCTTCCCTTCTCTCCACCTCCTCTCTGACACTTGTTATTTCCTGTCTGCTTCCTTCTAGCCATGCTGACCACAGTGAGCTGCCATGGCCTTGCAGTTTGGATTTGCATTTTCCTGAGACTTCATGATGGTGAACAAGTTTTCATGCACCTACTGGCCCTCTTTCTGTCTTCTTCGGAGAAATCTCTGCTTCCATCTTTTGACCAGGTTTTCATTGGCTTGTTTTTTTTCTTGTGGAGACGTGCGAGTTGATTGTATCTTTGGGCTTTTCACCCCTTGTCCGATGTGTGGTTTGCAAACATCCTCTCCCAATCGTTGTGGTGTCTTAGTATTCAGTTGATGGTTTCCTTGAGTGGGCAGAAGTGTGTGCATTTGATGTGGTCCCGTTTGTTTCTTGTTTCCTTTGTTGCCCTTGCCCAGTCAGACATGCTTCTTCCAAATAGGCGGCTCAGACAGATGGCAAAGAGCACTCTGCCTAGGTCTTCTCCTACAAGGTTCACGGTTTCAAGTCTGCCATTCAAGGCTTTAATCCATTTCAGGTGGTGTGTGTGCCAGGTGTAACATCATGGTGTACTCTCGTTGTGTTCCATGTGGCTGTGCAGGCTTCCCAGCACCGTTTATTGTAGAGACTCTCCTTCCTCCGCTGTCTCCACTTGGCTCCCTGGTCCAAAATGGGCTGTCCATGTAAGTTTGAGTTGGGCTCTGGGCTCTCAATTGTTTTGCATGGGTCTTCATGCCTGTTTTGGGGCCCAGACTGTGCCGTTTCGGTACCTAGCGCTTCGTCCTCTATGTTGAAATCAGAAATTGTGACACGTGCTGCTTTGTTCGTTTTCCTGAGGATTCCTTTGCCTAGTCAGGGTCTCGTGTTGCTGGCTAGAAACTTTAGGATTCTCTCTTCTTCTCTGTGGCAAATACTGCTGCAACTTTGACTGGGATTGCATGGAATCCAGAGATTCCTTACTGCGGTATGAACCTTTCAAGTGTGTTAATCCTTCCATTCCTCGATCCCTCGATATCTTTTTTTTTCTTGTGTCTTCTTGAGTTTCTTTCCCCAAAGGTTTGCTAGTTTTTGAATTAACATAGAATTCACCTGTTTTGCTAAGGTTATTCACAGAGATCCTATTCTTCGTAATGGCAAGCTCCTGTTTTTTTGTTTTTTTTTTCCTTAGCTTCAGTTTTTCTGTTCTTTGCAACTTTTAATTGGTTTTGTTTTGGCACAAGTGCATTGCTGTGCTCACATCTGCTGGCAATGCTCCTGTATTTGCTGTGGAAGTCTGGCCCTGTCCAACGTCCCTTCCCATCTGCCTCTACTCTACCTCGGACGCCTGCACCAGAACAACTGAAGCAGAGGTGAGGAGGCCCAAACCGAGGATTCCACCCAGCCCATACTGGGCCACAGACCCAGAAGGTGCGGACCTCACCACTGCACCACCGGCCGGCCACTTACATGTTCAGTGGCAACGTGCAGTTGAGTGCAATGGGAGTTAAATATACTAGTGAGCCCAACTCTAGCACTGTGTAGATGAGGCTAGGTTGTTTTTCGGGTCCATTGTGATGTCAGAGGATTTGTCATAATTGTGTCTCTGAGGTCCAGCATGCTTCCTGGATACAGGTTTCAGAGCCTGCTTGGAGCAGTCTCATAACTCACCCTTCCCAGTTAGCCCATGCTTGACCTTCGCTGCCGTTTTTTGGCTTGTGAATTTCTCTGACTTTCAAACGTTCCAGCAGAGTCTGTCTAAAGACGGACATCATCTTTCATTGTGGATAATTCAGGTGTGATTTCTGTTCACCTTCCATTTTCTGGGTCCTCTTTTTCTTTTCCATAGTATACTCGTCATGGTCTTTCTCAGCTATCTCCCTTAGACATGCTTATCAGTCCGTTCTCCTTCATTCCAAGGGATTAGTTTGTATTTCGTTAATCGCTGTATGTTCTCTAGGGTGAGGTGTGAGTGCTTTCGTGACTCTTGGTTGTTGTCCTTGAATTTGCACCGGTCACTTGTAGGACTCTTGGCTACCCTAGCCTAGGTCAAACTAAGCACTGAGAACACGTGGTCATGTGGGTTGGTTTGACATCCTGAGATCAGAAACTCCAAATTCGAGGTGGTCCTGGCAACCCCCTTCACGGACACAATGTTTCCAAGACAACTTAGACAAATCGGATGAATTCCACTCTCCAGGAAAGATATTTTTCTGTCTCTTTTCCGGATTTGGGAAGTTTCGAACTTGACCCCTGATCCTTGAACGTTCCCCTAGATTCCGTCCAGATACGGGCTTACTTAATTTTTATAGGGTGTGCCATTTGTTTGCCCTACATCCTCTACCCTGGCCTGTTTATTTTTCTTGAAACACAACTGTAAAGTTCTAATTTTCGTGCAACTTCCTTACATATGGTGTCAAAACACATAATCAATAATCCTTCTACGGCAAGAGGTAGGGGGAGAGAATTTCGATGGAGGCAAACAGAGCACACTAGCCTGGGAGGGCAGCCTTCACGAAGGAACGAAGCCCTGTGGAAGAGGGTGCTTTTCAGCACCCTTGTAGAGCACTTCCAAACAAAGAGACATACCCCAAGCGTGACAGGGCTCCATTCCTTCAAGGCTTCCAAGACATCTCTTGGGACACATTACCATGTGCCCAGTGGGCCCACGTGACACCAGAGCTTCGGAAAAAGAGACTGACCTTCAAAGAATGCTATGGGCCTTGGAAAGGAGGCATCGATTCTTCTCTTCAATGTCCTCAAGACATCTTTCTTGACTTTGCATTATGCTTAAGGCACAAGGGCACTGTAGGTGTGATGAACGCCAAGTCCGGCCACTTGTTTCCAATGAAGTTGCAAGCTTGAATCAGCATGACCTCCCCATAGACTTGAATAGATGACAATGTTCTCCTCTCCGTGCCTGTCCCTCTATTCTCACTTGTGGCCTAGGGTTCCTTTCTTATCCCTTGCATCAGACTCTGTTTTATCTCTTCTAGTTTCTGTGCCTGCTTTCTGTTTGCCAAACCTGTTTCTGGGTATCTGTCCCTTTAATAGCCTAGCCTAGGCCAATCCTCAGACTGTAACCATGCGGCCACCCTGGGGGACATGTTCACCGTGATGTCATAAGCGACCTCAAAATTCGAAGTTGTCCTGACAACCTCCGTGCACACAGAGTTTCACAGCCATCTCAGACCAGTCTGACTCCTCACCCTGTCTAGGTAGGATAGTTTTCCTTTTTCTGCAATTGTTGTCAGTTTCTATCTTTCTCCTTGAACTTCGAAAGGGCTCCTACATTCTCTCTAGACACTGGTTTCACTCCTGTAAGATTATCCTGGGTTTTATCTCTTATATCTTGGGTAGATGGCAAAATGGGTGGACCTTACCCAGAAAAAGTCCTGGACTCCCTCACAAGTTGAAGTTGCCCAGGGAATGTTCTGATGCACAATGATGGTGTCATCTCGTGGCACTCTGCCAATTCCACCTTGGCAGGTCACAAGTTTTCCTTCCTTCTGCCTTTGGGAAGTGTACCAGATACTTCCATAGATTGTAATATTCTTATGGTTCCTTTTCTTGTGCGTATTGATAACGTATCCTCACAATTGCTGCTTATTTATGATCTGTGCCCGCACCATACCATGAAATCTATATTTCCTAACACTACTAATGTGATATGCACTCGTAATGTGAAACAGTGAGGCCCGGGCCGCCCAAGCGGAATGTGGGCACTTACCTGCTCCACCACAGGGCCGGCCCTGAATTGTACTTTTGGACCAACCTTTTGCCTGAACTTGGGAAGACGTGGGCCTGTTTGGATTATTCGTGAAGGTGATTAGTAATAACATCATGGACGGTAACATTTTCCGTTCGTTCATGGGTTTAGGACTGATCATGTTCTCTTCGTAGTATTCCTCTTCACCTATTTGGAATGGTCTGCCTTTCTGTAGCATCTGTAAGCATTTGGAGGTGATTTTCCATCCTTGGAAGTTCACCTTCTGTAAACTCTTTCCGCCCCCAAAGCTTTATGACATCATTCTGGACCCCTTTTTGGATTTTTGATTTGAGGTGAATTTATAGCCATGACCCTGCATTAGAACGTACTATAACTTCCAGATTCACATCCTCATTGCTTTAGACTTCTGTGTAGCTTACATCATCTTCACCAGTGTAAGACTAATCACAGGCCCTCACCACACACTTGTGCCTAATCTTCTCTTTCACCCTCCGTCACCGCCCCTCTTTGCCTCTGGGAGCCCGCATACAAATGTTCAGTGCCACCTGTTGGTTAGTGCTTGCTTTTTCTTCTCCTTGTAAGTGAGATTCTATGGTATTTGAATTTCTCACTGGGGCTTGTTACACTTCCCCTAAAACCCTCACAGCCATTCTGGTGGTCACAAATGGCTGGATTGCATCATTTGTTCCGGCTGAGTGGTATACCATTGTGTGGCTATAGCCCATCTTCCTTCTCCAATCATCCCTTGCTGGACACCAGGGTGCTTTCCAAGTCTTGGATATCCGGAGTAAGACTGTGGTGAACACAGCCATGCACATGTCTTTATGCGGTAGTCTTTCTGACTTTTTTGGATAAGCAAGCGGCAGATTAATAGCTGGGTCATACGGGACATGGATACTTAAACTTCTGAGGCAGTTCCACACCTTTGGCATCGTGGCTGCACCGGGTTACACTCCCACCAGCAGTGCAGGAGGCTTCCCTTCTCTCCACCTCCTCTCTGACACTTGTTATTTCCTGTCTGCTTCCTTCTAGCCATGCTGACCACAGTGAGCTGCCATGGCCTTGCAGTTTGGATTTGCATTTTCCTGAGACTTCATGATGGTGAACAAGTTTTCATGCACCTACTGGCCCTCTTTCTGTCTTCTTCGGAGAAATCTCTGCTTCCATCTTTTGACCAGGTTTTCATTGGCTTGTTTTTTTTCTTGTGGAGACGTGCGAGTTGATTGTATCTTTGGGCTTTTCACCCCTTGTCCGATGTGTGGTTTGCAAACATCCTCTCCCAATCGTTGTGGTGTCTTAGTATTCAGTTGATGGTTTCCTTGAGTGGGCAGAAGTGTGTGCATTTGATGTGGTCCCGTTTGTTTCTTGTTTCCTTTGTTGCCCTTGCCCAGTCAGACATGCTTCTTCCAAATAGGCGGCTCAGACAGATGGCAAAGAGCACTCTGCCTAGGTCTTCTCCTACAAGGTTCACGGTTTCAAGTCTGCCATTCAAGGCTTTAATCCATTTCAGGTGGTGTGTGTGCCAGGTGTAACATCATGGTGTACTCTCGTTGTGTTCCATGTGGCTGTGCAGGCTTCCCAGCACCGTTTATTGTAGAGACTCTCCTTCCTCCGCTGTCTCCACTTGGCTCCCTGGTCCAAAATGGGCTGTCCATGTAAGTTTGAGTTGGGCTCTGGGCTCTCAATTGTTTTGCATGGGTCTTCATGCCTGTTTTGGGGCCCAGACTGTGCCGTTTCGGTACCTAGCGCTTCGTCCTCTATGTTGAAATCAGAAATTGTGACACGTGCTGCTTTGTTCGTTTTCCTGAGGATTCCTTTGCCTAGTCAGGGTCTCGCGTTGCTGGCTAGAAACTTTAGGATTCTCTCTTCTTCTCTGTGGCAAATACTGCTGCAACTTTGACTGGGATTGCATGGAATCCAGAGATTCCTTACTGCGGTATGAACCTTTCAAGTGTGTTAATCCTTCCATTCCTCGATCCCTCGATATCTTTTTTTTTCTTGTGTCTTCTTGAGTTTCTTTCCCCAAAGGTTTGCTAGTTTTTGAATTAACATAGAATTCACCTGTTTTGCTAAGGTTATTCACAGAGATCCTATTCTTCGTAATGGCAAGCTCCTGTTTTTTTGTTTTTTTTTTCCTTAGCTTCAGTTTTTCTGTTCTTTGCAACTTTTAATTGGTTTTGTTTTGGCACAAGTGCATTGCTGTGCTCACATCTGCTGGCAATGCTCCTGTATTTGCTGTGGAAGTCTGGCCCTGTCCAACGTCCCTTCCCATCTGCCTCTACTCTACCTCGGACGCCTGCACCAGAACAACTGAAGCAGTGGTGAGGGGGCCCAAACCGAGGATTCCACCCAGCCCATACTGGGCCACAGACCCAGAAGGTGCGGACCTCACCACTGCACCACCGGCCGGCCACTTACATGTTCAGTGGCAACGTGCAGTTGAGTGCAACGGGAGTTAAATATACTAGTGAGCCCAACTCTAGCACTGTGTAGATGAGGCTAGGTTGTTTTTCGGGTCCATTGTGATGTCAGAGGATTTGTCATAATTGTGTCTCTGAGGTCCAGCATGCTTCCTGGATACAGGTTTCAGAGCCTGCTTGGAGCAGTCTCATAACTCACCCTTCCCAGTTAGCCCATGCTTGACCTTCGCTGCCGTTTTTTGGCTTGTGAATTTCTCTGACTTTCAAACGTTCCAGCAGAGTCTGTCTAAAGACGGACATCATCTTTCATTGTGGATAATTCAGGTGTGATTTCTGTTCACCTTCCATTTTCTGGGTCCTCTTTTTCTTTTCCATAGTATACTCGTCATGGTCTTTCTCAGCTATCTCCCTTAGACATGCTTATCAGTCCGTTCTCCTTCATTCCAAGGGATTAGTTTGTATTTCTTTAATCGCTGTATGTTCTCTAGGGTGAGGTGTGAGTGCTTTCGTGACTCTTGGTTGTTGTCCTTGAATTTGCACCGGTCACTTGTAGGACTCTTGGCTACCCTAGCCTAGGTCAAACTAAGCACTGAGAACACGTGGTCATGTGGGTTGGTTTGACATCCTGAGATCAGAAACTCCAAATTCGAGGTGGTCCTGGCAACCCCCTTCACGGACACAATGTTTCCAAGACAACTTAGACAAATCGGATGAATTCCACTCTCCAGGAAAGATATTTTTCTGTCTCTTTTCCGGATTTGGGAAGTTTCGAACTTGACCCCTGATCCTTGAACGTTCCCCTAGATTCCGTCCAGATACGGGCTTACTTAATTTTTATAGGGTGTGCCATTTGTTTGCCCTACATCCTCTACCCTGGCCTGTTTATTTTTCTTGAAACACAACTGTAAAGTTCTAATTTTCGTGCAACTTCCTTACATATGGTGTCAAAACACATAATCAATAATCCTTCTACGGCAAGAGGTAGGGGGAGAGAATTTCGATGGAGGCAAACAGAGCACACTAGCCTGGGAGGGCAGCCTTCACGAAGGAACGAAGCCCTGTGGAAGAGGGTGCTTTTCAGCACCCTTGTAGAGCACTTCCAAACAAAGAGACATACCCCAAGCGTGACAGGGCTCCATTCCTTCAAGGCTTCCAAGACATCTCTTGGGACACATTACCATGTGCCCAGTGGGCCCACGTGACACCAGAGCTTCGGAAAAAGAGACTGACCTTCAAAGAATGCTATGGGCCTTGGAAAGGAGGCATCGATTCTTCTCTTCAATGTCCTCAAGACATCTTTCTTGACTTTGCATTATGCTTAAGGCACAAGGGCACTGTAGGTGTGATGAACGCCAAGTCCGGCCACTTGTTTCCAATGAAGTTGCAAGCTTGAATCAGCATGACCTCCCCATAGACTTGAATAGATGACAATGTTCTCCTCTCCGTGCCTGTCCCTCTATTCTCACTTGTGGCCTAGGGTTCCTTTCTTATCCCTTGCATCAGACTCTGTTTTATCTCTTCTAGTTTCTGTGCCTGCTTTCTGTTTGCCAAACCTGTTTCTGGGTATCTGTCCCTTTAATAGCCTAGCCTAGGCCAATCCTCAGACTGTAACCATGCGGCCACCCTGGGGGACATGTTCACCGTGATGTCATAAGCGACCTCAAAATTCGAAGTTGTCCTGACAACCTCCGTGCACACAGAGTTTCACAGCCATCTCAGACCAGTCTGACTCCTCACCCTGTCTAGGTAGGATAGTTTTCCTTTTTCTGCAATTGTTGTCAGTTTCTATCTTTCTCCTTGAACTTCGAAAGGGCTCCTACATTCTCTCTAGACACTGGTTTCACTCCTGTAAGATTATCCTGGGTTTTATCTCTTATATCTTGGGTAGATGGCAAAATGGGTGGACCTTACCCAGAAAAAGTCCTGGACTCCCTCACAAGTTGAAGTTGCCCAGGGAATGTTCTGATGCACAATGATGGTGTCATCTCGTGGCACTCTGCCAATTCCACCTTGGCAGGTCACAAGTTTTCCTTCCTTCTGCCTTTGGGAAGTGTACCAGATACTTCCATAGATTGTAATATTCTTATGGTTCCTTTTCTTGTGCGTATTGATAACGTATCCTCACAATTGCTGCTTATTTATGATCTCTGCCCGCACCATACCATGAAATCTATATTTCCTAACACTACTAATGTGATATGCACTCGTAATGTGAAACAGTGAGGCCCGGGCCGCCCAAGCGGAATGTGGGCACTTACCTGCTCCACCACAGGGCCGGCCCTGAATTGTACTTTTGGACCAACCTTTTGCCTGAACTTGGGAAGACGTGGGCCTGTTTGGATTATTCGTGAAGGTGATTAGTAATAACATCATGGACGGTAACATTTTCCGTTCGTTCATGGGTTTAGGACTGATCATGTTCTCTTCGTAGTATTCCTCTTCACCTATTTGGAATGGTCTGCCTTTCTGTAGCATCTGTAAGCATTTGGAGGTGATTTTCCATCCTTGGAAGTTCACCTTCTGTAAACTCTTTCCGCCCCCAAAGCTTTATGACATCATTCTGGACCCCTTTTTGGATTTTTGATTTGAGGTGAATTTATAGCCATGACCCTGCATTAGAACGTACTATAACTTCCAGATTCACATCCTCATTGCTTTAGACTTCTGTGTAGCTTACATCATCTTCACCAGTGTAAGACTAATCACAGGCCCTCACCACACACTTGTGCCTAATCTTCTCTTTCACCCTCCGTCACCGCCCCTCTTTGCCTCTGGGAGCCCGCATACAAATGTTCAGTGCCACCTGTTGGTTAGTGCTTGCTTTTTCTTCGCCTTGTAAGTGAGATTCTATGGTATTTGAATTTCTCACTGGGGCTTGTTACACTTCCCCTAAAACCCTCACAGCCATTCTGGTGGTCACAAATGGCTGGATTGCATCATTTGTTCCGGCTGAGTGGTATACCATTGTGTGGCTATAGCCCATCTTCCTTCTCCAATCATCCCTTGCTGGACACCAGGGTGCTTTCCAAGTCTTGGATATCCGGAGTAAGACTGTGGTGAACACAGCCATGCACATGTCTTTATGCGGTAGTCTTTCTGACTTTTTTGGATAAGCAAGCGGCAGATTAATAGCTGGGTCATACGGGACATGGATACTTAAACTTCTGAGGCAGTTCCACACCTTTGGCATCGTGGCTGCACCGGGTTACACTCCCACCAGCAGTGCAGGAGGCTTCCCTTCTCTCCACCTCCTCTCTGACACTTGTTATTTCCTGTCTGCTTCCTTCTAGCCATGCTGACCACAGTGAGCTGCCATGGCCTTGCAGTTTGGATTTGCATTTTCCTGAGACTTCATGATGGTGAACAAGTTTTCATGCACCTACTGGCCCTCTTTCTGTCTTCTTCGGAGAAATCTCTGCTTCCATCTTTTGACCAGGTTTTCATTGGCTTGTTTTTTTTCTTGTGGAGACGTGCGAGTTGATTGTATCTTTGGGCTTTTCACCCCTTGTCCGATGTGTGGTTTGCAAACATCCTCTCCCAATCGTTGTGGTGTCTTAGTATTCAGTTGATGGTTTCCTTGAGTGGGCAGAAGTGTGTGCATTTGATGTGGTCCCGTTTGTTTCTTGTTTCCTTTGTTGCCCTTGCCCAGTCAGACATGCTTCTTCCAAATAGGCGGCTCAGACAGATGGCAAAGAGCACTCTGCCTAGGTCTTCTCCTACAAGGTTCACGGTTTCAAGTCTGCCATTCAAGGCTTTAATCCATTTCAGGTGGTGTGTGTGCCAGGTGTAACATCATGGTGTACTCTCGTTGTGTTCCATGTGGCTGTGCAGGCTTCCCAGCACCGTTTATTGTAGAGACTCTCCTTCCTCCGCTGTCTCCACTTGGCTCCCTGGTCCAAAATGGGCTGTCCATGTAAGTTTGAGTTGGGCTCTGGGCTCTCAATTGTTTTGCATGGGTCTTCATGCCTGTTTTGGGGCCCAGACTGTGCCGTTTCGGTACCTAGCGCTTCGTCCTCTATGTTGAAATCAGAAATTGTGACACGTGCTGCTTTGTTCGTTTTCCTGAGGATTCCTTTGCCTAGTCAGGGTCTCGCGTTGCTGGCTAGAAACTTTAGGATTCTCTCTTCTTCTCTGTGGCAAATACTGCTGCAACTTTGACTGGGATTGCATGGAATCCAGAGATTCCTTACTGCGGTATGAACCTTTCAAGTGTGTTAATCCTTCCATTCCTCGATCCCTCGATATCTTTTTTTTTCTTGTGTCTTCTTGAGTTTCTTTCCCCAAAGGTTTGCTAGTTTTTGAATTAACATAGAATTCACCTGTTTTGCTAAGGTTATTCACAGAGATCCTATTCTTCGTAATGGCAAGCTCCTGTTTTTTTGTTTTTTTTTTCCTTAGCTTCAGTTTTTCTGTTCTTTGCAACTTTTAATTGGTTTTGTTTTGGCACAAGTGCATTGCTGTGCTCACATCTGCTGGCAATGCTCCTGTATTTGCTGTGGAAGTCTGGCCCTGTCCAACGTCCCTTCCCATCTGCCTCTACTCTACCTCGGACGCCTGCACCAGAACAACTGAAGCAGTGGTGAGGGGGCCCAAACCGAGGATTCCACCCAGCCCATACTGGGCCACAGACCCAGAAGGTGCGGACCTCACCACTGCACCACCGGCCGGCCACTTACATGTTCAGTGGCAACGTGCAGTTGAGTGCAACGGGAGTTAAATATACTAGTGAGCCCAACTCTAGCACTGTGTAGATGAGGCTAGGTTGTTTTTCGGGTCCATTGTGATGTCAGAGGATTTGTCATAATTGTGTCTCTGAGGTCCAGCATGCTTCCTGGATACAGGTTTCAGAGCCTGCTTGGAGCAGTCTCATAACTCACCCTTCCCAGTTAGCCCATGCTTGACCTTCGCTGCCGTTTTTTGGCTTGTGAATTTCTCTGACTTTCAAACGTTCCAGCAGAGTCTGTCTAAAGACGGACATCATCTTTCATTGTGGATAATTCAGGTGTGATTTCTGTTCACCTTCCATTTTCTGGGTCCTCTTTTTCTTTTCCATAGTATACTCGTCATGGTCTTTCTCAGCTATCTCCCTTAGACATGCTTATCAGTCCGTTCTCCTTCATTCCAAGGGATTAGTTTGTATTTCTTTAATCGCTGTATGTTCTCTAGGGTGAGGTGTGAGTGCTTTCGTGACTCTTGGTTG
The DNA here is from genome assembly GCF_041296235.1 of Equus asinus. Lineage (NCBI taxonomy): Eukaryota > Metazoa > Chordata > Mammalia > Perissodactyla > Equidae > Equus > Equus asinus. The sequence goes on from NC_091810.1 coordinate 4,817,187, forward strand.
TTGTCCTTGAATTTGCACCGGTCACTTGTAGGACTCTTGGCTACCCTAGCCTAGGTCAAACTAAGCACTGAGAACACGTGGTCATGTGGGTTGGTTTGACATCCTGAGATCAGAAACTCCAAATTCGAGGTGGTCCTGGCAACCCCCTTCACGGACACAATGTTTCCAAGACAACTTAGACAAATCGGATGAATTCCACTCTCCAGGAAAGATATTTTTCTGTCTCTTTTCCGGATTTGGGAAGTTTCGAACTTGACCCCTGATCCTTGAACGTTCCCCTAGATTCCGTCCAGATACGGGCTTACTTAATTTTTATAGGGTGTGCCATTTGTTTGCCCTACATCCTCTACCCTGGCCTGTTTATTTTTCTTGAAACACAACTGTAAAGTTCTAATTTTCGTGCAACTTCCTTACATATGGTGTCAAAACACATAATCAATAATCCTTCTACGGCAAGAGGTAGGGGGAGAGAATTTCGATGGAGGCAAACAGAGCACACTAGCCTGGGAGGGCAGCCTTCACGAAGGAACGAAGCCCTGTGGAAGAGGGTGCTTTTCAGCACCCTTGTAGAGCACTTCCAAACAAAGAGACATACCCCAAGCGTGACAGGGCTCCATTCCTTCAAGGCTTCCAAGACATCTCTTGGGACACATTACCATGTGCCCAGTGGGCCCACGTGACACCAGAGCTTCGGAAAAAGAGACTGACCTGCAAAGAATGCTATGGGCCTTGGAAAGGAGGCATCGATTCTTCTCTTCAATGTCCTCAAGACATCTTTCTTGACTTTGCATTATGCTTAAGGCACAAGGGCACTGTAGGTGTGATGAACGCCAAGTCCGGCCACTTGTTTCCAATGAAGTTGCAAGCTTGAATCAGCATGACCTCCCCATAGACTTGAATAGATGACAATGTTCTCCTCTCCGTGCCTGTCCCTCTATTCTCACTTGTGGCCTAGGGTTCCTTTCTTATCCCTTGCATCAGACTCTGTTTTATCTCTTCTAGTTTCTGTGCCTGCTTTCTGTTTGCCAAACCTGTTTCTGGGTATCTGTCCCTTTAATAGCCTAGCCTAGGCCAATCCTCAGACTGTAACCATGCGGCCACCCTGGGGGACATGTTCACCGTGATGTCATAAGCGACCTCAAAATTCGAAGTTGTCCTGACAACCTCCGTGCACACAGAGTTTCACAGCCATCTCAGACCAGTCTGACTCCTCACCCTGTCTAGGTAGGATAGTTTTCCTTTTTCTGCAATTGTTGTCAGTTTCTATCTTTCTCCTTGAACTTCGAAAGGGCTCCTACATTCTCTCTAGACACTGGTTTCACTCCTGTAAGATTATCCTGGGTTTTATCTCTTATATCTTGGGTAGATGGCAAAATGGGTGGACCTTACCCAGAAAAAGTCCTGGACTCCCTCACAAGTTGAAGTTGCCCAGGGAATGTTCTGATGCACAATGATGGTGTCATCTCGTGGCACTCTGCCAATTCCACCTTGGCAGGTCACAAGTTTTCCTTCCTTCTGCCTTTGGGAAGTGTACCAGATACTTCCATAGATTGTAATATTCTTATGGTTCCTTTTCTTGTGCGTATTGATAACGTATCCTCACAATTGCTGCTTATTTATGATCTCTGCCCGCACCATACCATGAAATCTATATTTCCTAACACTACTAATGTGATATGCACTCGTAATGTGAAACAGTGAGGCCCGGGCCGCCCAAGCGGAATGTGGGCACTTACCTGCTCCACCACAGGGCCGGCCCTGAATTGTACTTTTGGACCAACCTTTTGCCTGAACTTGGGAAGACGTGGGCCTGTTTGGATTATTCGTGAAGGTGATTAGTAATAACATCATGGACGGTAACATTTTCCGTTCGTTCATGGGTTTAGGACTGATCATGTTCTCTTCGTAGTATTCCTCTTCACCTATTTGGAATGGTCTGCCTTTCTGTAGCATCTGTAAGCATTTGGAGGTGATTTTCCATCCTTGGAAGTTCACCTTCTGTAAACTCTTTCCGCCCCCAAAGCTTTATGACATCATTCTGGACCCCTTTTTGGATTTTTGATTTGAGGTGAATTTATAGCCATGACCCTGCATTAGAACGTACTATAACTTCCAGATTCACATCCTCATTGCTTTAGACTTCTGTGTAGCTTACATCATCTTCACCAGTGTAAGACTAATCACAGGCCCTCACCACACACTTGTGCCTAATCTTCTCTTTCACCCTCCGTCACCGCCCCTCTTTGCCTCTGGGAGCCCGCATACAAATGTTCAGTGCCACCTGTTGGTTAGTGCTTGCTTTTTCTTCGCCTTGTAAGTGAGATTCTATGGTATTTGAATTTCTCACTGGGGCTTGTTACACTTCCCCTAAAACCCTCACAGCCATTCTGGTGGTCACAAATGGCTGGATTGCATCATTTGTTCCGGCTGAGTGGTATACCATTGTGTGGCTATAGCCCATCTTCCTTCTCCAATCATCCCTTGCTGGACACCAGGGTGCTTTCCAAGTCTTGGATATCCGGAGTAAGACTGTGGTGAACACAGCCATGCACATGTCTTTATGCGGTAGTCTTTCTGACTGTTTTGGATAAGCAAGCGGCAGATTAATAGCTGGGTCATACGGGACATGGATACTTAAACTTCTGAGGCAGTTCCACACCTTTGGCATCGTGGCTGCACCGGGTTACACTCCCACCAGCAGTGCAGGAGGCTTCCCTTCTCTCCACCTCCTCTCTGACACTTGTTATTTCCTGTCTGCTTCCTTCTAGCCATGCTGACCACAGTGAGCTGCCATGGCCTTGCAGTTTGGATTTGCATTTTCCTGAGACTTAATGATGGTGAACAAGTTTTCATGCACCTACTGGCCCTCTTTCTGTCTTCTTCGGAGAAATCTCTGCTTCCATCTTTTGACCAGGTTTTCATTGGCTTGTTTTTTTTCTTGTGGAGACGTGCGAGTTGATTGTATCTTTGGGCTTTTCACCCCTTGTCCGATGTGTGGTTTGCAAACATCCTCTCCCAATCGTTGTGGTGTCTTAGTATTCAGTTGATGGTTTCCTTGAGTGGGCAGAAGTGTGTGCATTTGATGTGGTCCCGTTTGTTTCTTGTTTCCTTTGTTGCCCTTGCCCAGTCAGACATGCTTCTTCCAAATAGGCGGCTCAGACAGATGGCAAAGAGCACTCTGCCTAGGTCTTCTCCTACAAGGTTCACGGTTTCAAGTCTGCCATTCAAGGCTTTAATCCATTTCAGGTGGTGTGTGTGCCAGGTGTAACATCATGGTGTACTCTCGTTGTGTTCCATGTGGCTGTGCAGGCTTCCCAGCACCGTTTATTGTAGAGACTCTCCTTCCTCCGCTGTCTCCACTTGGCTCCCTGGTCCAAAATGGGCTGTCCATGTAAGTTTGAGTTGGGCTCTGGGCTCTCAATTGTTTTGCATGGGTCTTCATGCCTGTTTTGGGGCCCAGACTGTGCCGTTTCGGTACCTAGCGCTTCGTCCTCTATGTTGAAATCAGAAATTGTGACACGTGCTGCTTTGTTCGTTTTCCTGAGGATTCCTTTGCCTAGTCAGGGTCTCGTGTTGCTGGCTAGAAACTTTAGGATTCTCTCTTCTTCTCTGTGGCAAATACTGCTGCAACTTTGACTGGGATTGCATGGAATCCAGAGATTCCTTACTGCGGTATGAACCTTTCAAGTGTGTTAATCCTTCCATTCCTCGATCCCTCGATATCTTTTTTTTTCTTGTGTCTTCTTGAGTTTCTTTCCCCAAAGGTTTGCTAGTTTTTGAATTAACATAGAATTCACCTGTTTTGCTAAGGTTATTCACAGAGATCCTATTCTTCGTAATGGCAAGCTCCTGTTTTTTTGGTTTTTTTTTCCTTAGCTTCAGTTTTTCTGTTCTTTGCAACTTTTAATTGGTTTTGTTTTGGCACAAGTGCATTGCTGTGCTCACATCTGCTGGCAATGCTCCTGTATTTGCTGTGGAAGTCTGGCCCTGTCCAACGTCCCTTCCCATCTGCCTCTACTCTACCTCGGACGCCTGCACCAGAACAACTGAAGCAGTGGTGAGGGGGCCCAAACCGAGGATTCCACCCAGCCCATACTGGGCCACAGACCCAGAAGGTGCGGACCTCACCACTGCACCACCGGCCGGCCACTTACATGTTCAGTGGCAACGTGCAGTTGAGTGCAACGGGAGTTAAATATACTAGTGAGCCCAACTCTAGCACTGTGTAGATGAGGCTAGGTTGTTTTTCGGGTCCATTGTGATGTCAGAGGATTTGTCATAATTGTGTCTCTGAGGTCCAGCATGCTTCCTGGATACAGGTTTCAGAGCCTGCTTGGAGCAGTCTCATAACTCACCCTTCCCAGTTAGCCCATGCTTGACCTTCGCTGCCGTTTTTTGGCTTGTGAATTTCTCTGACTTTCAAACGTTCCAGCAGAGTCTGTCTAAAGACGGACATCATCTTTCATTGTGGATAATTCAGGTGTGATTTCTGTTCACCTTCCATTTTCTGGGTCCTCTTTTTCTTTTCCATAGTATACTCGTCATGGTCTTTCTCAGCTATCTCCCTTAGACATGCTTATCAGTCCGTTCTCCTTCATTCCAAGGGATTAGTTTGTATTTCTTTAATCGCTGTATGTTCTCTAGGGTGAGGTGTGAGTGCTTTCGTGACTCTTGGTTGTTGTCCTTGAATTTGCACCGGTCACTTGTAGGACTCTTGGCTACCCTAGCCTAGGTCAAACTAAGCACTGAGAACACGTGGTCATGTGGGTTGGTTTGACATCCTGAGATCAGAAACTCCAAATTCGAGGTGGTCCTGGCAACCCCCTTCACGGACACAATGTTTCCAAGACAACTTAGACAAATCGGATGAATTCCACTCTCCAGGAAAGATATTTTTCTGTCTCTTTTCCGGATTTGGGAAGTTTCGAACTTGACCCCTGATCCTTGAACGTTCCCCTAGATTCCGTCCAGATACGGGCTTACTTAATTTTTATAGGGTGTGCCATTTGTTTGCCCTACATCCTCTACCCTGGCCTGTTTATTTTTCTTGAAACACAACTGTAAAGTTCTAATTTTCGTGCAACTTCCTTACATATGGTGTCAAAACACATAATCAATAATCCTTCTACGGCAAGAGGTAGGGGGAGAGAATTTCGATGGAGGCAAACAGAGCACACTAGCCTGGGAGGGCAGCCTTCACGAAGGAACGAAGCCCTGTGGAAGAGGGTGCTTTTCAGCACCCTTGTAGAGCACTTCCAAACAAAGAGACATACCCCAAGCGTGACAGGGCTCCATTCCTTCAAGGCTTCCAAGACATCTCTTGGGACACATTACCATGTGCCCAGTGGGCCCACGTGACACCAGAGCTTCGGAAAAAGAGACTGACCTGCAAAGAATGCTATGGGCCTTGGAAAGGAGGCATCGATTCTTCTCTTCAATGTCCTCAAGACATCTTTCTTGACTTTGCATTATGCTTAAGGCACAAGGGCACTGTAGGTGTGATGAACGCCAAGTCCGGCCACTTGTTTCCAATGAAGTTGCAAGCTTGAATCAGCATGACCTCCCCATAGACTTGAATAGATGACAATGTTCTCCTCTCCGTGCCTGTCCCTCTATTCTCACTTGTGGCCTAGGGTTCCTTTCTTATCCCTTGCATCAGACTCTGTTTTATCTCTTCTAGTTTCTGTGCCTGCTTTCTGTTTGCCAAACCTGTTTCTGGGTATCTGTCCCTTTAATAGCCTAGCCTAGGCCAATCCTCAGACTGTAACCATGCGGCCACCCTGGGGGACATGTTCACCGTGATGTCATAAGCGACCTCAAAATTCGAAGTTGTCCTGACAACCTCCGTGCACACAGAGTTTCACAGCCATCTCAGACCAGTCTGACTCCTCACCCTGTCTAGGTAGGATAGTTTTCCTTTTTCTGCAATTGTTGTCAGTTTCTATCTTTCTCCTTGAACTTCGAAAGGGCTCCTACATTCTCTCTAGACACTGGTTTCACTCCTGTAAGATTATCCTGGGTTTTATCTCTTATATCTTGGGTAGATGGCAAAATGGGTGGACCTTACCCAGAAAAAGTCCTGGACTCCCTCACAAGTTGAAGTTGCCCAGGGAATGTTCTGATGCACAATGATGGTGTCATCTCGTGGCACTCTGCCAATTCCACCTTGGCAGGTCACAAGTTTTCCTTCCTTCTGCCTTTGGGAAGTGTACCAGATACTTCCATAGATTGTAATATTCTTATGGTTCCTTTTCTTGTGCGTATTGATAACGTATCCTCACAATTGCTGCTTATTTATGATCTCTGCCCGCACCATACCATGAAATCTATATTTCCTAACACTACTAATGTGATATGCACTCGTAATGTGAAACAGTGAGGCCCGGGCCGCCCAAGCGGAATGTGGGCACTTACCTGCTCCACCACAGGGCCGGCCCTGAATTGTACTTTTGGACCAACCTTTTGCCTGAACTTGGGAAGACGTGGGCCTGTTTGGATTATTCGTGAAGGTGATTAGTAATAACATCATGGACGGTAACATTTTCCGTTCGTTCATGGGTTTAGGACTGATCATGTTCTCTTCGTAGTATTCCTCTTCACCTATTTGGAATGGTCTGCCTTTCTGTAGCATCTGTAAGCATTTGGAGGTGATTTTCCATCCTTGGAAGTTCACCTTCTGTAAACTCTTTCCGCCCCCAAAGCTTTATGACATCATTCTGGACCCCTTTTTGGATTTTTGATTTGAGGTGAATTTATAGCCATGACCCTGCATTAGAACGTACTATAACTTCCAGATTCACATCCTCATTGCTTTAGACTTCTGTGTAGCTTACATCATCTTCACCAGTGTAAGACTAATCACAGGCCCTCACCACACACTTGTGCCTAATCTTCTCTTTCACCCTCCGTCACCGCCCCTCTTTGCCTCTGGGAGCCCGCATACAAATGTTCAGTGCCACCTGTTGGTTAGTGCTTGCTTTTTCTTCGCCTTGTAAGTGAGATTCTATGGTATTTGAATTTCTCACTGGGGCTTGTTACACTTCCCCTAAAACCCTCACAGCCATTCTGGTGGTCACAAATGGCTGGATTGCATCATTTGTTCCGGCTGAGTGGTATACCATTGTGTGGCTATAGCCCATCTTCCTTCTCCAATCATCCCTTGCTGGACACCAGGGTGCTTTCCAAGTCTTGGATATCCGGAGTAAGACTGTGGTGAACACAGCCATGCACATGTCTTTATGCGGTAGTCTTTCTGACTGTTTTGGATAAGCAAGCGGCAGATTAATAGCTGGGTCATACGGGACATGGATACTTAAACTTCTGAGGCAGTTCCACACCTTTGGCATCGTGGCTGCACCGGGTTACACTCCCACCAGCAGTGCAGGAGGCTTCCCTTCTCTCCACCTCCTCTCTGACACTTGTTATTTCCTGTCTGCTTCCTTCTAGCCATGCTGACCACAGTGAGCTGCCATGGCCTTGCAGTTTGGATTTGCATTTTCCTGAGACTTCATGATGGTGAACAAGTTTTCATGCACCTACTGGCCCTCTTTCTGTCTTCTTCGGAGAAATCTCTGCTTCCATCTTTTGACCAGGTTTTCATTGGCTTGTTTTTTTTCTTGTGGAGACGTGCGAGTTGATTGTATCTTTGGGCTTTTCACCCCTTGTCCGATGTGTGGTTTGCAAACATCCTCTCCCAATCGTTGTGGTGTCTTAGTATTCAGTTGATGGTTTCCTTGAGTGGGCAGAAGTGTGTGCATTTGATGTGGTCCCGTTTGTTTCTTGTTTCCTTTGTTGCCCTTGCCCAGTCAGACATGCTTCTTCCAAATAGGCGGCTCAGACAGATGGCAAAGAGCACTCTGCCTAGGTCTTCTCCTACAAGGTTCACGGTTTCAAGTCTGCCATTCAAGGCTTTAATCCATTTCAGGTGGTGTGTGTGCCAGGTGTAACATCATGGTGTACTCTCGTTGTGTTCCATGTGGCTGTGCAGGCTTCCCAGCACCGTTTATTGTAGAGACTCTCCTTCCTCCGCTGTCTCCACTTGGCTCCCTGGTCCAAAATGGGCTGTCCATGTAAGTTTGAGTTGGGCTCTGGGCTCTCAATTGTTTTGCATGGGTCTTCATGCCTGTTTTGGGGCCCAGACTGTGCCGTTTCGGTACCTAGCGCTTCGTCCTCTATGTTGAAATCAGAAATTGTGACACGTGCTGCTTTGTTCGTTTTCCTGAGGATTCCTTTGCCTAGTCAGGGTCTCGTGTTGCTGGCTAGAAACTTTAGGATTCTCTCTTCTTCTCTGTGGCAAATACTGCTGCAACTTTGACTGGGATTGCATGGAATCCAGAGATTCCTTACTGCGGTATGAACCTTTCAAGTGTGTTAATCCTTCCATTCCTCGATCCCTCGATATCTTTTTTTTTCTTGTGTCTTCTTGAGTTTCTTTCCCCAAAGGTTTGCTAGTTTTTGAATTAACATAGAATTCACCTGTTTTGCTAAGGTTATTCACAGAGATCCTATTCTTCGTAATGGCAAGCTCCTGTTTTTTTGTTTTTTTTTTCCTTAGCTTCAGTTTTTCTGTTCTTTGCAACTTTTAATTGGTTTTGTTTTGGCACAAGTGCATTGCTGTGCTCACATCTGCTGGCAATGCTCCTGTATTTGCTGTGGAAGTCTGGCCCTGTCCAACGTCCCTTCCCATCTGCCTCTACTCTACCTCGGACGCCTGCACCAGAACAACTGAAGCAGTGGTGAGGGGGCCCAAACCGAGGATTCCACCCAGCCCATACTGGGCCACAGACCCAGAAGGTGCGGACCTCACCACTGCACCACCGGCCGGCCACTTACATGTTCAGTGGCAACGTGCAGTTGAGTGCAATGGGAGTTAAATATACTAGTGAGCCCAACTCTAGCACTGTGTAGATGAGGCTAGGTTGTTTTTCGGGTCCATTGTGATGTCAGAGGATTTGTCATAATTGTGTCTCTGAGGTCCAGCATGCTTCCTGGATACAGGTTTCAGAGCCTGCTTGGAGCAGTCTCATAACTCACCCTTCCCAGTTAGCCCATGCTTGACCTTCGCTGCCGTTTTTTGGCTTGTGAATTTCTCTGACTTTCAAACGTTCCAGCAGAGTCTGTCTAAAGACGGACATCATCTTTCATTGTGGATAATTCAGGTGTGATTTCTGTTCACCTTCCATTTTCTGGGTCCTCTTTTTCTTTTCCATAGTATACTCGTCATGGTCTTTCTCAGCTATCTCCCTTAGACATGCTTATCAGTCCGTTCTCCTTCATTCCAAGGGATTAGTTTGTATTTCGTTAATCGCTGTATGTTCTCTAGGGTGAGGTGTGAGTGCTTTCGTGACTCTTGGTTGTTGTCCTTGAATTTGCACCGGTCACTTGTAGGACTCTTGGCTACCCTAGCCTAGGTCAAACTAAGCACTGAGAACACGTGGTCATGTGGGTTGGTTTGACATCCTGAGATCAGAAACTCCAAATTCGAGGTGGTCCTGGCAACCCCCTTCACGGACACAATGTTTCCAAGACAACTTAGACAAATCGGATGAATTCCACTCTCCAGGAAAGATATTTTTCTGTCTCTTTTCCGGATTTGGGAAGTTTCGAACTTGACCCCTGATCCTTGAACGTTCCCCTAGATTCCGTCCAGATACGGGCTTACTTAATTTTTATAGGGTGTGCCATTTGTTTGCCCTACATCCTCTACCCTGGCCTGTTTATTTTTCTTGAAACACAACTGTAAAGTTCTAATTTTCGTGCAACTTCCTTACATATGGTGTCAAAACACATAATCAATAATCCTTCTACGGCAAGAGGTAGGGGGAGAGAATTTCGATGGAGGCAAACAGAGCACACTAGCCTGGGAGGGCAGCCTTCACGAAGGAACGAAGCCCTGTGGAAGAGGGTGCTTTTCAGCACCCTTGTAGAGCACTTCCAAACAAAGAGACATACCCCAAGCGTGACAGGGCTCCATTCCTTCAAGGCTTCCAAGACATCTCTTGGGACACATTACCATGTGCCCAGTGGGCCCACGTGACACCAGAGCTTCGGAAAAAGAGACTGACCTGCAAAGAATGCTATGGGCCTTGGAAAGGAGGCATCGATTCTTCTCTTCAATGTCCTCAAGACATCTTTCTTGACTTTGCATTATGCTTAAGGCACAAGGGCACTGTAGGTGTGATGAACGCCAAGTCCGGCCACTTGTTTCCAATGAAGTTGCAAGCTTGAATCAGCATGACCTCCCCATAGACTTGAATAGATGACAATGTTCTCCTCTCCGTGCCTGTCCCTCTATTCTCACTTGTGGCCTAGGGTTCCTTTCTTATCCCTTGCATCAGACTCTGTTTTATCTCTTCTAGTTTCTGTGCCTGCTTTCTGTTTGCCAAACCTGTTTCTGGGTATCTGTCCCTTTAATAGCCTAGCCTAGGCCAATCCTCAGACTGTAACCATGCGGCCACCCTGGGGGACATGTTCACCGTGATGTCATAAGCGACCTCAAAATTCGAAGTTGTCCTGACAACCTCCGTGCACACAGAGTTTCACAGCCATCTCAGACCAGTCTGACTCCTCACCCTGTCTAGGTAGGATAGTTTTCCTTTTTCTGCAATTGTTGTCAGTTTCTATCTTTCTCCTTGAACTTCGAAAGGGCTCCTACATTCTCTCTAGACACTGGTTTCACTCCTGTAAGATTATCCTGGGTTTTATCTCTTATATCTTGGGTAGATGGCAAAATGGGTGGACCTTACCCAGAAAAAGTCCTGGACTCCCTCACAAGTTGAAGTTGCCCAGGGAATGTTCTGATGCACAATGATGGTGTCATCTCGTGGCACTCTGCCAATTCCACCTTGGCAGGTCACAAGTTTTCCTTCCTTCTGCCTTTGGGAAGTGTACCAGATACTTCCATAGATTGTAATATTCTTATGGTTCCTTTTCTTGTGCGTATTGATAACGTATCCTCACAATTGCTGCTTATTTATGATCTCTGCCCGCACCATACCATGAAATCTATATTTCCTAACACTACTAATGTGATATGCACTCGTAATGTGAAACAGTGAGGCCCGGGCCGCCCAAGCGGAATGTGGGCACTTACCTGCTCCACCACAGGGCCGGCCCTGAATTGTACTTTTGGACCAACCTTTTGCCTGAACTTGGGAAGACGTGGGCCTGTTTGGATTATTCGTGAAGGTGATTAGTAATAACATCATGGACGGTAACATTTTCCGTTCGTTCATGGGTTTAGGACTGATCATGTTCTCTTCGTAGTATTCCTCTTCACCTATTTGGAATGGTCTGCCTTTCTGTAGCATCTGTAAGCATTTGGAGGTGATTTTCCATCCTTGGAAGTTCACCTTCTGTAAACTCTTTCCGCCCCCAAAGCTTTATGACATCATTCTGGACCCCTTTTTGGATTTTTGATTTGAGGTGAATTTATAGCCATGACCCTGCATTAGAACGTACTATAACTTCCAGATTCACATCCTCATTGCTTTAGACTTCTGTGTAGCTTACATCATCTTCACCAGTGTAAGACTAATCACAGGCCCTCACCACACACTTGTGCCTAATCTTCTCTTTCACCCTCCGTCACCGCCCCTCTTTGCCTCTGGGAGCCCGCATACAAATGTTCAGTGCCACCTGTTGGTTAGTGCTTGCTTTTTCTTCGCCTTGTAAGTGAGATTCTATGGTATTTGAATTTCTCACTGGGGCTTGTTACACTTCCCCTAAAACCCTCACAGCCATTCTGGTGGTCACAAATGGCTGGATTGCATCATTTGTTCCGGCTGAGTGGTATACCATTGTGTGGCTATAGCCCATCTTCCTTCTCCAATCATCCCTTGCTGGACACCAGGGTGCTTTCCAAGTCTTGGATATCAGGAGTAAGACTGTGGTGAACACAGCCATGCACATGTCTTTATGCGGTAGTCTTTCTGACTTTTTTGGATAAGCAAGCGGCAGATTAATAGCTGGGTCATACGGGACATGGATACTTAAACTTCTGAGGCAGTTCCACACCTTTGGCATCGTGGCTGCACCGGGTTACACTCCCACCAGCAGTGCAGGAGGCTTCCCTTCTCTCCACCTCCTCTCTGACACTTGTTATTTCCTGTCTGCTTCCTTCTAGCCATGCTGACCACAGTGAGCTGCCATGGCCTTGCAGTTTGGATTTGCATTTTCCTGAGACTTCATGATGGTGAACAAGTTTTCATGCACCTACTGGCCCTCTTTCTGTCTTCTTCGGAGAAATCTCTGCTTCCATCTTTTGACCAGGTTTTCATTGGCTTGTTTTTTTTCTTGTGGAGACGTGCGAGTTGATTGTATCTTTGGGCTTTTCACCCCTTGTCCGATGTGTGGTTTGCAAACATCCTCTCCCAATCGTTGTGGTGTCTTAGTATTCAGTTGATGGTTTCCTTGAGTGGGCAGAAGTGTGTGCATTTGATGTGGTCCCGTTTGTTTCTTGTTTCCTTTGTTGCCCTTGCCCAGTCAGACATGCTTCTTCCAAATAGGCGGCTCAGACAGATGGCAAAGAGCACTCTGCCTAGGTCTTCTCCTACAAGGTTCACGGTTTCAAGTCTGCCATTCAAGGCTTTAATCCATTTCAGGTGGTGTGTGTGCCAGGTGTAACATCATGGTGTACTCTCGTTGTGTTCCATGTGGCTGTGCAGGCTTCCCAGCACCGTTTATTGTAGAGACTCTCCTTCCTCCGCTGTCTCCACTTGGCTCCCTGGTCCAAAATGGGCTGTCCATGTAAGTTTGAGTTGGGCTCTGGGCTCTCAATTGTTTTGCATGGGTCTTCATGCCTGTTTTGGGGCCCAGACTGTGCCATTTCGGTACCTAGCGCTTCGTCCTCTATGTTGAAATCAGAAATTGTGACACGTGCTGCTTTGTTCGTTTTCCTGAGGATTCCTTTGCCTAGTCAGGGTCTCGTGTTGCTGGCTAGAAACTTTAGGATTCTCTCTTCTTCTCTGTGGCAAATACTGCTGCAACTTTGACTGGGATTGCATGGAATCCAGAGATTCCTTACTGCGGTATGAACCTTTCAAGTGTGTTAATCCTTCCATTCCTCGATCCCTCGATATCTTTTTTTTTCTTGTGTCTTCTTGAGTTTCTTTCCCCAAAGGTTTGCTAGTTTTTGAATTAACATAGAATTCACCTGTTTTGCTAAGGTTATTCACAGAGATCCTATTCTTCGTAATGGCAAGCTCCTGTTTTTTTGTTTTTTTTTTCCTTAGCTTCAGTTTTTCTGTTCTTTGCAACTTTTAATTGGTTTTGTTTTGGCACAAGTGCATTGCTGTGCTCACATCTGCTGGCAATGCTCCTGTATTTGCTGTGGAAGTCTGGCCCTGTCCAACGTCCCTTCCCATCTGCCTCTACTCTACCTCGGACGCCTGCACCAGAACAACTGAAGCAGTGGTGAGGGGGCCCAAACCGAGGATTCCACCCAGCCCATACTGGGCCACAGACCCAGAAGGTGCGGACCTCACCACTGCACCACCGGCCGGCCACTTACATGTTCAGTGGCAACGTGCAGTTGAGTGCAATGGGAGTTAAATATACTAGTGAGCCCAACTCTAGCACTGTGTAGATGAGGCTAGGTTGTTTTTCGGGTCCATTGTGATGTCAGAGGATTTGTCATAATTGTGTCTCTGAGGTCCAGCATGCTTCCTGGATACAGGTTTCAGAGCCTGCTTGGAGCAGTCTCATAACTCACCCTTCCCAGTTAGCCCATGCTTGACCTTCGCTGCCGTTTTTTGGCTTGTGAATTTCTCTGACTTTCAAACGTTCCAGCAGAGTCTGTCTAAAGACGGACATCATCTTTCATTGTGGATAATTCAGGTGTGATTTCTGTTCACCTTCCATTTTCTGGGTCCTCTTTTTCTTTTCCATAGTATACTCGTCATGGTCTTTCTCAGCTATCTCCCTTAGACATGCTTATCAGTCCGTTCTCCTTCATTCCAAGGGATTAGTTTGTATTTCGTTAATCGCTGTATGTTCTCTAGGGTGAGGTGTGAGTGCTTTCGTGACTCTTGGTTGTTGTCCTTGAATTTGCACCGGTCACTTGTAGGACTCTTGGCTACCCTAGCCTAGGTCAAACTAAGCACTGAGAACACGTGGTCATGTGGGTTGGTTTGACATCCTGAGATCAGAAACTCCAAATTCGAGGTGGTCCTGGCAACCCCCTTCACGGACACAATGTTTCCAAGACAACTTAGACAAATCGGATGAATTCCACTCTCCAGGAAAGATATTTTTCTGTCTCTTTTCCGGATTTGGGAAGTTTCGAACTTGACCCCTGATCCTTGAACGTTCCCCTAGATTCCGTCCAGATACGGGCTTACTTAATTTTTATAGGGTGTGCCATTTGTTTGCCCTACATCCTCTACCCTGGCCTGTTTATTTTTCTTGAAACACAACTGTAAAGTTCTAATTTTCGTGCAACTTCCTTACATATGGTGTCAAAACACATAATCAATAATCCTTCTACGGCAAGAGGTAGGGGGAGAGAATTTCGATGGAGGCAAACAGAGCACACTAGCCTGGGAGGGCAGCCTTCACGAAGGAACGAAGCCCTGTGGAAGAGGGTGCTTTTCAGCACCCTTGTAGAGCACTTCCAAACAAAGAGACATACCCCAAGCGTGACAGGGCTCCATTCCTTCAAGGCTTCCAAGACATCTCTTGGGACACATTACCATGTGCCCAGTGGGCCCACGTGACACCAGAGCTTCGGAAAAAGAGACTGACCTGCAAAGAATGCTATGGGCCTTGGAAAGGAGGCATCGATTCTTCTCTTCAATGTCCTCAAGACATCTTTCTTGACTTTGCATTATGCTTAAGGCACAAGGGCACTGTAGGTGTGATGAACGCCAAGTCCGGCCACTTGTTTCCAATGAAGTTGCAAGCTTGAATCAGCATGACCTCCCCATAGACTTGAATAGATGACAATGTTCTCCTCTCCGTGCCTGTCCCTCTATTCTCACTTGTGGCCTAGGGTTCCTTTCTTATCCCTTGCATCAGACTCTGTTTTATCTCTTCTAGTTTCTGTGCCTGCTTTCTGTTTGCCAAACCTGTTTCTGGGTATCTGTCCCTTTAATAGCCTAGCCTAGGCCAATCCTCAGACTGTAACCATGCGGCCACCCTGGGGGACATGTTCACCGTGATGTCATAAGCGACCTCAAAATTCGAAGTTGTCCTGACAACCTCCGTGCACACAGAGTTTCACAGCCATCTCAGACCAGTCTGACTCCTCACCCTGTCTAGGTAGGATAGTTTTCCTTTTTCTGCAATTGTTGTCAGTTTCTATCTTTCTCCTTGAACTTCGAAAGGGCTCCTACATTCTCTCTAGACACTGGTTTCACTCCTGTAAGATTATCCTGGGTTTTATCTCTTATATCTTGGGTAGATGGCAAAATGGGTGGACCTTACCCAGAAAAAGTCCTGGACTCCCTCACAAGTTGAAGTTGCCCAGGGAATGTTCTGATGCACAATGATGGTGTCATCTCGTGGCACTCTGCCAATTCCACCTTGGCAGGTCACAAGTTTTCCTTCCTTCTGCCTTTGGGAAGTGTACCAGATACTTCCATAGATTGTAATATTCTTATGGTTCCTTTTCTTGTGCGTATTGATAACGTATCCTCACAATTGCTGCTTATTTATGATCTCTGCCCGCACCATACCATGAAATCTATATTTCCTAACACTACTAATGTGATATGCACTCGTAATGTGAAACAGTGAGGCCCGGGCCGCCCAAGCGGAATGTGGGCACTTACCTGCTCCACCACAGGGCCGGCCCTGAATTGTACTTTTGGACCAACCTTTTGCCTGAACTTGGGAAGACGTGGGCCTGTTTGGATTATTCGTGAAGGTGATTAGTAATAACATCATGGACGGTAACATTTTCCGTTCGTTCATGGGTTTAGGACTGATCATGTTCTCTTCGTAGTATTCCTCTTCACCTATTTGGAATGGTCTGCCTTTCTGTAGCATCTGTAAGCATTTGGAGGTGATTTTCCATCCTTGGAAGTTCACCTTCTGTAAACTCTTTCCGCCCCCAAAGCTTTATGACATCATTCTGGACCCCTTTTTGGATTTTTGATTTGAGGTGAATTTATAGCCATGACCCTGCATTAGAACGTACTATAACTTCCAGATTCACATCCTCATTGCTTTAGACTTCTGTGTAGCTTACATCATCTTCACCAGTGTAAGACTAATCACAGGCCCTCACCACACACTTGTGCCTAATCTTCTCTTTCACCCTCCGTCACCGCCCCTCTTTGCCTCTGGGAGCCCGCATACAAATGTTCAGTGCCACCTGTTGGTTAGTGCTTGCTTTTTCTTCTCCTTGTAAGTGAGATTCTATGGTATTTGAATTTCTCCCTGGGGCTTGTTACACTTCCCCTAAAACCCTCACAGCCATTCTGGTGGTCACAAATGGCTGGATTGCATCATTTGTTCCGGCTGAGTGGTATACCATTGTGTGGCTATAGCCCATCTTCCTTCTCCAATCATCCCTTGCTGGACACCAGGGTGCATTCCAAGTCTTGGATATCAGGAGTAAGACTGTGGTGAACACAGCCATGCACATGTCTTTATGCGGTAGTCTTTCTGACTTTTTTGGATAAGCAAGCGGCAGATTAATAGCTGGGTCATACGGGACATGGATACTTAAACTTCTGAGGCAGTTCCACACCTTTGGCATCGTGGCTGCACCGGGTTACACTCCCACCAGCAGTGCAGGAGGCTTCCCTTCTCTCCACCTCCTCTCTGACACTTGTTATTTCCTGTCTGCTTCCTTCTAGCCATGCTGACCACAGTGAGCTGCCATGGCCTTGCAGTTTGGATTTGCATTTTCCTGAGACTTCATGATGGTGAACAAGTTTTCATGCACCTACTGGCCCTCTTTCTGTCTTCTTCGGAGAAATCTCTGCTTCCATCTTTTGACCAGGTTTTCATTGGCTTGTTTTTTTTCTTGTGGAGACGTGCGAGTTGATTGTATCTTTGGGCTTTTCACCCCTTGTCCGATGTGTGGTTTGCAAACATCCTCTCCCAATCGTTGTGGTGTCTTAGTATTCAGTTGATGGTTTCCTTGAGTGGGCAGAAGTGTGTGCATTTGATGTGGTCCCGTTTGTTTCTTGTTTCCTTTGTTGCCCTTGCCCAGTCAGACATGCTTCTTCCAAATAGGCGGCTCAGACAGATGGCAAAGAGCACTCTGCCTAGGTCTTCTCCTACAAGGTTCACGGTTTCAAGTCTGCCATTCAAGGCTTTAATCCATTTCAGGTGGTGTGTGTGCCAGGTGTAACATCATGGTGTACTCTCGTTGTGTTCCATGTGGCTGTGCAGGCTTCCCAGCACCGTTTATTGTAGAGACTCTCCTTCCTCCGCTGTCTCCACTTGGCTCCCTGGTCCAAAATGGGCTGTCCATGTAAGTTTGAGTTGGGCTCTGGGCTCTCAATTGTTTTGCATGGGTCTTCATGCCTGTTTTGGGGCCCAGACTGTGCCATTTCGGTACCTAGCGCTTCGTCCTCTATGTTGAAATCAGAAATTGTGACACGTGCTGCTTTGTTCGTTTTCCTGAGGATTCCTTTGCCTAGTCAGGGTCTCGTGTTGCTGGCTAGAAACTTTAGGATTCTCTCTTCTTCTCTGTGGCAAATACTGCTGCAACTTTGACTGGGATTGCATGGAATCCAGAGATTCCTTACTGCGGTATGAACCTTTCAAGTGTGTTAATCCTTCCATTCCTCGATCCCTCGATATCTTTTTTTTTCTTGTGTCTTCTTGAGTTTCTTTCCCCAAAGGTTTGCTAGTTTTTGAATTAACATAGAATTCACCTGTTTTGCTAAGGTTATTCACAGAGATCCTATTCTTCGTAATGGCAAGCTCCTGTTTTTTTGTTTTTTTTTTCCTTAGCTTCAGTTTTTCTGTTCTTTGCAACTTTTAATTGGTTTTGTTTTGGCACAAGTGCATTGCTGTGCTCACATCTGCTGGCAATGCTCCTGTATTTGCTGTGGAAGTCTGGCCCTGTCCAACGTCCCTTCCCATCTGCCTCTACTCTACCTCGGACGCCTGCACCAGAACAACTGAAGCAGTGGTGAGGGGGCCCAAACCGAGGATTCCACCCAGCCCATACTGGGCCACAGACCCAGAAGGTGCGGACCTCACCACTGCACCACCGGCCGGCCACTTACATGTTCAGTGGCAACGTGCAGTTGAGTGCAATGGGAGTTAAATATACTAGTGAGCCCAACTCTAGCACTGTGTAGATGAGGCTAGGTTGTTTTTCGGGTCCATTGTGATGTCAGAGGATTTGTCATAATTGTGTCTCTGAGGTCCAGCATGCTTCCTGGATACAGGTTTCAGAGCCTGCTTGGAGCAGTCTCATAACTCACCCTTCCCAGTTAGCCCATGCTTGACCTTCGCTGCCGTTTTTTGGCTTGTGAATTTCTCTGACTTTCAAACGTTCCAGCAGAGTCTGTCTAAAGACGGACATCATCTTTCATTGTGGATAATTCAGGTGTGATTTCTGTTCACCTTCCATTTTCTGGGTCCTCTTTTTCTTTTCCATAGTATACTCGTCATGGTCTTTCTCAGCTATCTCCCTTAGACATGCTTATCAGTCCGTTCTCCTTCATTCCAAGGGATTAGTTTGTATTTCGTTAATCGCTGTATGTTCTCTAGGGTGAGGTGTGAGTGCTTTCGTGACTCTTGGTTGTTGTCCTTGAATTTGCACCGGTCACTTGTAGGACTCTTGGCTACCCTAGCCTAGGTCAAACTAAGCACTGAGAACACGTGGTCATGTGGGTTGGTTTGACATCCTGAGATCAGAAACTCCAAATTCGAGGTGGTCCTGGCAACCCCCTTCACGGACACAATGTTTCCAAGACAACTTAGACAAATCGGATGAATTCCACTCTCCAGGAAAGATATTTTTCTGTCTCTTTTCCGGATTTGGGAAGTTTCGAACTTGACCCCTGATCCTTGAACGTTCCCCTAGATTCCGTCCAGATACGGGCTTACTTAATTTTTATAGGGTGTGCCATTTGTTTGCCCTACATCCTCTACCCTGGCCTGTTTATTTTTCTTGAAACACAACTGTAAAGTTCTAATTTTCGTGCAACTTCCTTACATATGGTGTCAAAACACATAATCAATAATCCTTCTACGGCAAGAGGTAGGGGGAGAGAATTTCGATGGAGGCAAACAGAGCACACTAGCCTGGGAGGGCAGCCTTCACGAAGGAACGAAGCCCTGTGGAAGAGGGTGCTTTTCAGCACCCTTGTAGAGCACTTCCAAACAAAGAGACATACCCCAAGCGTGACAGGGCTCCATTCCTTCAAGGCTTCCAAGACATCTCTTGGGACACATTACCATGTGCCCAGTGGGCCCACGTGACACCAGAGCTTCGGAAAAAGAGACTGACCTGCAAAGAATGCTATGGGCCTTGGAAAGGAGGCATCGATTCTTCTCTTCAATGTCCTCAAGACATCTTTCTTGACTTTGCATTATGCTTAAGGCACAAGGGCACTGTAGGTGTGATGAACCCCAAGTCCGGCCACTTGTTTCCAATGAAGTTGCAAGCTTGAATCAGCATGACCTCCCCATAGACTTGAATAGATGACAATGTTCTCCTCTCCGTGCCTGTCCCTCTATTCTCACTTGTGGCCTAGGGTTCCTTTCTTATCCCTTGCATCAGACTCTGTTTTATCTCTTCTAGTTTCTGTGCCTGCTTTCTGTTTGCCAAACCTGTTTCTGGGTATCTGTCCCTTTAATAGCCTAGCCTAGGCCAATCCTCAGACTGTAACCATGCGGCCACCCTGGGGGACATGTTCACCGTGATGTCATAAGCGACCTCAAAATTCGAAGTTGTCCTGACAACCTCCGTGCACACAGAGTTTCACAGCCATCTCAGACCAGTCTGACTCCTCACCCTGTCTAGGTAGGATAGTTTTCCTTTTTCTGCAATTGTTGTCAGTTTCTATCTTTCTCCTTGAACTTCGAAAGGGCTCCTACATTCTCTCTAGACACTGGTTTCACTCCTGTAAGATTATCCTGGGTTTTATCTCTTATATCTTGGGTAGATGGCAAAATGGGTGGACCTTACCCAGAAAAAGTCCTGGACTCCCTCACAAGTTGAAGTTGCCCAGGGAATGTTCTGATGCACAATGATGGTGTCATCTCGTGGCACTCTGCCAATTCCACCTTGGCAGGTCACAAGTTTTCCTTCCTTCTGCCTTTGGGAAGTGTACCAGATACTTCCATAGATTGTAATATTCTTATGGTTCCTTTTCTTGTGCGTATTGATAACGTATCCTCACAATTGCTGCTTATTTATGATCTCTGCCCGCACCATACCATGAAATCTATATTTCCTAACACTACTAATGTGATATGCACTCGTAATGTGAAACAGTGAGGCCCGGGCCGCCCAAGCGGAATGTGGGCACTTACCTGCTCCACCACAGGGCCGGCCCTGAATTGTACTTTTGGACCAACCTTTTGCCTGAACTTGGGAAGACGTGGGCCTGTTTGGATTATTCGTGAAGGTGATTAGTAATAACATCATGGACGGTAACATTTTCCGTTCGTTCATGGGTTTAGGACTGATCATGTTCTCTTCGTAGTATTCCTCTTCACCTATTTGGAATGGTCTGCCTTTCTGTAGCATCTGTAAGCATTTGGAGGTGATTTTCCATCCTTGGAAGTTCACCTTCTGTAAACTCTTTCCGCCCCCAAAGCTTTATGACATCATTCTGGACCCCTTTTTGGATTTTTGATTTGAGGTGAATTTATAGCCATGACCCTGCATTAGAACGTACTATAACTTCCAGATTCACATCCTCATTGCTTTAGACTTCTGTGTAGCTTACATCATCTTCACCAGTGTAAGACTAATCACAGGCCCTCACCACACACTTGTGCCTAATCTTCTCTTTCACCCTCCGTCACCGCCCCTCTTTGCCTCTGGGAGCCCGCATACAAATGTTCAGTGCCACCTGTTGGTTAGTGCTTGCTTTTTCTTCTCCTTGTAAGTGAGATTCTATGGTATTTGAATTTCTCCCTGGGGCTTGTTACACTTCCCCTAAAACCCTCACAGCCATTCTGGTGGTCACAAATGGCTGGATTGCATCATTTGTTCCGGCTGAGTGGTATACCATTGTGTGGCTATAGCCCATCTTCCTTCTCCAATCATCCCTTGCTGGACACCAGGGTGCATTCCAAGTCTTGGATATCAGGAGTAAGACTGTGGTGAACACAGCCATGCACATGTCTTTATGCGGTAGTCTTTCTGACTTTTTTGGATAAGCAAGCGGCAGATTAATAGCTGGGTCATACGGGACATGGATACTTAAACTTCTGAGGCAGTTCCACACCTTTGGCATCGTGGCTGCACCGGGTTACACTCCCACCAGCAGTGCAGGAGGCTTCCCTTCTCTCCACCTCCTCTCTGACACTTGTTATTTCCTGTCTGCTTCCTTCTAGCCATGCTGACCACAGTGAGCTGCCATGGCCTTGCAGTTTGGATTTGCATTTTCCTGAGACTTCATGATGGTGAACAAGTTTTCATGCACCTACTGGCCCTCTTTCTGTCTTCTTCGGAGAAATCTCTGCTTCCATCTTTTGACCAGGTTTTCATTGGCTTGTTTTTTTTCTTGTGGAGACGTGCGAGTTGATTGTATCTTTGGGCTTTTCACCCCTTGTCCGATGTGTGGTTTGCAAACATCCTCTCCCAATCGTTGTGGTGTCTTAGTATTCAGTTGATGGTTTCCTTGAGTGGGCAGAAGTGTGTGCATTTGATGTGGTCCCGTTTGTTTCTTGTTTCCTTTGTTGCCCTTGCCCAGTCAGACATGCTTCTTCCAAATAGGCGGCTCAGACAGATGGCAAAGAGCACTCTGCCTAGGTCTTCTCCTACAAGGTTCACGGTTTCAAGTCTGCCATTCAAGGCTTTAATCCATTTCAGGTGGTGTGTGTGCCAGGTGTAACATCATGGTGTACTCTCGTTGTGTTCCATGTGGCTGTGCAGGCTTCCCAGCACCGTTTATTGTAGAGACTCTCCTTCCTCCGCTGTCTCCACTTGGCTCCCTGGTCCAAAATGGGCTGTCCATGTAAGTTTGAGTTGGGCTCTGGGCTCTCAATTGTTTTGCATGGGTCTTCATGCCTGTTTTGGGGCCCAGACTGTGCCATTTCGGTACCTAGCGCTTCGTCCTCTATGTTGAAATCAGAAATTGTGACACGTGCTGCTTTGTTCGTTTTCCTGAGGATTCCTTTGCCTAGTCAGGGTCTCGTGTTGCTGGCTAGAAACTTTAGGATTCTCTCTTCTTCTCTGTGGCAAATACTGCTGCAACTTTGACTGGGATTGCATGGAATCCAGAGATTCCTTACTGCGGTATGAACCTTTCAAGTGTGTTAATCCTTCCATTCCTCGATCCCTCGATATCTTTTTTTTTCTTGTGTCTTCTTGAGTTTCTTTCCCCAAAGGTTTGCTAGTTTTTGAATTAACATAGAATTCACCTGTTTTGCTAAGGTTATTCACAGAGATCCTATTCTTCGTAATGGCAAGCTCCTGTTTTTTTGTTTTTTTTTTCCTTAGCTTCAGTTTTTCTGTTCTTTGCAACTTTTAATTGGTTTTGTTTTGGCACAAGTGCATTGCTGTGCTCACATCTGCTGGCAATGCTCCTGTATTTGCTGTGGAAGTCTGGCCCTGTCCAACGTCCCTTCCCATCTGCCTCTACTCTACCTCGGACGCCTGCACCAGAACAACTGAAGCAGTGGTGAGGGGGCCCAAACCGAGGATTCCACCCAGCCCATACTGGGCCACAGACCCAGAAGGTGCGGACCTCACCACTGCACCACCGGCCGGCCACTTACATGTTCAGTGGCAACGTGCAGTTGAGTGCAATGGGAGTTAAATATACTAGTGAGCCCAACTCTAGCACTGTGTAGATGAGGCTAGGTTGTTTTTCGGGTCCATTGTGATGTCAGAGGATTTGTCATAATTGTGTCTCTGAGGTCCAGCATGCTTCCTGGATACAGGTTTCAGAGCCTGCTTGGAGCAGTCTCATAACTCACCCTTCCCAGTTAGCCCATGCTTGACCTTCGCTGCCGTTTTTTGGCTTGTGAATTTCTCTGACTTTCAAACGTTCCAGCAGAGTCTGTCTAAAGACGGACATCATCTTTCATTGTGGATAATTCAGGTGTGATTTCTGTTCACCTTCCATTTTCTGGGTCCTCTTTTTCTTTTCCATAGTATACTCGTCATGGTCTTTCTCAGCTATCTCCCTTAGACATGCTTATCAGTCCGTTCTCCTTCATTCCAAGGGATTAGTTTGTATTTCGTTAATCGCTGTATGTTCTCTAGGGTGAGGTGTGAGTGCTTTCGTGACTCTTGGTTGTTGTCCTTGAATTTGCACCGGTCACTTGTAGGACTCTTGGCTACCCTAGCCTAGGTCAAACTAAGCACTGAGAACACGTGGTCATGTGGGTTGGTTTGACATCCTGAGATCAGAAACTCCAAATTCGAGGTGGTCCTGGCAACCCCCTTCACGGACACAATGTTTCCAAGACAACTTAGACAAATCGGATGAATTCCACTCTCCAGGAAAGATATTTTTCTGTCTCTTTTCCGGATTTGGGAAGTTTCGAACTTGACCCCTGATCCTTGAACGTTCCCCTAGATTCCGTCCAGATACGGGCTTACTTAATTTTTATAGGGTGTGCCATTTGTTTGCCCTACATCCTCTACCCTGGCCTGTTTATTTTTCTTGAAACACAACTGTAAAGTTCTAATTTTCGTGCAACTTCCTTACATATGGTGTCAAAACACATAATCAATAATCCTTCTACGGCAAGAGGTAGGGGGAGAGAATTTCGATGGAGGCAAACAGAGCACACTAGCCTGGGAGGGCAGCCTTCACGAAGGAACGAAGCCCTGTGGAAGAGGGTGCTTTTCAGCACCCTTGTAGAGCACTTCCAAACAAAGAGACATACCCCAAGCGTGACAGGGCTCCATTCCTTCAAGGCTTCCAAGACATCTCTTGGGACACATTACCATGTGCCCAGTGGGCCCACGTGACACCAGAGCTTCGGAAAAAGAGACTGACCTGCAAAGAATGCTATGGGCCTTGGAAAGGAGGCATCGATTCTTCTCTTCAATGTCCTCAAGACATCTTTCTTGACTTTGCATTATGCTTAAGGCACAAGGGCACTGTAGGTGTGATGAACGCCAAGTCCGGCCACTTGTTTCCAATGAAGTTGCAAGCTTGAATCAGCATGACCTCCCCATAGACTTGAATAGATGACAATGTTCTCCTCTCCGTGCCTGTCCCTCTATTCTCACTTGTGGCCTAGGGTTCCTTTCTTATCCCTTGCATCAGACTCTGTTTTATCTCTTCTAGTTTCTGTGCCTGCTTTCTGTTTGCCAAACCTGTTTCTGGGTATCTGTCCCTTTAATAGCCTAGCCTAGGCCAATCCTCAGACTGTAACCATGCGGCCACCCTGGGGGACATGTTCACCGTGATGTCATAAGCGACCTCAAAATTCGAAGTTGTCCTGACAACCTCCGTGCACACAGAGTTTCACAGCCATCTCAGACCAGTCTGACTCCTCACCCTGTCTAGGTAGGATAGTTTTCCTTTTTCTGCAATTGTTGTCAGTTTCTATCTTTCTCCTTGAACTTCGAAAGGGCTCCTACATTCTCTCTAGACACTGGTTTCACTCCTGTAAGATTATCCTGGGTTTTATCTCTTATATCTTGGGTAGATGGCAAAATGGGTGGACCTTACCCAGAAAAAGTCCTGGACTCCCTCACAAGTTGAAGTTGCCCAGGGAATGTTCTGATGCACAATGATGGTGTCATCTCGTGGCACTCTGCCAATTCCACCTTGGCAGGTCACAAGTTTTCCTTCCTTCTGCCTTTGGGAAGTGTACCAGATACTTCCATAGATTGTAATATTCTTATGGTTCCTTTTCTTGTGCGTATTGATAACGTATCCTCACAATTGCTGCTTATTTATGATCTCTGCCCGCACCATACCATGAAATCTATATTTCCTAACACTACTAATGTGATATGCACTCGTAATGTGAAACAGTGAGGCCCGGGCCGCCCAAGCGGAATGTGGGCACTTACCTGCTCCACCACAGGGCCGGCCCTGAATTGTACTTTTGGACCAACCTTTTGCCTGAACTTGGGAAGACGTGGGCCTGTTTGGATTATTCGTGAAGGTGATTAGTAATAACATCATGGACGGTAACATTTTCCGTTCGTTCATGGGTTTAGGACTGATCATGTTCTCTTCGTAGTATTCCTCTTCACCTATTTGGAATGGTCTGCCTTTCTGTAGCATCTGTAAGCATTTGGAGGTGATTTTCCATCCTTGGAAGTTCACCTTCTGTAAACTCTTTCCGCCCCCAAAGCTTTATGACATCATTCTGGACCCCTTTTTGGATTTTTGATTTGAGGTGAATTTATAGCCATGACCCTGCATTAGAACGTACTATAACTTCCAGATTCACATCCTCATTGCTTTAGACTTCTGTGTAGCTTACATCATCTTCACCAGTGTAAGACTAATCACAGGCCCTCACCACACACTTGTGCCTAATCTTCTCTTTCACCCTCCGTCACCGCCCCTCTTTGCCTCTGGGAGCCCGCATACAAATGTTCAGTGCCACCTGTTGGTTAGTGCTTGCTTTTTCTTCTCCTTGTAAGTGAGATTCTATGGTATTTGAATTTCTCCCTGGGGCTTGTTACACTTCCCCTAAAACCCTCACAGCCATTCTGGTGGTCACAAATGGCTGGATTGCATCATTTGTTCCGGCTGAGTGGTATACCATTGTGTGGCTATAGCCCATCTTCCTTCTCCAATCATCCCTTGCTGGACACCAGGGTGCATTCCAAGTCTTGGATATCAGGAGTAAGACTGTGGTGAACACAGCCATGCACATGTCTTTATGCGGTAGTCTTTCTGACTTTTTTGGATAAGCAAGCGGCAGATTAATAGCTGGGTCATACGGGACATGGATACTTAAACTTCTGAGGCAGTTCCACACCTTTGGCATCGTGGCTGCACCGGGTTACACTCCCACCAGCAGTGCAGGAGGCTTCCCTTCTCTCCACCTCCTCTCTGACACTTGTTATTTCCTGTCTGCTTCCTTCTAGCCATGCTGACCACAGTGAGCTGCCATGGCCTTGCAGTTTGGATTTGCATTTTCCTGAGACTTCATGATGGTGAACAAGTTTTCATGCACCTACTGGCCCTCTTTCTGTCTTCTTCGGAGAAATCTCTGCTTCCATCTTTTGACCAGGTTTTCATTGGCTTGTTTTTTTTCTTGTGGAGACGTGCGAGTTGATTGTATCTTTGGGCTTTTCACCCCTTGTCCGATGTGTGGTTTGCAAACATCCTCTCCCAATCGTTGTGGTGTCTTAGTATTCAGTTGATGGTTTCCTTGAGTGGGCAGAAGTGTGTGCATTTGATGTGGTCCCGTTTGTTTCTTGTTTCCTTTGTTGCCCTTGCCCAGTCAGACATGCTTCTTCCAAATAGGCGGCTCAGACAGATGGCAAAGAGCACTCTGCCTAGGTCTTCTCCTACAAGGTTCACGGTTTCAAGTCTGCCATTCAAGGCTTTAATCCATTTCAGGTGGTGTGTGTGCCAGGTGTAACATCATGGTGTACTCTCGTTGTGTTCCATGTGGCTGTGCAGGCTTCCCAGCACCGTTTATTGTAGAGACTCTCCTTCCTCCGCTGTCTCCACTTGGCTCCCTGGTCCAAAATGGGCTGTCCATGTAAGTTTGAGTTGGGCTCTGGGCTCTCAATTGTTTTGCATGGGTCTTCATGCCTGTTTTGGGGCCCAGACTGTGCCATTTCGGTACCTAGCGCTTCGTCCTCTATGTTGAAATCAGAAATTGTGACACGTGCTGCTTTGTTCGTTTTCCTGAGGATTCCTTTGCCTAGTCAGGGTCTCGTGTTGCTGGCTAGAAACTTTAGGATTCTCTCTTCTTCTCTGTGGCAAATACTGCTGCAACTTTGACTGGGATTGCATGGAATCCAGAGATTCCTTACTGCGGTATGAACCTTTCAAGTGTGTTAATCCTTCCATTCCTCGATCCCTCGATATCTTTTTTTTTCTTGTGTCTTCTTGAGTTTCTTTCCCCAAAGGTTTGCTAGTTTTTGAATTAACATAGAATTCACCTGTTTTGCTAAGGTTATTCACAGAGATCCTATTCTTCGTAATGGCAAGCTCCTGTTTTTTTGTTTTTTTTTTCCTTAGCTTCAGTTTTTCTGTTCTTTGCAACTTTTAATTGGTTTTGTTTTGGCACAAGTGCATTGCTGTGCTCACATCTGCTGGCAATGCTCCTGTATTTGCTGTGGAAGTCTGGCCCTGTCCAACGTCCCTTCCCATCTGCCTCTACTCTACCTCGGACGCCTGCACCAGAACAACTGAAGCAGTGGTGAGGGGGCCCAAACCGAGGATTCCACCCAGCCCATACTGGGCCACAGACCCAGAAGGTGCGGACCTCACCACTGCACCACCGGCCGGCCACTTACATGTTCAGTGGCAACGTGCAGTTGAGTGCAATGGGAGTTAAATATACTAGTGAGCCCAACTCTAGCACTGTGTAGATGAGGCTAGGTTGTTTTTCGGGTCCATTGTGATGTCAGAGGATTTGTCATAATTGTGTCTCTGAGGTCCAGCATGCTTCCTGGATACAGGTTTCAGAGCCTGCTTGGAGCAGTCTCATAACTCACCCTTCCCAGTTAGCCCATGCTTGACCTTCGCTGCCGTTTTTTGGCTTGTGAATTTCTCTGACTTTCAAACGTTCCAGCAGAGTCTGTCTAAAGACGGACATCATCTTTCATTGTGGATAATTCAGGTGTGATTTCTGTTCACCTTCCATTTTCTGGGTCCTCTTTTTCTTTTCCATAGTATACTCGTCATGGTCTTTCTCAGCTATCTCCCTTAGACATGCTTATCAGTCCGTTCTCCTTCATTCCAAGGGATTAGTTTGTATTTCGTTAATCGCTGTATGTTCTCTAGGGTGAGGTGTGAGTGCTTTCGTGACTCTTGGTTGTTGTCCTTGAATTTGCACCGGTCACTTGTAGGACTCTTGGCTACCCTAGCCTAGGTCAAACTAAGCACTGAGAACACGTGGTCATGTGGGTTGGTTTGACATCCTGAGATCAGAAACTCCAAATTCGAGGTGGTCCTGGCAACCCCCTTCACGGACACAATGTTTCCAAGACAACTTAGACAAATCGGATGAATTCCACTCTCCAGGAAAGATATTTTTCTGTCTCTTTTCCGGATTTGGGAAGTTTCGAACTTGACCCCTGATCCTTGAACGTTCCCCTAGATTCCGTCCAGATACGGGCTTACTTAATTTTTATAGGGTGTGCCATTTGTTTGCCCTACATCCTCTACCCTGGCCTGTTTATTTTTCTTGAAACACAACTGTAAAGTTCTAATTTTCGTGCAACTTCCTTACATATGGTGTCAAAACACATAATCAATAATCCTTCTACGGCAAGAGGTAGGGGGAGAGAATTTCGATGGAGGCAAACAGAGCACACTAGCCTGGGAGGGCAGCCTTCACGAAGGAACGAAGCCCTGTGGAAGAGGGTGCTTTTCAGCACCCTTGTAGAGCACTTCCAAACAAAGAGACATACCCCAAGCGTGACAGGGCTCCATTCCTTCAAGGCTTCCAAGACATCTCTTGGGACACATTACCATGTGCCCAGTGGGCCCACGTGACACCAGAGCTTCGGAAAAAGAGACTGACCTGCAAAGAATGCTATGGGCCTTGGAAAGGAGGCATCGATTCTTCTCTTCAATGTCCTCAAGACATCTTTCTTGACTTTGCATTATGCTTAAGGCACAAGGGCACTGTAGGTGTGATGAACCCCAAGTCCGGCCACTTGTTTCCAATGAAGTTGCAAGCTTGAATCAGCATGACCTCCCCATAGACTTGAATAGATGACAATGTTCTCCTCTCCGTGCCTGTCCCTCTATTCTCACTTGTGGCCTAGGGTTCCTTTCTTATCCCTTGCATCAGACTCTGTTTTATCTCTTCTAGTTTCTGTGCCTGCTTTCTGTTTGCCAAACCTGTTTCTGGGTATCTGTCCCTTTAATAGCCTAGCCTAGGCCAATCCTCAGACTGTAACCATGCGGCCACCCTGGGGGACATGTTCACCGTGATGTCATAAGCGACCTCAAAATTCGAAGTTGTCCTGACAACCTCCGTGCACACAGAGTTTCACAGCCATCTCAGACCAGTCTGACTCCTCACCCTGTCTAGGTAGGATAGTTTTCCTTTTTCTGCAATTGTTGTCAGTTTCTATCTTTCTCCTTGAACTTCGAAAGGGCTCCTACATTCTCTCTAGACACTGGTTTCACTCCTGTAAGATTATCCTGGGTTTTATCTCTTATATCTTGGGTAGATGGCAAAATGGGTGGACCTTACCCAGAAAAAGTCCTGGACTCCCTCACAAGTTGAAGTTGCCCAGGGAATGTTCTGATGCACAATGATGGTGTCATCTCGTGGCACTCTGCCAATTCCACCTTGGCAGGTCACAAGTTTTCCTTCCTTCTGCCTTTGGGAAGTGTACCAGATACTTCCATAGATTGTAATATTCTTATGGTTCCTTTTCTTGTGCGTATTGATAACGTATCCTCACAATTGCTGCTTATTTATGATCTCTGCCCGCACCATACCATGAAATCTATATTTCCTAACACTACTAATGTGATATGCACTCGTAATGTGAAACAGTGAGGCCCGGGCCGCCCAAGCGGAATGTGGGCACTTACCTGCTCCACCACAGGGCCGGCCCTGAATTGTACTTTTGGACCAACCTTTTGCCTGAACTTGGGAAGACGTGGGCCTGTTTGGATTATTCGTGAAGGTGATTAGTAATAACATCATGGACGGTAACATTTTCCGTTCGTTCATGGGTTTAGGACTGATCATGTTCTCTTCGTAGTATTCCTCTTCACCTATTTGGAATGGTCTGCCTTTCTGTAGCATCTGTAAGCATTTGGAGGTGATTTTCCATCCTTGGAAGTTCACCTTCTGTAAACTCTTTCCGCCCCCAAAGCTTTATGACATCATTCTGGACCCCTTTTTGGATTTTTGATTTGAGGTGAATTTATAGCCATGACCCTGCATTAGAACGTACTATAACTTCCAGATTCACATCCTCATTGCTTTAGACTTCTGTGTAGCTTACATCATCTTCACCAGTGTAAGACTAATCACAGGCCCTCACCACACACTTGTGCCTAATCTTCTCTTTCACCCTCCGTCACCGCCCCTCTTTGCCTCTGGGAGCCCGCATACAAATGTTCAGTGCCACCTGTTGGTTAGTGCTTGCTTTTTCTTCGCCTTGTAAGTGAGATTCTATGGTATTTGAATTTCTCACTGGGGCTTGTTACACTTCCCCTAAAACCCTCACAGCCATTCTGGTGGTCACAAATGGCTGGATTGCATCATTTGTTCCGGCTGAGTGGTATACCATTGTGTGGCTATAGCCCATCTTCCTTCTCCAATCATCCCTTGCTGGACACCAGGGTGCTTTCCAAGTCTTGGATATCAGGAGTAAGACTGTGGTGAACACAGCCATGCACATGTCTTTATGCGGTAGTCTTTCTGACTTTTTTGGATAAGCAAGCGGCAGATTAATAGCTGGGTCATACGGGACATGGATACTTAAACTTCTGAGGCAGTTCCACACCTTTGGCATCGTGGCTGCACCGGGTTACACTCCCACCAGCAGTGCAGGAGGCTTCCCTTCTCTCCACCTCCTCTCTGACACTTGTTATTTCCTGTCTGCTTCCTTCTAGCCATGCTGACCACAGTGAGCTGCCATGGCCTTGCAGTTTGGATTTGCATTTTCCTGAGACTTCATGATGGTGAACAAGTTTTCATGCACCTACTGGCCCTCTTTCTGTCTTCTTCGGAGAAATCTCTGCTTCCATCTTTTGACCAGGTTTTCATTGGCTTGTTTTTTTTCTTGTGGAGACGTGCGAGTTGATTGTATCTTTGGGCTTTTCACCCCTTGTCCGATGTGTGGTTTGCAAACATCCTCTCCCAATCGTTGTGGTGTCTTAGTATTCAGTTGATGGTTTCCTTGAGTGGGCAGAAGTGTGTGCATTTGATGTGGTCCCGTTTGTTTCTTGTTTCCTTTGTTGCCCTTGCCCAGTCAGACATGCTTCTTCCAAATAGGCGGCTCAGACAGATGGCAAAGAGCACTCTGCCTAGGTCTTCTCCTACAAGGTTCACGGTTTCAAGTCTGCCATTCAAGGCTTTAATCCATTTCAGGTGGTGTGTGTGCCAGGTGTAACATCATGGTGTACTCTCGTGTTCCATGTGGCTGTGCAGGCTTCCCAGCACCGTTTATTGTAGAGACTCTCCTTCCTCCGCTGTCTCCACTTGGCTCCCTGGTCCAAAATGGGCTGTCCATGTAAGTTTGAGTTGGGCTCTGGGCTCTCAATTGTTTTGCATGGGTCTTCATGCCTGTTTTGGGGCCCAGACTGTGCCGTTTCGGTACCTAGCGCTTCGTCCTCTATGTTGAAATCAGAAATTGTGACACGTGCTGCTTTGTTCGTTTTCCTGAGGATTCCTTTGCCTAGTCAGGGTCTCGTGTTGCTGGCTAGAAACTTTAGGATTCTCTCTTCTTCTCTGTGGCAAATACTGCTGCAACTTTGACTGGGATTGCATGGAATCCAGAGATTCCTTACTGCGGTATGAACCTTTCAAGTGTGTTAATCCTTCCATTCCTCGATCCCTCGATATCTTTTTTTTTCTTGTGTCTTCTTGAGTTTCTTTCCCCAAAGGTTTGCTAGTTTTTGAATTAACATAGAATTCACCTGTTTTGCTAAGGTTATTCACAGAGATCCTATTCTTCGTAATGGCAAGCTCCTGTTTTTTTGTTTTTTTTTTCCTTAGCTTCAGTTTTTCTGTTCTTTGCAACTTTTAATTGGTTTTGTTTTGGCACAAGTGCATTGCTGTGCTCACATCTGCTGGCAATGCTCCTGTATTTGCTGTGGAAGTCTGGCCCTGTCCAACGTCCCTTCCCATCTGCCTCTACTCTACCTCGGACGCCTGCACCAGAACAACTGAAGCAGTGGTGAGGGGGCCCAAACCGAGGATTCCACCCAGCCCATACTGGGCCACAGACCCAGAAGGTGCGGACCTCACCACTGCACCACCGGCCGGCCACTTACATGTTCAGTGGCAACGTGCAGTTGAGTGCAATGGGAGTTAAATATACTAGTGAGCCCAACTCTAGCACTGTGTAGATGAGGCTAGGTTGTTTTTCGGGTCCATTGTGATGTCAGAGGATTTGTCATAATTGTGTCTCTGAGGTCCAGCATGCTTCCTGGATACAGGTTTCAGAGCCTGCTTGGAGCAGTCTCATAACTCACCCTTCCCAGTTAGCCCATGCTTGACCTTCGCTGCCGTTTTTTGGCTTGTGAATTTCTCTGACTTTCAAACGTTCCAGCAGAGTCTGTCTAAAGACGGACATCATCTTTCATTGTGGATAATTCAGGTGTGATTTCTGTTCACCTTCCATTTTCTGGGTCCTCTTTTTCTTTTCCATAGTATACTCGTCATGGTCTTTCTCAGCTATCTCCCTTAGACATGCTTATCAGTCCGTTCTCCTTCATTCCAAGGGATTAGTTTGTATTTCTTTAATCGCTGTATGTTCTCTAGGGTGAGGTGTGAGTGCTTTCGTGACTCTTGGTTGTTGTCCTTGAATTTGCACCGGTCACTTGTAGGACTCTTGGCTACCCTAGCCTAGGTCAAACTAAGCACTGAGAACACGTGGTCATGTGGGTTGGTTTGACATCCTGAGATCAGAAACTCCAAATTCGAGGTGGTCCTGGCAACCCCCTTCACGGACACAATGTTTCCAAGACAACTTAGACAAATCGGATGAATTCCACTCTCCAGGAAAGATATTTTTCTGTCTCTTTTCCGGATTTGGGAAGTTTCGAACTTGACCCCTGATCCTTGAACGTTCCCCTAGATTCCGTCCAGATACGGGCTTACTTAATTTTTATAGGGTGTGCCATTTGTTTGCCCTACATCCTCTACCCTGGCCTGTTTATTTTTCTTGAAAGACAACTGTAAAGTTCTAATTTTCGTGCAACTTCCTTACATATGGTGTCAAAACACATAATCAATAATCCTTCTACGGCAAGAGGTAGGGGGAGAGAATTTCGATGGAGGCAAACAGAGCACACTAGCCTGGGAGGGCAGCCTTCACGAAGGAACGAAGCCCTGTGGAAGAGGGTGCTTTTCAGCACCCTTGTAGAGCACTTCCAAACAAAGAGACATACCCCAAGCGTGACAGGGCTCCATTCCTTCAAGGCTTCCAAGACATCTCTTGGGACACATTACCATGTGCCCAGTGGGCCCACGTGACACCAGAGCTTCGGAAAAAGAGACTGACCTGCAAAGAATGCTATGGGCCTTGGAAAGGAGGCATCGATTCTTCTCTTCAATGTCCTCAAGACATCTTTCTTGACTTTGCATTATGCTTAAGGCACAAGGGCACTGTAGGTGTGATGAACGCCAAGTCCGGCCACTTGTTTCCAATGAAGTTGCAAGCTTGAATCAGCATGACCTCCCCATAGACTTGAATAGATGACAATGTTCTCCTCTCCGTGCCTGTCCCTCTATTCTCACTTGTGGCCTAGGGTTCCTTTCTTATCCCTTGCATCAGACTCTGTTTTATCTCTTCTAGTTTCTGTGCCTGCTTTCTGTTTGCCAAACCTGTTTCTGGGTATCTGTCCCTTTAATAGCCTAGCCTAGGCCAATCCTCAGACTGTAACCATGCGGCCACCCTGGGGGACATGTTCACCGTGATGTCATAAGCGACCTCAAAATTCGAAGTTGTCCTGACAACCTCCGTGCACACAGAGTTTCACAGCCATCTCAGACCAGTCTGACTCCTCACCCTGTCTAGGTAGGATAGTTTTCCTTTTTCTGCAATTGTTGTCAGTTTCTATCTTTCTCCTTGAACTTCGAAAGGGCTCCTACATTCTCTCTAGACACTGGTTTCACTCCTGTAAGATTATCCTGGGTTTTATCTCTTATATCTTGGGTAGATGGCAAAATGGGTGGACCTTACCCAGAAAAAGTCCTGGACTCCCTCACAAGTTGAAGTTGCCCAGGGAATGTTCTGATGCACAATGATGGTGTCATCTCGTGGCACTCTGCCAATTCCACCTTGGCAGGTCACAAGTTTTCCTTCCTTCTGCCTTTGGGAAGTGTACCAGATACTTCCATAGATTGTAATATTCTTATGGTTCCTTTTCTTGTGCGTATTGATAACGTATCCTCACAATTGCTGCTTATTTATGATCTCTGCCCGCACCATACCATGAAATCTATATTTCCTAACACTACTAATGTGATATGCACTCGTAATGTGAAACAGTGAGGCCCGGGCCGCCCAAGCGGAATGTGGGCACTTACCTGCTCCACCACAGGGCCGGCCCTGAATTGTACTTTTGGACCAACCTTTTGCCTGAACTTGGGAAGACGTGGGCCTGTTTGGATTATTCGTGAAGGTGATTAGTAATAACATCATGGACGGTAACATTTTCCGTTCGTTCATGGGTTTAGGACTGATCATGTTCTCTTCGTAGTATTCCTCTTCACCTATTTGGAATGGTCTGCCTTTCTGTAGCATCTGTAAGCATTTGGAGGTGATTTTCCATCCTTGGAAGTTCACCTTCTGTAAACTCTTTCCGCCCCCAAAGCTTTATGACATCATTCTGGACCCCTTTTTGGATTTTTGATTTGAGGTGAATTTATAGCCATGACCCTGCATTAGAACGTACTATAACTTCCAGATTCACATCCTCATTGCTTTAGACTTCTGTGTAGCTTACATCATCTTCACCAGTGTAAGACTAATCACAGGCCCTCACCACACACTTGTGCCTAATCTTCTCTTTCACCCTCCGTCACCGCCCCTCTTTGCCTCTGGGAGCCCGCATACAAATGTTCAGTGCCACCTGTTGGTTAGTGCTTGCTTTTTCTTCGCCTTGTAAGTGAGATTCTATGGTATTTGAATTTCTCACTGGGGCTTGTTACACTTCCCCTAAAACCCTCACAGCCATTCTGGTGGTCACAAATGGCTGGATTGCATCATTTGTTCCGGCTGAGTGGTATACCATTGTGTGGCTATAGCCCATCTTCCTTCTCCAATCATCCCTTGCTGGACACCAGGGTGCTTTCCAAGTCTTGGATATCAGGAGTAAGACTGTGGTGAACACAGCCATGCACATGTCTTTATGCGGTAGTCTTTCTGACTTTTTTGGATAAGCAAGCGGCAGATTAATAGCTGGGTCATACGGGACATGGATACTTAAACTTCTGAGGCAGTTCCACACCTTTGGCATCGTGGCTGCACCGGGTTACACTCCCACCAGCAGTGCAGGAGGCTTCCCTTCTCTGCACCTCCTCTCTGACACTTGTTATTTCCTGTCTGCTTCCTTCTAGCCATGCTGACCACAGTGAGCTGCCATGGCCTTGCAGTTTGGATTTGCATTTTCCTGAGACTTCATGATGGTGAACAAGTTTTCATGCACCTACTGGCCCTCTTTCTGTCTTCTTCGGAGAAATCTCTGCTTCCATCTTTTGACCAGGTTTTCATTGGCTTGTTTTTTTTCTTGTGGAGACGTGCGAGTTGATTGTATCTTTGGGCTTTTCACCCCTTGTCCGATGTGTGGTTTGCAAACATCCTCTCCCAATCGTTGTGGTGTCTTAGTATTCAGTTGATGGTTTCCTTGAGTGGGCAGAAGTGTGTGCGTTTGATGTGGTCCCGTTTGTTTCTTGTTTCCTTTGTTGCCCTTGCCCAGTCAGACATGCTTCTTCCAAATAGGCGGCTCAGACAGATGGCAAAGAGCACTCTGCCTAGGTCTTCTCCTACAAGGTTCACGGTTTCAAGTCTGCCATTCAAGGCTTTAATCCATTTCAGGTGGTGTGTGTGCCAGGTGTAACATCATGGTGTACTCTCGTTGTGTTCCATGTGGCTGTGCAGGCTTCCCAGCACCGTTTATTGTAGAGACTCTCCTTCCTCCGCTGTCTCCACTTGGCTCCCTGGTCCAAAATGGGCTGTCCATGTAAGTTTGAGTTGGGCTCTGGGCTCTCAATTGTTTTGCATGGGTCTTCATGCCTGTTTTGGGGCCCAGACTGTGCCGTTTCGGTACCTAGCGCTTCGTCCTCTATGTTGAAATCAGAAATTGTGACACGTGCTGCTTTGTTCGTTTTCCTGAGGATTCCTTTGCCTAGTCAGGGTCTCGTGTTGCTGGCTAGAAACTTTAGGATTCTCTCTTCTTCTCTGTGGCAAATACTGCTGCAACTTTGACTGGGATTGCATGGAATCCAGAGATTCCTTACTGCGGTATGAACCTTTCAAGTGTGTTAATCCTTCCATTCCTCGATCCCTCGATATCTTTTTTTTTCTTGTGTCTTCTTGAGTTTCTTTCCCCAAAGGTTTGCTAGTTTTTGAATTAACATAGAATTCACCTGTTTTGCTAAGGTTATTCACAGAGATCCTATTCTTCGTAATGGCAAGCTCCTGTTTTTTTGTTTTTTTTTTCCTTAGCTTCAGTTTTTCTGTTCTTTGCAACTTTTAATTGGTTTTGTTTTGGCACAAGTGCATTGCTGTGCTCACATCTGCTGGCAATGCTCCTGTATTTGCTGTGGAAGTCTGGCCCTGTCCAACGTCCCTTCCCATCTGCCTCTACTCTACCTCGGACGCCTGCACCAGAACAACTGAAGCAGTGGTGAGGGGGCCCAAACCGAGGATTCCACCCAGCCCATACTGGGCCACAGACCCAGAAGGTGCGGACCTCACCACTGCACCACCGGCCGGCCACTTACATGTTCAGTGGCAACGTGCAGTTGAGTGCAATGGGAGTTAAATATACTAGTGAGCCCAACTCTAGCACTGTGTAGATGAGGCTAGGTTGTTTTTCGGGTCCATTGTGATGTCAGAGGATTTGTCATAATTGTGTCTCTGAGGTCCAGCATGCTTCCTGGATACAGGTTTCAGAGCCTGCTTGGAGCAGTCTCATAACTCACCCTTCCCAGTTAGCCCATGCTTGACCTTCGCTGCCGTTTTTTGGCTTGTGAATTTCTCTGACTTTCAAACGTTCCAGCAGAGTCTGTCTAAAGACGGACATCATCTTTCATTGTGGATAATTCAGGTGTGATTTCTGTTCACCTTCCATTTTCTGGGTCCTCTTTTTCTTTTCCATAGTATACTCGTCATGGTCTTTCTCAGCTATCTCCCTTAGACATGCTTATCAGTCCGTTCTCCTTCATTCCAAGGGATTAGTTTGTATTTCTTTAATCGCTGTATGTTCTCTAGGGTGAGGTGTGAGTGCTTTCGTGACTCTTGGTTGTTGTCCTTGAATTTGCACCGGTCACTTGTAGGACTCTTGGCTACCCTAGCCTAGGTCAAACTAAGCACTGAGAACACGTGGTCATGTGGGTTGGTTTGACATCCTGAGATCAGAAACTCCAAATTCGAGGTGGTCCTGGCAACCCCCTTCACGGACACAATGTTTCCAAGACAACTTAGACAAATCGGATGAATTCCACTCTCCAGGAAAGATATTTTTCTGTCTCTTTTCCGGATTTGGGAAGTTTCGAACTTGACCCCTGATCCTTGAACGTTCCCCTAGATTCCGTCCAGATACGGGCTTACTTAATTTTTATAGGGTGTGCCATTTGTTTGCCCTACATCCTCTACCCTGGCCTGTTTATTTTTCTTGAAAGACAACTGTAAAGTTCTAATTTTCGTGCAACTTCCTTACATATGGTGTCAAAACACATAATCAATAATCCTTCTACGGCAAGAGGTAGGGGGAGAGAATTTCGATGGAGGCAAACAGAGCACACTAGCCTGGGAGGGCAGCCTTCACGAAGGAACGAAGCCCTGTGGAAGAGGGTGCTTTTCAGCACCCTTGTAGAGCACTTCCAAACAAAGAGACATACCCCAAGCGTGACAGGGCTCCATTCCTTCAAGGCTTCCAAGACATCTCTTGGGACACATTACCATGTGCCCAGTGGGCCCACGTGACACCAGAGCTTCGGAAAAAGAGACTGACCTTCAAAGAATGCTATGGGCCTTGGAAAGGAGGCATCGATTCTTCTGTTCAATGTCCTCAAGACATCTTTCTTGACTTTGCATTATGCTTAAGGCACAAGGGCACTGTAGGTGTGATGAACGCCAAGTCCGGCCACTTGTTTCCAATGAAGTTGCAAGCTTGAATCAGCATGACCTCCCCATAGACTTGAATAGATGACAATGTTCTCCTCTCCGTGCCTGTCCCTCTATTCTCACTTGTGGCCTAGGGTTCCTTTCTTATCCCTTGCATCAGACTCTGTTTTATCTCTTCTAGTTTCTGTGCCTGCTTTCTGTTTGCCAAACCTGTTTCTGGGTATCTGTCCCTTTAATAGCCTAGCCTAGGCCAATCCTCAGACTGTAACCATGCGGCCACCCTGGGGGACATGTTCACCGTGATGTCATAAGCGACCTCAAAATTCGAAGTTGTCCTGACAACCTCCGTGCACACAGAGTTTCACAGCCATCTCAGACCAGTCTGACTCCTCACCCTGTCTAGGTAGGATAGTTTTCCTTTTTCTGCAATTGTTGTCAGTTTCTATCTTTCTCCTTGAACTTCGAAAGCGCTCCTACATTCTCTCTAGACACTGGTTTCACTCCTGTAAGATTATCCTGGGTTTTATCTCTTATATCTTGGGTAGATGGCAAAATGGGTGGACCTTACCCAGAAAAAGTCCTGGACTCCCTCACAAGTTGAAGTTGCCCAGGGAATGTTCTGATGCACAATGATGGTGTCATCTCGTGGCACTCTGCCAATTCCACCTTGGCAGGTCACAAGTTTTCCTTCCTTCTGCCTTTGGGAAGTGTACCAGATACTTCCATAGATTGTAATATTCTTATGGTTCCTTTTCTTGTGCGTATTGATAACGTATCCTCACAATTGCTGCTTATTTATGATCTCTGCCCGCACCATACCATGAAATCTATATTTCCTAACACTACTAATGTGATATGCACTCGTAAGGTGAAACAGTGAGGCCCGGGCCGCCCAAGCGGAATGTGGGCACTTACCTGCTCCACCACAGGGCCGGCCCTGAATTGTACTTTTGGACCAACCTTTTGCCTGAACTTGGGAAGACGTGGGCCTGTTTGGATTATTCGTGAAGGTGATTAGTAATAACATCATGGACGGTAACATTTTCCGTTCGTTCATGGGTTTAGGACTGATCATGTTCTCTTCGTAGTATTCCTCTTCACCTATTTGGAATGGTCTGCCTTTCTGTAGCATCTGTAAGCATTTGGAGGTGATTTTCCATCCTTGGAAGTTCACCTTCTGTAAACTCTTTCCGCCCCCAAAGCTTTATGACATCATTCTGGACCCCTTTTTGGATTTTTGATTTGAGGTGAATTTATAGCCATGACCCTGCATTAGAACGTACTATAACTTCCAGATTCACATCCTCATTGCTTTAGACTTCTGTGTAGCTTACATCATCTTCACCAGTGTAAGACTAATCACAGGCCCTCACCACACACTTGTGCCTAATCTTCTCTTTCACCCTCCGTCACCGCCCCTCTTTGCCTCTGGGAGCCCGCATACAAATGTTCAGTGCCACCTGTTGGTTAGTGCTTGCTTTTTCTTCGCCTTGTAAGTGAGATTCTATGGTATTTGAATTTCTCACTGGGGCTTGTTACACTTCCCCTAAAACCCTCACAGCCATTCTGGTGGTCACAAATGGCTGGATTGCATCATTTGTTCCGGCTGAGTGGTATACCATTGTGTGGCTATAGCCCATCTTCCTTCTCCAATCATCCCTTGCTGGACACCAGGGTGCTTTCCAAGTCTTGGATATCAGGAGTAAGACTGTGGTGAACACAGCCATGCACATGTCTTTATGCGGTAGTCTTTCTGACTTTTTTGGATAAGCAAGCGGCAGATTAATAGCTGGGTCATACGGGACATGGATACTTAAACTTCTGAGGCAGTTCCACACCTTTGGCATCGTGGCTGCACCGGGTTACACTCCCACCAGCAGTGCAGGAGGCTTCCCTTCTCTGCACCTCCTCTCTGACACTTGTTATTTCCTGTCTGCTTCCTTCTAGCCATGCTGACCACAGTGAGCTGCCATGGCCTTGCAGTTTGGATTTGCATTTTCCTGAGACTTCATGATGGTGAACAAGTTTTCATGCACCTACTGGCCCTCTTTCTGTCTTCTTCGGAGAAATCTCTGCTTCCATCTTTTGACCAGGTTTTCATTGGCTTGTTTTTTTTCTTGTGGAGACGTGCGAGTTGATTGTATCTTTGGGCTTTTCACCCCTTGTCCGATGTGTGGTTTGCAAACATCCTCTCCCAATCGTTGTGGTGTCTTAGTATTCAGTTGATGGTTTCCTTGAGTGGGCAGAAGTGTGTGCGTTTGATGTGGTCCCGTTTGTTTCTTGTTTCCTTTGTTGCCCTTGCCCAGTCAGACATGCTTCTTCCAAATAGGCGGCTCAGACAGATGGCAAAGAGCACTCTGCCTAGGTCTTCTCCTACAAGGTTCACGGTTTCAAGTCTGCCATTCAAGGCTTTAATCCATTTCAGGTGGTGTGTGTGCCAGGTGTAACATCATGGTGTACTCTCGTTGTGTTCCATGTGGCTGTGCAGGCTTCCCAGCACCGTTTATTGTAGAGACTCTCCTTCCTCCGCTGTCTCCACTTGGCTCCCTGGTCCAAAATGGGCTGTCCATGTAAGTTTGAGTTGGGCTCTGGGCTCTCAATTGTTTTGCATGGGTCTTCATGCCTGTTTTGGGGCCCAGACTGTGCCGTTTCGGTACCTAGCGCTTCGTCCTCTATGTTGAAATCAGAAATTGTGACACGTGCTGCTTTGTTCGTTTTCCTGAGGATTCCTTTGCCTAGTCAGGGTCTCGTGTTGCTGGCTAGAAACTTTAGGATTCTCTCTTCTTCTCTGTGGCAAATACTGCTGCAACTTTGACTGGGATTGCATGGAATCCAGAGATTCCTTACTGCGGTATGAACCTTTCAAGTGTGTTAATCCTTCCATTCCTCGATCCCTCGATATCTTTTTTTTTCTTGTGTCTTCTTGAGTTTCTTTCCCCAAAGGTTTGCTAGTTTTTGAATTAACATAGAATTCACCTGTTTTGCTAAGGTTATTCACAGAGATCCTATTCTTCGTAATGGCAAGCTCCTGTTTTTTTGTTTTTTTTTTCCTTAGCTTCAGTTTTTCTGTTCTTTGCAACTTTTAATTGGTTTTGTTTTGGCACAAGTGCATTGCTGTGCTCACATCTGCTGGCAATGCTCCTGTATTTGCTGTGGAAGTCTGGCCCTGTCCAACGTCCCTTCCCATCTGCCTCTACTCTACCTCGGACGCCTGCACCAGAACAACTGAAGCAGTGGTGAGGGGGCCCAAACCGAGGATTCCACCCAGCCCATACTGGGCCACAGACCCAGAAGGTGCGGACCTCACCACTGCACCACCGGCCGGCCACTTACATGTTCAGTGGCAACGTGCAGTTGAGTGCAATGGGAGTTAAATATACTAGTGAGCCCAACTCTAGCACTGTGTAGATGAGGCTAGGTTGTTTTTCGGGTCCATTGTGATGTCAGAGGATTTGTCATAATTGTGTCTCTGAGGTCCAGCATGCTTCCTGGATACAGGTTTCAGAGCCTGCTTGGAGCAGTCTCATAACTCACCCTTCCCAGTTAGCCCATGCTTGACCTTCGCTGCCGTTTTTTGGCTTGTGAATTTCTCTGACTTTCAAACGTTCCAGCAGAGTCTGTCTAAAGACGGACATCATCTTTCATTGTGGATAATTCAGGTGTGATTTCTGTTCACCTTCCATTTTCTGGGTCCTCTTTTTCTTTTCCATAGTATACTCGTCATGGTCTTTCTCAGCTATCTCCCTTAGACATGCTTATCAGTCCGTTCTCCTTCATTCCAAGGGATTAGTTTGTATTTCTTTAATCGCTGTATGTTCTCTAGGGTGAGGTGTGAGTGCTTTCGTGACTCTTGGTTGTTGTCCTTGAATTTGCACCGGTCACTTGTAGGACTCTTGGCTACCCTAGCCTAGGTCAAACTAAGCACTGAGAACACGTGGTCATGTGGGTTGGTTTGACATCCTGAGATCAGAAACTCCAAATTCGAGGTGGTCCTGGCAACCCCCTTCACGGACACAATGTTTCCAAGACAACTTAGACAAATCGGATGAATTCCACTCTCCAGGAAAGATATTTTTCTGTCTCTTTTCCGGATTTGGGAAGTTTCGAACTTGACCCCTGATCCTTGAACGTTCCCCTAGATTCCGTCCAGATACGGGCTTACTTAATTTTTATAGGGTGTGCCATTTGTTTGCCCTACATCCTCTACCCTGGCCTGTTTATTTTTCTTGAAAGACAACTGTAAAGTTCTAATTTTCGTGCAACTTCCTTACATATGGTGTCAAAACACATAATCAATAATCCTTCTACGGCAAGAGGTAGGGGGAGAGAATTTCGATGGAGGCAAACAGAGCACACTAGCCTGGGAGGGCAGCCTTCACGAAGGAACGAAGCCCTGTGGAAGAGGGTGCTTTTCAGCACCCTTGTAGAGCACTTCCAAACAAAGAGACATACCCCAAGCGTGACAGGGCTCCATTCCTTCAAGGCTTCCAAGACATCTCTTGGGACACATTACCATGTGCCCAGTGGGCCCACGTGACACCAGAGCTTCGGAAAAAGAGACTGACCTTCAAAGAATGCTATGGGCCTTGGAAAGGAGGCATCGATTCTTCTGTTCAATGTCCTCAAGACATCTTTCTTGACTTTGCATTATGCTTAAGGCACAAGGGCACTGTAGGTGTGATGAACGCCAAGTCCGGCCACTTGTTTCCAATGAAGTTGCAAGCTTGAATCAGCATGACCTCCCCATAGACTTGAATAGATGACAATGTTCTCCTCTCCGTGCCTGTCCCTCTATTCTCACTTGTGGCCTAGGGTTCCTTTCTTATC
Organism: Equus asinus; assembly: GCF_041296235.1. Classification (NCBI taxonomy): domain Eukaryota; kingdom Metazoa; phylum Chordata; class Mammalia; order Perissodactyla; family Equidae; genus Equus; species Equus asinus. The sequence continues at coordinate 4,860,256 of NC_091810.1, forward strand.
CCTTGCATCAGACTCTGTTTTATCTCTTCTAGTTTCTGTGCCTGCTTTCTGTTTGCCAAACCTGTTTCTGGGTATCTGTCCCTTTAATAGCCTAGCCTAGGCCAATCCTCAGACTGTAACCATGCGGCCACCCTGGGGGACATGTTCACCGTGATGTCATAAGCGACCTCAAAATTCGAAGTTGTCCTGACAACCTCCGTGCACACAGAGTTTCACAGCCATCTCAGACCAGTCTGACTCCTCACCCTGTCTAGGTAGGATAGTTTTCCTTTTTCTGCAATTGTTGTCAGTTTCTATCTTTCTCCTTGAACTTCGAAAGCGCTCCTACATTCTCTCTAGACACTGGTTTCACTCCTGTAAGATTATCCTGGGTTTTATCTCTTATATCTTGGGTAGATGGCAAAATGGGTGGACCTTACCCAGAAAAAGTCCTGGACTCCCTCACAAGTTGAAGTTGCCCAGGGAATGTTCTGATGCACAATGATGGTGTCATCTCGTGGCACTCTGCCAATTCCACCTTGGCAGGTCACAAGTTTTCCTTCCTTCTGCCTTTGGGAAGTGTACCAGATACTTCCATAGATTGTAATATTCTTATGGTTCCTTTTCTTGTGCGTATTGATAACGTATCCTCACAATTGCTGCTTATTTATGATCTCTGCCCGCACCATACCATGAAATCTATATTTCCTAACACTACTAATGTGATATGCACTCGTAAGGTGAAACAGTGAGGCCCGGGCCGCCCAAGCGGAATGTGGGCACTTACCTGCTCCACCACAGGGCCGGCCCTGAATTGTACTTTTGGACCAACCTTTTGCCTGAACTTGGGAAGACGTGGGCCTGTTTGGATTATTCGTGAAGGTGATTAGTAATAACATCATGGACGGTAACATTTTCCGTTCGTTCATGGGTTTAGGACTGATCATGTTCTCTTCGTAGTATTCCTCTTCACCTATTTGGAATGGTCTGCCTTTCTGTAGCATCTGTAAGCATTTGGAGGTGATTTTCCATCCTTGGAAGTTCACCTTCTGTAAACTCTTTCCGCCCCCAAAGCTTTATGACATCATTCTGGACCCCTTTTTGGATTTTTGATTTGAGGTGAATTTATAGCCATGACCCTGCATTAGAACGTACTATAACTTCCAGATTCACATCCTCATTGCTTTAGACTTCTGTGTAGCTTACATCATCTTCACCAGTGTAAGACTAATCACAGGCCCTCACCACACACTTGTGCCTAATCTTCTCTTTCACCCTCCATCACCGCCCCTCTTTGCCTCTGGGAGCCCGCATACAAATGTTCAGTGCCACCTGTTGGTTAGTGCTTGCTTTTTCTTCGCCTTGTAAGTGAGATTCTATGGTATTTGAATTTCTCACTGGGGCTTGTTACACTTCCCCTAAAACCCTCACAGCCATTCTGGTGGTCACAAATGGCTGGATTGCATCATTTGTTCCGGCTGAGTGGTATACCATTGTGTGGCTATAGCCCATCTTCCTTCTCCAATCATCCCTTGCTGGACACCAGGGTGCTTTCCAAGTCTTGGATATCAGGAGTAAGACTGTGGTGAACACAGCCATGCACATGTCTTTATGCGGTAGTCTTTCTGACTTTTTTGGATAAGCAAGCGGCAGATTAATAGCTGGGTCATACGGGACATGGATACTTAAACTTCTGAGGCAGTTCCACACCTTTGGCATCGTGGCTGCACCGGGTTACACTCCCACCAGCAGTGCAGGAGGCTTCCCTTCTCTCCACCTCCTCTCTGACACTTGTTATTTCCTGTCTGCTTCCTTCTAGCCATGCTGACCACAGTGAGCTGCCATGGCCTTGCAGTTTGGATTTGCATTTTCCTGAGACTTAATGATGGTGAACAAGTTTTCATGCACCTACTGGCCCTCTTTCTGTCTTCTTCGGAGAAATCTCTGCTTCCATCTTTTGACCAGGTTTTCATTGGCTTGTTTTTTTTCTTGTGGAGACGTGCGAGTTGATTGTATCTTTGGGCTTTTCACCCCTTGTCCGATGTGTGGTTTGCAAACATCCTCTCCCAATCGTTGTGGTGTCTTAGTATTCAGTTGATGGTTTCCTTGAGTGGGCAGAAGTGTGTGCATTTGATGTGGTCCCGTTTGTTTCTTGTTTCCTTTGTTGCCCTTGCCCAGTCAGACATGCTTCTTCCAAATAGGCGGCTCAGACAGATGGCAAAGAGCACTCTGCCTAGGTCTTCTCCTACAAGGTTCACGGTTTCAAGTCTGCCATTCAAGGCTTTAATCCATTTCAGGTGGTGTGTGTGCCAGGTGTAACATCATGGTGTACTCTCGTTGTGTTCCATGTGGCTGTGCAGGCTTCCCAGCACCGTTTATTGTAGAGACTCTCCTTCCTCCGCTGTCTCCACTTGGCTCCCTGGTCCAAAATGGGCTGTCCATGTAAGTTTGAGTTGGGCTCTGGGCTCTCAATTGTTTTGCATGGGTCTTCATGCCTGTTTTGGGGCCCAGACTGTGCCGTTTCGGTACCTAGCGCTTCGTCCTCTATGTTGAAATCAGAAATTGTGACACGTGCTGCTTTGTTCGTTTTCCTGAGGATTCCTTTGCCTAGTCAGGGTCTCGTGTTGCTGGCTAGAAACTTTAGGATTCTCTCTTCTTCTCTGTGGCAAATACTGCTGCAACTTTGACTGGGATTGCATGGAATCCAGAGATTCCTTACTGCGGTATGAACCTTTCAAGTGTGTTAATCCTTCCATTCCTAGATCCCTCGATATCTTTTTTTTTCTTGTGTCTTCTTGAGTTTCTTTCCCCAAAGGTTTGCTAGTTTTTGAATTAACATAGAATTCACCTGTTTTGCTAAGGTTATTCACAGAGATCCTATTCTTCGTAATGGCAAGCTCCTGTTTTTTTGTTTTTTTTTTTCCTTAGCTTCAGTTTTTCTGTTCTTTGCAACTTTTAATTGGTTTTGTTTTGGCACAAGTGCATTGCTGTGCTCACATCTGCTGGCAATGCTCCTGTATTTGCTGTGGAAGTCTGGCCCTGTCCAACGTCCCTTCCCATCTGCCTCTACTCTACCTCGGACGCCTGCACCAGAACAACTGAAGCAGTGGTGAGGGGGCCCAAACCGAGGATTCCACCCAGACCATACTGGGCCACAGACCCAGAAGGTGCGGACCTCACCACTGCACCACCGGCCGGCCACTTACATGTTCAGTGGCAACGTGCAGTTGAGTGCAATGGGAGTTAAATATACTAGTGAGCCCAACTCTAGCACTGTGTAGATGAGGCTAGGTTGTTTTTCGGGTCCATTGTGATGTCAGAGGATTTGTCATAATTGTGTCTCTGAGGTCCAGCATGCTTCCTGGATACAGGTTTCAGAGCCTGCTTGGAGCAGTCTCATAACTCACCCTTCCCAGTTAGCCCATGCTTGACCTTCGCTGCCGTTTTTTGGCTTGTGAATTTCTCTGACTTTCAAACGTTCCAGCAGAGTCTGTCTAAAGACGGACATCATCTTTCATTGTGGATAATTCAGGTGTGATTTCTGTTCACCTTCCATTTTCTGGGTCCTCTTTTTCTTTTCCATAGTATACTCGTCATGGTCTTTCTCAGCTATCTCCCTTAGACATGCTTATCAGTCCGTTCTCCTTCATTCCAAGGGATTAGTTTGTATTTCTTTAATCGCTGTATGTTCTCTAGGGTGAGGTGTGAGTGCTTTCGTGACTCTTGGTTGTTGTCCTTGAATTTGCACCGGTCACTTGTAGGACTCTTGGCTACCCTAGCCTAGGTCAAACTAAGCACTGAGAACACGTGGTCATGTGGGTTGGTTTGACATCCTGAGATCAGAAACTCCAAATTCGAGGTGGTCCTGGCAACCCCCTTCACGGACACAATGTTTCCAAGACAACTTAGACAAATCGGATGAATTCCACTCTCCAGGAAAGATATTTTTCTGTCTCTTTTCCGGATTTGGGAAGTTTCGAACTTGACCCCTGATCCTTGAACGTTCCCCTAGATTCCGTCCAGATACGGGCTTACTTAATTTTTATAGGGTGTGCCATTTGTTTGCCCTACATCCTCTACCCTGGCCTGTTTATTTTTCTTGAAAGACAACTGTAAAGTTCTAATTTTCGTGCAACTTCCTTACATATGGTGTCAAAACACATAATCAATAATCCTTCTACGGCAAGAGGTAGGGGGAGAGAATTTCGATGGAGGCAAACAGAGCACACTAGCCTGGGAGGGCAGCCTTCACGAAGGAACGAAGCCCTGTGGAAGAGGGTGCTTTTCAGCACCCTTGTAGAGCACTTCCAAACAAAGAGACATACCCCAAGCGTGACAGGGCTCCATTCCTTCAAGGCTTCCAAGACATCTCTTGGGACACATTACCATGTGCCCAGTGGGCCCACGTGACACCAGAGCTTCGGAAAAAGAGACTGACCTGCAAAGAATGCTATGGGCCTTGGAAAGGAGGCATCGATTCTTCTCTTCAATGTCCTCAAGACATCTTTCTTGACTTTGCATTATGCTTAAGGCACAAGGGCACTGTAGGTGTGATGAACCCCAAGTCCGGCCACTTGTTTCCAATGAAGTTGCAAGCTTGAATCAGCATGACCTCCCCATAGACTTGAATAGATGACAATGTTCTCCTCTCCGTGCCTGTCCCTCTATTCTCACTTGTGGCCTAGGGTTCCTTTCTTATCCCTTGCATCAGACTCTGTTTTATCTCTTCTAGTTTCTGTGCCTGCTTTCTGTTTGCCAAACCTGTTTCTGGGTATCTGTCCCTTTAATAGCCTAGCCTAGGCCAATCCTCAGACTGTAACCATGCGGCCACCCTGGGGGACATGTTCACCGTGATGTCATAAGCGACCTCAAAATTCGAAGTTGTCCTGACAACCTCCGTGCACACAGAGTTTCACAGCCATCTCAGACCAGTCTGACTCCTCACCCTGTCTAGGTAGGATAGTTTTCCTTTTTCTGCAATTGTTGTCAGTTTCTATCTTTCTCCTTGAACTTCGAAAGGGCTCCTACATTCTCTCTAGACACTGGTTTCACTCCTGTAAGATTATCCTGGGTTTTATCTCTTATATCTTGGGTAGATGGCAAAATGGGTGGACCTTACCCAGAAAAAGTCCTGGACTCCCTCACAAGTTGAAGTTGCCCAGGGAATGTTCTGATGCACAATGATGGTGTCATCTCGTGGCACTCTGCCAATTCCACCTTGGCAGGTCACAAGTTTTCCTTCCTTCTGCCTTTGGGAAGTGTACCAGATACTTCCATAGATTGTAATATTCTTATGGTTCCTTTTCTTGTGCGTATTGATAACGTATCCTCACAATTGCTGCTTATTTATGATCTCTGCCCGCACCATACCATGAAATCTATATTTCCTAACACTACTAATGTGATATGCACTCGTAAGGTGAAACAGTGAGGCCCGGGCCGCCCAAGCGGAATGTGGGCACTTACCTGCTCCACCACAGGGCCGGCCCTGAATTGTACTTTTGGACCAACCTTTTGCCTGAACTTGGGAAGACGTGGGCCTGTTTGGATTATTCGTGAAGGTGATTAGTAATAACATCATGGACGGTAACATTTTCCGTTCGTTCATGGGTTTAGGACTGATCATGTTCTCTTCGTAGTATTCCTCTTCACCTATTTGGAATGGTCTGCCTTTCTGTAGCATCTGTAAGCATTTGGAGGTGATTTTCCATCCTTGGAAGTTCACCTTCTGTAAACTCTTTCCGCCCCCAAAGCTTTATGACATCATTCTGGACCCCTTTTTGGATTTTTGATTTGAGGTGAATTTATAGCCATGACCCTGCATTAGAACGTACTATAACTTCCAGATTCACATCCTCATTGCTTTAGACTTCTGTGTAGCTTACATCATCTTCACCAGTGTAAGACTAATCACAGGCCCTCACCACACACTTGTGCCTAATCTTCTCTTTCACCCTCCGTCACCGCCCCTCTTTGCCTCTGGGAGCCCGCATACAAATGTTCAGTGCCACCTGTTGGTTAGTGCTTGCTTTTTCTTCGCCTTGTAAGTGAGATTCTATGGTATTTGAATTTCTCACTGGGGCTTGTTACACTTCCCCTAAAACCCTCACAGCCATTCTGGTGGTCACAAATGGCTGGATTGCATCATTTGTTCCGGCTGAGTGGTATACCATTGTGTGGCTATAGCCCATCTTCCTTCTCCAATCATCCCTTGCTGGACACCAGGGTGCTTTCCAAGTCTTGGATATCCGGAGTAAGACTGTGGTGAACACAGCCATGCACATGTCTTTATGCGGTAGTCTTTCTGACTGTTTTGGATAAGCAAGCGGCAGATTAATAGCTGGGTCATACGGGACATGGATACTTAAACTTCTGAGGCAGTTCCACACCTTTGGCATCGTGGCTGCACCGGGTTACACTCCCACCAGCAGTGCAGGAGGCTTCCCTTCTCTCCACCTCCTCTCTGACACTTGTTATTTCCTGTCTGCTTCCTTCTAGCCATGCTGACCACAGTGAGCTGCCATGGCCTTGCAGTTTGGATTTGCATTTTCCTGAGACTTAATGATGGTGAACAAGTTTTCATGCACCTACTGGCCCTCTTTCTGTCTTCTTCGGAGAAATCTCTGCTTCCATCTTTTGACCAGGTTTTCATTGGCTTGTTTTTTTTCTTGTGGAGACGTGCGAGTTGATTGTATCTTTGGGCTTTTCACCCCTTGTCCGATGTGTGGTTTGCAAACATCCTCTCCCAATCGTTGTGGTGTCTTAGTATTCAGTTGATGGTTTCCTTGAGTGGGCAGAAGTGTGTGCATTTGATGTGGTCCCGTTTGTTTCTTGTTTCCTTTGTTGCCCTTGCCCAGTCAGACATGCTTCTTCCAAATAGGCGGCTCAGACAGATGGCAAAGAGCACTCTGCCTAGGTCTTCTTCTACAAGGTTCACGGTTTCAAGTCTGCCATTCAAGGCTTTAATCCATTTCAGGTGGTGTGTGTGCCAGGTGTAACATCATGGTGTACTCTCGTTGTGTTCCATGTGGCTGTGCAGGCTTCCCAGCACCGTTTATTGTAGAGACTCTCCTTCCTCCGCTGTCTCCACTTGGCTCCCTGGTCCAAAATGGGCTGTCCATGTAAGTTTGAGTTGGGCTCTGGGCTCTCAATTGTTTTGCATGGGTCTTCATGCCTGTTTTGGGGCCCAGACTGTGCCGTTTCGGTACCTAGCGCTTCGTCCTCTATGTTGAAATCAGAAATTGTGACACGTGCTGCTTTGTTCGTTTTCCTGAGGATTCCTTTGCCTAGTCAGGGTCTCGTGTTGCTGGCTAGAAACTTTAGGATTCTCTCTTCTTCTCTGTGGCAAATACTGCTGCAACTTTGACTGGGATTGCATGGAATCCAGAGATTCCTTACTGCGGTATGAACCTTTCAAGTGTGTTAATCCTTCCATTCCTCGATCCCTCGATATCTTTTTTTTTCTTGTGTCTTCTTGAGTTTCTTTCCCCAAAGGTTTGCTAGTTTTTGAATTAACATAGAATTCACCTGTTTTGCTAAGGTTATTCACAGAGATCCTATTCTTCGTAATGGCAAGCTCCTGTTTTTTTGTTTTTTTTTTCCTTAGCTTCAGTTTTTCTGTTCTTTGCAACTTTTAATTGGTTTTGTTTTGGCACAAGTGCATTGCTGTGCTCACATCTGCTGGCAATGCTCCTGTATTTGCTGTGGAAGTCTGGCCCTGTCCAACGTCCCTTCCCATCTGCCTCTACTCTACCTCGGACGCCTGCACCAGAACAACTGAAGCAGTGGTGAGGGGGCCCAAACCGAGGATTCCACCCAGACCATACTGGGCCACAGACCCAGAAGGTGCGGACCTCACCACTGCACCACCGGCCGGCCACTTACATGTTCAGTGGCAACGTGCAGTTGAGTGCAATGGGAGTTAAATATACTAGTGAGCCCAACTCTAGCACTGTGTAGATGAGGCTAGGTTGTTTTTCGGGTCCATTGTGATGTCAGAGGATTTGTCATAATTGTGTCTCTGAGGTCCAGCATGCTTCCTGGATACAGGTTTCAGAGCCTGCTTGGAGCAGTCTCATAACTCACCCTTCCCAGTTAGCCCATGCTTGACCTTCGCTGCCGTTTTTTGGCTTGTGAATTTCTCTGACTTTCAAACGTTCCAGCAGAGTCTGTCTAAAGACGGACATCATCTTTCATTGTGGATAATTCAGGTGTGATTTCTGTTCACCTTCCATTTTCTGGGTCCTCTTTTTCTTTTCCATAGTATACTCGTCATGGTCTTTCTCAGCTATCTCCCTTAGACATGCTTATCAGTCCGTTCTCCTTCATTCCAAGGGATTAGTTTGTATTTCGTTAATCGCTGTATGTTCTCTAGGGTGAGGTGTGAGTGCTTTCGTGACTCTTGGTTGTTGTCCTTGAATTTGCACCGGTCACTTGTAGGACTCTTGGCTACCCTAGCCTAGGTCAAACTAAGCACTGAGAACACGTGGTCATGTGGGTTGGTTTGACATCCTGAGATCAGAAACTCCAAATTCGAGGTGGTCCTGGCAACCCCCTTCACGGACACAATGTTTCCAAGACAACTTAGACAAATCGGATGAATTCCACTCTCCAGGAAAGATATTTTTCTGTCTCTTTTCCGGATTTGGGAAGTTTCGAACTTGACCCCTGATCCTTGAACGTTCCCCTAGATTCCGTCCAGATACGGGCTTACTTAATTTTTATAGGGTGTGCCATTTGTTTGCCCTACATCCTCTACCCTGGCCTGTTTATTTTTCTTGAAACACAACTGTAAAGTTCTAATTTTCGTGCAACTTCCTTACATATGGTGTCAAAACACATAATCAATAATCCTTCTACGGCAAGAGGTAGGGGGAGAGAATTTCGATGGAGGCAAACAGAGCACACTAGCCTGGGAGGGCAGCCTTCACGAAGGAACGAAGCCCTGTGGAAGAGGGTGCTTTTCAGCACCCTTGTAGAGCACTTCCAAACAAAGAGACATACCCCAAGCGTGACAGGGCTCCATTCCTTCAAGGCTTCCAAGACATCTCTTGGGACACATTACCATGTGCCCAGTGGGCCCACGTGACACCAGAGCTTCGGAAAAAGAGACTGACCTGCAAAGAATGCTATGGGCCTTGGAAAGGAGGCATCGATTCTTCTCTTCAATGTCCTCAAGACATCTTTCTTGACTTTGCATTATGCTTAAGGCACAAGGGCACTGTAGGTGTGATGAACCCCAAGTCCGGCCACTTGTTTCCAATGAAGTTGCAAGCTTGAATCAGCATGACCTCCCCATAGACTTGAATAGATGACAATGTTCTCCTCTCCGTGCCTGTCCCTCTATTCTCACTTGTGGCCTAGGGTTCCTTTCTTATCCCTTGCATCAGACTCTGTTTTATCTCTTCTAGTTTCTGTGCCTGCTTTCTGTTTGCCAAACCTGTTTCTGGGTATCTGTCCCTTTAATAGCCTAGCCTAGGCCAATCCTCAGACTGTAACCATGCGGCCACCCTGGGGGACATGTTCACCGTGATGTCATAAGCGACCTCAAAATTCGAAGTTGTCCTGACAACCTCCGTGCACACAGAGTTTCACAGCCATCTCAGACCAGTCTGACTCCTCACCCTGTCTAGGTAGGATAGTTTTCCTTTTTCTGCAATTGTTGTCAGTTTCTATCTTTCTCCTTGAACTTCGAAAGGGCTCCTACATTCTCTCTAGACACTGGTTTCACTCCTGTAAGATTATCCTGGGTTTTATCTCTTATATCTTGGGTAGATGGCAAAATGGGTGGACCTTACCCAGAAAAAGTCCTGGACTCCCTCACAAGTTGAAGTTGCCCAGGGAATGTTCTGATGCACAATGATGGTGTCATCTCGTGGCACTCTGCCAATTCCACCTTGGCAGGTCACAAGTTTTCCTTCCTTCTGCCTTTGGGAAGTGTACCAGATACTTCCATAGATTGTAATATTCTTATGGTTCCTTTTCTTGTGCGTATTGATAACGTATCCTCACAATTGCTGCTTATTTATGATCTCTGCCCGCACCATACCATGAAATCTATATTTCCTAACACTACTAATGTGATATGCACTCGTAAGGTGAAACAGTGAGGCCCGGGCCGCCCAAGCGGAATGTGGGCACTTACCTGCTCCACCACAGGGCCGGCCCTGAATTGTACTTTTGGACCAACCTTTTGCCTGAACTTGGGAAGACGTGGGCCTGTTTGGATTATTCGTGAAGGTGATTAGTAATAACATCATGGACGGTAACATTTTCCGTTCGTTCATGGGTTTAGGACTGATCATGTTCTCTTCGTAGTATTCCTCTTCACCTATTTGGAATGGTCTGCCTTTCTGTAGCATCTGTAAGCATTTGGAGGTGATTTTCCATCCTTGGAAGTTCACCTTCTGTAAACTCTTTCCGCCCCCAAAGCTTTATGACATCATTCTGGACCCCTTTTTGGATTTTTGATTTGAGGTGAATTTATAGCCATGACCCTGCATTAGAACGTACTATAACTTCCAGATTCACATCCTCATTGCTTTAGACTTCTGTGTAGCTTACATCATCTTCACCAGTGTAAGACTAATCACAGGCCCTCACCACACACTTGTGCCTAATCTTCTCTTTCACCCTCCGTCACCGCCCCTCTTTGCCTCTGGGAGCCCGCATACAAATGTTCAGTGCCACCTGTTGGTTAGTGCTTGCTTTTTCTTCGCCTTGTAAGTGAGATTCTATGGTATTTGAATTTCTCACTGGGGCTTGTTACACTTCCCCTAAAACCCTCACAGCCATTCTGGTGGTCACAAATGGCTGGATTGCATCATTTGTTCCGGCTGAGTGGTATACCATTGTGTGGCTATAGCCCATCTTCCTTCTCCAATCATCCCTTGCTGGACACCAGGGTGCTTTCCAAGTCTTGGATATCAGGAGTAAGACTGTGGTGAACACAGCCATGCACATGTCTTTATGCGGTAGTCTTTCTGACTTTTTTGGATAAGCAAGCGGCAGATTAATAGCTGGGTCATACGGGACATGGATACTTAAACTTCTGAGGCAGTTCCACACCTTTGGCATCGTGGCTGCACCGGGTTACACTCCCACCAGCAGTGCAGGAGGCTTCCCTTCTCTCCACCTCCTCTCTGACACTTGTTATTTCCTGTCTGCTTCCTTCTAGCCATGCTGACCACAGTGAGCTGCCATGGCCTTGCAGTTTGGATTTGCATTTTCCTGAGACTTAATGATGGTGAACAAGTTTTCATGCACCTACTGGCCCTCTTTCTGTCTTCTTCGGAGAAATCTCTGCTTCCATCTTTTGACCAGGTTTTCATTGGCTTGTTTTTTTTCTTGTGGAGACGTGCGAGTTGATTGTATCTTTGGGCTTTTCACCCCTTGTCCGATGTGTGGTTTGCAAACATCCTCTCCCAATCGTTGTGGTGTCTTAGTATTCAGTTGATGGTTTCCTTGAGTGGGCAGAAGTGTGTGCATTTGATGTGGTCCCGTTTGTTTCTTGTTTCCTTTGTTGCCCTTGCCCAGTCAGACATGCTTCTTCCAAATAGGCGGCTCAGACAGATGGCAAAGAGCACTCTGCCTAGGTCTTCTTCTACAAGGTTCACGGTTTCAAGTCTGCCATTCAAGGCTTTAATCCATTTCAGGTGGTGTGTGTGCCAGGTGTAACATCATGGTGTACTCTCGTTGTGTTCCATGTGGCTGTGCAGGCTTCCCAGCACCGTTTATTGTAGAGACTCTCCTTCCTCCGCTGTCTCCACTTGGCTCCCTGGTCCAAAATGGGCTGTCCATGTAAGTTTGAGTTGGGCTCTGGGCTCTCAATTGTTTTGCATGGGTCTTCATGCCTGTTTTGGGGCCCAGACTGTGCCGTTTCGGTACCTAGCGCTTCGTCCTCTATGTTGAAATCAGAAATTGTGACACGTGCTGCTTTGTTCGTTTTCCTGAGGATTCCTTTGCCTAGTCAGGGTCTCGTGTTGCTGGCTAGAAACTTTAGGATTCTCTCTTCTTCTCTGTGGCAAATACTGCTGCAACTTTGACTGGGATTGCATGGAATCCAGAGATTCCTTACTGCGGTATGAACCTTTCAAGTGTGTTAATCCTTCCATTCCTCGATCCCTCGATATCTTTTTTTTTCTTGTGTCTTCTTGAGTTTCTTTCCCCAAAGGTTTGCTAGTTTTTGAATTAACATAGAATTCACCTGTTTTGCTAAGGTTATTCACAGAGATCCTATTCTTCGTAATGGCAAGCTCCTGTTTTTTTGTTTTTTTTTTCCTTAGCTTCAGTTTTTCTGTTCTTTGCAACTTTTAATTGGTTTTGTTTTGGCACAAGTGCATTGCTGTGCTCACATCTGCTGGCAATGCTCCTGTATTTGCTGTGGAAGTCTGGCCCTGTCCAACGTCCCTTCCCATCTGCCTCTACTCTACCTCGGACGCCTGCACCAGAACAACTGAAGCAGTGGTGAGGAGGCCCAAACCGAGGATTCCACCCAGCCCATACTGGGCCACAGACCCAGAAGGTGCGGACCTCACCACTGCACCACCGGCCGGCCACTTACATGTTCAGTGGCAACGTGCAGTTGAGTGCAATGGGAGTTAAATATACTAGTGAGCCCAACTCTAGCACTGTGTAGATGAGGCTAGGTTGTTTTTCGGGTCCATTGTGATGTCAGAGGATTTGTCATAATTGTGTCTCTGAGGTCCAGCATGCTTCCTGGATACAGGTTTCAGAGCCTGCTTGGAGCAGTCTCATAACTCACCCTTCCCAGTTAGCCCATGCTTGACCTTCGCTGCCGTTTTTTGGCTTGTGAATTTCTCTGACTTTCAAACGTTCCAGCAGAGTCTGTCTAAAGACGGACATCATCTTTCATTGTGGATAATTCAGGTGTGATTTCTGTTCACCTTCCATTTTCTGGGTCCTCTTTTTCTTTTCCATAGTATACTCGTCATGGTCTTTCTCAGCTATCTCCCTTAGACATGCTTATCAGTCTGTTCTCCTTCATTCCAAGGGATTAGTTTGTATTTCTTTAATCGCTGTATGTTCTCTAGGGTGAGGTGTGAGTGCTTTCGTGACTCTTGGTTGTTGTCCTTGAATTTGCACCGGTCACTTGTAGGACTCTTGGCTACCCTAGCCTAGGTCAAACTAAGCACTGAGAACACGTGGTCATGTGGGTTGGTTTGACATCCTGAGATCAGAAACTCCAAATTCGAGGTGGTCCTGGCAACCCCCTTCACGGACACAATGTTTCCAAGACAACTTAGACAAATCGGATGAATTCCACTCTCCAGGAAAGATATTTTTCTGTCTCTTTTCCGGATTTGGGAAGTTTCGAACTTGACCCCAGATCCTTGAACGTTCCCCTAGGTTCCGTCCAGATACGGGCTTACTTAATTTTTATAGGGTGTGCCATTTGTTTGCCCTACATCCTCTACCCTGGCCTGTTTATTTTTCTTGAAACACAACTGTAAAGTTCTAATTTTCGTGCAACTTCCTTACATATGGTGTCAAAACACATAATCAATAATCCTTCTACGGCAAGAGGTAGGGGGAGAGAATTTCGATGGAGGCAAACAGAGCACACTAGCCTGGGAGGGCAGCCTTCACGAAGGAACGAAGCCCTGTGGAAGAGGGTGCTTTTCAGCACCCTTGTAGAGCACTTCCAAACAAAGAGACATACCCCAAGCGTGACAGGGCTCCATTCCTTCAAGGCTTCCAAGACATCTCTTGGGACACATTACCATGTGCCCAGTGGGCCCACGTGACACCAGAGCTTCGGAAAAAGAGACTGACCTGCAAAGAATGCTATGGGCCTTGGAAAGGAGGCATCGATTCTTCTCTTCAATGTCCTCAAGACATCTTTCTTGACTTTGCATTATGCTTAAGGCACAAGGGCACTGTAGGTGTGATGAACCCCAAGTCCGGCCACTTGTTTCCAATGAAGTTGCAAGCTTGAATCAGCATGACCTCCCCATAGACTTGAATAGATGACAATGTTCTCCTCTCCGTGCCTGTCCCTCTATTCTCACTTGTGGCCTAGGGTTCCTTTCTTATCCCTTGCATCAGACTCTGTTTTATCTCTTCTAGTTTCTGTGCCTGCTTTCTGTTTGCCAAACCTGTTTCTGGGTATCTGTCCCTTTAATAGCCTAGCCTAGGCCAATCCTCAGACTGTAACCATGCGGCCACCCTGGGGGACATGTTCACCGTGATGTCATAAGCGACCTCAAAATTCGAAGTTGTCCTGACAACCTCCGTGCACACAGAGTTTCACAGCCATCTCAGACCAGTCTGACTCCTCACCCTGTCTAGGTAGGATAGTTTTCCTTTTTCTGCAATTGTTGTCAGTTTCTATCTTTCTCCTTGAACTTCGAAAGGGCTCCTACATTCTCTCTAGACACTGGTGTCACTCCTGTAAGATTATCCTGGGTTTTATCTCTTATATCTTGGGTAGATGGCAAAATGGGTGGACCTTACCCAGAAAAAGTCCTGGACTCCCTCACAAGTTGAAGTTGCCCAGGGAATGTTCTGATGCACAATGATGGTGTCATCTCGTGGCACTCTGCCAATTCCACCTTGGCAGGTCACAAGTTTTCCTTCCTTCTGCCTTTGGGAAGTGAACCAGATACTTCCATAGATTGTAATATTCTTATGGTTCCTTTTCTTGTGCGTATTGATAACGTATCCTCACAATTGCTGCTTATTTGTGATCTCTGCCCGCACCATACCATGAAATCTATATTTCCTAACACTACTAATGTGATATGCACTCGTAATGTGAAACAGTGAGGCCCGGGCCGCCCAAGCGGAATGTGGGCACTTACCTGCTCCACCACAGGGCCGGCCCTGAATTGTACTTTTGGACCAACCTTTTGCCTGAACTTGGGAAGACGTGGGCCTGTTTGGATTATTCGTGAAGGTGATTAGTAATAACATCATGGACGGTAACATTTTCCGTTCGTTCATGGGTTTAGGACTGATCATGTTCTCTTCGTAGTATTCCTCTTCACCTATTTGGAATGGTCTGCCTTTCTGTAGCATCTGTAAGCATTTGGAGGTGATTTTCCATCCTTGGAAGTTCACCTTCTGTAAACTCTTTCCGCCCCCAAAGCTTTATGACATCATTCTGGACCCCTTTTTGGATTTTTGATTTGAGGTGAATTTATAGCCATGACCCTGCATTAGAACGTACTATAACTTCCAGATTCACATCCTCATTGCTTTAGACTTCTGTGTAGCTTACATCATCTTCACCAGTGTAAGACTAATCACAGGCCCTCACCACACACTTGTGCCTAATCTTCTCTTTCACCCTCCGTCACCGCCCCTCTTTGCCTCTGGGAGCCCGCATACAAATGTTCAGTGCCACCTGTTGGTTAGTGCTTGCTTTTTCTTCGCCTTGTAAGTGAGATTCTATGGTATTTGAATTTCTCACTGGGGCTTGTTACACTTCCCCTAAAACCCTCACAGCCATTCTGGTGGTCACAAATGGCTGGATTGCATCATTTGTTCCGGCTGAGTGGTATACCATTGTGTGGCTATAGCCCATCTTCCTTCTCCAATCATCCCTTGCTGGACACCAGGGTGCTTTCCAAGTCTTGGATATCAGGAGTAAGACTGTGGTGAACACAGCCATGCACATGTCTTTATGCGGTAGTCTTTCTGACTTTTTTGGATAAGCAAGCGGCAGATTAATAGCTGGGTCATACGGGACATGGATACTTAAACTTCTGAGGCAGTTCCACACCTTTGGCATCGTGGCTGCACCGGGTTACACTCCCACCAGCAGTGCAGGAGGCTTCCCTTCTCTCCACCTCCTCTCTGACACTTGTTATTTCCTGTCTGCTTCCTTCTAGCCATGCTGACCACAGTGAGCTGCCATGGCCTTGCAGTTTGGATTTGCATTTTCCTGAGACTTCATGATGGTGAACAAGTTTTCATGCACCTACTGGCCCTCTTTCTGTCTTCTTCGGAGAAATCTCTGCTTCCATCTTTTGACCAGGTTTTCATTGGCTTGTTTTTTTTCTTGTGGAGACGTGCGAGTTGATTGTATCTTTGGGCTTTTCACCCCTTGTCCGATGTGTGGTTTGCAAACATCCTCTCCCAATCGTTGTGGTGTCTTAGTATTCAGTTGATGGTTTCCTTGAGTGGGCAGAAGTGTGTGCATTTGATGTGGTCCCGTTTGTTTCTTGTTTCCTTTGTTGCCCTTGCCCAGTCAGACATGCTTCTTCCAAATAGGCGGCTCAGACAGATGGCAAAGAGCACTCTGCCTAGGTCTTCTCCTACAAGGTTCACGGTTTCAAGTCTGCCATTCAAGGCTTTAATCCATTTCAGGTGGTGTGTGTGCCAGGTGTAACATCATGGTGTACTCTCGTTGTGTTCCATGTGGCTGTGCAGGCTTCCCAGCACCGTTTATTGTAGAGACTCTCCTTCCTCCGCTGTCTCCACTTGGCTCCCTGGTCCAAAATGGGCTGTCCATGTAAGTTTGAGTTGGGCTCTGGGCTCTCAATTGTTTTGCATGGGTCTTCATGCCTGTTTTGGGGCCCAGACTGTGCCGTTTCGGTACCTAGCGCTTCGTCCTCTATGTTGAAATCAGAAATTGTGACACGTGCTGCTTTGTTCGTTTTCCTGAGGATTCCTTTGCCTAGTCAGGGTCTCGTGTTGCTGGCTAGAAACTTTAGGATTCTCTCTTCTTCTCTGTGGCAAATACTGCTGCAACTTTGACTGGGATTGCATGGAATCCAGAGATTCCTTACTGCGGTATGAACCTTTCAAGTGTGTTAATCCTTCCATTCCTCGATCCCTCGATATCTTTTTTTTTCTTGTGTCTTCTTGAGTTTCTTTCCCCAAAGGTTTGCTAGTTTTTGAATTAACATAGAATTCACCTGTTTTGCTAAGGTTATTCACAGAGATCCTATTCTTCGTAATGGCAAGCTCCTGTTTTTTTGTTTTTTTTTTCCTTAGCTTCAGTTTTTCTGTTCTTTGCAACTTTTAATTGGTTTTGTTTTGGCACAAGTGCATTGCTGTGCTCACATCTGCTGGCAATGCTCCTGTATTTGCTGTGGAAGTCTGGCCCTGTCCAACGTCCCTTCCCATCTGCCTCTACTCTACCTCGGACGCCTGCACCAGAACAACTGAAGCAGAGGTGAGGGGGCCCAAACCGAGGATTCCACCCAGCCCATACTGGGCCACAGACCCAGAAGGTGCGGACCTCACCACTGCACCACCGGCCGGCCACTTACATGTTCAGTGGCAACGTGCAGTTGAGTGCAACGGGAGTTAAATATACTAGTGAGCCCAACTCTAGCACTGTGTAGATGAGGCTAGGTTGTTTTTCGGGTCCATTGTGATGTCAGAGGATTTGTCATAATTGTGTCTCTGAGGTCCAGCATGCTTCCTGGATACAGGTTTCAGAGCCTGCTTGGAGCAGTCTCATAACTCACCCTTCCCAGTTAGCCCATGCTTGACCTTCGCTGCCGTTTTTTGGCTTGTGAATTTCTCTGACTTTCAAACGTTCCAGCAGAGTCTGTCTAAAGACGGACATCATCTTTCATTGTGGATAATTCAGGTGTGATTTCTGTTCACCTTCCATTTTCTGGGTCCTCTTTTTCTTTTCCATAGTATACTCGTCATGGTCTTTCTCAGCTATCTCCCTTAGACATGCTTATCAGTCCGTTCTCCTTCATTCCGAGGGATTAGTTTGTATTTCTTTAATCGCTGTATGTTCTCTAGGGTGAGGTGTGAGTGCTTTCGTGACTCTTGGTTGTTGTCCTTGAATTTGCACCGGTCACTTGTAGGACTCTTGGCTACCCTAGCCTAGGTCAAACTAAGCACTGAGAACACGTGGTCATGTGGGTTGGTTTGACATCCTGAGATCAGAAACTCCAAATTCGAGGTGGTCCTGGCAACCCCCTTCACGGACACAATGTTTCCAAGACAACTTAGACAAATCGGATGAATTCCACTCTCCAGGAAAGATATTTTTCTGTCTCTTTTCCGGATTTGGGAAGTTTCGAACTTGACCCCTGATCCTTGAACGTTCCCCTAGATTCCGTCCAGATACGGGCTTACTTAATTTTTATAGGGTGTGCCATTTGTTTGCCCTACATCCTCTACCCTGGCCTGTTTATTTTTCTTGAAACACAACTGTAAAGTTCTAATTTTCGTGCAACTTCCTTACATATGGTGTCAAAGCACATAATCAATAATCCTTCTACGGCAAGAGGTAGGGGGAGAGAATTTCGATGGAGGCAAACAGAGCACACTAGCCTGGGAGGGCAGCCTTCACGAAGGAACGAAGCCCTGTGGAAGAGGGTGCTTTTCAGCACCCTTGTAGAGCACTTCCAAACAAAGAGACATACCCCAAGCGTGACAGGGCTCCATTCCTTCAAGGCTTCCAAGACATCTCTTGGGACACATTACCATGTGCCCAGTGGGCCCACGTGACACCAGAGCTTCGGAAAAAGAGACTGACCTGCAAAGAATGCTATGGGCCTTGGAAAGGAGGCATCGATTCTTCTCTTCAATGTCCTCAAGACATCTTTCTTGACTTTGCATTATGCTTAAGGCACAAGGGCACTGTAGGTGTGATGAACCCCAAGTCCGGCCACTTGTTTCCAATGAAGTTGCAAGCTTGAATCAGCATGACCTCCCCATAGACTTGAATAGATGACAATGTTCTCCTCTCCGTGCCTGTCCCTCTATTCTCACTTGTGGCCTAGGGTTCCTTTCTTATCCCTTGCATCAGACTCTGTTTTATCTCTTCTAGTTTCTGTGCCTGCTTTCTGTTTGCCAAACCTGTTTCTGGGTATCTGTCCCTTTAATAGCCTAGCCTAGGCCAATCCTCAGACTGTAACCATGCGGCCACCCTGGGGGACATGTTCACCGTGATGTCATAAGCGACCTCAAAATTCGAAGTTGTCCTGACAACCTCCGTGCACACAGAGTTTCACAGCCATCTCAGACCAGTCTGACTCCTCACCCTGTCTAGGTAGGATAGTTTTCCTTTTTCTGCAATTGTTGTCAGTTTCTATCTTTCTCCTTGAACTTCGAAAGGGCTCCTACATTCTCTCTAGACACTGGTTTCACTCCTGTAAGATTATCCTGGGTTTTATCTCTTATATCTTGGGTAGATGGCAAAATGGGTGGACCTTACCCAGAAAAAGTCCTGGACTCCCTCACAAGTTGAAGTTGCCCAGGGAATGTTCTGATGCACAATGATGGTGTCATCTCGTGGCACTCTGCCAATTCCACCTTGGCAGGTCACAAGTTTTCCTTCCTTCTGCCTTTGGGAAGTGTACCAGATACTTCCATAGATTGTAATATTCTTATGGTTCCTTTTCTTGTGCGTATTGATAACGTATCCTCACAATTGCTGCTTATTTGTGATCTCTGCCCGCTCCATACCATGAAATCTATATTTCCTAACACTACTAATGTGATATGCACTCGTAATGTGAAACAGTGAGGCCCGGGCCGCCCAAGCGGAATGTGGGCACTTACCTGCTCCACCACAGGGCCGGCCCTGAATTGTACTTTTGGACCAACCTTTTGCCTGAACTTGGGAAGACGTGGGCCTGTTTGGATTATTCGTGAAGGTGATTAGTAATAACATCATGGACGGTAACATTTTCCGTTCGTTCATGGGTTTAGGACTGATCATGTTCTCTTCGTAGTATTCCTCTTCACCTATTTGGAATGGTCTGCCTTTCTGTAGCATCTGTAAGCATTTGGAGGTGATTTTCCATCCTTGGAAGTTCACCTTCTGTAAACTCTTTCCGCCCCCAAAGCTTTATGACATCATTCTGGACCCCTTTTTGGATTTTTGATTTGAGGTGAATTTATAGCCATGACCCTGCATTAGAACGTACTATAACTTCCAGATTCACATCCTCATTGCTTTAGACTTCTGTGTAGCTTACATCATCTTCACCAGTGTAAGACTAATCACAGGCCCTCACCACACACTTGTGCCTAATCTTCTCTTTCACCCTCCGTCACCGCCCCTCTTTGCCTCTGGGAGCCCGCATACAAATGTTCAGTGCCACCTGTTGGTTAGTGCTTGCTTTTTCTTCGCCTTGTAAGTGAGATTCTATGGTATTTGAATTTCTCACTGGGGCTTGTTACACTTCCCCTAAAACCCTCACAGCCATTCTGGTGGTCACAAATGGCTGGATTGCATCATTTGTTCCGGCTGAGTGGTATACCATTGTGTGGCTATAGCCCATCTTCCTTCTCCAATCATCCCTTGCTGGACACCAGGGTGCTTTCCAAGTCTTGGATATCAGGAGTAAGACTGTGGTGAACACAGCCATGCACATGTCTTTATGCGGTAGTCTTTCTGACTTTTTTGGATAAGCAAGCGGCAGATTAATAGCTGGGTCATACGGGACATGGATACTTAAACTTCTGAGGCAGTTCCACACCTTTGGCATCGTGGCTGCACCGGGTTACACTCCCACCAGCAGTGCAGGAGGCTTCCCTTCTCTCCACCTCCTCTCTGACACTTGTTATTTCCTGTCTGCTTCCTTCTAGCCATGCTGACCACAGTGAGCTGCCATGGCCTTGCAGTTTGGATTTGCATTTTCCTGAGACTTCATGATGGTGAACAAGTTTTCATGCACCTACTGGCCCTCTTTCTGTCTTCTTCGGAGAAATCTCTGCTTCCATCTTTTGACCAGGTTTTCATTGGCTTGTTTTTTTTCTTGTGGAGACGTGCGAGTTGATTGTATCTTTGGGCTTTTCACCCCTTGTCCGATGTGTGGTTTGCAAACATCCTCTCCCAATCGTTGTGGTGTCTTAGTATTCAGTTGATGGTTTCCTTGAGTGGGCAGAAGTGTGTGCATTTGATGTGGTCCCGTTTGTTTCTTGTTTCCTTTGTTGCCCTTGCCCAGTCAGACATGCTTCTTCCAAATAGGCGGCTCAGACAGATGGCAAAGAGCACTCTGCCTAGGTCTTCTCCTACAAGGTTCACGGTTTCAAGTCTGCCATTCAAGGCTTTAATCCATTTCAGGTGGTGTGTGTGCCAGGTGTAACATCATGGTGTACTCTCGTTGTGTTCCATGTGGCTGTGCAGGCTTCCCAGCACCGTTTATTGTAGAGACTCTCCTTCCTCCGCTGTCTCCACTTGGCTCCCTGGTCCAAAATGGGCTGTCCGTGTAAGTTTGAGTTGGGCTCTGGGCTCTCAATTGTTTTGCATGGGTCTTCATGCCTGTTTTGGGGCCCAGACTGTGCCGTTTCGGTACCTAGCGCTTCGTCCTCTATGTTGAAATCAGAAATTGTGACACGTGCTGCTTTGTTCGTTTTCCTGAGGATTCCTTTGCCTAGTCAGGGTCTCGTGTTGCTGGCTAGAAACTTTAGGATTCTCTCTTCTTCTCTGTGGCAAATACTGCTGCAACTTTGACTGGGATTGCATGGAATCCAGAGATTCCTTACTGCGGTATGAACCTTTCAAGTGTGTTAATCCTTCCATTCCTCGATCCCTCGATATCTTTTTTTTTCTTGTGTCTTCTTGAGTTTCTTTCCCCAAAGGTTTGCTAGTTTTTGAATTAACATAGAATTCACCTGTTTTGCTAAGGTTATTCACAGAGATCCTATTCTTCGTAATGGCAAGCTCCTGTTTTTTTGTTTTTTTTTTCCTTAGCTTCAGTTTTTCTGTTCTTTGCAACTTTTAATTGGTTTTGTTTTGGCACAAGTGCATTGCTGTGCTCACATCTGCTGGCAATGCTCCTGTATTTGCTGTGGAAGTCTGGCCCTGTCCAACGTCCCTTCCCATCTGCCTCTACTCTACCTCGGACGCCTGCACCAGAACAACTGAAGCAGAGGTGAGGGGGCCCAAACCGAGGATTCCACCCAGCCCATACTGGGCCACAGACCCAGAAGGTGCGGACCTCACCACTGCACCACCGGCCGGCCACTTACATGTTCAGTGGCAACGTGCAGTTGAGTGCAATGGGAGTTAAATATACTAGTGAGCCCAACTCTAGCACTGTGTAGATGAGGCTAGGTTGTTTTTCGGGTCCATTGTGATGTCAGAGGATTTGTCATAATTGTGTCTCTGAGGTCCAGCATGCTTCCTGGATACAGGTTTCAGAGCCTGCTTGGAGCAGTCTCATAACTCACCCTTCCCAGTTAGCCCATGCTTGACCTTCGCTGCCGTTTTTTGGCTTGTGAATTTCTCTGACTTTCAAACGTTCCAGCAGAGTCTGTCTAAAGACGGACATCATCTTTCATTGTGGATAATTCAGGTGTGATTTCTGTTCACCTTCCATTTTCTGGGTCCTCTTTTTCTTTTCCATAGTATACTCGTCATGGTCTTTCTCAGCTATCTCCCTTAGACATGCTTATCAGTCCGTTCTCCTTCATTCCGAGGGATTAGTTTGTATTTCTTTAATCGCTGTATGTTCTCTAGGGTGAGGTGTGAGTGCTTTCGTGACTCTTGGTTGTTGTCCTTGAATTTGCACCGGTCACTTGTAGGACTCTTGGCTACCCTAGCCTAGGTCAAACTAAGCACTGAGAACACGTGGTCATGTGGGTTGGTTTGACATCCTGAGATCAGAAACTCTAAATTCGAGGTGGTCCTGGCAACCCCCTTCACGGACACAATGTTTCCAAGACAACTTAGACAAATCGGATGAATTCCACTCTCCAGGAAAGATATTTTTCTGTCTCTTTTCCGGATTTGGGAAGTTTCGAACTTGACCCCTGATCCTTGAACGTTCCCCTAGATTCCGTCCAGATACGGGCTTACTTAATTTTTATAGGGTGTGCCATTTGTTTGCCCTACATCCTCTACCCTGGCCTGTTTATTTTTCTTGAAACACAACTGTAAAGTTCTAATTTTCGTGCAACTTCCTTACATATGGTGTCAAAGCACATAATCAATAATCCTTCTACGGCAAGAGGTAGGGGGAGAGAATTTCGATGGAGGCAAACAGAGCACACTAGCCTGGGAGGGCAGCCTTCACGAAGGAACGAAGCCCTGTGGAAGAGGGTGCTTTTCAGCACCCTTGTAGAGCACTTCCAAACAAAGAGACATACCCCAAGCGTGACAGGGCTCCATTCCTTCAAGGCTTCCAAGACATCTCTTGGGACACATTACCATGTGCCCAGTGGGCCCACGTGACACCAGAGCTTCGGAAAAAGAGACTGACCTGCAAAGAATGCTATGGGCCTTGGAAAGGAGGCATCGATTCTTCTCTTCAATGTCCTCAAGACATCTTTCTTGACTTTGCATTATGCTTAAGGCACAAGGGCACTGTAGGTGTGATGAACCCCAAGTCCGGCCACTTGTTTCCAATGAAGTTGCAAGCTTGAATCAGCATGACCTCCCCATAGACTTGAATAGATGACAATGTTCTCCTCTCCGTGCCTGTCCCTCTATTCTCACTTGTGGCCTAGGGTTCCTTTCTTATCCCTTGCATCAGACTCTGTTTTATCTCTTCTAGTTTCTGTGCCTGCTTTCTGTTTGCCAAACCTGTTTCTGGGTATCTGTCCCTTTAATAGCCTAGCCTAGGCCAATCCTCAGACTGTAACCATGCGGCCACCCTGGGGGACATGTTCACCGTGATGTCATAAGCGACCTCAAAATTCGAAGTTGTCCTGACAACCTCCGTGCACACAGAGTTTCACAGCCATCTCAGACCAGTCTGACTCCTCACCCTGTCTAGGTAGGATAGTTTTCCTTTTTCTGCAATTGTTGTCAGTTTCTATCTTTCTCCTTGAACTTCGAAAGGGCTCCTACATTCTCTCTAGACACTGGTGTCACTCCTGTAAGATTATCCTGGGTTTTATCTCTTATATCTTGGGTAGATGGCAAAATGGGTGGACCTTACCCAGAAAAAGTCCTGGACTCCCTCACAAGTTGAAGTTGCCCAGGGAATGTTCTGATGCACAATGATGGTGTCATCTCGTGGCACTCTGCCAATTCCACCTTGGCAGGTCACAAGTTTTCCTTCCTTCTGCCTTTGGGAAGTGTACCAGATACTTCCATAGATTGTAATATTCTTATGGTTCCTTTTCTTGTGCGTATTGATAACGTATCCTCACAATTGCTGCTTATTTGTGATCTCTGCCCGCACCATACCATGAAATCTATATTTCCTAACACTACTAATGTGATATGCACTCGTAAGGTGAAACAGTGAGGCCCGGGCCGCCCAAGCGGAATGTGGGCACTTACCTGCTCCACCACAGGGCCGGCCCTGAATTGTACTTTTGGACCAACCTTTTGCCTGAACTTGGGAAGACGTGGGCCTGTTTGGATTATTCGTGAAGGTGATTAGTAATAACATCATGGACGGTAACATTTTCCGTTCCTTCATGGGTTTAGGACTGATCATGTTCTCTTCGTAGTATTCCTCTTCACCTATTTGGAATGGTCTGCCTTTCTGTAGCATCTGTAAGCATTTGGAGGTGATTTTCCATCCTTGGAAGTTCACCTTCTGTAAACTCTTTCCGCCCCCAAAGCTTTATGACATCATTCTGGACCCCTTTTTGGATTTTTGATTTGAGGTGAATTTATAGCCATGACCCTGCATTAGAACGTACTATAACTTCCAGATTCACGTCCTCATTGCTTTAGACTTCTGTGTAGCTTACATCATCTTCACCAGTGTAAGACTAATCACAGGCCCTCACCACACACTTGTGCCTAATCTTCTCTTTCACCCTCCGTCACCGCCCCTCTTTGCCTCTGGGAGCCCGCATACAAATGTTCAGTGCCACCTGTTGGTTAGTGCTTGCTTTTTCTTCGCCTTGTAAGTGAGATTCTATGGTATTTGAATTTCTCACTGGGGCTTGTTACACTTCCCCTAAAACCCTCACAGCCATTCTGGTGGTCACAAATGGCTGGATTGCATCATTTGTTCCGGCTGAGTGGTATACCATTGTGTGGCTATAGCCCATCTTCCTTCTCCAATCATCCCTTGCTGGACACCAGGGTGCTTTCCAAGTCTTGGATATCAGGAGTAAGACTGTGGTGAACACAGCCATGCACATGTCTTTATGCGGTAGTCTTTCTGACTTTTTTGGATAAGCAAGCGGCAGATTAATAGCTGGGTCATACGGGACATGGATACTTAAACTTCTGAGGCAGTTCCACACCTTTGGCATCGTGGCTGCACCGGGTTACACTCCCACCAGCAGTGCAGGAGGCTTCCCTTCTCTCCACCTCCTCTCTGACACTTGTTATTTCCTGTCTGCTTCCTTCTAGCCATGCTGACCACAGTGAGCTGCCATGGCCTTGCAGTTTGGATTTGCATTTTCCTGAGACTTCATGATGGTGAACAAGTTTTCATGCACCTACTGGCCCTCTTTCTGTCTTCTTCGGAGAAATCTCTGCTTCCATCTTTTGACCAGGTTTTCATTGGCTTGTTTTTTTTCTTGTGGAGACGTGCGAGTTGATTGTATCTTTGGGCTTTTCACCCCTTGTCCGATGTGTGGTTTGCAAACATCCTCTCCCAATCGTTGTGGTGTCTTAGTATTCAGTTGATGGTTTCCTTGAGTGGGCAGAAGTGTGTGCGTTTGATGTGGTCCCGTTTGTTTCTTGTTTCCTTTGTTGCCCTTGCCCAGTCAGACATGCTTCTTCCAAATAGGCGGCTCAGACAGATGGCAAAGAGCACTCTGCCTAGGTCTTCTCCTACAAGGTTCACGGTTTCAAGTCTGCCATTCAAGGCTTTAATCCATTTCAGGTGGTGTGTGTGCCAGGTGTAACATCATGGTGTACTCTCGTTGTGTTCCATGTGGCTGTGCAGGCTTCCCAGCACCGTTTATTGTAGAGACTCTCCTTCCTCCGCTGTCTCCACTTGGCTCCCTGGTCCAAAATGGGCTGTCCGTGTAAGTTTGAGTTGGGCTCTGGGCTCTCAATTGTTTTGCATGGGTCTTCATGCCTGTTTTGGGGCCCAGACTGTGCCGTTTCGGTACCTAGCGCTTCGTCCTCTATGTTGAAATCAGAAATTGTGACACGTGCTGCTTTGTTCGTTTTCCTGAGGATTCCTTTGCCTAGTCAGGGTCTCGTGTTGCT
The DNA here is from genome assembly GCF_041296235.1 of Equus asinus. Classification (NCBI taxonomy): domain Eukaryota; kingdom Metazoa; phylum Chordata; class Mammalia; order Perissodactyla; family Equidae; genus Equus; species Equus asinus. Next base: position 4,886,255 of record NC_091810.1, read on the forward strand.
GGCTAGAAACTTTAGGATTCTCTCTTCTTCTCTGTGGCAAATACTGCTGCAACTTTGACTGGGATTGCATGGAATCCAGAGATTCCTTACTGCGGTATGAACCTTTCAAGTGTGTTAATCCTTCCATTCCTCGATCCCTCGATATCTTTTTTTTTCTTGTGTCTTCTTGAGTTTCTTTCCCCAAAGGTTTGCTAGTTTTTGAATTAACATAGAATTCACCTGTTTTGCTAAGGTTATTCACAGAGATCCTATTCTTCGTAATGGCAAGCTCCTGTTTTTTTGTTTTTTTTTTCCTTAGCTTCAGTTTTTCTGTTCTTTGCAACTTTTAATTGGTTTTGTTTTGGCACAAGTGCATTGCTGTGCTCACATCTGCTGGCAATGCTCCTGTATTTGCTGTGGAAGTCTGGCCCTGTCCAACGTCCCTTCCCATCTGCCTCTACTCTACCTCGGATGCCTGCACCAGAACAACTGAAGCAGAGGTGAGGGGGCCCAAACCGAGGATTCCACCCAGCCCATACTGGGCCACAGACCCAGAAGGTGCGGACCTCACCACTGCACCACCGGCCGGCCACTTACATGTTCAGTGGCAACGTGCAGTTGAGTGCAATGGGAGTTAAATATACTAGTGAGCCCAACTCTAGCACTGTGTAGATGAGGCTAGGTTGTTTTTCGGGTCCATTGTGATGTCAGAGGATTTGTCATAATTGTGTCTCTGAGGTCCAGCATGCTTCCTGGATACAGGTTTCAGAGCCTGCTTGGAGCAGTCTCATAACTCACCCTTCCCAGTTAGCCCATGCTTGACCTTCGCTGCCGTTTTTTGGCTTGTGAATTTCTCTGACTTTCAAACGTTCCAGCAGAGTCTGTCTAAAGACGGACATCATCTTTCATTGTGGATAATTCAGGTGTGATTTCTGTTCACCTTCCATTTTCTGGGTCCTCTTTTTCTTTTCCATAGTATACTCGTCATGGTCTTTCTCAGCTATCTCCCTTAGACATGCTTATCAGTCCGTTCTCCTTCATTCCAAGGGATTAGTTTGTATTTCTTTAATCGCTGTATGTTCTCTAGGGTGAGGTGTGAGTGCTTTCGTGACTCTTGGTTGTTGTCCTTGAATTTGCACCGGTCACTTGTAGGACTCTTGGCTACCCTAGCCTAGGTCAAACTAAGCACTGAGAACACGTGGTCATGTGGGTTGGTTTGACATCCTGAGATCAGAAACTCCAAATTCGAGGTGGTCCTGGCAACCCCCTTCACGGACACAATGTTTCCAAGACAACTTAGACAAATCGGATGAATTCCACTCTCCAGGAAAGATATTTTTCTGTCTCTTTTCCGGATTTGGGAAGTTTCGAACTTGACCCCTGATCCTTGAACGTTCCCCTAGATTCCGTCCAGATACGGGCTTACTTAATTTTTATAGGGTGTGCCATTTGTTTGCCCTACATCCTCTACCCTGGCCTGTTTATTTTTCTTGAAACACAACTGTAAAGTTCTAATTTTCGTGCAACTTCCTTACATATGGTGTCAAAACACATAATCAATAATCCTTCTACGGCAAGAGGTAGGGGGAGAGAATTTCGATGGAGGCAAACAGAGCACACTAGCCTGGGAGGGCAGCCTTCACGAAGGAACGAAGCCCTGTGGAAGAGGGTGCTTTTCAGCACCCTTGTAGAGCACTTCCAAACAAAGAGACATACCCCAAGCGTGACAGGGCTCCATTCCTTCAAGGCTTCCAAGACATCTCTTGGGACACATTACCATGTGCCCAGTGGGCCCACGTGACACCAGAGCTTCGGAAAAAGAGACTGACCTTCAAAGAATGCTATGGGCCTTGGAAAGGAGGCATCGATTCTTCTCTTCAATGTCCTCAAGACATCTTTCTTGACTTTGCATTATGCTTAAGGCACAAGGGCACTGTAGGTGTGATGAACCCCAAGTCCGGCCACTTGTTTCCAATGAAGTTGCAAGCTTGAATCAGCATGACCTCCCCATAGACTTGAATAGATGACAATGTTCTCCTCTCCGTGCCTGTCCCTCTATTCTCACTTGTGGCCTAGGGTTCCTTTCTTATCCCTTGCATCAGACTCTGTTTTATCTCTTCTAGTTTCTGTGCCTGCTTTCTGTTTGCCAAACCTGTTTCTGGGTATCTGTCCCTTTAATAGCCTAGCCTAGGCCAATCCTCAGACTGTAACCATGCGGCCACCCTGGGGGACATGTTCACCGTGATGTCATAAGCGACCTCAAAATTCGAAGTTGTCCTGACAACCTCCGTGCACACAGAGTTTCACAGCCATCTCAGACCAGTCTGACTCCTCACCCTGTCTAGGTAGGATAGTTTTCCTTTTTCTGCAATTGTTGTCAGTTTCTATCTTTCTCCTTGAACTTCGAAAGGGCTCCTACATTCTCTCTAGACACTGGTTTCACTCCTGTAAGATTATCCTGGGTTTTATCTCTTATATCTTGGGTAGATGGCAAAATGGGTGGACCTTACCCAGAAAAAGTCCTGGACTCCCTCACAAGTTGAAGTTGCCCAGGGAATGTTCTGATGCACAATGATGGTGTCATCTCGTGGCACTCTGCCAATTCCACCTTGGCAGGTCACAAGTTTTCCTTCCTTCTGCCTTTGGGAAGTGTACCAGATACTTCCATAGATTGTAATATTCTTATGGTTCCTTTTCTTGTGCGTATTGATAACGTATCCTCACAATTGCTGCTTATTTATGATCTCTGCCCGCACCATACCATGAAATCTATATTTCCTAACACTACTAATGTGATATGCACTCGTAATGTGAAACAGTGAGGCCCGGGCCGCCCAAGCGGAATGTGGGCACTTACCTGCTCCACCACAGGGCCGGCCCTGAATTGTACTTTTGGACCAACCTTTTGCCTGAACTTGGGAAGACGTGGGCCTGTTTGGATTATTCGTGAAGGTGATTAGTAATAACATCATGGACGGTAACATTTTCCGTTCGTTCATGGGTTTAGGACTGATCATGTTCTCTTCGTAGTATTCCTCTTCACCTATTTGGAATGGTCTGCCTTTCTGTAGCATCTGTAAGCATTTGGAGGTGATTTTCCATCCTTGGAAGTTCACCTTCTGTAAACTCTTTCCGCCCCCAAAGCTTTATGACATCATTCTGGACCCCTTTTTGGATTTTTGATTTGAGGTGAATTTATAGCCATGACCCTGCATTAGAACGTACTATAACTTCCAGATTCACGTCCTCATTGCTTTAGACTTCTGTGTAGCTTACATCATCTTCACCAGTGTAAGACTAATCACAGGCCCTCACCACACACTTGTGCCTAATCTTCTCTTTCACCCTCCGTCACCGCCCCTCTTTGCCTCTGGGAGCCCGCATACAAATGTTCAGTGCCACCTGTTGGTTAGTGCTTGCTTTTTCTTCGCCTTGTAAGTGAGATTCTATGGTATTTGAATTTCTCACTGGGGCTTGTTACACTTCCCCTAAAACCCTCACAGCCATTCTGGTGGTCACAAATGGCTGGATTGCATCATTTGTTCCGGCTGAGTGGTATACCATTGTGTGGCTATAGCCCATCTTCCTTCTCCAATCATCCCTTGCTGGACACCAGGGTGCTTTCCAAGTCTTGGATATCCGGAGTAAGACTGTGGTGAACACAGCCATGCACATGTCTTTATGCGGTAGTCTTTCTGACTGTTTTGGATAAGCAAGCGGCAGATTAATAGCTGGGTCATACGGGACATGGATACTTAAACTTCTGAGGCAGTTCCACACCTTTGGCATCGTGGCTGCACCGGGTTACACTCCCACCAGCAGTGCAGGAGGCTTCCCTTCTCTCCACCTCCTCTCTGACACTTGTTATTTCCTGTCTGCTTCCTTCTAGCCATGCTGACCACAGTGAGCTGCCATGGCCTTGCAGTTTGGATTTGCATTTTCCTGAGACTTCATGATGGTGAACAAGTTTTCATGCACCTACTGGCCCTCTTTCTGTCTTCTTCGGAGAAATCTCTGCTTCCATCTTTTGACCAGGTTTTCATTGGCTTGTTTTTTTTCTTGTGGAGACGTGCGAGTTGATTGTATCTTTGGGCTTTTCACCCCTTGTCCGATGTGTGGTTTGCAAACATCCTCTCCCAATTGTTGTGGTGTCTTAGTATTCAGTTGATGGTTTCCTTGAGTGGGCAGAAGTGTGTGCGTTTGATGTGGTCCCGTTTGTTTCTTGTTTCCTTTGTTGCCCTTGCCCAGTCAGACATGCTTCTTCCAAATAGGCGGCTCAGACAGATGGCAAAGAGCACTCTGCCTAGGTCTTCTCCTACAAGGTTCACGGTTTCAAGTCTGCCATTCAAGGCTTTAATCCATTTCAGGTGGTGTGTGTGCCAGGCGTAACATCATGGTGTACTCTCGTTGTGTTCCATGTGGCTGTGCAGGCTTCCCAGCACCGTTTATTGTAGAGACTCTCCTTTCTCCGCTGTCTCCACTTGGCTCCCTGGTCCAAAATGGGCTGTCCATGTAAGTTTGAGTTGGGCTCTGGGCTCTCAATTGTTTTGCATGGGTCTTCATGCCTGTTTTGGGGCCCAGACTGTGCCGTTTCGGTACCTAGCGCTTCGTCCTCTATGTTGAAATCAGAAATTGTGACACGTGCTGCTTTGTTCGTTTTCCTGAGGATTCCTTTGCCTAGTCAGGGTCTCGTGTTGCTGGCTAGAAACTTTAGGATTCTCTCTTCTTCTCTGTGGCAAATACTGCTGCAACTTTGACTGGGATTGCATGGAATCCAGAGATTCCTTACTGCGGTATGAACCTTTCAAGTGTGTTAATCCTTCCATTCCTCGATCCCTCGATATCTTTTTTTTTCTTGTGTCTTCTTGAGTTTCTTTCCCCAAAGGTTTGCTAGTTTTTGAATTAACATAGAATTCACCTGTTTTGCTAAGGTTATTCACAGAGATCCTATTCTTCGTAATGGCAAGCTCCTGTTTTTTTGTTTTTTTTTTCCTTAGCTTCAGTTTTTCTGTTCTTTGCAACTTTTAATTGGTTTTGTTTTGGCACAAGTGCATTGCTGTGCTCACATCTGCTGGCAATGCTCCTGTATTTGCTGTGGAAGTCTGGCCCTGTCCAACGTCCCTTCCCATCTGCCTCTACTCTACCTCGGACGCCTGCACCAGAACAACTGAAGCAGTGGTGAGGAGGCCCAAACCGAGGATTCCACCCAGCCCATACTGGGCCACAGACCCAGAAGGTGCGGACCTCACCACTGCACCACCGGCCGGCCACTTACATGTTCAGTGGCAACGTGCAGTTGAGTGCAATGGGAGTTAAATATACTAGTGAGCCCAACTCTAGCACTGTGTAGATGAGGCTAGGTTGTTTTTCGGGTCCATTGTGATGTCAGAGGATTTGTCATAATTGTGTCTCTGAGGTCCAGCATGCTTCCTGGATACAGGTTTCAGAGCCTGCTTGGAGCAGTCTCATAACTCACCCTTCCCAGTTAGCCCATGCTTGACCTTCGCTGCCGTTTTTTGGCTTGTGAATTTCTCTGACTTTCAAACGTTCCAGCAGAGTCTGTCTAAAGACGGACATCATCTTTCATTGTGGATAATTCAGGTGTGATTTCTGTTCACCTTCCATTTTCTGGGTCCTCTTTTTCTTTTCCATAGTATACTCGTCATGGTCTTTCTCAGCTATCTCCCTTAGACATGCTTATCAGTCCGTTCTCCTTCATTCCAAGGGATTAGTTTGTATTTCTTTAATCGCTGTATGTTCTCTAGGGTGAGGTGTGAGTGCTTTCGTGACTCTTGGTTGTTGTCCTTGAATTTGCACCGGTCACTTGTAGGACTCTTGGCTACCCTAGCCTAGGTCAAACTAAGCACTGAGAACACGTGGTCATGTGGGTTGGTTTGACATCCTGAGATCAGAAACTCCAAATTCGAGGTGGTCCTGGCAACCCCCTTCACGGACACAATGTTTCCAAGACAACTTAGACAAATCGGATGAATTCCACTCTCCAGGAAAGATATTTTTCTGTCTCTTTTCCGGATTTGGGAAGTTTCGAACTTGACCCCTGATCCTTGAACGTTCCCCTAGATTCCGTCCAGATACGGGCTTACTTAATTTTTATAGGGTGTGCCATTTGTTTGCCCTACATCCTCTACCCTGGCCTGTTTATTTTTCTTGAAACACAACTGTAAAGTTCTAATTTTCGTGCAACTTCCTTACATATGGTGTCAAAACACATAATCAATAATCCTTCTACGGCAAGAGGTAGGGGGAGAGAATTTCGATGGAGGCAAACAGAGCACACTAGCCTGGGAGGGCAGCCTTCACGAAGGAACGAAGCCCTGTGGAAGAGGGTGCTTTTCAGCACCCTTGTAGAGCACTTCCAAACAAAGAGACATACCCCAAGCGTGACAGGGCTCCATTCCTTCAAGGCTTCCAAGACATCTCTTGGGACACATTACCATGTGCCCAGTGGGCCCACGTGACACCAGAGCTTCGGAAAAAGAGACTGACCTGCAAAGAATGCTATGGGCCTTGGAAAGGAGGCATCGATTCTTCTCTTCAATGTCCTCAAGACATCTTTCTTGACTTTGCATTATGCTTAAGGCACAAGGGCACTGTAGGTGTGATGAACCCCAAGTCCGGCCACTTGTTTCCAATGAAGTTGCAAGCTTGAATCAGCATGACCTCCCCATAGACTTGAATAGATGACAATGTTCTCCTCTCCGTGCCTGTCCCTCTATTCTCACTTGTGGCCTAGGGTTCCTTTCTTATCCCTTGCATCAGACTCTGTTTTATCTCTTCTAGTTTCTGTGCCTGCTTTCTGTTTGCCAAACCTGTTTCTGGGTATCTGTCCCTTTAATAGCCTAGCCTAGGCCAATCCTCAGACTGTAACCATGCGGCCACCCTGGGGGACATGTTCACCGTGATGTCATAAGCGACCTCAAAATTCGAAGTTGTCCTGACAACCTCCGTGCACACAGAGTTTCACAGCCATCTCAGACCAGTCTGACTCCTCACCCTGTCTAGGTAGGATAGTTTTCCTTTTTCTGCAATTGTTGTCAGTTTCTATCTTTCTCCTTGAACTTCGAAAGGGCTCCTACATTCTCTCTAGACACTGGTGTCACTCCTGTAAGATTATCCTGGGTTTTATCTCTTATATCTTGGGTAGATGGCAAAATGGGTGGACCTTACCCAGAAAAAGTCCTGGACTCCCTCACAAGTTGAAGTTGCCCAGGGAATGTTCTGATGCACAATGATGGTGTCATCTCGTGGCACTCTGCCAATTCCACCTTGGCAGGTCACAAGTTTTCCTTCCTTCTGCCTTTGGGAAGTGTACCAGATACTTCCATAGATTGTAATATTCTTATGGTTCCTTTTCTTGTGCGTATTGATAACGTATCCTCACAATTGCTGCTTATTTATGATCTCTGCCCGCACCATACCATGAAATCTATATTTCCTAACACTACTAATGTGATATGCACTCGTAAGGTGAAACAGTGAGGCCCGGGCCGCCCAAGCGGAATGTGGGCACTTACCTGCTCCACCACAGGGCCGGCCCTGAATTGTACTTTTGGACCAACCTTTTGCCTGAACTTGGGAAGACGTGGGCCTGTTTGGATTATTCGTGAAGGTGATTAGTAATAACATCATGGACGGTAACATTTTCCGTTCGTTCATGGGTTTAGGACTGATCATGTTCTCTTCGTAGTATTCCTCTTCACCTATTTGGAATGGTCTGCCTTTCTGTAGCATCTGTAAGCATTTGGAGGTGATTTTCCATCCTTGGAAGTTCACCTTCTGTAAACTCTTTCCGCCCCCAAAGCTTTATGACATCATTCTGGACCCCTTTTTGGATTTTTGATTTGAGGTGAATTTATAGCCATGACCCTGCATTAGAACGTACTATAACTTCCAGATTCACGTCCTCATTGCTTTAGACTTCTGTGTAGCTTACATCATCTTCACCAGTGTAAGACTAATCACAGGCCCTCACCACACACTTGTGCCTAATCTTCTCTTTCACCCTCCGTCACCGCCCCTCTTTGCCTCTGGGAGCCCGCATACAAATGTTCAGTGCCACCTGTTGGTTAGTGCTTGCTTTTTCTTCGCCTTGTAAGTGAGATTCTATGGTATTTGAATTTCTCACTGGGGCTTGTTACACTTCCCCTAAAACCCTCACAGCCATTCTGGTGGTCACAAATGGCTGGATTGCATCATTTGTTCCGGCTGAGTGGTATACCATTGTGTGGCTATAGCCCATCTTCCTTCTCCAATCATCCCTTGCTGGACACCAGGGTGCTTTCCAAGTCTTGGATATCCGGAGTAAGACTGTGGTGAACACAGCCATGCACATGTCTTTATGCGGTAGTCTTTCTGACTGTTTTGGATAAGCAAGCGGCAGATTAATAGCTGGGTCATACGGGACATGGATACTTAAACTTCTGAGGCAGTTCCACACCTTTGGCATCGTGGCTGCACCGGGTTACACTCCCACCAGCAGTGCAGGAGGCTTCCCTTCTCTCCACCTCCTCTCTGACACTTGTTATTTCCTGTCTGCTTCCTTCTAGCCATGCTGACCACAGTGAGCTGCCATGGCCTTGCAGTTTGGATTTGCATTTTCCTGAGACTTCATGATGGTGAACAAGTTTTCATGCACCTACTGGCCCTCTTTCTGTCTTCTTCGGAGAAATCTCTGCTTCCATCTTTTGACCAGGTTTTCATTGGCTTGTTTTTTTTCTTGTGGAGACGTGCGAGTTGATTGTATCTTTGGGCTTTTCACCCCTTGTCCGATGTGTGGTTTGCAAACATCCTCTCCCAATCGTTGTGGTGTCTTAGTATTCAGTTGATGGTTTCCTTGAGTGGGCAGAAGTGTGTGCGTTTGATGTGGTCCCGTTTGTTTCTTGTTTCCTTTGTTGCCCTTGCCCAGTCAGACATGCTTCTTCCAAATAGGCGGCTCAGACAGATGGCAAAGAGCACTCTGCCTAGGTCTTCTCCTACAAGGTTCACGGTTTCAAGTCTGCCATTCAAGGCTTTAATCCATTTCAGGTGGTGTGTGTGCCAGGTGTAACATCATGGTGTACTCTCGTTGTGTTCCATGTGGCTGTGCAGGCTTCCCAGCACCGTTTATTGTAGAGACTCTCCTTCCTCCGCTGTCTCCACTTGGCTCCCTGGTCCAAAATGGGCTGTCCATGTAAGTTTGAGTTGGGCTCTGGGCTCTCAATTGTTTTGCATGGGTCTTCATGCCTGTTTTGGGGCCCAGACTGTGCCGTTTCGGTACCTAGCGCTTCGTCCTCTATGTTGAAATCAGAAATTGTGACACGTGCTGCTTTGTTCGTTTTCCTGAGGATTCCTTTGCCTAGTCAGGGTCTCGTGTTGCTGGCTAGAAACTTTAGGATTCTCTCTTCTTCTCTGTGGCAAATACTGCTGCAACTTTGACTGGGATTGCATGGAATCCAGAGATTCCTTACTGCGGTATGAACCTTTCAAGTGTGTTAATCCTTCCATTCCTCGATCCCTCGATATCTTTTTTTTTCTTGTGTCTTCTTGAGTTTCTTTCCCCAAAGGTTTGCTAGTTTTTGAATTAACATAGAATTCACCTGTTTTGCTAAGGTTATTCACAGAGATCCTATTCTTCGTAATGGCAAGCTCCTGTTTTTTTGTTTTTTTTTTCCTTAGCTTCAGTTTTTCTGTTCTTTGCAACTTTTAATTGGTTTTGTTTTGGCACAAGTGCATTGCTGTGCTCACATCTGCTGGCAATGCTCCTGTATTTGCTGTGGAAGTCTGGCCCTGTCCAACGTCCCTTCCCATCTGCCTCTACTCTACCTCGGACGCCTGCACCAGAACAACTGAAGCAGTGGTGAGGAGGCCCAAACCGAGGATTCCACCCAGCCCATACTGGGCCACAGACCCAGAAGGTGCGGACCTCACCACTGCACCACCGGCCGGCCACTTACATGTTCAGTGGCAACGTGCAGTTGAGTGCAATGGGAGTTAAATATACTAGTGAGCCCAACTCTAGCACTGTGTAGATGAGGCTAGGTTGTTTTTCGGGTCCATTGTGATGTCAGAGGATTTGTCATAATTGTGTCTCTGAGGTCCAGCATGCTTCCTGGATACAGGTTTCAGAGCCTGCTTGGAGCAGTCTCATAACTCACCCTTCCCAGTTAGCCCATGCTTGACCTTCGCTGCCGTTTTTTGGCTTGTGAATTTCTCTGACTTTCAAACGTTCCAGCAGAGTCTGTCTAAAGACGGACATCATCTTTCATTGTGGATAATTCAGGTGTGATTTCTGTTCACCTTCCATTTTCTGGGTCCTCTTTTTCTTTTCCATAGTATACTCGTCATGGTCTTTCTCAGCTATCTCCCTTAGACATGCTTATCAGTCCGTTCTCCTTCATTCCAAGGGATTAGTTTGTATTTCTTTAATCGCTGTATGTTCTCTAGGGTGAGGTGTGAGTGCTTTCGTGACTCTTGGTTGTTGTCCTTGAATTTGCACCGGTCACTTGTAGGACTCTTGGCTACCCTAGCCTAGGTCAAACTAAGCACTGAGAACACGTGGTCATGTGGGTTGGTTTGACATCCTGAGATCAGAAACTCCAAATTCGAGGTGGTCCTGGCAACCCCCTTCACGGACACAATGTTTCCAAGACAACTTAGACAAATCGGATGAATTCCACTCTCCAGGAAAGATATTTTTCTGTCTCTTTTCCGGATTTGGGAAGTTTCGAACTTGACCCCTGATCCTTGAACGTTCCCCTAGATTCCGTCCAGATACGGGCTTACTTAATTTTTATAGGGTGTGCCATTTGTTTGCCCTACATCCTCTACCCTGGCCTGTTTATTTTTCTTGAAACACAACTGTAAAGTTCTAATTTTCGTGCAACTTCCTTACATATGGTGTCAAAACACATAATCAATAATCCTTCTACGGCAAGAGGTAGGGGGAGAGAATTTCGATGGAGGCAAACAGAGCACACTAGCCTGGGAGGGCAGCCTTCACGAAGGAACGAAGCCCTGTGGAAGAGGGTGCTTTTCAGCACCCTTGTAGAGCACTTCCAAACAAAGAGACATACCCCAAGCGTGACAGGGCTCCATTCCTTCAAGGCTTCCAAGACATCTCTTGGGACACATTACCATGTGCCCAGTGGGCCCACGTGACACCAGAGCTTCGGAAAAAGAGACTGACCTGCAAAGAATGCTATGGGCCTTGGAAAGGAGGCATCGATTCTTCTCTTCAATGTCCTCAAGACATCTTTCTTGACTTTGCATTATGCTTAAGGCACAAGGGCACTGTAGGTGTGATGAACCCCAAGTCCGGCCACTTGTTTCCAATGAAGTTGCAAGCTTGAATCAGCATGACCTCCCCATAGACTTGAATAGATGACAATGTTCTCCTCTCCGTGCCTGTCCCTCTATTCTCACTTGTGGCCTAGGGTTCCTTTCTTATCCCTTGCATCAGACTCTGTTTTATCTCTTCTAGTTTCTGTGCCTGCTTTCTGTTTGCCAAACCTGTTTCTGGGTATCTGTCCCTTTAATAGCCTAGCCTAGGCCAATCCTCAGACTGTAACCATGCGGCCACCCTGGGGGACATGTTCACCGTGATGTCATAAGCGACCTCAAAATTCGAAGTTGTCCTGACAACCTCCGTGCACACAGAGTTTCACAGCCATCTCAGACCAGTCTGACTCCTCACCCTGTCTAGGTAGGATAGTTTTCCTTTTTCTGCAATTGTTGTCAGTTTCTATCTTTCTCCTTGAACTTCGAAAGGGCTCCTACATTCTCTCTAGACACTGGTGTCACTCCTGTAAGATTATCCTGGGTTTTATCTCTTATATCTTGGGTAGATGGCAAAATGGGTGGACCTTACCCAGAAAAAGTCCTGGACTCCCTCACAAGTTGAAGTTGCCCAGGGAATGTTCTGATGCACAATGATGGTGTCATCTCGTGGCACTCTGCCAATTCCACCTTGGCAGGTCACAAGTTTTCCTTCCTTCTGCCTTTGGGAAGTGTACCAGATACTTCCATAGATTGTAATATTCTTATGGTTCCTTTTCTTGTGCGTATTGATAACGTATCCTCACAATTGCTGCTTATTTATGATCTCTGCCCGCACCATACCATGAAATCTATATTTCCTAACACTACTAATGTGATATGCACTCGTAAGGTGAAACAGTGAGGCCCGGGCCGCCCAAGCGGAATGTGGGCACTTACCTGCTCCACCACAGGGCCGGCCCTGAATTGTACTTTTGGACCAACCTTTTGCCTGAACTTGGGAAGACGTGGGCCTGTTTGGATTATTCATGAAGGTGATTAGTAATAACATCATGGACGGTAACATTTTCCGTTCGTTCATGGGTTTAGGACTGATCATGTTCTCTTCGTAGTATTCCTCTTCACCTATTTGGAATGGTCTGCCTTTCTGTAGCATCTGTAAGCATTTGGAGGTGATTTTCCATCCTTGGAAGTTCACCTTCTGTAAACCCTTTCCGCCCCCAAAGCTTTATGACATCATTCTGGACCCCTTTTTGGATTTTTGATTTGAGGTGAATTTATAGCCATGACCCTGCATTAGAACGTACTATAACTTCCAGATTCACGTCCTCATTGCTTTAGACTTCTGTGTAGCTTACATCATCTTCACCAGTGTAAGACTAATCACAGGCCCTCACCACACACTTGTGCCTAATCTTCTCTTTCACCCTCCGTCACCGCCCCTCTTTGCCTCTGGGAGCCCGCATACAAATGTTCAGTGCCACCTGTTGGTTAGTGCTTGCTTTTTCTTCGCCTTGTAAGTGAGATTCTATGGTATTTGAATTTCTCACTGGGGCTTGTTACACTTCCCCTAAAACCCTCACAGCCATTCTGGTGGTCACAAATGGCTGGATTGCATCATTTGTTCCGGCTGAGTGGTATACCATTGTGTGGCTATAGCCCATCTTCCTTCTCCAATCATCCCTTGCTGGACACCAGGGTGCTTTCCAAGTCTTGGATATCCGGAGTAAGACTGTGGTGAACACAGCCATGCACATGTCTTTATGCGGTAGTCTTTCTGACTGTTTTGGATAAGCAAGCGGCAGATTAATAGCTGGGTCATACGGGACATGGATACTTAAACTTCTGAGGCAGTTCCACACCTTTGGCATCGTGGCTGCACCGGGTTACACTCCCACCAGCAGTGCAGGAGGCTTCCCTTCTCTCCACCTCCTCTCTGACACTTGTTATTTCCTGTCTGCTTCCTTCTAGCCATGCTGACCACAGTGAGCTGCCATGGCCTTGCAGTTTGGATTTGCATTTTCCTGAGACTTCATGATGGTGAACAAGTTTTCATGCACCTACTGGCCCTCTTTCTGTCTTCTTCGGAGAAATCTCTGCTTCCATCTTTTGACCAGGTTTTCATTGGCTTGTTTTTTTTCTTGTGGAGACGTGCGAGTTGATTGTATCTTTGGGCTTTTCACCCCTTGTCCGATGTGTGGTTTGCAAACATCCTCTCCCAATCGTTGTGGTGTCTTAGTATTCAGTTGATGGTTTCCTTGAGTGGGCAGAAGTGTGTGCGTTTGATGTGGTCCCGTTTGTTTCTTGTTTCCTTTGTTGCCCTTGCCCAGTCAGACATGCTTCTTCCAAATAGGCGGCTCAGACAGATGGCAAAGAGCACTCTGCCTAGGTCTTCTCCTACAAGGTTCACGGTTTCAAGTCTGCCATTCAAGGCTTTAATCCATTTCAGGTGGTGTGTGTGCCAGGTGTAACATCATGGTGTACTCTCGTTGTGTTCCATGTGGCTGTGCAGGCTTCCCAGCACCGTTTATTGTAGAGACTCTCCTTCCTCCGCTGTCTCCACTTGGCTCCCTGGTCCAAAATGGGCTGTCCATGTAAGTTTGAGTTGGGCTCTGGGCTCTCAATTGTTTTGCATGGGTCTTCATGCCTGTTTTGGGGCCCAGACTGTGCCGTTTCGGTACCTAGCGCTTCGTCCTCTATGTTGAAATCAGAAATTGTGACACGTGCTGCTTTGTTCGTTTTCCTGAGGATTCCTTTGCCTAGTCAGGGTCTCGTGTTGCTGGCTAGAAACTTTAGGATTCTCTCTTCTTCTCTGTGGCAAATACTGCTGCAACTTTGACTGGGATTGCATGGAATCCAGAGATTCCTTACTGCGGTATGAACCTTTCAAGTGTGTTAATCCTTCCATTCCTCGATCCCTCGATATCTTTTTTTTTCTTGTGTCTTCTTGAGTTTCTTTCCCCAAAGGTTTGCTAGTTTTTGAATTAACATAGAATTCACCTGTTTTGCTAAGGTTATTCACAGAGATCCTATTCTTCGTAATGGCAAGCTCCTGTTTTTTTGGTTTTTTTTTCCTTAGCTTCAGTTTTTCTGTTCTTTGCAACTTTTAATTGGTTTTGTTTTGGCACAAGTGCATTGCTGTGCTCACATCTGCTGGCAATGCTCCTGTATTTGCTGTGGAAGTCTGGCCCTGTCCAACGTCCCTTCCCATCTGCCTCTACTCTACCTCGGACGCCTGCACCAGAACAACTGAAGCAGTGGTGAGGAGGCCCAAACCGAGGATTCCACCCAGCCCATACTGGGCCACAGACCCAGAAGGTGCGGACCTCACCACTGCACCACCGGCCGGCCACTTACATGTTCAGTGGCAACGTGCAGTTGAGTGCAATGGGAGTTAAATATACTAGTGAGCCCAACTCTAGCACTGTGTAGATGAGGCTAGGTTGTTTTTCGGGTCCATTGTGATGTCAGAGGATTTGTCATAATTGTGTCTCTGAGGTCCAGCATGCTTCCTGGATACAGGTTTCAGAGCCTGCTTGGAGCAGTCTCATAACTCACCCTTCCCAGTTAGCCCATGCTTGACCTTCGCTGCCGTTTTTTGGCTTGTGAATTTCTCTGACTTTCAAACGTTCCAGCAGAGTCTGTCTAAAGACGGACATCATCTTTCATTGTGGATAATTCAGGTGTGATTTCTGTTCACCTTCCATTTTCTGGGTCCTCTTTTTCTTTTCCATAGTATACTCGTCATGGTCTTTCTCAGCTATCTCCCTTAGACATGCTTATCAGTCCGTTCTCCTTCATTCCAAGGGATTAGTTTGTATTTCTTTAATCGCTGTATGTTCTCTAGGGTGAGGTGTGAGTGCTTTCGTGACTCTTGGTTGTTGTCCTTGAATTTGCACCGGTCACTTGTAGGACTCTTGGCTACCCTAGCCTAGGTCAAACTAAGCACTGAGAACACGTGGTCATGTGGGTTGGTTTGACATCCTGAGATCAGAAACTCCAAATTCGAGGTGGTCCTGGCAACCCCCTTCACGGACACAATGTTTCCAAGACAACTTAGACAAATCGGATGAATTCCACTCTCCAGGAAAGATATTTTTCTGTCTCTTTTCCGGATTTGGGAAGTTTCGAACTTGACCCCTGATCCTTGAACGTTCCCCTAGATTCCGTCCAGATACGGGCTTACTTAATTTTTATAGGGTGTGCCATTTGTTTGCCCTACATCCTCTACCCTGGCCTGTTTATTTTTCTTGAAACACAACTGTAAAGTTCTAATTTTCGTGCAACTTCCTTACATATGGTGTCAAAACACATAATCAATAATCCTTCTACGGCAAGAGGTAGGGGGAGAGAATTTCGATGGAGGCAAACAGAGCACACTAGCCTGGGAGGGCAGCCTTCACGAAGGAACGAAGCCCTGTGGAAGAGGGTGCTTTTCAGCACCCTTGTAGAGCACTTCCAAACAAAGAGACATACCCCAAGCGTGACAGGGCTCCATTCCTTCAAGGCTTCCAAGACATCTCTTGGGACACATTACCATGTGCCCAGTGGGCCCACGTGACACCAGAGCTTCGGAAAAAGAGACTGACCTGCAAAGAATGCTATGGGCCTTGGAAAGGAGGCATCGATTCTTCTCTTCAATGTCCTCAAGACATCTTTCTTGACTTTGCATTATGCTTAAGGCACAAGGGCACTGTAGGTGTGATGAACGCCAAGTCCGGCCACTTGTTTCCAATGAAGTTGCAAGCTTGAATCAGCATGACCTCCCCATAGACTTGAATAGATGACAATGTTCTCCTCTCCGTGCCTGTCCCTCTATTCTCACTTGTGGCCTAGGGTTCCTTTCTTATCCCTTGCATCAGACTCTGTTTTATCTCTTCTAGTTTCTGTGCCTGCTTTCTGTTTGCCAAACCTGTTTCTGGGTATCTGTCCCTTTAATAGCCTAGCCTAGGCCAATCCTCAGACTGTAACCATGCGGCCACCCTGGGGGACATGTTCACCGTGATGTCATAAGCGACCTCAAAATTCGAAGTTGTCCTGACAACCTCCGTGCACACAGAGTTTCACAGCCATCTCAGACCAGTCTGACTCCTCACCCTGTCTAGGTAGGATAGTTTTCCTTTTTCTGCAATTGTTGTCAGTTTCTATCTTTCTCCTTGAACTTCGAAAGGGCTCCTACATTCTCTCTAGACACTGGTGTCACTCCTGTAAGATTATCCTGGGTTTTATCTCTTATATCTTGGGTAGATGGCAAAATGGGTGGACCTTACCCAGAAAAAGTCCTGGACTCCCTCACAAGTTGAAGTTGCCCAGGGAATGTTCTGATGCACAATGATGGTGTCATCTCGTGGCACTCTGCCAATTCCACCTTGGCAGGTCACAAGTTTTCCTTCCTTCTGCCTTTGGGAAGTGTACCAGATACTTCCATAGATTGTAATATTCTTATGGTTCCTTTTCTTGTGCGTATTGATAACGTATCCTCACAATTGCTGCTTATTTATGATCTCTGCCCGCACCATACCATGAAATCTATATTTCCTAACACTACTAATGTGATATGCACTCGTAAGGTGAAACAGTGAGGCCCGGGCCGCCCAAGCGGAATGTGGGCACTTACCTGCTCCACCACAGGGCCGGCCCTGAATTGTACTTTTGGACCAACCTTTTGCCTGAACTTGGGAAGACGTGGGCCTGTTTGGATTATTCGTGAAGGTGATTAGTAATAACATCATGGACGGTAACATTTTCCGTTCGTTCATGGGTTTAGGACTGATCATGTTCTCTTCGTAGTATTCCTCTTCACCTATTTGGAATGGTCTGCCTTTCTGTAGCATCTGTAAGCATTTGGAGGTGATTTTCCATCCTTGGAAGTTCACCTTCTGTAAACTCTTTCCGCCCCCAAAGCTTTATGACATCATTCTGGACCCCTTTTTGGATTTTTGATTTGAGGTGAATTTATAGCCATGACCCTGCATTAGAACGTACTATAACTTCCAGATTCACGTCCTCATTGCTTTAGACTTCTGTGTAGCTTACATCATCTTCACCAGTGTAAGACTAATCACAGGCCCTCACCACACACTTGTGCCTAATCTTCTCTTTCACCCTCCGTCACCGCCCCTCTTTGCCTCTGGGAGCCCGCATACAAATGTTCAGTGCCACCTGTTGGTTAGTGCTTGCTTTTTCTTCGCCTTGTAAGTGAGATTCTATGGTATTTGAATTTCTCACTGGGGCTTGTTACACTTCCCCTAAAACCCTCACAGCCATTCTGGTGGTCACAAATGGCTGGATTGCATCATTTGTTCCGGCTGAGTGGTATACCATTGTGTGGCTATAGCCCATCTTCCTTCTCCAATCATCCCTTGCTGGACACCAGGGTGCTTTCCAAGTCTTGGATATCCGGAGTAAGACTGTGGTGAACACAGCCATGCACATGTCTTTATGCGGTAGTCTTTCTGACTGTTTTGGATAAGCAAGCGGCAGATTAATAGCTGGGTCATACGGGACATGGATACTTAAACTTCTGAGGCAGTTCCACACCTTTGGCATCGTGGCTGCACCGGGTTACACTCCCACCAGCAGTGCAGGAGGCTTCCCTTCTCTCCACCTCCTCTCTGACACTTGTTATTTCCTGTCTGCTTCCTTCTAGCCATGCTGACCACAGTGAGCTGCCATGGCCTTGCAGTTTGGATTTGCATTTTCCTGAGACTTCATGATGGTGAACAAGTTTTCATGCACCTACTGGCCCTCTTTCTGTCTTCTTCGGAGAAATCTCTGCTTCCATCTTTTGACCAGGTTTTCATTGGCTTGTTTTTTTTCTTGTGGAGACGTGCGAGTTGATTGTATCTTTGGGCTTTTCACCCCTTGTCCGATGTGTGGTTTGCAAACATCCTCTCCCAATCGTTGTGGTGTCTTAGTATTCAGTTGATGGTTTCCTTGAGTGGGCAGAAGTGTGTGCGTTTGATGTGGTCCCGTTTGTTTCTTGTTTCCTTTGTTGCCCTTGCCCAGTCAGACATGCTTCTTCCAAATAGGCGGCTCAGACAGATGGCAAAGAGCACTCTGCCTAGGTCTTCTCCTACAAGGTTCACGGTTTCAAGTCTGCCATTCAAGGCTTTAATCCATTTCAGGTGGTGTGTGTGCCAGGTGTAACATCATGGTGTACTCTCGTTGTGTTCCATGTGGCTGTGCAGGCTTCCCAGCACCGTTTATTGTAGAGACTCTCCTTCCTCCGCTGTCTCCACTTGGCTCCCTGGTCCAAAATGGGCTGTCCATGTAAGTTTGAGTTGGGCTCTGGGCTCTCAATTGTTTTGCATGGGTCTTCATGCCTGTTTTGGGGCCCAGACTGTGCCGTTTCGGTACCTAGCGCTTCGTCCTCTATGTTGAAATCAGAAATTGTGACACGTGCTGCTTTGTTCGTTTTCCTGAGGATTCCTTTGCCTAGTCAGGGTCTCGTGTTGCTGGCTAGAAACTTTAGGATTCTCTCTTCTTCTCTGTGGCAAATACTGCTGCAACTTTGACTGGGATTGCATGGAATCCAGAGATTCCTTACTGCGGTATGAACCTTTCAAGTGTGTTAATCCTTCCATTCCTCGATCCCTCGATATCTTTTTTTTTCTTGTGTCTTCTTGAGTTTCTTTCCCCAAAGGTTTGCTAGTTTTTGAATTAACATAGAATTCACCTGTTTTGCTAAGGTTATTCACAGAGATCCTATTCTTCGTAATGTCAAGCTCCTGTTTTTTTGTTTTTTTTTTCCTTAGCTTCAGTTTTTCTGTTCTTTGCAACTTTTAATTGGTTTTGTTTTGGCACAAGTGCATTGCTGTGCTCACATCTGCTGGCAATGCTCCTGTATTTGCTGTGGAAGTCTGGCCCTGTCCAACGTCCCTTCCCATCTGCCTCTACTCTACCTCGGACGCCTGCACCAGAACAACTGAAGCAGTGGTGAGGGGGCCCAAACCGAGGATTCCACCCAGCCCATACTGGGCCACAGACCCAGAAGGTGCGGACCTCACCACTGCACCACCGGCCGGCCACTTACATGTTCAGTGGCAACGTGCAGTTGAGTGCAATGGGAGTTAAATATACTAGTGAGCCCAACTCTAGCACTGTGTAGATGAGGCTAGGTTGTTTTTCGGGTCCATTGTGATGTCAGAGGATTTGTCATAATTGTGTCTCTGAGGTCCAGCATGCTTCCTGGATACAGGTTTCAGAGCCTGCTTGGAGCAGTCTCATAACTCACCCTTCCCAGTTAGCCCATGCTTGACCTTCGCTGCCGTTTTTTGGCTTGTGAATTTCTCTGACTTTCAAACGTTCCAGCAGAGTCTGTCTAAAGACGGACATCATCTTTCATTGTGGATAATTCAGGTGTGATTTCTGTTCACCTTCCATTTTCTGGGTCCTCTTTTTCTTTTCCATAGTATACTCGTCATGGTCTTTCTCAGCTATCTCCCTTAGACATGCTTATCAGTCCGTTCTCCTTCATTCCAAGGGATTAGTTTGTATTTCTTTAATCGCTGTATGTTCTCTAGGGTGAGGTGTGAGTGCTTTCGTGACTCTTGGTTGTTGTCCTTGAATTTGCACCGGTCACTTGTAGGACTCTTGGCTACCCTAGCCTAGGTCAAACTAAGCACTGAGAACACGTGGTCATGTGGGTTGGTTTGACATCCTGAGATCAGAAACTCCAAATTCGAGGTGGTCCTGGCAACCCCCTTCACGGACACAATGTTTCCAAGACAACTTAGACAAATCGGATGAATTCCACTCTCCAGGAAAGATATTTTTCTGTCTCTTTTCCGGATTTGGGAAGTTTCGAACTTGACCCCTGATCCTTGAACGTTCCCCTAGATTCCGTCCAGATACGGGCTTACTTAATTTTTATAGGGTGTGCCATTTGTTTGCCCTACATCCTCTACCCTGGCCTGTTTGTTTTTCTTGAAACACAACTGTAAAGTTCTAATTTTCGTGCAACTTCCTTACATATGGTGTCAAAACACATAATCAATAATCCTTCTACGGCAAGAGGTAGCGGGAGAGAATTTCGATGGAGGCAAACAGAGCACACTAGCCTGGGAGGGCAGCCTTCACGAAGGAACGAAGCCCTGTGGAAGAGGGTGCTTTTCAGCACCCTTGTAGAGCACTTCCAAACAAAGAGACATACCCCAAGCGTGACAGGGCTCCATTCCTTCAAGGCTTCCAAGACATCTCTTGGGACACATTACCATGTGCCCAGTGGGCCCACGTGACACCAGAGCTTCGGAAAAAGAGACTGACCTGCAAAGAATGCTATGGGCCTTGGAAAGGAGGCATCGATTCTTCTCTTCAATGTCCTCAAGACATCTTTCTTGACTTTGCATTATGCTTAAGGCACAAGGGCACTGTAGGTGTGATGAACGCCAAGTCCGGCCACTTGTTTCCAATGAAGTTGCAAGCTTGAATCAGCATGACCTCCCCATAGACTTGAATAGATGACAATGTTCTCCTCTCCGTGCCTGTCCCTCTATTCTCACTTGTGGCCTAGGGTTCCTTTCTTATCCCTTGCATCAGACTCTGTTTTATCTCTTCTAGTTTCTGTGCCTGCTTTCTGTTTGCCAAACCTGTTTCTGGGTATCTGTCCCTTTAATAGCCTAGCCTAGGCCAATCCTCAGACTGTAACCATGCGGCCACCCTGGGGGACATGTTCACCGTGATGTCATAAGCGACCTCAAAATTCGAAGTTGTCCTGACAACCTCCGTGCACACAGAGTTTCACAGCCATCTCAGACCAGTCTGACTCCTCACCCTGTCTAGGTAGGATAGTTTTCCTTTTTCTGCAATTGTTGTCAGTTTCTATCTTTCTCCTTGAACTTCGAAAGGGCTCCTACATTCTCTCTAGACACTGGTGTCACTCCTGTAAGATTATCCTGGGTTTTATCTCTTATATCTTGGGTAGATGGCAAAATGGGTGGACCTTACCCAGAAAAAGTCCTGGACTCCCTCACAAGTTGAAGTTGCCCAGGGAATGTTCTGATGCACAATGATGGTGTCATCTCGTGGCACTCTGCCAATTCCACCTTGGCAGGTCACAAGTTTTCCTTCCTTCTGCCTTTGGGAAGTGTACCAGATACTTCCATAGATTGTAATATTCTTATGGTTCCTTTTCTTGTGCGTATTGATAACGTATCCTCACAATTGCTGCTTATTTATGATCTCTGCCCGCACCATACCATGAAATCTATATTTCCTAACACTACTAATGTGATATGCACTCGTAAGGTGAAACAGTGAGGCCCGGGCCGCCCAAGCGGAATGTGGGCACTTACCTGCTCCACCACAGGGCCGGCCCTGAATTGTACTTTTGGACCAACCTTTTGCCTGAACTTGGGAAGACGTGGGCCTGTTTGGATTATTCGTGAAGGTGATTAGTAATAACATCATGGACGGTAACATTTTCCGTTCGTTCATGGGTTTAGGACTGATCATGTTCTCTTCGTAGTATTCCTCTTCACCTATTTGGAATGGTCTGCCTTTCTGTAGCATCTGTAAGCATTTGGAGGTGATTTTCCATCCTTGGAAGTTCACCTTCTGTAAACTCTTTCCGCCCCCAAAGCTTTATGACATCATTCTGGACCCCTTTTTGGATTTTTGATTTGAGGTGAATTTATAGCCATGACCCTGCATTAGAACGTACTATAACTTCCAGATTCACGTCCTCATTGCTTTAGACTTCTGTGTAGCTTACATCATCTTCACCAGTGTAAGACTAATCACAGGCCCTCACCACACACTTGTGCCTAATCTTCTCTTTCACCCTCCGTCACCGCCCCTCTTTGCCTCTGGGAGCCCGCATACAAATGTTCAGTGCCACCTGTTGGTTAGTGCTTGCTTTTTCTTCGCCTTGTAAGTGAGATTCTATGGTATTTGAATTTCTCACTGGGGCTTGTTACACTTCCCCTAAAACCCTCACAGCCATTCTGGTGGTCACAAATGGCTGGATTGCATCATTTGTTCCGGCTGAGTGGTATACCATTGTGTGGCTATAGCCCATCTTCCTTCTCCAATCATCCCTTGCTGGACACCAGGGTGCTTTCCAAGTCTTGGATATCCGGAGTAAGACTGTGGTGAACACAGCCATGCACATGTCTTTATGCGGTAGTCTTTCTGACTGTTTTGGATAAGCAAGCGGCAGATTAATAGCTGGGTCATACGGGACATGGATACTTAAACTTCTGAGGCAGTTCCACACCTTTGGCATCGTGGCTGCACCGGGTTACACTCCCACCAGCAGTGCAGGAGGCTTCCCTTCTCTCCACCTCCTCTCTGACACTTGTTATTTCCTGTCTGCTTCCTTCTAGCCATGCTGACCACAGTGAGCTGCCATGGCCTTGCAGTTTGGATTTGCATTTTCCTGAGACTTCATGATGGTGAACAAGTTTTCATGCACCTACTGGCCCTCTTTCTGTCTTCTTCGGAGAAATCTCTGCTTCCATCTTTTGACCAGGTTTTCATTGGCTTGTTTTTTTTCTTGTGGAGACGTGCGAGTTGATTGTATCTTTGGGCTTTTCACCCCTTGTCCGATGTGTGGTTTGCAAACATCCTCTCCCAATCGTTGTGGTGTCTTAGTATTCAGTTGATGGTTTCCTTGAGTGGGCAGAAGTGTGTGCGTTTGATGTGGTCCCGTTTGTTTCTTGTTTCCTTTGTTGCCCTTGCCCAGTCAGACATGCTTCTTCCAAATAGGCGGCTCAGACAGATGGCAAAGAGCACTCTGCCTAGGTCTTCTCCTACAAGGTTCACGGTTTCAAGTCTGCCATTCAAGGCTTTAATCCATTTCAGGTGGTGTGTGTGCCAGGTGTAACATCATGGTGTACTCTCGTTGTGTTCCATGTGGCTGTGCAGGCTTCCCAGCACCGTTTATTGTAGAGACTCTCCTTCCTCCGCTGTCTCCACTTGGCTCCCTGGTCCAAAATGGGCTGTCCATGTAAGTTTGAGTTGGGCTCTGGGCTCTCAATTGTTTTGCATGGGTCTTCATGCCTGTTTTGGGGCCCAGACTGTGCCGTTTCGGTACCTAGCGCTTCGTCCTCTATGTTGAAATCAGAAATTGTGACACGTGCTGCTTTGTTCGTTTTCCTGAGGATTCCTTTGCCTAGTCAGGGTCTCGTGTTGCTGGCTAGAAACTTTAGGATTCTCTCTTCTTCTCTGTGGCA
Source organism: Equus asinus (assembly GCF_041296235.1). NCBI lineage: Eukaryota > Metazoa > Chordata > Mammalia > Perissodactyla > Equidae > Equus > Equus asinus. The sequence continues at coordinate 4,909,684 of NC_091810.1, forward strand.
AATACTGCTGCAACTTTGACTGGGATTGCATGGAATCCAGAGATTCCTTACTGCGGTATGAACCTTTCAAGTGTGTTAATCCTTCCATTCCTCGATCCCTCGATATCTTTTTTTTTCTTGTGTCTTCTTGAGTTTCTTTCCCCAAAGGTTTGCTAGTTTTTGAATTAACATAGAATTCACCTGTTTTGCTAAGGTTATTCACAGAGATCCTATTCTTCGTAATGGCAAGCTCCTGTTTTTTTGTTGTTTTTTTCCTTAGCTTCAGTTTTTCTGTTCTTTGCAACTTTTAATTGGTTTTGTTTTGGCACAAGTGCATTGCTGTGCTCACATCTGCTGGCAATGCTCCTGTATTTGCTGTGGAAGTCTGGCCCTGTCCAACGTCCCTTCCCATCTGCCTCTACTCTACCTCGGACGCCTGCACCAGAACAACTGAAGCAGTGGTGAGGGGGCCCAAACCGAGGATTCCACCCAGCCCATACTGGGCCACAGACCCAGAAGGTGCGGACCTCACCACTGCACCACCGGCCGGCCACTTACATGTTCAGTGGCAACGTGCAGTTGAGTGCAACGGGAGTTAAATATGCTAGTGAGCCCAACTCTAGCACTGTGTAGATGAGGCTAGGTTGTTTTTCGGGTCCATTGTGATGTCAGAGGATTTGTCATAATTGTGTCTCTGAGGTCCAGCATGCTTCCTGGATACAGGTTTCAGAGCCTGCTTGGAGCAGTCTCATAACTCACCCTTCCCAGTTAGCCCATGCTTGACCTTCGCTGCCGTTTTTTGGCTTGTGAATTTCTCTGACTTTCAAACGTTCCAGCAGAGTCTGTCTAAAGACGGACATCATCTTTCATTGTGGATAATTCAGGTGTGATTTCTGTTCACCTTCCATTTTCTGGGTCCTCTTTTTCTTTTCCATAGTATACTCGTCATGGTCTTTCTCAGCTATCTCCCTTAGACATGCTTATCAGTCCGTTCTCCTTCATTCCAAGGGATTAGTTTGTATTTCTTTAATCGCTGTATGTTCTCTAGGGTGAGGTGTGAGTGCTTTCGTGACTCTTGGTTGTTGTCCTTGAATTTGCACCGGTCACTTGTAGGACTCTTGGCTACCCTAGCCTAGGTCAAACTAAGCACTGAGAACACGTGGTCATGTGGGTTGGTTTGACATCCTGAGATCAGAAACTCCAAATTCGAGGTGGTCCTGGCAACCCCCTTCACGGACACAATGTTTCCAAGACAACTTAGACAAATCGGATGAATTCCACTCTCCAGGAAAGATATTTTTCTGTCTCTTTTCCGGATTTGGGAAGTTTCGAACTTGACCCCTGATCCTTGAACGTTCCCCTAGATTCCGTCCAGATACGGGCTTACTTAATTTTTATAGGGTGTGCCATTTGTTTGCCCTACATCCTCTACCCTGGCCTGTTTATTTTTCTTGAAACACAACTGTAAAGTTCTAATTTTCGTGCAACTTCCTTACATATGGTGTCAAAACACATAATCAATAATCCTTCTACGGCAAGAGGTAGGGGGAGAGAATTTCGATGGAGGCAAACAGAGCACACTAGCCTGGGAGGGCAGCCTTCACGAAGGAACGAAGCCCTGTGGAAGAGGGTGCTTTTCAGCACCCTTGTAGAGCACTTCCAAACAAAGAGACATACCCCAAGCGTGACAGGGCTCCATTCCTTCAAGGCTTCCAAGACATCTCTTGGGACACATTACCATGTGCCCAGTGGGCCCACGTGACACCAGAGCTTCGGAAAAAGAGACTGACCTGCAAAGAATGCTATGGGCCTTGGAAAGGAGGCATCGATTCTTCTCTTCAATGTCCTCAAGACATCTTTCTTGACTTTGCATTATGCTTAAGGCACAAGGGCACTGTAGGTGTGATGAACCCCAAGTCCGGCCACTTGTTTCCAATGAAGTTGCAAGCTTGAATCAGCATGACCTCCCCATAGACTTGAATAGATGACAATGTTCTCCTCTCCGTGCCTGTCCCTCTATTCTCACTTGTGGCCTAGGGTTCCTTTCTTATCCCTTGCATCAGACTCTGTTTTATCTCTTCTAGTTTCTGTGCCTGCTTTCTGTTTGCCAAACCTGTTTCTGGGTATCTGTCCCTTTAATAGCCTAGCCTAGGCCAATCCTCAGACTGTAACCATGCGGCCACCCTGGGGGACATGTTCACCGTGATGTCATAAGCGACCTCAAAATTCGAAGTTGTCCTGACAACCTCCGTGCACACAGAGTTTCACAGCCATCTCAGACCAGTCTGACTCCTCACCCTGTCTAGGTAGGATAGTTTTCCTTTTTCTGCAATTGTTGTCAGTTTCTATCTTTCTCCTTGAACTTCGAAAGGGCTCCTACATTCTCTCTAGACACTGGTTTCACTCCTGTAAGATTATCCTGGGTTTTATCTCTTATATCTTGGGTAGATGGCAAAATGGGTGGACCTTACCCAGAAAAAGTCCTGGACTCCCTCACAAGTTGAAGTTGCCCAGGGAATGTTCTGATGCACAATGATGGTGTCATCTCGTGGCACTCTGCCAATTCCACCTTGGCAGGTCACAAGTTTTCCTTCCTTCTGCCTTTGGGAAGTGTACCAGATACTTCCATAGATTGTAATATTCTTATGGTTCCTTTTCTTGTGCGTATTGATAACGTATCCTCACAATTGCTGCTTATTTATGATCTCTGCCCGCACCATACCATGAAATCTATATTTCCTAACACTACTAATGTGATATGCACTCGTAAGGTGAAACAGTGAGGCCCGGGCCGCCCAAGCGGAATGTGGGCACTTACCTGCTCCACCACAGGGCCGGCCCTGAATTGTACTTTTGGACCAACCTTTTGCCTGAACTTGGGAAGACGTGGGCCTGTTTGGATTATTCGTGAAGGTGATTAGTAATAACATCATGGACGGTAACATTTTCCGTTCGTTCATGGGTTTAGGACTGATCATGTTCTCTTCGTAGTATTCCTCTTCACCTATTTGGAATGGTCTGCCTTTCTGTAGCATCTGTAAGCATTTGGAGGTGATTTTCCATCCTTGGAAGTTCACCTTCTGTAAACTCTTTCCGCCCCCAAAGCTTTATGACATCATTCTGGACCCCTTTTTGGATTTTTGATTTGAGGTGAATTTATAGCCATGACCCTGCATTAGAACGTACTATAACTTCCAGATTCACATCCTCATTGCTTTAGACTTCTGTGTAGCTTACATCATCTTCACCAGTGTAAGACTAATCACAGGCCCTCACCACACACTTGTGCCTAATCTTCTCTTTCACCCTCCGTCACCGCCCCTCTTTGCCTCTGGGAGCCCGCATACAAATGTTCAGTGCCACCTGTTGGTTAGTGCTTGCTTTTTCTTCTCCTTGTAAGTGAGATTCTATGGTATTTGAATTTCTCACTGGGGCTTGTTACACTTCCCCTAAAACCCTCACAGCCATTCTGGTGGTCACAAATGGCTGGATTGCATCATTTGTTCCGGCTGAGTGGTATACCATTGTGTGGCTATAGCCCATCTTCCTTCTCCAATCATCCCTTGCTGGACACCAGGGTGCTTTCCAAGTCTTGGATATCCGGAGTAAGACTGTGGTGAACACAGCCATGCACATGTCTTTATGCGGTAGTCTTTCTGACTGTTTTGGATAAGCAAGCGGCAGATTAATAGCTGGGTCATACGGGACATGGATACTTAAACTTCTGAGGCAGTTCCACACCTTTGGCATCGTGGCTGCACCGGGTTACACTCCCACCAGCAGTGCAGGAGGCTTCCCTTCTCTCCACCTCCTCTCTGACACTTGTTATTTCCTGTCTGCTTCCTTCTAGCCATGCTGACCACAGTGAGCTGCCATGGCCTTGCAGTTTGGATTTGCATTTTCCTGAGACTTCATGATGGTGAACAAGTTTTCATGCACCTACTGGCCCTCTTTCTGTCTTCTTCGGAGAAATCTCTGCTTCCATCTTTTGACCAGGTTTTCATTGGCTTGTTTTTTTTCTTGTGGAGACGTGCGAGTTGATTGTATCTTTGGGCTTTTCACCCCTTGTCCGATGTGTGGTTTGCAAACATCCTCTCCCAATCGTTGTGGTGTCTTAGTATTCAGTTGATGGTTTCCTTGAGTGGGCAGAAGTGTGTGCGTTTGATGTGGTCCCGTTTGTTTCTTGTTTCCTTTGTTGCCCTTGCCCAGTCAGACATGCTTCTTCCAAATAGGCGGCTCAGACAGATGGCAAAGAGCACTCTGCCTAGGTCTTCTCCTACAAGGTTCACGGTTTCAAGTCTGCCATTCAAGGCTTTAATCCATTTCAGGTGGTGTGTGTGCCAGGTGTAACATCATGGTGTACTCTCGTTGTGTTCCATGTGGCTGTGCAGGCTTCCCAGCACCGTTTATTGTAGAGACTCTCCTTCCTCCGCTGTCTCCACTTGGCTCCCTGGTCCAAAATGGGCTGTCCATGTAAGTTTGAGTTGGGCTCTGGGCTCTCAATTGTTTTGCATGGGTCTTCATGCCTGTTTTGGGGCCCAGACTGTGCCGTTTCGGTACCTAGCGCTTCGTCCTCTATGTTGAAATCAGAAATTGTGACACGTGCTGCTTTGTTCGTTTTCCTGAGGATTCCTTTGCCTAGTCAGGGTCTCGTGTTGCTGGCTAGAAACTTTAGGATTCTCTCTTCTTCTCTGTGGCAAATACTGCTGCAACTTTGACTGGGATTGCATGGAATCCAGAGATTCCTTACTGCGGTATGAACCTTTCAAGTGTGTTAATCCTTCCATTCCTCGATCCCTCGATATCTTTTTTTTTCTTGTGTCTTCTTGAGTTTCTTTCCCCAAAGGTTTGCTAGTTTTTGAATTAACATAGAATTCACCTGTTTTGCTAAGGTTATTCACAGAGATCCTATTCTTCGTAATGGCAAGCTCCTGTTTTTTTGTTGTTTTTTTCCTTAGCTTCAGTTTTTCTGTTCTTTGCAACTTTTAATTGGTTTTGTTTTGGCACAAGTGCATTGCTGTGCTCACATCTGCTGGCAATGCTCCTGTATTTGCTGTGGAAGTCTGGCCCTGTCCAACGTCCCTTCCCATCTGCCTCTACTCTACCTCGGACGCCTGCACCAGAACAACTGAAGCAGTGGTGAGGGGGCCCAAACCGAGGATTCCACCCAGCCCATACTGGGCCACAGACCCAGAAGGTGCGGACCTCACCACTGCACCACCGGCCGGCCACTTACATGTTCAGTGGCAACGTGCAGTTGAGTGCAACGGGAGTTAAATATGCTAGTGAGCCCAACTCTAGCACTGTGTAGATGAGGCTAGGTTGTTTTTCGGGTCCATTGTGATGTCAGAGGATTTGTCATAATTGTGTCTCTGAGGTCCAGCATGCTTCCTGGATACAGGTTTCAGAGCCTGCTTGGAGCAGTCTCATAACTCACCCTTCCCAGTTAGCCCATGCTTGACCTTCGCTGCCGTTTTTTGGCTTGTGAATTTCTCTGACTTTCAAACGTTCCAGCAGAGTCTGTCTAAAGACGGACATCATCTTTCATTGTGGATAATTCAGGTGTGATTTCTGTTCACCTTCCATTTTCTGGGTCCTCTTTTTCTTTTCCATAGTATACTCGTCATGGTCTTTCTCAGCTATCTCCCTTAGACATGCTTATCAGTCCGTTCTCCTTCATTCCAAGGGATTAGTTTGTATTTCTTTAATCGCTGTATGTTCTCTAGGGTGAGGTGTGAGTGCTTTCGTGACTCTTGGTTGTTGTCCTTGAATTTGCACCGGTCACTTGTAGGACTCTTGGCTACCCTAGCCTAGGTCAAACTAAGCACTGAGAACACGTGGTCATGTGGGTTGGTTTGACATCCTGAGATCAGAAACTCCAAATTCGAGGTGGTCCTGGCAACCCCCTTCACGGACACAATGTTTCCAAGACAACTTAGACAAATCGGATGAATTCCACTCTCCAGGAAAGATATTTTTCTGTCTCTTTTCCGGATTTGGGAAGTTTCGAACTTGACCCCTGATCCTTGAACGTTCCCCTAGATTCCGTCCAGATACGGGCTTACTTAATTTTTATAGGGTGTGCCATTTGTTTGCCCTACATCCTCTACCCTGGCCTGTTTATTTTTCTTGAAACACAACTGTAAAGTTCTAATTTTCGTGCAACTTCCTTACATATGGTGTCAAAACACATAATCAATAATCCTTCTACGGCAAGAGGTAGGGGGAGAGAATTTCGATGGAGGCAAACAGAGCACACTAGCCTGGGAGGGCAGCCTTCACGAAGGAACGAAGCCCTGTGGAAGAGGGTGCTTTTCAGCACCCTTGTAGAGCACTTCCAAACAAAGAGACATACCCCAAGCGTGACAGGGCTCCATTCCTTCAAGGCTTCCAAGACATCTCTTGGGACACATTACCATGTGCCCAGTGGGCCCACGTGACACCAGAGCTTCGGAAAAAGAGACTGACCTGCAAAGAATGCTATGGGCCTTGGAAAGGAGGCATCGATTCTTCTCTTCAATGTCCTCAAGACATCTTTCTTGACTTTGCATTATGCTTAAGGCACAAGGGCACTGTAGGTGTGATGAACGCCAAGTCCGGCCACTTGTTTCCAATGAAGTTGCAAGCTTGAATCAGCATGACCTCCCCATAGACTTGAATAGATGACAATGTTCTCCTCTCCGTGCCTGTCCCTCTATTCTCACTTGTGGCCTAGGGTTCCTTTCTTATCCCTTGCATCAGACTCTGTTTTATCTCTTCTAGTTTCTGTGCCTGCTTTCTGTTTGCCAAACCTGTTTCTGGGTATCTGTCCCTTTAATAGCCTAGCCTAGGCCAATCCTCAGACTGTAACCATGCGGCCACCCTGGGGGACATGTTCACCGTGATGTCATAAGCGACCTCAAAATTCGAAGTTGTCCTGACAACCTCCGTGCACACAGAGTTTCACAGCCATCTCAGACCAGTCTGACTCCTCACCCTGTCTAGGTAGGATAGTTTTCCTTTTTCTGCAATTGTTGTCAGTTTCTATCTTTCTCCTTGAACTTCGAAAGGGCTCCTACATTCTCTCTAGACACTGGTTTCACTCCTGTAAGATTATCCTGGGTTTTATCTCTTATATCTTGGGTAGATGGCAAAATGGGTGGACCTTACCCAGAAAAAGTCCTGGACTCCCTCACAAGTTGAAGTTGCCCAGGGAATGTTCTGATGCACAATGATGGTGTCATCTCGTGGCACTCTGCCAATTCCACCTTGGCAGGTCACAAGTTTTCCTTCCTTCTGCCTTTGGGAAGTGTACCAGATACTTCCATAGATTGTAATATTCTTATGGTTCCTTTTCTTGTGCGTATTGATAACGTATCCTCACAATTGCTGCTTATTTATGATCTCTGCCCGCACCATACCATGAAATCTATATTTCCTAACACTACTAATGTGATATGCACTCGTAAGGTGAAACAGTGAGGCCCGGGCCGCCCAAGCGGAATGTGGGCACTTACCTGCTCCACCACAGGGCCGGCCCTGAATTGTACTTTTGGACCAACCTTTTGCCTGAACTTGGGAAGACGTGGGCCTGTTTGGATTATTCGTGAAGGTGATTAGTAATAACATCATGGACGGTAACATTTTCCGTTCGTTCATGGGTTTAGGACTGATCATGTTCTCTTCGTAGTATTCCTCTTAACCTATTTGGAATGGTCTGCCTTTCTGTAGCATCTGTAAGCATTTGGAGGTGATTTTCCATCCTTGGAAGTTCACCTTCTGTAAACTCTTTCCGCCCCCAAAGCTTTATGACATCATTCTGGACCCCTTTTTGGATTTTTGATTTGAGGTGAATTTATAGCCATGACCCTGCATTAGAACGTACTATAACTTCCAGATTCACATCCTCATTGCTTTAGACTTCTGTGTAGCTTACATCATCTTCACCAGTGTAAGACTAATCACAGGCCCTCACCACACACTTGTGCCTAATCTTCTCTTTCACCCTCCGTCACCGCCCCTCTTTGCCTCTGGGAGCCCGCATACAAATGTTCAGTGCCACCTGTTGGTTAGTGCTTGCTTTTTCTTCTCCTTGTAAGTGAGATTCTATGGTATTTGAATTTCTCACTGGGGCTTGTTACACTTCCCCTAAAACCCTCACAGCCATTCTGGTGGTCACAAATGGCTGGATTGCATCATTTGTTCCGGCTGAGTGGTATACCATTGTGTGGCTATAGCCCATCTTCCTTCTCCAATCATCCCTTGCTGGACACCAGGGTGCTTTCCAAGTCTTGGATATCCGGAGTAAGACTGTGGTGAACACAGCCATGCACATGTCTTTATGCGGTAGTCTTTCTGACTGTTTTGGATAAGCAAGCGGCAGATTAATAGCTGGGTCATACGGGACATGGATACTTAAACTTCTGAGGCAGTTCCACACCTTTGGCATCGTGGCTGCACCGGGTTACACTCCCACCAGCAGTGCAGGAGGCTTCCCTTCTCTCCACCTCCTCTCTGACACTTGTTATTTCCTGTCTGCTTCCTTCTAGCCATGCTGACCACAGTGAGCTGCCATGGCCTTGCAGTTTGGATTTGCATTTTCCTGAGACTTCATGATGGTGAACAAGTTTTCATGCACCTACTGGCCCTCTTTCTGTCTTCTTCGGAGAAATCTCTGCTTCCATCTTTTGACCAGGTTTTCATTGGCTTGTTTTTTTTCTTGTGGAGACGTGCGAGTTGATTGCATCTTTGGGCTTTTCACCCCTTGTCCGATGTGTGGTTTGCAAACGTCCTCTCCCAATCGTTGTGGTGTCTTAGTATTCAGTTGATGGTTTCCTTGAGTGGGCAGAAGTGTGTGCGTTTGATGTGGTCCCGTTTGTTTCTTGTTTCCTTTGTTGCCCTTGCCCAGTCAGACATGCTTCTTCCAAATAGGCGGCTCAGACAGATGGCAAAGAGCACTCTGCCTAGGTCTTCTCCTACAAGGTTCACGGTTTCAAGTCTGCCATTCAAGGCTTTAATCCATTTCAGGTGGTGTGTGTGCCAGGTGTAACATCATGGTGTACTCTCGTTGTGTTCCATGTGGCTGTGCAGGCTTCCCAGCACCGTTTATTGTAGAGACTCTCCTTCCTCCGCTGTCTCCACTTGGCTCCCTGGTCCAAAATGGGCTGTCCATGTAAGTTTGAGTTGGGCTCTGGGCTCTCAATTGTTTTGCATGGGTCTTCATGCCTGTTTTGGGGCCCAGACTGTGCCGTTTCGGTACCTAGCGCTTCGTCCTCTATGTTGAAATCAGAAATTGTGACACGTGCTGCTTTGTTCGTTTTCCTGAGGATTCCTTTGCCTAGTCAGGGTCTCGTGTTGCTGGCTAGAAACTTTAGGATTCTCTCTTCTTCTCTGTGGCAAATACTGCTGCAACTTTGACTGGGATTGCATGGAATCCAGAGATTCCTTACTGCGGTATGAACCTTTCAAGTGTGTTAATCCTTCCATTCCTCGATCCCTCGATATCTTTTTTTTTCTTGTGTCTTCTTGAGTTTCTTTCCCCAAAGGTTTGCTAGTTTTTGAATTAACATAGAATTCACCTGTTTTGCTAAGGTTATTCACAGAGATCCTATTCTTCGTAATGGCAAGCTCCTGTTTTTTTGTTTTTTTTTTCCTTAGCTTCAGTTTTTCTGTTCTTTGCAACTTTTAATTGGTTTTGTTTTGGCACAAGTGCATTGCTGTGCTCACATCTGCTGGCAATGCTCCTGTATTTGCTGTGGAAGTCTGGCCCTGTCCAACGTCCCTTCCCATCTGCCTCTACTCTACCTCGGACGCCTGCACCAGAACAACTGAAGCAGTGGTGAGGGGGCCCAAACCGAGGATTCCACCCAGCCCATACTGGGCCACAGACCCAGAAGGTGCGGACCTCACCACTGCACCACCGGCCGGCCACTTACATGTTCAGTGGCAACGTGCAGTTGAGTGCAACGGGAGTTAAATATACTAGTGAGCCCAACTCTAGCACTGTGTAGATGAGGCTAGGTTGTTTTTCGGGTCCATTGTGATGTCAGAGGATTTGTCATAATTGTGTCTCTGAGGTCCAGCATGCTTCCTGGATACAGGTTTCAGAGCCTGCTTGGAGCAGTCTCATAACTCACCCTTCCCAGTTAGCCCATGCTTGACCTTCGCTGCCGTTTTTTGGCTTGTGAATTTCTCTGACTTTCAAACGTTCCAGCAGAGTCTGTCTAAAGACGGACATCATCTTTCATTGTGGATAATTCAGGTGTGATTTCTGTTCACCTTCCATTTTCTGGGTCCTCTTTTTCTTTTCCATAGTATACTCGTCATGGTCTTTCTCAGCTATCTCCCTTAGACATGCTTATCAGTCCGTTCTCCTTCATTCCGAGGGATTAGTTTGTATTTCTTTAATCGCTGTATGTTCTCTAGGGTGAGGTGTGAGTGCTTTCGTGACTCTTGGTTGTTGTCCTTGAATTTGCACCGGTCACTTGTAGGACTCTTGGCTACCCTAGCCTAGGTCAAACTAAGCACTGAGAACACGTGGTCATGTGGGTTGGTTTGACATCCTGAGATCAGAAACTCCAAATTCGAGGTGGTCCTGGCAACCCCCTTCACGGACACAATGTTTCCAAGACAACTTAGACAAATCGGATGAATTCCACTCTCCAGGAAAGATATTTTTCTGTCTCTTTTCCGGATTTGGGAAGTTTCGAACTTGACCCCTGATCCTTGAACGTTCCCCTAGATTCCGTCCAGATACGGGCTTACTTAATTTTTATAGGGTGTGCCATTTGTTTGCCCTACATCCTCTACCCTGGCCTGTTTATTTTTCTTGAAACACAACTGTAAAGTTCTAATTTTCGTGCAACTTCCTTACATATGGTGTCAAAACACATAATCAATAATCCTTCTACGGCAAGAGGTAGGGGGAGAGAATTTCGATGGAGGCAAACAGAGCACACTAGCCTGGGAGGGCAGCCTTCACGAAGGAACGAAGCCCTGTGGAAGAGGGTGCTTTTCAGCACCCTTGTAGAGCACTTCCAAACAAAGAGACATACCCCAAGCGTGACAGGGCTCCATTCCTTCAAGGCTTCCAAGACATCTCTTGGGACACATTACCATGTGCCCAGTGGGCCCACGTGACACCAGAGCTTCGGAAAAAGAGACTGACCTGCAAAGAATGCTATGGGCCTTGGAAAGGAGGCATCGATTCTTCTCTTCAATGTCCTCAAGACATCTTTCTTGACTTTGCATTATGCTTAAGGCACAAGGGCACTGTAGGTGTGATGAACGCCAAGTCCGGCCACTTGTTTCCAATGAAGTTGCAAGCTTGAATCAGCATGACCTCCCCATAGACTTGAATAGATGACAATGTTCTCCTCTCCGTGCCTGTCCCTCTATTCTCACTTGTGGCCTAGGGTTCCTTTCTTATCCCTTGCATCAGACTCTGTTTTATCTCTTCTAGTTTCTGTGCCTGCTTTCTGTTTGCCAAACCTGTTTCTGGGTATCTGTCCCTTTAATAGCCTAGCCTAGGCCAATCCTCAGACTGTAACCATGCGGCCACCCTGGGGGACATGTTCACCGTGATGTCATAAGCGACCTCAAAATTCGAAGTTGTCCTGACAACCTCCGTGCACACAGAGTTTCACAGCCATCTCAGACCAGTCTGACTCCTCACCCTGTCTAGGTAGGATAGTTTTCCTTTTTCTGCAATTGTTGTCAGTTTCTATCTTTCTCCTTGAACTTCGAAAGGGCTCCTACATTCTCTCTAGACACTGGTTTCACTCCTGTAAGATTATCCTGGGTTTTATCTCTTATATCTTGGGTAGATGGCAAAATGGGTGGACCTTACCCAGAAAAAGTCCTGGACTCCCTCACAAGTTGAAGTTGCCCAGGGAATGTTCTGATGCACAATGATGGTGTCATCTCGTGGCACTCTGCCAATTCCACCTTGGCAGGTCACAAGTTTTCCTTCCTTCTGCCTTTGGGAAGTGTACCAGATACTTCCATAGATTGTAATATTCTTATGGTTCCTTTTCTTGTGCGTATTGATAACGTATCCTCACAATTGCTGCTTATTTGTGATCTCTGCCCGCACCATACCATGAAATCTATATTTCCTAACACTACTAATGTGATATGCACTCGTAATGTGAAACAGTGAGGCCCGGGCCGCCCAAGCGGAATGTGGGCACTTACCTGCTCCACCACAGGGCCGGCCCTGAATTGTACTTTTGGACCAACCTTTTGCCTGAACTTGGGAAGACGTGGGCCTGTTTGGATTATTCGTGAAGGTGATTAGTAATAACATCATGGACGGTAACATTTTCCGTTCGTTCATGGGTTTAGGACTGATCATGTTCTCTTCGTAGTATTCCTCTTCACCTATTTGGAATGGTCTGCCTTTCTGTAGCATCTGTAAGCATTTGGAGGTGATTTTCCATCCTTGGAAGTTCACCTTCTGTAAACTCTTTCCGCCCCCAAAGCTTTATGACATCATTCTGGACCCCTTTTTGGATTTTTGATTTGAGGTGAATTTATAGCCATGACCCTGCATTAGAACGTACTATAACTTCCAGATTCACATCCTCATTGCTTTAGACTTCTGTGTAGCTTACATCATCTTCACCAGTGTAAGACTAATCACAGGCCCTCACCACACACTTGTGCCTAATCTTCTCTTTCACCCTCCGTCACCGCCCCTCTTTGCCTCTGGGAGCCCGCATACAAATGTTCAGTGCCACCTGTTGGTTAGTGCTTGCTTTTTCTTCTCCTTGTAAGTGAGATTCTATGGTATTTGAATTTCTCACTGGGGCTTGTTACACTTCCCCTAAAACCCTCACAGCCATTCTGGTGGTCACAAATGGCTGGATTGCATCATTTGTTCCGGCTGAGTGGTATACCATTGTGTGGCTATAGCCCATCTTCCTTCTCCAATCATCCCTTGCTGGACACCAGGGTGCTTTCCAAGTCTTGGATATCAGGAGTAAGACTGTGGTGAACACAGCCATGCACATGTCTTTATGCGGTAGTCTTTCTGACTGTTTTGGATAAGCAAGCGGCAGATTAATAGCTGGGTCATACGGGACATGGATACTTAAACTTCTGAGGCAGTTCCACACCTTTGGCATCGTGGCTGCACCGGGTTACACTCCCACCAGCAGTGCAGGAGGCTTCCCTTCTCTCCACCTCCTCTCTGACACTTGTTATTTCCTGTCTGCTTCCTTCTAGCCATGCTGACCACAGTGAGCTGCCATGGCCTTGCAGTTTGGATTTGCATTTTCCTGAGACTTCATGATGGTGAACAAGTTTTCATGCACCTACTGGCCCTCTTTCTGTCTTCTTCGGAGAAATCTCTGCTTCCATCTTTTGACCAGGTTTTCATTGGCTTGTTTTTTTTCTTGTGGAGACGTGCGAGTTGATTGCATCTTTGGGCTTTTCACCCCTTGTCCGATGTGTGGTTTGCAAACATCCTCTCCCAATCGTTGTGGTGTCTTAGTATTCAGTTGATGGTTTCCTTGAGTGGGCAGAAGTGTGTGCGTTTGATGTGGTCCCGTTTGTTTCTTGTTTCCTTTGTTGCCCTTGCCCAGTCAGACATGCTTCTTCCAAATAGGCGGCTCAGACAGATGGCAAAGAGCACTCTGCCTAGGTCTTCTCCTACAAGGTTCACGGTTTCAAGTCTGCCATTCAAGGCTTTAATCCATTTCAGGTGGTGTGTGTGCCAGGTGTAACATCATGGTGTACTCTCGTTGTGTTCCATGTGGCTGTGCAGGCTTCCCAGCACCGTTTATTGTAGAGACTCTCCTTCCTCCGCTGTCTCCACTTGGCTCCCTGGTCCAAAATGGGCTGTCCATGTAAGTTTGAGTTGGGCTCTGGGCTCTCAATTGTTTTGCATGGGTCTTCATGCCTGTTTTGGGGCCCAGACTGTGCCGTTTCGGTACCTAGCGCTTCGTCCTCTATGTTGAAATCAGAAATTGTGACACGTGCTGCTTTGTTCGTTTTCCTGAGGATTCCTTTGCCTAGTCAGGGTCTCGTGTTGCTGGCTAGAAACTTTAGGATTCTCTCTTCTTCTCTGTGGCAAATACTGCTGCAACTTTGACTGGGATTGCATGGAATCCAGAGATTCCTTACTGCGGTATGAACCTTTCAAGTGTGTTAATCCTTCCATTCCTAGATCCCTCGATATCTTTTTTTTTCTTGTGTCTTCTTGAGTTTCTTTCCCCAAAGGTTTGCTAGTTTTTGAATTAACATAGAATTCACCTGTTTTGCTAAGGTTATTCACAGAGATCCTATTCTTCGTAATGGCAAGCTCCTGTTTTTTTGGTTTTTTTTTCCTTAGCTTCAGTTTTTCTGTTCTTTGCAACTTTTAATTGGTTTTGTTTTGGCACAAGTGCATTGCTGTGCTCACATCTGCTGGCAATGCTCCTGTATTTGCTGTGGAAGTCTGGCCCTGTCCAACGTCCCTTCCCATCTGCCTCTACTCTACCTCGGACGCCTGCACCAGAACAACTGAAGCAGTGGTGAGGAGGCCCAAACCGAGGATTCCACCCAGCCCATACTGGGCCACAGACCCAGAAGGTGCGGACCTCACCACTGCACCACCGGCCGGCCACTTACATGTTCAGTGGCAACGTGCAGTTGAGTGCAACGGGAGTTAAATATACTAGTGAGCCCAACTCTAGCACTGTGTAGATGAGGCTAGGTTGTTTTTCGGGTCCATTGTGATGTCAGAGGATTTGTCATAATTGTGTCTCTGAGGTCCAGCATGCTTCCTGGATACAGGTTTCAGAGCCTGCTTGGAGCAGTCTCATAACTCACCCTTCCCAGTTAGCCCATGCTTGACCTTCGCTGCCGTTTTTTGGCTTGTGAATTTCTCTGACTTTCAAACGTTCCAGCAGAGTCTGTCTAAAGACGGACATCATCTTTCATTGTGGATAATTCAGGTGTGATTTCTGTTCACCTTCCATTTTCTGGGTCCTCTTTTTCTTTTCCATAGTATACTCGTCATGGTCTTTCTCAGCTATCTCCCTTAGACATGCTTATCAGTCCGTTCTCCTTCATTCCAAGGGATTAGTTTGTATTTCTTTAATCGCTGTATGTTCTCTAGGGTGAGGTGTGAGTGCTTTCGTGACTCTTGGTTGTTGTCCTTGAATTTGCACCGGTCACTTGTAGGACTCTTGGCTACCCTAGCCTAGGTCAAACTAAGCACTGAGAACACGTGGTCATGTGGGTTGGTTTGACATCCTGAGATCAGAAACTCCAAATTCGAGGTGGTCCTGGCAACCCCCTTCACGGACACAATGTTTCCAAGACAACTTAGACAAATCGGATGAATTCCACTCTCCAGGAAAGATATTTTTCTGTCTCTTTTCCGGATTTGGGAAGTTTCGAACTTGACCCCTGATCCTTGAACGTTCCCCTAGATTCCGTCCAGATACGGGCTTACTTACTTTTTATAGGGTGTGCCATTTGTTTGCCCTACATCCTCTACCCTGGCCTGTTTATTTTTCTTGAAACACAACTGTAAAGTTCTAATTTTCGTGCAACTTCCTTACATATGGTGTCAAAACACATAATCAATAATCCTTCTACGGCAAGAGGTAGGGGGAGAGAATTTCGATGGAGGCAAACAGAGCACACTAGCCTGGGAGGGCAGCCTTCACGAAGGAACGAAGCCCTGTGGAAGAGGGTGCTTTTCAGCACCCTTGTAGAGCACTTCCAAACAAAGAGACATACCCCAAGCGTGACAGGGCTCCATTCCTTCAAGGCTTCCAAGACATCTCTTGGGACACATTACCATGTGCCCAGTGGGCCCACGTGACACCAGAGCTTCGGAAAAAGAGACTGACCTGCAAAGAATGCTATGGGCCTTGGAAAGGAGGCATCGATTCTTCTCTTCAATGTCCTCAAGACATCTTTCTTGACTTTGCATTATGCTTAAGGCACAAGGGCACTGTAGGTGTGATGAACGCCAAGTCCGGCCACTTGTTTCCAATGAAGTTGCAAGCTTGAATCAGCATGACCTCCCCATAGACTTGAATAGATGACAATGTTCTCCTCTCCGTGCCTGTCCCTCTATTCTCACTTGTGGCCTAGGGTTCCTTTCTTATCCCTTGCATCAGACTCTGTTTTATCTCTTCTAGTTTCTGTGCCTGCTTTCTGTTTGCCAAACCTGTTTCTGGGTATCTGTCCCTTTAATAGCCTAGCCTAGGCCAATCCTCAGACTGTAACCATGCGGCCACCCTGGGGGACATGTTCACCGTGATGTCATAAGCGACCTCAAAATTCGAAGTTGTCCTGACAACCTCCGTGCACACAGAGTTTCACAGCCATCTCAGACCAGTCTGACTCCTCACCCTGTCTAGGTAGGATAGTTTTCCTTTTTCTGCAATTGTTGTCAGTTTCTATCTTTCTCCTTGAACTTCGAAAGGGCTCCTACATTCTCTCTAGACACTGGTTTCACTCCTGTAAGATTATCCTGGGTTTTATCTCTTATATCTTGGGTAGATGGCAAAATGGGTGGACCTTACCCAGAAAAAGTCCTGGACTCCCTCACAAGTTGAAGTTGCCCAGGGAATGTTCTGATGCACAATGATGGTGTCATCTCGTGGCACTCTGCCAATTCCACCTTGGCAGGTCACAAGTTTTCCTTCCTTCTGCCTTTGGGAAGTGTACCAGATACTTCCATAGATTGTAATATTCTTATGGTTCCTTTTCTTGTGCGTATTGATAACGTATCCTCACAATTGCTGCTTATTTATGATCTCTGCCCGCACCATACCATGAAATCTATATTTCCTAACACTACTAATGTGATATGCACTCGTAAGGTGAAACAGTGAGGCCCGGGCCGCCCAAGCGGAATGTGGGCACTTACCTGCTCCACCACAGGGCCGGCCCTGAATTGTACTTTTGGACCAACCTTTTGCCTGAACTTGGGAAGACGTGGGCCTGTTTGGATTATTCGTGAAGGTGATTAGTAATAACATCATGGACGGTAACATTTTCCGTTCGTTCATGGGTTTAGGACTGATCATGTTCTCTTCGTAGTATTCCTCTTCACCTATTTGGAATGGTCTGCCTTTCTGTAGCATCTGTAAGCATTTGGAGGTGATTTTCCATCCTTGGAAGTTCACCTTCTGTAAACTCTTTCCGCCCCCAAAGCTTTATGACATCATTCTGGACCCCTTTTTGGATTTTTGATTTGAGGTGAATTTATAGCCATGACCCTGCATTAGAACGTACTATAACTTCCAGATTCACATCCTCATTGCTTTAGACTTCTGTGTAGCTTACATCATCTTCACCAGTGTAAGACTAATCACAGGCCCTCACCACACACTTGTGCCTAATCTTCTCTTTCACCCTCCGTCACCGCCCCTCTTTGCCTCTGGGAGCCCGCATACAAATGTTCAGTGCCACCTGTTGGTTAGTGCTTGCTTTTTCTTCTCCTTGTAAGTGAGATTCTATGGTATTTGAATTTCTCACTGGGGCTTGTTACACTTCCCCTAAAACCCTCACAGCCATTCTGGTGGTCACAAATGGCTGGATTGCATCATTTGTTCCGGCTGAGTGGTATACCATTGTGTGGCTATAGCCCATCTTCCTTCTCCAATCATCCCTTGCTGGACACCAGGGTGCTTTCCAAGTCTTGGATATCAGGAGTAAGACTGTGGTGAACACAGCCATGCACATGTCTTTATGCGGTAGTCTTTCTGACTGTTTTGGATAAGCAAGCGGCAGATTAATAGCTGGGTCATACGGGACATGGATACTTAAACTTCTGAGGCAGTTCCACACCTTTGGCATCGTGGCTGCACCGGGTTACACTCCCACCAGCAGTGCAGGAGGCTTCCCTTCTCTCCACCTCCTCTCTGACACTTGTTATTTCCTGTCTGCTTCCTTCTAGCCATGCTGACCACAGTGAGCTGCCATGGCCTTGCAGTTTGGATTTGCATTTTCCTGAGACTTCATGATGGTGAACAAGTTTTCATGCACCTACTGGCCCTCTTTCTGTCTTCTTCGGAGAAATCTCTGCTTCCATCTTTTGACCAGGTTTTCATTGGCTTGTTTTTTTTCTTGTGGAGACGTGCGAGTTGATTGCATCTTTGGGCTTTTCACCCCTTGTCCGATGTGTGGTTTGCAAACATCCTCTCCCAATCGTTGTGGTGTCTTAGTATTCAGTTGATGGTTTCCTTGAGTGGGCAGAAGTGTGTGCGTTTGATGTGGTCCCGTTTGTTTCTTGTTTCCTTTGTTGCCCTTGCCCAGTCAGACATGCTTCTTCCAAATAGGCGGCTCAGACAGATGGCAAAGAGCACTCTGCCTAGGTCTTCTCCTACAAGGTTCACGGTTTCAAGTCTGCCATTCAAGGCTTTAATCCATTTCAGGTGGTGTGTGTGCCAGGTGTAACATCATGGTGTACTCTCGTTGTGTTCCATGTGGCTGTGCAGGCTTCCCAGCACCGTTTATTGTAGAGACTCTCCTTCCTCCGCTGTCTCCACTTGGCTCCCTGGTCCAAAATGGGCTGTCCATGTAAGTTTGAGTTGGGCTCTGGGCTCTCAATTGTTTTGCATGGGTCTTCATGCCTGTTTTGGGGCCCAGACTGTGCCGTTTCGGTACCTAGCGCTTCGTCCTCTATGTTGAAATCAGAAATTGTGACACGTGCTGCTTTGTTCGTTTTCCTGAGGATTCCTTTGCCTAGTCAGGGTCTCGTGTTGCTGGCTAGAAACTTTAGGATTCTCTCTTCTTCTCTGTGGCAAATACTGCTGCAACTTTGACTGGGATTGCATGGAATCCAGAGATTCCTTACTGCGGTATGAACCTTTCAAGTGTGTTAATCCTTCCATTCCTAGATCCCTCGATATCTTTTTTTTTCTTGTGTCTTCTTGAGTTTCTTTCCCCAAAGGTTTGCTAGTTTTTGAATTAACATAGAATTCACCTGTTTTGCTAAGGTTATTCACAGAGATCCTATTCTTCGTAATGGCAAGCTCCTGTTTTTTTGTTTTTTTTTTCCTTAGCTTCAGTTTTTCTGTTCTTTGCAACTTTTAATTGGTTTTGTTTTGGCACAAGTGCATTGCTGTGCTCACATCTGCTGGCAATGCTCCTGTATTTGCTGTGGAAGTCTGGCCCTGTCCAACGTCCCTTCCCATCTGCCTCTACTCTACCTCGGACGCCTGCACCAGAACAACTGAAGCAGTGGTGAGGAGGCCCAAACCGAGGATTCCACCCAGCCCATACTGGGCCACAGACCCAGAAGGTGCGGACCTCACCACTGCACCACCGGCCGGCCACTTACATGTTCAGTGGCAACGTGCAGTTGAGTGCAACGGGAGTTAAATATACTAGTGAGCCCAACTCTAGCACTGTGTAGATGAGGCTAGGTTGTTTTTCGGGTCCATTGTGATGTCAGAGGATTTGTCATAATTGTGTCTCTGAGGTCCAGCATGCTTCCTGGATACAGGTTTCAGAGCCTGCTTGGAGCAGTCTCATAACTCACCCTTCCCAGTTAGCCCATGCTTGACCTTCGCTGCCGTTTTTTGGCTTGTGAATTTCTCTGACTTTCAAACGTTCCAGCAGAGTCTGTCTAAAGACGGACATCATCTTTCATTGTGGATAATTCAGGTGTGATTTCTGTTCACCTTCCATTTTCTGGGTCCTCTTTTTCTTTTCCATAGTATACTCGTCATGGTCTTTCTCAGCTATCTCCCTTAGACATGCTTATCAGTCCGTTCTCCTTCATTCCGAGGGATTAGTTTGTATTTCTTTAATCGCTGTATGTTCTCTAGGGTGAGGTGTGAGTGCTTTCGTGACTCTTGGTTGTTGTCCTTGAATTTGCACCGGTCACTTGTAGGACTCTTGGCTACCCTAGCCTAGGTCAAACTAAGCACTGAGAACACGTGGTCATGTGGGTTGGTTTGACATCCTGAGATCAGAAACTCCAAATTCGAGGTGGTCCTGGCAACCCCCTTCACGGACACAATGTTTCCAAGACAACTTAGACAAATCGGATGAATTCCACTCTCCAGGAAAGATATTTTTCTGTCTCTTTTCCGGATTTGGGAAGTTTCGAACTTGACCCCTGATCCTTGAACGTTCCCCTAGATTCCGTCCAGATACGGGCTTACTTAATTTTTATAGGGTGTGCCATTTGTTTGCCCTACATCCTCTACCCTGGCCTGTTTATTTTTCTTGAAACACAACTGTAAAGTTCTAATTTTCGTGCAACTTCCTTACATATGGTGTCAAAACACATAATCAATAATCCTTCTACGGCAAGAGGTAGGGGGAGAGAATTTCGATGGAGGCAAACAGAGCACACTAGCCTGGGAGGGCAGCCTTCACGAAGGAACGAAGCCCTGTGGAAGAGGGTGCTTTTCAGCACCCTTGTAGAGCACTTCCAAACAAAGAGACATACCCCAAGCGTGACAGGGCTCCATTCCTTCAAGGCTTCCAAGACATCTCTTGGGACACATTACCATGTGCCCAGTGGGCCCACGTGACACCAGAGCTTCGGAAAAAGAGACTGACCTGCAAAGAATGCTATGGGCCTTGGAAAGGAGGCATCGATTCTTCTCTTCAATGTCCTCAAGACATCTTTCTTGACTTTGCATTATGCTTAAGGCACAAGGGCACTGTAGGTGTGATGAACGCCAAGTCCGGCCACTTGTTTCCAATGAAGTTGCAAGCTTGAATCAGCATGACCTCCCCATAGACTTGAATAGATGACAATGTTCTCCTCTCCGTGCCTGTCCCTCTATTCTCACTTGTGGCCTAGGGTTCCTTTCTTATCCCTTGCATCAGACTCTGTTTTATCTCTTCTAGTTTCTGTGCCTGCTTTCTGTTTGCCAAACCTGTTTCTGGGTATCTGTCCCTTTAATAGCCTAGCCTAGGCCAATCCTCAGACTGTAACCATGCGGCCACCCTGGGGGACATGTTCACCGTGATGTCATAAGCGACCTCAAAATTCGAAGTTGTCCTGACAACCTCCGTGCACACAGAGTTTCACAGCCATCTCAGACCAGTCTGACTCCTCACCCTGTCTAGGTAGGATAGTTTTCCTTTTTCTGCAATTGTTGTCAGTTTCTATCTTTCTCCTTGAACTTCGAAAGGGCTCCTACATTCTCTCTAGACACTGGTTTCACTCCTGTAAGATTATCCTGGGTTTTATCTCTTATATCTTGGGTAGATGGCAAAATGGGTGGACCTTACCCAGAAAAAGTCCTGGACTCCCTCACAAGTTGAAGTTGCCCAGGGAATGTTCTGATGCACAATGATGGTGTCATCTCGTGGCACTCTGCCAATTCCACCTTGGCAGGTCACAAGTTTTCCTTCCTTCTGCCTTTGGGAAGTGTACCAGATACTTCCATAGATTGTAATATTCTTATGGTTCCTTTTCTTGTGCGTATTGATAACGTATCCTCACAATTGCTGCTTATTTATGATCTCTGCCCGCACCATACCATGAAATCTATATTTCCTAACACTACTAATGTGATATGCACTCGTAAGGTGAAACAGTGAGGCCCGGGCCGCCCAAGCGGAATGTGGGCACTTACCTGCTCCACCACAGGGCCGGCCCTGAATTGTACTTTTGGACCAACCTTTTGCCTGAACTTGGGAAGACGTGGGCCTGTTTGGATTATTCGTGAAGGTGATTAGTAATAACATCATGGACGGTAACATTTTCCGTTCGTTCATGGGTTTAGGACTGATCATGTTCTCTTCGTAGTATTCCTCTTCACCTATTTGGAATGGTCTGCCTTTCTGTAGCATCTGTAAGCATTTGGAGGTGATTTTCCATCCTTGGAAGTTCACCTTCTGTAAACTCTTTCCGCCCCCAAAGCTTTATGACATCATTCTGGACCCCTTTTTGGATTTTTGATTTGAGGTGAATTTATAGCCATGACCCTGCATTAGAACGTACTATAACTTCCAGATTCACATCCTCATTGCTTTAGACTTCTGTGTAGCTTACATCATCTTCACCAGTGTAAGACTAATCACAGGCCCTCACCACACACTTGTGCCTAATCTTCTCTTTCACCCTCCGTCACCGCCCCTCTTTGCCTCTGGGAGCCCGCATACAAATGTTCAGTGCCACCTGTTGGTTAGTGCTTGCTTTTTCTTCTCCTTGTAAGTGAGATTCTATGGTATTTGAATTTCTCACTGGGGCTTGTTACACTTCCCCTAAAACCCTCACAGCCATTCTGGTGGTCACAAATGGCTGGATTGCATCATTTGTTCCGGCTGAGTGGTATACCATTGTGTGGCTATAGCCCATCTTCCTTCTCCAATCATCCCTTGCTGGACACCAGGGTGCTTTCCAAGTCTTGGATATCAGGAGTAAGACTGTGGTGAACACAGCCATGCACATGTCTTTATGCGGTAGTCTTTCTGACTGTTTTGGATAAGCAAGCGGCAGATTAATAGCTGGGTCATACGGGACATGGATACTTAAACTTCTGAGGCAGTTCCACACCTTTGGCATCGTGGCTGCACCGGGTTACACTCCCACCAGCAGTGCAGGAGGCTTCCCTTCTCTCCACCTCCTCTCTGACACTTGTTATTTCCTGTCTGCTTCCTTCTAGCCATGCTGACCACAGTGAGCTGCCATGGCCTTGCAGTTTGGATTTGCATTTTCCTGAGACTTCATGATGGTGAACAAGTTTTCATGCACCTACTGGCCCTCTTTCTGTCTTCTTCGGAGAAATCTCTGCTTCCATCTTTTGACCAGGTTTTCATTGGCTTGTTTTTTTTCTTGTGGAGACGTGCGAGTTGATTGCATCTTTGGGCTTTTCACCCCTTGTCCGATGTGTGGTTTGCAAACGTCCTCTCCCAATCGTTGTGGTGTCTTAGTATTCAGTTGATGGTTTCCTTGAGTGGGCAGAAGTGTGTGCGTTTGATGTGGTCCCGTTTGTTTCTTGTTTCCTTTGTTGCCCTTGCCCAGTCAGACATGCTTCTTCCAAATAGGCGGCTCAGACAGATGGCAAAGAGCACTCTGCCTAGGTCTTCTCCTACAAGGTTCACGGTTTCAAGTCTGCCATTCAAGGCTTTAATCCATTTCAGGTGGTGTGTGTGCCAGGTGTAACATCATGGTGTACTCTCGTTGTGTTCCATGTGGCTGTGCAGGCTTCCCAGCACCGTTTATTGTAGAGACTCTCCTTCCTCCGCTGTCTCCACTTGGCTCCCTGGTCCAAAATGGGCTGTCCATGTAAGTTTGAGTTGGGCTCTGGGCTCTCAATTGTTTTGCATGGGTCTTCATGCCTGTTTTGGGGCCCAGACTGTGCCGTTTCGGTACCTAGCGCTTCGTCCTCTATGTTGAAATCAGAAATTGTGACACGTGCTGCTTTGTTCGTTTTCCTGAGGATTCCTTTGCCTAGTCAGGGTCTCGTGTTGCTGGCTAGAAACTTTAGGATTCTCTCTTCTTCTCTGTGGCAAATACTGCTGCAACTTTGACTGGGATTGCATGGAATCCAGAGATTCCTTACTGCGGTATGAACCTTTCAAGTGTGTTAATCCTTCCATTCCTCGATCCCTCGATATCTTTTTTTTTCTTGTGTCTTCTTGAGTTTCTTTCCCCAAAGGTTTGCTAGTTTTTGAATTAACATAGAATTCACCTGTTTTGCTAAGGTTATTCACAGAGATCCTATTCTTCGTAATGGCAAGCTCCTGTTTTTTTGTTTTTTTTTTCCTTAGCTTCAGTTTTTCTGTTCTTTGCAACTTTTAATTGGTTTTGTTTTGGCACAAGTGCATTGCTGTGCTCACATCTGCTGGCAATGCTCCTGTATTTGCTGTGGAAGTCTGGCCCTGTCCAACGTCCCTTCCCATCTGCCTCTACTCTACCTCGGACGCCTGCACCAGAACAACTGAAGCAGTGGTGAGGGGGCCCAAACCGAGGATTCCACCCAGCCCATACTGGGCCACAGACCCAGAAGGTGCGGACCTCACCACTGCACCACCGGCCGGCCACTTACATGTTCAGTGGCAACGTGCAGTTGAGTGCAACGGGAGTTAAATATACTAGTGAGCCCAACTCTAGCACTGTGTAGATGAGGCTAGGTTGTTTTTCGGGTCCATTGTGATGTCAGAGGATTTGTCATAATTGTGTCTCTGAGGTCCAGCATGCTTCCTGGATACAGGTTTCAGAGCCTGCTTGGAGCAGTCTCATAACTCACCCTTCCCAGTTAGCCCATGCTTGACCTTCGCTGCCGTTTTTTGGCTTGTGAATTTCTCTGACTTTCAAACGTTCCAGCAGAGTCTGTCTAAAGACGGACATCATCTTTCATTGTGGATAATTCAGGTGTGATTTCTGTTCACCTTCCATTTTCTGGGTCCTCTTTTTCTTTTCCATAGTATACTCGTCATGGTCTTTCTCAGCTATCTCCCTTAGACATGCTTATCAGTCCGTTCTCCTTCATTCCGAGGGATTAGTTTGTATTTCTTTAATCGCTGTATGTTCTCTAGGGTGAGGTGTGAGTGCTTTCGTGACTCTTGGTTGTTGTCCTTGAATTTGCACCGGTCACTTGTAGGACTCTTGGCTACCCTAGCCTAGGTCAAACTAAGCACTGAGAACACGTGGTCATGTGGGTTGGTTTGACATCCTGAGATCAGAAACTCCAAATTCGAGGTGGTCCTGGCAACCCCCTTCACGGACACAATGTTTCCAAGACAACTTAGACAAATCGGATGAATTCCACTCTCCAGGAAAGATATTTTTCTGTCTCTTTTCCGGATTTGGGAAGTTTCGAACTTGACCCCTGATCCTTGAACGTTCCCCTAGATTCCGTCCAGATACGGGCTTACTTAATTTTTATAGGGTGTGCCATTTGTTTGCCCTACATCCTCTACCCTGGCCTGTTTATTTTTCTTGAAACACAACTGTAAAGTTCTAATTTTCGTGCAACTTCCTTACATATGGTGTCAAAACACATAATCAATAATCCTTCTACGGCAAGAGGTAGGGGGAGAGAATTTCGATGGAGGCAAACAGAGCACACTAGCCTGGGAGGGCAGCCTTCACGAAGGAACGAAGCCCTGTGGAAGAGGGTGCTTTTCAGCACCCTTGTAGAGCACTTCCAAACAAAGAGACATACCCCAAGCGTGACAGGGCTCCATTCCTTCAAGGCTTCCAAGACATCTCTTGGGACACATTACCATGTGCCCAGTGGGCCCACGTGACACCAGAGCTTCGGAAAAAGAGACTGACCTTCAAAGAATGCTATGGGCCTTGGAAAGGAGGCATCGATTCTTCTCTTCAATGTCCTCAAGACATCTTTCTTGACTTTGCATTATGCTTAAGGCACAAGGGCACTGTAGGTGTGATGAACGCCAAGTCCGGCCACTTGTTTCCAATGAAGTTGCAAGCTTGAATCAGCATGACCTCCCCATAGACTTGAATAGATGACAATGTTCTCCTCTCCGTGCCTGTCCCTCTATTCTCACTTGTGGCCTAGGGTTCCTTTCTTATCCCTTGCATCAGACTCTGTTTTATCTCTTCTAGTTTCTGTGCCTGCTTTCTGTTTGCCAAACCTGTTTCTGGGTATCTGTCCCTTTAATAGCCTAGCCTAGGCCAATCCTCAGACTGTAACCATGCGGCCACCCTGGGGGACATGTTCACCGTGATGTCATAAGCGACCTCAAAATTCGAAGTTGTCCTGACAACCTCCGTGCACACAGAGTTTCACAGCCATCTCAGACCAGTCTGACTCCTCACCCTGTCTAGGTAGGATAGTTTTCCTTTTTCTGCAATTGTTGTCAGTTTCTATCTTTCTCCTTGAACTTCGAAAGGGCTCCTACATTCTCTCTAGACACTGGTTTCACTCCTGTAAGATTATCCTGGGTTTTATCTCTTATATCTTGGGTAGATGGCAAAATGGGTGGACCTTACCCAGAAAAAGTCCTGGACTCCCTCACAAGTTGAAGTTGCCCAGGGAATGTTCTGATGCACAATGATGGTGTCATCTCGTGGCACTCTGCCAATTCCACCTTGGCAGGTCACAAGTTTTCCTTCCTTCTGCCTTTGGGAAGTGTACCAGATACTTCCATAGATTGTAATATTCTTATGGTTCCTTTTCTTGTGCGTATTGATAACGTATCCTCACAATTGCTGCTTATTTATGATCTCTGCCCGCACCATACCATGAAATCTATATTTCCTAACACTACTAATGTGATATGCACTCGTAAGGTGAAACAGTGAGGCCCGGGCCGCCCAAGCGGAATGTGGGCACTTACCTGCTCCACCACAGGGCCGGCCCTGAATTGTACTTTTGGACCAACCTTTTGCCTGAACTTGGGAAGACGTGGGCCTGTTTGGATTATTCGTGAAGGTGATTAGTAATAACATCATGGACGGTAACATTTTCCGTTCGTTCATGGGTTTAGGACTGATCATGTTCTCTTCGTAGTATTCCTCTTCACCTATTTGGAATGGTCTGCCTTTCTGTAGCATCTGTAAGCATTTGGAGGTGATTTTCCATCCTTGGAAGTTCACCTTCTGTAAACTCTTTCCGCCCCCAAAGCTTTATGACATCATTCTGGACCCCTTTTTGGATTTTTGATTTGAGGTGAATTTATAGCCATGACCCTGCATTAGAACGTACTATAACTTCCAGATTCACATCCTCATTGCTTTAGACTTCTGTGTAGCTTACATCATCTTCACCAGTGTAAGACTAATCACAGGCCCTCACCACACACTTGTGCCTAATCTTCTCTTTCACCCTCCGTCACCGCCCCTCTTTGCCTCTGGGAGCCCGCATACAAATGTTCAGTGCCACCTGTTGGTTAGTGCTTGCTTTTTCTTCTCCTTGTAAGTGAGATTCTATGGTATTTGAATTTCTCACTGGGGCTTGTTACACTTCCCCTAAAACCCTCACAGCCATTCTGGTGGTCACAAATGGCTGGATTGCATCATTTGTTCCGGCTGAGTGGTATACCATTGTGTGGCTATAGCCCATCTTCCTTCTCCAATCATCCCTTGCTGGACACCAGGGTGCTTTCCAAGTCTTGGATATCAGGAGTAAGACTGTGGTGAACACAGCCATGCACATGTCTTTATGCGGTAGTCTTTCTGACTGTTTTGGATAAGCAAGCGGCAGATTAATAGCTGGGTCATACGGGACATGGATACTTAAACTTCTGAGGCAGTTCCACACCTTTGGCATCGTGGCTGCACCGGGTTACACTCCCACCAGCAGTGCAGGAGGCTTCCCTTCTCTCCACCTCCTCTCTGACACTTGTTATTTCCTGTCTGCTTCCTTCTAGCCATGCTGACCACAGTGAGCTGCCATGGCCTTGCAGTTTGGATTTGCATTTTCCTGAGACTTCATGATGGTGAACAAGTTTTCATGCACCTACTGGCCCTCTTTCTGTCTTCTTCGGAGAAATCTCTGCTTCCATCTTTTGACCAGGTTTTCATTGGCTTGTTTTTTTTCTTGTGGAGACGTGCGAGTTGATTGCATCTTTGGGCTTTTCACCCCTTGTCCGATGTGTGGTTTGCAAACATCCTCTCCCAATCGTTGTGGTGTCTTAGTATTCAGTTGATGGTTTCCTTGAGTGGGCAGAAGTGTGTGCGTTTGATGTGGTCCCGTTTGTTTCTTGTTTCCTTTGTTGCCCTTGCCCAGTCAGACATGCTTCTTCCAAATAGGCGGCTCAGACAGATGGCAAAGAGCACTCTGCCTAGGTCTTCTCCTACAAGGTTCACGGTTTCAAGTCTGCCATTCAAGGCTTTAATCCATTTCAGGTGGTGTGTGTGCCAGGTGTAACATCATGGTGTACTCTCGTTGTGTTCCATGTGGCTGTGCAGGCTTCCCAGCACCGTTTATTGTAGAGACTCTCCTTCCTCCGCTGTCTCCACTTGGCTCCCTGGTCCAAAATGGGCTGTCCATGTAAGTTTGAGTTGGGCTCTGGGCTCTCAATTGTTTTGCATGGGTCTTCATGCCTGTTTTGGGGCCCAGACTGTGCCGTTTCGGTACCTAGCGCTTCGTCCTCTATGTTGAAATCAGAAATTGTGACACGTGCTGCTTTGTTCGTTTTCCTGAGGATTCCTTTGCCTAGTCAGGGTCTCGTGTTGCTGGCTAGAAACTTTAGGATTCTCTCTTCTTCTCTGTGGCAAATACTGCTGCAACTTTGACTGGGATTGCATGGAATCCAGAGATTCCTTACTGCGGTATGAACCTTTCAAGTGTGTTAATCCTTCCATTCCTAGATCCCTCGATATCTTTTTTTTTCTTGTGTCTTCTTGAGTTTCTTTCCCCAAAGGTTTGCTAGTTTTTGAATTAACATAGAATTCACCTGTTTTGCTAAGGTTATTCACAGAGATCCTATTCTTCGTAATGGCAAGCTCCTGTTTTTTTGTTTTTTTTTTCCTTAGCTTCAGTTTTTCTGTTCTTTGCAACTTTTAATTGGTTTTGTTTTGGCACAAGTGCATTGCTGTGCTCACATCTGCTGGCAATGCTCCTGTATTTGCTGTGGAAGTCTGGCCCTGTCCAACGTCCCTTCCCATCTGCCTCTACTCTACCTCGGACGCCTGCACCAGAACAACTGAAGCAGTGGTGAGGAGGCCCAAACCGAGGATTCCACCCAGCCCATACTGGGCCACAGACCCAGAAGGTGCGGACCTCACCACTGCACCACCGGCCGGCCACTTACATGTTCAGTGGCAACGTGCAGTTGAGTGCAACGGGAGTTAAATATACTAGTGAGCCCAACTCTAGCACTGTGTAGATGAGGCTAGGTTGTTTTTCGGGTCCATTGTGATGTCAGAGGATTTGTCATAATTGTGTCTCTGAGGTCCAGCATGCTTCCTGGATACAGGTTTCAGAGCCTGCTTGGAGCAGTCTCATAACTCACCCTTCCCAGTTAGCCCATGCTTGACCTTCGCTGCCGTTTTTTGGCTTGTGAATTTCTCTGACTTTCAAACGTTCCAGCAGAGTCTGTCTAAAGACGGACATCATCTTTCATTGTGGATAATTCAGGTGTGATTTCTGTTCACCTTCCATTTTCTGGGTCCTCTTTTTCTTTTCCATAGTATACTCGTCATGGTCTTTCTCAGCTATCTCCCTTAGACATGCTTATCAGTCCGTTCTCCTTCATTCCGAGGGATTAGTTTGTATTTCTTTAATCGCTGTATGTTCTCTAGGGTGAGGTGTGAGTGCTTTCGTGACTCTTGGTTGTTGTCCTTGAATTTGCACCGGTCACTTGTAGGACTCTTGGCTACCCTAGCCTAGGTCAAACTAAGCACTGAGAACACGTGGTCATGTGGGTTGGTTTGACATCCTGAGATCAGAAACTCCAAATTCGAGGTGGTCCTGGCAACCCCCTTCACGGACACAATGTTTCCAAGACAACTTAGACAAATCGGATGAATTCCACTCTCCAGGAAAGATATTTTTCTGTCTCTTTTCCGGATTTGGGAAGTTTCGAACTTGACCCCTGATCCTTGAACGTTCCCCTAGATTCCGTCCAGATACGGGCTTACTTAATTTTTATAGGGTGTGCCATTTGTTTGCCCTACATCCTCTACCCTGGCCTGTTTATTTTTCTTGAAACACAACTGTAAAGTTCTAATTTTCGTGCAACTTCCTTACATATGGTGTCAAAACACATAATCAATAATCCTTCTACGGCAAGAGGTAGGGGGAGAGAATTTCGATGGAGGCAAACAGAGCACACTAGCCTGGGAGGGCAGCCTTCACGAAGGAACGAAGCCCTGTGGAAGAGGGTGCTTTTCAGCACCCTTGTAGAGCACTTCCAAACAAAGAGACATACCCCAAGCGTGACAGGGCTCCATTCCTTCAAGGCTTCCAAGACATCTCTTGGGACACATTACCATGTGCCCAGTGGGCCCACGTGACACCAGAGCTTCGGAAAAAGAGACTGACCTGCAAAGAATGCTATGGGCCTTGGAAAGGAGGCATCGATTCTTCTCTTCAATGTCCTCAAGACATCTTTCTTGACTTTGCATTATGCTTAAGGCACAAGGGCACTGTAGGTGTGATGAACGCCAAGTCCGGCCACTTGTTTCCAATGAAGTTGCAAGCTTGAATCAGCATGACCTCCCCATAGACTTGAATAGATGACAATGTTCTCCTCTCCGTGCCTGTCCCTCTATTCTCACTTGTGGCCTAGGGTTCCTTTCTTATCCCTTGCATCAGACTCTGTTTTATCTCTTCTAGTTTCTGTGCCTGCTTTCTGTTTGCCAAACCTGTTTCTGGGTATCTGTCCCTTTAATAGCCTAGCCTAGGCCAATCCTCAGACTGTAACCATGCGGCCACCCTGGGGGACATGTTCACCGTGATGTCATAAGCGACCTCAAAATTCGAAGTTGTCCTGACAACCTCCGTGCACACAGAGTTTCACAGCCATCTCAGACCAGTCTGACTCCTCACCCTGTCTAGGTAGGATAGTTTTCCTTTTTCTGCAATTGTTGTCAGTTTCTATCTTTCTCCTTGAACTTCGAAAGGGCTCCTACATTCTCTCTAGACACTGGTTTCACTCCTGTAAGATTATCCTGGGTTTTATCTCTTATATCTTGGGTAGATGGCAAAATGGGTGGACCTTACCCAGAAAAAGTCCTGGACTCCCTCACAAGTTGAAGTTGCCCAGGGAATGTTCTGATGCACAATGATGGTGTCATCTCGTGGCACTCTGCCAATTCCACCTTGGCAGGTCACAAGTTTTCCTTCCTTCTGCCTTTGGGAAGTGTACCAGATACTTCCATAGATTGTAATATTCTTATGGTTCCTTTTCTTGTGCGTATTGATAACGTATCCTCACAATTGCTGCTTATTTATGATCTCTGCCCGCACCATACCATGAAATCTATATTTCCTAACACTACTAATGTGATATGCACTCGTAAGGTGAAACAGTGAGGCCCGGGCCGCCCAAGCGGAATGTGGGCACTTACCTGCTCCACCACAGGGCCGGCCCTGAATTGTACTTTTGGACCAACCTTTTGCCTGAACTTGGGAAGACGTGGGCCTGTTTGGATTATTCGTGAAGGTGATTAGTAATAACATCATGGACGGTAACATTTTCCGTTCGTTCATGGGTTTAGGACTGATCATGTTCTCTTCGTAGTATTCCTCTTCACCTATTTGGAATGGTCTGCCTTTCTGTAGCATCTGTAAGCATTTGGAGGTGATTTTCCATCCTTGGAAGTTCACCTTCTGTAAACTCTTTCCGCCCCCAAAGCTTTATGACATCATTCTGGACCCCTTTTTGGATTTTTGATTTGAGGTGAATTTATAGCCATGACCCTGCATTAGAACGTACTATAACTTCCAGATTCACATCCTCATTGCTTTAGACTTCTGTGTAGCTTACATCATCTTCACCAGTGTAAGACTAATCACAGGCCCTCACCACACACTTGTGCCTAATCTTCTCTTTCACCCTCCGTCACCGCCCCTCTTTGCCTCTGGGAGCCCGCATGCAAATGTTCAGTGCCACCTGTTGGTTAGTGCTTGCTTTTTCTTCTCCTTGTAAGTGAGATTCTATGGTATTTGAATTTCTCACTGGGGCTTGTTACACTTCCCCTAAAACCCTCACAGCCATTCTGGTGGTCACAAACGGCTGGATTGCATCATTTGTTCCGGCTGAGTGGTATACCATTGTGTGGCTATAGCCCATCTTCCTTCTCCAATCATCCCTTGCTGGACACCAGGGTGCTTTCCAAGTCTTGGATATCAGGAGTAAGACTGTGGTGAACACAGCCATGCACATGTCTTTATGCGGTAGTCTTTCTGACTTTTTTGGATAAGCAAGCGGCAGATTAATAGCTGGGTCATACGGGACATGGATACTTAAACTTCTGAGGCAGTTCCACACCTTTGGCATCGTGGCTGCACCGGGTTACACTCCCACCAGCAGTGCAGGAGGCTTCCCTTCTCTCCACCTCCTCTCTGACACTTGTTATTTCCTGTCTGCTTCCTTCTAGCCATGCTGACCACAGTGAGCTGCCATGGCCTTGCAGTTTGGATTTGCATTTTCCTGAGACTTCATGATGGTGAACAAGTTTTCATGCACCTACTGGCCCTCTTTCTGTCTTCTTCGGAGAAATCTCTGCTTCCATCTTTTGACCAGGTTTTCATTGGCTTGTTTTTTTTCTTGTGGAGACGTGCGAGTTGATTGCATCTTTGGGCTTTTCACCCCTTGTCCGATGTGTGGTTTGCAAACATCCTCTCCCAATCGTTGTGGTGTCTTAGTATTCAGTTGATGGTTTCCTTGAGTGGGCAGAAGTGTGTGCGTTTGATGTGGTCCCGTTTGTTTCTTGTTTCCTTTGTTGCCCTTGCCCAGTCAGACATGCTTCTTCCAAATAGGCGGCTCAGACAGATGGCAAAGAGCACTCTGCCTAGGTCTTCTCCTACAAGGTTCACGGTTTCAAGTCTGCCATTCAAGGCTT
Organism: Equus asinus; assembly: GCF_041296235.1. Taxonomy (NCBI): domain Eukaryota; kingdom Metazoa; phylum Chordata; class Mammalia; order Perissodactyla; family Equidae; genus Equus; species Equus asinus. The sequence continues at coordinate 4,942,046 of NC_091810.1, forward strand.
TAATCCATTTCAGGTGGTGTGTGTGCCAGGTGTAACATCATGGTGTACTCTCGTTGTGTTCCATGTGGCTGTGCAGGCTTCCCAGCACCGTTTATTGTAGAGACTCTCCTTCCTCCGCTGTCTCCACTTGGCTCCCTGGTCCAAAATGGGCTGTCCATGTAAGTTTGAGTTGGGCTCTGGGCTCTCAATTGTTTTGCATGGGTCTTCATGCCTGTTTTGGGGCCCAGACTGTGCCGTTTCGGTACCTAGCGCTTCGTCCTCTATGTTGAAATCAGAAATTGTGACACGTGCTGCTTTGTTCGTTTTCCTGAGGATTCCTTTGCCTAGTCAGGGTCTCGTGTTGCTGGCTAGAAACTTTAGGATTCTCTCTTCTTCTCTGTGGCAAATACTGCTGCAACTTTGACTGGGATTGCATGGAATCCAGAGATTCCTTACTGCGGTATGAACCTTTCAAGTGTGTTAATCCTTCCATTCCTAGATCCCTCGATATCTTTTTTTTTCTTGTGTCTTCTTGAGTTTCTTTCCCCAAAGGTTTGCTAGTTTTTGAATTAACATAGAATTCACCTGTTTTGCTAAGGTTATTCACAGAGATCCTATTCTTCGTAATGGCAAGCTCCTGTTTTTTTGTTTTTTTTTTCCTTAGCTTCAGTTTTTCTATTCTTTGCAACTTTTAATTGGTTTTGTTTTGGCACAAGTGCATTGCTGTGCTCACATCTGCTGGCAATGCTCCTGTATTTGCTGTGGAAGTCTGGCCCTGTCCAACGTCCCTTCCCATCTGCCTCTACTCTACCTCGGACGCCTGCACCAGAACAACTGAAGCAGTGGTGAGGAGGCCCAAACCGAGGATTCCACCCAGCCCATACTGGGCCACAGACCCAGAAGGTGCGGACCTCACCACTGCACCACCGGCCGGCCACTTACATGTTCAGTGGCAACGTGCAGTTGAGTGCAACGGGAGTTAAATATACTAGTGAGCCCAACTCTAGCACTGTGTAGATGAGGCTAGGTTGTTTTTCGGGTCCATTGTGATGTCAGAGGATTTGTCATAATTGTGTCTCTGAGGTCCAGCATGCTTCCTGGATACAGGTTTCAGAGCCTGCTTGGAGCAGTCTCATAACTCACCCTTCCCAGTTAGCCCATGCTTGACCTTCGCTGCCGTTTTTTGGCTTGTGAATTTCTCTGACTTTCAAACGTTCCAGCAGAGTCTGTCTAAAGACGGACATCATCTTTCATTGTGGATAATTCAGGTGTGATTTCTGTTCACCTTCCATTTTCTGGGTCCTCTTTTTCTTTTCCATAGTATACTCGTCATGGTCTTTCTCAGCTATCTCCCTTAGACATGCTTATCAGTCCGTTCTCCTTCATTCCGAGGGATTAGTTTGTATTTCTTTAATCGCTGTATGTTCTCTAGGGTGAGGTGTGAGTGCTTTCGTGACTCTTGGTTGTTGTCCTTGAATTTGCACCGGTCACTTGTAGGACTCTTGGCTACCCTAGCCTAGGTCAAACTAAGCACTGAGAACACGTGGTCATGTGGGTTGGTTTGACATCCTGAGATCAGAAACTCCAAATTCGAGGTGGTCCTGGCAACCCCCTTCACGGACACAATGTTTCCAAGACAACTTAGACAAATCGGATGAATTCCACTCTCCAGGAAAGATATTTTTCTGTCTCTTTTCCGGATTTGGGAAGTTTCGAACTTGACCCCTGATCCTTGAACGTTCCCCTAGATTCCGTCCAGATACGGGCTTACTTAATTTTTATAGGGTGTGCCATTTGTTTGCCCTACATCCTCTACGCTGGCCTGTTTATTTTTCTTGAAACACAACTGTAAAGTTCTAATTTTCGTGCAACTTCCTTACATATGGTGTCAAAACACATAATCAATAATCCTTCTACGGCAAGAGGTAGGGGGAGAGAATTTCGATGGAGGCAAACAGAGCACACTAGCCTGGGAGGGCAGCCTTCACGAAGGAACGAAGCCCTGTGGAAGAGGGTGCTTTTCAGCACCCTTGTAGAGCACTTCCAAACAAAGAGACATACCCCAAGCGTGACAGGGCTCCATTCCTTCAAGGCTTCCAAGACATCTCTTGGGACACATTACCATGTGCCCAGTGGGCCCACGTGACACCAGAGCTTCGGAAAAAGAGACTGACCTGCAAAGAATGCTATGGGCCTTGGAAAGGAGGCATCGATTCTTCTCTTCAATGTCCTCAAGACATCTTTCTTGACTTTGCATTATGCTTAAGGCACAAGGGCACTGTAGGTGTGATGAACCCCAAGTCCGGCCACTTGTTTCCAATGAAGTTGCAAGCTTGAATCAGCATGACCTCCCCATAGACTTGAATAGATGACAATGTTCTCCTCTCCGTGCCTGTCCCTCTATTCTCACTTGTGGCCTAGGGTTCCTTTCTTATCCCTTGCATCAGACTCTGTTTTATCTCTTCTAGTTTCTGTGCCTGCTTTCTGTTTGCCAAACCTGTTTCTGGGTATCTGTCCCTTTAATAGCCTAGCCTAGGCCAATCCTCAGACTGTAACCATGCGGCCACCCTGGGGGACATGTTCACCGTGATGTCATAAGCGACCTCAAAATTCGAAGTTGTCCTGACAACCTCCGTGCACACAGAGTTTCACAGCCATCTCAGACCAGTCTGACTCCTCACCCTGTCTAGGTAGGATAGTTTTCCTTTTTCTGCAATTGTTGTCAGTTTCTATCTTTCTCCTTGAACTTCGAAAGGGCTCCTACATTCTCTCTAGACACTGGTTTCACTCCTGTAAGATTATCCTGGGTTTTATCTCTTATATCTTGGGTAGATGGCAAAATGGGTGGACCTTACCCAGAAAAAGTCCTGGACTCCCTCACAAGTTGAAGTTGCCCAGGGAATGTTCTGATGCACAATGATGGTGTCATCTCGTGGCACTCTGCCAATTCCACCTTGGCAGGTCACAAGTTTTCCTTCCTTCTGCCTTTGGGAAGTGTACCAGATACTTCCATAGATTGTAATATTCTTATGGTTCCTTTTCTTGTGCGTATTGATAACGTATCCTCACAATTGCTGCTTATTTATGATCTCTGCCCGCACCATACCATGAAATCTATATTTCCTAACACTACTAATGTGATATGCACTCGTAAGGTGAAACAGTGAGGCCCGGGCCGCCCAAGCGGAATGTGGGCACTTACCTGCTCCACCACAGGGCCGGCCCTGAATTGTACTTTTGGACCAACCTTTTGCCTGAACTTGGGAAGACGTGGGCCTGTTTGGATTATTCGTGAAGGTGATTAGTAATAACATCATGGACGGTAACATTTTCCGTTCGTTCATGGGTTTAGGACTGATCATGTTCTCTTCGTAGTATTCCTCTTCACCTATTTGGAATGGTCTGCCTTTCTGTAGCATCTGTAAGCATTTGGAGGTGATTTTCCATCCTTGGAAGTTCACCTTCTGTAAACTCTTTCCGCCCCCAAAGCTTTATGACATCATTCTGGACCCCTTTTTGGATTTTTGATTTGAGGTGAATTTATAGCCATGACCCTGCATTAGAACGTACTATAACTTCCAGATTCACATCCTCATTGCTTTAGACTTCTGTGTAGCTTACATCATCTTCACCAGTGTAAGACTAATCACAGGCCCTCACCACACACTTGTGCCTAATCTTCTCTTTCACCCTCCGTCACCGCCCCTCTTTGCCTCTGGGAGCCCGCATACAAATGTTCAGTGCCACCTGTTGGTTAGTGCTTGCTTTTTCTTCTCCTTGTAAGTGAGATTCTATGGTATTTGAATTTCTCACTGGGGCTTGTTACACTTCCCCTAAAACCCTCACAGCCATTCTGGTGGTCACAAACGGCTGGATTGCATCATTTGTTCCGGCTGAGTGGTATACCATTGTGTGGCTATAGCCCATCTTCCTTCTCCAATCATCCCTTGCTGGACACCAGGGTGCTTTCCAAGTCTTGGATATCAGGAGTAAGACTGTGGTGAACACAGCCATGCACATGTCTTTATGCGGTAGTCTTTCTGACTTTTTTGGATAAGCAAGCGGCAGATTAATAGCTGGGTCATACGGGACATGGATACTTAAACTTCTGAGGCAGTTCCACACCTTTGGCATCGTGGCTGCACCGGGTTACACTCCCACCAGCAGTGCAGGAGGCTTCCCTTCTCTGCACCTCCTCTCTGACACTTGTTATTTCCTGTCTGCTTCCTTCTAGCCATGCTGACCACAGTGAGCTGCCATGGCCTTGCAGTTTGGATTTGCATTTTCCTGAGACTTCATGATGGTGAACAAGTTTTCATGCACCTACTGGCCCTCTTTCTGTCTTCTTCGGAGAAATCTCTGCTTCCATCTTTTGACCAGGTTTTCATTGGCTTGTTTTTTTTCTTGTGGAGACGTGCGAGTTGATTGTATCTTTGGGCTTTTCACCCCTTGTCCGATGTGTGGTTTGCAAACATCCTCTCCCAATCGTTGTGGTGTCTTAGTATTCAGTTGATGGTTTCCTTGAGTGGGCAGAAGTGTGTGCATTTGATGTGGTCCCGTTTGTTTCTTGTTTCCTTTGTTGCCCTTGCCCAGTCAGACATGCTTCTTCCAAATAGGCGGCTCAGACAGATGGCAAAGAGCACTCTGCCTAGGTCTTCTCCTACAAGGTTCACGGTTTCAAGTCTGCCATTCAAGGCTTTAATCCATTTCAGGTGGTGTGTGTGCCAGGTGTAACATCATGGTGTACTCTCGTTGTGTTCCATGTGGCTGTGCAGGCTTCCCAGCACCGTTTATTGTAGAGACTCTCCTTCCTCCGCTGTCTCCACTTGGCTCCCTGGTCCAAAATGGGCTGTCCATGTAAGTTTGAGTTGGGCTCTGGGCTCTCAATTGTTTTGCATGGGTCTTCATGCCTGTTTTGGGGCCCAGACTGTGCCGTTTCGGTACCTAGCGCTTCGTCCTCTATGTTGAAATCAGAAATTGTGACACGTGCTGCTTTGTTCGTTTTCCTGAGGATTCCTTTGCCTAGTCAGGGTCTCGTGTTGCTGGCTAGAAACTTTAGGATTCTCTCTTCTTCTGTGTGGCAAATACTGCTGCAACTTTGACTGGGATTGCATGGAATCCAGAGATTCCTTACTGCGGTATGAACCTTTCAAGTGTGTTAATCCTTCCATTCCTAGATCCCTCGATATCTTTTTTTTTCTTGTGTCTTCTTGAGTTTCTTTCCCCAAAGGTTTGCTAGTTTTTGAATTAACATAGAATTCACCTGTTTTGCTAAGGTTATTCACAGAGATCCTATTCTTCGTAATGGCAAGCTCCTGTTTTTTTGTTTTTTTTTTCCTTAGCTTCAGTTTTTCTATTCTTTGCAACTTTTAATTGGTTTTGTTTTGGCACAAGTGCATTGCTGTGCTCACATCTGCTGGCAATGCTCCTGTATTTGCTGTGGAAGTCTGGCCCTGTCCAACGTCCCTTCCCATCTGCCTCTACTCTACCTCGGACGCCTGCACCAGAACAACTGAAGCAGTGGTGAGGAGGCCCAAACCGAGGATTCCACCCAGCCCATACTGGGCCACAGACCCAGAAGGTGCGGACCTCACCACTGCACCACCGGCCGGCCACTTACATGTTCAGTGGCAACGTGCAGTTGAGTGCAACGGGAGTTAAATATACTAGTGAGCCCAACTCTAGCACTGTGTAGATGAGGCTAGGTTGTTTTTCGGGTCCATTGTGATGTCAGAGGATTTGTCATAATTGTGTCTCTGAGGTCCAGCATGCTTCCTGGATACAGGTTTCAGAGCCTGCTTGGAGCAGTCTCATAACTCACCCTTCCCAGTTAGCCCATGCTTGACCTTCGCTGCCGTTTTTTGGCTTGTGAATTTCTCTGACTTTCAAACGTTCCAGCAGAGTCTGTCTAAAGACGGACATCATCTTTCATTGTGGATAATTCAGGTGTGATTTCTGTTCACCTTCCATTTTCTGGGTCCTCTTTTTCTTTTCCATAGTATACTCGTCATGGTCTTTCTCAGCTATCTCCCTTAGACATGCTTATCAGTCCGTTCTCCTTCATTCCGAGGGATTAGTTTGTATTTCTTTAATCGCTGTATGTTCTCTAGGGTGAGGTGTGAGTGCTTTCGTGACTCTTGGTTGTTGTCCTTGAATTTGCACCGGTCACTTGTAGGACTCTTGGCTACCCTAGCCTAGGTCAAACTAAGCACTGAGAACACGTGGTCATGTGGGTTGGTTTGACATCCTGAGATCAGAAACTCCAAATTCGAGGTGGTCCTGGCAACCCCCTTCACGGACACAATGTTTCCAAGACAACTTAGACAAATCGGATGAATTCCACTCTCCAGGAAAGATATTTTTCTGTCTCTTTTCCGGATTTGGGAAGTTTCGAACTTGACCCCTGATCCTTGAACGTTCCCCTAGATTCCGTCCAGATACGGGCTTACTTAATTTTTATAGGGTGTGCCATTTGTTTGCCCTACATCCTCTACGCTGGCCTGTTTATTTTTCTTGAAACACAACTGTAAAGTTCTAATTTTCGTGCAACTTCCTTACATATGGTGTCAAAACACATAATCAATAATCCTTCTACGGCAAGAGGTAGGGGGAGAGAATTTCGATGGAGGCAAACAGAGCACACTAGCCTGGGAGGGCAGCCTTCACGAAGGAACGAAGCCCTGTGGAAGAGGGTGCTTTTCAGCACCCTTGTAGAGCACTTCCAAACAAAGAGACATACCCCAAGCGTGACAGGGCTCCATTCCTTCAAGGCTTCCAAGACATCTCTTGGGACACATTACCATGTGCCCAGTGGGCCCACGTGACACCAGAGCTTCGGAAAAAGAGACTGACCTTCAAAGAATGCTATGGGCCTTGGAAAGGAGGCATCGATTCTTCTCTTCAATGTCCTCAAGACATCTTTCTTGACTTTGCATTATGCTTAAGGCACAAGGGCACTGTAGGTGTGATGAACGCCAAGTCCGGCCACTTGTTTCCAATGAAGTTGCAAGCTTGAATCAGCATGACCTCCCCATAGACTTGAATAGATGACAATGTTCTCCTCTCCGTGCCTGTCCCTCTATTCTCACTTGTGGCCTAGGGTTCCTTTCTTATCCCTTGCATCAGACTCTGTTTTATCTCTTCTAGTTTCTGTGCCTGCTTTCTGTTTGCCAAACCTGTTTCTGGGTATCTGTCCCTTTAATAGCCTAGCCTAGGCCAATCCTCAGACTGTAACCATGCGGCCACCCTGGGGGACATGTTCACCGTGATGTCATAAGCGACCTCAAAATTCGAAGTTGTCCTGACAACCTCCGTGCACACAGAGTTTCACAGCCATCTCAGACCAGTCTGACTCCTCACCCTGTCTAGGTAGGATAGTTTTCCTTTTTCTGCAATTGTTGTCAGTTTCTATCTTTCTCCTTGAACTTCGAAAGGGCTCCTACATTCTCTCTAGACACTGGTTTCACTCCTGTAAGATTATCCTGGGTTTTATCTCTTATATCTTGGGTAGATGGCAAAATGGGTGGACCTTACCCAGAAAAAGTCCTGGACTCCCTCACAAGTTGAAGTTGCCCAGGGAATGTTCTGATGCACAATGATGGTGTCATCTCGTGGCACTCTGCCAATTCCACCTTGGCAGGTCACAAGTTTTCCTTCCTTCTGCCTTTGGGAAGTGTACCAGATACTTCCATAGATTGTAATATTCTTATGGTTCCTTTTCTTGTGCGTATTGATAACGTATCCTCACAATTGCTGCTTATTTATGATCTCTGCCCGCACCATACCATGAAATCTATATTTCCTAACACTACTAATGTGATATGCACTCGTAAGGTGAAACAGTGAGGCCCGGGCCGCCCAAGCGGAATGTGGGCACTTACCTGCTCCACCACAGGGCCGGCCCTGAATTGTACTTTTGGACCAACCTTTTGCCTGAACTTGGGAAGACGTGGGCCTGTTTGGATTATTCGTGAAGGTGATTAGTAATAACATCATGGACGGTAACATTTTCCGTTCGTTCATGGGTTTAGGACTGATCATGTTCTCTTCGTAGTATTCCTCTTCACCTATTTGGAATGGTCTGCCTTTCTGTAGCATCTGTAAGCATTTGGAGGTGATTTTCCATCCTTGGAAGTTCACCTTCTGTAAACTCTTTCCGCCCCCAAAGCTTTATGACATCATTCTGGACCCCTTTTTGGATTTTTGATTTGAGGTGAATTTATAGCCATGACCCTGCATTAGAACGTACTATAACTTCCAGATTCACGTCCTCATTGCTTTAGACTTCTGTGTAGCTTACATCATCTTCACCAGTGTAAGACTAATCACAGGCCCTCACCACACACTTGTGCCTAATCTTCTCTTTCACCCTCCGTCACCGCCCCTCTTTGCCTCTGGGAGCCCGCATACAAATGTTCAGTGCCACCTGTTGGTTAGTGCTTGCTTTTTCTTCTCCTTGTAAGTGAGATTCTATGGTATTTGAATTTCTCACTGGGGCTTGTTACACTTCCCCTAAAACCCTCACAGCCATTCTGGTGGTCACAAACGGCTGGATTGCATCATTTGTTCCGGCTGAGTGGTATACCATTGTGTGGCTATAGCCCATCTTCCTTCTCCAATCATCCCTTGCTGGACACCAGGGTGCTTTCCAAGTCTTGGATATCAGGAGTAAGACTGTGGTGAACACAGCCATGCACATGTCTTTATGCGGTAGTCTTTCTGACTTTTTTGGATAAGCAAGCGGCAGATTAATAGCTGGGTCATACGGGACATGGATACTTAAACTTCTGAGGCAGTTCCACACCTTTGGCATCGTGGCTGCACCGGGTTACACTCCCACCAGCAGTGCAGGAGGCTTCCCTTCTCTGCACCTCCTCTCTGACACTTGTTATTTCCTGTCTGCTTCCTTCTAGCCATGCTGACCACAGTGAGCTGCCATGGCCTTGCAGTTTGGATTTGCATTTTCCTGAGACTTCATGATGGTGAACAAGTTTTCATGCACCTACTGGCCCTCTTTCTGTCTTCTTCGGAGAAATCTCTGCTTCCATCTTTTGACCAGGTTTTCATTGGCTTGTTTTTTTTCTTGTGGAGACGTGCGAGTTGATTGCATCTTTGGGCTTTTCACCCCTTGTCCGATGTGTGGTTTGCAAACATCCTCTCCCAATCGTTGTGGTGTCTTAGTATTCAGTTGATGGTTTCCTTGAGTGGGCAGAAGTGTGTGCGTTTGATGTGGTCCCGTTTGTTTCTTGTTTCCTTTGTTGCCCTTGCCCAGTCAGACATGCTTCTTCCAAATAGGCGGCTCAGACAGATGGCAAAGAGCACTCTGCCTAGGTCTTCTCCTACAAGGTTCACGGTTTCAAGTCTGCCATTCAAGGCTTTAATCCATTTCAGGTGGTGTGTGTGCCAGGTGTAACATCATGGTGTACTCTCGTTGTGTTCCATGTGGCTGTGCAGGCTTCCCAGCACCGTTTATTGTAGAGACTCTCCTTCCTCCGCTGTCTCCACTTGGCTCCCTGGTCCAAAATGGGCTGTCCATGTAAGTTTGAGTTGGGCTCTGGGCTCTCAATTGTTTTGCATGGGTCTTCATGCCTGTTTTGGGGCCCAGACTGTGCCGTTTCGGTACCTAGCGCTTCGTCCTCTATGTTGAAATCAGAAATTGTGACACGTGCTGCTTTGTTCGTTTTCCTGAGGATTCCTTTGCCTAGTCAGGGTCTCGTGTTGCTGGCTAGAAACTTTAGGATTCTCTCTTCTTCTCTGTGGCAAATACTGCTGCAACTTTGACTGGGATTGCATGGAATCCAGAGATTCCTTACTGCGGTATGAACCTTTCAAGTGTGTTAATCCTTCCATTCCTCGATCCCTCGATATCTTTTTTTTTCTTGTGTCTTCTTGAGTTTCTTTCCCCAAAGGTTTGCTAGTTTTTGAATTAACATAGAATTCACCTGTTTTGCTAAGGTTATTCACAGAGATCCTATTCTTCGTAATGGCAAGCTCCTGTTTTTTTGTTTTTTTTTTCCTTAGCTTCAGTTTTTCTGTTCTTTGCAACTTTTAATTGGTTTTGTTTTGGCACAAGTGCATTGCTGTGCTCACATCTGCTGGCAATGCTCCTGTATTTGCTGTGGAAGTCTGGCCCTGTCCAACGTCCCTTCCCATCTGCCTCTACTCTACCTCGGACGCCTGCACCAGAACAACTGAAGCAGTGGTGAGGGGGCCCAAACCGAGGATTCCACCCAGCCCATACTGGGCCACAGACCCAGAAGGTGCGGACCTCACCACTGCACCACCGGCCGGCCACTTACATGTTCAGTGGCAACGTGCAGTTGAGTGCAACGGGAGTTAAATATACTAGTGAGCCCAACTCTAGCACTGTGTAGATGAGGCTAGGTTGTTTTTCGGGTCCATTGTGATGTCAGAGGATTTGTCATAATTGTGTCTCTGAGGTCCAGCATGCTTCCTGGATACAGGTTTCAGAGCCTGCTTGGAGCAGTCTCATAACTCACCCTTCCCAGTTAGCCCATGCTTGACCTTCGCTGCCGTTTTTTGGCTTGTGAATTTCTCTGACTTTCAAACGTTCCAGCAGAGTCTGTCTAAAGACGGACATCATCTTTCATTGTGGATAATTCAGGTGTGATTTCTGTTCACCTTCCATTTTCTGGGTCCTCTTTTTCTTTTCCATAGTATACTCGTCATGGTCTTTCTCAGCTATCTCCCTTAGACATGCTTATCAGTCCGTTCTCCTTCATTCCGAGGGATTAGTTTGTATTTCTTTAATCGCTGTATGTTCTCTAGGGTGAGGTGTGAGTGCTTTCGTGACTCTTGGTTGTTGTCCTTGAATTTGCACCGGTCACTTGTAGGACTCTTGGCTACCCTAGCCTAGGTCAAACTAAGCACTGAGAACACGTGGTCATGTGGGTTGGTTTGACATCCTGAGATCAGAAACTCCAAATTCGAGGTGGTCCTGGCAACCCCCTTCACGGACACAATGTTTCCAAGACAACTTAGACAAATCGGATGAATTCCACTCTCCAGGAAAGATATTTTTCTGTCTCTTTTCCGGATTTGGGAAGTTTCGAACTTGACCCCTGATCCTTGAACGTTCCCCTAGATTCCGTCCAGATACGGGCTTACTTAATTTTTATAGGGTGTGCCATTTGTTTGCCCTACATCCTCTACCCTGGCCTGTTTATTTTTCTTGAAACACAACTGTAAAGTTCTAATTTTCGTGCAACTTCCTTACATATGGTGTCAAAACACATAATCAATAATCCTTCTACGGCAAGAGGTAGGGGGAGAGAATTTCGATGGAGGCAAACAGAGCACACTAGCCTGGGAGGGCAGCCTTCACGAAGGAACGAAGCCCTGTGGAAGAGGGTGCTTTTCAGCACCCTTGTAGAGCACTTCCAAACAAAGAGACATACCCCAAGCGTGACAGGGCTCCATTCCTTCAAGGCTTCCAAGACATCTCTTGGGACACATTACCATGTGCCCAGTGGGCCCACGTGACACCAGAGCTTCGGAAAAAGAGACTGACCTGCAAAGAATGCTATGGGCCTTGGAAAGGAGGCATCGATTCTTCTCTTCAATGTCCTCAAGACATCTTTCTTGACTTTGCATTATGCTTAAGGCACAAGGGCACTGTAGGTGTGATGAACGCCAAGTCCGGCCACTTGTTTCCAATGAAGTTGCAAGCTTGAATCAGCATGACCTCCCCATAGACTTGAATAGATGACAATGTTCTCCTCTCCGTGCCTGTCCCTCTATTCTCACTTGTGGCCTAGGGTTCCTTTCTTATCCCTTGCATCAGACTCTGTTTTATCTCTTCTAGTTTCTGTGCCTGCTTTCTGTTTGCCAAACCTGTTTCTGGGTATCTGTCCCTTTAATAGCCTAGCCTAGGCCAATCCTCAGACTGTAACCATGCGGCCACCCTGGGGGACATGTTCACCGTGATGTCATAAGCGACCTCAAAATTCGAAGTTGTCCTGACAACCTCCGTGCACACAGAGTTTCACAGCCATCTCAGACCAGTCTGACTCCTCACCCTGTCTAGGTAGGATAGTTTTCCTTTTTCTGCAATTGTTGTCAGTTTCTATCTTTCTCCTTGAACTTCGAAAGGGCTCCTACATTCTCTCTAGACACTGGTTTCACTCCTGTAAGATTATCCTGGGTTTTATCTCTTATATCTTGGGTAGATGGCAAAATGGGTGGACCTTACCCAGAAAAAGTCCTGGACTCCCTCACAAGTTGAAGTTGCCCAGGGAATGTTCTGATGCACAATGATGGTGTCATCTCGTGGCACTCTGCCAATTCCACCTTGGCAGGTCACAAGTTTTCCTTCCTTCTGCCTTTGGGAAGTGTACCAGATACTTCCATAGATTGTAATATTCTTATGGTTCCTTTTCTTGTGCGTATTGATAACGTATCCTCACAATTGCTGCTTATTTATGATCTCTGCCCGCACCATACCATGAAATCTATATTTCCTAACACTACTAATGTGATATGCACTCGTAATGTGAAACAGTGAGGCCCGGGCCGCCCAAGCAGAATGTGGGCACTTACCTGCTCCACCACAGGGCCGGCCCTGAATTGTACTTTTGGACCAACCTTTTGCCTGAACTTGGGAAGACGTGGGCCTGTTTGGATTATTCGTGAAGGTGATTAGTAATAACATCATGGACAGTAACATTTTCCGTTCGTTCATGGGTTTAGGACTGATCATGTTCTCTTCGTAGTATTCCTCTTCACCTATTTGGAATGGTCTGCCTTTCTGTAGCATCTGTAAGCATTTGGAGGTGATTTTCCATCCTTGGAAGTTCACCTTCTGTAAACTCTTTCCGCCCCCAAAGCTTTATGACATCATTCTGGACCCCTTTTTGGATTTTTGATTTGAGGTGAATTTATAGCCATGACCCTGCATTAGAACGTACTATAACTTCCAGATTCACATCCTCATTGCTTTAGACTTCTGTGTAGCTTACATCATCTTCACCAGTGTAAGACTAATCACAGGCCCTCACCACACACTTGTGCCTAATCTTCTCTTTCACCCTCCGTCACCGCCCCTCTTTGCCTCTGGGAGCCCGCATACAAATGTTCAGTGCCACCTGTTGGTTAGTGCTTGCTTTTTCTTCTCCTTGTAAGTGAGATTCTATGGTATTTGAATTTCTCACTGGGGCTTGTTACACTTCCCCTAAAACCCTCACAGCCATTCTGGTGGTCACAAACGGCTGGATTGCATCATTTGTTCCGGCTGAGTGGTATACCATTGTGTGGCTATAGCCCATCTTCCTTCTCCAATCATCCCTTGCTGGACACCAGGGTGCTTTCCAAGTCTTGGATATCAGGAGTAAGACTGTGGTGAACACAGCCATGCACATGTCTTTATGCGGTAGTCTTTCTGACTTTTTTGGATAAGCAAGCGGCAGATTAATAGCTGGGTCATACGGGACATGGATACTTAAACTTCTGAGGCAGTTCCACACCTTTGGCATCGTGGCTGCACCGGGTTACACTCCCACCAGCAGTGCAGGAGGCTTCCCTTCTCTGCACCTCCTCTCTGACACTTGTTATTTCCTGTCTGCTTCCTTCTAGCCATGCTGACCACAGTGAGCTGCCATGGCCTTGCAGTTTGGATTTGCATTTTCCTGAGACTTCATGATGGTGAACAAGTTTTCATGCACCTACTGGCCCTCTTTCTGTCTTCTTCGGAGAAATCTCTGCTTCCATCTTTTGACCAGGTTTTCATTGGCTTGTTTTTTTTCTTGTGGAGACGTGCGAGTTGATTGTATCTTTGGGCTTTTCACCCCTTGTCCGATGTGTGGTTTGCAAACATCCTCTCCCAATCGTTGTGGTGTCTTAGTATTCAGTTGATGGTTTCCTTGAGTGGGCAGAAGTGTGTGCATTTGATGTGGTCCCGTTTGTTTCTTGTTTCCTTTGTTGCCCTTGCCCAGTCAGACATGCTTCTTCCAAATAGGCGGCTCAGACAGATGGCAAAGAGCACTCTGCCTAGGTCTTCTCCTACAAGGTTCACGGTTTCAAGTCTGCCATTCAAGGCTTTAATCCATTTCAGGTGGTGTGTGTGCCAGGTGTAACATCATGGTGTACTCTCGTTGTGTTCCATGTGGCTGTGCAGGCTTCCCAGCACCGTTTATTGTAGAGACTCTCCTTCCTCCGCTGTCTCCACTTGGCTCCCTGGTCCAAAATGGGCTGTCCATGTAAGTTTGAGTTGGGCTCTGGGCTCTCAATTGTTTTGCATGGGTCTTCATGCCTGTTTTGGGGCCCAGACTGTGCCGTTTCGGTACCTAGCGCTTCGTCCTCTATGTTGAAATCAGAAATTGTGACACGTGCTGCTTTGTTCGTTTTCCTGAGGATTCCTTTGCCTAGTCAGGGTCTCGTGTTGCTGGCTAGAAACTTTAGGATTCTCTCTTCTTCTGTGTGGCAAATACTGCTGCAACTTTGACTGGGATTGCATGGAATCCAGAGATTCCTTACTGCGGTATGAACCTTTCAAGTGTGTTAATCCTTCCATTCCTAGATCCCTCGATATCTTTTTTTTTCTTGTGTCTTCTTGAGTTTCTTTCCCCAAAGGTTTGCTAGTTTTTGAATTAACATAGAATTCACCTGTTTTGCTAAGGTTATTCACAGAGATCCTATTCTTCGTAATGGCAAGCTCCTGTTTTTTTGTTTTTTTTTTCCTTAGCTTCAGTTTTTCTATTCTTTGCAACTTTTAATTGGTTTTGTTTTGGCACAAGTGCATTGCTGTGCTCACATCTGCTGGCAATGCTCCTGTATTTGCTGTGGAAGTCTGGCCCTGTCCAACGTCCCTTCCCATCTGCCTCTACTCTACCTCGGACGCCTGCACCAGAACAACTGAAGCAGTGGTGAGGAGGCCCAAACCGAGGATTCCACCCAGCCCATACTGGGCCACAGACCCAGAAGGTGCGGACCTCACCACTGCACCACCGGCCGGCCACTTACATGTTCAGTGGCAACGTGCAGTTGAGTGCAACGGGAGTTAAATATACTAGTGAGCCCAACTCTAGCACTGTGTAGATGAGGCTAGGTTGTTTTTCGGGTCCATTGTGATGTCAGAGGATTTGTCATAATTGTGTCTCTGAGGTCCAGCATGCTTCCTGGATACAGGTTTCAGAGCCTGCTTGGAGCAGTCTCATAACTCACCCTTCCCAGTTAGCCCATGCTTGACCTTCGCTGCCGTTTTTTGGCTTGTGAATTTCTCTGACTTTCAAACGTTCCAGCAGAGTCTGTCTAAAGACGGACATCATCTTTCATTGTGGATAATTCAGGTGTGATTTCTGTTCACCTTCCATTTTCTGGGTCCTCTTTTTCTTTTCCATAGTATACTCGTCATGGTCTTTCTCAGCTATCTCCCTTAGACATGCTTATCAGTCCGTTCTCCTTCATTCCGAGGGATTAGTTTGTATTTCTTTAATCGCTGTATGTTCTCTAGGGTGAGGTGTGAGTGCTTTCGTGACTCTTGGTTGTTGTCCTTGAATTTGCACCGGTCACTTGTAGGACTCTTGGCTACCCTAGCCTAGGTCAAACTAAGCACTGAGAACACGTGGTCATGTGGGTTGGTTTGACATCCTGAGATCAGAAACTCCAAATTCGAGGTGGTCCTGGCAACCCCCTTCACGGACACAATGTTTCCAAGACAACTTAGACAAATCGGATGAATTCCACTCTCCAGGAAAGATATTTTTCTGTCTCTTTTCCGGATTTGGGAAGTTTCGAACTTGACCCCTGATCCTTGAACGTTCCCCTAGATTCCGTCCAGATACGGGCTTACTTAATTTTTATAGGGTGTGCCATTTGTTTGCCCTACATCCTCTACCCTGGCCTGTTTATTTTTCTTGAAACACAACTGTAAAGTTCTAATTTTCGTGCAACTTCCTTACATATGGTGTCAAAACACATAATCAATAATCCTTCTACGGCAAGAGGTAGGGGGAGAGAATTTCGATGGAGGCAAACAGAGCACACTAGCCTGGGAGGGCAGCCTTCACGAAGGAACGAAGCCCTGTGGAAGAGGGTGCTTTTCAGCACCCTTGTAGAGCACTTCCAAACAAAGAGACATACCCCAAGCGTGACAGGGCTCCATTCCTTCAAGGCTTCCAAGACATCTCTTGGGACACATTACCATGTGCCCAGTGGGCCCACGTGACACCAGAGCTTCGGAAAAAGAGACTGACCTGCAAAGAATGCTATGGGCCTTGGAAAGGAGGCATCGATTCTTCTCTTCAATGTCCTCAAGACATCTTTCTTGACTTTGCATTATGCTTAAGGCACAAGGGCACTGTAGGTGTGATGAACCCCAAGTCCGGCCACTTGTTTCCAATGAAGTTGCAAGCTTGAATCAGCATGACCTCCCCATAGACTTGAATAGATGACAATGTTCTCCTCTCCGTGCCTGTCCCTCTATTCTCACTTGTGGCCTAGGGTTCCTTTCTTATCCCTTGCATCAGACTCTGTTTTATCTCTTCTAGTTTCTGTGCCTGCTTTCTGTTTGCCAAACCTGTTTCTGGGTATCTGTCCCTTTAATAGCCTAGCCTAGGCCAATCCTCAGACTGTAACCATGCGGCCACCCTGGGGGACATGTTCACCGTGATGTCATAAGCGACCTCAAAATTCGAAGTTGTCCTGACAACCTCCGTGCACACAGAGTTTCACAGCCATCTCAGACCAGTCTGACTCCTCACCCTGTCTAGGTAGGATAGTTTTCCTTTTTCTGCAATTGTTGTCAGTTTCTATCTTTCTCCTTGAACTTCGAAAGGGCTCCTACATTCTCTCTAGACACTGGTTTCACTCCTGTAAGATTATCCTGGGTTTTATCTCTTATATCTTGGGTAGATGGCAAAATGGGTGGACCTTACCCAGAAAAAGTCCTGGACTCCCTCACAAGTTGAAGTTGCCCAGGGAATGTTCTGATGCACAATGATGGTGTCATCTCGTGGCACTCTGCCAATTCCACCTTGGCAGGTCACAAGTTTTCCTTCCTTCTGCCTTTGGGAAGTGTACCAGATACTTCCATAGATTGTAATATTCTTATGGTTCCTTTTCTTGTGCGTATTGATAACGTATCCTCACAATTGCTGCTTATTTATGATCTCTGCCCGCACCATACCATGAAATCTATATTTCCTAACACTACTAATGTGATATGCACTCGTAATGTGAAACAGTGAGGCCCGGGCCGCCCAAGCGGAATGTGGGCACTTACCTGCTCCACCACAGGGCCGGCCCTGAATTGTACTTTTGGACCAACCTTTTGCCTGAACTTGGGAAGACGTGGGCCTGTTTGGATTATTCGTGAAGGTGATTAGTAATAACATCATGGACGGTAACATTTTCCGTTCGTTCATGGGTTTAGGACTGATCATGTTCTCTTCGTAGTATTCCTCTTCACCTATTTGGAATGGTCTGCCTTTCTGTAGCATCTGTAAGCATTTGGAGGTGATTTTCCATCCTTGGAAGTTCACCTTCTGTAAACTCTTTCCGCCCCCAAAGCTTTATGACATCATTCTGGACCCCTTTTTGGATTTTTGATTTGAGGTGAATTTATAGCCATGACCCTGCATTAGAACGTACTATAACTTCCAGATTCACATCCTCATTGCTTTAGACTTCTGTGTAGCTTACATCATCTTCACCAGTGTAAGACTAATCACAGGCCCTCACCACACACTTGTGCCTAATCTTCTCTTTCACCCTCCGTCACCGCCCCTCTTTGCCTCTGGGAGCCCGCATGCAAATGTTCAGTGCCACCTGTTGGTTAGTGCTTGCTTTTTCTTCTCCTTGTAAGTGAGATTCTATGGTATTTGAATTTCTCACTGGGGCTTGTTACACTTCCCCTAAAACCCTCACAGCCATTCTGGTGGTCACAAATGGCTGGATTGCATCATTTGTTCCGGCTGAGTGGTATACCATTGTGTGGCTATAGCCCATCTTCCTTCTCCAATCATCCCTTGCTGGACACCAGGGTGCTTTCCAAGTCTTGGATATCAGGAGTAAGACTGTGGTGAACACAGCCATGCACATGTCTTTATGCGGTAGTCTTTCTGACTGTTTTGGATAAGCAAGCGGCAGATTAATAGCTGGGTCATACGGGACATGGATACTTAAACTTCTGAGGCAGTTCCACACCTTTGGCATCGTGGCTGCACCGGGTTACACTCCCACCAGCAGTGCAGGAGGCTTCCCTTCTCTCCACCTCCTCTCTGACACTTGTTATTTCCTGTCTGCTTCCTTCTAGCCATGCTGACCACAGTGAGCTGCCATGGCCTTGCAGTTTGGATTTGCATTTTCCTGAGACTTCATGATGGTGAACAAGTTTTCATGCACCTACTGGCCCTCTTTCTGTCTTCTTCGGAGAAATCTCTGCTTCCATCTTTTGACCAGGTTTTCATTGGCTTGTTTTTTTTCTTGTGGAGACGTGCGAGTTGATTGCATCTTTGGGCTTTTCACCCCTTGTCCGATGTGTGGTTTGCAAACATCCTCTCCCAATCGTTGTGGTGTCTTAGTATTCAGTTGATGGTTTCCTTGAGTGGGCAGAAGTGTGTGCGTTTGATGTGGTCCCGTTTGTTTCTTGTTTCCTTTGTTGCCCTTGCCCAGTCAGACATGCTTCTTCCAAATAGGCGGCTCAGACAGATGGCAAAGAGCACTCTGCCTAGGTCTTCTCCTACAAGGTTCACGGTTTCAAGTCTGCCATTCAAGGCTTTAATCCATTTCAGGTGGTGTGTGTGCCAGGTGTAACATCATGGTGTACTCTCGTTGTGTTCCATGTGGCTGTGCAGGCTTCCCAGCACCGTTTATTGTAGAGACTCTCCTTCCTCCGCTGTCTCCACTTGGCTCCCTGGTCCAAAATGGGCTGTCCATGTAAGTTTGAGTTGGGCTCTGGGCTCTCAATTGTTTTGCATGGGTCTTCATGCCTGTTTTGGGGCCCAGACTGTGCCGTTTCGGTACCTAGCGCTTCGTCCTCTATGTTGAAATCAGAAATTGTGACACGTGCTGCTTTGTTCGTTTTCCTGAGGATTCCTTTGCCTAGTCAGGGTCTCGTGTTGCTGGCTAGAAACTTTAGGATTCTCTCTTCTTCTCTGTGGCAAATACTGCTGCAACTTTGACTGGGATTGCATGGAATCCAGAGATTCCTTACTGCGGTATGAACCTTTCAAGTGTGTTAATCCTTCCATTCCTAGATCCCTCGATATCTTTTTTTTTCTTGTGTCTTCTTGAGTTTCTTTCCCCAAAGGTTTGCTAGTTTTTGAATTAACATAGAATTCACCTGTTTTGCTAAGGTTATTCACAGAGATCCTATTCTTCGTAATGGCAAGCTCCTGTTTTTTTGTTTTTTTTTTCCTTAGCTTCAGTTTTTCTATTCTTTGCAACTTTTAATTGGTTTTGTTTTGGCACAAGTGCATTGCTGTGCTCACATCTGCTGGCAATGCTCCTGTATTTGCTGTGGAAGTCTGGCCCTGTCCAACGTCCCTTCCCATCTGCCTCTACTCTACCTCGGACGCCTGCACCAGAACAACTGAAGCAGTGGTGAGGAGGCCCAAACCGAGGATTCCACCCAGCCCATACTGGGCCACAGACCCAGAAGGTGCGGACCTCACCACTGCACCACCGGCCGGCCACTTACATGTTCAGTGGCAACGTGCAGTTGAGTGCAACGGGAGTTAAATATACTAGTGAGCCCAACTCTAGCACTGTGTAGATGAGGCTAGGTTGTTTTTCGGGTCCATTGTGATGTCAGAGGATTTGTCATAATTGTGTCTCTGAGGTCCAGCATGCTTCCTGGATACAGGTTTCAGAGCCTGCTTGGAGCAGTCTCATAACTCACCCTTCCCAGTTAGCCCATGCTTGACCTTCGCTGCCGTTTTTTGGCTTGTGAATTTCTCTGACTTTCAAACGTTCCAGCAGAGTCTGTCTAAAGACGGACATCATCTTTCATTGTGGATAATTCAGGTGTGATTTCTGTTCACCTTCCATTTTCTGGGTCCTCTTTTTCTTTTCCATAGTATACTCGTCATGGTCTTTCTCAGCTATCTCCCTTAGACATGCTTATCAGTCCGTTCTCCTTCATTCCGAGGGATTAGTTTGTATTTCTTTAATCGCTGTATGTTCTCTAGGGTGAGGTGTGAGTGCTTTCGTGACTCTTGGTTGTTGTCCTTGAATTTGCACCGGTCACTTGTAGGACTCTTGGCTACCCTAGCCTAGGTCAAACTAAGCACTGAGAACACGTGGTCATGTGGGTTGGTTTGACATCCTGAGATCAGAAACTCCAAATTCGAGGTGGTCCTGGCAACCCCCTTCACGGACACAATGTTTCCAAGACAACTTAGACAAATCGGATGAATTCCACTCTCCAGGAAAGATATTTTTCTGTCTCTTTTCCGGATTTGGGAAGTTTCGAACTTGACCCCTGATCCTTGAACGTTCCCCTAGATTCCGTCCAGATACGGGCTTACTTAATTTTTATAGGGTGTGCCATTTGTTTGCCCTACATCCTCTACGCTGGCCTGTTTATTTTTCTTGAAACACAACTGTAAAGTTCTAATTTTCGTGCAACTTCCTTACATATGGTGTCAAAACACATAATCAATAATCCTTCTACGGCAAGAGGTAGGGGGAGAGAATTTCGATGGAGGCAAACAGAGCACACTAGCCTGGGAGGGCAGCCTTCACGAAGGAACGAAGCCCTGTGGAAGAGGGTGCTTTTCAGCACCCTTGTAGAGCACTTCCAAACAAAGAGACATACCCCAAGCGTGACAGGGCTCCATTCCTTCAAGGCTTCCAAGACATCTCTTGGGACACATTACCATGTGCCCAGTGGGCCCACGTGACACCAGAGCTTCGGAAAAAGAGACTGACCTTCAAAGAATGCTATGGGCCTTGGAAAGGAGGCATCGATTCTTCTCTTCAATGTCCTCAAGACATCTTTCTTGACTTTGCATTATGCTTAAGGCACAAGGGCACTGTAGGTGTGATGAACGCCAAGTCCGGCCACTTGTTTCCAATGAAGTTGCAAGCTTGAATCAGCATGACCTCCCCATAGACTTGAATAGATGACAATGTTCTCCTCTCCGTGCCTGTCCCTCTATTCTCACTTGTGGCCTAGGGTTCCT
The DNA here is from genome assembly GCF_041296235.1 of Equus asinus. NCBI lineage: Eukaryota > Metazoa > Chordata > Mammalia > Perissodactyla > Equidae > Equus > Equus asinus. Next base: position 4,963,165 of record NC_091810.1, read on the forward strand.
TTCTTATCCCTTGCATCAGACTCTGTTTTATCTCTTCTAGTTTCTGTGCCTGCTTTCTGTTTGCCAAACCTGTTTCTGGGTATCTGTCCCTTTAATAGCCTAGCCTAGGCCAATCCTCAGACTGTAACCATGCGGCCACCCTGGGGGACATGTTCACCGTGATGTCATAAGCGACCTCAAAATTCGAAGTTGTCCTGACAACCTCCGTGCACACAGAGTTTCACAGCCATCTCAGACCAGTCTGACTCCTCACCCTGTCTAGGTAGGATAGTTTTCCTTTTTCTGCAATTGTTGTCAGTTTCTATCTTTCTCCTTGAACTTCGAAAGGGCTCCTACATTCTCTCTAGACACTGGTTTCACTCCTGTAAGATTATCCTGGGTTTTATCTCTTATATCTTGGGTAGATGGCAAAATGGGTGGACCTTACCCAGAAAAAGTCCTGGACTCCCTCACAAGTTGAAGTTGCCCAGGGAATGTTCTGATGCACAATGATGGTGTCATCTCGTGGCACTCTGCCAATTCCACCTTGGCAGGTCACAAGTTTTCCTTCCTTCTGCCTTTGGGAAGTGTACCAGATACTTCCATAGATTGTAATATTCTTATGGTTCCTTTTCTTGTGCGTATTGATAACGTATCCTCACAATTGCTGCTTATTTATGATCTCTGCCCGCACCATACCATGAAATCTATATTTCCTAACACTACTAATGTGATATGCACTCGTAAGGTGAAACAGTGAGGCCCGGGCCGCCCAAGCGGAATGTGGGCACTTACCTGCTCCACCACAGGGCCGGCCCTGAATTGTACTTTTGGACCAACCTTTTGCCTGAACTTGGGAAGACGTGGGCCTGTTTGGATTATTCGTGAAGGTGATTAGTAATAACATCATGGACGGTAACATTTTCCGTTCGTTCATGGGTTTAGGACTGATCATGTTCTCTTCGTAGTATTCCTCTTCACCTATTTGGAATGGTCTGCCTTTCTGTAGCATCTGTAAGCATTTGGAGGTGATTTTCCATCCTTGGAAGTTCACCTTCTGTAAACTCTTTCCGCCCCCAAAGCTTTATGACATCATTCTGGACCCCTTTTTGGATTTTTGATTTGAGGTGAATTTATAGCCATGACCCTGCATTAGAACGTACTATAACTTCCAGATTCACATCCTCATTGCTTTAGACTTCTGTGTAGCTTACATCATCTTCACCAGTGTAAGACTAATCACAGGCCCTCACCACACACTTGTGCCTAATCTTCTCTTTCACCCTCCGTCACCGCCCCTCTTTGCCTCTGGGAGCCCGCATACAAATGTTCAGTGCCACCTGTTGGTTAGTGCTTGCTTTTTCTTCGCCTTGTAAGTGAGATTCTATGGTATTTGAATTTCTCACTGGGGCTTGTTACACTTCCCCTAAAACCCTCACAGCCATTCTGGTGGTCACAAATGGCTGGATTGCATCATTTGTTCCGGCTGAGTGGTATACCATTGTGTGGCTATAGCCCATCTTCCTTCTCCAATCATCCCTTGCTGGACACCAGGGTGCTTTCCAAGTCTTGGATATCAGGAGTAAGACTGTGGTGAACACAGCCATGCACATGTCTTTATGCGGTAGTCTTTCTGACTGTTTTGGATAAGCAAGCGGCAGATTAATAGCTGGGTCATACGGGACATGGATACTTAAACTTCTGAGGCAGTTCCACACCTTTGGCATCGTGGCTGCACCGGGTTACACTCCCACCAGCAGTGCAGGAGGCTTCCCTTCTCTCCACCTCCTCTCTGACACTTGTTATTTCCTGTCTGCTTCCTTCTAGCCATGCTGACCACAGTGAGCTGCCATGGCCTTGCAGTTTGGATTTGCATTTTCCTGAGACTTAATGATGGTGAACAAGTTTTCATGCACCTACTGGCCCTCTTTCTGTCTTCTTCGGAGAAATCTCTGCTTCCATCTTTTGACCAGGTTTTCATTGGCTTGTTTTTTTTCTTGTGGAGACGTGCGAGTTGATTGTATCTTTGGGCTTTTCACCCCTTGTCCGATGTGTGGTTTGCAAACATCCTCTCCCAATCGTTGTGGTGTCTTAGTATTCAGTTGATGGTTTCCTTGAGTGGGCAGAAGTGTGTGCGTTTGATGTGGTCCCGTTTGTTTCTTGTTTCCTTTGTTGCCCTTGCCCAGTCAGACATGCTTCTTCCAAATAGGCGGCTCAGACAGATGGCAAAGAGCACTCTGCCTAGGTCTTCTCCTACAAGGTTCACGGTTTCAAGTCTGCCATTCAAGGCTTTAATCCATTTCAGGTGGTGTGTGTGCCAGGTGTAACATCATGGTGTACTCTCGTTGTGTTCCATGTGGCTGTGCAGGCTTCCCAGCACCGTTTATTGTAGAGACTCTCCTTCCTCCGCTGTCTCCACTTGGCTCCCTGGTCCAAAATGGGCTGTCCATGTAAGTTTGAGTTGGGCTCTGGGCTCTCAATTGTTTTGCATGGGTCTTCATGCCTGTTTTGGGGCCCAGACTGTGCCGTTTCGGTACCTAGCGCTTCGTCCTCTATGTTGAAATCAGAAATTGTGACACGTGCTGCTTTGTTCGTTTTCCTGAGGATTCCTTTGCCTAGTCAGGGTCTCGTGTTGCTGGCTAGAAACTTTAGGATTCTCTCTTCTTCTCTGTGGCAAATACTGCTGCAACTTTGACTGGGATTGCATGGAATCCAGAGATTCCTTACTGCGGTATGAACCTTTCAAGTGTGTTAATCCTTCCATTCCTAGATCCCTCGATATCTTTTTTTTTCTTGTGTCTTCTTGAGTTTCTTTCCCCAAAGGTTTGCTAGTTTTTGAATTAACATAGAATTCACCTGTTTTGCTAAGGTTATTCACAGAGATCCTATTCTTCGTAATGGCAAGCTCCTGTTTTTTTGTTTTTTTTTTCCTTAGCTTCAGTTTTTCTATTCTTTGCAACTTTTAATTGGTTTTGTTTTGGCACAAGTGCATTGCTGTGCTCACATCTGCTGGCAATGCTCCTGTATTTGCTGTGGAAGTCTGGCCCTGTCCAACGTCCCTTCCCATCTGCCTCTACTCTACCTCGGACGCCTGCACCAGAACAACTGAAGCAGTGGTGAGGAGGCCCAAACCGAGGATTCCACCCAGCCCATACTGGGCCACAGACCCAGAAGGTGCGGACCTCACCACTGCACCACCGGCCGGCCACTTACATGTTCAGTGGCAACGTGCAGTTGAGTGCAACGGGAGTTAAATATACTAGTGAGCCCAACTCTAGCACTGTGTAGATGAGGCTAGGTTGTTTTTCGGGTCCATTGTGATGTCAGAGGATTTGTCATAATTGTGTCTCTGAGGTCCAGCATGCTTCCTGGATACAGGTTTCAGAGCCTGCTTGGAGCAGTCTCATAACTCACCCTTCCCAGTTAGCCCATGCTTGACCTTCGCTGCCGTTTTTTGGCTTGTGAATTTCTCTGACTTTCAAACGTTCCAGCAGAGTCTGTCTAAAGACGGACATCATCTTTCATTGTGGATAATTCAGGTGTGATTTCTGTTCACCTTCCATTTTCTGGGTCCTCTTTTTCTTTTCCATAGTATACTCGTCATGGTCTTTCTCAGCTATCTCCCTTAGACATGCTTATCAGTCCGTTCTCCTTCATTCCGAGGGATTAGTTTGTATTTCTTTAATCGCTGTATGTTCTCTAGGGTGAGGTGTGAGTGCTTTCGTGACTCTTGGTTGTTGTCCTTGAATTTGCACCGGTCACTTGTAGGACTCTTGGCTACCCTAGCCTAGGTCAAACTAAGCACTGAGAACACGTGGTCATGTGGGTTGGTTTGACATCCTGAGATCAGAAACTCCAAATTCGAGGTGGTCCTGGCAACCCCCTTCACGGACACAATGTTTCCAAGACAACTTAGACAAATCGGATGAATTCCACTCTCCAGGAAAGATATTTTTCTGTCTCTTTTCCGGATTTGGGAAGTTTCGAACTTGACCCCTGATCCTTGAACGTTCCCCTAGATTCCGTCCAGATACGGGCTTACTTAATTTTTATAGGGTGTGCCATTTGTTTGCCCTACATCCTCTACCCTGGCCTGTTTATTTTTCTTGAAACACAACTGTAAAGTTCTAATTTTCGTGCAACTTCCTTACATATGGTGTCAAAACACATAATCAATAATCCTTCTACGGCAAGAGGTAGGGGGAGAGAATTTCGATGGAGGCAAACAGAGCACACTAGCCTGGGAGGGCAGCCTTCACGAAGGAACGAAGCCCTGTGGAAGAGGGTGCTTTTCAGCACCCTTGTAGAGCACTTCCAAACAAAGAGACATACCCCAAGCGTGACAGGGCTCCATTCCTTCAAGGCTTCCAAGACATCTCTTGGGACACATTACCATGTGCCCAGTGGGCCCACGTGACACCAGAGCTTCGGAAAAAGAGACTGACCTGCAAAGAATGCTATGGGCCTTGGAAAGGAGGCATCGATTCTTCTCTTCAATGTCCTCAAGACATCTTTCTTGACTTTGCATTATGCTTAAGGCACAAGGGCACTGTAGGTGTGATGAACGCCAAGTCCGGCCACTTGTTTCCAATGAAGTTGCAAGCTTGAATCAGCATGACCTCCCCATAGACTTGAATAGATGACAATGTTCTCCTCTCCGTGCCTGTCCCTCTATTCTCACTTGTGGCCTAGGGTTCCTTTCTTATCCCTTGCATCAGACTCTGTTTTATCTCTTCTAGTTTCTGTGCCTGCTTTCTGTTTGCCAAACCTGTTTCTGGGTATCTGTCCCTTTAATAGCCTAGCCTAGGCCAATCCTCAGACTGTAACCATGCGGCCACCCTGGGGGACATGTTCACCGTGATGTCATAAGCGACCTCAAAATTCGAAGTTGTCCTGACAACCTCCGTGCACACAGAGTTTCACAGCCATCTCAGACCAGTCTGACTCCTCACCCTGTCTAGGTAGGATAGTTTTCCTTTTTCTGCAATTGTTGTCAGTTTCTATCTTTCTCCTTGAACTTCGAAAGGGCTCCTACATTCTCTCTAGACACTGGTTTCACTCCTGTAAGATTATCCTGGGTTTTATCTCTTATATCTTGGGTAGATGGCAAAATGGGTGGACCTTACCCAGAAAAAGTCCTGGACTCCCTCACAAGTTGAAGTTGCCCAGGGAATGTTCTGATGCACAATGATGGTGTCATCTCGTGGCACTCTGCCAATTCCACCTTGGCAGGTCACAAGTTTTCCTTCCTTCTGCCTTTGGGAAGTGTACCAGATACTTCCATAGATTGTAATATTCTTATGGTTCCTTTTCTTGTGCGTATTGATAACGTATCCTCACAATTGCTGCTTATTTATGATCTCTGCCCGCACCATACCATGAAATCTATATTTCCTAACACTACTAATGTGATATGCACTCGTAAGGTGAAACAGTGAGGCCCGGGCCGCCCAAGCGGAATGTGGGCACTTACCTGCTCCACCACAGGGCCGGCCCTGAATTGTACTTTTGGACCAACCTTTTGCCTGAACTTGGGAAGACGTGGGCCTGTTTGGATTATTCGTGAAGGTGATTAGTAATAACATCATGGACGGTAACATTTTCCGTTCGTTCATGGGTTTAGGACTGATCATGTTCTCTTCGTAGTATTCCTCTTCACCTATTTGGAATGGTCTGCCTTTCTGTAGCATCTGTAAGCATTTGGAGGTGATTTTCCATCCTTGGAAGTTCACCTTCTGTAAACTCTTTCCGCCCCCAAAGCTTTATGACATCATTCTGGACCCCTTTTTGGATTTTTGATTTGAGGTGAATTTATAGCCATGACCCTGCATTAGAACGTACTATAACTTCCAGATTCACATCCTCATTGCTTTAGACTTCTGTGTAGCTTACATCATCTTCACCAGTGTAAGACTAATCACAGGCCCTCACCACACACTTGTGCCTAATCTTCTCTTTCACCCTCCGTCACCGCCCCTCTTTGCCTCTGGGAGCCCGCATACAAATGTTCAGTGCCACCTGTTGGTTAGTGCTTGCTTTTCCTTCTCCTTGTAAGTGAGATTCTATGGTATTTGAATTTCTCACTGGGGCTTGTTACACTTCCCCTAAAACCCTCACAGCCATTCTGGTGGTCACAAACGGCTGGATTGCATCATTTGTTCCGGCTGAGTGGTATACCATTGTGTGGCTATAGCCCATCTTCCTTCTCCAATCATCCCTTGCTGGACACCAGGGTGCTTTCCAAGTCTTGGATATCAGGAGTAAGACTGTGGTGAACACAGCCATGCACATGTCTTTATGCGGTAGTCTTTCTGACTTTTTTGGATAAGCAAGCGGCAGATTAATAGCTGGGTCATACGGGACATGGATACTTAAACTTCTGAGGCAGTTCCACACCTTTGGCATCGTGGCTGCACCGGGTTACACTCCCACCAGCAGTGCAGGAGGCTTCCCTTCTCTCCACCTCCTCTCTGACACTTGTTATTTCCTGTCTGCTTCCTTCTAGCCATGCTGACCACAGTGAGCTGCCATGGCCTTGCAGTTTGGATTTGCATTTTCCTGAGACTTAATGATGGTGAACAAGTTTTCATGCACCTACTGGCCCTCTTTCTGTCTTCTTCGGAGAAATCTCTGCTTCCATCTTTTGACCAGGTTTTCATTGGCTTGTTTTTTTTCTTGTGGAGACGTGCGAGTTGATTGTATCTTTGGGCTTTTCACCCCTTGTCCGATGTGTGGTTTGCAAACATCCTCTCCCAATTGTTGTGGTGTCTTAGTATTCAGTTGATGGTTTCCTTGAGTGGGCAGAAGTGTGTGCATTTGATGTGGTCCCGTTTGTTTCTTGTTTCCTTTGTTGCCCTTGCCCAGTCAGACATGCTTCTTCCAAATAGGCGGCTCAGACAGATGGCAAAGAGCACTCTGCCTAGGTCTTCTCCTACAAGGTTCACGGTTTCAAGTCTGCCATTCAAGGCTTTAATCCATTTCAGGTGGTGTGTGTGCCAGGTGTAACATCATGGTGTACTCTCGTTGTGTTCCATGTGGCTGTGCAGGCTTCCCAGCACCGTTTATTGTAGAGACTCTCCTTTCTCCGCTGTCTCCACTTGGCTCCCTGGTGCAAAATGGGCGGTCCATGTAAGTTTGAGTTGGGCTCTGGGCTCTCAATTGTTTTGCATGGGTCTTCATGCCTGTTTTGGGGCCCAGACTGTGCCGTTTCGGTACCTAGCGCTTCGTCCTCTATGTTGAAATCAGAAATTGTGACACGTGCCGCTTTGTTCGTTTTCCTGAGGATTCCTTTGCCTAGTCAGGGTCTCGCGTTGCTGGCTAGAAACTTTAGGATTCTCTCTTCTTCTCTGTGGCAAATACTGCTGCAACTTTGACTGGGATTGCATGGAATCCAGAGATTCCTTACTGCGGTATGAACCTTTCAAGTGTGTTAATCCTTCCATTCCTCGATCCCTCGATATCTTTTTTTTTCTTGTGTCTTCTTGAGTTTCTTTCCCCAAAGGTTTGCTAGTTTTTGAATTAACATAGAATTCACCTGTTTTGCTAAGGTTATTCACAGAGATCCTATTCTTCGTAATGGCAAGCTCCTGTTTTTTTGTTTTTTTTTTTCCTTAGCTTCAGTTTTTCTGTTCTTTGCAACTTTTAATTGGTTTTGTTTTGGCACAAGTGCATTGCTGTGCTCACATCTGCTGGCAATGCTCCTGTATTTGCTGTGGAAGTCTGGCCCTGTCCAACGTCCCTTCCCATCTGCCTCTACTCTACCTCGGACGCCTGCACCAGAACAACTGAAGCAGTGGTGAGGAGGCCCAAACCGAGGATTCCACCCAGCCCATACTGGGCCACAGACCCAGAAGGTGCGGACCTCACCACTGCACCACCGGCCGGCCACTTACATGTTCAGTGGCAACGTGCAGTTGAGTGCAACGGGAGTTAAATATACTAGTGAGCCCAACTCTAGCACTGTGTAGATGAGGCTAGGTTGTTTTTCGGGTCCATTGTGATGTCAGAGGATTTGTCATAATTGTGTCTCTGAGGTCCAGCATGCTTCCTGGATACAGGTTTCAGAGCCTGCTTGGAGCAGTCTCATAACTCACCCTTCCCAGTTAGCCCATGCTTGACCTTCGCTGCCGTTTTTTGGCTTGTGAATTTCTCTGACTTTCAAACGTTCCAGCAGAGTCTGTCTAAAGACGGACATCATCTTTCATTGTGGATAATTCAGGTGTGATTTCTGTTCACCTTCCATTTTCTGGGTCCTCTTTTTCTTTTCCATAGTATACTCGTCATGGTCTTTCTCAGCTATCTCCCTTAGACATGCTTATCAGTCCGTTCTCCTTCATTCCAAGGGATTAGTTTGTATTTCTTTAATCGCTGTATGTTCTCTAGGGTGAGGTGTGAGTGCTTTCGTGACTCTTGGTTGTTGTCCTTGAATTTGCACCGGTCACTTGTAGGACTCTTGGCTACCCTAGCCTAGGTCAAACTAAGCACTGAGAACACGTGGTCATGTGGGTTGGTTTGACATCCTGAGATCAGAAACTCCAAATTCGAGGTGGTCCTGGCAACCCCCTTCACGGACACAATGTTTCCAAGACAACTTAGACAAATCGGATGAATTCCACTCTCCAGGAAAGATATTTTTCTGTCTCTTTTCCGGATTTGGGAAGTTTCGAACTTGACCCCTGATCCTTGAACGTTCCCCTAGATTCCGTCCAGATACGGGCTTACTTAATTTTTATAGGGTGTGCCATTTGTTTGCCCTACATCCTCTACCCTGGCCTGTTTATTTTTCTTGAAACACAACTGTAAAGTTCTAATTTTCGTGCAACTTCCTTACATATGGTGTCAAAACACATAATCAATAATCCTTCTACGGCAAGAGGTAGGGGGAGAGAATTTCGATGGAGGCAAACAGAGCACACTAGCCTGGGAGGGCAGCCTTCACGAAGGAACGAAGCCCTGTGGAAGAGGGTGCTTTTCAGCACCCTTGTAGAGCACTTCCAAACAAAGAGACATACCCCAAGCGTGACAGGGCTCCATTCCTTCAAGGCTTCCAAGACATCTCTTGGGACACATTACCATGTGCCCAGTGGGCCCACGTGACACCAGAGCTTCGGAAAAAGAGACTGACCTGCAAAGAATGCTATGGGCCTTGGAAAGGAGGCATCGATTCTTCTCTTCAATGTCCTCAAGACATCTTTCTTGACTTTGCATTATGCTTAAGGCACAAGGGCACTGTAGGTGTGATGAACGCCAAGTCCGGCCACTTGTTTCCAATGAAGTTGCAAGCTTGAATCAGCATGACCTCCCCATAGACTTGAATAGATGACAATGTTCTCCTCTCCGTGCCTGTCCCTCTATTCTCACTTGTGGCCTAGGGTTCCTTTCTTATCCCTTGCATCAGACTCTGTTTTATCTCTTCTAGTTTCTGTGCCTGCTTTCTGTTTGCCAAACCTGTTTCTGGGTATCTGTCCCTTTAATAGCCTAGCCTAGGCCAATCCTCAGACTGTAACCATGCGGCCACCCTGGGGGACATGTTCACCATGATGTCATAAGCGACCTCAAAATTCGAAGTTGTCCTGACAACCTCCGTGCACACAGAGTTTCACAGCCATCTCAGACCAGTCTGACTCCTCACCCTGTCTAGGTAGGATAGTTTTCCTTTTTCTGCAATTGTTGTCAGTTTCTATCTTTCTCCTTGAACTTCGAAAGGGCTCCTACATTCTCTCTAGACACTGGTTTCACTCCTGTAAGATTATCCTGGGTTTTATCTCTTATATCTTGGGTAGATGGCAAAATGGGTGGACCTTACCCAGAAAAAGTCCTGGACTCCCTCACAAGTTGAAGTTGCCCAGGGAATGTTCTGATGCACAATGATGGTGTCATCTCGTGGCACTCTGCCAATTCCACCTTGGCAGGTCACAAGATTTCCTTCCTTCTGCCTTTGGGAAGTGTACCAGATACTTCCATAGATTGTAATATTCTTATGGTTCCTTTTCTTGTGCGTATTGATAACGTATCCTCACAATTGCTGCTTATTTATGATCTCTGCCCGCACCATACCATGAAATCTATATTTCCTAACACTACTAATGTGATATGCACTCGTAATGTGAAACAGTGAGGCCCAGGCCGCCCAAGCGGAATGTGGGCACTTACCTGCTCCACCACAGGGCCGGCCCTGAATTGTACTTTTGGACCAACCTTTTGCCTGAACTTGGGAAGACGTGGGCCTGTTTGGATTATTCGTGAAGGTGATTAGTAATAACATCATGGACGGTAACATTTTCCATTCGTTCATGGGTTTAGGACTGATCATGTTCTCTTCGTAGTATTCCTCTTCACCTATTTGGAATGGTCTGCCTTTCTGTAGCATCTGTAAGCATTTGGAGGTGATTTTCCATCCTTGGAAGTTCACCTTCCGTAAACTCTTTCCGCCCCCAAAGCTTTATGACATCATTCTGGACCCCGTTTTGGATTTTTGATTTGAGGTGAATTTATAGCCATGACCCTGCATTAGAACGTACTATAACTTCCAGATTCACATCCTCATTGCTTTAGACTTCTGTGTAGCTTACATCATCTTCACCAGTGTAAGACTAATCACAGGCCCTCACCACACACTTGTGCCTAATCTTCTCTTTCACCCTCCGTCACCGCCCCTCTTTGCCTCTGGGAGCCCGCATACAAATGTTCAGTGCCACCTGTTGGTTAGTGCTTGCTTTTTCTTCTCCTTGTAAGTGAGATTCTATGGTATTTGAATTTCTCACTGGGGCTTGTTACACTTCCCCTAAAACCCTCACAGCCATTCTGGTGGTCACAAATGGCTGGATTGCATCATTTGTTCCGGCTGAGTGGTATACCATTGTGTGGCTATAGCCCATCTTCCTTCTCCAATCATCCCTTGCTGGACACCAGGGTGCTTTCCAAGTCTTGGATATCAGGAGTAAGACTGTGGTGAACACAGCCATGCACATGTCTTTATGCGGTAGTCTTTCTGACTTTTTTGGATAAACAAGCGGCAGATTAATAGCTGGGTCATACGGGACATGGATACTTAAACTTCTGAGGCAGTTCCACACCTTTGGCATCGTGGCTGCACCGGGTTACACTCCCACCAGCAGTGCAGGAGGCTTCCCTTCTCTCCACCTCCTCTCTGACACTTGTTATTTCCTGTCTGCTTCCTTCTAGCCATGCTGACCACAGTGAGCTGCCATGGCCTTGCAGTTTGGATTTGCATTTTCCTGAGACTTAATGATGGTGAACAAGTTTTCATGCACCTACTGGCCCTCTTTCTGTCTTCTTCGGAGAAATCTCTGCTTCCATCTTTTGACCAGGTTTTCATTGGCTTGTTTTTTTTCTTGTGGAGACGTGCGAGTTGATTGTATCTTTGGGCTTTTCACCCCTTGTCCGATGTGTGGTTTGCAAACATCCTCTCCCAATCGTTGTGGTGTCTTAGTATTCAGTTGATGGTTTCCTTGAGTGGGCAGAAGTGTGTGCATTTGATGTGGTCCCGTTTGTTTCTTGTTTCCTTTGTTGCCCTTGCCCAGTCAGACATGCTTCTTCCAAATAGGCGGCTCAGACAGATGGCAAAGAGCACTCTGCCTAGGTCTTCTCCTACAAGGTTCACGGTTTCAAGTCTGCCATTCAAGGCTTTAATCCATTTCAGGTGGTGTGTGTGCCAGGTGTAACATCATGGTGTACTCTCGTTGTGTTCCATGTGGCTGTGCAGGCTTCCCAGCACCGTTTATTGTAGAGACTCTCCTTCCTCCGCTGTCTCCACTTGGCTCCCTGGTCCAAAATGGGCTGTCCATGTAAGTTTGAGTTGGGCTCTGGGCTCTCAATTGTTTTGCATGGGTCTTCATGCCTGTTTTGGGGCCCAGACTGTGCCGTTTCGGTACCTAGCGCTTCGTCCTCTATGTTGAAATCAGAAATTGTGACACGTGCTGCTTTGTTCGTTTTCCTGAGGATTCCTTTGCCTAGTCAGGGTCTCGCGTTGCTGGCTAGAAACTTTAGGATTCTCTCTTCTTCTCTGTGGCAAATACTGCTGCAACTTTGACTGGGATTGCATGGAATCCAGAGATTCCTTACTGCGGTATGAACCTTTCAAGTGTGTTAATCCTTCCATTCCTAGATCCCTCGGTATCTTTTTTTTTTCTTGTGTCTTCTTGAGTTTCTTTCCCCAAAGGTTTGCTAGTTTTTGAATTAACATAGAATTCACCTGTTTTGCTAAGGTTATTCACAGAGATCCTATTCTTCGTAATGGCAAGCTCCTGTTTTTTTTTTTTTTTTTTTTCCTTAGCTTCAGTTTTTCTATTCTTTGCAACTTTTAATTGGTTTTGTTTTGGCACAAGTGCATTGCTGTGCTCACATCTGCTGGCAATGCTCCTGTATTTGCTGTGGAAGTCTGGCCCTGTCCAACGTCCCTTCCCATCTGCCTCTACTCTACCTCGGACGCCTGCACCAGAACAACTGAAGCAGTGGTGAGGAGGCCCAAACCGAGGATTCCACCCAGCCCATACTGGGCCACAGACCCAGAAGGTGCGGACCTCACCACTGCACCACCGGCCGGCCACTTACATGTTCAGTGGCAACGTGCAGTTGAGTGCAACGGGAGTTAAATATACTAGTGAGCCCAACTCTAGCACTGTGTAGATGAGGCTAGGTTGTTTTTCGGGTCCATTGTGATGTCAGAGGATTTGTCATAATTGTGTCTCTGAGGTCCAGCATGCTTCCTGGATACAGGTTTCAGAGCCTGCTTGGAGCAGTCTCATAACTCACCCTTCCCAGTTAGCCCATGCTTGACCTTCGCTGCCGTTTTTTGGCTTGTGAATTTCTCTGACTTTCAAACGTTCCAGCAGAGTCTGTCTAAAGACGGACATCATCTTTCATTGTGGATAATTCAGGTGTGATTTCTGTTCACCTTCCATTTTCTGGGTCCTCTTTTTCTTTTCCATAGTATACTCGTCATGGTCTTTCTCAGCTATCTCCCTTAGACATGCTTATCAGTCCGTTCTCCTTCATTCCGAGGGATTAGTTTGTATTTCTTTAATCGCTGTATGTTCTCTAGGGTGAGGTGTGAGTGCTTTCGTGACTCTTGGTTGTTGTCCTTGAATTTGCACCGGTCACTTGTAGGACTCTTGGCTACCCTAGCCTAGGTCAAACTAAGCACTGAGAACACGTGGTCATGTGGGTTGGTTTGACATCCTGAGATCAGAAACTCCAAATTCGAGGTGGTCCTGGCAACCCCCTTCACGGACACAATGTTTCCAAGACAACTTAGACAAATCGGATGAATTCCACTCTCCAGGAAAGATATTTTTCTGTCTCTTTTCCGGATTTGGGAAGTTTCGAACTTGACCCCTGATCCTTGAACGTTCCCCTAGATTCCGTCCAGATACGGGCTTACTTAATTTTTATAGGGTGTGCCATTTGTTTGCCCTACATCCTCTACCCTGGCCTGTTTATTTTTCTTGAAACACAACTGTAAAGTTCTAATTTTCGTGCAACTTCCTTACATATGGTGTCAAAACACATAATCAATAATCCTTCTACGGCAAGAGGTAGGGGGAGAGAATTTCGATGGAGGCAAACAGAGCACACTAGCCTGGGAGGGCAGCCTTCACGAAGGAACGAAGCCCTGTGGAAGAGGGTGCTTTTCAGCACCCTTGTAGAGCACTTCCAAACAAAGAGACATACCCCAAGCGTGACAGGGCTCCATTCCTTCAAGGCTTCCAAGACATCTCTTGGGACACATTACCATGTGCCCAGTGGGCCCACGTGACACCAGAGCTTCGGAAAAAGAGACTGACCTTCAAAGAATGCTATGGGCCTTGGAAAGGAGGCATCGATTCTTCTCTTCAATGTCCTCAAGACATCTTTCTTGACTTTGCATTATGCTTAAGGCACAAGGGCACTGTAGGTGTGATGAACGCCAAGTCCGGCCACTTGTTTCCAATGAAGTTGCAAGCTTGAATCAGCATGACCTCCCCATAGACTTGAATAGATGACAATGTTCTCCTCTCCGTGCCTGTCCCTCTATTCTCACTTGTGGCCTAGGGTTCCTTTCTTATCCCTTGCATCAGACTCTGTTTTATCTCTTCTAGTTTCTGTGCCTGCTTTCTGTTTGCCAAACCTGTTTCTGGGTATCTGTCCCTTTAATAGCCTAGCCTAGGCCAATCCTCAGACTGTAACCATGCGGCCACCCTGGGGGACATGTTCACCATGATGTCATAAGCGACCTCAAAATTCGAAGTTGTCCTGACAACCTCCGTGCACACAGAGTTTCACAGCCATCTCAGACCAGTCTGACTCCTCACCCTGTCTAGGTAGGATAGTTTTCCTTTTTCTGCAATTGTTGTCAGTTTCTATCTTTCTCCTTGAACTTCGAAAGGGCTCCTACATTCTCTCTAGACACTGGTTTCACTCCTGTAAGATTATCCTGGGTTTTATCTCTTATATCTTGGGTAGATGGCAAAATGGGTGGACCTTACCCAGAAAAAGTCCTGGACTCCCTCACAAGTTGAAGTTGCCCAGGGAATGTTCTGATGCACAATGATGGTGTCATCTCGTGGCACTCTGCCAATTCCACCTTGGCAGGTCACAAGATTTCCTTCCTTCTGCCTTTGGGAAGTGTACCAGATACTTCCATAGATTGTAATATTCTTATGGTTCCTTTTCTTGTGCGTATTGATAACGTATCCTCACAATTGCTGCTTATTTATGATCTCTGCCCGCACCATACCATGAAATCTATATTTCCTAACACTACTAATGTGATATGCACTCGTAATGTGAAACAGTGAGGCCCAGGCCGCCCAAGCGGAATGTGGGCACTTACCTGCTCCACCACAGGGCCGGCCCTGAATTGTACTTTTGGACCAACCTTTTGCCTGAACTTGGGAAGACGTGGGCCTGTTTGGATTATTCGTGAAGGTGATTAGTAATAACATCATGGACGGTAACATTTTCCATTCGTTCATGGGTTTAGGACTGATCATGTTCTCTTCGTAGTATTCCTCTTCACCTATTTGGAATGGTCTGCCTTTCTGTAGCATCTGTAAGCATTTGGAGGTGATTTTCCATCCTTGGAAGTTCACCTTCCGTAAACTCTTTCCGCCCCCAAAGCTTTATGACATCATTCTGGACCCCGTTTTGGATTTTTGATTTGAGGTGAATTTATAGCCATGACCCTGCATTAGAACGTACTATAACTTCCAGATTCACATCCTCATTGCTTTAGACTTCTGTGTAGCTTACATCATCTTCACCAGTGTAAGACTAATCACAGGCCCTCACCACACACTTGTGCCTAATCTTCTCTTTCACCCTCCGTCACCGCCCCTCTTTGCCTCTGGGAGCCCGCATACAAATGTTCAGTGCCACCTGTTGGTTAGTGCTTGCTTTTTCTTCTCCTTGTAAGTGAGATTCTATGGTATTTGAATTTCTCACTGGGGCTTGTTACACTTCCCCTAAAACCCTCACAGCCATTCTGGTGGTCACAAATGGCTGGATTGCATCATTTGTTCCGGCTGAGTGGTATACCATTGTGTGGCTATAGCCCATCTTCCTTCTCCAATCATCCCTTGCTGGACACCAGGGTGCTTTCCAAGTCTTGGATATCAGGAGTAAGACTGTGGTGAACACAGCCATGCACATGTCTTTATGCGGTAGTCTTTCTGACTTTTTTGGATAAACAAGCGGCAGATTAATAGCTGGGTCATACGGGACATGGATACTTAAACTTCTGAGGCAGTTCCACACCTTTGGCATCGTGGCTGCACCGGGTTACACTCCCACCAGCAGTGCAGGAGGCTTCCCTTCTCTCCACCTCCTCTCTGACACTTGTTATTTCCTGTCTGCTTCCTTCTAGCCATGCTGACCACAGTGAGCTGCCATGGCCTTGCAGTTTGGATTTGCATTTTCCTGAGACTTAATGATGGTGAACAAGTTTTCATGCACCTACTGGCCCTCTTTCTGTCTTCTTCGGAGAAATCTCTGCTTCCATCTTTTGACCAGGTTTTCATTGGCTTGTTTTTTTTCTTGTGGAGACGTGCGAGTTGATTGTATCTTTGGGCTTTTCACCCCTTGTCCGATGTGTGGTTTGCAAACATCCTCTCCCAATCGTTGTGGTGTCTTAGTATTCAGTTGATGGTTTCCTTGAGTGGGCAGAAGTGTGTGCATTTGATGTGGTCCCGTTTGTTTCTTGTTTCCTTTGTTGCCCTTGCCCAGTCAGACATGCTTCTTCCAAATAGGCGGCTCAGACAGATGGCAAAGAGCACTCTGCCTAGGTCTTCTCCTACAAGGTTCACGGTTTCAAGTCTGCCATTCAAGGCTTTAATCCATTTCAGGTGGTGTGTGTGCCAGGTGTAACATCATGGTGTACTCTCGTTGTGTTCCATGTGGCTGTGCAGGCTTCCCAGCACCGTTTATTGTAGAGACTCTCCTTCCTCCGCTGTCTCCACTTGGCTCCCTGGTCCAAAATGGGCTGTCCATGTAAGTTTGAGTTGGGCTCTGGGCTCTCAATTGTTTTGCATGGGTCTTCATGCCTGTTTTGGGGCCCAGACTGTGCCGTTTCGGTACCTAGCGCTTCGTCCTCTATGTTGAAATCAGAAATTGTGACACGTGCTGCTTTGTTCGTTTTCCTGAGGATTCCTTTGCCTAGTCAGGGTCTCGCGTTGCTGGCTAGAAACTTTAGGATTCTCTCTTCTTCTCTGTGGCAAATACTGCTGCAACTTTGACTGGGATTGCATGGAATCCAGAGATTCCTTACTGCGGTATGAACCTTTCAAGTGTGTTAATCCTTCCATTCCTAGATCCCTCGGTATCTTTTTTTTTTCTTGTGTCTTCTTGAGTTTCTTTCCCCAAAGGTTTGCTAGTTTTTGAATTAACATAGAATTCACCTGTTTTGCTAAGGTTATTCACAGAGATCCTATTCTTCGTAATGGCAAGCTCCTGTTTTTTTTTTTTTTTTTTTTCCTTAGCTTCAGTTTTTCTATTCTTTGCAACTTTTAATTGGTTTTGTTTTGGCACAAGTGCATTGCTGTGCTCACATCTGCTGGCAATGCTCCTGTATTTGCTGTGGAAGTCTGGCCCTGTCCAACGTCCCTTCCCATCTGCCTCTACTCTACCTCGGACGCCTGCACCAGAACAACTGAAGCAGTGGTGAGGAGGCCCAAACCGAGGATTCCACCCAGCCCATACTGGGCCACAGACCCAGAAGGTGCGGACCTCACCACTGCACCACCGGCCGGCCACTTACATGTTCAGTGGCAACGTGCAGTTGAGTGCAACGGGAGTTAAATATACTAGTGAGCCCAACTCTAGCACTGTGTAGATGAGGCTAGGTTGTTTTTCGGGTCCATTGTGATGTCAGAGGATTTGTCATAATTGTGTCTCTGAGGTCCAGCATGCTTCCTGGATACAGGTTTCAGAGCCTGCTTGGAGCAGTCTCATAACTCACCCTTCCCAGTTAGCCCATGCTTGACCTTCGCTGCCGTTTTTTGGCTTGTGAATTTCTCTGACTTTCAAACGTTCCAGCAGAGTCTGTCTAAAGACGGACATCATCTTTCATTGTGGATAATTCAGGTGTGATTTCTGTTCACCTTCCATTTTCTGGGTCCTCTTTTTCTTTTCCATAGTATACTCGTCATGGTCTTTCTCAGCTATCTCCCTTAGACATGCTTATCAGTCCGTTCTCCTTCATTCCGAGGGATTAGTTTGTATTTCTTTAATCGCTGTATGTTCTCTAGGGTGAGGTGTGAGTGCTTTCGTGACTCTTGGTTGTTGTCCTTGAATTTGCACCGGTCACTTGTAGGACTCTTGGCTACCCTAGCCTAGGTCAAACTAAGCACTGAGAACACGTGGTCATGTGGGTTGGTTTGACATCCTGAGATCAGAAACTCCAAATTCGAGGTGGTCCTGGCAACCCCCTTCACGGACACAATGTTTCCAAGACAACTTAGACAAATCGGATGAATTCCACTCTCCAGGAAAGATATTTTTCTGTCTCTTTTCCGGATTTGGGAAGTTTCGAACTTGACCCCTGATCCTTGAACGTTCCCCTAGATTCCGTCCAGATACGGGCTTACTTAATTTTTATAGGGTGTGCCATTTGTTTGCCCTACATCCTCTACCCTGGCCTGTTTATTTTTCTTGAAACACAACTGTAAAGTTCTAATTTTCGTGCAACTTCCTTACATATGGTGTCAAAACACATAATCAATAATCCTTCTACGGCAAGAGGTAGGGGGAGAGAATTTCGATGGAGGCAAACAGAGCACACTAGCCTGGGAGGGCAGCCTTCACGAAGGAACGAAGCCCTGTGGAAGAGGGTGCTTTTCAGCACCCTTGTAGAGCACTTCCAAACAAAGAGACATACCCCAAGCGTGACAGGGCTCCATTCCTTCAAGGCTTCCAAGACATCTCTTGGGACACATTACCATGTGCCCAGTGGGCCCACGTGACACCAGAGCTTCGGAAAAAGAGACTGACCTTCAAAGAATGCTATGGGCCTTGGAAAGGAGGCATCGATTCTTCTCTTCAATGTCCTCAAGACATCTTTCTTGACTTTGCATTATGCTTAAGGCACAAGGGCACTGTAGGTGTGATGAACGCCAAGTCCGGCCACTTGTTTCCAATGAAGTTGCAAGCTTGAATCAGCATGACCTCCCCATAGACTTGAATAGATGACAATGTTCTCCTCTCCGTGCCTGTCCCTCTATTCTCACTTGTGGCCTAGGGTTCCTTTCTTATCCCTTGCATCAGACTCTGTTTTATCTCTTCTAGTTTCTGTGCCTGCTTTCTGTTTGCCAAACCTGTTTCTGGGTATCTGTCCCTTTAATAGCCTAGCCTAGGCCAATCCTCAGACTGTAACCATGCGGCCACCCTGGGGGACATGTTCACCATGATGTCATAAGCGACCTCAAAATTCGAAGTTGTCCTGACAACCTCCGTGCACACAGAGTTTCACAGCCATCTCAGACCAGTCTGACTCCTCACCCTGTCTAGGTAGGATAGTTTTCCTTTTTCTGCAATTGTTGTCAGTTTCTATCTTTCTCCTTGAACTTCGAAAGGGCTCCTACATTCTCTCTAGACACTGGTTTCACTCCTGTAAGATTATCCTGGGTTTTATCTCTTATATCTTGGGTAGATGGCAAAATGGGTGGACCTTACCCAGAAAAAGTCCTGGACTCCCTCACAAGTTGAAGTTGCCCAGGGAATGTTCTGATGCACAATGATGGTGTCATCTCGTGGCACTCTGCCAATTCCACCTTGGCAGGTCACAAGATTTCCTTCCTTCTGCCTTTGGGAAGTGTACCAGATACTTCCATAGATTGTAATATTCTTATGGTTCCTTTTCTTGTGCGTATTGATAACGTATCCTCACAATTGCTGCTTATTTATGATCTCTGCCCGCACCATACCATGAAATCTATATTTCCTAACACTACTAATGTGATATGCACTCGTAATGTGAAACAGTGAGGCCCAGGCCGCCCAAGCGGAATGTGGGCACTTACCTGCTCCACCACAGGGCCGGCCCTGAATTGTACTTTTGGACCAACCTTTTGCCTGAACTTGGGAAGACGTGGGCCTGTTTGGATTATTCGTGAAGGTGATTAGTAATAACATCATGGACGGTAACATTTTCCATTCGTTCATGGGTTTAGGACTGATCATGTTCTCTTCGTAGTATTCCTCTTCACCTATTTGGAATGGTCTGCCTTTCTGTAGCATCTGTAAGCATTTGGAGGTGATTTTCCATCCTTGGAAGTTCACCTTCCGTAAACTCTTTCCGCCCCCAAAGCTTTATGACATCATTCTGGACCCCGTTTTGGATTTTTGATTTGAGGTGAATTTATAGCCATGACCCTGCATTAGAACGTACTATAACTTCCAGATTCACATCCTCATTGCTTTAGACTTCTGTGTAGCTTACATCATCTTCACCAGTGTAAGACTAATCACAGGCCCTCACCACACACTTGTGCCTAATCTTCTCTTTCACCCTCCGTCACCGCCCCTCTTTGCCTCTGGGAGCCCGCATACAAATGTTCAGTGCCACCTGTTGGTTAGTGCTTGCTTTTTCTTCTCCTTGTAAGTGAGATTCTATGGTATTTGAATTTCTCACTGGGGCTTGTTACACTTCCCCTAAAACCCTCACAGCCATTCTGGTGGTCACAAATGGCTGGATTGCATCATTTGTTCCGGCTGAGTGGTATACCATTGTGTGGCTATAGCCCATCTTCCTTCTCCAATCATCCCTTGCTGGACACCAGGGTGCTTTCCAAGTCTTGGATATCAGGAGTAAGACTGTGGTGAACACAGCCATGCACATGTCTTTATGCGGTAGTCTTTCTGACTTTTTTGGATAAACAAGCGGCAGATTAATAGCTGGGTCATACGGGACATGGATACTTAAACTTCTGAGGCAGTTCCACACCTTTGGCATCGTGGCTGCACCGGGTTACACTCCCACCAGCAGTGCAGGAGGCTTCCCTTCTCTCCACCTCCTCTCTGACACTTGTTATTTCCTGTCTGCTTCCTTCTAGCCATGCTGACCACAGTGAGCTGCCATGGCCTTGCAGTTTGGATTTGCATTTTCCTGAGACTTAATGATGGTGAACAAGTTTTCATGCACCTACTGGCCCTCTTTCTGTCTTCTTCGGAGAAATCTCTGCTTCCATCTTTTGACCAGGTTTTCATTGGCTTGTTTTTTTTCTTGTGGAGACGTGCGAGTTGATTGTATCTTTGGGCTTTTCACCCCTTGTCCGATGTGTGGTTTGCAAACATCCTCTCCCAATCGTTGTGGTGTCTTAGTATTCAGTTGATGGTTTCCTTGAGTGGGCAGAAGTGTGTGCATTTGATGTGGTCCCGTTTGTTTCTTGTTTCCTTTGTTGCCCTTGCCCAGTCAGACATGCTTCTTCCAAATAGGCGGCTCAGACAGATGGCAAAGAGCACTCTGCCTAGGTCTTCTCCTACAAGGTTCACGGTTTCAAGTCTGCCATTCAAGGCTTTAATCCATTTCAGGTGGTGTGTGTGCCAGGTGTAACATCATGGTGTACTCTCGTTGTGTTCCATGTGGCTGTGCAGGCTTCCCAGCACCGTTTATTGTAGAGACTCTCCTTCCTCCGCTGTCTCCACTTGGCTCCCTGGTCCAAAATGGGCTGTCCATGTAAGTTTGAGTTGGGCTCTGGGCTCTCAATTGTTTTGCATGGGTCTTCATGCCTGTTTTGGGGCCCAGACTGTGCCGTTTCGGTACCTAGCGCTTCGTCCTCTATGTTGAAATCAGAAATTGTGACACGTGCTGCTTTGTTCGTTTTCCTGAGGATTCCTTTGCCTAGTCAGGGTCTCGCGTTGCTGGCTAGAAACTTTAGGATTCTCTCTTCTTCTCTGTGGCAAATACTGCTGCAACTTTGACTGGGATTGCATGGAATCCAGAGATTCCTTACTGCGGTATGAACCTTTCAAGTGTGTTAATCCTTCCATTCCTAGATCCCTCGGTATCTTTTTTTTTTCTTGTGTCTTCTTGAGTTTCTTTCCCCAAAGGTTTGCTAGTTTTTGAATTAACATAGAATTCACCTGTTTTGCTAAGGTTATTCACAGAGATCCTATTCTTCGTAATGGCAAGCTCCTGTTTTTTTTTTTTTTTTTTTTCCTTAGCTTCAGTTTTTCTATTCTTTGCAACTTTTAATTGGTTTTGTTTTGGCACAAGTGCATTGCTGTGCTCACATCTGCTGGCAATGCTCCTGTATTTGCTGTGGAAGTCTGGCCCTGTCCAACGTCCCTTCCCATCTGCCTCTACTCTACCTCGGACGCCTGCACCAGAACAACTGAAGCAGTGGTGAGGAGGCCCAAACCGAGGATTCCACCCAGCCCATACTGGGCCACAGACCCAGAAGGTGCGGACCTCACCACTGCACCACCGGCCGGCCACTTACATGTTCAGTGGCAACGTGCAGTTGAGTGCAACGGGAGTTAAATATACTAGTGAGCCCAACTCTAGCACTGTGTAGATGAGGCTAGGTTGTTTTTCGGGTCCATTGTGATGTCAGAGGATTTGTCATAATTGTGTCTCTGAGGTCCAGCATGCTTCCTGGATACAGGTTTCAGAGCCTGCTTGGAGCAGTCTCATAACTCACCCTTCCCAGTTAGCCCATGCTTGACCTTCGCTGCCGTTTTTTGGCTTGTGAATTTCTCTGACTTTCAAACGTTCCAGCAGAGTCTGTCTAAAGACGGACATCATCTTTCATTGTGGATAATTCAGGTGTGATTTCTGTTCACCTTCCATTTTCTGGGTCCTCTTTTTCTTTTCCATAGTATACTCGTCATGGTCTTTCTCAGCTATCTCCCTTAGACATGCTTATCAGTCCGTTCTCCTTCATTCCGAGGGATTAGTTTGTATTTCTTTAATCGCTGTATGTTCTCTAGGGTGAGGTGTGAGTGCTTTCGTGACTCTTGGTTGTTGTCCTTGAATTTGCACCGGTCACTTGTAGGACTCTTGGCTACCCTAGCCTAGGTCAAACTAAGCACTGAGAACACGTGGTCATGTGGGTTGGTTTGACATCCTGAGATCAGAAACTCCAAATTCGAGGTGGTCCTGGCAACCCCCTTCACGGACACAATGTTTCCAAGACAACTTAGACAAATCGGATGAATTCCACTCTCCAGGAAAGATATTTTTCTGTCTCTTTTCCGGATTTGGGAAGTTTCGAACTTGACCCCTGATCCTTGAACGTTCCCCTAGATTCCGTCCAGATACGGGCTTACTTAATTTTTATAGGGTGTGCCATTTGTTTGCCCTACATCCTCTACCCTGGCCTGTTTATTTTTCTTGAAACACAACTGTAAAGTTCTAATTTTCGTGCAACTTCCTTACATATGGTGTCAAAACACATAATCAATAATCCTTCTACGGCAAGAGGTAGGGGGAGAGAATTTCGATGGAGGCAAACAGAGCACACTAGCCTGGGAGGGCAGCCTTCACGAAGGAACGAAGCCCTGTGGAAGAGGGTGCTTTTCAGCACCCTTGTAGAGCACTTCCAAACAAAGAGACATACCCCAAGCGTGACAGGGCTCCATTCCTTCAAGGCTTCCAAGACATCTCTTGGGACACATTACCATGTGCCCAGTGGGCCCACGTGACACCAGAGCTTCGGAAAAAGAGACTGACCTTCAAAGAATGCTATGGGCCTTGGAAAGGAGGCATCGATTCTTCTCTTCAATGTCCTCAAGACATCTTTCTTGACTTTGCATTATGCTTAAGGCACAAGGGCACTGTAGGTGTGATGAACGCCAAGTCCGGCCACTTGTTTCCAATGAAGTTGCAAGCTTGAATCAGCATGACCTCCCCATAGACTTGAATAGATGACAATGTTCTCCTCTCCGTGCCTGTCCCTCTATTCTCACTTGTGGCCTAGGGTTCCTTTCTTATCCCTTGCATCAGACTCTGTTTTATCTCTTCTAGTTTCTGTGCCTGCTTTCTGTTTGCCAAACCTGTTTCTGGGTATCTGTCCCTTTAATAGCCTAGCCTAGGCCAATCCTCAGACTGTAACCATGCGGCCACCCTGGGGGACATGTTCACCGTGATGTCATAAGCGACCTCAAAATTCGAAGTTGTCCTGACAACCTCCGTGCACACAGAGTTTCACAGCCATCTCAGACCAGTCTGACTCCTCACCCTGTCTAGGTAGGATAGTTTTCCTTTTTCTGCAATTGTTGTCAGTTTCTATCTTTCTCCTTGAACTTCGAAAGGGCTCCTACATTCTCTCTAGACACTGGTTTCACTCCTGTAAGATTATCCTGGGTTTTATCTCTTATATCTTGGGTAGATGGCAAAATGGGTGGACCTTACCCAGAAAAAGTCCTGGACTCCCTCACAAGTTGAAGTTGCCCAGGGAATGTTCTGATGCACAATGATGGTGTCATCTCGTGGCACTCTGCCAATTCCACCTTGGCAGGTCACAAGATTTCCTTCCTTCTGCCTTTGGGAAGTGTACCAGATACTTCCATAGATTGTAATATTCTTATGGTTCCTTTTCTTGTGCGTATTGATAACGTATCCTCACAATTGCTGCTTATTTATGATCTCTGCCCGCACCATACCATGAAATCTATATTTCCTAACACTACTAATGTGATATGCACTCGTAATGTGAAACAGTGAGGCCCGGGCCGCCCAAGCGGAATGTGGGCACTTACCTGCTCCACCACAGGGCCGGCCCTGAATTGTACTTTTGGACCAACCTTTTGCCTGAACTTGGGAAGACGTGGGCCTGTTTGGATTATTCGTGAAGGTGATTAGTAATAACATCATGGACGGTAACATTTTCCGTTCGTTCATGGGTTTAGGACTGATCATGTTCTCTTCGTAGTATTCCTCTTCACCTATTTGGAATGGTCTGCCTTTCTGTAGCATCTGTAAGCATTTGGAGGTGATTTTCCATCCTTGGAAGTTCACCTTCCGTAAACTCTTTCCGCCCCCAAAGCTTTATGACATCATTCTGGACCCCGTTTTGGATTTTTGATTTGAGGTGAATTTATAGCCATGACCCTGCATTAGAACGTACTATAACTTCCAGATTCACATCCTCATTGCTTTAGAATTCTGTGTAGCTTACATCATCTTCACCAGTGTAAGACTAATCACAGGCCCTCACCACACACTTGTGCCTAATCTTCTCTTTCACCCTCCGTCACCGCCCCTCTTTGCCTCTGGGAGCCCGCATACAAATGTTCAGTGCCACCTGTTGGTTAGTGCTTGCTTTTTCTTCTCCTTGTAAGTGAGATTCTATGGTATTTGAATTTCTCACTGGGGCTTGTTACACTTCCCCTAAAACCCTCACAGCCATTCTGGTGGTCACAAATGGCTGGATTGCATCATTTGTTCCGGCTGAGTGGTATACCATTGTGTGGCTATAGCCCATCTTCCTTCTCCAATCATCCCTTGCTGGACACCAGGGTGCTTTCCAAGTCTTGGATATCAGGAGTAAGACTGTGGTGAACACAGCCATGCACATGTCTTTATGCGGTAGTCTTTCTGACTTTTTTGGATAAGCAAGCGGCAGATTAATAGCTGGGTCATACGGGACATGGATACTTAAACTTCTGAGGCAGTTCCACACCTTTGGCATCGTGGCTGCACCGGGTTACACTCCCACCAGCAGTGCAGGAGGCTTCCCTTCTCTCCACCTCCTCTCTGACACTTGTTATTTCCTGTCTGCTTCCTTCTAGCCATGCTGACCACAGTGAGCTGCCATGGCCTTGCAGTTTGGATTTGCATTTTCCTGAGACTTAATGATGGTGAACAAGTTTTCATGCACCTACTGGCCCTCTTTCTGTCTTCTTCGGAGAAATCTCTGCTTCCATCTTTTGACCAGGTTTTCATTGGCTTGTTTTTTTTCTTGTGGAGACGTGCGAGTTGATTGTATCTTTGGGCTTTTCACCCCTTGTCCGATGTGTGGTTTGCAAACATCCTCTCCCAATTGTTGTGGTGTCTTAGTATTCAGTTGATGGTTTCCTTGAGTGGGCAGAAGTGTGTGCATTTGATGTGGTCCCGTTTGTTTCTTGTTTCCTTTGTTGCCCTTGCCCAGTCAGACATGCTTCTTCCAAATAGGCGGCTCAGACAGATGGCAAAGAGCACTCTGCCTAGGTCTTCTCCTACAAGGTTCACGGTTTCAAGTCTGCCATTCAAGGCTTTAATCCACTTCAGGTGGTGTGTGTGCCAGGTGTAACATCATGGTGTACTCTCGTTGTGTTCCATGTGGCTGTGCAGGCTTCCCAGCACCGTTTATTGTAGAGACTCTCCTTTCTCCGCTGTCTCGACTTGGCTCCCTGGTCCAAAATGGGCTGTCCATGTAAGTTTGAGTTGGGCTCTGGGCTCTCAATTGTTTTGCATGGGTCTTCATGCCTGTTTTGGGGCCCAGACTGTGCCGTTTCGGTACCTAGCGCTTCGTCCTCTATGTTGAAATCAGAAATTGTGACACGTGCCGCTTTGTTCGTTTTCCTGAGGATTCCTTTGCCTAGTCAGGGTCTCGTGTTGCTGGCTAGAAACTTTAGGATTCTCTCTTCTTCTCTGTGGCAAATACTGCTGCAACTTTGACTGGGATTGCATGGAATCCAGAGATTCCTTACTGCGGTATGAACCTTTCAAGTGTGTTAATCCTTCCATTCCTAGATCCCTCGATATCTTTTTTTTTCTTGTGTCTTCTTGAGTTTCTTTCCCCAAAGGTTTGCTAGTTTTTGAATTAACATAGAATTCACCTGTTTTGCTAAGGTTATTCACAGAGATCCTATTCTTCGTAATGGCAAGCTCCTGTTTTTTTTTTTTTTTTTTCCTTAGCTTCAGTTTTTCTATTCTTTGCAACTTTTAATTGGTTTTGTTTTGGCACAAGTGCATTGCTGTGCTCACATCTGCTGGCAATGCTCCTGTATTTGCTGTGGAAGTCTGGCCCTGTCCAACGTCCCTTCCCATCTGCCTCTACTCTACCTCGGACGCCTGCACCAGAACAACTGAAGCAGTGGTGAGGAGGCCCAAACCGAGGATTCCACCCAGCTCATACTGGGCCACAGACCCAGAAGGTGCGGACCTCACCACTGCACCACCGGCCGGCCACTTACATGTTCAGTGGCAACGTGCAGTTGAGTGCAACGGGAGTTAAATATACTACTGAGCCCAACTCTAGCACTGTGTAGATGAGGCTAGGTTGTTTTTCGGGTCCATTGTGATGTCAGAGGATTTGTCATAATTGTGTCTCTGAGGTCCAGCATGCTTCCTGGATACAGGTTTCAGAGCCTGCTTGGAGCAGTCTCATAACTCACCCTTCCCAGTTAGCCCATGCTTGACCTTCGCTGCCGTTTTTTGGCTTGTGAATTTCTCTGACTTTCAAACGTTCCAGCAGAGTCTGTCTAAAGACGGACATCATCTTTCATTGTGGATAATTCAGGTGTGATTTCTGTTCACCTTCCATTTTCTGGGTCCTCTTTTTCTTTTCCATAGTATACTCGTCATGGTCTTTCTCAGCTATCTCCCTTAGACATGCTTATCAGTCCGTTCTCCTTCATTCCAAGGGATTAGTTTGTATTTCTTTAATCGCTGTATGTTCTCTAGGGTGAGGTGTGAGTGCTTTCGTGACTCTTGGTTGTTGTCCTTGAATTTGCACCGGTCACTTGTAGGACTCTTGGCTACCCTAGCCTAGGTCAAACTAAGCACTGAGAACACGTGGTCATGTGGGTTGGTTTGACATCCTGAGATCAGAAACTCCAAATTCGAGGTGGTCCTGGCAACCCCCTTCACGGACACAATGTTTCCAAGACAACTTAGACAAATCGGATGAATTCCACTCTCCAGGAAAGATATTTTTCTGTCTCTTTTCCGGATTTGGGAAGTTTCGAACTTGACCCCTGATCCTTGAACGTTCCCCTAGATTCCGTCCAGATACGGGCTTACTTAATTTTTATAGGGTGTGCCATTTGTTTGCCCTACATCCTCTACCCTGGCCTGTTTATTTTTCTTGAAACACAACTGTAAAGTTCTAATTTTCGTGCAACTTCCTTACATATGGTGTCAAAACACATAATCAATAATCCTTCTACGGCAAGAGGTAGGGGGAGAGAATTTCGATGGAGGCAAACAGAGCACACTAGCCTGGGAGGGCAGCCTTCACGAAGGAACGAAGCCCTGTGGAAGAGGGTGCTTTTCAGCACCCTTGTAGAGCACTTCCAAACAAAGAGACATACCCCAAGCGTGACAGGGCTCCATTCCTTCAAGGCTTCCAAGACATCTCTTGGGACACATTACCATGTGCCCAGTGGGCCCACGTGACACCAGAGCTTCGGAAAAAGAGACTGACCTTCAAAGAATGCTATGGGCCTTGGAAAGGAGGCATCGATTCTTCTCTTCAATGTCCTCAAGACATCTTTCTTGACTTTGCATTATGCTTAAGGCACAAGGGCACTGTAGGTGTGATGAACGCCAAGTCCGGCCACTTGTTTCCAATGAAGTTGCAAGCTTGAATCAGCATGACCTCCCCATAGACTTGAATAGATGACAATGTTCTCCTCTCCGTGCCTGTCCCTCTATTCTCACTTGTGGCCTAGGGTTCCTTTCTTATCCCTTGCATCAGACTCTGTTTTATCTCTTCTAGTTTCTGTGCCTGCTTTCTGTTTGCCAAACCTGTTTCTGGGTATCTGTCCCTTTAATAGCCTAGCCTAGGCCAATCCTCAGACTGTAACCATGCGGCCACCCTGGGGGACATGTTCACCGTGATGTCATAAGCGACCTCAAAATTCGAAGTTGTCCTGACAACCTCCGTGCACACAGAGTTTCACAGCCATCTCAGACCAGTCTGACTCCTCACCCTGTCTAGGTAGGATAGTTTTCCTTTTTCTGCAATTGTTGTCAGTTTCTATCTTTCTCCTTGAACTTCGAAAGGGCTCCTACATTCTCTCTAGACACTGGTTTCACTCCTGTAAGATTATCCTGGGTTTTATCTCTTATATCTTGGGTAGATGGCAAAATGGGTGGACCTTACCCAGAAAAAGTCCTGGACTCCCTCACAAGTTGAAGTTGCCCAGGGAATGTTCTGATGCACAATGATGGTGTCATCTCGTGGCACTCTGCCAATTCCACCTTGGCAGGTCACAAGATTTCCTTCCTTCTGCCTTTGGGAAGTGTACCAGATACTTCCATAGATTGTAATATTCTTATGGTTCCTTTTCTTGTGCGTATTGATAACGTATCCTCACAATTGCTGCTTATTTATGATCTCTGCCCGCACCATACCATGAAATCTATATTTCCTAACACTACTAATGTGATATGCACTCGTAATGTGAAACAGTGAGGCCCGGGCCGCCCAAGCGGAATGTGGGCACTTACCTGCTCCACCACAGGGCCGGCCCTGAATTGTACTTTTGGACCAACCTTTTGCCTGAACTTGGGAAGACGTGGGCCTGTTTGGATTATTCGTGAAGGTGATTAGTAATAACATCATGGACGGTAACATTTTCCGTTCGTTCATGGGTTTAGGACTGATCATGTTCTCTTCGTAGTATTCCTCTTCACCTATTTGGAATGGTCTGCCTTTCTGTAGCATCTGTAAGCATTTGGAGGTGATTTTCCATCCTTGGAAGTTCACCTTCCGTAAACTCTTTCCGCCCCCAAAGCTTTATGACATCATTCTGGACCCCTTTTTGGATTTTTGATTTGAGGTGAATTTATAGCCATGACCCTGCATTAGAACGTACTATAACTTCCAGATTCACATCCTCATTGCTTTAGACTTCTGAGTAGCTTACATCATCTTCACCAGTGTAAGACTAATCACAGGCCCTCACCACACACTTGTGCCTAATCTTCTCTTTCACCCTCCGTCACCGCCCCTCTTTGCCTCTGGGAGCCCGCATACAAATGTTCAGTGCCACCTGTTGGTTAGTGCTTGCTTTTTCTTCTCCTTGTAAGTGAGATTCTATGGTATTTGAATTTCTCACTGGGGCTTGTTACACTTCCCCTAAAACCCTCACAGCCATTCTGGTGGTCACAAATGGCTGGATTGCATCATTTGTTCCGGCTGAGTGGTATACCATTGTGTGGCTATAGCCCATCTTCCTTCTCCAATCATCCCTTGCTGGACACCAGGGTGCTTTCCAAGTCTTGGATATCAGGAGTAAGACTGTGGTGAACACAGCCATGCACATGTCTTTATGCGGTAGTCTTTCTGACTTTTTTGGATAAACAAGCGGCAGATTAATAGCTGGGTCATACGGGACATGGATACTTAAACTTCTGAGGCAGTTCCACACCTTTGGCATCGTGGCTGCACCGGGTTACACTCCCACCAGCAGTGCAGGAGGCTTCCCTTCTCTCCACCTCCTCTCTGACACTTGTTATTTCCTGTCTGCTTCCTTCTAGCCATGCTGACCACAGTGAGCTGCCATGGCCTTGCAGTTTGGATTTGCATTTTCCTGAGACTTAATGATGGTGAACAAGTTTTCATGCACCTACTGGCCCTCTTTCTGTCTTCTTCGGAGAAATCTCTGCTTCCATCTTTTGACCAGGTTTTCATTGGCTTGTTTTTTTTCTTGTGGAGACGTGCGAGTTGATTGTATCTTTGGGCTTTTCACCCCTTGTCCGATGTGTGGTTTGCAAACATCCTCTCCCAATTGTTGTGGTGTCTTAGTATTCAGTTGATGGTTTCCTTGAGTGGGCAGAAGTGTGTGCATTTGATGTGGTCCCGTTTGTTTCTTGTTTCCTTTGTTGCCCTTGCCCAGTCAGACATGCTTCTTCCAAATAGGCGGCTCAGACAGATGGCAAAGAGCACTCTGCCTAGGTCTTCTCCTACAAGGTTCACGGTTTCAAGTCTGCCATTCAAGGCTTTAATCCACTTCAGGTGGTGTGTGTGCCAGGTGTAACATCATGGTGTACTCTCGTTGTGTTCCATGTGGCTGTGCAGGCTTCCCAGCACCGTTTATTGTAGAGACTCTCCTTTCTCCGCTGTCTCCACTTGGCTCCCTGGTCCAAAATGGGCTGTCCATGTAAGTTTGAGTTGGGCTCTGGGCTCTCAATTGTTTTGCATGGGTCTTCATGCCTGTTTTGGGGCCCAGACTGTGCCGTTTCGGTACCTAGCGCTTCGTCCTCTATGTTGAAATCAGAAATTGTGACACGTGCCGCTTTGTTCGTTTTCCTGAGGATTCCTTTGCCTAGTCAGGGTCTCGTGTTGCTGGCTAGAAACTTTAGGATTCTCTCTTCTTCTCTGTGGCAAATACTGCTGCAACTTTGACTGGGATTGCATGGAATCCAGAGATTCCTTACTGCGGTATGAACCTTTCAAGTGTGTTAATCCTTCCATTCCTAGATCCCTCGATATCTTTTTTTTTCTTGTGTCTTCTTGAGTTTCTTTCCCCAAAGGTTTGCTAGTTTTTGAATTAACATAGAATTCACCTGTTTTGCTAAGGTTATTCACAGAGATCCTATTCTTCGTAATGGCAAGCTCCTGTTTTTTTTTTTTTTTTTCCTTAGCTTCAGTTTTTCTATTCTTTGCAACTTTTAATTGGTTTTGTTTTGGCACAAGTGCATTGCTGTGCTCACATCTGCTGGCAATGCTCCTGTATTTGCTGTGGAAGTCTGGCCCTGTCCAACGTCCCTTCCCATCTGCCTCTACTCTACCTCGGACGCCTGCACCAGAACAACTGAAGCAGTGGTGAGGAGGCCCAAACCGAGGATTCCACCCAGCTCATACTGGGCCACAGACCCAGAAGGTGCGGACCTCACCACTGCACCACCGGCCGGCCACTTACATGTTCAGTGGCAACGTGCAGTTGAGTGCAATGGGAGTTAAATATACTAGTGAGCCCAACTCTAGCACTGTGTAGATGAGGCTAGGTTGTTTTTCGGGTCCATTGTGATGTCAGAGGATTTGTCATAATTGTGTCTCTGAGGTCCAGCATGCTTCCTGGATACAGGTTTCAGAGCCTGCTTGGAGCAGTCTCATAACTCACCCTTCCCAGTTAGCCCATGCTTGACCTTCGCTGCCGTTTTTTGGCTTGTGAATTTCTCTGACTTTCAAACGTTCCAGCAGAGTCTGTCTAAAGACGGACATCATCTTTCATTGTGGATAATTCAGGTGTGATTTCTGTTCACCTTCCATTTTCTGGGTCCTCTTTTTCTTTTCCATAGTATACTCGTCATGGTCTTTCTCAGCTATCTCCCTTAGACATGCTTATCAGTCCGTTCTCCTTCATTCCAAGGGATTAGTTTGTATTTCTTTAATCGCTGTATGTTCTCTAGGGTGAGGTGTGAGTGCTTTCGTGACTCTTGGTTGTTGTCCTTGAATTTGCACCGGTCACTTGTAGGACTCTTGGCTACCCTAGCCTAGGTCAAACTAAGCACTGAGAACACGTGGTCATGTGGGTTGGTTTGACATCCTGAGATCAGAAACTCCAAATTCGAGGTGGTCCTGGCAACCCCCTTCACGGACACAATGTTTCCAAGACAACTTAGACAAATCGGATGAATTCCACTCTCCAGGAAAGATATTTTTCTGTCTCTTTTCCGGATTTGGGAAGTTTCGAACTTGACCCCTGATCCTTGAACGTTCCCCTAGATTCCGTCCAGATACGGGCTTACTTAATTTTTATAGGGTGTGCCATTTGTTTGCCCTACATCCTCTACCCTGGCCTGTTTATTTTTCTTGAAACACAACTGTAAAGTTCTAATTTTCGTGCAACTTCCTTACATATGGTGTCAAAACACATAATCAATAATCCTTCTACGGCAAGAGGTAGGGGGAGAGAATTTCGATGGAGGCAAACAGAGCACACTAGCCTGGGAGGGCAGCCTTCACGAAGGAACGAAGCCCTGTGGAAGAGGGTGCTTTTCAGCACCCTTGTAGAGCACTTCCAAACAAAGAGACATACCCCAAGCGTGACAGGGCTCCATTCCTTCAAGGCTTCCAAGACATCTCTTGGGACACATTACCATGTGCCCAGTGGGCCCACGTGACACCAGAGCTTCGGAAAAAGAGACTGACCTGCAAAGAATGCTATGGGCCTTGGAAAGGAGGCATCGATTCTTCTCTTCAATGTCCTCAAGACATCTTTCTTGACTTTGCATTATGCTTAAGGCACAAGGGCACTGTAGGTGTGATGAACGCCAAGTCCGGCCACTTGTTTCCAATGAAGTTGCAAGCTTGAATCAGCATGACCTCCCCATAGACTTGAATAGATGACAATGTTCTCCTCTCCGTGCCTGTCCCTCTATTCTCACTTGTGGCCTAGGGTTCCTTTCTTATCCCTTGCATCAGACTCTGTTTTATCTCTTCTAGTTTCTGTGCCTGCTTTCTGTTTGCCAAACCTGTTTCTGGGTATCTGTCCCTTTAATAGCCTAGCCTAGGCCAATCCTCAGACTGTAACCATGCGGCCACCCTGGGGGACATGTTCACCGTGATGTCATAAGCGACCTCAAAATTCGAAGTTGTCCTGACAACCTCCGTGCACACAGAGTTTCACAGCCATCTCAGACCAGTCTGACTCCTCACCCTGTCTAGGTAGGATAGTTTTCCTTTTTCTGCAATTGTTGTCAGTTTCTATCTTTCTCCTTGAACTTCGAAAGGGCTCCTACATTCTCTCTAGACACTGGTTTCACTCCTGTAAGATTATCCTGGGTTTTATCTCTTATATCTTGGGTAGATGGCAAAATGGGTGGACCTTACCCAGAAAAAGTCCTGGACTCCCTCACAAGTTGAAGTTGCCCAGGGAATGTTCTGATGCACAATGATGGTGTCATCTCGTGGCACTCTGCCAATTCCACCTTGGCAGGTCACAAGATTTCCTTCCTTCTGCCTTTGGGAAGTGTACCAGATACTTCCATAGATTGTAATATTCTTATGGTTCCTTTTCTTGTGCGTATTGATAACGTATCCTCACAATTGCTGCTTATTTATGATCTCTGCCTGCACCATACCATGAAATCTATATTTCCTAACACTACTAATGTGATATGCACTCGTAATGTGAAACAGTGAGGCCCGGGCCGCCCAAGCGGAATGTGGGCACTTACCTGCTCCACCACAGGGCCGGCCCTGAATTGTACTTTTGGACCAACCTTTTGCCTGAACTTGGGAAGACGTGGGCCTGTTTGGATTATTCGTGAAGGTGATTAGTAATAACATCATGGACGGTAACATTTTCCGTTCGTTCATGGGTTTAGGACTGATCATGTTCTCTTCGTAGTATTCCTCTTCACCTATTTGGAATGGTCTGCCTTTCTGTAGCATCTGTAAGCATTTGGAGGTGATTTTCCATCCTTGGAAGTTCACCTTCCGTAAACTCTTTCCGCCCCCAAAGCTTTATGACATCATTCTGGACCCCTTTTTGGATTTTTGATTTGAGGTGAATTTATAGCCATGACCCTGCATTAGAACGTACTATAACTTCCAGATTCACATCCTCATTGCTTTAGACTTCTGTGTAGCTTACATCATCTTCACCAGTGTAAGACTAATCACAGGCCCTCACCACACACTTGTGCCTAATCTTCTCTTTCACCCTCCGTCACCGCCCCTCTTTGCCTCTGGGAGCCCGCATCCAAATGTTCAGTGCCACCTGTTGGTTAGTGCTTGCTTTTTCTTCTCCTTGTAAGTGAGATTCTATGGTATTTGAATTTCTCACTGGGGCTTGTTACACTTCCCCTAAAACCCTCACAGCCATTCTGGTGGTCACAAATGGCTGGATTGCATCATTTGTTCCGGCTGAGTGGTATACCATTGTGTGGCTATAGCCCATCTTCCTTCTCCAATCATCCCTTGCTGGACACCAGGGTGCTTTCCAAGTCTTGGATATCAGGAGTAAGACTGTGGTGAACACAGCCATGCACATGTCTTTATGCGGTAGTCTTTCTGACTTTTTTGGATAAACAAGCGGCAGATTAATAGCTGGGTCATACGGGACATGGATACTTAAACTTCTGAGGCAGTTCCACACCTTTGGCATCGTGGCTGCACCGGGTTACACTCCCACCAGCAGTGCAGGAGGCTTCCCTTCTCTCCACCTCCTCTCTGACACTTGTTATTTCCTGTCTGCTTCCTTCTAGCCATGCTGACCACAGTGAGCTGCCATGGCCTTGCAGTTTGGATTTGCATTTTCCTGAGACTTAATGATGGTGAACAAGTTTTCATGCACCTACTGGCCCTCTTTCTGTCTTCTTCGGAGAAATCTCTGCTTCCATCTTTTGACCAGGTTTTCATTGGCTTGTTTTTTTTCTTGTGGAGACGTGCGAGTTGATTGTATCTTTGGGCTTTTCACCCCTTGTCCGATGTGTGGTTTGCAAACATCCTCTCCCAATTGTTGTGGTGTCTTAGTATTCAGTTGATGGTTTCCTTGAGTGGGCAGAAGTGTGTGCATTTGATGTGGTCCCGTTTGTTTCTTGTTTCCTTTGTTGCCCTTGCCCAGTCAGACATGCTTCTTCCAAATAGGCGGCTCAGACAGATGGCAAAGAGCACTCTGCCTAGGTCTTCTCCTACAAGGTTCACGGTTTCAAGTCTGCCATTCAAGGCTTTAATCCACTTCAGGTGGTGTGTGTGCCAGGTGTAACATCATGGTGTACTCTCGTTGTGTTCCATGTGGCTGTGCAGGCTTCCCAGCACCGTTTATTGTAGAGACTCTCCTTTCTCCGCTGTCTCCACTTGGCTCCCTGGTCCAAAATGGGCTGTCCATGTAAGTTTGAGTTGGGCTCTGGGCTCTCAATTGTTTTGCATGGGTCTTCATGCCTGTTTTGGGGCCCAGACTGTGCCGTTTCGGTACCTAGCGCTTCGTCCTCTATGTTGAAATCAGAAATTGTGACACGTGCCGCTTTGTTCGTTTTCCTGAGGATTCCTTTGCCTAGTCAGGGTCTCGTGTTGCTGGCTAGAAACTTTAGGATTCTCTCTTCTTCTCTGTGGCAAATACTGCTGCAACTTTGACTGGGATTGCATGGAATCCAGAGATTCCTTACTGCGGTATGAACCTTTCAAGTGTGTTAATCCTTCCATTCCTAGATCCCTCGATATCTTTTTTTTTCTTGTGTCTTCTTGAGTTTCTTTCCCCAAAGGTTTGCTAGTTTTTGAATTAACATAGAATTCACCTGTTTTGCTAAGGTTATTCACAGAGATCCTATTCTTCGTAATGGCAAGCTCCTGTTTTTTTTTTTTTTTTTTCTTAGCTTCAGTTTTTCTATTCTTTGCAACTTTTAATTGGTTTTGTTTTGGCACAAGTGCATTGCTGTGCTCACATCTGCTGGCAATGCTCCTGTATTTGCTGTGGAAGTCTGGCCCTGTCCAACGTCCCTTCCCATCTGCCTCTACTCTACCTCGGACGCCTGCACCAGAACAACTGAAGCAGTGGTGAGGAGGCCCAAACCGAGGATTCCACCCAGCCCATACTGGGCCACAGACCCAGAAGGTGCGGACCTCACCACTGCACCACCGGCCGGCCACTTACATGTTCAGTGGCAACGTGCAGTTGAGTGCAACGGGAGTTAAATATACTAGTGAGCCCAACTCTAGCACTGTGTAGATGAGGCTAGGTTGTTTTTCGGGTCCATTGTGATGTCAGAGGATTTGTCATAATTGTGTCTCTGAGGTCCAGCATGCTTCCTGGATACAGGTTTCAGAGCCTGCTTGGAGCAGTCTCATAACTCACCCTTCCCAGTTAGCCCATGCTTGACCTTCGCTGCCGTTTTTTGGCTTGTGAATTTCTCTGACTTTCAAACGTTCCAGCAGAGTCTGTCTAAAGACGGACATCATCTTTCATTGTGGATAATTCAGGTGTGATTTCTGTTCACCTTCCATTTTCTGGGTCCTCTTTTTCTTTTCCATAGTATACTCGTCATGGTCTTTCTCAGCTATCTCCCTTAGACATGCTTATCAGTCCGTTCTCCTTCATTCCAAGGGATTAGTTTGTATTTCTTTAATCGCTGTATGTTCTCTAGGGTGAGGTGTGAGTGCTTTCGTGACTCTTGGTTGTTGTCCTTGAATTTGCACCGGTCACTTGTAGGACTCTTGGCTATCCTAGCCTAGGTCAAACTAAGCACTGAGAACACGTGGTCATGTGGGTTGGTTTGACATCCTGAGATATCAGAAACTCCAAATTCGAGGTGGTCCTGGCAACCACCTTCACGGACACAATGTTTCCAAGACAACTTAGACAAATCGGATGAATTCCACTCTCCAGGAAAGATATTTTTCTGTCTCTTTTCCGGATTTGGGAAGTTTCGAACTTGACCCCTGATCCTTGAACGTTCCCCTAGATTCCGTCCAGATACGGGCTTACTTACTTTTTATAGGGTGTGCCATTTGTTTGCCCTACATCCTCTACCCTGGCCTGTTTATTTTTCTTGAAACACAACTGTAAAGTTCTAATTTTCGTGCAACTTCCTTACATATGGTGTCAAAACACATAATCAATAATCCTTCTACGGCAAGAGGTAGGGGGAGAGAATTTCGATGGAGGCAAACAGAGCACACTAGCCTGGGAGGGCAGCCTTCACGAAGGAACGAAGCCCTGTGGAAGAGGGTGCTTTTCAGCACCCTTGTAGAGCACTTCCAAACAAAGAGACATACCCCAAGCGTGACAGGGCTCCATTCCTTCAAGGCTTCCAAGACATCTCTTGGGACACATTACCATGTGCCCAGTGGGCCCACGTGACACCAGAGCTTCGGAAAAAGAGACTGACCTGCAAAGAATGCTATGGGCCTTGGAAAGGAGGCATCGATTCTTCTCTTCAATGTCCTCAAGACATCTTTCTTGACTTTGCATTATGCTTAAGGCACAAGGGCACTGTAGGTGTGATGAACGCCAAGTCCGGCCACTTGTTTCCAATGAAGTTGCAAGCTTGAATCAGCATGACCTCCCCATAGACTTGAATAGATGACAATGTTCTCCTCTCCGTGCCTGTCCCTCTATTCTCACTTGTGGCCTAGGGTTCCTTTCTTATCCCTTGCATCAGACTCTGTTTTATCTCTTCTAGTTTCTGTGCCTGCTTTCTGTTTGCCAAACCTGTTTCTGGGTATCTGTCCCTTTAATAGCCTAGCCTAGGCCAATCCTCAGACTGTAACCATGCGGCCACCCTGGGGGACATGTTCACCGTGATGTCATAAGCGACCTCAAAATTCGAAGTTGTCCTGACAACCTCCGTGCACACAGAGTTTCACAGCCATCTCAGACCAGTCTGACTCCTCACCCTGTCTAGGTAGGATAGTTTTCCTTTTTCTGCAATTGTTGTCAGTTTCTATCTTTCTCCTTGAACTTCGAAAGGGCTCCTACATTCTCTCTAGACACTGGTTTCACTCCTGTAAGATTATCCTGGGTTTTATCTCTTATATCTTGGGTAGATGGCAAAATGGGTGGACCTTACCCAGAAAAAGTCCTGGACTCCCTCACAAGTTGAAGTTGCCCAGGGAATGTTCTGATGCACAATGATGGTGTCATCTCGTGGCACTCTGCCAATTCCACCTTGGCAGGTCACAAGTTTTCCTTCCTTCTGCCTTTGGGAAGTGTACCAGATACTTCCATAGATTGTAATATTCTTATGGTTCCTTTTCTTGTGCGTATTGATAACGTATCCTCACAATTGCTGCTTATTTATGATCTCTGCCCGCACCATACCATGAAATCTATATTTCCTAACACTACTAATGTGATATGCACTCGTAATGTGAAACAGTGAGGCCCGGGCCGCCCAAGCGGAATGTGGGCACTTACCTGCTCCACCACAGGGCCGGCCCTGAATTGTACTTTTGGACCAACCTTTTGCCTGAACTTGGGAAGACGTGGGCCTGTTTGGATTATTCGTGAAGGTGATTAGTAATAACATCATGGACGGTAACATTTTCCGTTCGTTCATGGGTTTAGGACTGATCATGTTCTCTTCGTAGTATTCCTCTTCACCTATTTGGAATGGTCTGCCTTTCTGTAGCATCTGTAAGCATTTGGAGGTGATTTTCCATCCTTGGAAGTTCACCTTCCGTAAACTCTTTCCGCCCCCAAAGCTTTATGACATCATTCTGGACCCCGTTTTGGATTTTTGATTTGAGGTGAATTTATAGCCATGACCCTGCATTAGAACGTACTATAACTTCCAGATTCACATCCTCATTGCTTTAGACTTCTGTGTAGCTTACATCATCTTCACCAGTGTAAGACTAATCACAGGCCCTCACCACACACTTGTGCCTAATCTTCTCTTTCACCCTCCGTCACCGCCCCTCTTTGCCTCTGGGAGCCCGCATCCAAATGTTCAGTGCCACCTGATGGTTAGTGCTTGCTTTTTCTTCGCCTTGTAAGTGAGATTCTATGGTATTTGAATTTCTCACTGGGGCTTGTTACACTTCCCCTAAAACCCTCACAGCCATTCTGGTGGTCACAAATGGCTGGATTGCATCATTTGTTCCGGCTGAGTGGTATACCATTGTGTGGCTATAGCCCATCTTCCTTCTCCAATCATCCCTTGCTGGACACCAGGGTGCTTTCCAAGTCTTGGATATCAGGAGTAAGACTGTGGTGAACACAGCCATGCACATGTCTTTATGCGGTAGTCTTTCTGACTTTTTTGGATAAACAAGCGGCAGATTAATAGCTGGGTCATACGGGACATGGATACTTAAACTTCTGAGGCAGTTCCACACCTTTGGCATCGTGGCTGCACCGGGTTACACTCCCACCAGCAGTGCAGGAGGCTTCCCTTCTCTCCACCTCCTCTCTGACACTTGTTATTTCCTGTCTGCTTCCTTCTAGCCATGCTGACCACAGTGAGCTGCCATGGCCTTGCAGTTTGGATTTGCATTTTCCTGAGACTTAATGATGGTGAACAAGTTTTCATGCACCTACTGGCCCTCTTTCTGTCTTCTTCGGAGAAATCTCTGCTTCCATCTTTTGACCAGGTTTTCATTGGCTTGTTTTTTTTCTTGTGGAGACGTGCGAGTTGATTGTATCTTTGGGCTTTTCACCCCTTGTCCGATGTGTGGTTTGCAAACATCCTCTCCCAATTGTTGTGGTGTCTTAGTATTCAGTTGATGGTTTCCTTGAGTGGGCAGAAGTGTGTGCATTTGATGTGGTCCTGTTTGTTTCTTGTTTCCTTTGTTGCCCTTGCCCAGTCAGACATGCTTCTTCCAAATAGGCGGCTCAGACAGATGGCAAAGAGCACTCTGCCTAGGTCTTCTCCTACAAGGTTCACGGTTTCAAGTCTGCCATTCAAGGCTTTAATCCATTTCAGGTGGTGTGTGTGCCAGGTGTAACATCATGGTGTACTCTCGTTGTGTTCCATGTGGCTGTGCAGGCTTCCCAGCACCGTTTATTGTAGAGACTCTCCTTTCTCCGCTGTCTAGACTTGGCTCCCTGGTCCAAAATGGGCTGTCCATGTAAGTTTGAGTTGGGCTCTGGGCTCTCAATTGTTTTGCATGGGTCTTCATGCCTGTTTTGGGGCCCAGACTGTGCCGTTTCGGTACCTAGCGCTTCGTCCTCTATGTTGAAATCAGAAATTGTGACACGTGCCGCTTTGTTCGTTTTCCTGAGGATTCCTTTGCCTAGTCAGGGTCTCGTGTTGCTGGCTAGAAACTTTAGGATTCTCTCTTCTTTTCTGTGGCAAATACTGCTGCAACTTTGACTGGGATTGCATGGAATCCAGAGATTCCTTACTGCGGTATGAACCTTTCAAGTGTGTTAATCCTTCCATTCCTAGATCCCTCGATATCTTTTTTTTTCTTGTGTCTTCTTGAGTTTCTTTCCCCAAAGGTTTGCTAGTTTTTGAATTAACATAGAATTCACCTGTTTTGCTAAGGTTATTCACAGAGATCCTATTCTTCGTAATGGCAAGCTCCTGTTTTTTTTTTTTTTTTTTCCTTAGCTTCAGTTTTTCTATTCTTTGCAACTTTTAATTGGTTTTGTTTTGGCACAAGTGCATTGCTGTGCTCACATCTGCTGGCAATGCTCCTGTATTTGCTGTGGAAGTCTGGCCCTGTCCAACGTCCCTTCCCATCTGCCTCTACTCTACCTCGGACGCCTGCACCAGAACAAC
This sequence comes from Equus asinus, assembly GCF_041296235.1. NCBI lineage: Eukaryota > Metazoa > Chordata > Mammalia > Perissodactyla > Equidae > Equus > Equus asinus. The sequence goes on from NC_091810.1 coordinate 5,003,684, forward strand.
TGAAGCAGTGGTGAGGAGGCCCAAACCGAGGATTCCACCCAGCCCATACTGGGCCACAGACCCAGAAGGTGCGGACCTCACCACTGCACCACCGGCCGGCCACTTACATGTTCAGTGGCAACGTGCAGTTGAGTGCAACGGGAGTTAAATATACTAGTGAGCCCAACTCTAGCACTGTGTAGATGAGGCTAGGTTGTTTTTCGGGTCCATTGTGATGTCAGAGGATTTGTCATAATTGTGTCTCTGAGGTCCAGCATGCTTCCTGGATACAGGTTTCAGAGCCTGCTTGGAGCAGTCTCATAACTCACCCTTCCCAGTTAGCCCATGCTTGACCTTCGCTGCCGTTTTTTGGCTTGTGAATTTCTCTGACTTTCAAACGTTCCAGCAGAGTCTGTCTAAAGACGGACATCATCTTTCATTGTGGATAATTCAGGTGTGATTTCTGTTCACCTTCCATTTTCTGGGTCCTCTTTTTCTTTTCCATAGTATACTCGTCATGGTCTTTCTCAGCTATCTCCCTTAGACATGCTTATCAGTCCGTTCTCCTTCATTCCAAGGGATTAGTTTGTATTTCTTTAATCGCTGTATGTTCTCTAGGGTGAGGTGTGAGTGCTTTCGTGACTCTTGGTTGTTGTCCTTGAATTTGCACCGGTCACTTGTAGGACTCTTGGCTACCCTAGCCTAGGTCAAACTAAGCACTGAGAACACGTGGTCATGTGGGTTGGTTTGACATCCTGAGATCAGAAACTCCAAATTCGAGGTGGTCCTGGCAACCCCCTTCACGGACACAATGTTTCCAAGACAACTTAGACAAATCGGATGAATTCCACTCTCCAGGAAAGATATTTTTCTGTCTCTTTTCCGGATTTGGGAAGTTTCGAACTTGACCCCTGATCCTTGAACGTTCCCCTAGATTCCGTCCAGATACGGGCTTACTTACTTTTTATAGGGTGTGCCATTTGTTTGCCCTACATCCTCTACCCTGGCCTGTTTATTTTTCTTGAAACACAACTGTAAAGTTCTAATTTTCGTGCAACTTCCTTACATATGGTGTCAAAACACATAATCAATAATCCTTCTACGGCAAGAGGTAGGGGGAGAGAATTTCGATGGAGGCAAACAGAGCACACTAGCCTGGGAGGGCAGCCTTCACGAAGGAACGAAGCCCTGTGGAAGAGGGTGCTTTTCAGCACCCTTGTAGAGCACTTCCAAACAAAGAGACATACCCCAAGCGTGACAGGGCTCCATTCCTTCAAGGCTTCCAAGACATCTCTTGGGACACATTACCATGTGCCCAGTGGGCCCACGTGACACCAGAGCTTCGGAAAAAGAGACTGACCTTCAAAGAATGCTATGGGCCTTGGAAAGGAGGCATCGATTCTTCTCTTCAATGTCCTCAAGACATCTTTCTTGACTTTGCATTATGCTTAAGGCACAAGGGCACTGTAGGTGTGATGAACCCCAAGTCCGGCCACTTGTTTCCAATGAAGTTGCAAGCTTGAATCAGCATGACCTCCCCATAGACTTGAATAGATGACAATGTTCTCCTCTCCGTGCCTGTCCCTCTATTCTCACTTGTGGCCTAGGGTTCCTTTCTTATCCCTTGCATCAGACTCTGTTTTATCTCTTCTAGTTTCTGTGCCTGCTTTCTGTTTGCCAAACCTGTTTCTGGGTATCTGTCCCTTTAATAGCCTAGCCTAGGCCAATCCTCAGACTGTAACCATGCGGCCACCCTGGGGGACATGTTCACCGTGATGTCATAAGCGACCTCAAAATTCGAAGTTGTCCTGACAACCTCCGTGCACACAGAGTTTCACAGCCATCTCAGACCAGTCTGACTCCTCACCCTGTCTAGGTAGGATAGTTTTCCTTTTTCTGCAATTGTTGTCAGTTTCTATCTTTCTCCTTGAACTTCGAAAGGGCTCCTACATTCTCTCTAGACACTGGTTTCACTCCTGTAAGATTATCCTGGGTTTTATCTCTTATATCTTGGGTAGATGGCAAAATGGGTGGACCTTACCCAGAAAAAGTCCTGGACTCCCTCACAAGTTGAAGTTGCCCAGGGAATGTTCTGATGCACAATGATGGTGTCATCTCGTGGCACTCTGCCAATTCCACCTTGGCAGGTCACAAGTTTTCCTTCCTTCTGCCTTTGGGAAGTGTACCAGATACTTCCATAGATTGTAATATTCTTATGGTTCCTTTTCTGGTGCGTATTGATAACGTATCCTCACAATTGCTGCTTATTTATGATCTCTGCCCGCACCATACCATGAAATCTATATTTCCTAACACTACTAATGTGATATGCACTCGTAATGTGAAACAGTGAGGCCCGGGCCGCCCAAGCGGAATGTGGGCACTTACCTGCTCCACCACAGGGCCGGCCCTGAATTGTACTTTTGGACCAACCTTTTGCCTGAACTTGGGAAGACGTGGGCCTGTTTGGATTATTCGTGAAGGTGATTAGTAATAACATCATGGACGGTAACATTTTCCGTTCGTTCATGGGTTTAGGACTGATCATGTTCTCTTCGTAGTATTCCTCTTCACCTATTTGGAATGGTCTGCCTTTCTGTAGCATCTGTAAGCATTTGGAGGTGATTTTCCATCCTTGGAAGTTCACCTTCCGTAAACTCTTTCCGCCCCCAAAGCTTTATGACATCATTCTGGACCCCTTTTTGGATTTTTGATTTGAGGTGAATTTATAGCCATGACCCTGCATTAGAACGTACTATAACTTCCAGATTCACATCCTCATTGCTTTAGACTTCTGTGTAGCTTACATCATCTTCACCAGTGTAAGACTAATCACAGGCCCTCACCACACACTTGTGCCTAATCTTCTCTTTCACCCTCCGTCACCGCCCCTCTTTGCCTCTGGGAGCCCGCATACAAATGTTCAGTGCCACCTGATGGTTAGTGCTTGCTTTTTCTTCGCCTTGTAAGTGAGATTCCATGGTATTTGAATTTCTCACTGGGGCTTGTTACACTTCCCCTAAAACCCTCACAGCCATTCTGGTGGTCACAAATGGCTGGATTGCATCATTTGTTCCGGCTGAGTGGTATACCATTGTGTGGCTATAGCCCATCTTCCTTCTCCAATCATCCCTTGCTGGACACCAGGGTGCTTTCCAAGTCTTGGATATCAGGAGTAAGACTGTGGTGAACACAGCCATACACATGTCTTTATGCGGTAGTCTTTCTGACTTTTTTGGATAAACAAGCGGCAGATTAATAGCTGGGTCATACGGGACATGGATACTTAAACTTCTGAGGCAGTTCCACACCTTTGGCATCGTGGCTGCACCGGGTTACACTCCCACCAGCAGTGCAGGAGGCTTCCCTTCTCTCCACCTCCTCTCTGACACTTGTTATTTCCTGTCTGCTTCCTTCTAGCCATGCTGACCACAGTGAGCTGCCATGGCCTTGCAGTTTGGATTTGCATTTTCCTGAGACTTAATGATGGTGAACAAGTTTTCGTGCACCTACTGGCCCTCTTTCTGTCTTCTTCGGAGAAATCTCTGCTTCCATCTTTTGACCAGGTTTTCATTGGCTTGTTTTTTTTCTTGTGGAGACGTGCGAGTTGATTGTATCTTTGGGCTTTTCACCCCTTGTCCGATGTGTGGTTTGCAAACATCCTCTCCCAATTGTTGTGGTGTCTTAGTATTCAGTTGATGGTTTCCTTGAGTGGGCAGAAGTGTGTGCATTTGATGTGGTCCCGTTTGTTTGTTGTTTCCTTTGTTGCCCTTGCCCAGTCAGACATGCTTCTTCCAAATAGGCGGCTCAGACAGATGGCAAAGAGCACTCTGCCTAGGTCTTCTCCTACAAGGTTCACGGTTTCAAGTCTGCCATTCAAGGCTTTAATCCACTTCAGGTGGTGTGTGTGCCAGGTGTAACATCATGGTGTACTCTCGTTGTGTTCCATGTGGCTGTGCAGGCTTCCCAGCACCGTTTATTGTAGAGACTCTCCTTTCTCCGCTGTCTCGACTTGGCTCCCTGGTCCAAAATGGGCTGTCCATGTAAGTTTGAGTTGGGCTCTGGGCTCTCAATTGTTTTGCATGGGTCTTCATGCCTGTTTTGGGGCCCAGACTGTGCCGTTTCGGTACCTAGCGCTTCGTCCTCTATGTTGAAATCAGAAATTGTGACACGTGTCGTTTTCCTGAGGATTCCTTTGCCTAGTCAGGGTCTCGTGTTGCTGGCTAGAAACTTTAGGATTCTCTCTTCTTCTCTGTGGCAAATACTGCTGCAACTTTGACTGGGATTGCATGGAATCCAGAGATTCCTTACTGCGGTATGAACCTTTCAAGTGTGTTAATCCTTCCATTCCTAGATCCCTCGATATCTTTTTTTTTCTTGTGTCTTCTTGAGTTTCTTTCCCCAAAGGTTTGCTAGTTTTTGAATTAACATAGAATTCACCTGTTTTGCTAAGGTTATTCACAGAGATCCTATTCTTCGTAATGGCAAGCTCCTGTTTTTTTTTTTTTTTTTCCTTAGCTTCAGTTTTTCTATTCTTTGCAACTTTTAATTGGTTTTGTTTTGGCACAAGTGCATTGCTGTGCTCACATCTGCTGGCAATGCTCCTGTATTTGCTGTGGAAGTCTGGCCCTGTCCAACGTCCCTTCCCATCTGCCTCTACTCTACCTCGGACGCCTGCACCAGAACAACTGAAGCAGTGGTGAGGAGGCCCAAACCGAGGATTCCACCCAGCCCATACTGGGCCACAGACCCAGAAGGTGCGGACCTCACCACTGCACCACCGGCCGGCCACTTACATGTTCAGTGGCAACGTGCAGTTGAGTGCAACGGGAGTTAAATATACTAGTGAGCCCAACTCTAGCACTGTGTAGATGAGGCTAGGTTGTTTTTCGGGTCCATTGTGATGTCAGAGGATTTGTCATAATTGTGTCTCTGAGGTCCAGCATGCTTCCTGGATACAGGTTTCAGAGCCTGCTTGGAGCAGTCTCATAACTCACCCTTCCCAGTTAGCCCATGCTTGACCTTCGCTGCCGTTTTTTGGCTTGTGAATTTCTCTGACTTTCAAACGTTCCAGCAGAGTCTGTCTAAAGACGGACATCATCTTTCATTGTGGATAATTCAGGTGTGATTTCTGTTCACCTTCCATTTTCTGGGTCCTCTTTTTCTTTTCCATAGTATACTCGTCATGGTCTTTCTCAGCTATCTCCCTTAGACATGCTTATCAGTCCGTTCTCCTTCATTCCAAGGGATTAGTTTGTATTTCTTTAATCGCTGTATGTTCTCTAGGGTGAGGTGTGAGTGCTTTCGTGACTCTTGGTTGTTGTCCTTGAATTTGCACCGGTCACTTGTAGGACTCTTGGCTACCCTAGCCTAGGTCAAACTAAGCACTGAGAACACGTGGTCATGTGGGTTGGTTTGACATCCTGAGATCAGAAACTCCAAATTCGAGGTGGTCCTGGCAACCCCCTTCACGGACACAATGTTTCCAAGACAACTTAGACAAATCGGATGAATTCCACTCTCCAGGAAAGATATTTTTCTGTCTCTTTTCCGGATTTGGGAAGTTTCGAACTTGACCCCTGATCCTTGAACGTTCCCCTAGATTCCGTCCAGATACGGGCTTACTTACTTTTTATAGGGTGTGCCATTTGTTTGCCCTACATCCTCTACCCTGGCCTGTTTATTTTTCTTGAAACACAACTGTAAAGTTCTAATTTTCGTGCAACTTCCTTACATATGGTGTCAAAACACATAATCAATAATCCTTCTACGGCAAGAGGTAGGGGGAGAGAATTTCGATGGAGGCAAACAGAGCACACTAGCCTGGGAGGGCAGCCTTCACGAAGGAACGAAGCCCTGTGGAAGAGGGTGCTTTTCAGCACCCTTGTAGAGCACTTCCAAACAAAGAGACATACCCCAAGCGTGACAGGGCTCCATTCCTTCAAGGCTTCCAAGACATCTCTTGGGACACATTACCATGTGCCCAGTGGGCCCACGTGACACCAGAGCTTCGGAAAAAGAGACTGACCTGCAAAGAATGCTATGGGCCTTGGAAAGGAGGCATCGATTCTTCTCTTCAATGTCCTCAAGACATCTTTCTTGACTTTGCATTATGCTTAAGGCACAAGGGCACTGTAGGTGTGATGAACGCCAAGTCCGGCCACTTGTTTCCAATGAAGTTGCAAGCTTGAATCAGCATGACCTCCCCATAGACTTGAATAGATGACAATGTTCTCCTCTCCGTGCCTGTCCCTCTATTCTCACTTGTGGCCTAGGGTTCCTTTCTTATCCCTTGCATCAGACTCTGTTTTATCTCTTCTAGTTTCTGTGCCTGCTTTCTGTTTGCCAAACCTGTTTCTGGGTATCTGTCCCTTTAATAGCCTAGCCTAGGCCAATCCTCAGACTGTAACCATGCGGCCACCCTGGGGGACATGTTCACCGTGATGTCATAAGCGACCTCAAAATTCGAAGTTGTCCTGACAACCTCCGTGCACACAGAGTTTCACAGCCATCTCAGACCAGTCTGACTCCTCACCCTGTCTAGGTAGGATAGTTTTCCTTTTTCTGCAATTGTTGTCAGTTTCTATCTTTCTCCTTGAACTTCGAAAGGGCTCCTACATTCTCTCTAGACACTGGTTTCACTCCTGTAAGATTATCCTGGGTTTTATCTCTTATATCTTGGGTAGATGGCAAAATGGGTGGACCTTACCCAGAAAAAGTCCTGGACTCCCTCACAAGTTGAAGTTGCCCAGGGAATGTTCTGATGCACAATGATGGTGTCATCTCGTGGCACTCTGCCAATTCCACCTTGGCAGGTCACAAGTTTTCCTTCCTTCTGCCTTTGGGAAGTGTACCAGATACTTCCATAGATTGTAATATTCTTATGGTTCCTTTTCTGGTGCGTATTGATAACGTATCCTCACAATTGCTGCTTATTTATGATCTCTGCCCGCACCATACCATGAAATCTATATTTCCTAACACTACTAATGTGATATGCACTCGTAATGTGAAACAGTGAGGCCCGGGCCGCCCAAGCGGAATGTGGGCACTTACCTGCTCCACCACAGGGCCGGCCCTGAATTGTACTTTTGGACCAACCTTTTGCCTGAACTTGGGAAGACGTGGGCCTGTTTGGATTATTCGTGAAGGTGATTAGTAATAACATCATGGACGGTAACATTTTCCGTTCGTTCATGGGTTTAGGACTGATCATGTTCTCTTCGTAGTATTCCTCTTCACCTATTTGGAATGGTCTGCCTTTCTGTAGCATCTGTAAGCATTTGGAGGTGATTTTCCATCCTTGGAAGTTCACCTTCCGTAAACTCTTTCCGCCCCCAAAGCTTTATGACATCATTCTGGACCCCTTTTTGGATTTTTGATTTCAGGTGAATTTATAGCCATGACCCTGCATTAGAACGTACTATAACTTCCAGATTCACATCCTCATTGCTTTAGACTTCTGTGTAGCTTACATCATCTTCACCAGTGTAAGACTAATCACAGGCCCTCACCACACACTTGTGCCTAATCTTCTCTTTCACCCTCCGTCACCGCCCCTCTTTGCCTCTGGGAGCCCGCATACAAATGTTCAGTGCCACCTGATGGTTAGTGCTTGCTTTTTCTTCGCCTTGTAAGTGAGATTCTATGGTATTTGAATTTCTCACTGGGGCTTGTTACACTTCCCCTAAAACCCTCACAGCCATTCTGGTGGTCACAAATGGCTGGATTGCATCATTTGTTCCGGCTGAGTGGTATACCATTGTGTGGCTATAGCCCATCTTCCTTCTCCAATCATCCCTTGCTGGACACCAGGGTGCTTTCCAAGTCTTGGATATCAGGAGTAAGACTGTGGTGAACACAGCCATGCACATGTCTTTATGCGGTAGTCTTTCTGACTTTTTTGGATAAACAAGCGGCAGATTAATAGCTGGGTCATACGGGACATGGATACTTAAACTTCTGAGGCAGTTCCACACCTTTGGCATCGTGGCTGCACCGGGTTACACTCCCACCAGCAGTGCAGGAGGCTTCCCTTCTCTCCACCTCCTCTCTGACACTTGTTATTTCCTGTCTGCTTCCTTCTAGCCATGCTGACCACAGTGAGCTGCCATGGCCTTGCAGTTTGGATTTGCATTTTCCTGAGACTTAATGATGGTGAACAAGTTTTCGTGCACCTACTGGCCCTCTTTCTGTCTTCTTCGGAGAAATCTCTGCTTCCATCTTTTGACCAGGTTTTCATTGGCTTGTTTTTTTTCTTGTGGAGACGTGCGAGTTGATTGTATCTTTGGGCTTTTCACCCCTTGTCCGATGTGTGGTTTGCAAACATCCTCTCCCAATTGTTGTGGTGTCTTAGTATTCAGTTGATGGTTTCCTTGACTGGGCAGAAGTGTGTGCATTTGATGTGGTCCCGTTTGTTTCTTGTTTCCTTTGTTGCCCTTGCCCAGTCAGACATGCTTCTTCCAAATAGGCGGCTCAGACAGATGGCAAAGAGCACTCTGCCTAGGTCTTCTCCTACAAGGTTCACGGTTTCAAGTCTGCCATTCAAGGCTTTAATCCACTTCAGGTGGTGTGTTTGCCAGGTGTAACATCATGGTGTACTCTCGTTGTGTTCCATGTGGCTGTGCAGGCTTCCCAGCACCGTTTATTGTAGAGACTCTCCTTTCTCCGCTGTCTCGACTTGGCTCCCTGGTCCAAAATGGGCTGTCCATGTAAGTTTGAGTTGGGCTCTGGGCTCTCAATTGTTTTGCATGGGTCTTCATGCCTGTTTTGGGGCCCAGACTGTGCCGTTTCGGTACCTAGCGCTTCGTCCTCTATGTTGAAATCAGAAATTGTGACACGTGCCGCTTTGTTCGTTTTCCTGAGGATTCCTTTGCCTAGTCAGGGTCTCGTGTTGCTGGCTAGAAACTTTAGGATTCTCTCTTCTTCTCTGTGGCAAATACTGCTGCAACTTTGACTGGGATTGCATGGAATCCAGAGATTCCTTACTGCGGTATGAACCTTTCAAGTGTGTTAATCCTTCCATTCCTAGATCCCTCGATATCTTTTTTTTTCTTGTGTCTTCTTGAGTTTCTTTCCCCAAAGGTTTGCTAGTTTTTGAATTAACATAGAATTCACCTGTTTTGCTAAGGTTATTCACAGAGATCCTATTCTTCGTAATGGCAAGCTCCTGTTTTTTTGTTTTTTTTTTTCCTTAGCTTCAGTTTTTCTATTCTTTGCAACTTTTAATTGGTTTTGTTTTGGCACAAGTGCATTGCTGTGCTCACATCTGCTGGCAATGCTCCTGTATTTGCTGTGGAAGTCTGGCCCTGTCCAACGTCCCTTCCCATCTGCCTCTACTCTACCTCGGACGCCTGCACCAGAACAACTGAAGCAGTGGTGAGGAGGCCCAAACCGAGGATTCCACCCAGCCCATACTGGGCCACAGACCCAGAAGGTGCGGACCTCACCACTGCACCACCGGCCGGCCACTTACATGTTCAGTGGCAACGTGCAGTTGAGTGCAATGGGAGTTAAATATACTAGTGAGCCCAACTCTAGCACTGTGTAGATGAGGCTAGGTTGTTTTTCGGGTCCATTGTGATGTCAGAGGATTTGTCATAATTGTGTCTCTGAGGTCCAGCATGCTTCCTGGATACAGGTTTCAGAGCCTGCTTGGAGCAGTCTCATAACTCACCCTTCCCAGTTAGCCCATGCTTGACCTTCGCTGCCGTTTTTTGGCTTGTGAATTTCTCTGACTTTCAAACGTTCCAGCAGAGTCTGTCTAAAGACGGACATCATCTTTCATTGTGGATAATTCAGGTGTGATTTCTGTTCACCTTCCATTTTCTGGGTCCTCTTTTTCTTTTCCATAGTATACTCGTCATGGTCTTTCTCAGCTATCTCCCTTAGACATGCTTATCAGTCCGTTCTCCTTCATTCCAAGGGATTAGTTTGTATTTCTTTAATCGCTGTATGTTCTCTAGGGTGAGGTGTGAGTGCTTTCGTGACTCTTGGTTGTTGTCCTTGAATTTGCACCGGTCACTTGTAGGACTCTTGGCTATCCTAGCCTAGGTCAAACTAAGCACTGAGAACACGTGGTCATGTGGGTTGGTTTGACATCCTGAGATATCAGAAACTCCAAATTCGAGGTGGTCCTGGCAACCCCCTTCACGGACACAATGTTTCCAAGACAACTTAGACAAATCGGATGAATTCCACTCTCCAGGAAAGATATTTTTCTGTCTCTTTTCCGGATTTGGGAAGTTTCGAACTTGACCCCTGATCCTTGAACGTTCCCCTAGATTCCGTCCAGATACGGGCTTACTTACTTTTTATAGGGTGTGCCATTTGTTTGCCCTACATCCTCTACCCTGGCCTGTTTATTTTTCTTGAAACACAACTGTAAAGTTCTAATTTTCGTGCAACTTCCTTACATATGGTGTCAAAACACATAATCAATAATCCTTCTACGGCAAGAGGTAGGGGGAGAGAATTTCGATGGAGGCAAACAGAGCACACTAGCCTGGGAGGGCAGCCTTCACGAAGGAACGAAGCCCTGTGGAAGAGGGTGCTTTTCAGCACCCTTGTAGAGCACTTCCAAACAAAGAGACATACCCCAAGCGTGACAGGGCTCCATTCCTTCAAGGCTTCCAAGACATCTCTTGGGACACATTACCATGTGCCCAGTGGGCCCACGTGACACCAGAGCTTCGGAAAAAGAGACTGACCTTCAAAGAATGCTATGGGCCTTGGAAAGGAGGCATCGATTCTTCTCTTCAATGTCCTCAAGACATCTTTCTTGACTTTGCATTATGCTTAAGGCACAAGGGCACTGTAGGTGTGATGAACGCCAAGTCCGGCCACTTGTTTCCAATGAAGTTGCAAGCTTGAATCAGCATGACCTCCCCATAGACTTGAATAGATGACAATGTTCTCCTCTCCGTGCCTGTCCCTCTATTCTCACTTGTGGCCTAGGGTTCCTTTCTTATCCCTTGCATCAGACTCTGTTTTATCTCTTCTAGTTTCTGTGCCTGCTTTCTGTTTGCCAAACCTGTTTCTGGGTATCTGTCCCTTTAATAGCCTAGCCTAGGCCAATCCTCAGACTGTAACCATGCGGCCACCCTGGGGGACATGTTCACCGTGATGTCATAAGCGACCTCAAAATTCGAAGTTGTCCTGACAACCTCCGTGCACACAGAGTTTCACAGCCATCTCAGACCAGTCTGACTCCTCACCCTGTCTAGGTAGGATAGTTTTCCTTTTTCTGCAATTGTTGTCAGTTTCTATCTTTCTCCTTGAACTTCGAAAGGGCTCCTACATTCTCTCTAGACACTGGTGTCACTCCTGTAAGATTATCCTGGGTTTTATCTCTTATATCTTGGGTAGATGGCAAAATGGGTGGACCTTACCCAGAAAAAGTCCTGGACTCCCTCACAAGTTGAAGTTGCCCAGGGAATGTTCTGATGCACAATGATGGTGTCATCTCGTGGCACTCTGCCAATTCCACCTTGGCAGGTCACAAGTTTTCCTTCCTTCTGCCTTTGGGAAGTGTACCAGATACTTCCATAGATTGTAATATTCTTATGGTTCCTTTTCTTGTGCGTATTGATAGCGTATCCTCACAATTGCTGCTTATTTATGATCTCTGCCCGCACCATACCATGAAATCTATATTTCCTAACACTACTAATGTGATATGCACTCGTAATGTGAAACAGTGAGGCCCGGGCCGCCCAAGCGGAATGTGGGCACTTACCTGCTCCACCACAGGGCCGGCCCTGAATTGTACTTTTGGACCAACCTTTTGCCTGAACTTGGGAAGACGTGGGCCTGTTTGGATTATTCGTGAAGGTGATTAGTAATAACATCATGGACGGTAACATTTTCCGTTCGTTCATGGGTTTAGGACTGATCATGTTCTCTTCGTAGTATTCCTCTTCACCTATTTGGAATGGTCTGCCTTTCTGTAGCATCTGTAAGCATTTGGAGGTGATTTTCCATCCTTGGAAGTTCACCTTCCGTAAACTCTTTCCGCCCCCAAAGCTTTATGACATCATTCTGGACCCCTTTTTGGATTTTTGATTTCAGGTGAATTTATAGCCATGACCCTGCATTAGAACGTACTATAACTTCCAGATTCACATCCTCATTGCTTTAGACTTCTGTGTAGCTTACATCATCTTCACCAGTGTAAGACTAATCACAGGCCCTCACCACACACTTGTGCCTAATCTTCTCTTTCACCCTCCGTCACCGCCCCTCTTTGCCTCTGGGAGCCCGCATACAAATGTTCAGTGCCACCTGTTGGTTAGTGCTTGCTTTTTCTTCTCCTTGTAAGTGAGATTCTATGGTATTTGAATTTCTCACTGGGGCTTGTTACACTTCCCCTAAAACCCTCACAGCCATTCTGGTGGTCACAAATGGCTGGCTTGCATCATTTGTTCCGGCTGAGTGGTATGCCATTTTGTGGCTATAGCCCATCTTCCTTCTCCAATCATCCCTTGCTGGACACCAGGGTGCTTTCCAAGTCTTGGATATCAGGAGTAAGACTGTGGTGAACACAGCCATGCACATGTCTTTATGCGGTAGTCTTTCTGACTTTTTTGGATAAGCAAGCGGCAGATTAATAGCTGGGTCATACGGGACATGGATACTTAAACTTCTGAGGCAGTTCCACACCTTTGGCATCGTGGCTGCACCGGGTTACACTCCCACCAGCAGTGCAGGAGGCTTCCCTTCTCTCCACCTCCTCTCTGACACTTGTTATTTCCTGTCTGCTTCCTTCTAGCCATGCTGACCACAGTGAGCTGCCATGGCCTTGCAGTTTGGATTTGCATTTTCCTGAGACTTAATGATGGTGAACAAGTTTTCGTGCACCTACTGGCCCTCTTTCTGTCTTCTTCGGAGAAATCTCTGCTTCCATCTTTTGACCAGGTTTTCATTGGCTTGTTTTTTTTCTTGCGGAGACGTGCGAGTTGATTGTATCTTTGGGCTTTTCACCCCTTGTCCGATGTGTGGTTTGCAAACATCCTCTCACAATTGTTGTGGTGTCTTAGTATTCAGTTGATGGTTTCCTTGAGTGGGCAGAAGTGTGTGCATTTGATGTGGTCCCGTTTGTTTCTTGTTTCCTTTGTTGCCCTTGCCCAGTCAGACATGCTTCTTCCAAATAGGCGGCTCAGACAGATGGCAAAGAGCACTCTGCCTAGGTCTTCTCCTACAAGGTTCACGGTTTCAAGTCTGCCATTCAAGGCTTTAATCCACTTCAGGTGGTGTGTGTGCCAGGTGTAACATCATGGTGTACTCTCGTTGTGTTCCATGTGGCTGTGCAGGCTTCCCAGCACCGTTTATTGTAGAGACTCTCCTTACTCCGCTGTCTCCACTTGGCTCCCTGGTCCAAAATGGGCTGTCCATGTAAGTTTGAGTTGGGCTCTGGGCTCTCAATTGTTTTGCATGGGTCTTCATGCCTGTTTTGGGGCCCAGACTGTGCCGTTTCGGTACCTAGCGCTTCGTCCTCTATGTTGAAATCAGAAATTGTGACACGTGCCGCTTTGTTCGTTTTCCTGAGGATTCCTTTGCCTAGTCAGGGTCTCGTGTTGCTGGCTAGAAACTTTAGGATTCTCTCTTCTTCTCTGTGGCAAATACTGCTGCAACTTTGACTGGGATTGCATGGAATCCAGAGATTCCTTACTGCGGTATGAACCTTTCAAGTGTGTTAATCCTTCCATTCCTAGATCCCTCGATATCTTTTTTTTTCTTGTGTCTTCTTGAGTTTCTTTCCCCAAAGGTTTGCTAGTTTTTGAATTAACATAGAATTCACCTGTTTTGCTAAGGTTATTCACAGAGATCCTATTCTTCATAATGGCAAGCTCCTGTTTTTTTTTTTTTTTTTTTCCTTAGCTTCAGTTTTTCTATTCTTTGCAACTTTTAATTGGTTTTGTTTTGGCACAAGTGCATTGCTGTGCTCACATCTGCTGGCAATGCTCCTGTATTTGCTGTGGAAGTCTGGCCCTGTCCAACGTCCCTTCCCATCTGCCTCTACTCTACCTCGGACGCCTGCACCAGAACAACTGAAGCAGTGGTGAGGAGGCCCAAACCGAGGATTCCACCCAGCCCATACTGGGCCACAGACCCAGAAGGTGCGGACCTCACCACTGCACCACCGGCCGGCCACTTACATGTTCAGTGGCAACGTGCAGTTGAGTGCAATGGGAGTTAAATATACTAGTGAGCCCAACTCTAGCACTGTGTAGATGAGGCTAGGTTGTTTTTCGGGTCCATTGTGATGTCAGAGGATTTGTCATAATTGTGTCTCTGAGGTCCAGCATGCTTCCTGGATACAGGTTTCAGAGCCTGCTTGGAGCAGTCTCATAACTCACCCTTCCCAGTTAGCCCATGCTTGACCTTCGCTGCCGTTTTTTGGCTTGTGAATTTCTCTGACTTTCAAACGTTCCAGCAGAGTCTGTCTAAAGACGGACATCATCTTTCATTGTGGATAATTCAGGTGTGATTTCTGTTCACCTTCCATTTTCTGGGTCCTCTTTTTCTTTTCCATAGTATACTCGTCATGGTCTTTCTCAGCTATCTCCCTTAGACATGCTTATCAGTCCGTTCTCCTTCATTCCAAGGGATTAGTTTGTATTTCTTTAATCGCTGTATGTTCTCTAGGGTGAGGTGTGAGTGCTTTCGTGACTCTTGGTTGTTGTCCTTGAATTTGCACCGGTCACTTGTAGGACTCTTGGCTATCCTAGCCTAGGTCAAACTAAGCACTGAGAACACGTGGTCATGTGGGTTGGTTTGACATCCTGAGATATCAGAAACTCCAAATTCGAGGTGGTCCTGGCAACCACCTTCACGGACACAATGTTTCCAAGACAACTTAGACAAATCGGATGAATTCCACTCTCCAGGAAAGATATTTTTCTGTCTCTTTTCCGGATTTGGGAAGTTTCGAACTTGACCCCTGATCCTTGAACGTTCCCCTAGATTCCGTCCAGATACGGGCTTACTTAATTTTTATAGGGTGTGCCATTTGTTTGCCCTACATCCTCTACCCTGGCCTGTTTATTTTTCTTGAAACACAACTGTAAAGTTCTAATTTTCGTGCAACTTCCTTACATATGGTGTCAAAACACATAATCAATAATCCTTCTACGGCAAGAGGTAGGGGGAGAGAATTTCGATGGAGGCAAACAGAGCACACTAGCCTGGGAGGGCAGCCTTCACGAAGGAACGAAGCCCTGTGGAAGAGGGTGCTTTTCAGCACCCTTGTAGAGCACTTCCAAACAAAGAGACATACCCCAAGCGTGACAGGGCTCCATTCCTTCAAGGCTTCCAAGACATCTCTTGGGACACATTACCATGTGCCCAGTGGGCCCACGTGACACCAGAGCTTCGGAAAAAGAGACTGACCTTCAAAGAATGCTATGGGCCTTGGAAAGGAGGCATCGATTCTTCTCTTCAATGTCCTCAAGACATCTTTCTTGACTTTGCATTATGCTTAAGGCACAAGGGCACTGTAGGTGTGATGAACGCCAAGTCCGGCCACTTGTTTCCAATGAAGTTGCAAGCTTGAATCAGCATGACCTCCCCATAGACTTGAATAGATGACAATGTTCTCCTCTCCGTGCCTGTCCCTCTATTCTCACTTGTGGCCTAGGGTTCCTTTCTTATCCCTTGCATCAGACTCTGTTTTATCTCTTCTAGTTTCTGTGCCTGCTTTCTGTTTGCCAAACCTGTTTCTGGGTATCTGTCCCTTTAATAGCCTAGCCTAGGCCAATCCTCAGACTGTAACCATGCGGCCACCCTGGGGGACATGTTCACCGTGATGTCATAAGCGACCTCAAAATTCGAAGTTGTCCTGACAACCTCCGTGCACACAGAGTTTCACAGCCATCTCAGACCAGTCTGACTCCTCACCCTGTCTAGGTAGGATAGTTTTCCTTTTTCTGCAATTGTTGTCAGTTTCTATCTTTCTCCTTGAACTTCGAAAGGGCTCCTACATTCTCTCTAGACACTGGTGTCACTCCTGTAAGATTATCCTGGGTTTTATCTCTTATATCTTGGGTAGATGGCAAAATGGGTGGACCTTACCCAGAAAAAGTCCTGGACTCCCTCACAAGTTGAAGTTGCCCAGGGAATGTTCTGATGCACAATGATGGTGTCATCTCGTGGCACTCTGCCAATTCCACCTTGGCAGGTCACAAGTTTTCCTTCCTTCTGCCTTTGGGAAGTGTACCAGATACTTCCATAGATTGTAATATTCTTATGGTTCCTTTTCTTGTGCGTATTGATAGCGTATCCTCACAATTGCTGCTTATTTATGATCTCTGCCCGCACCATACCATGAAATCTATATTTCCTAACACTACTAATGTGATATGCACTCGTAATGTGAAACAGTGAGGCCCGGGCCGCCCAAGCGGAATGTGGGCACTTACCTGCTCCACCACAGGGCCGGCCCTGAATTGTACTTTTGGACCAACCTTTTGCCTGAACTTGGGAAGACGTGGGCCTGTTTGGATTATTCGTGAAGGTGATTAGTAATAACATCATGGACGGTAACATTTTCCGTTCGTTCATGGGTTTAGGACTGATCATGTTCTCTTCGTAGTATTCCTCTTCACCTATTTGGAATGGTCTGCCTTTCTGTAGCATCTGTAAGCATTTGGAGGTGATTTTCCATCCTTGGAAGTTCACCTTCCGTAAACTCTTTCCGCCCCCAAAGCTTTATGACATCATTCTGGACCCCTTTTTGGATTTTTGATTTCAGGTGAATTTATAGCCATGACCCTGCATTAGAACGTACTATAACTTCCAGATTCACATCCTCATTGCTTTAGACTTCTGTGTAGCTTACATCATCTTCACCAGTGTAAGACTAATCACAGGCCCTCACCACACACTTGTGCCTAATCTTCTCTTTCACCCTCCGTCACCGCCCCTCTTTGCCTCTGGGAGCCCGCATACAAATGTTCAGTGCCACCTGTTGGTTAGTGCTTGCTTTTTCTTCTCCTTGTAAGTGAGATTCTATGGTATTTGAATTTCTCACTGGGGCTTGTTACACTTCCCCTAAAACCCTCACAGCCATTCTGGTGGTCACAAATGGCTGGCTTGCATCATTTGTTCCGGCTGAGTGGTATGCCATTTTGTGGCTATAGCCCATCTTCCTTCTCCAATCATCCCTTGCTGGACACCAGGGTGCTTTCCAAGTCTTGGATATCAGGAGTAAGACTGTGGTGAACACAGCCATGCACATGTCTTTATGCGGTAGTCTTTCTGACTTTTTTGGATAAGCAAGCGGCAGATTAATAGCTGGGTCATACGGGACATGGATACTTAAACTTCTGAGGCAGTTCCACACCTTTGGCATCGTGGCTGCACCGGGTTACACTCCCACCAGCAGTGCAGGAGGCTTCCCTTCTCTCCACCTCCTCTCTGACACTTGTTATTTCCTGTCTGCTTCCTTCTAGCCATGCTGACCACAGTGAGCTGCCATGGCCTTGCAGTTTGGATTTGCATTTTCCTGAGACTTAATGATGGTGAACAAGTTTTCGTGCACCTACTGGCCCTCTTTCTGTCTTCTTCGGAGAAATCTCTGCTTCCATCTTTTGACCAGGTTTTCATTGGCTTGTTTTTTTTCTTGCGGAGACGTGCGAGTTGATTGTATCTTTGGGCTTTTCACCCCTTGTCCGATGTGTGGTTTGCAAACATCCTCTCCCAATTGTTGTGGTGTCTTAGTATTCAGTTGATGGTTTCCTTGAGTGGGCAGAAGTGTGTGCATTTGATGTGGTCCCGTTTGTTTCTTGTTTCCTTTGTTGCCCTTGCCCAGTCAGACATGCTTCTTCCAAATAGGCGGCTCAGACAGATGGCAAAGAGCACTCTGCCTAGGTCTTCTCCTACAAGGTTCACGGTTTCAAGTCTGCCATTCAAGGCTTTAATCCACTTCAGGTGGTGTGTGTGCCAGGTGTAACATCATGGTGTACTCTCGTTGTGTTCCATGTGGCTGTGCAGGCTTCCCAGCACCGTTTATTGTAGAGACTCTCCTTACTCCGCTGTCTCCACTTGGCTCCCTGGTCCAAAATGGGCTGTCCATGTAAGTTTGAGTTGGGCTCTGGGCTCTCAATTGTTTTGCATGGGTCTTCATGCCTGTTTTGGGGCCCAGACTGTGCCGTTTCGGTACCTAGCGCTTCGTCCTCTATGTTGAAATCAGAAATTGTGACACGTGCCGCTTTGTTCGTTTTCCTGAGGATTCCTTTGCCTAGTCAGGGTCTCGTGTTGCTGGCTAGAAACTTTAGGATTCTCTCTTCTTCTCTGTGGCAAATACTGCTGCAACTTTGACTGGGATTGCATGGAATCCAGAGATTCCTTACTGCGGTATGAACCTTTCAAGTGTGTTAATCCTTCCATTCCTAGATCCCTCGATATCTTTTTTTTTCTTGTGTCTTCTTGAGTTTCTTTCCCCAAAGGTTTGCTAGTTTTTGAATTAACATAGAATTCACCTGTTTTGCTAAGGTTATTCACAGAGATCCTATTCTTCATAATGGCAAGCTCCTGTTTTTTTTTTTTTTTTTTTCCTTAGCTTCAGTTTTTCTATTCTTTGCAACTTTTAATTGGTTTTGTTTTGGCACAAGTGCATTGCTGTGCTCACATCTGCTGGCAATGCTCCTGTATTTGCTGTGGAAGTCTGGCCCTGTCCAACGTCCCTTCCCATCTGCCTCTACTCTACCTCGGACGCCTGCACCAGAACAACTGAAGCAGTGGTGAGGAGGCCCAAACCGAGGATTCCACCCAGCCCATACTGGGCCACAGACCCAGAAGGTGCGGACCTCACCACTGCACCACCGGCCGGCCACTTACATGTTCAGTGGCAACGTGCAGTTGAGTGCAATGGGAGTTAAATATACTAGTGAGCCCAACTCTAGCACTGTGTAGATGAGGCTAGGTTGTTTTTCGGGTCCATTGTGATGTCAGAGGATTTGTCATAATTGTGTCTCTGAGGTCCAGCATGCTTCCTGGATACAGGTTTCAGAGCCTGCTTGGAGCAGTCTCATAACTCACCCTTCCCAGTTAGCCCATGCTTGACCTTCGCTGCCGTTTTTTGGCTTGTGAATTTCTCTGACTTTCAAACGTTCCAGCAGAGTCTGTCTAAAGACGGACATCATCTTTCATTGTGGATAATTCAGGTGTGATTTCTGTTCACCTTCCATTTTCTGGGTCCTCTTTTTCTTTTCCATAGTATACTCGTCATGGTCTTTCTCAGCTATCTCCCTTAGACATGCTTATCAGTCCGTTCTCCTTCATTCCAAGGGATTAGTTTGTATTTCTTTAATCGCTGTATGTTCTCTAGGGTGAGGTGTGAGTGCTTTCGTGACTCTTGGTTGTTGTCCTTGAATTTGCACCGGTCACTTGTAGGACTCTTGGCTATCCTAGCCTAGGTCAAACTAAGCACTGAGAACACATGGTCATGTGGGTTGGTTTGACATCCTGAGATATCAGAAACTCCAAATTCGAGGTGGTCCTGGCAACCACCTTCACGGACACAATGTTTCCAAGACAACTTAGACAAATCGGATGAATTCCACTCTCCAGGAAAGATATTTTTCTGTCTCTTTTCCGGATTTGGGAAGTTTCGAACTTGACCCCTGATCCTTGAACGTTCCCCTAGATTCCGTCCAGATACGGGCTTACTTAATTTTTATAGGGTGTGCCATTTGTTTGCCCTACATCCTCTACCCTGGCCTGTTTATTTTTCTTGAAACACAACTGTAAAGTTCTAATTTTCGTGCAACTTCCTTACATATGGTGTCAAAACACATAATCAATAATCCTTCTACGGCAAGAGGTAGGGGGAGAGAATTTCGATGGAGGCAAACAGAGCACACTAGCCTGGGAGGGCAGCCTTCACGAAGGAACGAAGCCCTGTGGAAGAGGGTGCTTTTCAGCACCCTTGTAGAGCACTTCCAAACAAAGAGACATACCCCAAGCGTGACAGGGCTCCATTCCTTCAAGGCTTCCAAGACATCTCTTGGGACACATTACCATGTGCCCAGTGGGCCCACGTGACACCAGAGCTTCGGAAAAAGAGACTGACCTTCAAAGAATGCTATGGGCCTTGGAAAGGAGGCATCGATTCTTCTCTTCAATGTCCTCAAGACATCTTTCTTGACTTTGCATTATGCTTAAGGCACAAGGGCACTGTAGGTGTGATGAACGCCAAGTCCGGCCACTTGTTTCCAATGAAGTTGCAAGCTTGAATCAGCATGACCTCCCCATAGACTTGAATAGATGACAATGTTCTCCTCTCCGTGCCTGTCCCTCTATTCTCACTTGTGGCCTAGGGTTCCTTTCTTATCCCTTGCATCAGACTCTGTTTTATCTCTTCTAGTTTCTGTGCCTGCTTTCTGTTTGCCAAACCTGTTTCTGGGTATCTGTCCCTTTAATAGCCTAGCCTAGGCCAATCCTCAGACTGTAACCATGCGGCCACCCTGGGGGACATGTTCACCGTGATGTCATAAGCGACCTCAAAATTCGAAGTTGTCCTGACAACCTCCGTGCACACAGAGTTTCACAGCCATCTCAGACCAGTCTGACTCCTCACCCTGTCTAGGTAGGATAGTTTTCCTTTTTCTGCAATTGTTGTCAGTTTCTATCTTTCTCCTTGAACTTCGAAAGGGCTCCTACATTCTCTCTAGACACTGGTGTCACTCCTGTAAGATTATCCTGGGTTTTATCTCTTATATCTTGGGTAGATGGCAAAATGGGTGGACCTTACCCAGAAAAAGTCCTGGACTCCCTCACAAGTTGAAGTTGCCCAGGGAATGTTCTGATGCACAATGATGGTGTCATCTCGTGGCACTCTGCCAATTCCACCTTGGCAGGTCACAAGTTTTCCTTCCTTCTGCCTTTGGGAAGTGTACCAGATACTTCCATAGATTGTAATATTCTTATGGTTCCTTTTCTTGTGCGTATTGATAGCGTATCCTCACAATTGCTGCTTATTTATGATCTCTGCCCGCACCATACCATGAAATCTATATTTCCTAACACTACTAATGTGATATGCACTCGTAATGTGAAACAGTGAGGCCCGGGCCGCCCAAGCGGAATGTGGGCACTTACCTGCTCCACCACAGGGCCGGCCCTGAATTGTACTTTTGGACCAACCTTTTGCCTGAACTTGGGAAGACGTGGGCCTGTTTGGATTATTCGTGAAGGTGATTAGTAATAACATCATGGACGGTAACATTTTCCGTTCGTTCATGGGTTTAGGACTGATCATGTTCTCTTCGTAGTATTCCTCTTCACCTATTTGGAATGGTCTGCCTTTCTGTAGCATCTGTAAGCATTTGGAGGTGATTTTCCATCCTTGGAAGTTCACCTTCCGTAAACTCTTTCCGCCCCCAAAGCTTTATGACATCATTCTGGACCCCTTTTTGGATTTTTGATTTCAGGTGAATTTATAGCCATGACCCTGCATTAGAACGTACTATAACTTCCAGATTCACATCCTCATTGCTTTAGACTTCTGTGTAGCTTACATCATCTTCACCAGTGTAAGACTAATCACAGGCCCTCACCACACACTTGTGCCTAATCTTCTCTTTCACCCTCCGTCACCGCCCCTCTTTGCCTCTGGGAGCCCGCATACAAATGTTCAGTGCCACCTGTTGGTTAGTGCTTGCTTTTTCTTCTCCTTGTAAGTGAGATTCTATGGTATTTGAATTTCTCACTGGGGCTTGTTACACTTCCCCTAAAACCCTCACAGCCATTCTGGTGGTCACAAATGGCTGGCTTGCATCATTTGTTCCGGCTGAGTGGTATGCCATTTTGTGGCTATAGCCCATCTTCCTTCTCCAATCATCCCTTGCTGGACACCAGGGTGCTTTCCAAGTCTTGGATATCAGGAGTAAGACTGTGGTGAACACAGCCATGCACATGTCTTTATGCGGTAGTCTTTCTGACTTTTTTGGATAAACAAGCGGCAGATTAATAGCTGGGTCATACGGGACATGGATACTTAAATTTCTGAGGCAGTTCCACACCTTTGGCATCGTGGCTGCACCGGGTTACACTCCCACCAGCAGTGCAGGAGGCTTCCCTTCTCTCCACCTCCTCTCTGACACTTGTTATTTCCTGTCTGCTTCCTTCTAGCCATGCTGACCACAGTGAGCTGCCATGGCCTTGCAGTTTGGATTTGCATTTTCCTGAGACTTAATGATGGTGAACAAGTTTTCGTGCACCTACTGGCCCTCTTTCTGTCTTCTTCGGAGAAATCTCTGCTTCCATCTTTTGACCAGGTTTTCATTGGCTTGTTTTTTTTCTTGTGGAGACGTGCGAGTTGATTGTATCTTTGGGCTTTTCACCCCTTGTCCGATGTGTGGTTTGCAAACATCCTCTCCCAATTGTTGTGGTGTCTTAGTATTCAGTTGATGGTTTCCTTGAGTGGGCAGAAGTGTGTGCATTTGATGTGGTCCCGTTTGTTTCTTGTTTCCTTTGTTGCCCTTGCCCAGTCAGACATGCTTCTTCCAAATAGGCGGCTCAGACAGATGGCAAAGAGCACTCTGCCTAGGTCTTCTCCTACAAGGTTCACGGTTTCAAGTCTGCCATTCAAGGCTTTAATCCACTTCAGGTGGTGTGTGTGCCAGGTGTAACATCATGGTGTACTCTCGTTGTGTTCCATGTGGCTGTGCAGGCTTCCCAGCACCGTTTATTGTAGAGACTCTCCTTACTCCGCTGTCTCCACTTGGCTCCCTGGTCCAAAATGGGCTGTCCATGTAAGTTTGAGTTGGGCTCTGGGCTCTCAATTGTTTTGCATGGGTCTTCATGCCTGTTTTGGGGCCCAGACTGTGCCGTTTCGGTACCTAGCGCTTCGTCCTCTATGTTGAAATCAGAAATTGTGACACGTGCCGCTTTGTTCGTTTTCCTGAGGATTCCTTTGCCTAGTCAGGGTCTCGTGTTGCTGGCTAGAAACTTTAGGATTCTCTCTTCTTCTCTGTGGCAAATACTGCTGCAACTTTGACTGGGATTGCATGGAATCCAGAGATTCCTTACTGCGGTATGAACCTTTCAAGTGTGTTAATCCTTCCATTCCTAGATCCCTCGATATCTTTTTTTTTCTTGTGTCTTCTTGAGTTTCTTTCCCCAAAGGTTTGCTAGTTTTTGAATTAACATAGAATTCACCTGTTTTGCTAAGGTTATTCACAGAGATCCTATTCTTCGTAATGGCAAGCTCCTGTTTTTTTTTTTTTTTTTTTTCCTTAGCTTCAGTTTTTCTATTCTTTGCAACTTTTAATTGGTTTTGTTTTGGCACAAGTGCATTGCTGTGCTCACATCTGCTGGCAATGCTCCTGTATTTGCTGTGGAAGTCTGGCCCTGTCCAACGTCCCTTCCCATCTGCCTCTACTCTACCTCGGACGCCTGCACCAGAACAACTGAAGCAGTGGTGAGGAGGCCCAAACCGAGGATTCCACCCAGCCCATACTGGGCCACAGACCCAGAAGGTGCGGACCTCACCACTGCACCACCGGCCGGCCACTTACATGTTCAGTGGCAACGTGCAGTTGAGTGCAATGGGAGTTAAATATACTAGTGAGCCCAACTCTAGCACTGTGTAGATGAGGCTAGGTTGTTTTTCGGGTCCATTGTGATGTCAGAGGATTTGTCATAATTGTGTCTCTGAGGTCCAGCATGCTTCCTGGATACAGGTTTCAGAGCCTGCTTGGAGCAGTCTCATAACTCACCCTTCCCAGTTAGCCCATGCTTGACCTTCGCTGCCGTTTTTTGGCTTGTGAATTTCTCTGACTTTCAAACGTTCCAGCAGAGTCTGTCTAAAGACGGACATCATCTTTCATTGTGGATAATTCAGGTGTGATTTCTGTTCACCTTCCATTTTCTGGGTCCTCTTTTTCTTTTCCATAGTATACTCGTCATGGTCTTTCTCAGCTATCTCCCTTAGACATGCTTATCAGTCCGTTCTCCTTCATTCCAAGGGATTAGTTTGTATTTCTTTAATCGCTGTATGTTCTCTAGGGTGAGGTGTGAGTGCTTTCGTGACTCTTGGTTGTTGTCCTTGAATTTGCACCGGTCACTTGTAGGACTCTTGGCTATCCTAGCCTAGGTCAAACTAAGCACTGAGAACACGTGGTCATGTGGGTTGGTTTGACATCCTGAGATATCAGAAACTCCAAATTCGAGGTGGTCCTGGCAACCACCTTCACGGACACAATGTTTCCAAGACAACTTAGACAAATCGGATGAATTCCACTCTCCAGGAAAGATATTTTTCTGTCTCTTTTCCGGATTTGGGAAGTTTCGAACTTGACCCCTGATCCTTGAACGTTCCCCTAGATTCCGTCCAGATACGGGCTTACTTACTTTTTATAGGGTGTGCCATTTGTTTGCCCTACATCCTCTACCCTGGCCTGTTTATTTTTCTTGAAACACAACTGTAAAGTTCTAATTTTCGTGCAACTTCCTTACATATGGTGTCAAAACACATAATCAATAATCCTTCTACGGCAAGAGGTAGGGGGAGAGAATTTCGATGGAGGCAAACAGAGCACACTAGCCTGGGAGGGCAGCCTTCACGAAGGAACGAAGCCCTGTGGAAGAGGGTGCTTTTCAGCACCCTTGTAGAGCACTTCCAAACAAAGAGACATACCCCAAGCGTGACAGGGCTCCATTCCTTCAAGGCTTCCAAGACATCTCTTGGGACACATTACCATGTGCCCAGTGGGCCCACGTGACACCAGAGCTTCGGAAAAAGAGACTGACCTTCAAAGAATGCTATGGGCCTTGGAAAGGAGGCATCGATTCTTCTCTTCAATGTCCTCAAGACATCTTTCTTGACTTTGCATTATGCTTAAGGCACAAGGGCACTGTAGGTGTGATGAACGCCAAGTCCGGCCACTTGTTTCCAATGAAGTTGCAAGCTTGAATCAGCATGACCTCCCCATAGACTTGAATAGATGACAATGTTCTCCTCTCCGTGCCTGTCCCTCTATTCTCACTTGTGGCCTAGGGTTCCTTTCTTATCCCTTGCATCAGACTCTGTTTTATCTCTTCTAGTTTCTGTGCCTGCTTTCTGTTTGCCAAACCTGTTTCTGGGTATCTGTCCCTTTAATAGCCTAGCCTAGGCCAATCCTCAGACTGTAACCATGCGGCCACCCTGGGGGACATGTTCACCGTGATGTCATAAGCGACCTCAAAATTCGAAGTTGTCCTGACAACCTCCGTGCACACAGAGTTTCACAGCCATCTCAGACCAGTCTGACTCCTCACCCTGTCTAGGTAGGATAGTTTTCCTTTTTCTGCAATTGTTGTCAGTTTCTATCTTTCTCCTTGAACTTCGAAAGGGCTCCTACATTCTCTCTAGACACTGGTGTCACTCCTGTAAGATTATCCTGGGTTTTATCTCTTATATCTTGGGTAGATGGCAAAATGGGTGGACCTTACCCAGAAAAAGTCCTGGACTCCCTCACAAGTTGAAGTTGCCCAGGGAATGTTCTGATGCACAATGATGGTGTCATCTCGTGGCACTCTGCCAATTCCACCTTGGCAGGTCACAAGTTTTCCTTCCTTCTGCCTTTGGGAAGTGTACCAGATACTTCCATAGATTGTAATATTCTTATGGTTCCTTTTCTTGTGCGTATTGATAGCGTATCCTCACAATTGCTGCTTATTTATGATCTCTGCCCGCACCATACCATGAAATCTATATTTCCTAACACTACTAATGTGATATGCACTCGTAATGTGAAACAGTGAGGCCCGGGCCGCCCAAGCGGAATGTGGGCACTTACCTGCTCCACCACAGGGCCGGCCCTGAATTGTACTTTTGGACCAACCTTTTGCCTGAACTTGGGAAGACGTGGGCCTGTTTGGATTATTCGTGAAGGTGATTAGTAATAACATCATGGACGGTAACATTTTCCGTTCGTTCATGGGTTTAGGACTGATCATGTTCTCTTCGTAGTATTCCTCTTCACCTATTTGGAATGGTCTGCCTTTCTGTAGCATCTGTAAGCATTTGGAGGTGATTTTCCATCCTTGGAAGTTCACCTTCCGTAAACTCTTTCCGCCCCCAAAGCTTTATGACATCATTCTGGACCCCTTTTTGGATTTTTGATTTCAGGTGAATTTATAGCCATGACCCTGCATTAGAACGTACTATAACTTCCAGATTCACATCCTCATTGCTTTAGACTTCTGTGTAGCTTACATCATCTTCACCAGTGTAAGACTAATCACAGGCCCTCACCACACACTTGTGCCTAATCTTCTCTTTCACCCTCCGTCACCGCCCCTCTTTGCCTCTGGGAGCCCGCATACAAATGTTCAGTGCCACCTGTTGGTTAGTGCTTGCTTTTTCTTCTCCTTGTAAGTGAGATTCTATGGTATTTGAATTTCTCACTGGGGCTTGTTACACTTCCCCTAAAACCCTCACAGCCATTCTGGTGGTCACAAATGGCTGGCTTGCATCATTTGTTCCGGCTGAGTGGTATGCCATTTTGTGGCTATAGCCCATCTTCCTTCTCCAATCATCCCTTGCTGGACACCAGGGTGCTTTCCAAGTCTTGGATATCAGGAGTAAGACTGTGGTGAACACAGCCATGCACATGTCTTTATGCGGTAGTCTTTCTGACTTTTTTGGATAAACAAGCGGCAGATTAATAGCTGGGTCATACGGGACATGGATACTTAAATTTCTGAGGCAGTTCCACACCTTTGGCATCGTGGCTGCACCGGGTTACACTCCCACCAGCAGTGCAGGAGGCTTCCCTTCTCTCCACCTCCTCTCTGACACTTGTTATTTCCTGTCTGCTTCCTTCTAGCCATGCTGACCACAGTGAGCTGCCATGGCCTTGCAGTTTGGATTTGCATTTTCCTGAGACTTAATGATGGTGAACAAGTTTTCGTGCACCTACTGGCCCTCTTTCTGTCTTCTTCGGAGAAATCTCTGCTTCCATCTTTTGACCAGGTTTTCATTGGCTTGTTTTTTTTCTTGTGGAGACGTGCGAGTTGATTGTATCTTTGGGCTTTTCACCCCTTGTCCGATGTGTGGTTTGCAAACATCCTCTCCCAATTGTTGTGGTGTCTTAGTATTCAGTTGATGGTTTCCTTGAGTGGGCAGAAGTGTGTGCATTTGATGTGGTCCCGTTTGTTTCTTGTTTCCTTTGTTGCCCTTGCCCAGTCAGACATGCTTCTTCCAAATAGGCGGCTCAGACAGATGGCAAAGAGCACTCTGCCTAGGTCTTCTCCTACAAGGTTCACGGTTTCAAGTCTGCCATTCAAGGCTTTAATCCACTTCAGGTGGTGTGTGTGCCAGGTGTAACATCATGGTGTACTCTCGTTGTGTTCCATGTGGCTGTGCAGGCTTCCCAGCACCGTTTATTGTAGAGACTCTCCTTACTCCGCTGTCTCCACTTGGCTCCCTGGTCCAAAATGGGCTGTCCATGTAAGTTTGAGTTGGGCTCTGGGCTCTCAATTGTTTTGCATGGGTCTTCATGCCTGTTTTGGGGCCCAGACTGTGCCGTTTCGGTACCTAGCGCTTCGTCCTCTATGTTGAAATCAGAAATTGTGACACGTGCCGCTTTGTTCGTTTTCCTGAGGATTCCTTTGCCTAGTCAGGGTCTCGTGTTGCTGGCTAGAAACTTTAGGATTCTCTCTTCTTCTCTGTGGCAAATACTGCTGCAACTTTGACTGGGATTGCATGGAATCCAGAGATTCCTTACTGCGGTATGAACCTTTCAAGTGTGTTAATCCTTCCATTCCTAGATCCCTCGATATCTTTTTTTTTCTTGTGTCTTCTTGAGTTTCTTTCCCCAAAGGTTTGCTAGTTTTTGAATTAACATAGAATTCACCTGTTTTGCTAAGGTTATTCACAGAGATCCTATTCTTCGTAATGGCAAGCTCCTGTTTTTTTTTTTTTTTTTTTTCCTTAGCTTCAGTTTTTCTATTCTTTGCAACTTTTAATTGGTTTTGTTTTGGCACAAGTGCATTGCTGTGCTCACATCTGCTGGCAATGCTCCTGTATTTGCTGTGGAAGTCTGGCCCTGTCCAACGTCCCTTCCCATCTGCCTCTACTCTACCTCGGACGCCTGCACCAGAACAACTGAAGCAGTGGTGAGGAGGCCCAAACCGAGGATTCCACCCAGCCCATACTGGGCCACAGACCCAGAAGGTGCGGACCTCACCACTGCACCACCGGCCGGCCACTTACATGTTCAGTGGCAACGTGCAGTTGAGTGCAATGGGAGTTAAATATACTAGTGAGCCCAACTCTAGCACTGTGTAGATGAGGCTAGGTTGTTTTTCGGGTCCATTGTGATGTCAGAGGATTTGTCATAATTGTGTCTCTGAGGTCCAGCATGCTTCCTGGATACAGGTTTCAGAGCCTGCTTGGAGCAGTCTCATAACTCACCCTTCCCAGTTAGCCCATGCTTGACCTTCGCTGCCGTTTTTTGGCTTGTGAATTTCTCTGACTTTCAAACGTTCCAGCAGAGTCTGTCTAAAGACGGACATCATCTTTCATTGTGGATAATTCAGGTGTGATTTCTGTTCACCTTCCATTTTCTGGGTCCTCTTTTTCTTTTCCATAGTATACTCGTCATGGTCTTTCTCAGCTATCTCCCTTAGACATGCTTATCAGTCCGTTCTCCTTCATTCCAAGGGATTAGTTTGTATTTCTTTAATCGCTGTATGTTCTCTAGGGTGAGGTGTGAGTGCTTTCGTGACTCTTGGTTGTTGTCCTTGAATTTGCACCGGTCACTTGTAGGACTCTTGGCTATCCTAGCCTAGGTCAAACTAAGCACTGAGAACACGTGGTCATGTGGGTTGGTTTGACATCCTGAGATATCAGAAACTCCAAATTCGAGGTGGTCCTGGCAACCCCCTTCACGGACACAATGTTTCCAAGACAACTTAGACAAATCGGATGAATTCCACTCTCCAGGAAAGATATTTTTCTGTCTCTTTTCCGGATTTGGGAAGTTTCGAACTTGACCCCTGATCCTTGAACGTTCCCCTAGATTCCGTCCAGATACGGGCTTACTTACTTTTTATAGGGTGTGCCATTTGTTTGCCCTACATCCTCTACCCTGGCCTGTTTATTTTTCTTGAAACACAACTGTAAAGTTCTAATTTTCGTGCAACTTCCTTACATATGGTGTCAAAACACATAATCAATAATCCTTCTACGGCAAGAGGTAGGGGGAGAGAATTTCGATGGAGGCAAACAGAGCACACTAGCCTGGGAGGGCAGCCTTCACGAAGGAACGAAGCCCTGTGGAAGAGGGTGCTTTTCAGCACCCTTGTAGAGCACTTCCAAACAAAGAGACATACCCCAAGCGTGACAGGGCTCCATTCCTTCAAGGCTTCCAAGACATCTCTTGGGACACATTACCATGTGCCCAGTGGGCCCACGTGACACCAGAGCTTCGGAAAAAGAGACTGACCTTCAAAGAATGCTATGGGCCTTGGAAAGGAGGCATCGATTCTTCTCTTCAATGTCCTCAAGACATCTTTCTTGACTTTGCATTATGCTTAAGGCACAAGGGCACTGTAGGTGTGATGAACGCCAAGTCCGGCCACTTGTTTCCAATGAAGTTGCAAGCTTGAATCAGCATGACCTCCCCATAGACTTGAATAGATGACAATGTTCTCCTCTCCGTGCCTGTCCCTCTATTCTCACTTGTGGCCTAGGGTTCCTTTCTTATCCCTTGCATCAGACTCTGTTTTATCTCTTCTAGTTTCTGTGCCTGCTTTCTGTTTGCCAAACCTGTTTCTGGGTATCTGTCCCTTTAATAGCCTAGCCTAGGCCAATCCTCAGACTGTAACCATGCGGCCACCCTGGGGGACATGTTCACCGTGATGTCATAAGCGACCTCAAAATTCGAAGTTGTCCTGACAACCTCCGTGCACACAGAGTTTCACAGCCATCTCAGACCAGTCTGACTCCTCACCCTGTCTAGGTAGGATAGTTTTCCTTTTTCTGCAATTGTTGTCAGTTTCTATCTTTCTCCTTGAACTTCGAAAGGGCTCCTACATTCTCTCTAGACACTGGTGTCACTCCTGTAAGATTATCCTGGGTTTTATCTCTTATATCTTGGGTAGATGGCAAAATGGGTGGACCTTACCCAGAAAAAGTCCTGGACTCCCTCACAAGTTGAAGTTGCCCAGGGAATGTTCTGATGCACAATGATGGTGTCATCTCGTGGCACTCTGCCAATTCCACCTTGGCAGGTCACAAGTTTTCCTTCCTTCTGCCTTTGGGAAGTGTACCAGATACTTCCATAGATTGTAATATTCTTATGGTTCCTTTTCTTGTGCGTATTGATAGCGTATCCTCACAATTGCTGCTTATTTATGATCTCTGCCCGCACCATACCATGAAATCTATATTTCCTAACACTACTAATGTGATATGCACTCGTAATGTGAAACAGTGAGGCCCGGGCCGCCCAAGCGGAATGTGGGCACTTACCTGCTCCACCACAGGGCCGGCCCTGAATTGTACTTTTGGACCAACCTTTTGCCTGAACTTGGGAAGACGTGGGCCTGTTTGGATTATTCGTGAAGGTGATTAGTAATAACATCATGGACGGTAACATTTTCCGTTCGTTCATGGGTTTAGGACTGATCATGTTCTCTTCGTAGTATTCCTCTTCACCTATTTGGAATGGTCTGCCTTTCTGTAGCATCTGTAAGCATTTGGAGGTGATTTTCCATCCTTGGAAGTTCACCTTCCGTAAACTCTTTCCGCCCCCAAAGCTTTATGACATCATTCTGGACCCCTTTTTGGATTTTTGATTTCAGGTGAATTTATAGCCATGACCCTGCATTAGAACGTACTATAACTTCCAGATTCACATCCTCATTGCTTTAGACTTCTGTGTAGCTTACATCATCTTCACCAGTGTAAGACTAATCACAGGCCCTCACCACACACTTGTGCCTAATCTTCTCTTTCACCCTCCGTCACCGCCCCTCTTTGCCTCTGGGAGCCCGCATACAAATGTTCAGTGCCACCTGTTGGTTAGTGCTTGCTTTTTCTTCTCCTTGTAAGTGAGATTCTATGGTATTTGAATTTCTCACTGGGGCTTGTTACACTTCCCCTAAAACCCTCACAGCCATTCTGGTGGTCACAAATGGCTGGCTTGCATCATTTGTTCCGGCTGAGTGGTATGCCATTTTGTGGCTATAGCCCATCTTCCTTCTCCAATCATCCCTTGCTGGACACCAGGGTGCTTTCCAAGTCTTGGATATCAGGAGTAAGACTGTGGTGAACACAGCCATGCACATGTCTTTATGCGGTAGTCTTTCTGACTTTTTTGGATAAACAAGCGGCAGATTAATAGCTGGGTCATACGGGACATGGATACTTAAATTTCTGAGGCAGTTCCACACCTTTGGCATCGTGGCTGCACCGGGTTACACTCCCACCAGCAGTGCAGGAGGCTTCCCTTCTCTCCACCTCCTCTCTGACACTTGTTATTTCCTGTCTGCTTCCTTCTAGCCATGCTGACCACAGTGAGCTGCCATGGCCTTGCAGTTTGGATTTGCATTTTCCTGAGACTTAATGATGGTGAACAAGTTTTCGTGCACCTACTGGCCCTCTTTCTGTCTTCTTCGGAGAAATCTCTGCTTCCATCTTTTGACCAGGTTTTCATTGGCTTGTTTTTTTTCTTGCGGAGACGTGCGAGTTGATTGTATCTTTGGGCTTTTCACCCCTTGTCCGATGTGTGGTTTGCAAACATCCTCTCCCAATTGTTGTGGTGTCTTAGTATTCAGTTGATGGTTTCCTTGAGTGGGCAGAAGTGTGTGCATTTGATGTGGTCCCGTTTGTTTCTTGTTTCCTTTGTTGCCCTTGCCCAGTCAGACATGCTTCTTCCAAATAGGCGGCTCAGACAGATGGCAAAGAGCACTCTGCCTAGGTCTTCTCCTACAAGGTTCACGGTTTCAAGTCTGCCATTCAAGGCTTTAATCCACTTCAGGTGGTGTGTGTGCCAGGTGTAACATCATGGTGTACTCTCGTTGTGTTCCATGTGGCTGTGCAGGCTTCCCAGCACCGTTTATTGTAGAGACTCTCCTTACTCCGCTGTCTCCACTTGGCTCCCTGGTCCAAAATGGGCTGTCCATGTAAGTTTGAGTTGGGCTCTGGGCTCTCAATTGTTTTGCATGGGTCTTCATGCCTGTTTTGGGGCCCAGACTGTGCCGTTTCGGTACCTAGCGCTTCGTCCTCTATGTTGAAATCAGAAATTGTGACACGTGCCGCTTTGTTCGTTTTCCTGAGGATTCCTTTGCCTAGTCAGGGTCTCGTGTTGCTGGCTAGAAACTTTAGGATTCTCTCTTCTTCTCTGTGGCAAATACTTCTGCAACTTTGACTGGGATTGCATGGAATCCAGAGATTCCTTACTGCGGTATGAACCTTTCAAGTGTGTTAATCCTTCCATTCCTAGATCCCTCGATATCTTTTTTTTTCTTGTGTCTTCTTGAGTTTCTTTCCCCAAAGGTTTGCTAGTTTTTGAATTAACATAGAATTCACCTGTTTTGCTAAGGTTATTCACAGAGATCCTATTCTTCATAATGGCAAGCTCCTGTTTTTTTTTTTTTTTTTTCCTTAGCTTCAGTTTTTCTATTCTTTGCAACTTTTAATTGGTTTTGTTTTGGCACAAGTGCATTGCTGTGCTCACATCTGCTGGCAATGCTCCTGTATTTGCTGTGGAAGTCTGGCCCTGTCCAACGTCCCTTCCCATCTGCCTCTACTCTACCTCGGACGCCTGCACCAGAACAACTGAAGCAGTGGTGAGGAGGCCCAAACCGAGGATTCCACCCAGCCCATACTGGGCCACAGACCCAGAAGGTGCGGACCTCACCACTGCACCACCGGCCGGCCACTTACATGTTCAGTGGCAACGTGCAGTTGAGTGCAATGGGAGTTAAATATACTAGTGAGCCCAACTCTAGCACTGTGTAGATGAGGCTAGGTTGTTTTTCGGGTCCATTGTGATGTCAGAGGATTTGTCATAATTGTGTCTCTGAGGTCCAGCATGCTTCCTGGATACAGGTTTCAGAGCCTGCTTGGAGCAGTCTCATAACTCACCCTTCCCAGTTAGCCCATGCTTGACCTTCGCTGCCGTTTTTTGGCTTGTGAATTTCTCTGACTTTCAAACGTTCCAGCAGAGTCTGTCTAAAGACGGACATCATCTTTCATTGTGGATAATTCAGGTGTGATTTCTGTTCACCTTCCATTTTCTGGGTCCTCTTTTTCTTTTCCATAGTATACTCGTCATGGTCTTTCTCAGCTATCTCCCTTAGACATGCTTATCAGTCCGTTCTCCTTCATTCCAAGGGATTAGTTTGTATTTCTTTAATCGCTGTATGTTCTCTAGGGTGAGGTGTGAGTGCTTTCGTGACTCTTGGTTGTTGTCCTTGAATTTGCACCGGTCACTTGTAGGACTCTTGGCTATCCTAGCCTAGGTCAAACTAAGCACTGAGAACACGTGGTCATGTGGGTTGGTTTGACATCCTGAGATATCAGAAACTCCAAATTCGAGGTGGTCCTGGCAACCACCTTCACGGACACAATGTTTCCAAGACAACTTAGACAAATCGGATGAATTCCACTCTCCAGGAAAGATATTTTTCTGTCTCTTTTCCGGATTTGGGAAGTTTCGAACTTGACCCCTGATCCTTGAACGTTCCCCTAGATTCCGTCCAGATACGGGCTTACTTAATTTTTATAGGGTGTGCCATTTGTTTGCCCTACATCCTCTACCCTGGCCTGTTTATTTTTCTTGAAACACAACTGTAAAGTTCTAATTTTCGTGCAACTTCCTTACATATGGTGTCAAAACACATAATCAATAATCCTTCTACGGCAAGAGGTAGGGGGAGAGAATTTCGATGGAGGCAAACAGAGCACACTAGCCTGGGAGGGCAGCCTTCACGAAGGAACGAAGCCCTGTGGAAGAGGGTGCTTTTCAGCACCCTTGTAGAGCACTTCCAAACAAAGAGACATACCCCAAGCGTGACAGGGCTCCATTCCTTCAAGGCTTCCAAGACATCTCTTGGGACACATTACCATGTGCCCAGTGGGCCCACGTGACACCAGAGCTTCGGAAAAAGAGACTGACCTTCAAAGAATGCTATGGGCCTTGGAAAGGAGGCATCGATTCTTCTCTTCAATGTCCTCAAGACATCTTTCTTGACTTTGCATTATGCTTAAGGCACAAGGGCACTGTAGGTGTGATGAACGCCAAGTCCGGCCACTTGTTTCCAATGAAGTTGCAAGCTTGAATCAGCATGACCTCCCCATAGACTTGAATAGATGACAATGTTCTCCTCTCCGTGCCTGTCCCTCTATTCTCACTTGTGGCCTAGGGTTCCTTTCTTATCCCTTGCATCAGACTCTGTTTTATCTCTTCTAGTTTCTGTGCCTGCTTTCTGTTTGCCAAACCTGTTTCTGGGTATCTGTCCCTTTAATAGCCTAGCCTAGGCCAATCCTCAGACTGTAACCATGCGGCCACCCTGGGGGACATGTTCACCGTGATGTCATAAGCGACCTCAAAATTCGAAGTTGTCCTGACAACCTCCGTGCACACAGAGTTTCACAGCCATCTCAGACCAGTCTGACTCCTCACCCTGTCTAGGTAGGATAGTTTTCCTTTTTCTGCAATTGTTGTCAGTTTCTATCTTTCTCCTTGAACTTCGAAAGGGCTCCTACATTCTCTCTAGACACTGGTGTCACTCCTGTAAGATTATCCTGGGTTTTATCTCTTATATCTTGGGTAGATGGCAAAATGGGTGGACCTTACCCAGAAAAAGTCCTGGACTCCCTCACAAGTTGAAGTTGCCCAGGGAATGTTCTGATGCACAATGATGGTGTCATCTCGTGGCACTCTGCCAATTCCACCTTGGCAGGTCACAAGTTTTCCTTCCTTCTGCCTTTGGGAAGTGTACCAGATACTTCCATAGATTGTAATATTCTTATGGTTCCTTTTCTTGTGCGTATTGATAGCGTATCCTCACAATTGCTGCTTATTTATGATCTCTGCCCGCACCATACCATGAAATCTATATTTCCTAACACTACTAATGTGATATGCACTCGTAATGTGAAACAGTGAGGCCCGGGCCGCCCAAGCGGAATGTGGGCACTTACCTGCTCCACCACAGGGCCGGCCCTGAATTGTACTTTTGGACCAACCTTTTGCCTGAACTTGGGAAGACGTGGGCCTGTTTGGATTATTCGTGAAGGTGATTAGTAATAACATCATGGACGGTAACATTTTCCGTTCGTTCATGGGTTTAGGACTGATCATGTTCTCTTCGTAGTATTCCTCTTCACCTATTTGGAATGGTCTGCCTTTCTGTAGCATCTGTAAGCATTTGGAGGTGATTTTCCATCCTTGGAAGTTCACCTTCCGTAAACTCTTTCCGCCCCCAAAGCTTTATGACATCATTCTGGACCCCTTTTTGGATTTTTGATTTCAGGTGAATTTATAGCCATGACCCTGCATTAGAACGTACTATAACTTCCAGATTCACATCCTCATTGCTTTAGACTTCTGTGTAGCTTACATCATCTTCACCAGTGTAAGACTAATCACAGGCCCTCACCACACACTTGTGCCTAATCTTCTCTTTCACCCTCCGTCACCGCCCCTCTTTGCCTCTGGGAGCCCGCATACAAATGTTCAGTGCCACCTGTTGGTTAGTGCTTGCTTTTTCTTCTCCTTGTAAGTGAGATTCTATGGTATTTGAATTTCTCACTGGGGCTTGTTACACTTCCCCTAAAACCCTCACAGCCATTCTGGTGGTCACAAATGGCTGGCTTGCATCATTTGTTCCGGCTGAGTGGTATGCCATTTTGTGGCTATAGCCCATCTTCCTTCTCCAATCATCCCTTGCTGGACACCAGGGTGCTTTCCAAGTCTTGGATATCAGGAGTAAGACTGTGGTGAACACAGCCATGCACATGTCTTTATGCGGTAGTCTTTCTGACTTTTTTGGATAAACAAGCGGCAGATTAATAGCTGGGTCATACGGGACATGGATACTTAAATTTCTGAGGCAGTTCCACACCTTTGGCATCGTGGCTGCACCGGGTTACACTCCCACCAGCAGTGCAGGAGGCTTCCCTTCTCTCCACCTCCTCTCTGACACTTGTTATTTCCTGTCTGCTTCCTTCTAGCCATGCTGACCACAGTGAGCTGCCATGGCCTTGCAGTTTGGATTTGCATTTTCCTGAGACTTAATGATGGTGAACAAGTTTTCGTGCACCTACTGGCCCTCTTTCTGTCTTCTTCGGAGAAATCTCTGCTTCCATCTTTTGACCAGGTTTTCATTGGCTTGTTTTTTTTCTTGCGGAGACGTGCGAGTTGATTGTATCTTTGGGCTTTTCACCCCTTGTCCGATGTGTGGTTTGCAAACATCCTCTCCCAATTGTTGTGGTGTCTTAGTATTCAGTTGATGGTTTCCTTGAGTGGGCAGAAGTGTGTGCATTTGATGTGGTCCCGTTTGTTTCTTGTTTCCTTTGTTGCCCTTGCCCAGTCAGACATGCTTCTTCCAAATAGGCGGCTCAGACAGATGGCAAAGAGCACTCTGCCTAGGTCTTCTACAAGGTTCACGGTTTCAAGTCTGCCATTCAAGGCTTTAATCCACTTCAGGTGGTGTGTGTGCCAGGTGTAACATCATGGTGTACTCTCGTTGTGTTCCATGTGGCTGTGCAGGCTTCCCAGCACCGTTTATTGTAGAGACTCTCCTTACTCCGCTGTCTCCACTTGGCTCCCTGGTCCAAAATGGGCTGTCCATGTAAGTTTGAGTTGGGCTCTGGGCTCTCAATTGTTTTGCATGGGTCTTCATGCCTGTTTTGGGGCCCAGACTGTGCCGTTTCGGTACCTAGCGCTTCGTCCTCTATGTTGAAATCAGAAATTGTGACACGTGCCGCTTTGTTCGTTTTCCTGAGGATTCCTTTGCCTAGTCAGGGTCTCGTGTTGCTGGCTAGAAACTTTAGGATTCTCTCTTCTTCTCTGTGGCAAATACTGCTGCAACTTTGACTGGGATTGCATGGAATCCAGAGATTCCTTACTGCGGTATGAACCTTTCAAGTGTGTTAATCCTTCCATTCCTAGATCCCTCGATATCTTTTTTTTTCTTGTGTCTTCTTGAGTTTCTTTCCCCAAAGGTTTGCTAGTTTTTGAATTAACATAGAATTCACCTGTTTTGCTAAGGTTATTCACAGAGATCCTATTCTTCGTAATGGCAAGCTCCTGTTTTTTTTTTTTTTTTTTTTCCTTAGCTTCAGTTTTTCTATTCTTTGCAACTTTTAATTGGTTTTGTTTTGGCACAAGTGCATTGCTGTGCTCACATCTGCTGGCAATGCTCCTGTATTTGCTGTGGAAGTCTGGCCCTGTCCAACGTCCCTTCCCATCTGCCTCTACTCTACCTCGGACGCCTGCACCAGAACAACTGAAGCAGTGGTGAGGAGGCCCAAACCGAGGATTCCACCCAGCCCATACTGGGCCACAGACCCAGAAGGTGCGGACCTCACCACTGCACCACCGGCCGGCCACTTACATGTTCAGTGGCAACGTGCAGTTGAGTGCAATGGGAGTTAAATATACTAGTGAGCCCAACTCTAGCACTGTGTAGATGAGGCTAGGTTGTTTTTCGGGTCCATTGTGATGTCAGAGGATTTGTCATAATTGTGTCTCTGAGGTCCAGCATGCTTCCTGGATACAGGTTTCAGAGCCTGCTTGGAGCAGTCTCATAACTCACCCTTCCCAGTTAGCCCATGCTTGACCTTCGCTGCCGTTTTTTGGCTTGTGAATTTCTCTGACTTTCAAACGTTCCAGCAGAGTCTGTCTAAAGACGGACATCATCTTTCATTGTGGATAATTCAGGTGTGATTTCTGTTCACCTTCCATTTTCTGGGTCCTCTTTTTCTTTTCCATAGTATACTCGTCATGGTCTTTCTCAGCTATCTCCCTTAGACATGCTTATCAGTCCGTTCTCCTTCATTCCAAGGGATTAGTTTGTATTTCTTTAATCGCTGTATGTTCTCTAGGGTGAGGTGTGAGTGCTTTCGTGACTCTTGGTTGTTGTCCTTGAATTTGCACCGGTCACTTGTAGGACTCTTGGCTATCCTAGCCTAGGTCAAACTAAGCACTGAGAACACGTGGTCATGTGGGTTGGTTTGACATCCTGAGATATCAGAAACTCCAAATTCGAGGTGGTCCTGGCAACCACCTTCACGGACACAATGTTTCCAAGACAACTTAGACAAATCGGATGAATTCCACTCTCCAGGAAAGATATTTTTCTGTCTCTTTTCCGGATTTGGGAAGTTTCGAACTTGACCCCTGATCCTTGAACGTTCCCCTAGATTCCGTCCAGATACGGGCTTACTTAATTTTTATAGGGTGTGCCATTTGTTTGCCCTACATCCTCTACCCTGGCCTGTTTATTTTTCTTGAAACACAACTGTAAATTTCTAATTTTCGTGCAACTTCCTTACATATGGTGTCAAAACACATAATCAATAATCCTTCTACGGCAAGAGGTAGGGGGAGAGAATTTCGATGGAGGCAAACAGAGCACACTAGCCTGGGAGGGCAGCCTTCACGAAGGAACGAAGCCCTGTGGAAGAGGGTGCTTTTCAGCACCCTTGTAGAGCACTTCCAAACAAAGAGACATACCCCAAGCGTGACAGGGCTCCATTCCTTCAAGGCTTCCAAGACATCTCTTGGGACACATTACCATGTGCCCAGTGGGCCCACGTGACACCAGAGCTTCGGAAAAAGAGACTGACCTGCAAAGAATGCTATGGGCCTTGGAAAGGAGGCATCGATTCTTCTCTTCAATGTCCTCAAGACATCTTTCTTGACTTTGCATTATGCTTAAGGCACAAGGGCACTGTAGGTGTGATGAACGCCAAGTCCGGCCACTTG
The DNA here is from genome assembly GCF_041296235.1 of Equus asinus. Taxonomy (NCBI): domain Eukaryota; kingdom Metazoa; phylum Chordata; class Mammalia; order Perissodactyla; family Equidae; genus Equus; species Equus asinus. The sequence goes on from NC_091810.1 coordinate 5,042,596, forward strand.
TTTCCAATGAAGTTGCAAGCTTGAATCAGCATGACCTCCCCATAGACTTGAATAGATGACAATGTTCTCCTCTCCGTGCCTGTCCCTCTATTCTCACTTGTGGCCTAGGGTTCCTTTCTTATCCCTTGCATCAGACTCTGTTTTATCTCTTCTAGTTTCTGTGCCTGCTTTCTGTTTGCCAAACCTGTTTCTGGGTATCTGTCCCTTTAATAGCCTAGCCTAGGCCAATCCTCAGACTGTAACCATGCGGCCACCCTGGGGGACATGTTCACCGTGATGTCATAAGCGACCTCAAAATTCGAAGTTGTCCTGACAACCTCCGTGCACACAGAGTTTCACAGCCATCTCAGACCAGTCTGACTCCTCACCCTGTCTAGGTAGGATAGTTTTCCTTTTTCTGCAATTGTTGTCAGTTTCTATCTTTCTCCTTGAACTTCGAAAGGGCTCCTACATTCTCTCTAGACACTGGTTTCACTCCTGTAAGATTATCCTGGGTTTTATCTCTTATATCTTGGGTAGATGGCAAAATGGGTGGACCTTACCCAGAAAAAGTCCTGGACTCCCTCACAAGTTGAAGTTGCCCAGGGAATGTTCTGATGCACAATGATGGTGTCATCTCGTGGCACTCTGCCAATTCCACCTTGGCAGGTCACAAGTTTTCCTTCCTTCTGCCTTTGGGAAGTGTACCAGATACTTCCATAGATTGTAATATTCTTATGGTTCCTTTTCTTGTGCGTATTGATAACGTATCCTCACAATTGCTGCTTATTTATGATCTCTGCCCGCACCATACCATGAAATCTATATTTCCTAACACTACTAATGTGATATGCACTCGTAAGGTGAAACAGTGAGGCCCGGGCCGCCCAAGCGGAATGTGGGCACTTACCTGCTCCACCACAGGGCCGGCCCTGAATTGTACTTTTGGACCAACCTTTTGCCTGAACTTGGGAAGACGTGGGCCTGTTTGGATTATTCGTGAAGGTGATTAGTAATAACATCATGGACGGTAACATTTTCCGTTCGTTCATGGGTTTAGGACTGATCATGTTCTCTTCGTAGTATTCCTCTTCACCTATTTGGAATGGTCTGCCTTTCTGTAGCATCTGTAAGCATTTGGAGGTGATTTTCCATCCTTGGAAGTTCACCTTCTGTAAACTCTTTCCGCCCCCAAAGCTTTATGACATCATTCTGGACCCCTTTTTGGATTTTTGATTTGAGGTGAATTTATAGCCATGACCCTGCATTAGAACGTACTATAACTTCCAGATTCACATCCTCATTGCTTTAGACTTCTGTGTAGCTTACATCATCTTCACCAGTGTAAGACTAATCACAGGCCCTCACCACACACTTGTGCCTAATCTTCTCTTTCACCCTCCGTCACCGCCCCTCTTTGCCTCTGGGAGCCCGCATACAAATGTTCAGTGCCACCTGTTGGTTAGTGCTTGCTTTTTCTTCTCCTTGTAAGTGAGATTCTATGGTATTTGAATTTCTCACTGGGGCTTGTTACACTTCCCCTAAAACCCTCACAGCCATTCTGGTGGTCACAAACGGCTGGATTGCATCATTTGTTCCGGCTGAGTGGTATACCATTGTGTGGCTATAGCCCATCTTCCTTCTCCAATCATCCCTTGCTGGACACCAGGGTGCTTTCCAAGTCTTGGATATCAGGAGTAAGACTGTGGTGAACACAGCCATGCACATGTCTTTATGCGGTAGTCTTTCTGACTTTTTTGGATAAGCAAGCGGCAGATTAATAGCTGGGTCATACGGGACATGGATACTTAAACTTCTGAGGCAGTTCCACACCTTTGGCATCGTGGCTGCACCGGGTTACACTCCCACCAGCAGTGCAGGAGGCTTCCCTTCTCTCCACCTCCTCTCTGACACTTGTTATTTCCTGTCTGCTTCCTTCTAGCCATGCTGACCACAGTGAGCTGCCATGGCCTTGCAGTTTGGATTTGCATTTTCCTGAGACTTCATGATGGTGAACAAGTTTTCATGCACCTACTGGCCCTCTTTCTGTCTTCTTCGGAGAAATCTCTGCTTCCATCTTTTGACCAGGTTTTCATTGGCTTGTTTTTTTTCTTGTGGAGACGTGCGAGTTGATTGTATCTTTGGGCTTTTCACCCCTTGTCCGATGTGTGGTTTGCAAACATCCTCTCCCAATCGTTGTGGTGTCTTAGTATTCAGTTGATGGTTTCCTTGAGTGGGCAGAAGTGTGTGCATTTGATGTGGTCCCGTTTGTTTCTTGTTTCCTTTGTTGCCCTTGCCCAGTCAGACATGCTTCTTCCAAATAGGCGGCTCAGACAGATGGCAAAGAGCACTCTGCCTAGGTCTTCTCCTACAAGGTTCACGGTTTCAAGTCTGCCATTCAAGGCTTTAATCCATTTCAGGTGGTGTGTGTGCCAGGTGTAACATCATGGTGTACTCTCGTTGTGTTCCATGTGGCTGTGCAGGCTTCCCAGCACCGTTTATTGTAGAGACTCTCCTTCCTCCGCTGTCTCCACTTGGCTCCCTGGTCCAAAATGGGCTGTCCATGTAAGTTTGAGTTGGGCTCTGGGCTCTCAATTGTTTTGCATGGGTCTTCATGCCTGTTTTGGGGCCCAGACTGTGCCGTTTCGGTACCTAGCGCTTCGTCCTCTATGTTGAAATCAGAAATTGTGACACGTGCCGCTTTGTTCGTTTTCCTGAGGATTCCTTTGCCTAGTCAGGGTCTCGTGTTGCTGGCTAGAAACTTTAGGATTCTCTCTTCTTCTCTGTGGCAAATACTGCTGCAACTTTGACTGGGATTGCATGGAATCCAGAGATTCCTTACTGCGGTATGAACCTTTCAAGTGTGTTAATCCTTCCATTCCTAGATCCCTCGATATCTTTTTTTTTCTTGTGTCTTCTTGAGTTTCTTTCCCCAAAGGTTTGCTAGTTTTTGAATTAACATAGAATTCACCTGTTTTGCTAAGGTTATTCACAGAGATCCTATTCTTCATAATGGCAAGCTCCTGTTTTTTTTTTTTTTTTTTTCCTTAGCTTCAGTTTTTCTATTCTTTGCAACTTTTAATTGGTTTTGTTTTGGCACAAGTGCATTGCTGTGCTCACATCTGCTGGCAATGCTCCTGTATTTGCTGTGGAAGTCTGGCCCTGTCCAACGTCCCTTCCCATCTGCCTCTACTCTACCTCGGACGCCTGCACCAGAACAACTGAAGCAGTGGTGAGGAGGCCCAAACCGAGGATTCCACCCAGCCCATACTGGGCCACAGACCCAGAAGGTGCGGACCTCACCACTGCACCACCGGCCGGCCACTTACATGTTCAGTGGCAACGTGCAGTTGAGTGCAATGGGAGTTAAATATACTAGTGAGCCCAACTCTAGCACTGTGTAGATGAGGCTAGGTTGTTTTTCGGGTCCATTGTGATGTCAGAGGATTTGTCATAATTGTGTCTCTGAGGTCCAGCATGCTTCCTGGATACAGGTTTCAGAGCCTGCTTGGAGCAGTCTCATAACTCACCCTTCCCAGTTAGCCCATGCTTGACCTTCGCTGCCGTTTTTTGGCTTGTGAATTTCTCTGACTTTCAAACGTTCCAGCAGAGTCTGTCTAAAGACGGACATCATCTTTCATTGTGGATAATTCAGGTGTGATTTCTGTTCACCTTCCATTTTCTGGGTCCTCTTTTTCTTTTCCATAGTATACTCGTCATGGTCTTTCTCAGCTATCTCCCTTAGACATGCTTATCAGTCCGTTCTCCTTCATTCCAAGGGATTAGTTTGTATTTCTTTAATCGCTGTATGTTCTCTAGGGTGAGGTGTGAGTGCTTTCGTGACTCTTGGTTGTTGTCCTTGAATTTGCACCGGTCACTTGTAGGACTCTTGGCTACCCTAGCCTAGGTCAAACTAAGCACTGAGAACACGTGGTCATGTGGGTTGGTTTGACATCCTGAGATATCAGAAACTCCAAATTCGAGGTGGTCCTGGCAACCACCTTCACGGACACAATGTTTCCAAGACAACTTAGACAAATCGGATGAATTCCACTCTCCAGGAAAGATATTTTTCTGTCTCTTTTCCGGATTTGGGAAGTTTCGAACTTGACCCCTGATCCTTGAACGTTCCCCTAGATTCCGTCCAGATACGGGCTTACTTAATTTTTATAGGGTGTGCCATTTGTTTGCCCTACATCCTCTACCCTGGCCTGTTTATTTTTCTTGAAACACAACTGTAAATTTCTAATTTTCGTGCAACTTCCTTACATATGGTGTCAAAACACATAATCAATAATCCTTCTACGGCAAGAGGTAGGGGGAGAGAATTTCGATGGAGGCAAACAGAGCACACTAGCCTGGGAGGGCAGCCTTCACGAAGGAACGAAGCCCTGTGGAAGAGGGTGCTTTTCAGCACCCTTGTAGAGCACTTCCAAACAAAGAGACATACCCCAAGCGTGACAGGGCTCCATTCCTTCAAGGCTTCCAAGACATCTCTTGGGACACATTACCATGTGCCCAGTGGGCCCACGTGACACCAGAGCTTCGGAAAAAGAGACTGACCTGCAAAGAATGCTATGGGCCTTGGAAAGGAGGCATCGATTCTTCTCTTCAATGTCCTCAAGACATCTTTCTTGACTTTGCATTATGCTTAAGGCACAAGGGCACTGTAGGTGTGATGAACGCCAAGTCCGGCCACTTGTTTCCAATGAAGTTGCAAGCTTGAATCAGCATGACCTCCCCATAGACTTGAATAGATGACAATGTTCTCCTCTCCGTGCCTGTCCCTCTATTCTCACTTGTGGCCTAGGGTTCCTTTCTTATCCCTTGCATCAGACTCTGTTTTATCTCTTCTAGTTTCTGTGCCTGCTTTCTGTTTGCCAAACCTGTTTCTGGGTATCTGTCCCTTTAATAGCCTAGCCTAGGCCAATCCTCAGACTGTAACCATGCGGCCACCCTGGGGGACATGTTCACCGTGATGTCATAAGCGACCTCAAAATTCGAAGTTGTCCTGACAACCTCCGTGCACACAGAGTTTCACAGCCATCTCAGACCAGTCTGACTCCTCACCCTGTCTAGGTAGGATAGTTTTCCTTTTTCTGCAATTGTTGTCAGTTTCTATCTTTCTCCTTGAACTTCGAAAGGGCTCCTACATTCTCTCTAGACACTGGTTTCACTCCTGTAAGATTATCCTGGGTTTTATCTCTTATATCTTGGGTAGATGGCAAAATGGGTGGACCTTACCCAGAAAAAGTCCTGGACTCCCTCACAAGTTGAAGTTGCCCAGGGAATGTTCTGATGCACAATGATGGTGTCATCTCGTGGCACTCTGCCAATTCCACCTTGGCAGGTCACAAGTTTTCCTTCCTTCTGCCTTTGGGAAGTGTACCAGATACTTCCATAGATTGTAATATTCTTATGGTTCCTTTTCTTGTGCGTATTGATAACGTATCCTCACAATTGCTGCTTATTTATGATCTCTGCCCGCACCATACCATGAAATCTATATTTCCTAACACTACTAATGTGATATGCACTCGTAAGGTGAAACAGTGAGGCCCGGGCCGCCCAAGCGGAATGTGGGCACTTACCTGCTCCACCACAGGGCCGGCCCTGAATTGTACTTTTGGACCAACCTTTTGCCTGAACTTGGGAAGACGTGGGCCTGTTTGGATTATTCGTGAAGGTGATTAGTAATAACATCATGGACGGTAACATTTTCCGTTCGTTCATGGGTTTAGGACTGATCATGTTCTCTTCGTAGTATTCCTCTTCACCTATTTGGAATGGTCTGCCTTTCTGTAGCATCTGTAAGCATTTGGAGGTGATTTTCCATCCTTGGAAGTTCACCTTCTGTAAACTCTTTCCGCCCCCAAAGCTTTATGACATCATTCTGGACCCCTTTTTGGATTTTTGATTTGAGGTGAATTTATAGCCATGACCCTGCATTAGAACGTACTATAACTTCCAGATTCACATCCTCATTGCTTTAGACTTCTGTGTAGCTTACATCATCTTCACCAGTGTAAGACTAATCACAGGCCCTCACCACACACTTGTGCCTAATCTTCTCTTTCACCCTCCATCACCGCCCCTCTTTGCCTCTGGGAGCCCGCATACAAATGTTCAGTGCCACCTGTTGGTTAGTGCTTGCTTTTTCTTCTCCTTGTAAGTGAGATTCTATGGTATTTGAATTTCTCACTGGGGCTTGTTACACTTCCCCTAAAACCCTCACAGCCATTCTGGTGGTCACAAACGGCTGGATTGCATCATTTGTTCCGGCTGAGTGGTATACCATTGTGTGGCTATAGCCCATCTTCCTTCTCCAATCATCCCTTGCTGGACACCAGGGTGCTTTCCAAGTCTTGGATATCAGGAGTAAGACTGTGGTGAACACAGCCATGCACATGTCTTTATGCGGTAGTCTTTCTGACTGTTTTGGATAAGCAAGCGGCAGATTAATAGCTGGGTCATACGGGACATGGATACTTAAACTTCTGAGGCAGTTCCACACCTTTGGCATCGTGGCTGCACCGGGTTACACTCCCACCAGCAGTGCAGGAGGCTTCCCTTCTCTCCACCTCCTCTCTGACACTTGTTATTTCCTGTCTGCTTCCTTCTAGCCATGCTGACCACAGTGAGCTGCCATGGCCTTGCAGTTTGGATTTGCATTTTCCTGAGACTTCATGATGGTGAACAAGTTTTCATGCACCTACTGGCCCTCTTTCTGTCTTCTTCGGAGAAATCTCTGCTTCCATCTTTTGACCAGGTTTTCATTGGCTTGTTTTTTTTCTTGTGGAGACGTGCGAGTTGATTGTATCTTTGGGCTTTTCACCCCTTGTCCGATGTGTGGTTTGCAAACATCCTCTCCCAATCGTTGTGGTGTCTTAGTATTCAGTTGATGGTTTCCTTGAGTGGGCAGAAGTGTGTGCATTTGATGTGGTCCCGTTTGTTTCTTGTTTCCTTTGTTGCCCTTGCCCAGTCAGACATGCTTCTTCCAAATAGGCGGCTCAGACAGATGGCAAAGAGCACTCTGCCTAGGTCTTCTCCTACAAGGTTCACGGTTTCAAGTCTGCCATTCAAGGCTTTAATCCATTTCAGGTGGTGTGTGTGCCAGGTGTAACATCATGGTGTACTCTCGTTGTGTTCCATGTGGCTGTGCAGGCTTCCCAGCACCGTTTATTGTAGAGACTCTCCTTCCTCCGCTGTCTCCACTTGGCTCCCTGGTCCAAAATGGGCTGTCCATGTAAGTTTGAGTTGGGCTCTGGGCTCTCAATTGTTTTGCATGGGTCTTCATGCCTGTTTTGGGGCCCAGACTGTGCCGTTTCGGTACCTAGCGCTTCGTCCTCTATGTTGAAATCAGAAATTGTGACACGTGCTGCTTTGTTCGTTTTCCTGAGGATTCCTTTGCCTAGTCAGGGTCTCGTGTTGCTGGCTAGAAACTTTAGGATTCTCTCTTCTTCTCTGTGGCAAATACTGCTGCAACTTTGACTGGGATTGCATGGAATCCAGAGATTCCTTACTGCGGTATGAACCTTTCAAGTGTGTTAATCCTTCCATTCCTCGATCCCTCGATATCTTTTTTTTTCTTGTGTCTTCTTGAGTTTCTTTCCCCAAAGGTTTGCTAGTTTTTGAATTAACATAGAATTCACCTGTTTTGCTAAGGTTATTCACAGAGATCCTATTCTTCGTAATGGCAAGCTCCTGTTTTTTTGTTTTTTTTTTCCTTAGCTTCAGTTTTTCTGTTCTTTGCAACTTTTAATTGGTTTTGTTTTGGCACAAGTGCATTGCTGTGCTCACATCTGCTGGCAATGCTCCTGTATTTGCTGTGGAAGTCTGGCCCTGTCCAACGTCCCTTCCCATCTGCCTCTACTCTACCTCGGACGCCTGCACCAGAACAACTGAAGCAGTGGTGAGGGGGCCCAAACCGAGGATTCCACCCAGCCCATACTGGGCCACAGACCCAGAAGGTGCGGACCTCACCACTGCACCACCGGCCGGCCACTTACATGTTCAGTGGCAACGTGCAGTTGAGTGCAATGGGAGTTAAATATACTAGTGAGCCCAACTCTAGCACTGTGTAGATGAGGCTAGGTTGTTTTTCGGGTCCATTGTGATGTCAGAGGATTTGTCATAATTGTGTCTCTGAGGTCCAGCATGCTTCCTGGATACAGGTTTCAGAGCCTGCTTGGAGCAGTCTCATAACTCACCCTTCCCAGTTAGCCCATGCTTGACCTTCGCTGCCGTTTTTTGGCTTGTGAATTTCTCTGACTTTCAAACGTTCCAGCAGAGTCTGTCTAAAGACGGACATCATCTTTCATTGTGGATAATTCAGGTGTGATTTCTGTTCACCTTCCATTTTCTGGGTCCTCTTTTTCTTTTCCATAGTATACTCGTCATGGTCTTTCTCAGCTATCTCCCTTAGACATGCTTATCAGTCCGTTCTCCTTCATTCCAAGGGATTAGTTTGTATTTCGTTAATCGCTGTATGTTCTCTAGGGTGAGGTGTGAGTGCTTTCGTGACTCTTGGTTGTTGTCCTTGAATTTGCACCGGTCACTTGTAGGACTCTTGGCTACCCTAGCCTAGGTCAAACTAAGCACTGAGAACACGTGGTCATGTGGGTTGGTTTGACATCCTGAGATATCAGAAACTCCAAATTCGAGGTGGTCCTGGCAACCCCCTTCACGGACACAATGTTTCCAAGACAACTTAGACAAATCGGATGAATTCCACTCTCCAGGAAAGATATTTTTCTGTCTCTTTTCCGGATTTGGGAAGTTTCGAACTTGACCCCTGATCCTTGAACGTTCCCCTAGATTCCGTCCAGATACGGGCTTACTTAATTTTTATAGGGTGTGCCATTTGTTTGCCCTACATCCTCTACCCTGGCCTGTTTATTTTTCTTGAAACACAACTGTAAAGTTCTAATTTTCGTGCAACTTCCTTACATATGGTGTCAAAACACATAATCAATAATCCTTCTACGGCAAGAGGTAGGGGGAGAGAATTTCGATGGAGGCAAACAGAGCACACTAGCCTGGGAGGGCAGCCTTCACGAAGGAACGAAGCCCTGTGGAAGAGGGTGCTTTTCAGCACCCTTGTAGAGCACTTCCAAACAAAGAGACATACCCCAAGCGTGACAGGGCTCCATTCCTTCAAGGCTTCCAAGACATCTCTTGGGACACATTACCATGTGCCCAGTGGGCCCACGTGACACCAGAGCTTCGGAAAAAGAGACTGACCTGCAAAGAATGCTATGGGCCTTGGAAAGGAGGCATCGATTCTTCTCTTCAATGTCCTCAAGACATCTTTCTTGACTTTGCATTATGCTTAAGGCACAAGGGCACTGTAGGTGTGATGAACGCCAAGTCCGGCCACTTGTTTCCAATGAAGTTGCAAGCTTGAATCAGCATGACCTCCCCATAGACTTGAATAGATGACAATGTTCTCCTCTCCGTGCCTGTCCCTCTATTCTCACTTGTGGCCTAGGGTTCCTTTCTTATCCCTTGCATCAGACTCTGTTTTATCTCTTCTAGTTTCTGTGCCTGCTTTCTGTTTGCCAAACCTGTTTCTGGGTATCTGTCCCTTTAATAGCCTAGCCTAGGCCAATCCTCAGACTGTAACCATGCGGCCACCCTGGGGGACATGTTCACCGTGATGTCATAAGCGACCTCAAAATTCGAAGTTGTCCTGACAACCTCCGTGCACACAGAGTTTCACAGCCATCTCAGACCAGTCTGACTCCTCACCCTGTCTAGGTAGGATAGTTTTCCTTTTTCTGCAATTGTTGTCAGTTTCTATCTTTCTCCTTGAACTTCGAAAGGGCTCCTACATTCTCTCTAGACACTGGTTTCACTCCTGTAAGATTATCCTGGGTTTTATCTCTTATATCTTGGGTAGATGGCAAAATGGGTGGACCTTACCCAGAAAAAGTCCTGGACTCCCTCACAAGTTGAAGTTGCCCAGGGAATGTTCTGATGCACAATGATGGTGTCATCTCGTGGCACTCTGCCAATTCCACCTTGGCAGGTCACAAGTTTTCCTTCCTTCTGCCTTTGGGAAGTGTACCAGATACTTCCATAGATTGTAATATTCTTATGGTTCCTTTTCTTGTGCGTATTGATAACGTATCCTCACAATTGCTGCTTATTTGTGATCTCTGCCCGCACCATACCATGAAATCTATATTTCCTAACACTACTAATGTGATATGCACTCGTAATGTGAAACAGTGAGGCCCGGGCCGCCCAAGCGGAATGTGGGCACTTACCTGCTCCACCACAGGGCCGGCCCTGAATTGTACTTTTGGACCAACCTTTTGCCTGAACTTGGGAAGACGTGGGCCTGTTTGGATTATTCGTGAAGGTGATTAGTAATAACATCATGGACGGTAACATTTTCCGTTCGTTCATGGGTTTAGGACTGATCATGTTCTCTTCGTAGTATTCCTCTTCACCTATTTGGAATGGTCTGCCTTTCTGTAGCATCTGTAAGCATTTGGAGGTGATTTTCCATCCTTGGAAGTTCACCTTCTGTAAACTCTTTCCGCCCCCAAAGCTTTATGACATCATTCTGGACCCCTTTTTGGATTTTTGATTTGAGGTGAATTTATAGCCATGACCCTGCATTAGAACGTACTATAACTTCCAGATTCACATCCTCATTGCTTTAGACTTCTGTGTAGCTTACATCATCTTCACCAGTGTAAGACTAATCACAGGCCCTCACCACACACTTGTGCCTAATCTTCTCTTTCACCCTCCGTCACCGCCCCTCTTTGCCTCTGGGAGCCCGCATACAAATGTTCAGTGCCACCTGTTGGTTAGTGCTTGCTTTTTCTTCGCCTTGTAAGTGAGATTCTATGGTATTTGAATTTCTCACTGGGGCTTGTTACACTTCCCCTAAAACCCTCACAGCCATTCTGGTGGTCACAAATGGCTGGATTGCATCATTTGTTCCGGCTGAGTGGTATACCATTGTGTGGCTATAGCCCATCTTCCTTCTCCAATCATCCCTTGCTGGACACCAGGGTGCTTTCCAAGTCTTGGATATCAGGAGTAAGACTGTGGTGAACACAGCCATGCACATGTCTTTATGCGGTAGTCTTTCTGACTTTTTTGGATAAGCAAGCGGCAGATTAATAGCTGGGTCATACGGGACATGGATACTTAAACTTCTGAGGCAGTTCCACACCTTTGGCATCGTGGCTGCACCGGGTTACACTCCCACCAGCAGTGCAGGAGGCTTCCCTTCTCTCCACCTCCTCTCTGACACTTGTTATTTCCTGTCTGCTTCCTTCTAGCCATGCTGACCACAGTGAGCTGCCATGGCCTTGCAGTTTGGATTTGCATTTTCCTGAGACTTAATGATGGTGAACAAGTTTTCATGCACCTACTGGCCCTCTTTCTGTCTTCTTCGGAGAAATCTCTGCTTCCATCTTTTGACCAGGTTTTCATTGGCTTGTTTTTTTTCTTGTGGAGACGTGCGAGTTGATTGTATCTTTGGGCTTTTCACCCCTTGTCCGATGTGTGGTTTGCAAACATCCTCTCCCAATCGTTGTGGTGTCTTAGTATTCAGTTGATGGTTTCCTTGAGTGGGCAGAAGTGTGTGCGTTTGATGTGGTCCCGTTTGTTTCTTGTTTCCTTTGTTGCCCTTGCCCAGTCAGACATGCTTCTTCCAAATAGGCGGCTCAGACAGATGGCAAAGAGCACTCTGCCTAGGTCTTCTCCTACAAGGTTCACGGTTTCAAGTCTGCCATTCAAGGCTTTAATCCATTTCAGGTGGTGTGTGTGCCAGGTGTAACATCATGGTGTACTCTCGTTGTGTTCCATGTGGCTGTGCAGGCTTCCCAGCACCGTTTATTGTAGAGACTCTCCTTCCTCCGCTGTCTCCACTTGGCTCCCTGGTCCAAAATGGGCTGTCCATGTAAGTTTGAGTTGGGCTCTGGGCTCTCAATTGTTTTGCATGGGTCTTCATGCCTGTTTTGGGGCCCAGACTGTGCCGTTTCGGTACCTAGCGCTTCGTCCTCTATGTTGAAATCAGAAATTGTGACACGTGCTGCTTTGTTCGTTTTCCTGAGGATTCCTTTGCCTAGTCAGGGTCTCGTGTTGCTGGCTAGAAACTTTAGGATTCTCTCTTCTTCTCTGTGGCAAATACTGCTGCAACTTTGACTGGGATTGCATGGAATCCAGAGATTCCTTACTGCGGTATGAACCTTTCAAGTGTGTTAATCCTTCCATTCCTAGATCCCTCGATATCTTTTTTTTTCTTGTGTCTTCTTGAGTTTCTTTCCCCAAAGGTTTGCTAGTTTTTGAATTAACATAGAATTCACCTGTTTTGCTAAGGTTATTCACAGAGATCCTATTCTTCGTAATGGCAAGCTCCTGTTTTTTTGTTTTTTTTTTCCTTAGCTTCAGTTTTTCTGTTCTTTGCAACTTTTAATTGGTTTTGTTTTGGCACAAGTGCATTGCTGTGCTCACATCTGCTGGCAATGCTCCTGTATTTGCTGTGGAAGTCTGGCCCTGTCCAACGTCCCTTCCCATCTGCCTCTACTCTACCTCGGACGCCTGCACCAGAACAACTGAAGCAGTGGTGAGGGGGCCCAAACCGAGGATTCCACCCAGCCCATACTGGGCCACAGACCCAGAAGGTGCGGACCTCACCACTGCACCACCGGCCGGCCACTTACATGTTCAGTGGCAACGTGCAGTTGAGTGCAATGGGAGTTAAATATACTAGTGAGCCCAACTCTAGCACTGTGTAGATGAGGCTAGGTTGTTTTTCGGGTCCATTGTGATGTCAGAGGATTTGTCATAATTGTGTCTCTGAGGTCCAGCATGCTTCCTGGATACAGGTTTCAGAGCCTGCTTGGAGCAGTCTCATAACTCACCCTTCCCAGTTAGCCCATGCTTGACCTTCGCTGCCGTTTTTTGGCTTGTGAATTTCTCTGACTTTCAAACGTTCCAGCAGAGTCTGTCTAAAGACGGACATCATCTTTCATTGTGGATAATTCAGGTGTGATTTCTGTTCACCTTCCATTTTCTGGGTCCTCTTTTTCTTTTCCATAGTATACTCGTCATGGTCTTTCTCAGCTATCTCCCTTAGACATGCTTATCAGTCCGTTCTCCTTCATTCCAAGGGATTAGTTTGTATTTCGTTAATCGCTGTATGTTCTCTAGGGTGAGGTGTGAGTGCTTTCGTGACTCTTGGTTGTTGTCCTTGAATTTGCACCGGTCACTTGTAGGACTCTTGGCTACCCTAGCCTAGGTCAAACTAAGCACTGAGAACACGTGGTCATGTGGGTTGGTTTGACATCCTGAGATATCAGAAACTCCAAATTCGAGGTGGTCCTGGCAACCCCCTTCACGGACACAATGTTTCCAAGACAACTTAGACAAATCGGATGAATTCCACTCTCCAGGAAAGATATTTTTCTGTCTCTTTTCCGGATTTGGGAAGTTTCGAACTTGACCCCTGATCCTTGAACGTTCCCCTAGATTCCGTCCAGATACGGGCTTACTTAATTTTTATAGGGTGTGCCATTTGTTTGCCCTACATCCTCTACCCTGGCCTGTTTATTTTTCTTGAAACACAACTGTAAAGTTCTAATTTTCGTGCAACTTCCTTACATATGGTGTCAAAACACATAATCAATAATCCTTCTACGGCAAGAGGTAGGGGGAGAGAATTTCGATGGAGGCAAACAGAGCACACTAGCCTGGGAGGGCAGCCTTCACGAAGGAACGAAGCCCTGTGGAAGAGGGTGCTTTTCAGCACCCTTGTAGAGCACTTCCAAACAAAGAGACATACCCCAAGCGTGACAGGGCTCCATTCCTTCAAGGCTTCCAAGACATCTCTTGGGACACATTACCATGTGCCCAGTGGGCCCACGTGACACCAGAGCTTCGGAAAAAGAGACTGACCTGCAAAGAATGCTATGGGCCTTGGAAAGGAGGCATCGATTCTTCTCTTCAATGTCCTCAAGACATCTTTCTTGACTTTGCATTATGCTTAAGGCACAAGGGCACTGTAGGTGTGATGAACGCCAAGTCCGGCCACTTGTTTCCAATGAAGTTGCAAGCTTGAATCAGCATGACCTCCCCATAGACTTGAATAGATGACAATGTTCTCCTCTCCGTGCCTGTCCCTCTATTCTCACTTGTGGCCTAGGGTTCCTTTCTTATCCCTTGCATCAGACTCTGTTTTATCTCTTCTAGTTTCTGTGCCTGCTTTCTGTTTGCCAAACCTGTTTCTGGGTATCTGTCCCTTTAATAGCCTAGCCTAGGCCAATCCTCAGACTGTAACCATGCGGCCACCCTGGGGGACATGTTCACCGTGATGTCATAAGCGACCTCAAAATTCGAAGTTGTCCTGACAACCTCCGTGCACACAGAGTTTCACAGCCATCTCAGACCAGTCTGACTCCTCACCCTGTCTAGGTAGGATAGTTTTCCTTTTTCTGCAATTGTTGTCAGTTTCTATCTTTCTCCTTGAACTTCGAAAGGGCTCCTACATTCTCTCTAGACACTGGTGTCACTCCTGTAAGATTATCCTGGGTTTTATCTCTTATATCTTGGGTAGATGGCAAAATGGGTGGACCTTACCCAGAAAAAGTCCTGGACTCCCTCACAAGTTGAAGTTGCCCAGGGAATGTTCTGATGCACAATGATGGTGTCATCTCGTGGCACTCTGCCAATTCCACCTTGGCAGGTCACAAGTTTTCCTTCCTTCTGCCTTTGGGAAGTGTACCAGATACTTCCATAGATTGTAATATTCTTATGGTTCCTTTTCTTGTGCGTATTGATAACGTATCCTCACAATTGCTGCTTATTTATGATCTCTGCCCGCACCATACCATGAAATCTATATTTCCTAACACTACTAATGTGATATGCACTCGTAAGGTGAAACAGTGAGGCCCGGGCCGCCCAAGCGGAATGTGGGCACTTACCTGCTCCACCACAGGGCCGGCCCTGAATTGTACTTTTGGACCAACCTTTTGCCTGAACTTGGGAAGACGTGGGCCTGTTTGGATTATTCGTGAAGGTGATTAGTAATAACATCATGGACGGTAACATTTTCCGTTCGTTCATGGGTTTAGGACTGATCATGTTCTCTTCGTAGTATTCCTCTTCACCTATTTGGAATGGTCTGCCTTTCTGTAGCATCTGTAAGCATTTGGAGGTGATTTTCCATCCTTGGAAGTTCACCTTCTGTAAACTCTTTCCGCCCCCAAAGCTTTATGACATCATTCTGGACCCCTTTTTGGATTTTTGATTTGAGGTGAATTTATAGCCATGACCCTGCATTAGAACGTACTATAACTTCCAGATTCACATCCTCATTGCTTTAGACTTCTGTGTAGCTTACATCATCTTCACCAGTGTAAGACTAATCACAGGCCCTCACCACACACTTGTGCCTAATCTTCTCTTTCACCCTCCGTCACCGCCCCTCTTTGCCTCTGGGAGCCCGCATACAAATGTTCAGTGCCACCTGTTGGTTAGTGCTTGCTTTTTCTTCTCCTTGTAAGTGAGATTCTATGGTATTTGAATTTCTCACTGGGGCTTGTTACACTTCCCCTAAAACCCTCACAGCCATTCTGGTGGTCACAAATGGCTGGATTGCATCATTTGTTCCGGCTGAGTGGTATACCATTGTGTGGCTATAGCCCATCTTCCTTCTCCAATCATCCCTTGCTGGACACCAGGGTGCTTTCCAAGTCTTGGATATCCGGAGTAAGACTGTGGTGAACACAGCCATGCACATGTCTTTATGCGGTAGTCTTTCTGACTTTTTTGGATAAGCAAGCGGCAGATTAATAGCTGGGTCATACGGGACATGGATACTTAAACTTCTGAGGCAGTTCCACACCTTTGGCATCGTGGCTGCACCGGGTTACACTCCCACCAGCAGTGCAGGAGGCTTCCCTTCTCTCCACCTCCTCTCTGACACTTGTTATTTCCTGTCTGCTTCCTTCTAGCCATGCTGACCACAGTGAGCTGCCATGGCCTTGCAGTTTGGATTTGCATTTTCCTGAGACTTCATGATGGTGAACAAGTTTTCATGCACCTACTGGCCCTCTTTCTGTCTTCTTCGGAGAAATCTCTGCTTCCATCTTTTGACCAGGTTTTCATTGGCTTGTTTTTTTTCTTGTGGAGACGTGCGAGTTGATTGTATCTTTGGGCTTTTCACCCCTTGTCCGATGTGTGGTTTGCAAACATCCTCTCCCAATCGTTGTGGTGTCTTAGTATTCAGTTGATGGTTTCCTTGAGTGGGCAGAAGTGTGTGCATTTGATGTGGTCCCGTTTGTTTCTTGTTTCCTTTGTTGCCCTTGCCCAGTCAGACATGCTTCTTCCAAATAGGCGGCTCAGACAGATGGCAAAGAGCACTCTGCCTAGGTCTTCTCCTACAAGGTTCACGGTTTCAAGTCTGCCATTCAAGGCTTTAATCCATTTCAGGTGGTGTGTGTGCCAGGTGTAACATCATGGTGTACTCTCGTTGTGTTCCATGTGGCTGTGCAGGCTTCCCAGCACCGTTTATTGTAGAGACTCTCCTTCCTCCGCTGTCTCCACTTGGCTCCCTGGTCCAAAATGGGCTGTCCATGTAAGTTTGAGTTGGGCTCTGGGCTCTCAATTGTTTTGCATGGGTCTTCATGCCTGTTTTGGGGCCCAGACTGTGCCGTTTCGGTACCTAGCGCTTCGTCCTCTATGTTGAAATCAGAAATTGTGACACGTGCTGCTTTGTTCGTTTTCCTGAGGATTCCTTTGCCTAGTCAGGGTCTCGTGTTGCTGGCTAGAAACTTTAGGATTCTCTCTTCTTCTCTGTGGCAAATACTGCTGCAACTTTGACTGGGATTGCATGGAATCCAGAGATTCCTTACTGCGGTATGAACCTTTCAAGTGTGTTAATCCTTCCATTCCTCGATCCCTCGATATCTTTTTTTTTCTTGTGTCTTCTTGAGTTTCTTTCCCCAAAGGTTTGCTAGTTTTTGAATTAACATAGAATTCACCTGTTTTGCTAAGGTTATTCACAGAGATCCTATTCTTCGTAATGGCAAGCTCCTGTTTTTTTGTTTTTTTTTTCCTTAGCTTCAGTTTTTCTGTTCTTTGCAACTTTTAATTGGTTTTGTTTTGGCACAAGTGCATTGCTGTGCTCACATCTGCTGGCAATGCTCCTGTATTTGCTGTGGAAGTCTGGCCCTGTCCAACGTCCCTTCCCATCTGCCTCTACTCTACCTCGGACGCCTGCACCAGAACAACTGAAGCAGTGGTGAGGGGGCCCAAACCGAGGATTCCACCCAGACCATACTGGGCCACAGACCCAGAAGGTGCGGACCTCACCACTGCACCACCGGCCGGCCACTTACATGTTCAGTGGCAACGTGCAGTTGAGTGCAATGGGAGTTAAATATACTAGTGAGCCCAACTCTAGCACTGTGTAGATGAGGCTAGGTTGTTTTTCGGGTCCATTGTGATGTCAGAGGATTTGTCATAATTGTGTCTCTGAGGTCCAGCATGCTTCCTGGATACAGGTTTCAGAGCCTGCTTGGAGCAGTCTCATAACTCACCCTTCCCAGTTAGCCCATGCTTGACCTTCGCTGCCGTTTTTTGGCTTGTGAATTTCTCTGACTTTCAAACGTTCCAGCAGAGTCTGTCTAAAGACGGACATCATCTTTCATTGTGGATAATTCAGGTGTGATTTCTGTTCACCTTCCATTTTCTGGGTCCTCTTTTTCTTTTCCATAGTATACTCCTCATGGTCTTTCTCAGCTATCTCCCTTAGACATGCTTATCAGTCCGTTCTCCTTCATTCCGAGGGATTAGTTTGTATTTCTTTAATCGCTGTATGTTCTCTAGGGTGAGGTGTGAGTGCTTTCGTGACTCTTGGTTGTTGTCCTTGAATTTGCACCGGTCACTTGTAGGACTCTTGGCTACCCTAGCCTAGGTCAAACTAAGCACTGAGAACACGTGGTCATGTGGGTTGGTTTGACATCCTGAGATCAGAAACTCCAAATTCGAGGTGGTCCTGGCAACCCCCTTCACGGACACAATGTTTCCAAGACAACTTAGACAAATCGGATGAATTCCACTCTCTAGGAAAGATATTTTTCTGTCTCTTTTCCGGATTTGGGAAGTTTCGAACTTGACCCCTGATCCTTGAACGTTCCCCTAGATTCCGTCCAGATACGGGCTTACTTACTTTTTATAGGGTGTGCCATTTGTTTGCCCTACATCCTCTACCCTGGCCTGTTTATTTTTCTTGAAACACAACTGTAAAGTTCTAATTTTCGTGCAACTTCCTTACATATGGTGTCAAAACACATAATCAATAATCCTTCTACGGCAAGAGGTAGGGGGAGAGAATTTCGATGGAGGCAAACAGAGCACACTAGCCTGGGAGGGCAGCCTTCACGAAGGAACGAAGCCCTGTGGAAGAGGGTGCTTTTCAGCACCCTTGTAGAGCACTTCCAAACAAAGAGACATACCCCAAGCGTGACAGGGCTCCATTCCTTCAAGGCTTCCAAGACATCTCTTGGGACACATTACCATGTGCCCAGTGGGCCCACGTGACACCAGAGCTTCGGAAAAAGAGACTGACCTGCAAAGAATGCTATGGGCCTTGGAAAGGAGGCATCGATTCTTCTCTTCAATGTCCTCAAGACATCTTTCTTGACTTTGCATTATGCTTAAGGCACAAGGGCACTGTAGGTGTGATGAACGCCAAGTCCGGCCACTTGTTTCCAATGAAGTTGCAAGCTTGAATCAGCATGACCTCCCCATAGACTTGAATAGATGACAATGTTCTCCTCTCCGTGCCTGTCCCTCTATTCTCACTTGTGGCCTAGGGTTCCTTTCTTATCCCTTGCATCAGACTCTGTTTTATCTCTTCTAGTTTCTGTGCCTGCTTTCTGTTTGCCAAACCTGTTTCTGGGTATCTGTCCCTTTAATAGCCTAGCCTAGGCCAATCCTCAGACTGTAACCATGCGGCCACCCTGGGGGACATGTTCACCGTGATGTCATAAGCGACCTCAAAATTCGAAGTTGTCCTGACAACCTCCGTGCACACAGAGTTTCACAGCCATCTCAGACCAGTCTGACTCCTCACCCTGTCTAGGTAGGATAGTTTTCCTTTTTCTGCAATTGTTGTCAGTTTCTATCTTTCTCCTTGAACTTCGAAAGGGCTCCTACATTCTCTCTAGACACTGGTTTCACTCCTGTAAGATTATCCTGGGTTTTATCTCTTATATCTTGGGTAGATGGCAAAATGGGTGGACCTTACCCAGAAAAAGTCCTGGACTCCCTCACAAGTTGAAGTTGCCCAGGGAATGTTCTGATGCACAATGATGGTGTCATCTCGTGGCACTCTGCCAATTCCACCTTGGCAGGTCACAAGTTTTCCTTCCTTCTGCCTTTGGGAAGTGTACCAGATACTTCCATAGATTGTAATATTCTTATGGTTCCTTTTCTTGTGCGTATTGATAACGTATCCTCACAATTGCTGCTTATTTATGATCTCTGCCCGCACCATACCATGAAATCTATATTTCCTAACACTACTAATGTGATATGCACTCGTAAGGTGAAACAGTGAGGCCCGGGCCGCCCAAGCGGAATGTGGGCACTTACCTGCTCCACCACAGGGCCGGCCCTGAATTGTACTTTTGGACCAACCTTTTGCCTGAACTTGGGAAGACGTGGGCCTGTTTGGATTATTCGTGAAGGTGATTAGTAATAACATCATGGACGGTAACATTTTCCGTTCGTTCATGGGTTTAGGACTGATCATGTTCTCTTCGTAGTATTCCTCTTCACCTATTTGGAATGGTCTGCCTTTCTGTAGCATCTGTAAGCATTTGGAGGTGATTTTCCATCCTTGGAAGTTCACCTTCTGTAAACTCTTTCCGCCCCCAAAGCTTTATGACATCATTCTGGACCCCTTTTTGGATTTTTGATTTGAGGTGAATTTATAGCCATGACCCTGCATTAGAACGTACTATAACTTCCAGATTCACATCCTCATTGCTTTAGACTTCTGTGTAGCTTACATCATCTTCACCAGTGTAAGACTAATCACAGGCCCTCACCACACACTTGTGCCTAATCTTCTCTTTCACCCTCCGTCACCGCCCCTCTTTGCCTCTGGGAGCCCGCATACAAATGTTCAGTGCCACCTGTTGGTTAGTGCTTGCTTTTTCTTCGCCTTGTAAGTGAGATTCTATGGTATTTGAATTTCTCACTGGGGCTTGTTACACTTCCCCTAAAACCCTCACAGCCATTCTGGTGGTCACAAATGGCTGGATTGCATCATTTGTTCCGGCTGAGTGGTATACCATTGTGTGGCTATAGCCCATCTTCCTTCTCCAATCATCCCTTGCTGGACACCAGGGTGCTTTCCAAGTCTTGGATATCAGGAGTAAGACTGTGGTGAACACAGCCATGCACATGTCTTTATGCGGTAGTCTTTCTGACTGTTTTGGATAAGCAAGCGGCAGATTAATAGCTGGGTCATACGGGACATGGATACTTAAACTTCTGAGGCAGTTCCACACCTTTGGCATCGTGGCTGCACCGGGTTACACTCCCACCAGCAGTGCAGGAGGCTTCCCTTCTCTCCACCTCCTCTCTGACACTTGTTATTTCCTGTCTGCTTCCTTCTAGCCATGCTGACCACAGTGAGCTGCCATGGCCTTGCAGTTTGGATTTGCATTTTCCTGAGACTTCATGATGGTGAACAAGTTTTCATGCACCTACTGGCCCTCTTTCTGTCTTCTTCGGAGAAATCTCTGCTTCCATCTTTTGACCAGGTTTTCATTGGCTTGTTTTTTTTCTTGTGGAGACGTGCGAGTTGATTGCATCTTTGGGCTTTTCACCCCTTGTCCGATGTGTGGTTTGCAAACATCCTCTCCCAATCGTTGTGGTGTCTTAGTATTCAGTTGATGGTTTCCTTGAGTGGGCAGAAGTGTGTGCATTTGATGTGGTCCCGTTTGTTTCTTGTTTCCTTTGTTGCCCTTGCCCAGTCAGACATGCTTCTTCCAAATAGGCGGCTCAGACAGATGGCAAAGAGCACTCTGCCTAGGTCTTCTCCTACAAGGTTCACGGTTTCAAGTCTGCCATTCAAGGCTTTAATCCATTTCAGGTGGTGTGTGTGCCAGGTGTAACATCATGGTGTACTCTCGTTGTGTTCCATGTGGCTGTGCAGGCTTCCCAGCACCGTTTATTGTAGAGACTCTCCTTCCTCCGCTGTCTCCACTTGGCTCCCTGGTCCAAAATGGGCTGTCCATGTAAGTTTGAGTTGGGCTCTGGGCTCTCAATTGTTTTGCATGGGTCTTCATGCCTGTTTTGGGGCCCAGACTGTGCCGTTTCGGTACCTAGCGCTTCGTCCTCTATGTTGAAATCAGAAATTGTGACACGTGCTGCTTTGTTCGTTTTCCTGAGGATTCCTTTGCCTAGTCAGGGTCTCGTGTTGCTGGCTAGAAACTTTAGGATTCTCTCTTCTTCTCTGTGGCAAATACTGCTGCAACTTTGACTGGGATTGCATGGAATCCAGAGATTCCTTACTGCGGTATGAACCTTTCAAGTGTGTTAATCCTTCCATTCCTCGATCCCTCGATATCTTTTTTTTTCTTGTGTCTTCTTGAGTTTCTTTCCCCAAAGGTTTGCTAGTTTTTGAATTAACATAGAATTCACCTGTTTTGCTAAGGTTATTCACAGAGATCCTATTCTTCGTAATGGCAAGCTCCTGTTTTTTTGTTTTTTTTTTCCTTAGCTTCAGTTTTTCTGTTCTTTGCAACTTTTAATTGGTTTTGTTTTGGCACAAGTGCATTGCTGTGCTCACATCTGCTGGCAATGCTCCTGTATTTGCTGTGGAAGTCTGGCCCTGTCCAACGTCCCTTCCCATCTGCCTCTACTCTACCTCGGACGCCTGCACCAGAACAACTGAAGCAGTGGTGAGGGGGCCCAAACCGAGGATTCCACCCAGCCCATACTGGGCCACAGACCCAGAAGGTGCGGACCTCACCACTGCACCACCGGCCGGCCACTTACATGTTCAGTGGCAACGTGCAGTTGAGTGCAATGGGAGTTAAATATACTAGTGAGCCCAACTCTAGCACTGTGTAGATGAGGCTAGGTTGTTTTTCGGGTCCATTGTGATGTCAGAGGATTTGTCATAATTGTGTCTCTGAGGTCCAGCATGCTTCCTGGATACAGGTTTCAGAGCCTGCTTGGAGCAGTCTCATAACTCACCCTTCCCAGTTAGCCCATGCTTGACCTTCGCTGCCGTTTTTTGGCTTGTGAATTTCTCTGACTTTCAAACGTTCCAGCAGAGTCTGTCTAAAGACGGACATCATCTTTCATTGTGGATAATTCAGGTGTGATTTCTGTTCACCTTCCATTTTCTGGGTCCTCTTTTTCTTTTCCATAGTATACTCGTCATGGTCTTTCTCAGCTATCTCCCTTAGACATGCTTATCAGTCCGTTCTCCTTCATTCCGAGGGATTAGTTTGTATTTCTTTAATCGCTGTATGTTCTCTAGGGTGAGGTGTGAGTGCTTTCGTGACTCTTGGTTGTTGTCCTTGAATTTGCACCGGTCACTTGTAGGACTCTTGGCTACCCTAGCCTAGGTCAAACTAAGCACTGAGAACACGTGGTCATGTGGGTTGGTTTGACATCCTGAGATCAGAAACTCCAAATTCGAGGTGGTCCTGGCAACCCCCTTCACGGACACAATGTTTCCAAGACAACTTAGACAAATCGGATGAATTCCACTCTCCAGGAAAGATATTTTTCTGTCTCTTTTCCGGATTTGGGAAGTTTCGAACTTGACCCCTGATCCTTGAACGTTCCCCTAGATTCCGTCCAGATACGGGCTTACTTACTTTTTATAGGGTGTGCCATTTGTTTGCCCTACATCCTCTACCCTGGCCTGTTTATTTTTCTTGAAACACAACTGTAAAGTTCTAATTTTCGTGCAACTTCCTTACATATGGTGTCAAAACACATAATCAATAATCCTTCTACGGCAAGAGGTAGGGGGAGAGAATTTCGATGGAGGCAAACAGAGCACACTAGCCTGGGAGGGCAGCCTTCACGAAGGAACGAAGCCCTGTGGAAGAGGGTGCTTTTCAGCACCCTTGTAGAGCACTTCCAAACAAAGAGACATACCCCAAGCGTGACAGGGCTCCATTCCTTCAAGGCTTCCAAGACATCTCTTGGGACACATTACCATGTGCCCAGTGGGCCCACGTGACACCAGAGCTTCGGAAAAAGAGACTGACCTGCAAAGAATGCTATGGGCCTTGGAAAGGAGGCATCGATTCTTCTCTTCAATGTCCTCAAGACATCTTTCTTGACTTTGCATTATGCTTAAGGCACAAGGGCACTGTAGGTGTGATGAACGCCAAGTCCGGCCACTTGTTTCCAATGAAGTTGCAAGCTTGAATCAGCATGACCTCCCCATAGACTTGAATAGATGACAATGTTCTCCTCTCCGTGCCTGTCCCTCTATTCTCACTTGTGGCCTAGGGTTCCTTTCTTATCCCTTGCATCAGACTCTGTTTTATCTCTTCTAGTTTCTGTGCCTGCTTTCTGTTTGCCAAACCTGTTTCTGGGTATCTGTCCCTTTAATAGCCTAGCCTAGGCCAATCCTCAGACTGTAACCATGCGGCCACCCTGGGGGACATGTTCACCGTGATGTCATAAGCGACCTCAAAATTCGAAGTTGTCCTGACAACCTCCGTGCACACAGAGTTTCACAGCCATCTCAGACCAGTCTGACTCCTCACCCTGTCTAGGTAGGATAGTTTTCCTTTTTCTGCAATTGTTGTCAGTTTCTATCTTTCTCCTTGAACTTCGAAAGGGCTCCTACATTCTCTCTAGACACTGGTTTCACTCCTGTAAGATTATCCTGGGTTTTATCTCTTATATCTTGGGTAGATGGCAAAATGGGTGGACCTTACCCAGAAAAAGTCCTGGACTCCCTCACAAGTTGAAGTTGCCCAGGGAATGTTCTGATGCACAATGATGGTGTCATCTCGTGGCACTCTGCCAATTCCACCTTGGCAGGTCACAAGTTTTCCTTCCTTCTGCCTTTGGGAAGTGTACCAGATACTTCCATAGATTGTAATATTCTTATGGTTCCTTTTCTTGTGCGTATTGATAACGTATCCTCACAATTGCTGCTTATTTATGATCTCTGCCCGCACCATACCATGAAATCTATATTTCCTAACACTACTAATGTGATATGCACTCGTAAGGTGAAACAGTGAGGCCCGGGCCGCCCAAGCGGAATGTGGGCACTTACCTGCTCCACCACAGGGCCGGCCCTGAATTGTACTTTTGGACCAACCTTTTGCCTGAACTTGGGAAGACGTGGGCCTGTTTGGATTATTCGTGAAGGTGATTAGTAATAACATCATGGACGGTAACATTTTCCGTTCGTTCATGGGTTTAGGACTGATCATGTTCTCTTCGTAGTATTCCTCTTCACCTATTTGGAATGGTCTGCCTTTCTGTAGCATCTGTAAGCATTTGGAGGTGATTTTCCATCCTTGGAAGTTCACCTTCTGTAAACTCTTTCCGCCCCCAAAGCTTTATGACATCATTCTGGACCCCTTTTTGGATTTTTGATTTGAGGTGAATTTATAGCCATGACCCTGCATTAGAACGTACTATAACTTCCAGATTCACGTCCTCATTGCTTTAGACTTCTGTGTAGCTTACATCATCTTCACCAGTGTAAGACTAATCACAGGCCCTCACCACACACTTGTGCCTAATCTTCTCTTTCACCCTCCGTCACCGCCCCTCTTTGCCTCTGGGAGCCCGCATACAAATGTTCAGTGCCACCTGTTGGTTAGTGCTTGCTTTTTCTTCTCCTTGTAAGTGAGATTCTATGGTATTTGAATTTCTCACTGGGGCTTGTTACACTTCCCCTAAAACCCTCACAGCCATTCTGGTGGTCACAAATGGCTGGATTGCATCATTTGTTCCGGCTGAGTGGTATACCATTGTGTGGCTATAGCCCATCTTCCTTCTCCAATCATCCCTTGCTGGACACCAGGGTGCTTTCCAAGTCTTGGATATCAGGAGTAAGACTGTGGTGAACACAGCCATGCACATGTCTTTATGCGGTAGTCTTTCTGACTGTTTTGGATAAGCAAGCGGCAGATTAATAGCTGGGTCATACGGGACATGGATACTTAAACTTCTGAGGCAGTTCCACACCTTTGGCATCGTGGCTGCACCGGGTTACACTCCCACCAGCAGTGCAGGAGGCTTCCCTTCTCTCCACCTCCTCTCTGACACTTGTTATTTCCTGTCTGCTTCCTTCTAGCCATGCTGACCACAGTGAGCTGCCATGGCCTTGCAGTTTGGATTTGCATTTTCCTGAGACTTCATGATGGTGAACAAGTTTTCATGCACCTACTGGCCCTCTTTCTGTCTTCTTCGGAGAAATCTCTGCTTCCATCTTTTGACCAGGTTTTCATTGGCTTGTTTTTTTTCTTGTGGAGACGTGCGAGTTGATTGCATCTTTGGGCTTTTCACCCCTTGTCCGATGTGTGGTTTGCAAACATCCTCTCCCAATCGTTGTGGTGTCTTAGTATTCAGTTGATGGTTTCCTTGAGTGGGCAGAAGTGTGTGCATTTGATGTGGTCCCGTTTGTTTCTTGTTTCCTTTGTTGCCCTTGCCCAGTCAGACATGCTTCTTCCAAATAGGCGGCTCAGACAGATGGCAAAGAGCACTCTGCCTAGGTCTTCTCCTACAAGGTTCACGGTTTCAAGTCTGCCATTCAAGGCTTTAATCCATTTCAGGTGGTGTGTGTGCCAGGTGTAACATCATGGTGTACTCTCGTTGTGTTCCATGTGGCTGTGCAGGCTTCCCAGCACCGTTTATTGTAGAGACTCTCCTTTCTCCGCTGTCTCCACTTGGCTCCCTGGTCCAAAATGGGCTGTCCATGTAAGTTTGAGTTGGGCTCTGGGCTCTCAATTGTTTTGCATGGGTCTTCATGCCTGTTTTGGGGCCCAGACTGTGCCGTTTCGGTACCTAGCGCTTCGTCCTCTATGTTGAAATCAGAAATTGTGACACGTGCTGCTTTGTTCGTTTTCCTGAGGATTCCTTTGCCTAGTCAGGGTCTCGTGTTGCTGGCTAGAAACTTTAGGATTCTCTCTTCTTCTCTGTGGCAAATACTGCTGCAACTTTGACTGGGATTGCATGGAATCCAGAGATTCCTTACTGCGGTATGAACCTTTCAAGTGTGTTAATCCTTCCATTCCTCGATCCCTCGATATCTTTTTTTTTCTTGTGTCTTCTTGAGTTTCTTTCCCCAAAGGTTTGCTAGTTTTTGAATTAACATAGAATTCACCTGTTTTGCTAAGGTTATTCACAGAGATCCTATTCTTCGTAATGGCAAGCTCCTGTTTTTTTGTTTTTTTTTTCCTTAGCTTCAGTTTTTCTGTTCTTTGCAACTTTTAATTGGTTTTGTTTTGGCACAAGTGCATTGCTGTGCTCACATCTGCTGGCAATGCTCCTGTATTTGCTGTGGAAGTCTGGCCCTGTCCAACGTCCCTTCCCATCTGCCTCTACTCTACCTCGGACGCCTGCACCAGAACAACTGAAGCAGTGGTGAGGGGGCCCAAACCGAGGATTCCACCCAGCCCATACTGGGCCACAGACCCAGAAGGTGCGGACCTCACCACTGCACCACCGGCCGGCCACTTACATGTTCAGTGGCAACGTGCAGTTGAGTGCAATGGGAGTTAAATATACTAGTGAGCCCAACTCTAGCACTGTGTAGATGAGGCTAGGTTGTTTTTCGGGTCCATTGTGATGTCAGAGGATTTGTCATAATTGTGTCTCTGAGGTCCAGCATGCTTCCTGGATACAGGTTTCAGAGCCTGCTTGGAGCAGTCTCATAACTCACCCTTCCCAGTTAGCCCATGCTTGACCTTCGCTGCCGTTTTTTGGCTTGTGAATTTCTCTGACTTTCAAACGTTCCAGCAGAGTCTGTCTAAAGACGGACATCATCTTTCATTGTGGATAATTCAGGTGTGATTTCTGTTCACCTTCCATTTTCTGGGTCCTCTTTTTCTTTTCCATAGTATACTCGTCATGGTCTTTCTCAGCTATCTCCCTTAGACATGCTTATCAGTCCGTTCTCCTTCATTCCGAGGGATTAGTTTGTATTTCTTTAATCGCTGTATGTTCTCTAGGGTGAGGTGTGAGTGCTTTCGTGACTCTTGGTTGTTGTCCTTGAATTTGCACCGGTCACTTGTAGGACTCTTGGCTACCCTAGCCTAGGTCAAACTAAGCACTGAGAACACGTGGTCATGTGGGTTGGTTTGACATCCTGAGATCAGAAACTCCAAATTCGAGGTGGTCCTGGCAACCCCCTTCACGGACACAATGTTTCCAAGACAACTTAGACAAATCGGATGAATTCCACTCTCCAGGAAAGATATTTTTCTGTCTCTTTTCCGGATTTGGGAAGTTTCGAACTTGACCCCTGATCCTTGAACGTTCCCCTAGATTCCGTCCAGATACGGGCTTACTTACTTTTTATAGGGTGTGCCATTTGTTTGCCCTACATCCTCTACCCTGGCCTGTTTATTTTTCTTGAAACACAACTGTAAAGTTCTAATTTTCGTGCAACTTCCTTACATATGGTGTCAAAACACATAATCAATAATCCTTCTACGGCAAGAGGTAGGGGGAGAGAATTTCGATGGAGGCAAACAGAGCACACTAGCCTGGGAGGGCAGCCTTCACGAAGGAACGAAGCCCTGTGGAAGAGGGTGCTTTTCAGCACCCTTGTAGAGCACTTCCAAACAAAGAGACATACCCCAAGCGTGACAGGGCTCCATTCCTTCAAGGCTTCCAAGACATCTCTTGGGACACATTACCATGTGCCCAGTGGGCCCACGTGACACCAGAGCTTCGGAAAAAGAGACTGACCTGCAAAGAATGCTATGGGCCTTGGAAAGGAGGCATCGATTCTTCTCTTCAATGTCCTCAAGACATCTTTCTTGACTTTGCATTATGCTTAAGGCACAAGGGCACTGTAGGTGTGATGAACGCCAAGTCCGGCCACTTGTTTCCAATGAAGTTGCAAGCTTGAATCAGCATGACCTCCCCATAGACTTGAAT
This sequence comes from Equus asinus, assembly GCF_041296235.1. Taxonomy (NCBI): domain Eukaryota; kingdom Metazoa; phylum Chordata; class Mammalia; order Perissodactyla; family Equidae; genus Equus; species Equus asinus. Next base: position 5,070,724 of record NC_091810.1, read on the forward strand.
AGATGACAATGTTCTCCTCTCCGTGCCTGTCCCTCTATTCTCACTTGTGGCCTAGGGTTCCTTTCTTATCCCTTGCATCAGACTCTGTTTTATCTCTTCTAGTTTCTGTGCCTGCTTTCTGTTTGCCAAACCTGTTTCTGGGTATCTGTCCCTTTAATAGCCTAGCCTAGGCCAATCCTCAGACTGTAACCATGCGGCCACCCTGGGGGACATGTTCACCGTGATGTCATAAGCGACCTCAAAATTCGAAGTTGTCCTGACAACCTCCGTGCACACAGAGTTTCACAGCCATCTCAGACCAGTCTGACTCCTCACCCTGTCTAGGTAGGATAGTTTTCCTTTTTCTGCAATTGTTGTCAGTTTCTATCTTTCTCCTTGAACTTCGAAAGGGCTCCTACATTCTCTCTAGACACTGGTTTCACTCCTGTAAGATTATCCTGGGTTTTATCTCTTATATCTTGGGTAGATGGCAAAATGGGTGGACCTTACCCAGAAAAAGTCCTGGACTCCCTCACAAGTTGAAGTTGCCCAGGGAATGTTCTGATGCACAATGATGGTGTCATCTCGTGGCACTCTGCCAATTCCACCTTGGCAGGTCACAAGTTTTCCTTCCTTCTGCCTTTGGGAAGTGTACCAGATACTTCCATAGATTGTAATATTCTTATGGTTCCTTTTCTTGTGCGTATTGATAACGTATCCTCACAATTGCTGCTTATTTATGATCTCTGCCCGCACCATACCATGAAATCTATATTTCCTAACACTACTAATGTGATATGCACTCGTAAGGTGAAACAGTGAGGCCCGGGCCGCCCAAGCGGAATGTGGGCACTTACCTGCTCCACCACAGGGCCGGCCCTGAATTGTACTTTTGGACCAACCTTTTGCCTGAACTTGGGAAGACGTGGGCCTGTTTGGATTATTCGTGAAGGTGATTAGTAATAACATCATGGACGGTAACATTTTCCGTTCGTTCATGGGTTTAGGACTGATCATGTTCTCTTCGTAGTATTCCTCTTCACCTATTTGGAATGGTCTGCCTTTCTGTAGCATCTGTAAGCATTTGGAGGTGATTTTCCATCCTTGGAAGTTCACCTTCTGTAAACTCTTTCCGCCCCCAAAGCTTTATGACATCATTCTGGACCCCTTTTTGGATTTTTGATTTGAGGTGAATTTATAGCCATGACCCTGCATTAGAACGTACTATAACTTCCAGATTCACGTCCTCATTGCTTTAGACTTCTGTGTAGCTTACATCATCTTCACCAGTGTAAGACTAATCACAGGCCCTCACCACACACTTGTGCCTAATCTTCTCTTTCACCCTCCGTCACCGCCCCTCTTTGCCTCTGGGAGCCCGCATACAAATGTTCAGTGCCACCTGTTGGTTAGTGCTTGCTTTTTCTTCGCCTTGTAAGTGAGATTCTATGGTATTTGAATTTCTCACTGGGGCTTGTTACACTTCCCCTAAAACCCTCACAGCCATTCTGGTGGTCACAAATGGCTGGATTGCATCATTTGTTCCGGCTGAGTGGTATACCATTGTGTGGCTATAGCCCATCTTCCTTCTCCAATCATCCCTTGCTGGACACCAGGGTGCTTTCCAAGTCTTGGATATCAGGAGTAAGACTGTGGTGAACACAGCCATGCACATGTCTTTATGCGGTAGTCTTTCTGACTGTTTTGGATAAGCAAGCGGCAGATTAATAGCTGGGTCATACGGGACATGGATACTTAAACTTCTGAGGCAGTTCCACACCTTTGGCATCGTGGCTGCACCGGGTTACACTCCCACCAGCAGTGCAGGAGGCTTCCCTTCTCTCCACCTCCTCTCTGACACTTGTTATTTCCTGTCTGCTTCCTTCTAGCCATGCTGACCACAGTGAGCTGCCATGGCCTTGCAGTTTGGATTTGCATTTTCCTGAGACTTCATGATGGTGAACAAGTTTTCATGCACCTACTGGCCCTCTTTCTGTCTTCTTCGGAGAAATCTCTGCTTCCATCTTTTGACCAGGTTTTCATTGGCTTGTTTTTTTTCTTGTGGAGACGTGCGAGTTGATTGCATCTTTGGGCTTTTCACCCCTTGTCCGATGTGTGGTTTGCAAACATCCTCTCCCAATCGTTGTGGTGTCTTAGTATTCAGTTGATGGTTTCCTTGAGTGGGCAGAAGTGTGTGCGTTTGATGTGGTCCCGTTTGTTTCTTGTTTCCTTTGTTGCCCTTGCCCAGTCAGACATGCTTCTTCCAAATAGGCGGCTCAGACAGATGGCAAAGAGCACTCTGCCTAGGTCTTCTCCTACAAGGTTCACGGTTTCAAGTCTGCCATTCAAGGCTTTAATCCATTTCAGGTGGTGTGTGTGCCAGGTGTAACATCATGGTGTACTCTCGTTGTGTTCCATGTGGCTGTGCAGGCTTCCCAGCACCGTTTATTGTAGAGACTCTCCTTTCTCCGCTGTCTCCACTTGGCTCCCTGGTCCAAAATGGGCTGTCCATGTAAGTTTGAGTTGGGCTCTGGGCTCTCAATTGTTTTGCATGGGTCTTCATGCCTGTTTTGGGGCCCAGACTGTGCCGTTTCGGTACCTAGCGCTTCGTCCTCTATGTTGAAATCAGAAATTGTGACACGTGCTGCTTTGTTCGTTTTCCTGAGGATTCCTTTGCCTAGTCAGGGTCTCGTGTTGCTGGCTAGAAACTTTAGGATTCTCTCTTCTTCTCTGTGGCAAATACTGCTGCAACTTTGACTGGGATTGCATGGAATCCAGAGATTCCTTACTGCGGTATGAACCTTTCAAGTGTGTTAATCCTTCCATTCCTCGATCCCTCGATATCTTTTTTTTTCTTGTGTCTTCTTGAGTTTCTTTCCCCAAAGGTTTGCTAGTTTTTGAATTAACATAGAATTCACCTGTTTTGCTAAGGTTATTCACAGAGATCCTATTCTTCGTAATGGCAAGCTCCTGTTTTTTTGTTTTTTTTTTCCTTAGCTTCAGTTTTTCTGTTCTTTGCAACTTTTAATTGGTTTTGTTTTGGCACAAGTGCATTGCTGTGCTCACATCTGCTGGCAATGCTCCTGTATTTGCTGTGGAAGTCTGGCCCTGTCCAACGTCCCTTCCCATCTGCCTCTACTCTACCTCGGACGCCTGCACCAGAACAACTGAAGCAGTGGTGAGGGGGCCCAAACCGAGGATTCCACCCAGCCCATACTGGGCCACAGACCCAGAAGGTGCGGACCTCACCACTGCACCACCGGCCGGCCACTTACATGTTCAGTGGCAACGTGCAGTTGAGTGCAATGGGAGTTAAATATACTAGTGAGCCCAACTCTAGCACTGTGTAGATGAGGCTAGGTTGTTTTTCGGGTCCATTGTGATGTCAGAGGATTTGTCATAATTGTGTCTCTGAGGTCCAGCATGCTTCCTGGATACAGGTTTCAGAGCCTGCTTGGAGCAGTCTCATAACTCACCCTTCCCAGTTAGCCCATGCTTGACCTTCGCTGCCGTTTTTTGGCTTGTGAATTTCTCTGACTTTCAAACGTTCCAGCAGAGTCTGTCTAAAGACGGACATCATCTTTCATTGTGGATAATTCAGGTGTGATTTCTGTTCACCTTCCATTTTCTGGGTCCTCTTTTTCTTTTCCATAGTATACTCGTCATGGTCTTTCTCAGCTATCTCCCTTAGACATGCTTATCAGTCCGTTCTCCTTCATTCCAAGGGATTAGTTTGTATTTCTTTAATCGCTGTATGTTCTCTAGGGTGAGGTGTGAGTGCTTTCGTGACTCTTGGTTGTTGTCCTTGAATTTGCACCGGTCACTTGTAGGACTCTTGGCTACCCTAGCCTAGGTCAAACTAAGCACTGAGAACACGTGGTCATGTGGGTTGGTTTGACATCCTGAGATCAGAAACTCCAAATTCGAGGTGGTCCTGGCAACCCCCTTCACGGACACAATGTTTCCAAGACAACTTAGACAAATCGGATGAATTCCACTCTCCAGGAAAGATATTTTTCTGTCTCTTTTCCGGATTTGGGAAGTTTCGAACTTGACCCCTGATCCTTGAACGTTCCCCTAGATTCCGTCCAGATACGGGCTTACTTAATTTTTATAGGGTGTGCCATTTGTTTGCCCTACATCCTCTACCCTGGCCTGTTTATTTTTCTTGAAACACAACTGTAAAGTTCTAATTTTCGTGCAACTTCCTTACATATGGTGTCAAAACACATAATCAATAATCCTTCTACGGCAAGAGGTAGGGGGAGAGAATTTCGATGGAGGCAAACAGAGCACACTAGCCTGGGAGGGCAGCCTTCACGAAGGAACGAAGCCCTGTGGAAGAGGGTGCTTTTCAGCACCCTTGTAGAGCACTTCCAAACAAAGAGACATACCCCAAGCGTGACAGGGCTCCATTCCTTCAAGGCTTCCAAGACATCTCTTGGGACACATTACCATGTGCCCAGTGGGCCCACGTGACACCAGAGCTTCGGAAAAAGAGACTGACCTGCAAAGAATGCTATGGGCCTTGGAAAGGAGGCATCGATTCTTCTCTTCAATGTCCTCAAGACATCTTTCTTGACTTTGCATTATGCTTAAGGCACAAGGGCACTGTAGGTGTGATGAACGCCAAGTCCGGCCACTTGTTTCCAATGAAGTTGCAAGCTTGAATCAGCATGACCTCCCCATAGACTTGAATAGATGACAATGTTCTCCTCTCCGTGCCTGTCCCTCTATTCTCACTTGTGGCCTAGGGTTCCTTTCTTATCCCTTGCATCAGACTCTGTTTTATCTCTTCTAGTTTCTGTGCCTGCTTTCTGTTTGCCAAACCTGTTTCTGGGTATCTGTCCCTTTAATAGCCTAGCCTAGGCCAATCCTCAGACTGTAACCATGCGGCCACCCTGGGGGACATGTTCACCGTGATGTCATAAGCGACCTCAAAATTCGAAGTTGTCCTGACAACCTCCGTGCACACAGAGTTTCACAGCCATCTCAGACCAGTCTGACTCCTCACCCTGTCTAGGTAGGATAGTTTTCCTTTTTCTGCAATTGTTGTCAGTTTCTATCTTTCTCCTTGAACTTCGAAAGGGCTCCTACATTCTCTCTAGACACTGGTGTCACTCCTGTAAGATTATCCTGGGTTTTATCTCTTATATCTTGGGTAGATGGCAAAATGGGTGGACCTTACCCAGAAAAAGTCCTGGACTCCCTCACAAGTTGAAGTTGCCCAGGGAATGTTCTGATGCACAATGATGGTGTCATCTCGTGGCACTCTGCCAATTCCACCTTGGCAGGTCACAAGTTTTCCTTCCTTCTGCCTTTGGGAAGTGTACCAGATACTTCCATAGATTGTAATATTCTTATGGTTCCTTTTCTTGTGCGTATTGATAACGTATCCTCACAATTGCTGCTTATTTATGATCTCTGCCCGCACCATACCATGAAATCTATATTTCCTAACACTACTAATGTGATATGCACTCGTAAGGTGAAACAGTGAGGCCCGGGCCGCCCAAGCGGAATGTGGGCACTTACCTGCTCCACCACAGGGCCGGCCCTGAATTGTACTTTTGGACCAACCTTTTGCCTGAACTTGGGAAGACGTGGGCCTGTTTGGATTATTCGTGAAGGTGATTAGTAATAACATCATGGACGGTAACATTTTCCGTTCGTTCATGGGTTTAGGACTGATCATGTTCTCTTCGTAGTATTCCTCTTCACCTATTTGGAATGGTCTGCCTTTCTGTAGCATCTGTAAGCATTTGGAGGTGATTTTCCATCCTTGGAAGTTCACCTTCTGTAAACTCTTTCCGCCCCCAAAGCTTTATGACATCATTCTGGACCCCTTTTTGGATTTTTGATTTGAGGTGAATTTATAGCCATGACCCTGCATTAGAACGTACTATAACTTCCAGATTCACGTCCTCATTGCTTTAGACTTCTGTGTAGCTTACATCATCTTCACCAGTGTAAGACTAATCACAGGCCCTCACCACACACTTGTGCCTAATCTTCTCTTTCACCCTCCGTCACCGCCCCTCTTTGCCTCTGGGAGCCCGCATACAAATGTTCAGTGCCACCTGTTGGTTAGTGCTTGCTTTTTCTTCGCCTTGTAAGTGAGATTCTATGGTATTTGAATTTCTCACTGGGGCTTGTTACACTTCCCCTAAAACCCTCACAGCCATTCTGGTGGTCACAAATGGCTGGATTGCATCATTTGTTCCGGCTGAGTGGTATACCATTGTGTGGCTATAGCCCATCTTCCTTCTCCAATCATCCCTTGCTGGACACCAGGGTGCTTTCCAAGTCTTGGATATCAGGAGTAAGACTGTGGTGAACACAGCCATGCACATGTCTTTATGCGGTAGTCTTTCTGACTGTTTTGGATAAGCAAGCGGCAGATTAATAGCTGGGTCATACGGGACATGGATACTTAAACTTCTGAGGCAGTTCCACACCTTTGGCATCGTGGCTGCACCGGGTTACACTCCCACCAGCAGTGCAGGAGGCTTCCCTTCTCTCCACCTCCTCTCTGACACTTGTTATTTCCTGTCTGCTTCCTTCTAGCCATGCTGACCACAGTGAGCTGCCATGGCCTTGCAGTTTGGATTTGCATTTTCCTGAGACTTCATGATGGTGAACAAGTTTTCATGCACCTACTGGCCCTCTTTCTGTCTTCTTCGGAGAAATCTCTGCTTCCATCTTTTGACCAGGTTTTCATTGGCTTGTTTTTTTTCTTGTGGAGACGTGCGAGTTGATTGTATCTTTGGGCTTTTCACCCCTTGTCCGATGTGTGGTTTGCAAACATCCTCTCCCAATCGTTGTGGTGTCTTAGTATTCAGTTGATGGTTTCCTTGAGTGGGCAGAAGTGTGTGCGTTTGATGTGGTCCCGTTTGTTTCTTGTTTCCTTTGTTGCCCTTGCCCAGTCAGACATGCTTCTTCCAAATAGGCGGCTCAGACAGATGGCAAAGAGCACTCTGCCTAGGTCTTCTCCTACAAGGTTCACGGTTTCAAGTCTGCCATTCAAGGCTTTAATCCATTTCAGGTGGTGTGTGTGCCAGGTGTAACATCATGGTGTACTCTCGTTGTGTTCCATGTGGCTGTGCAGGCTTCCCAGCACCGTTTATTGTAGAGACTCTCCTTCCTCCGCTGTCTCCACTTGGCTCCCTGGTCCAAAATGGGCTGTCCATGTAAGTTTGAGTTGGGCTCTGGGCTCTCAATTGTTTTGCATGGGTCTTCATGCCTGTTTTGGGGCCCAGACTGTGCCGTTTCGGTACCTAGCGCTTCGTCCTCTATGTTGAAATCAGAAATTGTGACACGTGCTGCTTTGTTCGTTTTCCTGAGGATTCCTTTGCCTAGTCAGGGTCTCGTGTTGCTGGCTAGAAACTTTAGGATTCTCTCTTCTTCTCTGTGGCAAATACTGCTGCAACTTTGACTGGGATTGCATGGAATCCAGAGATTCCTTACTGCGGTATGAACCTTTCAAGTGTGTTAATCCTTCCATTCCTCGATCCCTCGATATCTTTTTTTTTCTTGTGTCTTCTTGAGTTTCTTTCCCCAAAGGTTTGCTAGTTTTTGAATTAACATAGAATTCACCTGTTTTGCTAAGGTTATTCACAGAGATCCTATTCTTCGTAATGGCAAGCTCCTGTTTTTTTGTTTTTTTTTTCCTTAGCTTCAGTTTTTCTGTTCTTTGCAACTTTTAATTGGTTTTGTTTTGGCACAAGTGCATTGCTGTGCTCACATCTGCTGGCAATGCTCCTGTATTTGCTGTGGAAGTCTGGCCCTGTCCAACGTCCCTTCCCATCTGCCTCTACTCTACCTCGGACGCCTGCACCAGAACAACTGAAGCAGTGGTGAGGGGGCCCAAACCGAGGATTCCACCCAGCCCATACTGGGCCACAGACCCAGAAGGTGCGGACCTCACCACTGCACCACCGGCCGGCCACTTACATGTTCAGTGGCAACGTGCAGTTGAGTGCAATGGGAGTTAAATATACTAGTGAGCCCAACTCTAGCACTGTGTAGATGAGGCTAGGTTGTTTTTCGGGTCCATTGTGATGTCAGAGGATTTGTCATAATTGTGTCTCTGAGGTCCAGCATGCTTCCTGGATACAGGTTTCAGAGCCTGCTTGGAGCAGTCTCATAACTCACCCTTCCCAGTTAGCCCATGCTTGACCTTCGCTGCCGTTTTTTGGCTTGTGAATTTCTCTGACTTTCAAACGTTCCAGCAGAGTCTGTCTAAAGACGGACATCATCTTTCATTGTGGATAATTCAGGTGTGATTTCTGTTCACCTTCCATTTTCTGGGTCCTCTTTTTCTTTTCCATAGTATACTCGTCATGGTCTTTCTCAGCTATCTCCCTTAGACATGCTTATCAGTCCGTTCTCCTTCATTCCAAGGGATTAGTTTGTATTTCTTTAATCGCTGTATGTTCTCTAGGGTGAGGTGTGAGTGCTTTCGTGACTCTTGGTTGTTGTCCTTGAATTTGCACCGGTCACTTGTAGGACTCTTGGCTACCCTAGCCTAGGTCAAACTAAGCACTGAGAACACGTGGTCATGTGGGTTGGTTTGACATCCTGAGATCAGAAACTCCAAATTCGAGGTGGTCCTGGCAACCCCCTTCACGGACACAATGTTTCCAAGACAACTTAGACAAATCGGATGAATTCCACTCTCCAGGAAAGATATTTTTCTGTCTCTTTTCCGGATTTGGGAAGTTTCGAACTTGACCCCTGATCCTTGAACGTTCCCCTAGATTCCGTCCAGATACGGGCTTACTTAATTTTTATAGGGTGTGCCATTTGTTTGCCCTACATCCTCTACCCTGGCCTGTTTATTTTTCTTGAAACACAACTGTAAAGTTCTAATTTTCGTGCAACTTCCTTACATATGGTGTCAAAACACATAATCAATAATCCTTCTACGGCAAGAGGTAGGGGGAGAGAATTTCGATGGAGGCAAACAGAGCACACTAGCCTGGGAGGGCAGCCTTCACGAAGGAACGAAGCCCTGTGGAAGAGGGTGCTTTTCAGCACCCTTGTAGAGCACTTCCAAACAAAGAGACATACCCCAAGCGTGACAGGGCTCCATTCCTTCAAGGCTTCCAAGACATCTCTTGGGACACATTACCATGTGCCCAGTGGGCCCACGTGACACCAGAGCTTCGGAAAAAGAGACTGACCTGCAAAGAATGCTATGGGCCTTGGAAAGGAGGCATCGATTCTTCTCTTCAATGTCCTCAAGACATCTTTCTTGACTTTGCATTATGCTTAAGGCACAAGGGCACTGTAGGTGTGATGAACGCCAAGTCCGGCCACTTGTTTCCAATGAAGTTGCAAGCTTGAATCAGCATGACCTCCCCATAGACTTGAATAGATGACAATGTTCTCCTCTCCGTGCCTGTCCCTCTATTCTCACTTGTGGCCTAGGGTTCCTTTCTTATCCCTTGCATCAGACTCTGTTTTATCTCTTCTAGTTTCTGTGCCTGCTTTCTGTTTGCCAAACCTGTTTCTGGGTATCTGTCCCTTTAATAGCCTAGCCTAGGCCAATCCTCAGACTGTAACCATGCGGCCACCCTGGGGGACATGTTCACCGTGATGTCATAAGCGACCTCAAAATTCGAAGTTGTCCTGACAACCTCCGTGCACACAGAGTTTCACAGCCATCTCAGACCAGTCTGACTCCTCACCCTGTCTAGGTAGGATAGTTTTCCTTTTTCTGCAATTGTTGTCAGTTTCTATCTTTCTCCTTGAACTTCGAAAGGGCTCCTACATTCTCTCTAGACACTGGTGTCACTCCTGTAAGATTATCCTGGGTTTTATCTCTTATATCTTGGGTAGATGGCAAAATGGGTGGACCTTACCCAGAAAAAGTCCTGGACTCCCTCACAAGTTGAAGTTGCCCAGGGAATGTTCTGATGCACAATGATGGTGTCATCTCGTGGCACTCTGCCAATTCCACCTTGGCAGGTCACAAGTTTTCCTTCCTTCTGCCTTTGGGAAGTGTACCAGATACTTCCATAGATTGTAATATTCTTATGGTTCCTTTTCTTGTGCGTATTGATAGCGTATCCTCACAATTGCTGCTTATTTATGATCTCTGCCCGCACCATACCATGAAATCTATATTTCCTAACACTACTAATGTGATATGCACTCGTAATGTGAAACAGTGAGGCCCGGGCCGCCCAAGCGGAATGTGGGCACTTACCTGCTCCACCACAGGGCCGGCCCTGAATTGTACTTTTGGACCAACCTTTTGCCTGAACTTGGGAAGACGTGGGCCTGTTTGGATTATTCGTGAAGGTGATTAGTAATAACATCATGGACGGTAACATTTTCCGTTCGTTCATGGGTTTAGGACTGATCATGTTCTCTTCGTAGTATTCCTCTTCACCTATTTGGAATGGTCTGCCTTTCTGTAGCATCTGTAAGCATTTGGAGGTGATTTTCCATCCTTGGAAGTTCACCTTCTGTAAACTCTTTCCGCCCCCAAAGCTTTATGACATCATTCTGGACCCCTTTTTGGATTTTTGATTTGAGGTGAATTTATAGCCATGACCCTGCATTAGAACGTACTATAACTTCCAGATTCACGTCCTCATTGCTTTAGACTTCTGTGTAGCTTACATCATCTTCACCAGTGTAAGACTAATCACAGGCCCTCACCACACACTTGTGCCTAATCTTCTCTTTCACCCTCCGTCACCGCCCCTCTTTGCCTCTGGGAGCCCGCATACAAATGTTCAGTGCCACCTGTTGGTTAGTGCTTGCTTTTTCTTCGCCTTGTAAGTGAGATTCTATGGTATTTGAATTTCTCACTGGGGCTTGTTACACTTCCCCTAAAACCCTCACAGCCATTCTGGTGGTCACAAATGGCTGGATTGCATCATTTGTTCCGGCTGAGTGGTATACCATTGTGTGGCTATAGCCCATCTTCCTTCTCCAATCATCCCTTGCTGGACACCAGGGTGCTTTCCAAGTCTTGGATATCAGGAGTAAGACTGTGGTGAACACAGCCATGCACATGTCTTTATGCGGTAGTCTTTCTGACTGTTTTGGATAAGCAAGCGGCAGATTAATAGCTGGGTCATACGGGACATGGATACTTAAACTTCTGAGGCAGTTCCACACCTTTGGCATCGTGGCTGCACCGGGTTACACTCCCACCAGCAGTGCAGGAGGCTTCCCTTCTCTCCACCTCCTCTCTGACACTTGTTATTTCCTGTCTGCTTCCTTCTAGCCATGCTGACCACAGTGAGCTGCCATGGCCTTGCAGTTTGGATTTGCATTTTCCTGAGACTTCATGATGGTGAACAAGTTTTCATGCACCTACTGGCCCTCTTTCTGTCTTCTTCGGAGAAATCTCTGCTTCCATCTTTTGACCAGGTTTTCATTGGCTTGTTTTTTTTCTTGTGGAGACGTGCGAGTTGATTGTATCTTTGGGCTTTTCACCCCTTGTCCGATGTGTGGTTTGCAAACATCCTCTCCCAATCGTTGTGGTGTCTTAGTATTCAGTTGATGGTTTCCTTGAGTGGGCAGAAGTGTGTGCGTTTGATGTGGTCCCGTTTGTTTCTTGTTTCCTTTGTTGCCCTTGCCCAGTCAGACATGCTTCTTCCAAATAGGCGGCTCAGACAGATGGCAAAGAGCACTCTGCCTAGGTCTTCTCCTACAAGGTTCACGGTTTCAAGTCTGCCATTCAAGGCTTTAATCCATTTCAGGTGGTGTGTGTGCCAGGTGTAACATCATGGTGTACTCTCGTTGTGTTCCATGTGGCTGTGCAGGCTTCCCAGCACCGTTTATTGTAGAGACTCTCCTTCCTCCGCTGTCTCCACTTGGCTCCCTGGTCCAAAATGGGCTGTCCATGTAAGTTTGAGTTGGGCTCTGGGCTCTCAATTGTTTTGCATGGGTCTTCATGCCTGTTTTGGGGCCCAGACTGTGCCGTTTCGGTACCTAGCGCTTCGTCCTCTATGTTGAAATCAGAAATTGTGACACGTGCTGCTTTGTTCGTTTTCCTGAGGATTCCTTTGCCTAGTCAGGGTCTCGTGTTGCTGGCTAGAAACTTTAGGATTCTCTCTTCTTCTCTGTGGCAAATACTGCTGCAACTTTGACTGGGATTGCATGGAATCCAGAGATTCCTTACTGCGGTATGAACCTTTCAAGTGTGTTAATCCTTCCATTCCTCGATCCCTCGATATCTTTTTTTTTCTTGTGTCTTCTTGAGTTTCTTTCCCCAAAGGTTTGCTAGTTTTTGAATTAACATAGAATTCACCTGTTTTGCTAAGGTTATTCACAGAGATCCTATTCTTCGTAATGGCAAGCTCCTGTTTTTTTGTTTTTTTTTTCCTTAGCTTCAGTTTTTCTGTTCTTTGCAACTTTTAATTGGTTTTGTTTTGGCACAAGTGCATTGCTGTGCTCACATCTGCTGGCAATGCTCCTGTATTTGCTGTGGAAGTCTGGCCCTGTCCAACGTCCCTTCCCATCTGCCTCTACTCTACCTCGGACGCCTGCACCAGAACAACTGAAGCAGTGGTGAGGGGGCCCAAACCGAGGATTCCACCCAGCCCATACTGGGCCACAGACCCAGAAGGTGCGGACCTCACCACTGCACCACCGGCCGGCCACTTACATGTTCAGTGGCAACGTGCAGTTGAGTGCAATGGGAGTTAAATATACTAGTGAGCCCAACTCTAGCACTGTGTAGATGAGGCTAGGTTGTTTTTCGGGTCCATTGTGATGTCAGAGGATTTGTCATAATTGTGTCTCTGAGGTCCAGCATGCTTCCTGGATACAGGTTTCAGAGCCTGCTTGGAGCAGTCTCATAACTCACCCTTCCCAGTTAGCCCATGCTTGACCTTCGCTGCCGTTTTTTGGCTTGTGAATTTCTCTGACTTTCAAACGTTCCAGCAGAGTCTGTCTAAAGACGGACATCATCTTTCATTGTGGATAATTCAGGTGTGATTTCTGTTCACCTTCCATTTTCTGGGTCCTCTTTTTCTTTTCCATAGTATACTCGTCATGGTCTTTCTCAGCTATCTCCCTTAGACATGCTTATCAGTCCGTTCTCCTTCATTCCAAGGGATTAGTTTGTATTTCTTTAATCGCTGTATGTTCTCTAGGGTGAGGTGTGAGTGCTTTCGTGACTCTTGGTTGTTGTCCTTGAATTTGCACCGGTCACTTGTAGGACTCTTGGCTACCCTAGCCTAGGTCAAACTAAGCACTGAGAACACGTGGTCATGTGGGTTGGTTTGACATCCTGAGATCAGAAACTCCAAATTCGAGGTGGTCCTGGCAACCCCCTTCACGGACACAATGTTTCCAAGACAACTTAGACAAATCGGATGAATTCCACTCTCCAGGAAAGATATTTTTCTGTCTCTTTTCCGGATTTGGGAAGTTTCGAACTTGACCCCTGATCCTTGAACGTTCCCCTAGATTCCGTCCAGATACGGGCTTACTTAATTTTTATAGGGTGTGCCATTTGTTTGCCCTACATCCTCTACCCTGGCCTGTTTATTTTTCTTGAAACACAACTGTAAAGTTCTAATTTTCGTGCAACTTCCTTACATATGGTGTCAAAACACATAATCAATAATCCTTCTACGGCAAGAGGTAGGGGGAGAGAATTTCGATGGAGGCAAACAGAGCACACTAGCCTGGGAGGGCAGCCTTCACGAAGGAACGAAGCCCTGTGGAAGAGGGTGCTTTTCAGCACCCTTGTAGAGCACTTCCAAACAAAGAGACATACCCCAAGCGTGACAGGGCTCCATTCCTTCAAGGCTTCCAAGACATCTCTTGGGACACATTACCATGTGCCCAGTGGGCCCACGTGACACCAGAGCTTCGGAAAAAGAGACTGACCTGCAAAGAATGCTATGGGCCTTGGAAAGGAGGCATCGATTCTTCTCTTCAATGTCCTCAAGACATCTTTCTTGACTTTGCATTATGCTTAAGGCACAAGGGCACTGTAGGTGTGATGAACGCCAAGTCCGGCCACTTGTTTCCAATGAAGTTGCAAGCTTGAATCAGCATGACCTCCCCATAGACTTGAATAGATGACAATGTTCTCCTCTCCGTGCCTGTCCCTCTATTCTCACTTGTGGCCTAGGGTTCCTTTCTTATCCCTTGCATCAGACTCTGTTTTATCTCTTCTAGTTTCTGTGCCTGCTTTCTGTTTGCCAAACCTGTTTCTGGGTATCTGTCCCTTTAATAGCCTAGCCTAGGCCAATCCTCAGACTGTAACCATGCGGCCACCCTGGGGGACATGTTCACCGTGATGTCATAAGCGACCTCAAAATTCGAAGTTGTCCTGACAACCTCCGTGCACACAGAGTTTCACAGCCATCTCAGACCAGTCTGACTCCTCACCCTGTCTAGGTAGGATAGTTTTCCTTTTTCTGCAATTGTTGTCAGTTTCTATCTTTCTCCTTGAACTTCGAAAGGGCTCCTACATTCTCTCTAGACACTGGTGTCACTCCTGTAAGATTATCCTGGGTTTTATCTCTTATATCTTGGGTAGATGGCAAAATGGGTGGACCTTACCCAGAAAAAGTCCTGGACTCCCTCACAAGTTGAAGTTGCCCAGGGAATGTTCTGATGCACAATGATGGTGTCATCTCGTGGCACTCTGCCAATTCCACCTTGGCAGGTCACAAGTTTTCCTTCCTTCTGCCTTTGGGAAGTGTACCAGATACTTCCATAGATTGTAATATTCTTATGGTTCCTTTTCTTGTGCGTATTGATAACGTATCCTCACAATTGCTGCTTATTTATGATCTCTGCCCGCACCATACCATGAAATCTATATTTCCTAACACTACTAATGTGATATGCACTCGTAAGGTGAAACAGTGAGGCCCGGGCCGCCCAAGCGGAATGTGGGCACTTACCTGCTCCACCACAGGGCCGGCCCTGAATTGTACTTTTGGACCAACCTTTTGCCTGAACTTGGGAAGACGTGGGCCTGTTTGGATTATTCGTGAAGGTGATTAGTAATAACATCATGGACGGTAACATTTTCCGTTCGTTCATGGGTTTAGGACTGATCATGTTCTCTTCGTAGTATTCCTCTTCACCTATTTGGAATGGTCTGCCTTTCTGTAGCATCTGTAAGCATTTGGAGGTGATTTTCCATCCTTGGAAGTTCACCTTCTGTAAACTCTTTCCGCCCCCAAAGCTTTATGACATCATTCTGGACCCCTTTTTGGATTTTTGATTTGAGGTGAATTTATAGCCATGACCCTGCATTAGAACGTACTATAACTTCCAGATTCACATCCTCATTGCTTTAGACTTCTGTGTAGCTTACATCATCTTCACCAGTGTAAGACTAATCACAGGCCCTCACCACACACTTGTGCCTAATCTTCTCTTTCACCCTCCGTCACCGCCCCTCTTTGCCTCTGGGAGCCCGCATACAAATGTTCAGTGCCACCTGTTGGTTAGTGCTTGCTTTTTCTTCTCCTTGTAAGTGAGATTCTATGGTATTTGAATTTCTCACTGGGGCTTGTTACACTTCCCCTAAAACCCTCACAGCCATTCTGGTGGTCACAAATGGCTGGATTGCATCATTTGTTCCGGCTGAGTGGTATACCATTGTGTGGCTATAGCCCATCTTCCTTCTCCAATCATCCCTTGCTGGACACCAGGGTGCTTTCCAAGTCTTGGATATCAGGAGTAAGACTGTGGTGAACACAGCCATGCACATGTCTTTATGCGGTAGTCTTTCTGACTGTTTTGGATAAGCAAGCGGCAGATTAATAGCTGGGTCATACGGGACATGGATACTTAAACTTCTGAGGCAGTTCCACACCTTTGGCATCGTGGCTGCACCGGGTTACACTCCCACCAGCAGTGCAGGAGGCTTCCCTTCTCTCCACCTCCTCTCTGACACTTGTTATTTCCTGTCTGCTTCCTTCTAGCCATGCTGACCACAGTGAGCTGCCATGGCCTTGCAGTTTGGATTTGCATTTTCCTGAGACTTCATGATGGTGAACAAGTTTTCATGCACCTACTGGCCCTCTTTCTGTCTTCTTCGGAGAAATCTCTGCTTCCATCTTTTGACCAGGTTTTCATTGGCTTGTTTTTTTTCTTGTGGAGACGTGCGAGTTGATTGTATCTTTGGGCTTTTCACCCCTTGTCCGATGTGTGGTTTGCAAACATCCTCTCCCAATCGTTGTGGTGTCTTAGTATTCAGTTGATGGTTTCCTTGAGTGGGCAGAAGTGTGTGCGTTTGATGTGGTCCCGTTTGTTTCTTGTTTCCTTTGTTGCCCTTGCCCAGTCAGACATGCTTCTTCCAAATAGGCGGCTCAGACAGATGGCAAAGAGCACTCTGCCTAGGTCTTCTCCTACAAGGTTCACGGTTTCAAGTCTGCCATTCAAGGCTTTAATCCATTTCAGGTGGTGTGTGTGCCAGGTGTAACATCATGGTGTACTCTCGTTGTGTTCCATGTGGCTGTGCAGGCTTCCCAGCACCGTTTATTGTAGAGACTCTCCTTCCTCCGCTGTCTCCACTTGGCTCCCTGGTCCAAAATGGGCTGTCCATGTAAGTTTGAGTTGGGCTCTGGGCTCTCAATTGTTTTGCATGGGTCTTCATGCCTGTTTTGGGGCCCAGACTGTGCCGTTTCGGTACCTAGCGCTTCGTCCTCTATGTTGAAATCAGAAATTGTGACACGTGCTGCTTTGTTCGTTTTCCTGAGGATTCCTTTGCCTAGTCAGGGTCTCGTGTTGCTGGCTAGAAACTTTAGGATTCTCTCTTCTTCTCTGTGGCAAATACTGCTGCAACTTTGACTGGGATTGCATGGAATCCAGAGATTCCTTACTGCGGTATGAACCTTTCAAGTGTGTTAATCCTTCCATTCCTCGATCCCTCGATATCTTTTTTTTTCTTGTGTCTTCTTGAGTTTCTTTCCCCAAAGGTTTGCTAGTTTTTGAATTAACATAGAATTCACCTGTTTTGCTAAGGTTATTCACAGAGATCCTATTCTTCGTAATGGCAAGCTCCTGTTTTTTTGTTTTTTTTTTCCTTAGCTTCAGTTTTTCTGTTCTTTGCAACTTTTAATTGGTTTTGTTTTGGCACAAGTGCATTGCTGTGCTCACATCTGCTGGCAATGCTCCTGTATTTGCTGTGGAAGTCTGGCCCTGTCCAACGTCCCTTCCCATCTGCCTCTACTCTACCTCGGACGCCTGCACCAGAACAACTGAAGCAGTGGTGAGGGGGCCCAAACCGAGGATTCCACCCAGCCCATACTGGGCCACAGACCCAGAAGGTGCGGACCTCACCACTGCACCACCGGCCGGCCACTTACATGTTCAGTGGCAACGTGCAGTTGAGTGCAATGGGAGTTAAATATACTAGTGAGCCCAACTCTAGCACTGTGTAGATGAGGCTAGGTTGTTTTTCGGGTCCATTGTGATGTCAGAGGATTTGTCATAATTGTGTCTCTGAGGTCCAGCATGCTTCCTGGATACAGGTTTCAGAGCCTGCTTGGAGCAGTCTCATAACTCACCCTTCCCAGTTAGCCCATGCTTGACCTTCGCTGCCGTTTTTTGGCTTGTGAATTTCTCTGACTTTCAAACGTTCCAGCAGAGTCTGTCTAAAGACGGACATCATCTTTCATTGTGGATAATTCAGGTGTGATTTCTGTTCACCTTCCATTTTCTGGGTCCTCTTTTTCTTTTCCATAGTATACTCGTCATGGTCTTTCTCAGCTATCTCCCTTAGACATGCTTATCAGTCCGTTCTCCTTCATTCCAAGGGATTAGTTTGTATTTCTTTAATCGCTGTATGTTCTCTAGGGTGAGGTGTGAGTGCTTTCGTGACTCTTGGTTGTTGTCCTTGAATTTGCACCGGTCACTTGTAGGACTCTTGGCTACCCTAGCCTAGGTCAAACTAAGCACTGAGAACACGTGGTCATGTGGGTTGGTTTGACATCCTGAGATCAGAAACTCCAAATTCGAGGTGGTCCTGGCAACCCCCTTCACGGACACAATGTTTCCAAGACAACTTAGACAAATCGGATGAATTCCACTCTCCAGGAAAGATATTTTTCTGTCTCTTTTCCGGATTTGGGAAGTTTCGAACTTGACCCCTGATCCTTGAACGTTCCCCTAGATTCCGTCCAGATACGGGCTTACTTACTTTTTATAGGGTGTGCCATTTGTTTGCCCTACATCCTCTACCCTGGCCTGTTTATTTTTCTTGAAACACAACTGTAAAGTTCTAATTTTCGTGCAACTTCCTTACATATGGTGTCAAAACACATAATCAATAATCCTTCTACGGCAAGAGGTAGGGGGAGAGAATTTCGATGGAGGCAAACAGAGCACACTAGCCTGGGAGGGCAGCCTTCACGAAGGAACGAAGCCCTGTGGAAGAGGGTGCTTTTCAGCACCCTTGTAGAGCACTTCCAAACAAAGAGACATACCCCAAGCGTGACAGGGCTCCATTCCTTCAAGGCTTCCAAGACATCTCTTGGGACACATTACCATGTGCCCAGTGGGCCCACGTGACACCAGAGCTTCGGAAAAAGAGACTGACCTGCAAAGAATGCTATGGGCCTTGGAAAGGAGGCATCGATTCTTCTCTTCAATGTCCTCAAGACATCTTTCTTGACTTTGCATTATGCTTAAGGCACAAGGGCACTGTAGGTGTGATGAACGCCAAGTCCGGCCACTTGTTTCCAATGAAGTTGCAAGCTTGAATCAGCATGACCTCCCCATAGACTTGAATAGATGACAATGTTCTCCTCTCCGTGCCTGTCCCTCTATTCTCACTTGTGGCCTAGGGTTCCTTTCTTATCCCTTGCATCAGACTCTGTTTTATCTCTTCTAGTTTCTGTGCCTGCTTTCTGTTTGCCAAACCTGTTTCTGGGTATCTGTCCCTTTAATAGCCTAGCCTAGGCCAATCCTCAGACTGTAACCATGCGGCCACCCTGGGGGACATGTTCACCGTGATGTCATAAGCGACCTCAAAATTCGAAGTTGTCCTGACAACCTCCGTGCACACAGAGTTTCACAGCCATCTCAGACCAGTCTGACTCCTCACCCTGTCTAGGTAGGATAGTTTTCCTTTTTCTGCAATTGTTGTCAGTTTCTATCTTTCTCCTTGAACTTCGAAAGGGCTCCTACATTCTCTCTAGACACTGGTGTCACTCCTGTAAGATTATCCTGGGTTTTATCTCTTATATCTTGGGTAGATGGCAAAATGGGTGGACCTTACCCAGAAAAAGTCCTGGACTCCCTCACAAGTTGAAGTTGCCCAGGGAATGTTCTGATGCACAATGATGGTGTCATCTCGTGGCACTCTGCCAATTCCACCTTGGCAGGTCACAAGTTTTCCTTCCTTCTGCCTTTGGGAAGTGTACCAGATACTTCCATAGATTGTAATATTCTTATGGTTCCTTTTCTTGTGCGTATTGATAACGTATCCTCACAATTGCTGCTTATTTATGATCTCTGCCCGCACCATACCATGAAATCTATATTTCCTAACACTACTAATGTGATATGCACTCGTAAGGTGAAACAGTGAGGCCCGGGCCGCCCAAGCGGAATGTGGGCACTTACCTGCTCCACCACAGGGCCGGCCCTGAATTGTACTTTTGGACCAACCTTTTGCCTGAACTTGGGAAGACGTGGGCCTGTTTGGATTATTCGTGAAGGTGATTAGTAATAACATCATGGACGGTAACATTTTCCGTTCGTTCATGGGTTTAGGACTGATCATGTTCTCTTCGTAGTATTCCTCTTCACCTATTTGGAATGGTCTGCCTTTCTGTAGCATCTGTAAGCATTTGGAGGTGATTTTCCATCCTTGGAAGTTCACCTTCTGTAAACTCTTTCCGCCCCCAAAGCTTTATGACATCATTCTGGACCCCTTTTTGGATTTTTGATTTGAGGTGAATTTATAGCCATGACCCTGCATTAGAACGTACTATAACTTCCAGATTCACATCCTCATTGCTTTAGACTTCTGTGTAGCTTACATCATCTTCACCAGTGTAAGACTAATCACAGGCCCTCACCACACACTTGTGCCTAATCTTCTCTTTCACCCTCCGTCACCGCCCCTCTTTGCCTCTGGGAGCCCGCATACAAATGTTCAGTGCCACCTGTTGGTTAGTGCTTGCTTTTTCTTCGCCTTGTAAGTGAGATTCTATGGTATTTGAATTTCTCACTGGGGCTTGTTACACTTCCCCTAAAACCCTCACAGCCATTCTGGTGGTCACAAATGGCTGGATTGCATCATTTGTTCCGGCTGAGTGGTATACCATTGTGTGGCTATAGCCCATCTTCCTTCTCCAATCATCCCTTGCTGGACACCAGGGTGCTTTCCAAGTCTTGGATATCAGGAGTAAGACTGTGGTGAACACAGCCATGCACATGTCTTTATGCGGTAGTCTTTCTGACTGTTTTGGATAAGCAAGCGGCAGATTAATAGCTGGGTCATACGGGACATGGATACTTAAACTTCTGAGGCAGTTCCACACCTTTGGCATCGTGGCTGCACCGGGTTACACTCCCACCAGCAGTGCAGGAGGCTTCCCTTCTCTCCACCTCCTCTCTGACACTTGTTATTTCCTGTCTGCTTCCTTCTAGCCATGCTGACCACAGTGAGCTGCCATGGCCTTGCAGTTTGGATTTGCATTTTCCTGAGACTTCATGATGGTGAACAAGTTTTCATGCACCTACTGGCCCTCTTTCTGTCTTCTTCGGAGAAATCTCTGCTTCCATCTTTTGACCAGGTTTTCATTGGCTTGTTTTTTTTCTTGTGGAGACGTGCGAGTTGATTGCATCTTTGGGCTTTTCACCCCTTGTCCGATGTGTGGTTTGCAAACATCCTCTCCCAATCGTTGTGGTGTCTTAGTATTCAGTTGATGGTTTCCTTGAGTGGGCAGAAGTGTGTGCGTTTGATGTGGTCCCGTTTGTTTCTTGTTTCCTTTGTTGCCCTTGCCCAGTCAGACATGCTTCTTCCAAATAGGCGGCTCAGACAGATGGCAAAGAGCACTCTGCCTAGGTCTTCTCCTACAAGGTTCACGGTTTCAAGTCTGCCATTCAAGGCTTTAATCCATTTCAGGTGGTGTGTGTGCCAGGTGTAACATCATGGTGTACTCTCGTTGTGTTCCATGTGGCTGTGCAGGCTTCCCAGCACCGTTTATTGTAGAGACTCTCCTTCCTCCGCTGTCTCCACTTGGCTCCCTGGTCCAAAATGGGCTGTCCATGTAAGTTTGAGTTGGGCTCTGGGCTCTCAATTGTTTTGCATGGGTCTTCATGCCTGTTTTGGGGCCCAGACTGTGCCGTTTCGGTACCTAGCGCTTCGTCCTCTATGTTGAAATCAGAAATTGTGACACGTGCCGCTTTGTTCGTTTTCCTGAGGATTCCTTTGCCTAGTCAGGGTCTCGTGTTGCTGGCTAGAAACTTTAGGATTCTCTCTTCTTCTCTGTGGCAAATACTGCTGCAACTTTGACTGGGATTGCATGGAATCCAGAGATTCCTTACTGCGGTATGAACCTTTCAAGTGTGTTAATCCTTCCATTCCTCGATCCCTCGATATCTTTTTTTTTCTTGTGTCTTCTTGAGTTTCTTTCCCCAAAGGTTTGCTAGTTTTTGAATTAACATAGAATTCACCTGTTTTGCTAAGGTTATTCACAGAGATCCTATTCTTCGTAATGGCAAGCTCCTGTTTTTTTGTTTTTTTTTTCCTTAGCTTCAGTTTTTCTGTTCTTTGCAACTTTTAATTGGTTTTGTTTTGGCACAAGTGCATTGCTGTGCTCACATCTGCTGGCAATGCTCCTGTATTTGCTGTGGAAGTCTGGCCCTGTCCAACGTCCCTTCCCATCTGCCTCTACTCTACCTCGGACGCCTGCACCAGAACAACTGAAGCAGTGGTGAGGGGGCCCAAACCGAGGATTCCACCCAGCCCATACTGGGCCACAGACCCAGAAGGTGCGGACCTCACCACTGCACCACCGGCCGGCCACTTACATGTTCAGTGGCAACGTGCAGTTGAGTGCAATGGGAGTTAAATATACTAGTGAGCCCAACTCTAGCACTGTGTAGATGAGGCTAGGTTGTTTTTCGGGTCCATTGTGATGTCAGAGGATTTGTCATAATTGTGTCTCTGAGGTCCAGCATGCTTCCTGGATACAGGTTTCAGAGCCTGCTTGGAGCAGTCTCATAACTCACCCTTCCCAGTTAGCCCATGCTTGACCTTCGCTGCCGTTTTTTGGCTTGTGAATTTCTCTGACTTTCAAACGTTCCAGCAGAGTCTGTCTAAAGACGGACATCATCTTTCATTGTGGATAATTCAGGTGTGATTTCTGTTCACCTTCCATTTTCTGGGTCCTCTTTTTCTTTTCCATAGTATACTCGTCATGGTCTTTCTCAGCTATCTCCCTTAGACATGCTTATCAGTCCGTTCTCCTTCATTCCAAGGGATTAGTTTGTATTTCTTTAATCGCTGTATGTTCTCTAGGGTGAGGTGTGAGTGCTTTCGTGACTCTTGGTTGTTGTCCTTGAATTTGCACCGGTCACTTGTAGGACTCTTGGCTACCCTAGCCTAGGTCAAACTAAGCACTGAGAACACGTGGTCATGTGGGTTGGTTTGACATCCTGAGATCAGAAACTCCAAATTCGAGGTGGTCCTGGCAACCCCCTTCACGGACACAATGTTTCCAAGACAACTTAGACAAATCGGATGAATTCCACTCTCCAGGAAAGATATTTTTCTGTCTCTTTTCCGGATTTGGGAAGTTTCGAACTTGACCCCTGATCCTTGAACGTTCCCCTAGATTCCGTCCAGATACGGGCTTACTTACTTTTTATAGGGTGTGCCATTTGTTTGCCCTACATCCTCTACCCTGGCCTGTTTATTTTTCTTGAAACACAACTGTAAAGTTCTAATTTTCGTGCAACTTCCTTACATATGGTGTCAAAACACATAATCAATAATCCTTCTACGGCAAGAGGTAGGGGGAGAGAATTTCGATGGAGGCAAACAGAGCACACTAGCCTGGGAGGGCAGCCTTCACGAAGGAACGAAGCCCTGTGGAAGAGGGTGCTTTTCAGCACCCTTGTAGAGCACTTCCAAACAAAGAGACATACCCCAAGCGTGACAGGGCTCCATTCCTTCAAGGCTTCCAAGACATCTCTTGGGACACATTACCATGTGCCCAGTGGGCCCACGTGACACCAGAGCTTCGGAAAAAGAGACTGACCTGCAAAGAATGCTATGGGCCTTGGAAAGGAGGCATCGATTCTTCTCTTCAATGTCCTCAAGACATCTTTCTTGACTTTGCATTATGCTTAAGGCACAAGGGCACTGTAGGTGTGATGAACCCCAAGTCCGGCCACTTGTTTCCAATGAAGTTGCAAGCTTGAATCAGCATGACCTCCCCATAGACTTGAATAGATGACAATGTTCTCCTCTCCGTGCCTGTCCCTCTATTCTCACTTGTGGCCTAGGGTTCCTTTCTTATCCCTTGCATCAGACTCTGTTTTATCTCTTCTAGTTTCTGTGCCTGCTTTCTGTTTGCCAAACCTGTTTCTGGGTATCTGTCCCTTTAATAGCCTAGCCTAGGCCAATCCTCAGACTGTAACCATGCGGCCACCCTGGGGGACATGTTCACCGTGATGTCATAAGCGACCTCAAAATTCGAAGTTGTCCTGACAACCTCCGTGCACACAGAGTTTCACAGCCATCTCAGACCAGTCTGACTCCTCACCCTGTCTAGGTAGGATAGTTTTCCTTTTTCTGCAATTGTTGTCAGTTTCTATCTTTCTCCTTGAACTTCGAAAGGGCTCCTACATTCTCTCTAGACACTGGTGTCACTCCTGTAAGATTATCCTGGGTTTTATCTCTTATATCTTGGGTAGATGGCAAAATGGGTGGACCTTACCCAGAAAAAGTCCTGGACTCCCTCACAAGTTGAAGTTGCCCAGGGAATGTTCTGATGCACAATGATGGTGTCATCTCGTGGCACTCTGCCAATTCCACCTTGGCAGGTCACAAGTTTTCCTTCCTTCTGCCTTTGGGAAGTGTACCAGATACTTCCATAGATTGTAATATTCTTATGGTTCCTTTTCTTGTGCGTATTGATAACGTATCCTCACAATTGCTGCTTATTTATGATCTCTGCCCGCACCATACCATGAAATCTATATTTCCTAACACTACTAATGTGATATGCACTCGTAATGTGAAACAGTGAGGCCCGGGCCGCCCAAGCGGAATGTGGGCACTTACCTGCTCCACCACAGGGCCGGCCCTGAATTGTACTTTTGGACCAACCTTTTGCCTGAACTTGGGAAGACGTGGGCCTGTTTGGATTATTCGTGAAGGTGATTAGTAATAACATCATGGACGGTAACATTTTCCGTTCGTTCATGGGTTTAGGACTGATCATGTTCTCTTCGTAGTATTCCTCTTCACCTATTTGGAATGGTCTGCCTTTCTGTAGCATCTGTAAGCATTTGGAGGTGATTTTCCATCCTTGGAAGTTCACCTTCTGTAAACTCTTTCCGCCCCCAAAGCTTTATGACATCATTCTGGACCCCTTTTTGGATTTTTGATTTGAGGTGAATTTATAGCCATGACCCTGCATTAGAACGTACTATAACTTCCAGATTCACGTCCTCATTGCTTTAGACTTCTGTGTAGCTTACATCATCTTCACCAGTGTAAGACTAATCACAGGCCCTCACCACACACTTGTGCCTAATCTTCTCTTTCACCCTCCGTCACCGCCCCTCTTTGCCTCTGGGAGCCCGCATACAAATGTTCAGTGCCACCTGTTGGTTAGTGCTTGCTTTTTCTTCGCCTTGTAAGTGAGATTCTATGGTATTTGAATTTCTCACTGGGGCTTGTTACACTTCCCCTAAAACCCTCACAGCCATTCTGGTGGTCACAAATGGCTGGATTGCATCATTTGTTCCGGCTGAGTGGTATACCATTGTGTGGCTATAGCCCATCTTCCTTCTCCAATCATCCCTTGCTGGACACCAGGGTGCTTTCCAAGTCTTGGATATCAGGAGTAAGACTGTGGTGAACACAGCCATGCACATGTCTTTATGCGGTAGTCTTTCTGACTGTTTTGGATAAGCAAGCGGCAGATTAATAGCTGGGTCATACGGGACATGGATACTTAAACTTCTGAGGCAGTTCCACACCTTTGGCATCGTGGCTGCACCGGGTTACACTCCCACCAGCAGTGCAGGAGGCTTCCCTTCTCTCCACCTCCTCTCTGACACTTGTTATTTCCTGTCTGCTTCCTTCTAGCCATGCTGACCACAGTGAGCTGCCATGGCCTTGCAGTTTGGATTTGCATTTTCCTGAGACTTCATGATGGTGAACAAGTTTTCATGCACCTACTGGCCCTCTTTCTGTCTTCTTCGGAGAAATCTCTGCTTCCATCTTTTGACCAGGTTTTCATTGGCTTGTTTTTTTTCTTGTGGAGACGTGCGAGTTGATTGCATCTTTGGGCTTTTCACCCCTTGTCCGATGTGTGGTTTGCAAACATCCTCTCCCAATCGTTGTGGTGTCTTAGTATTCAGTTGATGGTTTCCTTGAGTGGGCAGAAGTGTGTGCGTTTGATGTGGTCCCGTTTGTTTCTTGTTTCCTTTGTTGCCCTTGCCCAGTCAGACATGCTTCTTCCAAATAGGCGGCTCAGACAGATGGCAAAGAGCACTCTGCCTAGGTCTTCTCCTACAAGGTTCACGGTTTCAAGTCTGCCATTCAAGGCTTTAATCCATTTCAGGTGGTGTGTGTGCCAGGTGTAACATCATGGTGTACTCTCGTTGTGTTCCATGTGGCTGTGCAGGCTTCCCAGCACCGTTTATTGTAGAGACTCTCCTTCCTCCGCTGTCTCCACTTGGCTCCCTGGTCCAAAATGGGCTGTCCATGTAAGTTTGAGTTGGGCTCTGGGCTCTCAATTGTTTTGCATGGGTCTTCATGCCTGTTTTGGGGCCCAGACTGTGCCGTTTCGGTACCTAGCGCTTCGTCCTCTATGTTGAAATCAGAAATTGTGACACGTGCCGCTTTGTTCGTTTTCCTGAGGATTCCTTTGCCTAGTCAGGGTCTCGTGTTGCTGGCTAGAAACTTTAGGATTCTCTCTTCTTCTCTGTGGCAAATACTGCTGCAACTTTGACTGGGATTGCATGGAATCCAGAGATTCCTTACTGCGGTATGAACCTTTCAAGTGTGTTAATCCTTCCATTCCTCGATCCCTCGATATCTTTTTTTTTCTTGTGTCTTCTTGAGTTTCTTTCCCCAAAGGTTTGCTAGTTTTTGAATTAACATAGAATTCACCTGTTTTGCTAAGGTTATTCACAGAGATCCTATTCTTCGTAATGGCAAGCTCCTGTTTTTTTGTTTTTTTTTTCCTTAGCTTCAGTTTTTCTGTTCTTTGCAACTTTTAATTGGTTTTGTTTT
Organism: Equus asinus; assembly: GCF_041296235.1. Lineage (NCBI taxonomy): Eukaryota > Metazoa > Chordata > Mammalia > Perissodactyla > Equidae > Equus > Equus asinus. The sequence continues at coordinate 5,097,134 of NC_091810.1, forward strand.
GGCACAAGTGCATTGCTGTGCTCACATCTGCTGGCAATGCTCCTGTATTTGCTGTGGAAGTCTGGCCCTGTCCAACGTCCCTTCCCATCTGCCTCTACTCTACCTCGGACGCCTGCACCAGAACAACTGAAGCAGTGGTGAGGGGGCCCAAACCGAGGATTCCACCCAGCCCATACTGGGCCACAGACCCAGAAGGTGCGGACCTCACCACTGCACCACCGGCCGGCCACTTACATGTTCAGTGGCAACGTGCAGTTGAGTGCAATGGGAGTTAAATATACTAGTGAGCCCAACTCTAGCACTGTGTAGATGAGGCTAGGTTGTTTTTCGGGTCCATTGTGATGTCAGAGGATTTGTCATAATTGTGTCTCTGAGGTCCAGCATGCTTCCTGGATACAGGTTTCAGAGCCTGCTTGGAGCAGTCTCATAACTCACCCTTCCCAGTTAGCCCATGCTTGACCTTCGCTGCCGTTTTTTGGCTTGTGAATTTCTCTGACTTTCAAACGTTCCAGCAGAGTCTGTCTAAAGACGGACATCATCTTTCATTGTGGATAATTCAGGTGTGATTTCTGTTCACCTTCCATTTTCTGGGTCCTCTTTTTCTTTTCCATAGTATACTCGTCATGGTCTTTCTCAGCTATCTCCCTTAGACATGCTTATCAGTCCGTTCTCCTTCATTCCAAGGGATTAGTTTGTATTTCTTTAATCGCTGTATGTTCTCTAGGGTGAGGTGTGAGTGCTTTCGTGACTCTTGGTTGTTGTCCTTGAATTTGCACCGGTCACTTGTAGGACTCTTGGCTACCCTAGCCTAGGTCAAACTAAGCACTGAGAACACGTGGTCATGTGGGTTGGTTTGACATCCTGAGATCAGAAACTCCAAATTCGAGGTGGTCCTGGCAACCCCCTTCACGGACACAATGTTTCCAAGACAACTTAGACAAATCGGATGAATTCCACTCTCCAGGAAAGATATTTTTCTGTCTCTTTTCCGGATTTGGGAAGTTTCGAACTTGACCCCTGATCCTTGAACGTTCCCCTAGATTCCGTCCAGATACGGGCTTACTTACTTTTTATAGGGTGTGCCATTTGTTTGCCCTACATCCTCTACCCTGGCCTGTTTATTTTTCTTGAAACACAACTGTAAAGTTCTAATTTTCGTGCAACTTCCTTACATATGGTGTCAAAACACATAATCAATAATCCTTCTACGGCAAGAGGTAGGGGGAGAGAATTTCGATGGAGGCAAACAGAGCACACTAGCCTGGGAGGGCAGCCTTCACGAAGGAACGAAGCCCTGTGGAAGAGGGTGCTTTTCAGCACCCTTGTAGAGCACTTCCAAACAAAGAGACATACCCCAAGCGTGACAGGGCTCCATTCCTTCAAGGCTTCCAAGACATCTCTTGGGACACATTACCATGTGCCCAGTGGGCCCACGTGACACCAGAGCTTCGGAAAAAGAGACTGACCTGCAAAGAATGCTATGGGCCTTGGAAAGGAGGCATCGATTCTTCTCTTCAATGTCCTCAAGACATCTTTCTTGACTTTGCATTATGCTTAAGGCACAAGGGCACTGTAGGTGTGATGAACCCCAAGTCCGGCCACTTGTTTCCAATGAAGTTGCAAGCTTGAATCAGCATGACCTCCCCATAGACTTGAATAGATGACAATGTTCTCCTCTCCGTGCCTGTCCCTCTATTCTCACTTGTGGCCTAGGGTTCCTTTCTTATCCCTTGCATCAGACTCTGTTTTATCTCTTCTAGTTTCTGTGCCTGCTTTCTGTTTGCCAAACCTGTTTCTGGGTATCTGTCCCTTTAATAGCCTAGCCTAGGCCAATCCTCAGACTGTAACCATGCGGCCACCCTGGGGGACATGTTCACCGTGATGTCATAAGCGACCTCAAAATTCGAAGTTGTCCTGACAACCTCCGTGCACACAGAGTTTCACAGCCATCTCAGACCAGTCTGACTCCTCACCCTGTCTAGGTAGGATAGTTTTCCTTTTTCTGCAATTGTTGTCAGTTTCTATCTTTCTCCTTGAACTTCGAAAGGGCTCCTACATTCTCTCTAGACACTGGTGTCACTCCTGTAAGATTATCCTGGGTTTTATCTCTTATATCTTGGGTAGATGGCAAAATGGGTGGACCTTACCCAGAAAAAGTCCTGGACTCCCTCACAAGTTGAAGTTGCCCAGGGAATGTTCTGATGCACAATGATGGTGTCATCTCGTGGCACTCTGCCAATTCCACCTTGGCAGGTCACAAGTTTTCCTTCCTTCTGCCTTTGGGAAGTGTACCAGATACTTCCATAGATTGTAATATTCTTATGGTTCCTTTTCTTGTGCGTATTGATAACGTATCCTCACAATTGCTGCTTATTTATGATCTCTGCCCGCACCATACCATGAAATCTATATTTCCTAACACTACTAATGTGATATGCACTCGTAATGTGAAACAGTGAGGCCCGGGCCGCCCAAGCGGAATGTGGGCACTTACCTGCTCCACCACAGGGCCGGCCCTGAATTGTACTTTTGGACCAACCTTTTGCCTGAACTTGGGAAGACGTGGGCCTGTTTGGATTATTCGTGAAGGTGATTAGTAATAACATCATGGACGGTAACATTTTCCGTTCGTTCATGGGTTTAGGACTGATCATGTTCTCTTCGTAGTATTCCTCTTCACCTATTTGGAATGGTCTGCCTTTCTGTAGCATCTGTAAGCATTTGGAGGTGATTTTCCATCCTTGGAAGTTCACCTTCTGTAAACTCTTTCCGCCCCCAAAGCTTTATGACATCATTCTGGACCCCTTTTTGGATTTTTGATTTGAGGTGAATTTATAGCCATGACCCTGCATTAGAACGTACTATAACTTCCAGATTCACGTCCTCATTGCTTTAGACTTCTGTGTAGCTTACATCATCTTCACCAGTGTAAGACTAATCACAGGCCCTCACCACACACTTGTGCCTAATCTTCTCTTTCACCCTCCGTCACCGCCCCTCTTTGCCTCTGGGAGCCCGCATACAAATGTTCAGTGCCACCTGTTGGTTAGTGCTTGCTTTTTCTTCTCCTTGTAAGTGAGATTCTATGGTATTTGAATTTCTCACTGGGGCTTGTTACACTTCCCCTAAAACCCTCACAGCCATTCTGGTGGTCACAAATGGCTGGATTGCATCATTTGTTCCGGCTGAGTGGTATACCATTGTGTGGCTATAGCCCATCTTCCTTCTCCAATCATCCCTTGCTGGACACCAGGGTGCTTTCCAAGTCTTGGATATCAGGAGTAAGACTGTGGTGAACACAGCCATGCACATGTCTTTATGCGGTAGTCTTTCTGACTGTTTTGGATAAGCAAGCGGCAGATTAATAGCTGGGTCATACGGGACATGGATACTTAAACTTCTGAGGCAGTTCCACACCTTTGGCATCGTGGCTGCACCGGGTTACACTCCCACCAGCAGTGCAGGAGGCTTCCCTTCTCTCCACCTCCTCTCTGACACTTGTTATTTCCTGTCTGCTTCCTTCTAGCCATGCTGACCACAGTGAGCTGCCATGGCCTTGCAGTTTGGATTTGCATTTTCCTGAGACTTCATGATGGTGAACAAGTTTTCATGCACCTACTGGCCCTCTTTCTGTCTTCTTCGGAGAAATCTCTGCTTCCATCTTTTGACCAGGTTTTCATTGGCTTGTTTTTTTTCTTGTGGAGACGTGCGAGTTGATTGTATCTTTGGGCTTTTCACCCCTTGTCCGATGTGTGGTTTGCAAACATCCTCTCCCAATCGTTGTGGTGTCTTAGTATTCAGTTGATGGTTTCCTTGAGTGGGCAGAAGTGTGTGCGTTTGATGTGGTCCCGTTTGTTTCTTGTTTCCTTTGTTGCCCTTGCCCAGTCAGACATGCTTCTTCCAAATAGGCGGCTCAGACAGATGGCAAAGAGCACTCTGCCTAGGTCTTCTCCTACAAGGTTCACGGTTTCAAGTCTGCCATTCAAGGCTTTAATCCATTTCAGGTGGTGTGTGTGCCAGGTGTAACATCATGGTGTACTCTCGTTGTGTTCCATGTGGCTGTGCAGGCTTCCCAGCACCGTTTATTGTAGAGACTCTCCTTCCTCCGCTGTCTCCACTTGGCTCCCTGGTCCAAAATGGGCTGTCCATGTAAGTTTGAGTTGGGCTCTGGGCTCTCAATTGTTTTGCATGGGTCTTCATGCCTGTTTTGGGGCCCAGACTGTGCCGTTTCGGTACCTAGCGCTTCGTCCTCTATGTTGAAATCAGAAATTGTGACACGTGCTGCTTTGTTCGTTTTCCTGAGGATTCCTTTGCCTAGTCAGGGTCTCGTGTTGCTGGCTAGAAACTTTAGGATTCTCTCTTCTTCTCTGTGGCAAATACTGCTGCAACTTTGACTGGGATTGCATGGAATCCAGAGATTCCTTGCTGCGGTATGAACCTTTCAAGTGTGTTAATCCTTCCATTCCTCGATCCCTCGATATCTTTTTTTTTCTTGTGTCTTCTTGAGTTTCTTTCCCCAAAGGTTTGCTAGTTTTTGAATTAACATAGAATTCACCTGTTTTGCTAAGGTTATTCACAGAGATCCTATTCTTCGTAATGGCAAGCTCCTGTTTTTTTGTTTTTTTTTTCCTTAGCTTCAGTTTTTCTGTTCTTTGCAACTTTTAATTGGTTTTGTTTTGGCACAAGTGCATTGCTGTGCTCACATCTGCTGGCAATGCTCCTGTATTTGCTGTGGAAGTCTGGCCCTGTCCAACGTCCCTTCCCATCTGCCTCTACTCTACCTCGGACGCCTGCACCAGAACAACTGAAGCAGTGGTGAGGAGGCCCAAACCGAGGATTCCACCCAGCCCATACTGGGCCACAGACCCAGAAGGTGCGGACCTCACCACTGCACCACCGGCCGGCCACTTACATGTTCAGTGGCAACGTGCAGTTGAGTGCAATGGGAGTTAAATATACTAGTGAGCCCAACTCTAGCACTGTGTAGATGAGGCTAGGTTGTTTTTCGGGTCCATTGTGATGTCAGAGGATTTGTCATAATTGTGTCTCTGAGGTCCAGCATGCTTCCTGGATACAGGTTTCAGAGCCTGCTTGGAGCAGTCTCATAACTCACCCTTCCCAGTTAGCCCATGCTTGACCTTCGCTGCCGTTTTTTGGCTTGTGAATTTCTCTGACTTTCAAACGTTCCAGCAGAGTCTGTCTAAAGACGGACATCATCTTTCATTGTGGATAATTCAGGTGTGATTTCTGTTCACCTTCCATTTTCTGGGTCCTCTTTTTCTTTTCCATAGTATACTCGTCATGGTCTTTCTCAGCTATCTCCCTTAGACATGCTTATCAGTCCGTTCTCCTTCATTCCAAGGGATTAGTTTGTATTTCTTTAATCGCTGTATGTTCTCTAGGGTGAGGTGTGAGTGCTTTCGTGACTCTTGGTTGTTGTCCTTGAATTTGCACCGGTCACTTGTAGGACTCTTGGCTACCCTAGCCTAGGTCAAACTAAGCACTGAGAACACGTGGTCATGTGGGTTGGTTTGACATCCTGAGATCAGAAACTCCAAATTCGAGGTGGTCCTGGCAACCCCCTTCACGGACACAATGTTTCCAAGACAACTTAGACAAATCGGATGAATTCCACTCTCCAGGAAAGATATTTTTCTGTCTCTTTTCCGGATTTGGGAAGTTTCGAACTTGACCCCTGATCCTTGAACGTTCCCCTAGATTCCGTCCAGATACGGGCTTACTTACTTTTTATAGGGTGTGCCATTTGTTTGCCCTACATCCTCTACCCTGGCCTGTTTATTTTTCTTGAAACACAACTGTAAAGTTCTAATTTTCGTGCAACTTCCTTACATATGGTGTCAAAACACATAATCAATAATCCTTCTACGGCAAGAGGTAGGGGGAGAGAATTTCGATGGAGGCAAACAGAGCACACTAGCCTGGGAGGGCAGCCTTCACGAAGGAACGAAGCCCTGTGGAAGAGGGTGCTTTTCAGCACCCTTGTAGAGCACTTCCAAACAAAGAGACATACCCCAAGCGTGACAGGGCTCCATTCCTTCAAGGCTTCCAAGACATCTCTTGGGACACATTACCATGTGCCCAGTGGGCCCACGTGACACCAGAGCTTCGGAAAAAGAGACTGACCTGCAAAGAATGCTATGGGCCTTGGAAAGGAGGCATCGATTCTTCTCTTCAATGTCCTCAAGACATCTTTCTTGACTTTGCATTATGCTTAAGGCACAAGGGCACTGTAGGTGTGATGAACGCCAAGTCCGGCCACTTGTTTCCAATGAAGTTGCAAGCTTGAATCAGCATGACCTCCCCATAGACTTGAATAGATGACAATGTTCTCCTCTCCGTGCCTGTCCCTCTATTCTCACTTGTGGCCTAGGGTTCCTTTCTTATCCCTTGCATCAGACTCTGTTTTATCTCTTCTAGTTTCTGTGCCTGCTTTCTGTTTGCCAAACCTGTTTCTGGGTATCTGTCCCTTTAATAGCCTAGCCTAGGCCAATCCTCAGACTGTAACCATGCGGCCACCCTGGGGGACATGTTCACCGTGATGTCATAAGCGACCTCAAAATTCGAAGTTGTCCTGACAACCTCCGTGCACACAGAGTTTCACAGCCATCTCAGACCAGTCTGACTCCTCACCCTGTCTAGGTAGGATAGTTTTCCTTTTTCTGCAATTGTTGTCAGTTTCTATCTTTCTCCTTGAACTTCGAAAGGGCTCCTACATTCTCTCTAGACACTGGTGTCACTCCTGTAAGATTATCCTGGGTTTTATCTCTTATATCTTGGGTAGATGGCAAAATGGGTGGACCTTACCCAGAAAAAGTCCTGGACTCCCTCACAAGTTGAAGTTGCCCAGGGAATGTTCTGATGCACAATGATGGTGTCATCTCGTGGCACTCTGCCAATTCCACCTTGGCAGGTCACAAGTTTTCCTTCCTTCTGCCTTTGGGAAGTGTACCAGATACTTCCATAGATTGTAATATTCTTATGGTTCCTTTTCTTGTGCGTATTGATAACGTATCCTCACAATTGCTGCTTATTTATGATCTCTGCCCGCACCATACCATGAAATCTATATTTCCTAACACTACTAATGTGATATGCACTCGTAAGGTGAAACAGTGAGGCCCGGGCCGCCCAAGCGGAATGTGGGCACTTACCTGCTCCACCACAGGGCCGGCCCTGAATTGTACTTTTGGACCAACCTTTTGCCTGAACTTGGGAAGACGTGGGCCTGTTTGGATTATTCGTGAAGGTGATTAGTAATAACATCATGGACGGTAACATTTTCCGTTCGTTCATGGGTTTAGGACTGATCATGTTCTCTTCGTAGTATTCCTCTTCACCTATTTGGAATGGTCTGCCTTTCTGTAGCATCTGTAAGCATTTGGAGGTGATTTTCCATCCTTGGAAGTTCACCTTCTGTAAACTCTTTCCGCCCCCAAAGCTTTATGACATCATTCTGGACCCCTTTTTGGATTTTTGATTTGAGGTGAATTTATAGCCATGACCCTGCATTAGAACGTACTATAACTTCCAGATTCACGTCCTCATTGCTTTAGACTTCTGTGTAGCTTACATCATCTTCACCAGTGTAAGACTAATCACAGGCCCTCACCACACACTTGTGCCTAATCTTCTCTTTCACCCTCCGTCACCGCCCCTCTTTGCCTCTGGGAGCCCGCATACAAATGTTCAGTGCCACCTGTTGGTTAGTGCTTGCTTTTTCTTCGCCTTGTAAGTGAGATTCTATGGTATTTGAATTTCTCACTGGGGCTTGTTACACTTCCCCTAAAACCCTCACAGCCATTCTGGTGGTCACAAATGGCTGGATTGCATCATTTGTTCCGGCTGAGTGGTATACCATTGTGTGGCTATAGCCCATCTTCCTTCTCCAATCATCCCTTGCTGGACACCAGGGTGCTTTCCAAGTCTTGGATATCCGGAGTAAGACTGTGGTGAACACAGCCATGCACATGTCTTTATGCAGTAGTCTTTCTGACTGTTTTGGATAAGCAAGCGGCAGATTAATAGCTGGGTCATACGGGACATGGATACTTAAACTTCTGAGGCAGTTCCACACCTTTGGCATCGTGGCTGCACCGGGTTACACTCCCACCAGCAGTGCAGGAGGCTTCCCTTCTCTCCACCTCCTCTCTGACACTTGTTATTTCCTGTCTGCTTCCTTCTAGCCATGCTGACCACAGTGAGCTGCCATGGCCTTGCAGTTTGGATTTGCATTTTCCTGAGACTTCATGATGGTGAACAAGTTTTCATGCACCTACTGGCCCTCTTTCTGTCTTCTTCGGAGAAATCTCTGCTTCCATCTTTTGACCAGGTTTTCATTGGCTTGTTTTTTTTCTTGTGGAGACGTGCGAGTTGATTGTATCTTTGGGCTTTTCACCCCTTGTCCGATGTGTGGTTTGCAAACATCCTCTCCCAATCGTTGTGGTGTCTTAGTATTCAGTTGATGGTTTCCTTGAGTGGGCAGAAGTGTGTGCGTTTGATGTGGTCCCGTTTGTTTCTTGTTTCCTTTGTTGCCCTTGCCCAGTCAGACATGCTTCTTCCAAATAGGCGGCTCAGACAGATGGCAAAGAGCACTCTGCCTAGGTCTTCTCCTACAAGGTTCACGGTTTCAAGTCTGCCATTCAAGGCTTTAATCCATTTCAGGTGGTGTGTGTGCCAGGTGTAACATCATGGTGTACTCTCGTTGTGTTCCATGTGGCTGTGCAGGCTTCCCAGCACCGTTTATTGTAGAGACTCTCCTTCCTCCGCTGTCTCCACTTGGCTCCCTGGTCCAAAATGGGCTGTCCATGTAAGTTTGAGTTGGGCTCTGGGCTCTCAATTGTTTTGCATGGGTCTTCATGCCTGTTTTGGGGCCCAGACTGTGCCGTTTCGGTACCTAGCGCTTCGTCCTCTATGTTGAAATCAGAAATTGTGACACGTGCTGCTTTGTTCGTTTTCCTGAGGATTCCTTTGCCTAGTCAGGGTCTCGTGTTGCTGGCTAGAAACTTTAGGATTCTCTCTTCTTCTCTGTGGCAAATACTGCTGCAACTTTGACTGGGATTGCATGGAATCCAGAGATTCCTTGCTGCGGTATGAACCTTTCAAGTGTGTTAATCCTTCCATTCCTCGATCCCTCGATATCTTTTTTTTTCTTGTGTCTTCTTGAGTTTCTTTCCCCAAAGGTTTGCTAGTTTTTGAATTAACATAGAATTCACCTGTTTTGCTAAGGTTATTCACAGAGATCCTATTCTTCGTAATGGCAAGCTCCTGTTTTTTTGTTTTTTTTTTCCTTAGCTTCAGTTTTTCTGTTCTTTGCAACTTTTAATTGGTTTTGTTTTGGCACAAGTGCATTGCTGTGCTCACATCTGCTGGCAATGCTCCTGTATTTGCTGTGGAAGTCTGGCCCTGTCCAACGTCCCTTCCCATCTGCCTCTACTCTACCTCGGACGCCTGCACCAGAACAACTGAAGCAGTGGTGAGGGGGCCCAAACCGAGGATTCCACCCAGCCCATACTGGGCCACAGACCCAGAAGGTGCGGACCTCACCACTGCACCACCGGCCGGCCACTTACATGTTCAGTGGCAACGTGCAGTTGAGTGCAATGGGAGTTAAATATACTAGTGAGCCCAACTCTAGCACTGTGTAGATGAGGCTAGGTTGTTTTTCGGGTCCATTGTGATGTCAGAGGATTTGTCATAATTGTGTCTCTGAGGTCCAGCATGCTTCCTGGATACAGGTTTCAGAGCCTGCTTGGAGCAGTCTCATAACTCACCCTTCCCAGTTAGCCCATGCTTGACCTTCGCTGCCGTTTTTTGGCTTGTGAATTTCTCTGACTTTCAAACGTTCCAGCAGAGTCTGTCTAAAGACGGACATCATCTTTCATTGTGGATAATTCAGGTGTGATTTCTGTTCACCTTCCATTTTCTGGGTCCTCTTTTTCTTTTCCATAGTATACTCGTCATGGTCTTTCTCAGCTATCTCCCTTAGACATGCTTATCAGTCCGTTCTCCTTCATTCCAAGGGATTAGTTTGTATTTCTTTAATCGCTGTATGTTCTCTAGGGTGAGGTGTGAGTGCTTTCGTGACTCTTGGTTGTTGTCCTTGAATTTGCACCGGTCACTTGTAGGACTCTTGGCTACCCTAGCCTAGGTCAAACTAAGCACTGAGAACACGTGGTCATGTGGGTTGGTTTGACATCCTGAGATCAGAAACTCCAAATTCGAGGTGGTCCTGGCAACCCCCTTCACGGACACAATGTTTCCAAGACAACTTAGACAAATCGGATGAATTCCACTCTCCAGGAAAGATATTTTTCTGTCTCTTTTCCGGATTTGGGAAGTTTCGAACTTGACCCCTGATCCTTGAACGTTCCCCTAGATTCCGTCCAGATACGGGCTTACTTACTTTTTATAGGGTGTGCCATTTGTTTGCCCTACATCCTCTACCCTGGCCTGTTTATTTTTCTTGAAACACAACTGTAAAGTTCTAATTTTCGTGCAACTTCCTTACATATGGTGTCAAAACACATAATCAATAATCCTTCTACGGCAAGAGGTAGGGGGAGAGAATTTCGATGGAGGCAAACAGAGCACACTAGCCTGGGAGGGCAGCCTTCACGAAGGAACGAAGCCCTGTGGAAGAGGGTGCTTTTCAGCACCCTTGTAGAGCACTTCCAAACAAAGAGACATACCCCAAGCGTGACAGGGCTCCATTCCTTCAAGGCTTCCAAGACATCTCTTGGGACACATTACCATGTGCCCAGTGGGCCCACGTGACACCAGAGCTTCGGAAAAAGAGACTGACCTGCAAAGAATGCTATGGGCCTTGGAAAGGAGGCATCGATTCTTCTCTTCAATGTCCTCAAGACATCTTTCTTGACTTTGCATTATGCTTAAGGCACAAGGGCACTGTAGGTGTGATGAACGCCAAGTCCGGCCACTTGTTTCCAATGAAGTTGCAAGCTTGAATCAGCATGACCTCCCCATAGACTTGAATAGATGACAATGTTCTCCTCTCCGTGCCTGTCCCTCTATTCTCACTTGTGGCCTAGGGTTCCTTTCTTATCCCTTGCATCAGACTCTGTTTTATCTCTTCTAGTTTCTGTGCCTGCTTTCTGTTTGCCAAACCTGTTTCTGGGTATCTGTCCCTTTAATAGCCTAGCCTAGGCCAATCCTCAGACTGTAACCATGCGGCCACCCTGGGGGACATGTTCACCGTGATGTCATAAGCGACCTCAAAATTCGAAGTTGTCCTGACAACCTCCGTGCACACAGAGTTTCACAGCCATCTCAGACCAGTCTGACTCCTCACCCTGTCTAGGTAGGATAGTTTTCCTTTTTCTGCAATTGTTGTCAGTTTCTATCTTTCTCCTTGAACTTCGAAAGGGCTCCTACATTCTCTCTAGACACTGGTGTCACTCCTGTAAGATTATCCTGGGTTTTATCTCTTATATCTTGGGTAGATGGCAAAATGGGTGGACCTTACCCAGAAAAAGTCCTGGACTCCCTCACAAGTTGAAGTTGCCCAGGGAATGTTCTGATGCACAATGATGGTGTCATCTCGTGGCACTCTGCCAATTCCACCTTGGCAGGTCACAAGTTTTCCTTCCTTCTGCCTTTGGGAAGTGTACCAGATACTTCCATAGATTGTAATATTCTTATGGTTCCTTTTCTTGTGCGTATTGATAACGTATCCTCACAATTGCTGCTTATTTATGATCTCTGCCCGCACCATACCATGAAATCTATATTTCCTAACACTACTAATGTGATATGCACTCGTAAGGTGAAACAGTGAGGCCCGGGCCGCCCAAGCGGAATGTGGGCACTTACCTGCTCCACCACAGGGCCGGCCCTGAATTGTACTTTTGGACCAACCTTTTGCCTGAACTTGGGAAGACGTGGGCCTGTTTGGATTATTCGTGAAGGTGATTAGTAATAACATCATGGACGGTAACATTTTCCGTTCGTTCATGGGTTTAGGACTGATCATGTTCTCTTCGTAGTATTCCTCTTCACCTATTTGGAATGGTCTGCCTTTCTGTAGCATCTGTAAGCATTTGGAGGTGATTTTCCATCCTTGGAAGTTCACCTTCTGTAAACTCTTTCCGCCCCCAAAGCTTTATGACATCATTCTGGACCCCTTTTTGGATTTTTGATTTGAGGTGAATTTATAGCCATGACCCTGCATTAGAACGTACTATAACTTCCAGATTCACATCCTCATTGCTTTAGACTTCTGTGTAGCTTACATCATCTTCACCAGTGTAAGACTAATCACAGGCCCTCACCACACACTTGTGCCTAATCTTCTCTTTCACCCTCCGTCACCGCCCCTCTTTGCCTCTGGGAGCCCGCATACAAATGTTCAGTGCCACCTGTTGGTTAGTGCTTGCTTTTTCTTCGCCTTGTAAGTGAGATTCTATGGTATTTGAATTTCTCACTGGGGCTTGTTACACTTCCCCTAAAACCCTCACAGCCAATCTGGTGGTCACAAATGGCTGGATTGCATCATTTGTTCCGGCTGAGTGGTATACCATTGTGTGGCTATAGCCCATCTTCCTTCTCCAATCATCCCTTGCTGGACACCAGGGTGCTTTCCAAGTCTTGGATATCAGGAGTAAGACTGTGGTGAACACAGCCATGCACATGTCTTTATGCGGTAGTCTTTCTGACTGTTTTGGATAAGCAAGCGGCAGATTAATAGCTGGGTCATACGGGACATGGATACTTAAACTTCTGAGGCAGTTCCACACCTTTGGCATCGTGGCTGCACTGGGTTACACTCCCACCAGCAGTGCAGGAGGCTTCCCTTCTCTCCACCTCCTCTCTGACACTTGTTATTTCCTGTCTGCTTCCTTCTAGCCATGCTGACCACAGTGAGCTGCCATGGCCTTGCAGTTTGGATTTGCATTTTCCTGAGACTTCATGATGGTGAACAAGTTTTCATGCACCTACTGGCCCTCTTTCTGTCTTCTTCGGAGAAATCTCTGCTTCCATCTTTTGACCAGGTTTTCATTGGCTTGTTTTTTTTCTTGTGGAGACGTGCGAGTTGATTGTATCTTTGGGCTTTTCACCCCTTGTCCGATGTGTGGTTTGCAAACATCCTCTCCCAATCGTTGTGGTGTCTTAGTATTCAGTTGATGGTTTCCTTGAGTGGGCAGAAGTGTGTGCGTTTGATGTGGTCCCGTTTGTTTCTTGTTTCCTTTGTTGCCCTTGCCCAGTCAGACATGCTTCTTCCAAATAGGCGGCTCAGACAGATGGCAAAGAGCACTCTGCCTAGGTCTTCTCCTACAAGGTTCACGGTTTCAAGTCTGCCATTCAAGGCTTTAATCCATTTCAGGTGGTGTGTGTGCCAGGTGTAACATCATGGTGTACTCTCGTTGTGTTCCATGTGGCTGTGCAGGCTTCCCAGCACCGTTTATTGTAGAGACTCTCCTTCCTCCGCTGTCTCCACTTGGCTCCCTGGTCCAAAATGGGCTGTCCATGTAAGTTTGAGTTGGGCTCTGGGCTCTCAATTGTTTTGCATGGGTCTTCATGCCTGTTTTGGGGCCCAGACTGTGCCGTTTCGGTACCTAGCGCTTCGTCCTCTATGTTGAAATCAGAAATTGTGACACGTGCTGCTTTGTTCGTTTTCCTGAGGATTCCTTTGCCTAGTCAGGGTCTCGTGTTGCTGGCTAGAAACTTTAGGATTCTCTCTTCTTCTCTGTGGCAAATACTGCTGCAACTTTGACTGGGATTGCATGGAATCCAGAGATTCCTTACTGCGGTATGAACCTTTCAAGTGTGTTAATCCTTCCATTCCTCGATCCCTCGATATCTTTTTTTTTCTTGTGTCTTCTTGAGTTTCTTTCCCCAAAGGTTTGCTAGTTTTTGAATTAACATAGAATTCACCTGTTTTGCTAAGGTTATTCACAGAGATCCTATTCTTCGTAATGGCAAGCTCCTGTTTTTTTGTTTTTTTTTCCTTAGCTTCAGTTTTTCTGTTCTTTGCAACTTTTAATTGGTTTTGTTTTGGCACAAGTGCATTGCTGTGCTCACATCTGCTGGCAATGCTCCTGTATTTGCTGTGGAAGTCTGGCCCTGTCCAACGTCCCTTCCCATCTGCCTCTACTCTACCTCGGACGCCTGCACCAGAACAACTGAAGCAGTGGTGAGGGGGCCCAAACCGAGGATTCCACCCAGCCCATACTGGGCCACAGACCCAGAAGGTGCGGACCTCACCACTGCACCACCGGCCGGCCACTTACATGTTCAGTGGCAACGTGCAGTTGAGTGCAATGGGAGTTAAATATACTAGTGAGCCCAACTCTAGCACTGTGTAGATGAGGCTAGGTTGTTTTTCGGGTCCATTGTGATGTCAGAGGATTTGTCATAATTGTGTCTCTGAGGTCCAGCATGCTTCCTGGATACAGGTTTCAGAGCCTGCTTGGAGCAGTCTCATAACTCACCCTTCCCAGTTAGCCCATGCTTGACCTTCGCTGCCGTTTTTTGGCTTGTGAATTTCTCTGACTTTCAAACGTTCCAGCAGAGTCTGTCTAAAGACGGACATCATCTTTCATTGTGGATAATTCAGGTGTGATTTCTGTTCACCTTCCATTTTCTGGGTCCTCTTTTTCTTTTCCATAGTATACTCGTCATGGTCTTTCTCAGCTATCTCCCTTAGACATGCTTATCAGTCCGTTCTCCTTCATTCCAAGGGATTAGTTTGTATTTCTTTAATCGCTGTATGTTCTCTAGGGTGAGGTGTGAGTGCTTTCGTGACTCTTGGTTGTTGTCCTTGAATTTGCACCGGTCACTTGTAGGACTCTTGGCTACCCTAGCCTAGGTCAAACTAAGCACTGAGAACACGTGGTCATGTGGGTTGGTTTGACATCCTGAGATCAGAAACTCCAAATTCGAGGTGGTCCTGGCAACCCCCTTCACGGACACAATGTTTCCAAGACAACTTAGACAAATCGGATGAATTCCACTCTCCAGGAAAGATATTTTTCTGTCTCTTTTCCGGATTTGGGAAGTTTCGAACTTGACCCCTGATCCTTGAACGTTCCCCTAGATTCCGTCCAGATACGGGCTTACTTAATTTTTATAGGGTGTGCCATTTGTTTGCCCTACATCCTCTACCCTGGCCTGTTTATTTTTCTTGAAACACAACTGTAAAGTTCTAATTTTCGTGCAACTTCCTTACATATGGTGTCAAAACACATAATCAATAATCCTTCTACGGCAAGAGGTAGGGGGAGAGAATTTCGATGGAGGCAAACAGAGCACACTAGCCTGGGAGGGCAGCCTTCACGAAGGAACGAAGCCCTGTGGAAGAGGGTGCTTTTCAGCACCCTTGTAGAGCACTTCCAAACAAAGAGACATACCCCAAGCGTGACAGGGCTCCATTCCTTCAAGGCTTCCAAGACATCTCTTGGGACACATTACCATGTGCCCAGTGGGCCCACGTGACACCAGAGCTTCGGAAAAAGAGACTGACCTGCAAAGAATGCTATGGGCCTTGGAAAGGAGGCATCGATTCTTCTCTTCAATGTCCTCAAGACATCTTTCTTGACTTTGCATTATGCTTAAGGCACAAGGGCACTGTAGGTGTGATGAACGCCAAGTCCGGCCACTTGTTTCCAATGAAGTTGCAAGCTTGAATCAGCATGACCTCCCCATAGACTTGAATAGATGACAATGTTCTCCTCTCCGTGCCTGTCCCTCTATTCTCACTTGTGGCCTAGGGTTCCTTTCTTATCCCTTGCATCAGACTCTGTTTTATCTCTTCTAGTTTCTGTGCCTGCTTTCTGTTTGCCAAACCTGTTTCTGGGTATCTGTCCCTTTAATAGCCTAGCCTAGGCCAATCCTCAGACTGTAACCATGCGGCCACCCTGGGGGACATGTTCACCGTGATGTCATAAGCGACCTCAAAATTCGAAGTTGTCCTGACAACCTCCGTGCACACAGAGTTTCACAGCCATCTCAGACCAGTCTGACTCCTCACCCTGTCTAGGTAGGATAGTTTTCCTTTTTCTGCAATTGTTGTCAGTTTCTATCTTTCTCCTTGAACTTCGAAAGGGCTCCTACATTCTCTCTAGACACTGGTGTCACTCCTGTAAGATTATCCTGGGTTTTATCTCTTATATCTTGGGTAGATGGCAAAATGGGTGGACCTTACCCAGAAAAAGTCCTGGACTCCCTCACAAGTTGAAGTTGCCCAGGGAATGTTCTGATGCACAATGATGGTGTCATCTCGTGGCACTCTGCCAATTCCACCTTGGCAGGTCACAAGTTTTCCTTCCTTCTGCCTTTGGGAAGTGTACCAGATACTTCCATAGATTGTAATATTCTTATGGTTCCTTTTCTTGTGCGTATTGATAACGTATCCTCACAATTGCTGCTTATTTATGATCTCTGCCCGCACCATACCATGAAATCTATATTTCCTAACACTACTAATGTGATATGCACTCGTAAGGTGAAACAGTGAGGCCCGGGCCGCCCAAGCGGAATGTGGGCACTTACCTGCTCCACCACAGGGCCGGCCCTGAATTGTACTTTTGGACCAACCTTTTGCCTGAACTTGGGAAGACGTGGGCCTGTTTGGATTATTCGTGAAGGTGATTAGTAATAACATCATGGACGGTAACATTTTCCGTTCGTTCATGGGTTTAGGACTGATCATGTTCTCTTCGTAGTATTCCTCTTCACCTATTTGGAATGGTCTGCCTTTCTGTAGCATCTGTAAGCATTTGGAGGTGATTTTCCATCCTTGGAAGTTCACCTTCTGTAAACTCTTTCCGCCCCCAAAGCTTTATGACATCATTCTGGACCCCTTTTTGGATTTTTGATTTGAGGTGAATTTATAGCCATGACCCTGCATTAGAACGTACTATAACTTCCAGATTCACATCCTCATTGCTTTAGACTTCTGTGTAGCTTACATCATCTTCACCAGTGTAAGACTAATCACAGGCCCTCACCACACACTTGTGCCTAATCTTCTCTTTCACCCTCCGTCACCGCCCCTCTTTGCCTCTGGGAGCCCGCATACAAATGTTCAGTGCCACCTGTTGGTTAGTGCTTGCTTTTTCTTCGCCTTGTAAGTGAGATTCTATGGTATTTGAATTTCTCACTGGGGCTTGTTACACTTCCCCTAAAACCCTCACAGCCATTCTGGTGGTCACAAATGGCTGGATTGC
The DNA here is from genome assembly GCF_041296235.1 of Equus asinus. Classification (NCBI taxonomy): domain Eukaryota; kingdom Metazoa; phylum Chordata; class Mammalia; order Perissodactyla; family Equidae; genus Equus; species Equus asinus. The sequence continues at coordinate 5,114,338 of NC_091810.1, forward strand.
ATCATTTGTTCCGGCTGAGTGGTATACCATTGTGTGGCTATAGCCCATCTTCCTTCTCCAATCATCCCTTGCTGGACACCAGGGTGCTTTCCAAGTCTTGGATATCAGGAGTAAGACTGTGGTGAACACAGCCATGCACATGTCTTTATGCGGTAGTCTTTCTGACTGTTTTGGATAAGCAAGCGGCAGATTAATAGCTGGGTCATACGGGACATGGATACTTAAACTTCTGAGGCAGTTCCACACCTTTGGCATCGTGGCTGCACCGGGTTACACTCCCACCAGCAGTGCAGGAGGCTTCCCTTCTCTCCACCTCCTCTCTGACACTTGTTATTTCCTGTCTGCTTCCTTCTAGCCATGCTGACCACAGTGAGCTGCCATGGCCTTGCAGTTTGGATTTGCATTTTCCTGAGACTTCATGATGGTGAACAAGTTTTCATGCACCTACTGGCCCTCTTTCTGTCTTCTTCGGAGAAATCTCTGCTTCCATCTTTTGACCAGGTTTTCATTGGCTTGTTTTTTTTCTTGTGGAGACGTGCGAGTTGATTGTATCTTTGGGCTTTTCACCCCTTGTCCGATGTGTGGTTTGCAAACATCCTCTCCCAATCGTTGTGGTGTCTTAGTATTCAGTTGATGGTTTCCTTGAGTGGGCAGAAGTGTGTGCGTTTGATGTGGTCCCGTTTGTTTCTTGTTTCCTTTGTTGCCCTTGCCCAGTCAGACATGCTTCTTCCAAATAGGCGGCTCAGACAGATGGCAAAGAGCACTCTGCCTAGGTCTTCTCCTACAAGGTTCACGGTTTCAAGTCTGCCATTCAAGGCTTTAATCCATTTCAGGTGGTGTGTGTGCCAGGTGTAACATCATGGTGTACTCTCGTTGTGTTCCATGTGGCTGTGCAGGCTTCCCAGCACCGTTTATTGTAGAGACTCTCCTTCCTCCGCTGTCTCCACTTGGCTCCCTGGTCCAAAATGGGCTGTCCATGTAAGTTTGAGTTGGGCTCTGGGCTCTCAATTGTTTTGCATGGGTCTTCATGCCTGTTTTGGGGCCCAGACTGTGCCGTTTCGGTACCTAGCGCTTCGTCCTCTATGTTGAAATCAGAAATTGTGACACGTGCTGCTTTGTTCGTTTTCCTGAGGATTCCTTTGCCTAGTCAGGGTCTCGTGTTGCTGGCTAGAAACTTTAGGATTCTCTCTTCTTCTCTGTGGCAAATACTGCTGCAACTTTGACTGGGATTGCATGGAATCCAGAGATTCCTTACTGCGGTATGAACCTTTCAAGTGTGTTAATCCTTCCATTCCTAGATCCCTCGATATCTTTTTTTTTCTTGTGTCTTCTTGAGTTTCTTTCCCCAAAGGTTTGCTAGTTTTTGAATTAACATAGAATTCACCTGTTTTGCTAAGGTTATTCACAGAGATCCTATTCTTCGTAATGGCAAGCTCCTGTTTTTTTGTTTTTTTTTTCCTTAGCTTCAGTTTTTCTGTTCTTTGCAACTTTTAATTGGTTTTGTTTTGGCACAAGTGCATTGCTGTGCTCACATCTGCTGGCAATGCTCCTGTATTTGCTGTGGAAGTCTGGCCCTGTCCAACGTCCCTTCCCATCTGCCTCTACTCTACCTCGGACGCCTGCACCAGAACAACTGAAGCAGTGGTGAGGGGGCCCAAACCGAGGATTCCACCCAGCCCATACTGGGCCACAGACCCAGAAGGTGCGGACCTCACCACTGCACCACCGGCCGGCCACTTACATGTTCAGTGGCAACGTGCAGTTGAGTGCAATGGGAGTTAAATATACTAGTGAGCCCAACTCTAGCACTGTGTAGATGAGGCTAGGTTGTTTTTCGGGTCCATTGTGATGTCAGAGGATTTGTCATAATTGTGTCTCTGAGGTCCAGCATGCTTCCTGGATACAGGTTTCAGAGCCTGCTTGGAGCAGTCTCATAACTCACCCTTCCCAGTTAGCCCATGCTTGACCTTCGCTGCCGTTTTTTGGCTTGTGAATTTCTCTGACTTTCAAACGTTCCAGCAGAGTCTGTCTAAAGACGGACATCATCTTTCATTGTGGATAATTCAGGTGTGATTTCTGTTCACCTTCCATTTTCTGGGTCCTCTTTTTCTTTTCCATAGTATACTCGTCATGGTCTTTCTCAGCTATCTCCCTTAGACATGCTTATCAGTCCGTTCTCCTTCATTCCAAGGGATTAGTTTGTATTTCTTTAATCGCTGTATGTTCTCTAGGGTGAGGTGTGAGTGCTTTCGTGACTCTTGGTTGTTGTCCTTGAATTTGCACCGGTCACTTGTAGGACTCTTGGCTACCCTAGCCTAGGTCAAACTAAGCACTGAGAACACGTGGTCATGTGGGTTGGTTTGACATCCTGAGATCAGAAACTCCAAATTCGAGGTGGTCCTGGCAACCCCCTTCACGGACACAATGTTTCCAAGACAACTTAGACAAATCGGATGAATTCCACTCTCCAGGAAAGATATTTTTCTGTCTCTTTTCCGGATTTGGGAAGTTTCGAACTTGACCCCTGATCCTTGAACGTTCCCCTAGATTCCGTCCAGATACGGGCTTACTTAATTTTTATAGGGTGTGCCATTTGTTTGCCCTACATCCTCTACCCTGGCCTGTTTATTTTTCTTGAAACACAACTGTAAAGTTCTAATTTTCGTGCAACTTCCTTACATATGGTGTCAAAACACATAATCAATAATCCTTCTACGGCAAGAGGTAGGGGGAGAGAATTTCGATGGAGGCAAACAGAGCACACTAGCCTGGGAGGGCAGCCTTCACGAAGGAACGAAGCCCTGTGGAAGAGGGTGCTTTTCAGCACCCTTGTAGAGCACTTCCAAACAAAGAGACATACCCCAAGCGTGACAGGGCTCCATTCCTTCAAGGCTTCCAAGACATCTCTTGGGACACATTACCATGTGCCCAGTGGGCCCACGTGACACCAGAGCTTCGGAAAAAGAGACTGACCTGCAAAGAATGCTATGGGCCTTGGAAAGGAGGCATCGATTCTTCTCTTCAATGTCCTCAAGACATCTTTCTTGACTTTGCATTATGCTTAAGGCACAAGGGCACTGTAGGTGTGATGAACCCCAAGTCCGGCCACTTGTTTCCAATGAAGTTGCAAGCTTGAATCAGCATGACCTCCCCATAGACTTGAATAGATGACAATGTTCTCCTCTCCGTGCCTGTCCCTCTATTCTCACTTGTGGCCTAGGGTTCCTTTCTTATCCCTTGCATCAGACTCTGTTTTATCTCTTCTAGTTTCTGTGCCTGCTTTCTGTTTGCCAAACCTGTTTCTGGGTATCTGTCCCTTTAATAGCCTAGCCTAGGCCAATCCTCAGACTGTAACCATGCGGCCACCCTGGGGGACATGTTCACCGTGATGTCATAAGCGACCTCAAAATTCGAAGTTGTCCTGACAACCTCCGTGCACACAGAGTTTCACAGCCATCTCAGACCAGTCTGACTCCTCACCCTGTCTAGGTAGGATAGTTTTCCTTTTTCTGCAATTGTTGTCAGTTTCTATCTTTCTCCTTGAACTTCGAAAGGGCTCCTACATTCTCTCTAGACACTGGTGTCACTCCTGTAAGATTATCCTGGGTTTTATCTCTTATATCTTGGGTAGATGGCAAAATGGGTGGACCTTACCCAGAAAAAGTCCTGGACTCCCTCACAAGTTGAAGTTGCCCAGGGAATGTTCTGATGCACAATGATGGTGTCATCTCGTGGCACTCTGCCAATTCCACCTTGGCAGGTCACAAGTTTTCCTTCCTTCTGCCTTTGGGAAGTGTACCAGATACTTCCATAGATTGTAATATTCTTATGGTTCCTTTTCTTGTGCGTATTGATAACGTATCCTCACAATTGCTGCTTATTTATGATCTCTGCCCGCACCATACCATGAAATCTATATTTCCTAACACTACTAATGTGATATGCACTCGTAAGGTGAAACAGTGAGGCCCGGGCCGCCCAAGCGGAATGTGGGCACTTACCTGCTCCACCACAGGGCCGGCCCTGAATTGTACTTTTGGACCAACCTTTTGCCTGAACTTGGGAAGACGTGGGCCTGTTTGGATTATTCGTGAAGGTGATTAGTAATAACATCATGGACGGTAACATTTTCCGTTCGTTCATGGGTTTAGGACTGATCATGTTCTCTTCGTAGTATTCCTCTTCACCTATTTGGAATGGTCTGCCTTTCTGTAGCATCTGTAAGCATTTGGAGGTGATTTTCCATCCTTGGAAGTTCACCTTCTGTAAACTCTTTCCGCCCCCAAAGCTTTATGACATCATTCTGGACCCCTTTTTGGATTTTTGATTTGAGGTGAATTTATAGCCATGACCCTGCATTAGAACGTACTATAACTTCCAGATTCACATCCTCATTGCTTTAGACTTCTGTGTAGCTTACATCATCTTCACCAGTGTAAGACTAATCACAGGCCCTCACCACACACTTGTGCCTAATCTTCTCTTTCACCCTCCGTCACCGCCCCTCTTTGCCTCTGGGAGCCCGCATACAAATGTTCAGTGCCACCTGTTGGTTAGTGCTTGCTTTTTCTTCGCCTTGTAAGTGAGATTCTATGGTATTTGAATTTCTCACTGGGGCTTGTTACACTTCCCCTAAAACCCTCACAGCCATTCTGGTGGTCACAAATGGCTGGATTGCATCATTTGTTCCGGCTGAGTGGTATACCATTGTGTGGCTATAGCCCATCTTCCTTCTCCAATCATCCCTTGCTGGACACCAGGGTGCTTTCCAAGTCTTGGATATCAGGAGTAAGACTGTGGTGAACACAGCCATGCACATGTCTTTATGCGGTAGTCTTTCTGACTGTTTTGGATAAGCAAGCGGCAGATTAATAGCTGGGTCATACGGGACATGGATACTTAAACTTCTGAGGCAGTTCCACACCTTTGGCATCGTGGCTGCACCGGGTTACACTCCCACCAGCAGTGCAGGAGGCTTCCCTTCTCTCCACCTCCTCTCTGACACTTGTTATTTCCTGTCTGCTTCCTTCTAGCCATGCTGACCACAGTGAGCTGCCATGGCCTTGCAGTTTGGATTTGCATTTTCCTGAGACTTCATGATGGTGAACAAGTTTTCATGCACCTACTGGCCCTCTTTCTGTCTTCTTCGGAGAAATCTCTGCTTCCATCTTTTGACCAGGTTTTCATTGGCTTGTTTTTTTTCTTGTGGAGACGTGCGAGTTGATTGTATCTTTGGGCTTTTCACCCCTTGTCCGATGTGTGGTTTGCAAACATCCTCTCCCAATCGTTGTGGTGTCTTAGTATTCAGTTGATGGTTTCCTTGAGTGGGCAGAAGTGTGTGCGTTTGATGTGGTCCCGTTTGTTTCTTGTTTCCTTTGTTGCCCTTGCCCAGTCAGACATGCTTCTTCCAAATAGGCGGCTCAGACAGATGGCAAAGAGCACTCTGCCTAGGTCTTCTCCTACAAGGTTCACGGTTTCAAGTCTGCCATTCAAGGCTTTAATCCATTTCAGGTGGTGTGTGTGCCAGGTGTAACATCATGGTGTACTCTCGTTGTGTTCCATGTGGCTGTGCAGGCTTCCCAGCACCGTTTATTGTAGAGACTCTCCTTCCTCCGCTGTCTCCACTTGGCTCCCTGGTCCAAAATGGGCTGTCCATGTAAGTTTGAGTTGGGCTCTGGGCTCTCAATTGTTTTGCATGGGTCTTCATGCCTGTTTTGGGGCCCAGACTGTGCCGTTTCGGTACCTAGCGCTTCGTCCTCTATGTTGAAATCAGAAATTGTGACACGTGCTGCTTTGTTCGTTTTCCTGAGGATTCCTTTGCCTAGTCAGGGTCTCGTGTTGCTGGCTAGAAACTTTAGGATTCTCTCTTCTTCTCTGTGGCAAATACTGCTGCAACTTTGACTGGGATTGCATGGAATCCAGAGATTCCTTACTGCGGTATGAACCTTTCAAGTGTGTTAATCCTTCCATTCCTCGATCCCTCGATATCTTTTTTTTTCTTGTGTCTTCTTGAGTTTCTTTCCCCAAAGGTTTGCTAGTTTTTGAATTAACATAGAATTCACCTGTTTTGCTAAGGTTATTCACAGAGATCCTATTCTTCGTAATGGCAAGCTCCTGTTTTTTTGTTTTTTTTTTCCTTAGCTTCAGTTTTTCTGTTCTTTGCAACTTTTAATTGGTTTTGTTTTGGCACAAGTGCATTGCTGTGCTCACATCTGCTGGCAATGCTCCTGTATTTGCTGTGGAAGTCTGGCCCTGTCCAACGTCCCTTCCCATCTGCCTCTACTCTACCTCGGACGCCTGCACCAGAACAACTGAAGCAGTGGTGAGGGGGCCCAAACCGAGGATTCCACCCAGCCCATACTGGGCCACAGACCCAGAAGGTGCGGACCTCACCACTGCACCACCGGCCGGCCACTTACATGTTCAGTGGCAACGTGCAGTTGAGTGCAATGGGAGTTAAATATACTAGTGAGCCCAACTCTAGCACTGTGTAGATGAGGCTAGGTTGTTTTTCGGGTCCATTGTGATGTCAGAGGATTTGTCATAATTGTGTCTCTGAGGTCCAGCATGCTTCCTGGATACAGGTTTCAGAGCCTGCTTGGAGCAGTCTCATAACTCACCCTTCCCAGTTAGCCCATGCTTGACCTTCGCTGCCGTTTTTTGGCTTGTGAATTTCTCTGACTTTCAAACGTTCCAGCAGAGTCTGTCTAAAGACGGACATCATCTTTCATTGTGGATAATTCAGGTGTGATTTCTGTTCACCTTCCATTTTCTGGGTCCTCTTTTTCTTTTCCATAGTATACTCGTCATGGTCTTTCTCAGCTATCTCCCTTAGACATGCTTATCAGTCCGTTCTCCTTCATTCCAAGGGATTAGTTTGTATTTCTTTAATCGCTGTATGTTCTCTAGGGTGAGGTGTGAGTGCTTTCGTGACTCTTGGTTGTTGTCCTTGAATTTGCACCGGTCACTTGTAGGACTCTTGGCTACCCTAGCCTAGGTCAAACTAAGCACTGAGAACACGTGGTCATGTGGGTTGGTTTGACATCCTGAGATCAGAAACTCCAAATTCGAGGTGGTCCTGGCAACCCCCTTCACGGACACAATGTTTCCAAGACAACTTAGACAAATCGGATGAATTCCACTCTCCAGGAAAGATATTTTTCTGTCTCTTTTCCGGATTTGGGAAGTTTCGAACTTGACCCCTGATCCTTGAACGTTCCCCTAGATTCCGTCCAGATACGGGCTTACTTAATTTTTATAGGGTGTGCCATTTGTTTGCCCTACATCCTCTACCCTGGCCTGTTTATTTTTCTTGAAACACAACTGTAAAGTTCTAATTTTCGTGCAACTTCCTTACATATGGTGTCAAAACACATAATCAATAATCCTTCTACGGCAAGAGGTAGGGGGAGAGAATTTCGATGGAGGCAAACAGAGCACACTAGCCTGGGAGGGCAGCCTTCACGAAGGAACGAAGCCCTGTGGAAGAGGGTGCTTTTCAGCACCCTTGTAGAGCACTTCCAAACAAAGAGACATACCCCAAGCGTGACAGGGCTCCATTCCTTCAAGGCTTCCAAGACATCTCTTGGGACACATTACCATGTGCCCAGTGGGCCCACGTGACACCAGAGCTTCGGAAAAAGAGACTGACCTGCAAAGAATGCTATGGGCCTTGGAAAGGAGGCATCGATTCTTCTCTTCAATGTCCTCAAGACATCTTTCTTGACTTTGCATTATGCTTAAGGCACAAGGGCACTGTAGGTGTGATGAACCCCAAGTCCGGCCACTTGTTTCCAATGAAGTTGCAAGCTTGAATCAGCATGACCTCCCCATAGACTTGAATAGATGACAATGTTCTCCTCTCCGTGCCTGTCCCTCTATTCTCACTTGTGGCCTAGGGTTCCTTTCTTATCCCTTGCATCAGACTCTGTTTTATCTCTTCTAGTTTCTGTGCCTGCTTTCTGTTTGCCAAACCTGTTTCTGGGTATCTGTCCCTTTAATAGCCTAGCCTAGGCCAATCCTCAGACTGTAACCATGCGGCCACCCTGGGGGACATGTTCACCGTGATGTCATAAGCGACCTCAAAATTCGAAGTTGTCCTGACAACCTCCGTGCACACAGAGTTTCACAGCCATCTCAGACCAGTCTGACTCCTCACCCTGTCTAGGTAGGATAGTTTTCCTTTTTCTGCAATTGTTGTCAGTTTCTATCTTTCTCCTTGAACTTCGAAAGGGCTCCTACATTCTCTCTAGACACTGGTGTCACTCCTGTAAGATTATCCTGGGTTTTATCTCTTATATCTTGGGTAGATGGCAAAATGGGTGGACCTTACCCAGAAAAAGTCCTGGACTCCCTCACAAGTTGAAGTTGCCCAGGGAATGTTCTGATGCACAATGATGGTGTCATCTCGTGGCACTCTGCCAATTCCACCTTGGCAGGTCACAAGTTTTCCTTCCTTCTGCCTTTGGGAAGTGTACCAGATACTTCCATAGATTGTAATATTCTTATGGTTCCTTTTCTTGTGCGTATTGATAACGTATCCTCACAATTGCTGCTTATTTATGATCTCTGCCCGCACCATACCATGAAATCTATATTTCCTAACACTACTAATGTGATATGCACTCGTAAGGTGAAACAGTGAGGCCCGGGCCGCCCAAGCGGAATGTGGGCACTTACCTGCTCCACCACAGGGCCGGCCCTGAATTGTACTTTTGGACCAACCTTTTGCCTGAACTTGGGAAGACGTGGGCCTGTTTGGATTATTCGTGAAGGTGATTAGTAATAACATCATGGACGGTAACATTTTCCGTTCGTTCATGGGTTTAGGACTGATCATGTTCTCTTCGTAGTATTCCTCTTCACCTATTTGGAATGGTCTGCCTTTCTGTAGCATCTGTAAGCATTTGGAGGTGATTTTCCATCCTTGGAAGTTCACCTTCTGTAAACTCTTTCCGCCCCCAAAGCTTTATGACATCATTCTGGACCCCTTTTTGGATTTTTGATTTGAGGTGAATTTATAGCCATGACCCTGCATTAGAACGTACTATAACTTCCAGATTCACGTCCTCATTGCTTTAGACTTCTGTGTAGCTTACATCATCTTCACCAGTGTAAGACTAATCACAGGCCCTCACCACACATTTGTGCCTAATCTTCTCTTTCACCCTCCGTCACCGCCCCTCTTTGCCTCTGGGAGCCCGCATACAAATGTTCAGTGCCACCTGTTGGTTAGTGCTTGCTTTTTCTTCGCCTTGTAAGTGAGATTCTATGGTATTTGAATTTCTCACTGGGGCTTGTTACACTTCCCCTAAAACCCTCACAGCCATTCTGGTGGTCACAAATGGCTGGATTGCATCATTTGTTCCGGCTGAGTGGTATACCATTGTGTGGCTATAGCCCATCTTCCTTCTCCAATCATCCCTTGCTGGACACCAGGGTGCTTTCCAAGTCTTGGATATCCGGAGTAAGACTGTGGTGAACACAGCCATGCACATGTCTTTATGCGGTAGTCTTTCTGACTGTTTTGGATAAGCAAGCGGCAGATTAATAGCTGGGTCATACGGGACATGGATACTTAAACTTCTGAGGCAGTTCCACACCTTTGGCATCGTGGCTGCACCGGGTTACACTCCCACCAGCAGTGCAGGAGGCTTCCCTTCTCTCCACCTCCTCTCTGACACTTGTTATTTCCTGTCTGCTTCCTTCTAGCAATGCTGACCACAGTGAGCTGCCATGGCCTTGCAGTTTGGATTTGCATTTTCCTGAGACTTCATGATGGTGAACAAGTTTTCATGCACCTACTGGCCCTCTTTCTGTCTTCTTCGGAGAAATCTCTGCTTCCATCTTTTGACCAGGTTTTCATTGGCTTGTTTTTTTTCTTGTGGAGACGTGCGAGTTGATTGTATCTTTGGGCTTTTCACCCCTTGTCCGATGTGTGGTTTGCAAACATCCTCTCCCAATCGTTGTGGTGTCTTAGTATTCAGTTGATGGTTTCCTTGAGTGGGCAGAAGTGTGTGCATTTGATGTGGTCCCGTTTGTTTCTTGTTTCCTTTGTTGCCCTTGCCCAGTCAGACATGCTTCTTCCAAATAGGCGGCTCAGACAGATGGCAAAGAGCACTCTGCCTAGGTCTTCTCCTACAAGGTTCACGGTTTCAAGTCTGCCATTCAAGGCTTTAATCCATTTCAGGTGGTGTGTGTGCCAGGTGTAACATCATGGTGTACTCTCGTTGTGTTCCATGTGGCTGTGCAGGCTTCCCAGCACCGTTTATTGTAGAGACTCTCCTTCCTCCGCTGTCTCCACTTGGCTCCCTGGTCCAAAATGGGCTGTCCATGTAAGTTTGAGTTGGGCTCTGGGCTCTCAATTGTTTTGCATGGGTCTTCATGCCTGTTTTGGGGCCCAGACTGTGCCGTTTCGGTACCTAGCGCTTCGTCCTCTATGTTGAAATCAGAAATTGTGACACGTGCTGCTTTGTTCGTTTTCCTGAGGATTCCTTTGCCTAGTCAGGGTCTCGTGTTGCTGGCTAGAAACTTTAGGATTCTCTCTTCTTCTCTGTGGCAAATACTGCTGCAACTTTGACTGGGATTGCATGGAATCCAGAGATTCCTTGCTGCGGTATGAACCTTTCAAGTGTGTTAATCCTTCCATTCCTCGATCCCTCGATATCTTTTTTTTTCTTGTGTCTTCTTGAGTTTCTTTCCCCAAAGGTTTGCTAGTTTTTGAATTAACATAGAATTCACCTGTTTTGCTAAGGTTATTCACAGAGATCCTATTCTTCGTAATGGCAAGCTCCTGTTTTTTTGTTTTTTTTTTCCTTAGCTTCAGTTTTTCTGTTCTTTGCAACTTTTAATTGGTTTTGTTTTGGCACAAGTGCATTGCTGTGCTCACATCTGCTGGCAATGCTCCTGTATTTGCTGTGGAAGTCTGGCCCTGTCCAACGTCCCTTCCCATCTGCCTCTACTCTACCTCGGACGCCTGCACCAGAACAACTGAAGCAGTGGTGAGGAGGCCCAAACCGAGGATTCCACCCAGCCCATACTGGGCCACAGACCCAGAAGGTGCGGACCTCACCACTGCACCACCGGCCGGCCACTTACATGTTCAGTGGCAACGTGCAGTTGAGTGCAATGGGAGTTAAATATACTAGTGAGCCCAACTCTAGCACTGTGTAGATGAGGCTAGGTTGTTTTTCGGGTCCATTGTGATGTCAGAGGATTTGTCATAATTGTGTCTCTGAGGTCCAGCATGCTTCCTGGATACAGGTTTCAGAGCCTGCTTGGAGCAGTCTCATAACTCACCCTTCCCAGTTAGCCCATGCTTGACCTTCGCTGCCGTTTTTTGGCTTGTGAATTTCTCTGACTTTCAAACGTTCCAGCAGAGTCTGTCTAAAGACGGACATCATCTTTCATTGTGGATAATTCAGGTGTGATTTCTGTTCACCTTCCATTTTCTGGGTCCTCTTTTTCTTTTCCATAGTATACTCGTCATGGTCTTTCTCAGCTATCTCCCTTAGACATGCTTATCAGTCCGTTCTCCTTCATTCCAAGGGATTAGTTTGTATTTCTTTAATCGCTGTATGTTCTCTAGGGTGAGGTGTGAGTGCTTTCGTGACTCTTGGTTGTTGTCCTTGAATTTGCACCGGTCACTTGTAGGACTCTTGGCTACCCTAGCCTAGGTCAAACTAAGCACTGAGAACACGTGGTCATGTGGGTTGGTTTGACATCCTGAGATCAGAAACTCCAAATTCGAGGTGGTCCTGGCAACCCCCTTCACGGACACAATGTTTCCAAGACAACTTAGACAAATCGGATGAATTCCACTCTCCAGGAAAGATATTTTTCTGTCTCTTTTCCGGATTTGGGAAGTTTCGAACTTGACCCCTGATCCTTGAACGTTCCCCTAGATTCCGTCCAGATACGGGCTTACTTAATTTTTATAGGGTGTGCCATTTGTTTGCCCTACATCCTCTACCCTGGCCTGTTTATTTTTCTTGAAACACAACTGTAAAGTTCTAATTTTCGTGCAACTTCCTTACATATGGTGTCAAAACACATAATCAATAATCCTTCTACGGCAAGAGGTAGGGGGAGAGAATTTCGATGGAGGCAAACAGAGCACACTAGCCTGGGAGGGCAGCCTTCACGAAGGAACGAAGCCCTGTGGAAGAGGGTGCTTTTCAGCACCCTTGTAGAGCACTTCCAAACAAAGAGACATACCCCAAGCGTGACAGGGCTCCATTCCTTCAAGGCTTCCAAGACATCTCTTGGGACACATTACCATGTGCCCAGTGGGCCCACGTGACACCAGAGCTTCGGAAAAAGAGACTGACCTGCAAAGAATGCTATGGGCCTTGGAAAGGAGGCATCGATTCTTCTCTTCAATGTCCTCAAGACATCTTTCTTGACTTTGCATTATGCTTAAGGCACAAGGGCACTGTAGGTGTGATGAACGCCAAGTCCGGCCACTTGTTTCCAATGAAGTTGCAAGCTTGAATCAGCATGACCTCCCCATAGACTTGAATAGATGACAATGTTCTCCTCTCCGTGCCTGTCCCTCTATTCTCACTTGTGGCCTAGGGTTCCTTTCTTATCCCTTGCATCAGACTCTGTTTTATCTCTTCTAGTTTCTGTGCCTGCTTTCTGTTTGCCAAACCTGTTTCTGGGTATCTGTCCCTTTAATAGCCTAGCCTAGGCCAATCCTCAGACTGTAACCATGCGGCCACCCTGGGGGACATGTTCACCGTGATGTCATAAGCGACCTCAAAATTCGAAGTTGTCCTGACAACCTCCGTGCACACAGAGTTTCACAGCCATCTCAGACCAGTCTGACTCCTCACCCTGTCTAGGTAGGATAGTTTTCCTTTTTCTGCAATTGTTGTCAGTTTCTATCTTTCTCCTTGAACTTCGAAAGGGCTCCTACATTCTCTCTAGACACTGGTTTCACTCCTGTAAGATTATCCTGGGTTTTATCTCTTATATCTTGGGTAGATGGCAAAATGGGTGGACCTTACCCAGAAAAAGTCCTGGACTCCCTCACAAGTTGAAGTTGCCCAGGGAATGTTCTGATGCACAATGATGGTGTCATCTCGTGGCACTCTGCCAATTCCACCTTGGCAGGTCACAAGTTTTCCTTCCTTCTGCCTTTGGGAAGTGTACCAGATACTTCCATAGATTGTAATATTCTTATGGTTCCTTTTCTTGTGCGTATTGATAACGTATCCTCACAATTGCTGCTTATTTATGATCTCTGCCCGCACCATACCATGAAATCTATATTTCCTAACACTACTAATGTGATATGCACTCGTAAGGTGAAACAGTGAGGCCCGGGCCGCCCAAGCGGAATGTGGGCACTTACCTGCTCCACCACAGGGCCGGCCCTGAATTGTACTTTTGGACCAACCTTTTGCCTGAACTTGGGAAGACGTGGGCCTGTTTGGATTATTCGTGAAGGTGATTAGTAATAACATCATGGACGGTAACATTTTCCGTTCGTTCATGGGTTTAGGACTGATCATGTTCTCTTCGTAGTATTCCTCTTCACCTATTTGGAATGGTCTGCCTTTCTGTAGCATCTGTAAGCATTTGGAGGTGATTTTCCATCCTTGGAAGTTCACCTTCTGTAAACTCTTTCCGCCCCCAAAGCTTTATGACATCATTCTGGACCCCTTTTTGGATTTTTGATTTGAGGTGAATTTATAGCCATGACCCTGCATTAGAACGTACTATAACTTCCAGATTCACATCCTCATTGCTTTAGACTTCTGTGTAGCTTACATCATCTTCACCAGTGTAAGACTAATCACAGGCCCTCACCACACACTTGTGCCTAATCTTCTCTTTCACCCTCCGTCACCGCCCCTCTTTGCCTCTGGGAGCCCGCATACAAATGTTCAGTGCCACCTGTTGGTTAGTGCTTGCTTTTTCTTCTCCTTGTAAGTGAGATTCTATGGTATTTGAATTTCTCACTGGGGCTTGTTACACTTCCCCTAAAACCCTCACAGCCATTCTGGTGGTCACAAATGGCTGGATTGCATCATTTGTTCCGGCTGAGTGGTATACCATTGTGTGGCTATAGCCCATCTTCCTTCTCCAATCATCCCTTGCTGGACACCAGGGTGCTTTCCAAGTCTTGGATATCCGGAGTAAGACTGTGGTGAACACAGCCATGCACATGTCTTTATGCGGTAGTCTTTCTGACTGTTTTGGATAAGCAAGCGGCAGATTAATAGCTGGGTCATACGGGACATGGATACTTAAACTTCTGAGGCAGTTCCACACCTTTGGCATCGTGGCTGCACCGGGTTACACTCCCACCAGCAGTGCAGGAGGCTTCCCTTCTCTCCACCTCCTCTCTGACACTTGTTATTTCCTGTCTGCTTCCTTCTAGCCATGCTGACCACAGTGAGCTGCCATGGCCTTGCAGTTTGGATTTGCATTTTCCTGAGACTTCATGATGGTGAACAAGTTTTCATGCACCTACTGGCCCTCTTTCTGTCTTCTTCGGAGAAATCTCTGCTTCCATCTTTTGACCAGGTTTTCATTGGCTTGTTTTTTTTCTTGTGGAGACGTGCGAGTTGATTGTATCTTTGGGCTTTTCACCCCTTGTCCGATGTGTGGTTTGCAAACATCCTCTCCCAATCGTTGTGGTGTCTTAGTATTCAGTTGATGGTTTCCTTGAGTGGGCAGAAGTGTGTGCGTTTGATGTGGTCCCGTTTGTTTCTTGTTTCCTTTGTTGCCCTTGCCCAGTCAGACATGCTTCTTCCAAATAGGCGGCTCAGACAGATGGCAAAGAGCACTCTGCCTAGGTCTTCTCCTACAAGGTTCACGGTTTCAAGTCTGCCATTCAAGGCTTTAATCCATTTCAGGTGGTGTGTGTGCCAGGTGTAACATCATGGTGTACTCTCGTTGTGTTCCATGTGGCTGTGCAGGCTTCCCAGCACCGTTTATTGTAGAGACTCTCCTTCCTCCGCTGTCTCCACTTGGCTCCCTGGTCCAAAATGGGCTGTCCATGTAAGTTTGAGTTGGGCTCTGGGCTCTCAATTGTTTTGCATGGGTCTTCATGCCTGTTTTGGGGCCCAGACTGTGCCGTTTCGGTACCTAGCGCTTCGTCCTCTATGTTGAAATCAGAAATTGTGACACGTGCTGCTTTGTTCGTTTTCCTGAGGATTCCTTTGCCTAGTCAGGGTCTCGTGTTGCTGGCTAGAAACTTTAGGATTCTCTCTTCTTCTCTGTGGCAAATACTGCTGCAACTTTGACTGGGATTGCATGGAATCCAGAGATTCCTTACTGCGGTATGAACCTTTCAAGTGTGTTAATCCTTCCATTCCTAGATCCCTCGATATCTTTTTTTTTCTTGTGTCTTCTTGAGTTTCTTTCCCCAAAGGTTTGCTAGTTTTTGAATTAACATAGAATTCACCTGTTTTGCTAAGGTTATTCACAGAGATCCTATTCTTCGTAATGGCAAGCTCCTGTTTTTTTGTTTTTTTTTTCCTTAGCTTCAGTTTTTCTGTTCTTTGCAACTTTTAATTGGTTTTGTTTTGGCACAAGTGCATTGCTGTGCTCACATCTGCTGGCAATGCTCCTGTATTTGCTGTGGAAGTCTGGCCCTGTCCAACGTCCCTTCCCATCTGCCTCTACTCTACCTCGGACGCCTGCACCAGAACAACTGAAGCAGTGGTGAGGAGGCCCAAACCGAGGATTCCACCCAGCCCATACTGGGCCACAGACCCAGAAGGTGCGGACCTCACCACTGCACCACCGGCCGGCCACTTACATGTTCAGTGGCAACGTGCAGTTGAGTGCAATGGGAGTTAAATATACTAGTGAGCCCAACTCTAGCACTGTGTAGATGAGGCTAGGTTGTTTTTCGGGTCCATTGTGATGTCAGAGGATTTGTCATAATTGTGTCTCTGAGGTCCAGCATGCTTCCTGGATACAGGTTTCAGAGCCTGCTTGGAGCAGTCTCATAACTCACCCTTCCCAGTTAGCCCATGCTTGACCTTCGCTGCCGTTTTTTGGCTTGTGAATTTCTCTGACTTTCAAACGTTCCAGCAGAGTCTGTCTAAAGATGGACATCATCTTTCATTGTGGATAATTCAGGTGTGATTTCTGTTCACCTTCCATTTTCTGGGTCCTCTTTTTCTTTTCCATAGTATACTCGTCATGGTCTTTCTCAGCTATCTCCCTTAGACATGCTTATCAGTCCGTTCTCCTTCATTCCAAGGGATTAGTTTGTATTTCTTTAATCGCTGTATGTTCTCTAGGGTGAGGTGTGAGTGCTTTCGTGACTCTTGGTTGTTGTCCTTGAATTTGCACCGGTCACTTGTAGGACTCTTGGCTACCCTAGCCTAGGTCAAACTAAGCACTGAGAACACGTGGTCATGTGGGTTGGTTTGACATCCTGAGATCAGAAACTCCAAATTCGAGGTGGTCCTGGCAACCCCCTTCACGGACACAATGTTTCCAAGACAACTTAGACAAATCGGATGAATTCCACTCTCCAGGAAAGATATTTTTCTGTCTCTTTTCCGGATTTGGGAAGTTTCGAACTTGACCCCTGATCCTTGAACGTTCCCCTAGATTCCGTCCAGATACGGGCTTACTTAATTTTTATAGGGTGTGCCATTTGTTTGCCCTACATCCTCTACCCTGGCCTGTTTATTTTTCTTGAAACACAACTGTAAAGTTCTAATTTTCGTGCAACTTCCTTACATATGGTGTCAAAACACATAATCAATAATCCTTCTACGGCAAGAGGTAGGGGGAGAGAATTTCGATGGAGGCAAACAGAGCACACTAGCCTGGGAGGGCAGCCTTCACGAAGGAACGAAGCCCTGTGGAAGAGGGTGCTTTTCAGCACCCTTGTAGAGCACTTCCAAACAAAGAGACATACCCCAAGCGTGACAGGGCTCCATTCCTTCAAGGCTTCCAAGACATCTCTTGGGACACATTACCATGTGCCCAGTGGGCCCACGTGACACCAGAGCTTCGGAAAAAGAGACTGACCTGCAAAGAATGCTATGGGCCTTGGAAAGGAGGCATCGATTCTTCTCTTCAATGTCCTCAAGACATCTTTCTTGACTTTGCATTATGCTTAAGGCACAAGGGCACTGTAGGTGTGATGAACCCCAAGTCCGGCCACTTGTTTCCAATGAAGTTGCAAGCTTGAATCAGCATGACCTCCCCATAGACTTGAATAGATGACAATGTTCTCCTCTCCGTGCCTGTCCCTCTATTCTCACTTGTGGCCTAGGGTTCCTTTCTTATCCCTTGCATCAGACTCTGTTTTATCTCTTCTAGTTTCTGTGCCTGCTTTCTGTTTGCCAAACCTGTTTCTGGGTATCTGTCCCTTTAATAGCCTAGCCTAGGCCAATCCTCAGACTGTAACCATGCGGCCACCCTGGGGGACATGTTCACCGTGATGTCATAAGCGACCTCAAAATTCGAAGTTGTCCTGACAACCTCCGTGCACACAGAGTTTCACAGCCATCTCAGACCAGTCTGACTCCTCACCCTGTCTAGGTAGGATAGTTTTCCTTTTTCTGCAATTGTTGTCAGT
The DNA here is from genome assembly GCF_041296235.1 of Equus asinus. Taxonomy (NCBI): domain Eukaryota; kingdom Metazoa; phylum Chordata; class Mammalia; order Perissodactyla; family Equidae; genus Equus; species Equus asinus. Next base: position 5,131,898 of record NC_091810.1, read on the forward strand.
TTCTATCTTTCTCCTTGAACTTCGAAAGGGCTCCTACATTCTCTCTAGACACTGGTTTCACTCCTGTAAGATTATCCTGGGTTTTATCTCTTATATCTTGGGTAGATGGCAAAATGGGTGGACCTTACCCAGAAAAAGTCCTGGACTCCCTCACAAGTTGAAGTTGCCCAGGGAATGTTCTGATGCACAATGATGGTGTCATCTCGTGGCACTCTGCCAATTCCACCTTGGCAGGTCACAAGTTTTCCTTCCTTCTGCCTTTGGGAAGTGTACCAGATACTTCCATAGATTGTAATATTCTTATGGTTCCTTTTCTTGTGCGTATTGATAACGTATCCTCACAATTGCTGCTTATTTATGATCTCTGCCCGCACCATACCATGAAATCTATATTTCCTAACACTACTAATGTGATATGCACTCGTAAGGTGAAACAGTGAGGCCCGGGCCGCCCAAGCGGAATGTGGGCACTTACCTGCTCCACCACAGGGCCGGCCCTGAATTGTACTTTTGGACCAACCTTTTGCCTGAACTTGGGAAGACGTGGGCCTGTTTGGATTATTCGTGAAGGTGATTAGTAATAACATCATGGACGGTAACATTTTCCGTTCGTTCATGGGTTTAGGACTGATCATGTTCTCTTCGTAGTATTCCTCTTCACCTATTTGGAATGGTCTGCCTTTCTGTAGCATCTGTAAGCATTTGGAGGTGATTTTCCATCCTTGGAAGTTCACCTTCTGTAAACTCTTTCCGCCCCCAAAGCTTTATGACATCATTCTGGACCCCTTTTTGGATTTTTGATTTGAGGTGAATTTATAGCCATGACCCTGCATTAGAACGTACTATAACTTCCAGATTCACATCCTCATTGCTTTAGACTTCTGTGTAGCTTACATCATCTTCACCAGTGTAAGACTAATCACAGGCCCTCACCACACACTTGTGCCTAATCTTCTCTTTCACCCTCCGTCACCGCCCCTCTTTGCCTCTGGGAGCCCGCATACAAATGTTCAGTGCCACCTGTTGGTTAGTGCTTGCTTTTTCTTCTCCTTGTAAGTGAGATTCTATGGTATTTGAATTTCTCACTGGGGCTTGTTACACTTCCCCTAAAACCCTCACAGCCATTCTGGTGGTCACAAATGGCTGGATTGCATCATTTGTTCCGGCTGAGTGGTATACCATTGTGTGGCTATAGCCCATCTTCCTTCTCCAATCATCCCTTGCTGGACACCAGGGTGCTTTCCAAGTCTTGGATATCCGGAGTAAGACTGTGGTGAACACAGCCATGCACATGTCTTTATGCGGTAGTCTTTCTGACTGTTTTGGATAAGCAAGCGGCAGATTAATAGCTGGGTCATACGGGACATGGATACTTAAACTTCTGAGGCAGTTCCACACCTTTGGCATCGTGGCTGCACCGGGTTACACTCCCACCAGCAGTGCAGGAGGCTTCCCTTCTCTCCACCTCCTCTCTGACACTTGTTATTTCCTGTCTGCTTCCTTCTAGCCATGCTGACCACAGTGAGCTGCCATGGCCTTGCAGTTTGGATTTGCATTTTCCTGAGACTTCATGATGGTGAACAAGTTTTCATGCACCTACTGGCCCTCTTTCTGTCTTCTTCGGAGAAATCTCTGCTTCCATCTTTTGACCAGGTTTTCATTGGCTTGTTTTTTTTCTTGTGGAGACGTGCGAGTTGATTGTATCTTTGGGCTTTTCACCCCTTGTCCGATGTGTGGTTTGCAAACATCCTCTCCCAATCGTTGTGGTGTCTTAGTATTCAGTTGATGGTTTCCTTGAGTGGGCAGAAGTGTGTGCGTTTGATGTGGTCCCGTTTGTTTCTTGTTTCCTTTGTTGCCCTTGCCCAGTCAGACATGCTTCTTCCAAATAGGCGGCTCAGACAGATGGCAAAGAGCACTCTGCCTAGGTCTTCTCCTACAAGGTTCACGGTTTCAAGTCTGCCATTCAAGGCTTTAATCCATTTCAGGTGGTGTGTGTGCCAGGTGTAACATCATGGTGTACTCTCGTTGTGTTCCATGTGGCTGTGCAGGCTTCCCAGCACCGTTTATTGTAGAGACTCTCCTTCCTCCGCTGTCTCCACTTGGCTCCCTGGTCCAAAATGGGCTGTCCATGTAAGTTTGAGTTGGGCTCTGGGCTCTCAATTGTTTTGCATGGGTCTTCATGCCTGTTTTGGGGCCCAGACTGTGCTGTTTCGGTACCTAGCGCTTCGTCCTCTATGTTGAAATCAGAAATTGTGACACGTGCTGCTTTGTTCGTTTTCCTGAGGATTCCTTTGCCTAGTCAGGGTCTCGTGTTGCTGGCTAGAAACTTTAGGATTCTCTCTTCTTCTCTGTGGCAAATACTGCTGCAACTTTGACTGGGATTGCATGGAATCCAGAGATTCCTTGCTGCGGTATGAACCTTTCAAGTGTGTTAATCCTTCCATTCCTCGATCCCTCGATATCTTTTTTTTTCTTGTGTCTTCTTGAGTTTCTTTCCCCAAAGGTTTGCTAGTTTTTGAATTAACATAGAATTCACCTGTTTTGCTAAGGTTATTCACAGAGATCCTATTCTTCGTAATGGCAAGCTCCTGTTTTTTTGTTTTTTTTTTCCTTAGCTTCAGTTTTTCTGTTCTTTGCAACTTTTAATTGGTTTTGTTTTGGCACAAGTGCATTGCTGTGCTCACATCTGCTGGCAATGCTCCTGTATTTGCTGTGGAAGTCTGGCCCTGTCCAACGTCCCTTCCCATCTGCCTCTACTCTACCTCGGACGCCTGCACCAGAACAACTGAAGCAGTGGTGAGGAGGCCCAAACCGAGGATTCCACCCAGCCCATACTGGGCCACAGACCCAGAAGGTGCGGACCTCACCACTGCACCACCGGCCGGCCACTTACATGTTCAGTGGCAACGTGCAGTTGAGTGCAATGGGAGTTAAATATACTAGTGAGCCCAACTCTAGCACTGTGTAGATGAGGCTAGGTTGTTTTTCGGGTCCATTGTGATGTCAGAGGATTTGTCATAATTGTGTCTCTGAGGTCCAGCATGCTTCCTGGATACAGGTTTCAGAGCCTGCTTGGAGCAGTCTCATAACTCACCCTTCCCAGTTAGCCCATGCTTGACCTTCGCTGCCGTTTTTTGGCTTGTGAATTTCTCTGACTTTCAAACGTTCCAGCAGAGTCTGTCTAAAGACGGACATCATCTTTCATTGTGGATAATTCAGGTGTGATTTCTGTTCACCTTCCATTTTCTGGGTCCTCTTTTTCTTTTCCATAGTATACTCGTCATGGTCTTTCTCAGCTATCTCCCTTAGACATGCTTATCAGTCCGTTCTCCTTCATTCCAAGGGATTAGTTTGTATTTCTTTAATCGCTGTATGTTCTCTAGGGTGAGGTGTGAGTGCTTTCGTGACTCTTGGTTGTTGTCCTTGAATTTGCACCGGTCACTTGTAGGACTCTTGGCTACCCTAGCCTAGGTCAAACTAAGCACTGAGAACACGTGGTCATGTGGGTTGGTTTGACATCCTGAGATCAGAAACTCCAAATTCGAGGTGGTCCTGGCAACCCCCTTCACGGACACAATGTTTCCAAGACAACTTAGACAAATCGGATGAATTCCACTCTCCAGGAAAGATATTTTTCTGTCTCTTTTCCGGATTTGGGAAGTTTCGAACTTGACCCCTGATCCTTGAACGTTCCCCTAGATTCCGTCCAGATACGGGCTTACTTAATTTTTATAGGGTGTGCCATTTGTTTGCCCTACATCCTCTACCCTGGCCTGTTTATTTTTCTTGAAACACAACTGTAAAGTTCTAATTTTCGTGCAACTTCCTTACATATGGTGTCAAAACACATAATCAATAATCCTTCTACGGCAAGAGGTAGGGGGAGAGAATTTCGATGGAGGCAAACAGAGCACACTAGCCTGGGAGGGCAGCCTTCACGAAGGAACGAAGCCCTGTGGAAGAGGGTGCTTTTCAGCACCCTTGTAGAGCACTTCCAAACAAAGAGACATACCCCAAGCGTGACAGGGCTCCATTCCTTCAAGGCTTCCAAGACATCTCTTGGGACACATTACCATGTGCCCAGTGGGCCCACGTGACACCAGAGCTTCGGAAAAAGAGACTGACCTGCAAAGAATGCTATGGGCCTTGGAAAGGAGGCATCGATTCTTCTCTTCAATGTCCTCAAGACATCTTTCTTGACTTTGCATTATGCTTAAGGCACAAGGGCACTGTAGGTGTGATGAACCCCAAGTCCGGCCACTTGTTTCCAATGAAGTTGCAAGCTTGAATCAGCATGACCTCCCCATAGACTTGAATAGATGACAATGTTCTCCTCTCCGTGCCTGTCCCTCTATTCTCACTTGTGGCCTAGGGTTCCTTTCTTATCCCTTGCATCAGACTCTGTTTTATCTCTTCTAGTTTCTGTGCCTGCTTTCTGTTTGCCAAACCTGTTTCTGGGTATCTGTCCCTTTAATAGCCTAGCCTAGGCCAATCCTCAGACTGTAACCATGCGGCCACCCTGGGGGACATGTTCACCGTGATGTCATAAGCGACCTCAAAATTCGAAGTTGTCCTGACAACCTCCGTGCACACAGAGTTTCACAGCCATCTCAGACCAGTCTGACTCCTCACCCTGTCTAGGTAGGATAGTTTTCCTTTTTCTGCAATTGTTGTCAGTTTCTATCTTTCTCCTTGAACTTCGAAAGGGCTCCTACATTCTCTCTAGACACTGGTTTCACTCCTGTAAGATTATCCTGGGTTTTATCTCTTATATCTTGGGTAGATGGCAAAATGGGTGGACCTTACCCAGAAAAAGTCCTGGACTCCCTCACAAGTTGAAGTTGCCCAGGGAATGTTCTGATGCACAATGATGGTGTCATCTCGTGGCACTCTGCCAATTCCACCTTGGCAGGTCACAAGTTTTCCTTCCTTCTGCCTTTGGGAAGTGTACCAGATACTTCCATAGATTGTAATATTCTTATGGTTCCTTTTCTTGTGCGTATTGATAACGTATCCTCACAATTGCTGCTTATTTATGATCTCTGCCCGCACCATACCATGAAATCTATATTTCCTAACACTACTAATGTGATATGCACTCGTAAGGTGAAACAGTGAGGCCCGGGCCGCCCAAGCGGAATGTGGGCACTTACCTGCTCCACCACAGGGCCGGCCCTGAATTGTACTTTTGGACCAACCTTTTGCCTGAACTTGGGAAGACGTGGGCCTGTTTGGATTATTCGTGAAGGTGATTAGTAATAACATCATGGACGGTAACATTTTCCGTTCGTTCATGGGTTTAGGACTGATCATGTTCTCTTCGTAGTATTCCTCTTCACCTATTTGGAATGGTCTGCCTTTCTGTAGCATCTGTAAGCATTTGGAGGTGATTTTCCATCCTTGGAAGTTCACCTTCTGTAAACTCTTTCCGCCCCCAAAGCTTTATGACATCATTCTGGACCCCTTTTTGGATTTTTGATTTGAGGTGAATTTATAGCCATGACCCTGCATTAGAACGTACTATAACTTCCAGATTCACATCCTCATTGCTTTAGACTTCTGTGTAGCTTACATCATCTTCACCAGTGTAAGACTAATCACAGGCCCTCACCACACACTTGTGCCTAATCTTCTCTTTCACCCTCCGTCACCGCCCCTCTTTGCCTCTGGGAGCCCGCATACAAATGTTCAGTGCCACCTGTTGGTTAGTGCTTGCTTTTTCTTCTCCTTGTAAGTGAGATTCTATGGTATTTGAATTTCTCACTGGGGCTTGTTACACTTCCCCTAAAACCCTCACAGCCATTCTGGTGGTCACAAATGGCTGGATTGCATCATTTGTTCCGGCTGAGTGGTATACCATTGTGTGGCTATAGCCCATCTTCCTTCTCCAATCATCCCTTGCTGGACACCAGGGTGCTTTCCAAGTCTTGGATATCAGGAGTAAGACTGTGGTGAACACAGCCATGCACATGTCTTTATGCGGTAGTCTTTCTGACTTTTTTGGATAAGCAAGCGGCAGATTAATAGCTGGGTCATACGGGACATGGATACTTAAACTTCTGAGGCAGTTCCACACCTTTGGCATCGTGGCTGCACCGGGTTACACTCCCACCAGCAGTGCAGGAGGCTTCCCTTCTCTCCACCTCCTCTCTGACACTTGTTATTTCCTGTCTGCTTCCTTCTAGCCATGCTGACCACAGTGAGCTGCCATGGCCTTGCAGTTTGGATTTGCATTTTCCTGAGACTTCATGATGGTGAACAAGTTTTCATGCACCTACTGGCCCTCTTTCTGTCTTCTTCGGAGAAATCTCTGCTTCCATCTTTTGACCAGGTTTTCATTGGCTTGTTTTTTTTCTTGTGGAGACGTGCGAGTTGATTGTATCTTTGGGCTTTTCACCCCTTGTCCGATGTGTGGTTTGCAAACATCCTCTCCCAATCGTTGTGGTGTCTTAGTATTCAGTTGATGGTTTCCTTGAGTGGGCAGAAGTGTGTGCGTTTGATGTGGTCCCGTTTGTTTCTTGTTTCCTTTGTTGCCCTTGCCCAGTCAGACATGCTTCTTCCAAATAGGCGGCTCAGACAGATGGCAAAGAGCACTCTGCCTAGGTCTTCTCCTACAAGGTTCACGGTTTCAAGTCTGCCATTCAAGGCTTTAATCCATTTCAGGTGGTGTGTGTGCCAGGTGTAACATCATGGTGTACTCTCGTTGTGTTCCATGTGGCTGTGCAGGCTTCCCAGCACCGTTTATTGTAGAGACTCTCCTTCCTCCGCTGTCTCCACTTGGCTCCCTGGTCCAAAATGGGCTGTCCATGTAAGTTTGAGTTGGGCTCTGGGCTCTCAATTGTTTTGCATGGGTCTTCATGCCTGTTTTGGGGCCCAGACTGTGCCGTTTCGGTACCTAGCGCTTCGTCCTCTATGTTGAAATCAGAAATTGTGACACGTGCTGCTTTGTTCGTTTTCCTGAGGATTCCTTTGCCTAGTCAGGGTCTCGTGTTGCTGGCTAGAAACTTTAGGATTCTCTCTTCTTCTCTGTGGCAAATACTGCTGCAACTTTGACTGGGATTGCATGGAATCCAGAGATTCCTTACTGCGGTATGAACCTTTCAAGTGTGTTAATCCTTCCATTCCTCGATCCCTCGATATCTTTTTTTTTCTTGTGTCTTCTTGAGTTTCTTTCCCCAAAGGTTTGCTAGTTTTTGAATTAACATAGAATTCACCTGTTTTGCTAAGGTTATTCACAGAGATCCTATTCTTCGTAATGGCAAGCTCCTGTTTTTTTGTTTTTTTTTTCCTTAGCTTCAGTTTTTCTGTTCTTTGCAACTTTTAATTGGTTTTGTTTTGGCACAAGTGCATTGCTGTGCTCACATCTGCTGGCAATGCTCCTGTATTTGCTGTGGAAGTCTGGCCCTGTCCAACGTCCCTTCCCATCTGCCTCTACTCTACCTCGGACGCCTGCACCAGAACAACTGAAGCAGTGGTGAGGAGGCCCAAACCGAGGATTCCACCCAGCCCATACTGGGCCACAGACCCAGAAGGTGCGGACCTCACCACTGCACCACCGGCCGGCCACTTACATGTTCAGTGGCAACGTGCAGTTGAGTGCAATGGGAGTTAAATATACTAGTGAGCCCAACTCTAGCACTGTGTAGATGAGGCTAGGTTGTTTTTCGGGTCCATTGTGATGTCAGAGGATTTGTCATAATTGTGTCTCTGAGGTCCAGCATGCTTCCTGGATACAGGTTTCAGAGCCTGCTTGGAGCAGTCTCATAACTCACCCTTCCCAGTTAGCCCATGCTTGACCTTCGCTGCCGTTTTTTGGCTTGTGAATTTCTCTGACTTTCAAACGTTCCAGCAGAGTCTGTCTAAAGACGGACATCATCTTTCATTGTGGATAATTCAGGTGTGATTTCTGTTCACCTTCCATTTTCTGGGTCCTCTTTTTCTTTTCCATAGTATACTCGTCATGGTCTTTCTCAGCTATCTCCCTTAGACATGCTTATCAGTCCGTTCTCCTTCATTCCAAGGGATTAGTTTGTATTTCTTTAATCGCTGTATGTTCTCTAGGGTGAGGTGTGAGTGCTTTCGTGACTCTTGGTTGTTGTCCTTGAATTTGCACCGGTCACTTGTAGGACTCTTGGCTACCCTAGCCTAGGTCAAACTAAGCACTGAGAACACGTGGTCATGTGGGTTGGTTTGACATCCTGAGATCAGAAACTCCAAATTCGAGGTGGTCCTGGCAACCCCCTTCACGGACACAATGTTTCCAAGACAACTTAGACAAATCGGATGAATTCCACTCTCCAGGAAAGATATTTTTCTGTCTCTTTTCCGGATTTGGGAAGTTTCGAACTTGACCCCTGATCCTTGAACGTTCCCCTAGATTCCGTCCAGATACGGGCTTACTTAATTTTTATAGGGTGTGCCATTTGTTTGCCCTACATCCTCTACCCTGGCCTGTTTATTTTTCTTGAAACACAACTGTAAAGTTCTAATTTTCGTGCAACTTCCTTACATATGGTGTCAAAACACATAATCAATAATCCTTCTACGGCAAGAGGTAGGGGGAGAGAATTTCGATGGAGGCAAACAGAGCACACTAGCCTGGGAGGGCAGCCTTCACGAAGGAACGAAGCCCTGTGGAAGAGGGTGCTTTTCAGCACCCTTGTAGAGCACTTCCAAACAAAGAGACATACCCCAAGCGTGACAGGGCTCCATTCCTTCAAGGCTTCCAAGACATCTCTTGGGACACATTACCATGTGCCCAGTGGGCCCACGTGACACCAGAGCTTCGGAAAAAGAGACTGACCTGCAAAGAATGCTATGGGCCTTGGAAAGGAGGCATCGATTCTTCTCTTCAATGTCCTCAAGACATCTTTCTTGACTTTGCATTATGCTTAAGGCACAAGGGCACTGTAGGTGTGATGAACCCCAAGTCCGGCCACTTGTTTCCAATGAAGTTGCAAGCTTGAATCAGCATGACCTCCCCATAGACTTGAATAGATGACAATGTTCTCCTCTCCGTGCCTGTCCCTCTATTCTCACTTGTGGCCTAGGGTTCCTTTCTTATCCCTTGCATCAGACTCTGTTTTATCTCTTCTAGTTTCTGTGCCTGCTTTCTGTTTGCCAAACCTGTTTCTGGGTATCTGTCCCTTTAATAGCCTAGCCTAGGCCAATCCTCAGACTGTAACCATGCGGCCACCCTGGGGGACATGTTCACCGTGATGTCATAAGCGACCTCAAAATTCGAAGTTGTCCTGACAACCTCCGTGCACACAGAGTTTCACAGCCATCTCAGACCAGTCTGACTCCTCACCCTGTCTAGGTAGGATAGTTTTCCTTTTTCTGCAATTGTTGTCAGTTTCTATCTTTCTCCTTGAACTTCGAAAGGGCTCCTACATTCTCTCTAGACACTGGTTTCACTCCTGTAAGATTATCCTGGGTTTTATCTCTTATATCTTGGGTAGATGGCAAAATGGGTGGACCTTACCCAGAAAAAGTCCTGGACTCCCTCACAAGTTGAAGTTGCCCAGGGAATGTTCTGATGCACAATGATGGTGTCATCTCGTGGCACTCTGCCAATTCCACCTTGGCAGGTCACAAGTTTTCCTTCCTTCTGCCTTTGGGAAGTGTACCAGATACTTCCATAGATTGTAATATTCTTATGGTTCCTTTTCTTGTGCGTATTGATAACGTATCCTCACAATTGCTGCTTATTTATGATCTCTGCCCGCACCATACCATGAAATCTATATTTCCTAACACTACTAATGTGATATGCACTCGTAAGGTGAAACAGTGAGGCCCGGGCCGCCCAAGCGGAATGTGGGCACTTACCTGCTCCACCACAGGGCCGGCCCTGAATTGTACTTTTGGACCAACCTTTTGCCTGAACTTGGGAAGACGTGGGCCTGTTTGGATTATTCGTGAAGGTGATTAGTAATAACATCATGGACGGTAACATTTTCCGTTCGTTCATGGGTTTAGGACTGATCATGTTCTCTTCGTAGTATTCCTCTTCACCTATTTGGAATGGTCTGCCTTTCTGTAGCATCTGTAAGCATTTGGAGGTGATTTTCCATCCTTGGAAGTTCACCTTCTGTAAACTCTTTCCGCCCCCAAAGCTTTATGACATCATTCTGGACCCCTTTTTGGATTTTTGATTTGAGGTGAATTTATAGCCATGACCCTGCATTAGAACGTACTATAACTTCCAGATTCACATCCTCATTGCTTTAGACTTCTGTGTAGCTTACATCATCTTCACCAGTGTAAGACTAATCACAGGCCCTCACCACACACTTGTGCCTAATCTTCTCTTTCACCCTCCGTCACCGCCCCTCTTTGCCTCTGGGAGCCCGCATACAAATGTTCAGTGCCACCTGTTGGTTAGTGCTTGCTTTTTCTTCTCCTTGTAAGTGAGATTCTATGGTATTTGAATTTCTCACTGGGGCTTGTTACACTTCCCCTAAAACCCTCACAGCCATTCTGGTGGTCACAAATGGCTGGATTGCATCATTTGTTCCGGCTGAGTGGTATACCATTGTGTGGCTATAGCCCATCTTCCTTCTCCAATCATCCCTTGCTGGACACCAGGGTGCTTTCCAAGTCTTGGATATCCGGAGTAAGACTGTGGTGAACACAGCCATGCACATGTCTTTATGCGGTAGTCTTTCTGACTTTTTTGGATAAGCAAGCGGCAGATTAATAGCTGGGTCATACGGGACATGGATACTTAAACTTCTGAGGCAGTTCCACACCTTTGGCATCGTGGCTGCACCGGGTTACACTCCCACCAGCAGTGCAGGAGGCTTCCCTTCTCTCCACCTCCTCTCTGACACTTGTTATTTCCTGTCTGCTTCCTTCTAGCCATGCTGACCACAGTGAGCTGCCATGGCCTTGCAGTTTGGATTTGCATTTTCCTGAGACTTCATGATGGTGAACAAGTTTTCATGCACCTACTGGCCCTCTTTCTGTCTTCTTCGGAGAAATCTCTGCTTCCATCTTTTGACCAGGTTTTCATTGGCTTGTTTTTTTTCTTGTGGAGACGTGCGAGTTGATTGTATCTTTGGGCTTTTCACCCCTTGTCCGATGTGTGGTTTGCAAACATCCTCTCCCAATCGTTGTGGTGTCTTAGTATTCAGTTGATGGTTTCCTTGAGTGGGCAGAAGTGTGTGCGTTTGATGTGGTCCCGTTTGTTTCTTGTTTCCTTTGTTGCCCTTGCCCAGTCAGACATGCTTCTTCCAAATAGGCGGCTCAGACAGATGGCAAAGAGCACTCTGCCTAGGTCTTCTCCTACAAGGTTCACGGTTTCAAGTCTGCCATTCAAGGCTTTAATCCATTTCAGGTGGTGTGTGTGCCAGGTGTAACATCATGGTGTACTCTCGTTGTGTTCCATGTGGCTGTGCAGGCTTCCCAGCACCGTTTATTGTAGAGACTCTCCTTCCTCCGCTGTCTCCACTTGGCTCCCTGGTCCAAAATGGGCTGTCCATGTAAGTTTGAGTTGGGCTCTGGGCTCTCAATTGTTTTGCATGGGTCTTCATGCCTGTTTTGGGGCCCAGACTGTGCCGTTTCGGTACCTAGCGCTTCGTCCTCTATGTTGAAATCAGAAATTGTGACACGTGCTGCTTTGTTCGTTTTCCTGAGGATTCCTTTGCCTAGTCAGGGTCTCGTGTTGCTGGCTAGAAACTTTAGGATTCTCTCTTCTTCTCTGTGGCAAATACTGCTGCAACTTTGACTGGGATTGCATGGAATCCAGAGATTCCTTACTGCGGTATGAACCTTTCAAGTGTGTTAATCCTTCCATTCCTCGATCCCTCGATATCTTTTTTTTTCTTGTGTCTTCTTGAGTTTCTTTCCCCAAAGGTTTGCTAGTTTTTGAATTAACATAGAATTCACCTGTTTTGCTAAGGTTATTCACAGAGATCCTATTCTTCGTAATGGCAAGCTCCTGTTTTTTTGTTTTTTTTTTTCCTTAGCTTCAGTTTTTCTGTTCTTTGCAACTTTTAATTGGTTTTGTTTTGGCACAAGTGCATTGCTGTGCTCACATCTGCTGGCAATGCTCCTGTATTTGCTGTGGAAGTCTGGCCCTGTCCAACGTCCCTTCCCATCTGCCTCTACTCTACCTCGGACGCCTGCACCAGAACAACTGAAGCAGTGGTGAGGGGGCCCAAACCGAGGATTCCACCCAGCCCATACTGGGCCACAGACCCAGAAGGTGCGGACCTCACCACTGCACCACCGGCCGGCCACTTACATGTTCAGTGGCAACGTGCAGTTGAGTGCAATGGGAGTTAAATATACTAGTGAGCCCAACTCTAGCACTGTGTAGATGAGGCTAGGTTGTTTTTCGGGTCCATTGTGATGTCAGAGGATTTGTCATAATTGTGTCTCTGAGGTCCAGCATGCTTCCTGGATACAGGTTTCAGAGCCTGCTTGGAGCAGTCTCATAACTCACCCTTCCCAGTTAGCCCATGCTTGACCTTCGCTGCCATTTTTTGGCTTGTGAATTTCTCTGACTTTCAAACGTTCCAGCAGAGTCTGTCTAAAGACGGACATCATCTTTCATTGTGGATAATTCAGGTGTGATTTCTGTTCACCTTCCATTTTCTGGGTCCTCTTTTTCTTTTCCATAGTATACTCGTCATGGTCTTTCTCAGCTATCTCCCTTAGACATGCTTATCAGTCCGTTCTCCTTCATTCCAAGGGATTAGTTTGTATTTCTTTAATCGCTGTATGTTCTCTAGGGTGAGGTGTGAGTGCTTTCGTGACTCTTGGTTGTTGTCCTTGAATTTGCACCGGTCACTTGTAGGACTCTTGGCTACCCTAGCCTAGGTCAAACTAAGCACTGAGAACACGTGGTCATGTGGGTTGGTTTGACATCCTGAGATCAGAAACTCCAAATTCGAGGTGGTCCTGGCAACCCCCTTCACGGACACAATGTTTCCAAGACAACTTAGACAAATCGGATGAATTCCACTCTCCAGGAAAGATATTTTTCTGTCTCTTTTCCGGATTTGGGAAGTTTCGAACTTGACCCCTGATCCTTGAACGTTCCCCTAGATTCCGTCCAGATACGGGCTTACTTAATTTTTATAGGGTGTGCCATTTGTTTGCCCTACATCCTCTACCCTGGCCTGTTTATTTTTCTTGAAACACAACTGTAAAGTTCTAATTTTCGTGCAACTTCCTTACATATGGTGTCAAAACACATAATCAATAATCCTTCTACGGCAAGAGGTAGGGGGAGAGAATTTCGATGGAGGCAAACAGAGCACACTAGCCTGGGAGGGCAGCCTTCACGAAGGAACGAAGCCCTGTGGAAGAGGGTGCTTTTCAGCACCCTTGTAGAGCACTTCCAAACAAAGAGACATACCCCAAGCGTGACAGGGCTCCATTCCTTCAAGGCTTCCAAGACATCTCTTGGGACACATTACCATGTGCCCAGTGGGCCCACGTGACACCAGAGCTTCGGAAAAAGAGACTGACCTGCAAAGAATGCTATGGGCCTTGGAAAGGAGGCATCGATTCTTCTCTTCAATGTCCTCAAGACATCTTTCTTGACTTTGCATTATGCTTAAGGCACAAGGGCACTGTAGGTGTGATGAACCCCAAGTCCGGCCACTTGTTTCCAATGAAGTTGCAAGCTTGAATCAGCATGACCTCCCCATAGACTTGAATAGATGACAATGTTCTCCTCTCCGTGCCTGTCCCTCTATTCTCACTTGTGGCCTAGGGTTCCTTTCTTATCCCTTGCATCAGACTCTGTTTTATCTCTTCTAGTTTCTGTGCCTGCTTTCTGTTTGCCAAACCTGTTTCTGGGTATCTGTCCCTTTAATAGCCTAGCCTAGGCCAATCCTCAGACTGTAACCATGCGGCCACCCTGGGGGACATGTTCACCGTGATGTCATAAGCGACCTCAAAATTCGAAGTTGTCCTGACAACCTCCGTGCACACAGAGTTTCACAGCCATCTCAGACCAGTCTGACTCCTCACCCTGTCTAGGTAGGATAGTTTTCCTTTTTCTGCAATTGTTGTCAGTTTCTATCTTTCTCCTTGAACTTCGAAAGGGCTCCTACATTCTCTCTAGACACTGGTTTCACTCCTGTAAGATTATCCTGGGTTTTATCTCTTATATCTTGGGTAGATGGCAAAATGGGTGGACCTTACCCAGAAAAAGTCCTGGACTCCCTCACAAGTTGAAGTTGCCCAGGGAATGTTCTGATGCACAATGATGGTGTCATCTCGTGGCACTCTGCCAATTCCACCTTGGCAGGTCACAAGTTTTCCTTCCTTCTGCCTTTGGGAAGTGTACCAGATACTTCCATAGATTGTAATATTCTTATGGTTCCTTTTCTTGTGCGTATTGATAACGTATCCTCACAATTGCTGCTTATTTATGATCTCTGCCCGCACCATACCATGAAATCTATATTTCCTAACACTACTAATGTGATATGCACTCGTAAGGTGAAACAGTGAGGCCCGGGCCGCCCAAGCGGAATGTGGGCACTTACCTGCTCCACCACAGGGCCGGCCCTGAATTGTACTTTTGGACCAACCTTTTGCCTGAACTTGGGAAGACGTGGGCCTGTTTGGATTATTCGTGAAGGTGATTAGTAATAACATCATGGACGGTAACATTTTCCGTTCGTTCATGGGTTTAGGACTGATCATGTTCTCTTCGTAGTATTCCTCTTCACCTATTTGGAATGGTCTGCCTTTCTGTAGCATCTGTAAGCATTTGGAGGTGATTTTCCATCCTTGGAAGTTCACCTTCTGTAAACTCTTTCCGCCCCCAAAGCTTTATGACATCATTCTGGACCCCTTTTTGGATTTTTGATTTGAGGTGAATTTATAGCCATGACCCTGCATTAGAACGTACTATAACTTCCAGATTCACATCCTCATTGCTTTAGACTTCTGTGTAGCTTACATCATCTTCACCAGTGTAAGACTAATCACAGGCCCTCACCACACACTTGTGCCTAATCTTCTCTTTCACCCTCCGTCACCGCCCCTCTTTGCCTCTGGGAGCCCGCATACAAATGTTCAGTGCCACCTGTTGGTTAGTGCTTGCTTTTTCTTCTCCTTGTAAGTGAGATTCTATGGTATTTGAATTTCTCACTGGGGCTTGTTACACTTCCCCTAAAACCCTCACAGCCATTCTGGTGGTCACAAATGGCTGGATTGCATCATTTGTTCCGGCTGAGTGGTATACCATTGTGTGGCTATAGCCCATCTTCCTTCTCCAATCATCCCTTGCTGGACACCAGGGTGCTTTCCAAGTCTTGGATATCCGGAGTAAGACTGTGGTGAACACAGCCATGCACATGTCTTTATGCGGTAGTCTTTCTGACTGTTTTGGATAAGCAAGCGGCAGATTAATAGCTGGGTCATACGGGACATGGATACTTAAACTTCTGAGGCAGTTCCACACCTTTGGCATCGTGGCTGCACCGGGTTACACTCCCACCAGCAGTGCAGGAGGCTTCCCTTCTCTCCACCTCCTCTCTGACACTTGTTATTTCCTGTCTGCTTCCTTCTAGCCATGCTGACCACAGTGAGCTGCCATGGCCTTGCAGTTTGGATTTGCATTTTCCTGAGACTTCATGATGGTGAACAAGTTTTCATGCACCTACTGGCCCTCTTTCTGTCTTCTTCGGAGAAATCTCTGCTTCCATCTTTTGACCAGGTTTTCATTGGCTTGTTTTTTTTCTTGTGGAGACGTGCGAGTTGATTGTATCTTTGGGCTTTTCACCCCTTGTCCGATGTGTGGTTTGCAAACATCCTCTCCCAATCGTTGTGGTGTCTTAGTATTCAGTTGATGGTTTCCTTGAGTGGGCAGAAGTGTGTGCGTTTGATGTGGTCCCGTTTGTTTCTTGTTTCCTTTGTTGCCCTTGCCCAGTCAGACATGCTTCTTCCAAATAGGCGGCTCAGACAGATGGCAAAGAGCACTCTGCCTAGGTCTTCTCCTACAAGGTTCACGGTTTCAAGTCTGCCATTCAAGGCTTTAATCCATTTCAGGTGGTGTGTGTGCCAGGTGTAACATCATGGTGTACTCTCGTTGTGTTCCATGTGGCTGTGCAGGCTTCCCAGCACCGTTTATTGTAGAGACTCTCCTTCCTCCGCTGTCTCCACTTGGCTCCCTGGTCCAAAATGGGCTGTCCATGTAAGTTTGAGTTGGGCTCTGGGCTCTCAATTGTTTTGCATGGGTCTTCATGCCTGTTTTGGGGCCCAGACTGTGCCGTTTCGGTACCTAGCGCTTCGTCCTCTATGTTGAAATCAGAAATTGTGACACGTGCTGCTTTGTTCGTTTTCCTGAGGATTCCTTTGCCTAGTCAGGGTCTCGTGTTGCTGGCTAGAAACTTTAGGATTCTCTCTTCTTCTCTGTGGCAAATACTGCTGCAACTTTGACTGGGATTGCATGGAATCCAGAGATTCCTTACTGCGGTATGAACCTTTCAAGTGTGTTAATCCTTCCATTCCTCGATCCCTCGATATCTTTTTTTTTCTTGTGTCTTCTTGAGTTTCTTTCCCCAAAGGTTTGCTAGTTTTTGAATTAACATAGAATTCACCTGTTTTGCTAAGGTTATTCACAGAGATCCTATTCTTCGTAATGGCAAGCTCCTGTTTTTTTGTTTTTTTTTTTCCTTAGCTTCAGTTTTTCTGTTCTTTGCAACTTTTAATTGGTTTTGTTTTGGCACAAGTGCATTGCTGTGCTCACATCTGCTGGCAATGCTCCTGTATTTGCTGTGGAAGTCTGGCCCTGTCCAACGTCCCTTCCCATCTGCCTCTACTCTACCTCGGACGCCTGCACCAGAACAACTGAAGCAGTGGTGAGGGGGCCCAAACCGAGGATTCCACCCAGCCCATACTGGGCCACAGACCCAGAAGGTGCGGACCTCACCACTGCACCACCGGCCGGCCACTTACATGTTCAGTGGCAACGTGCAGTTGAGTGCAATGGGAGTTAAATATACTAGTGAGCCCAACTCTAGCACTGTGTAGATGAGGCTAGGTTGTTTTTCGGGTCCATTGTGATGTCAGAGGATTTGTCATAATTGTGTCTCTGAGGTCCAGCATGCTTCCTGGATACAGGTTTCAGAGCCTGCTTGGAGCAGTCTCATAACTCACCCTTCCCAGTTAGCCCATGCTTGACCTTCGCTGCCGTTTTTTGGCTTGTGAATTTCTCTGACTTTCAAACGTTCCAGCAGAGTCTGTCTAAAGACGGACATCATCTTTCATTGTGGATAATTCAGGTGTGATTTCTGTTCACCTTCCATTTTCTGGGTCCTCTTTTTCTTTTCCATAGTATACTCGTCATGGTCTTTCTCAGCTATCTCCCTTAGACATGCTTATCAGTCCGTTCTCCTTCATTCCAAGGGATTAGTTTGTATTTCTTTAATCGCTGTATGTTCTCTAGGGTGAGGTGTGAGTGCTTTCGTGACTCTTGGTTGTTGTCCTTGAATTTGCACCGGTCACTTGTAGGACTCTTGGCTACCCTAGCCTAGGTCAAACTAAGCACTGAGAACACGTGGTCATGTGGGTTGGTTTGACATCCTGAGATCAGAAACTCCAAATTCGAGGTGGTCCTGGCAACCCCCTTCACGGACACAATGTTTCCAAGACAACTTAGACAAATCGGATGAATTCCACTCTCCAGGAAAGATATTTTTCTGTCTCTTTTCCGGATTTGGGAAGTTTCGAACTTGACCCCTGATCCTTGAACGTTCCCCTAGATTCCGTCCAGATACGGGCTTACTTAATTTTTATAGGGTGTGCCATTTGTTTGCCCTACATCCTCTACCCTGGCCTGTTTATTTTTCTTGAAACACAACTGTAAAGTTCTAATTTTCGTGCAACTTCCTTACATATGGTGTCAAAACACATAATCAATAATCCTTCTACGGCAAGAGGTAGGGGGAGAGAATTTCGATGGAGGCAAACAGAGCACACTAGCCTGGGAGGGCAGCCTTCACGAAGGAACGAAGCCCTGTGGAAGAGGGTGCTTTTCAGCACCCTTGTAGAGCACTTCCAAACAAAGAGACATACCCCAAGCGTGACAGGGCTCCATTCCTTCAAGGCTTCCAAGACATCTCTTGGGACACATTACCATGTGCCCAGTGGGCCCACGTGACACCAGAGCTTCGGAAAAAGAGACTGACCTGCAAAGAATGCTATGGGCCTTGGAAAGGAGGCATCGATTCTTCTCTTCAATGTCCTCAAGACATCTTTCTTGACTTTGCATTATGCTTAAGGCACAAGGGCACTGTAGGTGTGATGAACCCCAAGTCCGGCCACTTGTTTCCAATGAAGTTGCAAGCTTGAATCAGCATGACCTCCCCATAGACTTGAATAGATGACAATGTTCTCCTCTCCGTGCCTGTCCCTCTATTCTCACTTGTGGCCTAGGGTTCCTTTCTTATCCCTTGCATCAGACTCTGTTTTATCTCTTCTAGTTTCTGTGCCTGCTTTCTGTTTGCCAAACCTGTTTCTGGGTATCTGTCCCTTTAATAGCCTAGCCTAGGCCAATCCTCAGACTGTAACCATGCGGCCACCCTGGGGGACATGTTCACCGTGATGTCATAAGCGACCTCAAAATTCGAAGTTGTCCTGACAACCTCCGTGCACACAGAGTTTCACAGCCATCTCAGACCAGTCTGACTCCTCACCCTGTCTAGGTAGGATAGTTTTCCTTTTTCTGCAATTGTTGTCAGTTTCTATCTTTCTCCTTGAACTTCGAAAGGGCTCCTACATTCTCTCTAGACACTGGTTTCACTCCTGTAAGATTAT
This sequence comes from Equus asinus, assembly GCF_041296235.1. NCBI lineage: Eukaryota > Metazoa > Chordata > Mammalia > Perissodactyla > Equidae > Equus > Equus asinus. Next base: position 5,150,687 of record NC_091810.1, read on the forward strand.
CCTGGGTTTTATCTCTTATATCTTGGGTAGATGGCAAAATGGGTGGACCTTACCCAGAAAAAGTCCTGGACTCCCTCACAAGTTGAAGTTGCCCAGGGAATGTTCTGATGCACAATGATGGTGTCATCTCGTGGCACTCTGCCAATTCCACCTTGGCAGGTCACAAGTTTTCCTTCCTTCTGCCTTTGGGAAGTGTACCAGATACTTCCATAGATTGTAATATTCTTATGGTTCCTTTTCTTGTGCGTATTGATAACGTATCCTCACAATTGCTGCTTATTTATGATCTCTGCCCGCACCATACCATGAAATCTATATTTCCTAACACTACTAATGTGATATGCACTCGTAAGGTGAAACAGTGAGGCCCGGGCCGCCCAAGCGGAATGTGGGCACTTACCTGCTCCACCACAGGGCCGGCCCTGAATTGTACTTTTGGACCAACCTTTTGCCTGAACTTGGGAAGACGTGGGCCTGTTTGGATTATTCGTGAAGGTGATTAGTAATAACATCATGGACGGTAACATTTTCCGTTCGTTCATGGGTTTAGGACTGATCATGTTCTCTTCGTAGTATTCCTCTTCACCTATTTGGAATGGTCTGCCTTTCTGTAGCATCTGTAAGCATTTGGAGGTGATTTTCCATCCTTGGAAGTTCACCTTCTGTAAACTCTTTCCGCCCCCAAAGCTTTATGACATCATTCTGGACCCCTTTTTGGATTTTTGATTTGAGGTGAATTTATAGCCATGACCCTGCATTAGAACGTACTATAACTTCCAGATTCACATCCTCATTGCTTTAGACTTCTGTGTAGCTTACATCATCTTCACCAGTGTAAGACTAATCACAGGCCCTCACCACACACTTGTGCCTAATCTTCTCTTTCACCCTCCGTCACCGCCCCTCTTTGCCTCTGGGAGCCCGCATACAAATGTTCAGTGCCACCTGTTGGTTAGTGCTTGCTTTTTCTTCTCCTTGTAAGTGAGATTCTATGGTATTTGAATTTCTCACTGGGGCTTGTTACACTTCCCCTAAAACCCTCACAGCCATTCTGGTGGTCACAAATGGCTGGATTGCATCATTTGTTCCGGCTGAGTGGTATACCATTGTGTGGCTATAGCCCATCTTCCTTCTCCAATCATCCCTTGCTGGACACCAGGGTGCTTTCCAAGTCTTGGATATCCGGAGTAAGACTGTGGTGAACACAGCCATGCACATGTCTTTATGCGGTAGTCTTTCTGACTGTTTTGGATAAGCAAGCGGCAGATTAATAGCTGGGTCATACGGGACATGGATACTTAAACTTCTGAGGCAGTTCCACACCTTTGGCATCGTGGCTGCACCGGGTTACACTCCCACCAGCAGTGCAGGAGGCTTCCCTTCTCTCCACCTCCTCTCTGACACTTGTTATTTCCTGTCTGCTTCCTTCTAGCCATGCTGACCACAGTGAGCTGCCATGGCCTTGCAGTTTGGATTTGCATTTTCCTGAGACTTCATGATGGTGAACAAGTTTTCATGCACCTACTGGCCCTCTTTCTGTCTTCTTCGGAGAAATCTCTGCTTCCATCTTTTGACCAGGTTTTCATTGGCTTGTTTTTTTTCTTGTGGAGACGTGCGAGTTGATTGTATCTTTGGGCTTTTCACCCCTTGTCCGATGTGTGGTTTGCAAACATCCTCTCCCAATCGTTGTGGTGTCTTAGTATTCAGTTGATGGTTTCCTTGAGTGGGCAGAAGTGTGTGCGTTTGATGTGGTCCCGTTTGTTTCTTGTTTCCTTTGTTGCCCTTGCCCAGTCAGACATGCTTCTTCCAAATAGGCGGCTCAGACAGATGGCAAAGAGCACTCTGCCTAGGTCTTCTCCTACAAGGTTCACGGTTTCAAGTCTGCCATTCAAGGCTTTAATCCATTTCAGGTGGTGTGTGTGCCAGGTGTAACATCATGGTGTACTCTCGTTGTGTTCCATGTGGCTGTGCAGGCTTCCCAGCACCGTTTATTGTAGAGACTCTCCTTCCTCCGCTGTCTCCACTTGGCTCCCTGGTCCAAAATGGGCTGTCCATGTAAGTTTGAGTTGGGCTCTGGGCTCTCAATTGTTTTGCATGGGTCTTCATGCCTGTTTTGGGGCCCAGACTGTGCCGTTTCGGTACCTAGCGCTTCGTCCTCTATGTTGAAATCAGAAATTGTGACACGTGCTGCTTTGTTCGTTTTCCTGAGGATTCCTTTGCCTAGTCAGGGTCTCGTGTTGCTGGCTAGAAACTTTAGGATTCTCTCTTCTTCTCTGTGGCAAATACTGCTGCAACTTTGACTGGGATTGCATGGAATCCAGAGATTCCTTACTGCGGTATGAACCTTTCAAGTGTGTTAATCCTTCCATTCCTCGATCCCTCGATATCTTTTTTTTTCTTGTGTCTTCTTGAGTTTCTTTCCCCAAAGGTTTGCTAGTTTTTGAATTAACATAGAATTCACCTGTTTTGCTAAGGTTATTCACAGAGATCCTATTCTTCGTAATGGCAAGCTCCTGTTTTTTTGTTTTTTTTTTCCTTAGCTTCAGTTTTTCTGTTCTTTGCAACTTTTAATTGGTTTTGTTTTGGCACAAGTGCATTGCTGTGCTCACATCTGCTGGCAATGCTCCTGTATTTGCTGTGGAAGTCTGGCCCTGTCCAACGTCCCTTCCCATCTGCCTCTACTCTACCTCGGACGCCTGCACCAGAACAACTGAAGCAGTGGTGAGGGGGCCCAAACCGAGGATTCCACCCAGCCCATACTGGGCCACAGACCCAGAAGGTGCGGACCTCACCACTGCACCACCGGCCGGCCACTTACATGTTCAGTGGCAACGTGCAGTTGAGTGCAACGGGAGTTAAATATACTAGTGAGCCCAACTCTAGCACTGTGTAGATGAGGCTAGGTTGTTTTTCGGGTCCATTGTGATGTCAGAGGATTTGTCATAATTGTGTCTCTGAGGTCCAGCATGCTTCCTGGATACAGGTTTCAGAGCCTGCTTGGAGCAGTCTCATAACTCACCCTTCCCAGTTAGCCCATGCTTGACCTTCGCTGCCGTTTTTTGGCTTGTGAATTTCTCTGACTTTCAAACGTTCCAGCAGAGTCTGTCTAAAGACGGACATCATCTTTCATTGTGGATAATTCAGGTGTGATTTCTGTTCACCTTCCATTTTCTGGGTCCTCTTTTTCTTTTCCATAGTATACTCGTCATGGTCTTTCTCAGCTATCTCCCTTAGACATGCTTATCAGTCCGTTCTCCTTCATTCCGAGGGATTAGTTTGTATTTCTTTAATCGCTGTATGTTCTCTAGGGTGAGGTGTGAGTGCTTTCGTGACTCTTGGTTGTTGTCCTTGAATTTGCACCGGTCACTTGTAGGACTCTTGGCTACCCTAGCCTAGGTCAAACTAAGCACTGAGAACACGTGGTCATGTGGGTTGGTTTGACATCCTGAGATCAGAAACTCCAAATTCGAGGTGGTCCTGGCAACCCCCTTCACGGACACAATGTTTCCAAGACAACTTAGACAAATCGGATGAATTCCACTCTCCAGGAAAGATATTTTTCTGTCTCTTTTCCGGATTTGGGAAGTTTCGAACTTGACCCCTGATCCTTGAACGTTCCCCTAGATTCCGTCCAGATACGGGCTTACTTAATTTTTATAGGGTGTGCCATTTGTTTGCCCTACATCCTCTACCCTGGCCTGTTTATTTTTCTTGAAACACAACTGTAAAGTTCTAATTTTCGTGCAACTTCCTTACATATGGTGTCAAAACACATAATCAATAATCCTTCTACGGCAAGAGGTAGGGGGAGAGAATTTCGATGGAGGCAAACAGAGCACACTAGCCTGGGAGGGCAGCCTTCACGAAGGAACGAAGCCCTGTGGAAGAGGGTGCTTTTCAGCACCCTTGTAGAGCACTTCCAAACAAAGAGACATACCCCAAGCGTGACAGGGCTCCATTCCTTCAAGGCTTCCAAGACATCTCTTGGGACACATTACCATGTGCCCAGTGGGCCCACGTGACACCAGAGCTTCGGAAAAAGAGACTGACCTGCAAAGAATGCTATGGGCCTTGGAAAGGAGGCATCGATTCTTCTCTTCAATGTCCTCAAGACATCTTTCTTGACTTTGCATTATGCTTAAGGCACAAGGGCACTGTAGGTGTGATGAACCCCAAGTCCGGCCACTTGTTTCCAATGAAGTTGCAAGCTTGAATCAGCATGACCTCCCCATAGACTTGAATAGATGACAATGTTCTCCTCTCCGTGCCTGTCCCTCTATTCTCACTTGTGGCCTAGGGTTCCTTTCTTATCCCTTGCATCAGACTCTGTTTTATCTCTTCTAGTTTCTGTGCCTGCTTTCTGTTTGCCAAACCTGTTTCTGGGTATCTGTCCCTTTAATAGCCTAGCCTAGGCCAATCCTCAGACTGTAACCATGCGGCCACCCTGGGGGACATGTTCACCGTGATGTCATAAGCGACCTCAAAATTCGAAGTTGTCCTGACAACCTCCGTGCACACAGAGTTTCACAGCCATCTCAGACCAGTCTGACTCCTCACCCTGTCTAGGTAGGATAGTTTTCCTTTTTCTGCAATTGTTGTCAGTTTCTATCTTTCTCCTTGAACTTCGAAAGGGCTCCTACATTCTCTCTAGACACTGGTTTCACTCCTGTAAGATTATCCTGGGTTTTATCTCTTATATCTTGGGTAGATGGCAAAATGGGTGGACCTTACCCAGAAAAAGTCCTGGACTCCCTCACAAGTTGAAGTTGCCCAGGGAATGTTCTGATGCACAATGATGGTGTCATCTCGTGGCACTCTGCCAATTCCACCTTGGCAGGTCACAAGATTTCCTTCCTTCTGCCTTTGGGAAGTGTACCAGATACTTCCATAGATTGTAATATTCTTATGGTTCCTTTTCTTGTGCGTATTGATAACGTATCCTCACAATTGCTGCTTATTTATGATCTCTGCCCGCACCATACCATGAAATCTATATTTCCTAACACTACTAATGTGATATGCACTCGTAAGGTGAAACAGTGAGGCCCGGGCCGCCCAAGCGGAATGTGGGCACTTACCTGCTCCACCACAGGGCCGGCCCTGAATTGTACTTTTGGACCAACCTTTTGCCTGAACTTGGGAAGACGTGGGCCTGTTTGGATTATTCGTGAAGGTGATTAGTAATAACATCATGGACGGTAACATTTTCCGTTCGTTCATGGGTTTAGGACTGATCATGTTCTCTTCGTAGTATTCCTCTTCACCTATTTGGAATGGTCTGCCTTTCTGTAGCATCTGTAAGCATTTGGAGGTGATTTTCCATCCTTGGAAGTTCACCTTCTGTAAACTCTTTCCGCCCCCAAAGCTTTATGACATCATTCTGGACCCCTTTTTGGATTTTTGATTTGAGGTGAATTTATAGCCATGACCCTGCATTAGAACGTACTATAACTTCCAGATTCACATCCTCATTGCTTTAGACTTCTGTGTAGCTTACATCATCTTCACCAGTGTAAGACTAATCACAGGCCCTCACCACACACTTGTGCCTAATCTTCTCTTTCACCCTCCGTCACCGCCCCTCTTTGCCTCTGGGAGCCCGCATACAAATGTTCAGTGCCACCTGTTGGTTAGTGCTTGCTTTTTCTTCGCCTTGTAAGTGAGATTCTATGGTATTTGAATTTCTCACTGGGGCTTGTTACACTTCCCCTAAAACCCTCACAGCCATTCTGGTGGTCACAAATGGCTGGATTGCATCATTTGTTCCGGCTGAGTGGTATACCATTGTGTGGCTATAGCCCATCTTCCTTCTCCAATCATCCCTTGCTGGACACCAGGGTGCTTTCCAAGTCTTGGATATCCGGAGTAAGACTGTGGTGAACACAGCCATGCACATGTCTTTATGCGGTAGTCTTTCTGACTTTTTTGGATAAGCAAGCGGCAGATTAATAGCTGGGTCATACGGGACATGGATACTTAAACTTCTGAGGCAGTTCCACACCTTTGGCATCGTGGCTGCACCGGGTTACACTCCCACCAGCAGTGCAGGAGGCTTCCCTTCTCTCCACCTCCTCTCTGACACTTGTTATTTCCTGTCTGCTTCCTTCTAGCCATGCTGACCACAGTGAGCTGCCATGGCCTTGCAGTTTGGATTTGCATTTTCCTGAGACTTCATGATGGTGAACAAGTTTTCATGCACCTACTGGCCCTCTTTCTGTCTTCTTCGGAGAAATCTCTGCTTCCATCTTTTGACCAGGTTTTCATTGGCTTGTTTTTTTTCTTGTGGAGACGTGCGAGTTGATTGTATCTTTGGGCTTTTCACCCCTTGTCCGATGTGTGGTTTGCAAACATCCTCTCCCAATCGTTGTGGTGTCTTAGTATTCAGTTGATGGTTTCCTTGAGTGGGCAGAAGTGTGTGCGTTTGATGTGGTCCCGTTTGTTTCTTGTTTCCTTTGTTGCCCTTGCCCAGTCAGACATGCTTCTTCCAAATAGGCGGCTCAGACAGATGGCAAAGAGCACTCTGCCTAGGTCTTCTCCTACAAGGTTCACGGTTTCAAGTCTGCCATTCAAGGCTTTAATCCATTTCAGGTGGTGTGTGTGCCAGGTGTAACATCATGGTGTACTCTCGTTGTGTTCCATGTGGCTGTGCAGGCTTCCCAGCACCGTTTATTGTAGAGACTCTCCTTCCTCCGCTGTCTCCACTTGGCTCCCTGGTCCAAAATGGGCTGTCCATGTAAGTTTGAGTTGGGCTCTGGGCTCTCAATTGTTTTGCATGGGTCTTCATGCCTGTTTTGGGGCCCAGACTGTGCCGTTTCGGTACCTAGCGCTTCGTCCTCTATGTTGAAATCAGAAATTGTGACACGTGCTGCTTTGTTCGTTTTCCTGAGGATTCCTTTGCCTAGTCAGGGTCTCGTGTTGCTGGCTAGAAACTTTAGGATTCTCTCTTCTTCTCTGTGGCAAATACTGCTGCAACTTTGACTGGGATTGCATGGAATCCAGAGATTCCTTACTGCGGTATGAACCTTTCAAGTGTGTTAATCCTTCCATTCCTCGATCCCTCGATATCTTTTTTTTTCTTGTGTCTTCTTGAGTTTCTTTCCCCAAAGGTTTGCTAGTTTTTGAATTAACATAGAATTCACCTGTTTTGCTAAGGTTATTCACAGAGATCCTATTCTTCGTAATGGCAAGCTCCTGTTTTTTTGTTTTTTTTTTCCTTAGCTTCAGTTTTTCTGTTCTTTGCAACTTTTAATTGGTTTTGTTTTGGCACAAGTGCATTGCTGTGCTCACATCTGCTGGCAATGCTCCTGTATTTGCTGTGGAAGTCTGGCCCTGTCCAACGTCCCTTCCCATCTGCCTCTACTCTACCTCGGACGCCTGCACCAGAACAACTGAAGCAGTGGTGAGGGGGCCCAAACCGAGGATTCCACCCAGCCCATACTGGGCCACAGACCCAGAAGGTGCGGACCTCACCACTGCACCACCGGCCGGCCACTTACATGTTCAGTGGCAACGTGCAGTTGAGTGCAACGGGAGTTAAATATACTAGTGAGCCCAACTCTAGCACTGTGTAGATGAGGCTAGGTTGTTTTTCGGGTCCATTGTGATGTCAGAGGATTTGTCATAATTGTGTCTCTGAGGTCCAGCATGCTTCCTGGATACAGGTTTCAGAGCCTGCTTGGAGCAGTCTCATAACTCACCCTTCCCAGTTAGCCCATGCTTGACCTTCGCTGCCGTTTTTTGGCTTGTGAATTTCTCTGACTTTCAAACGTTCCAGCAGAGTCTGTCTAAAGACGGACATCATCTTTCATTGTGGATAATTCAGGTGTGATTTCTGTTCACCTTCCATTTTCTGGGTCCTCTTTTTCTTTTCCATAGTATACTCGTCATGGTCTTTCTCAGCTATCTCCCTTAGACATGCTTATCAGTCCGTTCTCCTTCATTCCGAGGGATTAGTTTGTATTTCTTTAATCGCTGTATGTTCTCTAGGGTGAGGTGTGAGTGCTTTCGTGACTCTTGGTTGTTGTCCTTGAATTTGCACCGGTCACTTGTAGGACTCTTGGCTACCCTAGCCTAGGTCAAACTAAGCACTGAGAACACGTGGTCATGTGGGTTGGTTTGACATCCTGAGATCAGAAACTCCAAATTCGAGGTGGTCCTGGCAACCCCCTTCACGGACACAATGTTTCCAAGACAACTTAGACAAATCGGATGAATTCCACTCTCCAGGAAAGATATTTTTCTGTCTCTTTTCCGGATTTGGGAAGTTTCGAACTTGACCCCTGATCCTTGAACGTTCCCCTAGATTCCGTCCAGATACGGGCTTACTTAATTTTTATAGGGTGTGCCATTTGTTTGCCCTACATCCTCTACCCTGGCCTGTTTATTTTTCTTGAAACACAACTGTAAAGTTCTAATTTTCGTGCAACTTCCTTACATATGGTGTCAAAACACATAATCAATAATCCTTCTACGGCAAGAGGTAGGGGGAGAGAATTTCGATGGAGGCAAACAGAGCACACTAGCCTGGGAGGGCAGCCTTCACGAAGGAACGAAGCCCTGTGGAAGAGGGTGCTTTTCAGCACCCTTGTAGAGCACTTCCAAACAAAGAGACATACCCCAAGCGTGACAGGGCTCCATTCCTTCAAGGCTTCCAAGACATCTCTTGGGACACATTACCATGTGCCCAGTGGGCCCACGTGACACCAGAGCTTCGGAAAAAGAGACTGACCTGCAAAGAATGCTATGGGCCTTGGAAAGGAGGCATCGATTCTTCTCTTCAATGTCCTCAAGACATCTTTCTTGACTTTGCATTATGCTTAAGGCACAAGGGCACTGTAGGTGTGATGAACGCCAAGTCCGGCCACTTGTTTCCAATGAAGTTGCAAGCTTGAATCAGCATGACCTCCCCATAGACTTGAATAGATGACAATGTTCTCCTCTCCGTGCCTGTCCCTCTATTCTCACTTGTGGCCTAGGGTTCCTTTCTTATCCCTTGCATCAGACTCTGTTTTATCTCTTCTAGTTTCTGTGCCTGCTTTCTGTTTGCCAAACCTGTTTCTGGGTATCTGTCCCTTTAATAGCCTAGCCTAGGCCAATCCTCAGACTGTAACCATGCGGCCACCCTGGGGGACATGTTCACCGTGATGTCATAAGCGACCTCAAAATTCGAAGTTGTCCTGACAACCTCTGTGCACACAGAGTTTCACAGCCATCTCAGACCAGTCTGACTCCTCACCCTGTCTAGGTAGGATAGTTTTCCTTTTTCTGCAATTGTTGTCAGTTTCTATCTTTCTCCTTGAACTTCGAAAGGGCTCCTACATTCTCTCTAGACACTGGTTTCACTCCTGTAAGATTATCCTGGGTTTTATCTCTTATATCTTGGGTAGATGGCAAAATGGGTGGACCTTACCCAGAAAAAGTCCTGGACTCCCTCACAAGTTGAAGTTGCCCAGGGAATGTTCTGATGCACAATGATGGTGTCATCTCGTGGCACTCTGCCAATTCCACCTTGGCAGGTCACAAGTTTTCCTTCCTTCTGCCTTTGGGAAGTGTACCAGATACTTCCATAGATTGTAATATTCTTATGGTTCCTTTTCTTGTGCGTATTGATAACGTATCCTCACAATTGCTGCTTATTTATGATCTCTGCCCGCACCATACCATGAAATCTATATTTCCTAACACTACTAATGTGATATGCACTCGTAAGGTGAAACAGTGAGGCCCGGGCCGCCCAAGCGGAATGTGGGCACTTACCTGCTCCACCACAGGGCCGGCCCTGAATTGTACTTTTGGACCAACCTTTTGCCTGAACTTGGGAAGACGTGGGCCTGTTTGGATTATTCGTGAAGGTGATTAGTAATAACATCATGGACGGTAACATTTTCCGTTCGTTCATGGGTTTAGGACTGATCATGTTCTCTTCGTAGTATTCCTCTTCACCTATTTGGAATGGTCTGCCTTTCTGTAGCATCTGTAAGCATTTGGAGGTGATTTTCCATCCTTGGAAGTTCACCTTCTGTAAACTCTTTCCGCCCCCAAAGCTTTATGACATCATTCTGGACCCCTTTTTGGATTTTTGATTTGAGGTGAATTTATAGCCATGACCCTGCATTAGAACGTACTATAACTTCCAGATTCACATCCTCATTGCTTTAGACTTCTGTGTAGCTTACATCATCTTCACCAGTGTAAGACTAATCACAGGCCCTCACCACACACTTGTGCCTAATCTTCTCTTTCACCCTCCGTCACCGCCCCTCTTTGCCTCTGGGAGCCCGCATACAAATGTTCAGTGCCACCTGTTGGTTAGTGCTTGCTTTTTCTTCTCCTTGTAAGTGAGATTCTATGGTATTTGAATTTCTCACTGGGGCTTGTTACACTTCCCCTAAAACCCTCACAGCCATTCTGGTGGTCACAAATGGCTGGATTGCATCATTTGTTCCGGCTGAGTGGTATACCATTGTGTGGCTATAGCCCATCTTCCTTCTCCAATCATCCCTTGCTGGACACCAGGGTGCTTTCCAAGTCTTGGATATCCGGAGTAAGACTGTGGTGAACACAGCCATGCACATGTCTTTATGCGGTAGTCTTTCTGACTTTTTTGGATAAGCAAGCGGCAGATTAATAGCTGGGTCATACGGGACATGGATACTTAAACTTCTGAGGCAGTTCCACACCTTTGGCATCGTGGCTGCACCGGGTTACACTCCCACCAGCAGTGCAGGAGGCTTCCCTTCTCTCCACCTCCTCTCTGACACTTGTTATTTCCTGTCTGCTTCCTTCTAGCCATGCTGACCACAGTGAGCTGCCATGGCCTTGCAGTTTGGATTTGCATTTTCCTGAGACTTCATGATGGTGAACAAGTTTTCATGCACCTACTGGCCCTCTTTCTGTCTTCTTCGGAGAAATCTCTGCTTCCATCTTTTGACCAGGTTTTCATTGGCTTGTTTTTTTTCTTGTGGAGACGTGCGAGTTGATTGTATCTTTGGGCTTTTCACCCCTTGTCCGATGTGTGGTTTGCAAACATCCTCTCCCAATCGTTGTGGTGTCTTAGTATTCAGTTGATGGTTTCCTTGAGTGGGCAGAAGTGTGTGCGTTTGATGTGGTCCCGTTTGTTTCTTGTTTCCTTTGTTGCCCTTGCCCAGTCAGACATGCTTCTTCCAAATAGGCGGCTCAGACAGATGGCAAAGAGCACTCTGCCTAGGTCTTCTCCTACAAGGTTCACGGTTTCAAGTCTGCCATTCAAGGCTTTAATCCATTTCAGGTGGTGTGTGTGCCAGGTGTAACATCATGGTGTACTCTCGTTGTGTTCCATGTGGCTGTGCAGGCTTCCCAGCACCGTTTATTGTAGAGACTCTCCTTCCTCCGCTGTCTCCACTTGGCTCCCTGGTCCAAAATGGGCTGTCCATGTAAGTTTGAGTTGGGCTCTGGGCTCTCAATTGTTTTGCATGGGTCTTCATGCCTGTTTTGGGGCCCAGACTGTGCCGTTTCGGTAAGTAGCGCTTCGTCCTCTATGTTGAAATCAGAAATTGTGACACGTGCTGCTTTGTTCGTTTTCCTGAGGATTCCTTTGCCTAGTCAGGGTCTCGTGTTGCTGGCTAGAAACTTTAGGATTCTCTCTTCTTCTCTGTGGCAAATACTGCTGCAACTTTGACTGGGATTGCATGGAATCCAGAGATTCCTTACTGCGGTATGAACCTTTCAAGTGTGTTAATCCTTCCATTCCTCGATCCCTCGATATCTTTTTTTTTCTTGTGTCTTCTTGAGTTTCTTTCCCCAAAGGTTTGCTAGTTTTTGAATTAACATAGAATTCACCTGTTTTGCTAAGGTTATTCACAGAGATCCTATTCTTCGTAATGGCAAGCTCCTGTTTTTTTGTTTTTTTTTTCCTTAGCTTCAGTTTTTCTGTTCTTTGCAACTTTTAATTGGTTTTGTTTTGGCACAAGTGCATTGCTGTGCTCACATCTGCTGGCAATGCTCCTGTATTTGCTGTGGAAGTCTGGCCCTGTCCAACGTCCCTTCCCATCTGCCTCTACTCTACCTCGGACGCCTGCACCAGAACAACTGAAGCAGTGGTGAGGGGGCCCAAACCGAGGATTCCACCCAGCCCATACTGGGCCACAGACCCAGAAGGTGCGGACCTCACCACTGCACCACCGGCCGGCCACTTACATGTTCAGTGGCAACGTGCAGTTGAGTGCAACGGGAGTTAAATATACTAGTGAGCCCAACTCTAGCACTGTGTAGATGAGGCTAGGTTGTTTTTCGGGTCCATTGTGATGTCAGAGGATTTGTCATAATTGTGTCTCTGAGGTCCAGCATGCTTCCTGGATACAGGTTTCAGAGCCTGCTTGGAGCAGTCTCATAACTCACCCTTCCCAGTTAGCCCATGCTTGACCTTCGCTGCCGTTTTTTGGCTTGTGAATTTCTCTGACTTTCAAACGTTCCAGCAGAGTCTGTCTAAAGACGGACATCATCTTTCATTGTGGATAATTCAGGTGTGATTTCTGTTCACCTTCCATTTTCTGGGTCCTCTTTTTCTTTTCCATAGTATACTCGTCATGGTCTTTCTCAGCTATCTCCCTTAGACATGCTTATCAGTCCGTTCTCCTTCATTCCGAGGGATTAGTTTGTATTTCTTTAATCGCTGTATGTTCTCTAGGGTGAGGTGTGAGTGCTTTCGTGACTCTTGGTTGTTGTCCTTGAATTTGCACCGGTCACTTGTAGGACTCTTGGCTACCCTAGCCTAGGTCAAACTAAGCACTGAGAACACGTGGTCATGTGGGTTGGTTTGACATCCTGAGATCAGAAACTCCAAATTCGAGGTGGTCCTGGCAACCCCCTTCACGGACACAATGTTTCCAAGACAACTTAGACAAATCGGATGAATTCCACTCTCCAGGAAAGATATTTTTCTGTCTCTTTTCCGGATTTGGGAAGTTTCGAACTTGACCCCTGATCCTTGAACGTTCCCCTAGATTCCGTCCAGATACGGGCTTACTTAATTTTTATAGGGTGTGCCATTTGTTTGCCCTACATCCTCTACCCTGGCCTGTTTATTTTTCTTGAAACACAACTGTAAAGTTCTAATTTTCGTGCAACTTCCTTACATATGGTGTCAAAACACATAATCAATAATCCTTCTACGGCAAGAGGTAGGGGGAGAGAATTTCGATGGAGGCAAACAGAGCACACTAGCCTGGGAGGGCAGCCTTCACGAAGGAACGAAGCCCTGTGGAAGAGGGTGCTTTTCAGCACCCTTGTAGAGCACTTCCAAACAAAGAGACATACCCCAAGCGTGACAGGGCTCCATTCCTTCAAGGCTTCCAAGACATCTCTTGGGACACATTACCATGTGCCCAGTGGGCCCACGTGACACCAGAGCTTCGGAAAAAGAGACTGACCTGCAAAGAATGCTATGGGCCTTGGAAAGGAGGCATCGATTCTTCTCTTCAATGTCCTCAAGACATCTTTCTTGACTTTGCATTATGCTTAAGGCACAAGGGCACTGTAGGTGTGATGAACCCCAAGTCCGGCCACTTGTTTCCAATGAAGTTGCAAGCTTGAATCAGCATGACCTCCCCATAGACTTGAATAGATGACAATGTTCTCCTCTCCGTGCCTGTCCCTCTATTCTCACTTGTGGCCTAGGGTTCCTTTCTTATCCCTTGCATCAGACTCTGTTTTATCTCTTCTAGTTTCTGTGCCTGCTTTCTGTTTGCCAAACCTGTTTCTGGGTATCTGTCCCTTTAATAGCCTAGCCTAGGCCAATCCTCAGACTGTAACCATGCGGCCACCCTGGGGGACATGTTCACCGTGATGTCATAAGCGACCTCAAAATTCGAAGTTGTCCTGACAACCTCCGTGCACACAGAGTTTCACAGCCATCTCAGACCAGTCTGACTCCTCACCCTGTCTAGGTAGGATAGTTTTCCTTTTTCTGCAATTGTTGTCAGTTTCTATCTTTCTCCTTGAACTTCGAAAGGGCTCCTACATTCTCTCTAGACACTGGTTTCACTCCTGTAAGATTATCCTGGGTTTTATCTCTTATATCTTGGGTAGATGGCAAAATGGGTGGACCTTACCCAGAAAAAGTCCTGGACTCCCTCACAAGTTGAAGTTGCCCAGGGAATGTTCTGATGCACAATGATGGTGTCATCTCGTGGCACTCTGCCAATTCCACCTTGGCAGGTCACAAGTTTTCCTTCCTTCTGCCTTTGGGAAGTGTACCAGATACTTCCATAGATTGTAATATTCTTATGGTTCCTTTTCTTGTGCGTATTGATAACGTATCCTCACAATTGCTGCTTATTTATGATCTCTGCCCGCACCATACCATGAAATCTATATTTCCTAACACTACTAATGTGATATGCACTCGTAAGGTGAAACAGTGAGGCCCGGGCCGCCCAAGCGGAATGTGGGCACTTACCTGCTCCACCACAGGGCCGGCCCTGAATTGTACTTTTGGACCAACCTTTTGCCTGAACTTGGGAAGACGTGGGCCTGTTTGGATTATTCGTGAAGGTGATTAGTAATAACATCATGGACGGTAACATTTTCCGTTCGTTCATGGGTTTAGGACTGATCATGTTCTCTTCGTAGTATTCCTCTTCACCTATTTGGAATGGTCTGCCTTTCTGTAGCATCTGTAAGCATTTGGAGGTGATTTTCCATCCTTGGAAGTTCACCTTCTGTAAACTCTTTCCGCCCCCAAAGCTTTATGACATCATTCTGGACCCCTTTTTGGATTTTTGATTTGAGGTGAATTTATAGCCATGACCCTGCATTAGAACGTACTATAACTTCCAGATTCACATCCTCATTGCTTTAGACTTCTGTGTAGCTTACATCATCTTCACCAGTGTAAGACTAATCACAGGCCCTCACCACACACTTGTGCCTAATCTTCTCTTTCACCCTCCGTCACCGCCCCTCTTTGCCTCTGGGAGCCCGCATACAAATGTTCAGTGCCACCTGTTGGTTAGTGCTTGCTTTTTCTTCTCCTTGTAAGTGAGATTCTATGATATTTGAATTTCTCACTGGGGCTTGTTACACTTCCCCTAAAACCCTCACAGCCATTCTGGTGGTCACAAATGGCTGGATTGCATCATTTGTTCCGGCTGAGTGGTATACCATTGTGTGGCTATAGCCCATCTTCCTTCTCCAATCATCCCTTGCTGGACACCAGGGTGCTTTCCAAGTCTTGGATATCCGGAGTAAGACTGTGGTGAACACAGCCATGCACATGTCTTTATGCGGTAGTCTTTCTGACTTTTTTGGATAAGCAAGCGGCAGATTAATAGCTGGGTCATACGGGACATGGATACTTAAACTTCTGAGGCAGTTCCACACCTTTGGCATCGTGGCTGCACCGGGTTACACTCCCACCAGCAGTGCAGGAGGCTTCCCTTCTCTCCACCTCCTCTCTGACACTTGTTATTTCCTGTCTGCTTCCTTCTAGCCATGCTGACCACAGTGAGCTGCCATGGCCTTGCAGTTTGGATTTGCATTTTCCTGAGACTTCATGATGGTGAACAAGTTTTCATGCACCTACTGGCCCTCTTTCTGTCTTCTTCGGAGAAATCTCTGCTTCCATCTTTTGACCAGGTTTTCATTGGCTTGTTTTTTTTCTTGTGGAGACGTGCGAGTTGATTGTATCTTTGGGCTTTTCACCCCTTGTCCGATGTGTGGTTTGCAAACATCCTCTCCCAATCGTTGTGGTGTCTTAGTATTCAGTTGATGGTTTCCTTGAGTGGGCAGAAGTGTGTGCGTTTGATGTGGTCCCGTTTGTTTCTTGTTTCCTTTGTTGCCCTTGCCCAGTCAGACATGCTTCTTCCAAATAGGCGGCTCAGACAGATGGCAAAGAGCACTCTGCCTAGGTCTTCTCCTACAAGGTTCACGGTTTCAAGTCTGCCATTCAAGGCTTTAATCCATTTCAGGTGGTGTGTGTGCCAGGTGTAACATCATGGTGTACTCTCGTTGTGTTCCATGTGGCTGTGCAGGCTTCCCAGCACCGTTTATTGTAGAGACTCTCCTTCCTCCGCTGTCTCCACTTGGCTCCCTGGTCCAAAATGGGCTGTCCATGTAAGTTTGAGTTGGGCTCTGGGCTCTCAATTGTTTTGCATGGGTCTTCATGCCTGTTTTGGGGCCCAGACTGTGCCGTTTCGGTAAGTAGCGCTTCGTCCTCTATGTTGAAATCAGAAATTGTGACACGTGCTGCTTTGTTCGTTTTCCTGAGGATTCCTTTGCCTAGTCAGGGTCTCGTGTTGCTGGCTAGAAACTTTAGGATTCTCTCTTCTTCTCTGTGGCAAATACTGCTGCAACTTTGACTGGGATTGCATGGAATCCAGAGATTCCTTACTGCGGTATGAACCTTTCAAGTGTGTTAATCCTTCCATTCCTCGATCCCTCGATATCTTTTTTTTTCTTGTGTCTTCTTGAGTTTCTTTCCCCAAAGGTTTGCTAGTTTTTGAATTAACATAGAATTCACCTGTTTTGCTAAGGTTATTCACAGAGATCCTATTCTTCGTAATGGCAAGCTCCTGTTTTTTTGTTTTTTTTTTCCTTAGCTTCAGTTTTTCTGTTCTTTGCAACTTTTAATTGGTTTTGTTTTGGCACAAGTGCATTGCTGTGCTCACATCTGCTGGCAATGCTCCTGTATTTGCTGTGGAAGTCTGGCCCTGTCCAACGTCCCTTCCCATCTGCCTCTACTCTACCTCGGACGCCTGCACCAGAACAACTGAAGCAGTGGTGAGGGGGCCCAAACCGAGGATTCCACCCAGCCCATACTGGGCCACAGACCCAGAAGGTGCGGACCTCACCACTGCACCACCGGCCGGCCACTTACATGTTCAGTGGCAACGTGCAGTTGAGTGCAACGGGAGTTAAATATACTAGTGAGCCCAACTCTAGCACTGTGTAGATGAGGCTAGGTTGTTTTTCGGGTCCATTGTGATGTCAGAGGATTTGTCATAATTGTGTCTCTGAGGTCCAGCATGCTTCCTGGATACAGGTTTCAGAGCCTGCTTGGAGCAGTCTCATAACTCACCCTTCCCAGTTAGCCCATGCTTGACCTTCGCTGCCGTTTTTTGGCTTGTGAATTTCTCTGACTTTCAAACGTTCCAGCAGAGTCTGTCTAAAGACGGACATCATCTTTCATTGTGGATAATTCAGGTGTGATTTCTGTTCACCTTCCATTTTCTGGGTCCTCTTTTTCTTTTCCATAGTATACTCGTCATGGTCTTTCTCAGCTATCTCCCTTAGACATGCTTATCAGTCCGTTCTCCTTCATTCCGAGGGATTAGTTTGTATTTCTTTAATCGCTGTATGTTCTCTAGGGTGAGGTGTGAGTGCTTTCGTGACTCTTGGTTGTTGTCCTTGAATTTGCACCGGTCACTTGTAGGACTCTTGGCTACCCTAGCCTAGGTCAAACTAAGCACTGAGAACACGTGGTCATGTGGGTTGGTTTGACATCCTGAGATCAGAAACTCCAAATTCGAGGTGGTCCTGGCAACCCCCTTCACGGACACAATGTTTCCAAGACAACTTAGACAAATCGGATGAATTCCACTCTCCAGGAAAGATATTTTTCTGTCTCTTTTCCGGATTTGGGAAGTTTCGAACTTGACCCCTGATCCTTGAACGTTCCCCTAGATTCCGTCCAGATACGGGCTTACTTAATTTTTATAGGGTGTGCCATTTGTTTGCCCTACATCCTCTACCCTGGCCTGTTTATTTTTCTTGAAACACAACTGTAAAGTTCTAATTTTCGTGCAACTTCCTTACATATGGTGTCAAAACACATAATCAATAATCCTTCTACGGCAAGAGGTAGGGGGAGAGAATTTCGATGGAGGCAAACAGAGCACACTAGCCTGGGAGGGCAGCCTTCACGAAGGAACGAAGCCCTGTGGAAGAGGGTGCTTTTCAGCACCCTTGTAGAGCACTTCCAAACAAAGAGACATACCCCAAGCGTGACAGGGCTCCATTCCTTCAAGGCTTCCAAGACATCTCTTGGGACACATTACCATGTGCCCAGTGGGCCCACGTGACACCAGAGCTTCGGAAAAAGAGACTGACCTGCAAAGAATGCTATGGGCCTTGGAAAGGAGGCATCGATTCTTCTCTTCAATGTCCTCAAGACATCTTTCTTGACTTTGCATTATGCTTAAGGCACAAGGGCACTGTAGGTGTGATGAACCCCAAGTCCGGCCACTTGTTTCCAATGAAGTTGCAAGCTTGAATCAGCATGACCTCCCCATAGACTTGAATAGATGACAATGTTCTCCTCTCCGTGCCTGTCCCTCTATTCTCACTTGTGGCCTAGGGTTCCTTTCTTATCCCTTGCATCAGACTCTGTTTTATCTCTTCTAGTTTCTGTGCCTGCTTTCTGTTTGCCAAACCTGTTTCTGGGTATCTGTCCCTTTAATAGCCTAGCCTAGGCCAATCCTCAGACTGTAACCATGCGGCCACCCTGGGGGACATGTTCACCGTGATGTCATAAGCGACCTCAAAATTCGAAGTTGTCCTGACAACCTCCGTGCACACAGAGTTTCACAGCCATCTCAGACCAGTCTGACTCCTCACCCTGTCTAGGTAGGATAGTTTTCCTTTTTCTGCAATTGTTGTCAGTTTCTATCTTTCTCCTTGAACTTCGAAAGGGCTCCTACATTCTCTCTAGACACTGGTTTCACTCCTGTAAGATTATCCTGGGTTTTATCTCTTATATCTTGGGTAGATGGCAAAATGGGTGGACCTTACCCAGAAAAAGTCCTGGACTCCCTCACAAGTTGAAGTTGCCCAGGGAATGTTCTGATGCACAATGATGGTGTCATCTCGTGGCACTCTGCCAATTCCACCTTGGCAGGTCACAAGTTTTCCTTCCTTCTGCCTTTGGGAAGTGTACCAGATACTTCCATAGATTGTAATATTCTTATGGTTCCTTTTCTTGTGCGTATTGATAACGTATCCTCACAATTGCTGCTTATTTATGATCTCTGCCCGCACCATACCATGAAATCTATATTTCCTAACACTACTAATGTGATATGCACTCGTAAGGTGAAACAGTGAGGCCCGGGCCGCCCAAGCGGAATGTGGGCACTTACCTGCTCCACCACAGGGCCGGCCCTGAATTGTACTTTTGGACCAACCTTTTGCCTGAACTTGGGAAGACGTGGGCCTGTTTGGATTATTCGTGAAGGTGATTAGTAATAACATCATGGACGGTAACATTTTCCGTTCGTTCATGGGTTTAGGACTGATCATGTTCTCTTCGTAGTATTCCTCTTCACCTATTTGGAATGGTCTGCCTTTCTGTAGCATCTGTAAGCATTTGGAGGTGATTTTCCATCCTTGGAAGTTCACCTTCTGTAAACTCTTTCCGCCCCCAAAGCTTTATGACATCATTCTGGACCCCTTTTTGGATTTTTGATTTGAGGTGAATTTATAGCCATGACCCTGCATTAGAACGTACTATAACTTCCAGATTCACATCCTCATTGCTTTAGACTTCTGTGTAGCTTACATCATCTTCACCAGTGTAAGACTAATCACAGGCCCTCACCACACACTTGTGCCTAATCTTCTCTTTCACCCTCCGTCACCGCCCCTCTTTGCCTCTGGGAGCCCGCATACAAATGTTCAGTGCCACCTGTTGGTTAGTGCTTGCTTTTTCTTCTCCTTGTAAGTGAGATTCTATGATATTTGAATTTCTCACTGGGGCTTGTTACACTTCCCCTAAAACCCTCACAGCCATTCTGGTGGTCACAAATGGCTGGATTGCATCATTTGTTCCGGCTGAGTGGTATACCATTGTGTGGCTATAGCCCATCTTCCTTCTCCAATCATCCCTTGCTGGACACCAGGGTGCTTTCCAAGTCTTGGATATCCGGAGTAAGACTGTGGTGAACACAGCCATGCACATGTCTTTATGCGGTAGTCTTTCTGACTTTTTTGGATAAGCAAGCGGCAGATTAATAGCTGGGTCATACGGGACATGGATACTTAAACTTCTGAGGCAGTTCCACACCTTTGGCATCGTGGCTGCACCGGGTTACACTCCCACCAGCAGTGCAGGAGGCTTCCCTTCTCTCCACCTCCTCTCTGACACTTGTTATTTCCTGTCTGCTTCCTTCTAGCCATGCTGACCACAGTGAGCTGCCATGGCCTTGCAGTTTGGATTTGCATTTTCCTGAGACTTCATGATGGTGAACAAGTTTTCATGCACCTACTGGCCCTCTTTCTGTCTTCTTCGGAGAAATCTCTGCTTCCATCTTTTGACCAGGTTTTCATTGGCTTGTTTTTTTTCTTGTGGAGACGTGCGAGTTGATTGTATCTTTGGGCTTTTCACCCCTTGTCCGATGTGTGGTTTGCAAACATCCTCTCCCAATCGTTGTGGTGTCTTAGTATTCAGTTGATGGTTTCCTTGAGTGGGCAGAAGTGTGTGCGTTTGATGTGGTCCCGTTTGTTTCTTGTTTCCTTTGTTGCCCTTGCCCAGTCAGACATGCTTCTTCCAAATAGGCGGCTCAGACAGATGGCAAAGAGCACTCTGCCTAGGTCTTCTCCTACAAGGTTCACGGTTTCAAGTCTGCCATTCAAGGCTTTAATCCATTTCAGGTGGTGTGTGTGCCAGGTGTAACATCATGGTGTACTCTCGTTGTGTTCCATGTGGCTGTGCAGGCTTCCCAGCACCGTTTATTGTAGAGACTCTCCTTCCTCCGCTGTCTCCACTTGGCTCCCTGGTCCAAAATGGGCTGTCCATGTAAGTTTGAGTTGGGCTCTGGGCTCTCAATTGTTTTGCATGGGTCTTCATGCCTGTTTTGGGGCCCAGACTGTGCCGTTTCGGTAAGTAGCGCTTCGTCCTCTATGTTGAAATCAGAAATTGTGACACGTGCTGCTTTGTTCGTTTTCCTGAGGATTCCTTTGCCTAGTCAGGGTCTCGTGTTGCTGGCTAGAAACTTTAGGATTCTCTCTTCTTCTCTGTGGCAAATACTGCTGCAACTTTGACTGGGATTGCATGGAATCCAGAGATTCCTTACTGCGGTATGAACCTTTCAAGTGTGTTAATCCTTCCATTCCTCGATCCCTCGATATCTTTTTTTTTCTTGTGTCTTCTTGAGTTTCTTTCCCCAAAGGTTTGCTAGTTTTTGAATTAACATAGAATTCACCTGTTTTGCTAAGGTTATTCACAGAGATCCTATTCTTCGTAATGGCAAGCTCCTGTTTTTTTGTTTTTTTTTTCCTTAGCTTCAGTTTTTCTGTTCTTTGCAACTTTTAATTGGTTTTGTTTTGGCACAAGTGCATTGCTGTGCTCACATCTGCTGGCAATGCTCCTGTATTTGCTGTGGAAGTCTGGCCCTGTCCAACGTCCCTTCCCATCTGCCTCTACTCTACCTCGGACGCCTGCACCAGAACAACTGAAGCAGTGGTGAGGGGGCCCAAACCGAGGATTCCACCCAGCCCATACTGGGCCACAGACCCAGAAGGTGCGGACCTCACCACTGCACCACCGGCCGGCCACTTACATGTTCAGTGGCAACGTGCAGTTGAGTGCAACGGGAGTTAAATATACTAGTGAGCCCAACTCTAGCACTGTGTAGATGAGGCTAGGTTGTTTTTCGGGTCCATTGTGATGTCAGAGGATTTGTCATAATTGTGTCTCTGAGGTCCAGCATGCTTCCTGGATACAGGTTTCAGAGCCTGCTTGGAGCAGTCTCATAACTCACCCTTCCCAGTTAGCCCATGCTTGACCTTCGCTGCCGTTTTTTGGCTTGTGAATTTCTCTGACTTTCAAACGTTCCAGCAGAGTCTGTCTAAAGACGGACATCATCTTTCATTGTGGATAATTCAGGTGTGATTTCTGTTCACCTTCCATTTTCTGGGTCCTCTTTTTCTTTTCCATAGTATACTCGTCATGGTCTTTCTCAGCTATCTCCCTTAGACATGCTTATCAGTCCGTTCTCCTTCATTCCGAGGGATTAGTTTGTATTTCTTTAATCGCTGTATGTTCTCTAGGGTGAGGTGTGAGTGCTTTCGTGACTCTTGGTTGTTGTCCTTGAATTTGCACCGGTCACTTGTAGGACTCTTGGCTACCCTAGCCTAGGTCAAACTAAGCACTGAGAACACGTGGTCATGTGGGTTGGTTTGACATCCTGAGATCAGAAACTCCAAATTCGAGGTGGTCCTGGCAACCCCCTTCACGGACACAATGTTTCCAAGACAACTTAGACAAATCGGATGAATTCCACTCTCCAGGAAAGATATTTTTCTGTCTCTTTTCCGGATTTGGGAAGTTTCGAACTTGACCCCTGATCCTTGAACGTTCCCCTAGATTCCGTCCAGATACGGGCTTACTTAATTTTTATAGGGTGTGCCATTTGTTTGCCCTACATCCTCTACCCTGGCCTGTTTATTTTTCTTGAAACACAACTGTAAAGTTCTAATTTTCGTGCAACTTCCTTACATATGGTGTCAAAACACATAATCAATAATCCTTCTACGGCAAGAGGTAGGGGGAGAGAATTTCGATGGAGGCAAACAGAGCACACTAGCCTGGGAGGGCAGCCTTCACGAAGGAACGAAGCCCTGTGGAAGAGGGTGCTTTTCAGCACCCTTGTAGAGCACTTCCAAACAAAGAGACATACCCCAAGCGTGACAGGGCTCCATTCCTTCAAGGCTTCCAAGACATCTCTTGGGACACATTACCATGTGCCCAGTGGGCCCACGTGACACCAGAGCTTCGGAAAAAGAGACTGACCTGCAAAGAATGCTATGGGCCTTGGAAAGGAGGCATCGATTCTTCTCTTCAATGTCCTCAAGACATCTTTCTTGACTTTGCATTATGCTTAAGGCACAAGGGCACTGTAGGTGTGATGAACCCCAAGTCCGGCCACTTGTTTCCAATGAAGTTGCAAGCTTGAATCAGCATGACCTCCCCATAGACTTGAATAGATGACAATGTTCTCCTCTCCGTGCCTGTCCCTCTATTCTCACTTGTGGCCTAGGGTTCCTTTCTTATCCCTTGCATCAGACTCTGTTTTATCTCTTCTAGTTTCTGTGCCTGCTTTCTGTTTGCCAAACCTGTTTCTGGGTATCTGTCCCTTTAATAGCCTAGCCTAGGCCAATCCTCAGACTGTAACCATGCGGCCACCCTGGGGGACATGTTCACCGTGATGTCATAAGCGACCTCAAAATTCGAAGTTGTCCTGACAACCTCCGTGCACACAGAGTTTCACAGCCATCTCAGACCAGTCTGACTCCTCACCCTGTCTAGGTAGGATAGTTTTCCTTTTTCTGCAATTGTTGTCAGTTTCTATCTTTCTCCTTGAACTTCGAAAGGGCTCCTACATTCTCTCTAGACACTGGTTTCACTCCTGTAAGATTATCCTGGGTTTTATCTCTTATATCTTGGGTAGAT
Organism: Equus asinus; assembly: GCF_041296235.1. Taxonomy (NCBI): domain Eukaryota; kingdom Metazoa; phylum Chordata; class Mammalia; order Perissodactyla; family Equidae; genus Equus; species Equus asinus. The sequence goes on from NC_091810.1 coordinate 5,174,109, forward strand.
GGCAAAATGGGTGGACCTTACCCAGAAAAAGTCCTGGACTCCCTCACAAGTTGAAGTTGCCCAGGGAATGTTCTGATGCACAATGATGGTGTCATCTCGTGGCACTCTGCCAATTCCACCTTGGCAGGTCACAAGTTTTCCTTCCTTCTGCCTTTGGGAAGTGTACCAGATACTTCCATAGATTGTAATATTCTTATGGTTCCTTTTCTTGTGCGTATTGATAACGTATCCTCACAATTGCTGCTTATTTATGATCTCTGCCCGCACCATACCATGAAATCTATATTTCCTAACACTACTAATGTGATATGCACTCGTAAGGTGAAACAGTGAGGCCCGGGCCGCCCAAGCGGAATGTGGGCACTTACCTGCTCCACCACAGGGCCGGCCCTGAATTGTACTTTTGGACCAACCTTTTGCCTGAACTTGGGAAGACGTGGGCCTGTTTGGATTATTCGTGAAGGTGATTAGTAATAACATCATGGACGGTAACATTTTCCGTTCGTTCATGGGTTTAGGACTGATCATGTTCTCTTCGTAGTATTCCTCTTCACCTATTTGGAATGGTCTGCCTTTCTGTAGCATCTGTAAGCATTTGGAGGTGATTTTCCATCCTTGGAAGTTCACCTTCTGTAAACTCTTTCCGCCCCCAAAGCTTTATGACATCATTCTGGACCCCTTTTTGGATTTTTGATTTGAGGTGAATTTATAGCCATGACCCTGCATTAGAACGTACTATAACTTCCAGATTCACATCCTCATTGCTTTAGACTTCTGTGTAGCTTACATCATCTTCACCAGTGTAAGACTAATCACAGGCCCTCACCACACACTTGTGCCTAATCTTCTCTTTCACCCTCCGTCACCGCCCCTCTTTGCCTCTGGGAGCCCGCATACAAATGTTCAGTGCCACCTGTTGGTTAGTGCTTGCTTTTTCTTCTCCTTGTAAGTGAGATTCTATGGTATTTGAATTTCTCACTGGGGCTTGTTACACTTCCCCTAAAACCCTCACAGCCATTCTGGTGGTCACAAATGGCTGGATTGCATCATTTGTTCCGGCTGAGTGGTATACCATTGTGTGGCTATAGCCCATCTTCCTTCTCCAATCATCCCTTGCTGGACACCAGGGTGCTTTCCAAGTCTTGGATATCAGGAGTAAGACTGTGGTGAACACAGCCATGCACATGTCTTTATGCGGTAGTCTTTCTGACTGTTTTGGATAAGCAAGCGGCAGATTAATAGCTGGGTCATACGGGACATGGATACTTAAACTTCTGAGGCAGTTCCACACCTTTGGCATCGTGGCTGCACCGGGTTACACTCCCACCAGCAGTGCAGGAGGCTTCCCTTCTCTCCACCTCCTCTCTGACACTTGTTATTTCCTGTCTGCTTCCTTCTAGCCATGCTGACCACAGTGAGCTGCCATGGCCTTGCAGTTTGGATTTGCATTTTCCTGAGACTTCATGATGGTGAACAAGTTTTCATGCACCTACTGGCCCTCTTTCTGTCTTCTTCGGAGAAATCTCTGCTTCCATCTTTTGACCAGGTTTTCATTGGCTTGTTTTTTTTCTTGTGGAGACGTGCGAGTTGATTGTATCTTTGGGCTTTTCACCCCTTGTCCGATGTGTGGTTTGCAAACATCCTCTCCCAATCGTTGTGGTGTCTTAGTATTCAGTTGATGGTTTCCTTGAGTGGGCAGAAGTGTGTGCGTTTGATGTGGTCCCGTTTGTTTCTTGTTTCCTTTGTTGCCCTTGCCCAGTCAGACATGCTTCTTCCAAATAGGCGGCTCAGACAGATGGCAAAGAGCACTCTGCCTAGGTCTTCTCCTACAAGGTTCACGGTTTCAAGTCTGCCATTCAAGGCTTTAATCCATTTCAGGTGGTGTGTGTGCCAGGTGTAACATCATGGTGTACTCTCGTTGTGTTCCATGTGGCTGTGCAGGCTTCCCAGCACCGTTTATTGTAGAGACTCTCCTTCCTCCGCTGTCTCCACTTGGCTCCCTGGTCCAAAATGGGCTGTCCATGTAAGTTTGAGTTGGGCTCTGGGCTCTCAATTGTTTTGCATGGGTCTTCATGCCTGTTTTGGGGCCCAGACTGTGCCGTTTCGGTAAGTAGCGCTTCGTCCTCTATGTTGAAATCAGAAATTGTGACACGTGCTGCTTTGTTCGTTTTCCTGAGGATTCCTTTGCCTAGTCAGGGTCTCGTGTTGCTGGCTAGAAACTTTAGGATTCTCTCTTCTTCTCTGTGGCAAATACTGCTGCAACTTTGACTGGGATTGCATGGAATCCAGAGATTCCTTACTGCGGTATGAACCTTTCAAGTGTGTTAATCCTTCCATTCCTCGATCCCTCGATATCTTTTTTTTTCTTGTGTCTTCTTGAGTTTCTTTCCCCAAAGGTTTGCTAGTTTTTGAATTAACATAGAATTCACCTGTTTTGCTAAGGTTATTCACAGAGATCCTATTCTTCGTAATGGCAAGCTCCTGTTTTTTTGTTTTTTTTTTCCTTAGCTTCAGTTTTTCTGTTCTTTGCAACTTTTAATTGGTTTTGTTTTGGCACAAGTGCATTGCTGTGCTCACATCTGCTGGCAATGCTCCTGTATTTGCTGTGGAAGTCTGGCCCTGTCCAACGTCCCTTCCCATCTGCCTCTACTCTACCTCGGACGCCTGCACCAGAACAACTGAAGCAGTGGTGAGGGGGCCCAAACCGAGGATTCCACCCAGCCCATACTGGGCCACAGACCCAGAAGGTGCGGACCTCACCACTGCACCACCGGCCGGCCACTTACATGTTCAGTGGCAACGTGCAGTTGAGTGCAACGGGAGTTAAATATACTAGTGAGCCCAACTCTAGCACTGTGTAGATGAGGCTAGGTTGTTTTTCGGGTCCATTGTGATGTCAGAGGATTTGTCATAATTGTGTCTCTGAGGTCCAGCATGCTTCCTGGATACAGGTTTCAGAGCCTGCTTGGAGCAGTCTCATAACTCACCCTTCCCAGTTAGCCCATGCTTGACCTTCGCTGCCGTTTTTTGGCTTGTGAATTTCTCTGACTTTCAAACGTTCCAGCAGAGTCTGTCTAAAGACGGACATCATCTTTCATTGTGGATAATTCAGGTGTGATTTCTGTTCACCTTCCATTTTCTGGGTCCTCTTTTTCTTTTCCATAGTATACTCGTCATGGTCTTTCTCAGCTATCTCCCTTAGACATGCTTATCAGTCCGTTCTCCTTCATTCCGAGGGATTAGTTTGTATTTCTTTAATCGCTGTATGTTCTCTAGGGTGAGGTGTGAGTGCTTTCGTGACTCTTGGTTGTTGTCCTTGAATTTGCACCGGTCACTTGTAGGACTCTTGGCTACCCTAGCCTAGGTCAAACTAAGCACTGAGAACACGTGGTCATGTGGGTTGGTTTGACATCCTGAGATCAGAAACTCCAAATTCGAGGTGGTCCTGGCAACCCCCTTCACGGACACAATGTTTCCAAGACAACTTAGACAAATCGGATGAATTCCACTCTCCAGGAAAGATATTTTTCTGTCTCTTTTCCGGATTTGGGAAGTTTCGAACTTGACCCCTGATCCTTGAACGTTCCCCTAGATTCCGTCCAGATACGGGCTTACTTAATTTTTATAGGGTGTGCCATTTGTTTGCCCTACATCCTCTACCCTGGCCTGTTTATTTTTCTTGAAACACAACTGTAAAGTTCTAATTTTCGTGCAACTTCCTTACATATGGTGTCAAAACACATAATCAATAATCCTTCTACGGCAAGAGGTAGGGGGAGAGAATTTCGATGGAGGCAAACAGAGCACACTAGCCTGGGAGGGCAGCCTTCACGAAGGAACGAAGCCCTGTGGAAGAGGGTGCTTTTCAGCACCCTTGTAGAGCACTTCCAAACAAAGAGACATACCCCAAGCGTGACAGGGCTCCATTCCTTCAAGGCTTCCAAGACATCTCTTGGGACACATTACCATGTGCCCAGTGGGCCCACGTGACACCAGAGCTTCGGAAAAAGAGACTGACCTGCAAAGAATGCTATGGGCCTTGGAAAGGAGGCATCGATTCTTCTCTTCAATGTCCTCAAGACATCTTTCTTGACTTTGCATTATGCTTAAGGCACAAGGGCACTGTAGGTGTGATGAACCCCAAGTCCGGCCACTTGTTTCCAATGAAGTTGCAAGCTTGAATCAGCATGACCTCCCCATAGACTTGAATAGATGACAATGTTCTCCTCTCCGTGCCTGTCCCTCTATTCTCACTTGTGGCCTAGGGTTCCTTTCTTATCCCTTGCATCAGACTCTGTTTTATCTCTTCTAGTTTCTGTGCCTGCTTTCTGTTTGCCAAACCTGTTTCTGGGTATCTGTCCCTTTAATAGCCTAGCCTAGGCCAATCCTCAGACTGTAACCATGCGGCCACCCTGGGGGACATGTTCACCGTGATGTCATAAGCGACCTCAAAATTCGAAGTTGTCCTGACAACCTCCGTGCACACAGAGTTTCACAGCCATCTCAGACCAGTCTGACTCCTCACCCTGTCTAGGTAGGATAGTTTTCCTTTTTCTGCAATTGTTGTCAGTTTCTATCTTTCTCCTTGAACTTCGAAAGGGCTCCTACATTCTCTCTAGACACTGGTTTCACTCCTGTAAGATTATCCTGGGTTTTATCTCTTATATCTTGGGTAGATGGCAAAATGGGTGGACCTTACCCAGAAAAAGTCCTGGACTCCCTCACAAGTTGAAGTTGCCCAGGGAATGTTCTGATGCACAATGATGGTGTCATCTCGTGGCACTCTGCCAATTCCACCTTGGCAGGTCACAAGTTTTCCTTCCTTCTGCCTTTGGGAAGTGTACCAGATACTTCCATAGATTGTAATATTCTTATGGTTCCTTTTCTTGTGCGTATTGATAACGTATCCTCACAATTGCTGCTTATTTATGATCTCTGCCCGCACCATACCATGAAATCTATATTTCCTAACACTACTAATGTGATATGCACTCGTAAGGTGAAACAGTGAGGCCCGGGCCGCCCAAGCGGAATGTGGGCACTTACCTGCTCCACCACAGGGCCGGCCCTGAATTGTACTTTTGGACCAACCTTTTGCCTGAACTTGGGAAGACGTGGGCCTGTTGGGATTATTCGTGAAGGTGATTAGTAATAACATCATGGACGGTAACATTTTCCGTTCGTTCATGGGTTTAGGACTGATCATGTTCTCTTCGTAGTATTCCTCTTCACCTATTTGGAATGGTCTGCCTTTCTGTAGCATCTGTAAGCATTTGGAGGTGATTTTCCATCCTTGGAAGTTCACCTTCTGTAAACTCTTTCCGCCCCCAAAGCTTTATGACATCATTCTGGACCCCTTTTTGGATTTTTGATTTGAGGTGAATTTATAGCCATGACCCTGCATTAGAACGTACTATAACTTCCAGATTCACATCCTCATTGCTTTAGACTTCTGTGTAGCTTACATCATCTTCACCAGTGTAAGACTAATCACAGGCCCTCACCACACACTTGTGCCTAATCTTCTCTTTCACCCTCCGTCACCGCCCCTCTTTGCCTCTGGGAGCCCGCATACAAATGTTCAGTGCCACCTGTTGGTTAGTGCTTGCTTTTTCTTCTCCTTGTAAGTGAGATTCTATGGTATTTGAATTTCTCACTGGGGCTTGTTACACTTCCCCTAAAACCCTCACAGCCATTCTGGTGGTCACAAATGGCTGGATTGCATCATTTGTTCCGGCTGAGTGGTATACCATTGTGTGGCTATAGCCCATCTTCCTTCTCCAATCATCCCTTGCTGGACACCAGGGTGCTTTCCAAGTCTTGGATATCAGGAGTAAGACTGTGGTGAACACAGCCATGCACATGTCTTTATGCAGTAGTCTTTCTGACTGTTTTGGATAAGCAAGCGGCAGATTAATAGCTGGGTCATACGGGACATGGATACTTAAACTTCTGAGGCAGTTCCACACCTTTGGCATCGTGGCTGCACCGGGTTACACTCCCACCAGCAGTGCAGGAGGCTTCCCTTCTCTCCACCTCCTCTCTGACACTTGTTATTTCCTGTCTGCTTCCTTCTAGCCATGCTGACCACAGTGAGCTGCCATGGCCTTGCAGTTTGGATTTGCATTTTCCTGAGACTTAATGATGGTGAACAAGTTTTCATGCACCTACTGGCCCTCTTTCTGTCTTCTTCGGAGAAATCTCTGCTTCCATCTTTTGACCAGGTTTTCATTGGCTTGTTTTTTTTCTTGTGGAGACGTGCGAGTTGATTGTATCTTTGGGCTTTTCACCCCTTGTCCGATGTGTGGTTTGCAAACATCCTCTCCCAATCGTTGTGGTGTCTTAGTATTCAGTTGATGGTTTCCTTGAGTGGGCAGAAGTGTGTGCGTTTGATGTGGTCCCGTTTGTTTCTTGTTTCCTTTGTTGCCCTTGCCCAGTCAGACATGCTTCTTCCAAATAGGCGGCTCAGACAGATGGCAAAGAGCACTCTGCCTAGGTCTTCTCCTACAAGGTTCACGGTTTCAAGTCTGCCATTCAAGGCTTTAATCCATTTCAGGTGGTGTGTGTGCCAGGTGTAACATCATGGTGTACTCTCGTTGTGTTCCATGTGGCTGTGCAGGCTTCCCAGCACCGTTTATTGTAGAGACTCTCCTTCCTCCGCTGTCTCCACTTGGCTCCCTGGTCCAAAATGGGCTGTCCATGTAAGTTTGAGTTGGGCTCTGGGCTCTCAATTGTTTTGCATGGGTCTTCATGCCTGTTTTGGGGCCCAGACTGTGCCGTTTCGGTACCTAGCGCTTCGTCCTCTATGTTGAAATCAGAAATTGTGACACGTGCTGCTTTGTTCGTTTTCCTGAGGATTCCTTTGCCTAGTCAGGGTCTCGTGTTGCTGGCTAGAAACTTTAGGATTCTCTCTTCTTCTCTGTGGCAAATACTGCTGCAACTTTGACTGGGATTGCATGGAATCCAGAGATTCCTTACTGCGGTATGAACCTTTCAAGTGTGTTAATCCTTCCATTCCTAGATCCCTCGATATCTTTTTTTTTCTTGTGTCTTCTTGAGTTTCTTTCCCCAAAGGTTTGCTAGTTTTTGAATTAACATAGAATTCACCTGTTTTGCTAAGGTTATTCACAGAGATCCTATTCTTCGTAATGGCAAGCTCCTGTTTTTTTTTTTTTTTTTTCCTTAGCTTCAGTTTTTCTGTTCTTTGCAACTTTTAATTGGTTTTGTTTTGGCACAAGTGCATTGCTGTGCTCACATCTGCTGGCAATGCTCCTGTATTTGCTGTGGAAGTCTGGCCCTGTCCAACGTCCCTTCCCATCTGCCTCTACTCTACCTCGGACGCCTGCACCAGAACAACTGAAGCAGTGGTGAGGAGGCCCAAACCGAGGATTCCACCCAGCCCATACTGGGCCACAGACCCAGAAGGTGCGGACCTCACCACTGCACCACCGGCCGGCCACTTACATGTTCAGTGGCAACGTGCAGTTGAGTGCAATGGGAGTTAAATATACTAGTGAGCCCAACTCTAGCACTGTGTAGATGAGGCTAGGTTGTTTTTCGGGTCCATTGTGATGTCAGAGGATTTGTCATAATTGTGTCTCTGAGGTCCAGCATGCTTCCTGGATACAGGTTTCAGAGCCTGCTTGGAGCAGTCTCATAACTCACCCTTCCCAGTTAGCCCATGCTTGACCTTCGCTGCCGTTTTTTGGCTTGTGAATTTCTCTGACTTTCAAACGTTCCAGCAGAGTCTGTCTAAAGACGGACATCATCTTTCATTGTGGATAATTCAGGTGTGATTTCTGTTCACCTTCCATTTTCTGGGTCCTCTTTTTCTTTTCCATAGTATACTCGTCATGGTCTTTCTCAGCTATCTCCCTTAGACATGCTTATCAGTCCGTTCTCCTTCATTCCGAGGGATTAGTTTGTATTTCTTTAATCGCTGTATGTTCTCTAGGGTGAGGTGTGAGTGCTTTCGTGACTCTTGGTTGTTGTCCTTGAATTTGCACCGGTCACTTGTAGGACTCTTGGCTACCCTAGCCTAGGTCAAACTAAGCACTGAGAACACGTGGTCATGTGGGTTGGTTTGACATCCTGAGATCAGAAACTCCAAATTCGAGGTGGTCCTGGCAACCCCCTTCACGGACACAATGTTTCCAAGACAACTTAGACAAATCGGATGAATTCCACTCTCCAGGAAAGATATTTTTCTGTCTCTTTTCCGGATTTGGGAAGTTTCGAACTTGACCCCTGATCCTTGAACGTTCCCCTAGATTCCGTCCAGATACGGGCTTACTTACTTTTTATAGGGTGTGCCATTTGTTTGCCCTACATCCTCTACCCTGGCCTGTTTATTTTTCTTGAAACACAACTGTAAAGTTCTAATTTTCGTGCAACTTCCTTACATATGGTGTCAAAACACATAATCAATAATCCTTCTACGGCAAGAGGTAGGGGGAGAGAATTTCGATGGAGGCAAACAGAGCACACTAGCCTGGGAGGGCAGCCTTCACGAAGGAACGAAGCCCTGTGGAAGAGGGTGCTTTTCAGCACCCTTGTAGAGCACTTCCAAACAAAGAGACATACCCCAAGCGTGACAGGGCTCCATTCCTTCAAGGCTTCCAAGACATCTCTTGGGACACATTACCATGTGCCCAGTGGGCCCACGTGACACCAGAGCTTCGGAAAAAGAGACTGACCTGCAAAGAATGCTATGGGCCTTGGAAAGGAGGCATCGATTCTTCTCTTCAATGTCCTCAAGACATCTTTCTTGACTTTGCATTATGCTTAAGGCACAAGGGCACTGTAGGTGTGATGAACCCCAAGTCCGGCCACTTGTTTCCAATGAAGTTGCAAGCTTGAATCAGCATGACCTCCCCATAGACTTGAATAGATGACAATGTTCTCCTCTCCGTGCTTGTCCCTCTATTCTCACTTGTGGCCTAGGGTTCCTTTCTTATCCCTTGCATCAGCCTCTGTTTTATCTCTTCTAGTTTCTGTGCCTGCTTTCTGTTTGCCAAACCTGTTTCTGGGTATCTGTCCCTTTAATAGCCTAGCCTAGGCCAATCCTCAGACTGTAACCATGCGGCCACCCTGGGGGACATGTTCACCGTGATGTCATAAGCGACCTCAAAATTCGAAGTTGTCCTGACAACCTCCGTGCACACAGAGTTTCACAGCCATCTCAGACCAGTCTGACTCCTCAGCCTGTCTAGGTAGGATAGTTTTCCTTTTTCTGCAATTGTTGTCAGTTTCTATCTTTCTCCTTGAACTTCGAAAGGGCTCCTACATTCTCTCTAGACACTGGTTTCACTCCTGTAAGATTATCCTGGGTTTTATCTCTTATATCTTGGGTAGATGGCAAAATGGGTGGACCTTACCCAGAAAAAGTCCTGGACTCCCTCACAAGTTGAAGTTGCCCAGGGAATGTTCTGATGCACAAGGATGGTGCCGTGTCGTGGCACTCTGCCAATTCCACCTTGGCAGGTCACAAGTTTTCCTTCCTTCTGCCTTTGGGAAGTGTCCCAGATACTTCCATAGATTGTAATATTCTTATGGTTCCTTTTCTTGTGCGTATTGATAACGTACCCTCACAATTGCTGCTTATTTATGATCTCTGCCCGCACCATACCATGAAATCTATATTTCCTAACACTACTAATGCGCTATGCACTCGTAATGTGAAACAGTGAGGCCCGGGCCGCCCAAGCGGAATGTGGGCACTTACCTGCTCCACCACAGGGCCGGCCCTGAATTGTACTTTTGGACCAACCTTTTGCCTGAACTTGGGAAGACGTGGGCCTGTTTGGATTATTCGTGAAGGTGATTAGTAATAACCTCATGGACGGTAACATTTTCCGTTCGTTCATGGGTTTAGGACTGATCATGTTCTCTTCGTCGTATTCCTCTTCACCTATTTGGAATGGTCTGCCTTTCTGTAGCATCTGTAAGCATTTGGAGGTGATTTTCCATCCTTGGAAGTTCACCTTCTGTAAACTCTTTCCGCCCCCAAAGCTTTATGACATCATTCTGGACCCCTTTTTGGATTTTTGATTTGAGGTGAATTTATAGCCATGACCCTGCATTAGAACGTACTATAACTTCCAGATTCACATCCTCATTGCTTTAGACTTCTGTGTAGCTTACATCATCTTCACCAGTGTAAGACTAATCACAGGCCCTCACCACACACTTGTGCCTAATCTTCTCTTTCACCCTCCGTCACCGCCCCTCTTTGCCTCTGGGAGCCCGCATACAAATGTTCAGTGCCACCTGTTGGTTAGTGCTTGCTTTTTCTTCTCCTTGTAAGTGAGATTCTATGGTATTTGAATTTCTCACTGGGGCTTGTTACACTTCCCCTAAAACCCTCACAGCCATTCTGGTGGTCACAAATGGCTGGATTGCATCATTTGTTCCGGCTGAGTGGTATACCATTGTGTGGCTATAGCCCATCTTCCTTCTCCAATCATCCCTTGCTGGACACCAGGGTGCTTTCCAAGTCTTGGATATCAGGAGTAAGACTGTGGTGAACACAGCCATGCACATGTCTTTATGCGGTAGTCTTTCTGACTGTTTTGGATAAGCAAGCGGCAGATTAATAGCTGGGTCATACGGGACATGGATACTTAAACTTCTGAGGCAGTTCCACACCTTTGGCATCGTGGCTGCACCGGGTTACACTCCCACCAGCAGTGCAGGAGGCTTCCCTTCTCTCCACCTCCTCTCTGACACTTGTTATTTCCTGTCTGCTTCCTTCTAGCCATGCTGACCACAGTGAGCTGCCATGGCCTTGCAGTTTGGATTTGCATTTTCCTGAGACTTCATGATGGTGAACAAGTTTTCATGCACCTACTGGCCCTCTTTCTGTCTTCTTCGGAGAAATCTCTGCTTCCATCTTTTGACCAGGTTTTCATTGGCTTGTTTTTTTTCTTGTGGAGACGTGCGAGTTGATTGCATCTTTGGGCTTTTCACCCCTTGTCCGATGTGTGGTTTGCAAACATCCTCTCCCAATCGTTGTGGTGTCTTAGTATTCAGTTGATGGTTTCCTTGAGTGGGCAGAAGTGTGTGCGTTTGATGTGGTCCCGTTTGTTTCTTGTTTCCTTTGTTGCCCTTGCCCAGTCAGACATGCTTCTTCCAAATAGGCGGCTCAGACAGATGGCAAAGAGCACTCTGCCTAGGTCTTCTCCTACAAGGTTCACGGTTTCAAGTCTGCCATTCAAGGCTTTAATCCATTTCAGGTGGTGTGTGTGCCAGGTGTAACATCATGGTGTACTCTCGTTGTGTTCCATGTGGCTGTGCAGGCTTCCCAGCACCGTTTATTGTAGAGACTCTCCTTCCTCCGCTGTCTCCACTTGGCTCCCTGGTCCAAAATGGGCTGTCCATGTAAGTTTGAGTTGGGCTCTGGGCTCTCAATTGTTTTGCATGGGTCTTCATGCCTGTTTTGGGGCCCAGACTGTGCCGTTTCGGTACCTAGCGCTTCGTCCTCTATGTTGAAATCAGAAATTGTGACACGTGCTGCTTTGTTCGTTTTCCTGAGGATTCCTTTGCCTAGTCAGGGTCTCGTGTTGCTGGCTAGAAACTTTAGGATTCTCTCTTCTTCTCTGTGGCAAATACTGCTGCAACTTTGACTGGGATTGCATGGAATCCAGAGATTCCTTACTGCGGTATGAACCTTTCAAGTGTGTTAATCCTTCCATTCCTAGATCCCTCGATATCTTTTTTTTTCTTGTGTCTTCTTGAGTTTCTTTCCCCAAAGGTTTGCTAGTTTTTGAATTAACATAGAATTCACCTGTTTTGCTAAGGTTATTCACAGAGATCCTATTCTTCGTAATGGCAAGCTCCTGTTTTTTTGTTTTTTTTTTCCTTAGCTTCAGTTTTTCTGTTCTTTGCAACTTTTAATTGATTTTGTTTTGGCACAAGTGCATTGCTGTGCTCACATCTGCTGGCAATGCTCCTGTATTTGCTGTGGAAGTCTGGCCCTGTCCAACGTCCCTTCCCATCTGCCTCTACTCTACCTCGGACGCCTGCACCAGAACAACTGAAGCAGTGGTGAGGAGGCCCAAACCGAGGATTCCACCCAGCCCATACTGGGCCACAGACCCAGAAGGTGCGGACCTCACCACTGCACCACCGGCCGGCCACTTACATGTTCAGTGGCAACGTGCAGTTGAGTGCAACGGGAGTTAAATATACTAGTGAGCCCAACTCTAGCACTGTGTAGATGAGGCTAGGTTGTTTTTCGGGTCCATTGTGATGTCAGAGGATTTGTCATAATTGTGTCTCTGAGGTCCAGCATGCTTCCTGGATACAGGTTTCAGAGCCTGCTTGGAGCAGTCTCATAACTCACCCTTCCCAGTTAGCCCATGCTTGACCTTCGCTGCCGTTTTTTGGCTTGTGAATTTCTCTGACTTTCAAACGTTCCAGCAGAGTCTGTCTAAAGACGGACATCATCTTTCATTGTGGATAATTCAGGTGTGATTTCTGTTCACCTTCCATTTTCTGGGTCCTCTTTTTCTTTTCCATAGTATACTCGTCATGGTCTTTCTCAGCTATCTCCCTTAGACATGCTTATCAGTCCGTTCTCCTTCATTCCGAGGGATTAGTTTGTATTTCTTTAATCGCTGTATGTTCTCTAGGGTGAGGTGTGAGTGCTTTCGTGACTCTTGGTTGTTGTCCTTGAATTTGCACCGGTCACTTGTAGGACTCTTGGCTACCCTAGCCTAGGTCAAACTAAGCACTGAGAACACGTGGTCATGTGGGTTGGTTTGACATCCTGAGATCAGAAACTCCAAATTCGAGGTGGTCCTGGCAACCCCCTTCACGGACACAATGTTTCCAAGACAACTTAGACAAATCGGATGAATTCCACTCTCCAGGAAAGATATTTTTCTGTCTCTTTTCCGGATTTGGGAAGTTTCGAACTTGACCCCTGATCCTTGAACGTTCCCCTAGATTCCGTCCAGATATGGGCTTACTTAATTTTTATAGGGTGTGCCATTTGTTTGCCCTACATCCTCTACCCTGGCCTGTTTATTTTTCTTGAAACACAACTGTAAAGTTCTAATTTTCGTGCAACTTCCTTACATATGGTGTCAAAACACATAATCAATAATCCTTCTACGGCAAGAGGTAGGGGGAGAGAATTTCGATGGAGGCAAACAGAGCACACTAGCCTGGGAGGGCAGCCTTCACGAAGGAACGAAGCCCTGTGGAAGAGGGTGCTTTTCAGCACCCTTGTAGAGCACTTCCAAACAAAGAGACATACCCCAAGCGTGACAGGGCTCCATTCCTTCAAGGCTTCCAAGACATCTCTTGGGACACATTACCATGTGCCCAGTGGGCCCACGTGACACCAGAGCTTCGGAAAAAGAGACTGACCTGCAAAGAATGCTATGGGCCTTGGAAAGGAGGCATCGATTCTTCTCTTCAATGTCCTCAAGACATCTTTCTTGACTTTGCATTATGCTTAAGGCACAAGGGCACTGTAGGTGTGATGAACCCCAAGTCCGGCCACTTGTTTCCAATGAAGTTGCAAGCTTGAATCAGCATGACCTCCCCATAGACTTGAATAGATGACAATGTTCTCCTCTCCGTGCCTGTCCCTCTATTCTCACTTGTGGCCTAGGGTTCCTTTCTTATCCCTTGCATCAGACTCTGTTTTATCTCTTCTAGTTTCTGTGCCTGCTTTCTGTTTGCCAAACCTGTTTCTGGGTATCTGTCCCTTTAATAGCCTAGCCTAGGCCAATCCTCAGACTGTAACCATGCGGCCACCCTGGGGGACATGTTCACCGTGATGTCATAAGCGACCTCAAAATTCGAAGTTGTCCTGACAACCTCCGTGCACACAGAGTTTCACAGCCATCTCAGACCAGTCTGACTCCTCACCCTGTCTAGGTAGGATAGTTTTCCTTTTTCTGCAATTGTTGTCAGTTTCTATCTTTCTCCTTGAACTTCGAAAGGGCTCCTACATTCTCTCTAGACACTGGTTTCACTCCTGTAAGATTATCCTGGGTTTTATCTCTTATATCTTGGGTAGATGGCAAAATGGGTGGACCTTACCCAGAAAAAGTCCTGGACTCCCTCACAAGTTGAAGTTGCCCAGGGAATGTTCTGATGCACAATGATGGTGTCATCTCGTGGCACTCTGCCAATTCCACCTTGGCAGGTCACAAGTTTTCCTTCCTTCTGCCTTTGGGAAGTGTACCAGATACTTCCATAGATTGTAATATTCTTATGGTTCCTTTTCTTGTGCGTATTGATAACGTATCCTCACAATTGCTGCTTATTTATGATCTCTGCCCGCACCATACCATGAAATCTATATTTCCTAACACTACTAATGTGATATGCACTCGTAATGTGAAACAGTGAGGCCCGGGCCGCCCAAGCGGAATGTGGGCACTTACCTGCTCCACCACAGGGCCGGCCCTGAATTGTACTTTTGGACCAACCTTTTGCCTGAACTTGGGAAGACGTGGGCCTGTTTGGATTATTCGTGAAGGTGATTAGTAATAACATCATGGACGGTAACATTTTCCGTTCGTTCATGGGTTTAGGACTGATCATGTTCTCTTCGTAGTATTCCTCTTCACCTATTTGGAATGGTCTGCCTTTCTGTAGCATCTGTAAGCATTTGGAGGTGATTTTCCATCCTTGGAAGTTCACCTTCTGTAAACTCTTTCCGCCCCCAAAGCTTTATGACATCATTCTGGACCCCTTTTTGGATTTTTGATTTGAGGTGAATTTATAGCCATGACCCTGCATTAGAACGTACTATAACTTCCAGATTCACATCCTCATTGCTTTAGACTTCTGTGTAGCTTACATCATCTTCACCAGTGTAAGACTAATCACAGGCCCTCACCACACACTTGTGCCTAATCTTCTCTTTCACCCTCCGTCACCGCCCCTCTTTGCCTCTGGGAGCCCGCATACAAATGTTCAGTGCCACCTGTTGGTTAGTGCTTGCTTTTTCTTCGCCTTGTAAGTGAGATTCTATGGTATTTGAATTTCTCACTGGGGCTTGTTACACTTCCCCTAAAACCCTCACAGCCATTCTGGTGGTCACAAATGGCTGGATTGCATCATTTGTTCCGGCTGAGTGGTATACCATTGTGTGGCTATAGCCCATCTTCCTTCTCCAATCATCCCTTGCTGGACACCAGGGTGCTTTCCAAGTCTTGGATATCAGGAGTAAGACTGTGGTGAACACAGCCATGCACATGTCTTTATGCGGTAGTCTTTCTGACTGTTTTGGATAAGCAAGCGGCAGATTAATAGCTGGGTCATACGGGACATGGATACTTAAACTTCTGAGGCAGTTCCACACCTTTGGCATCGTGGCTGCACCGGGTTACACTCCCACCAGCAGTGCAGGAGGCTTCCCTTCTCTCCACCTCCTCTCTGACACTTGTTATTTCCTGTCTGCTTCCTTCTAGCCATGCTGACCACAGTGAGCTGCCATGGCCTTGCAGTTTGGATTTGCATTTTCCTGAGACTTCATGATGGTGAACAAGTTTTCATGCACCTACTGGCCCTCTTTCTGTCTTCTTCGGAGAAATCTCTGCTTCCATCTTTTGACCAGGTTTTCATTGGCTTGTTTTTTTTCTTGTGGAGACGTGCGAGTTGATTGTATCTTTGGGCTTTTCACCCCTTGTCCGATGTGTGGTTTGCAAACATCCTCTCCCAATCGTTGTGGTGTCTTAGTATTCAGTTGATGGTTTCCTTGAGTGGGCAGAAGTGTGTGCGTTTGATGTGGTCCCGTTTGTTTCTTGTTTCCTTTGTTGCCCTTGCCCAGTCAGACATGCTTCTTCCAAATAGGCGGCTCAGACAGATGGCAAAGAGCACTCTGCCTAGGTCTTCTCCTACAAGGTTCACGGTTTCAAGTCTGCCATTCAAGGCTTTAATCCATTTCAGGTGGTGTGTGTGCCAGGTGTAACATCATGGTGTACTCTCGTTGTGTTCCATGTGGCTGTGCAGGCTTCCCAGCACCGTTTATTGTAGAGACTCTCCTTCCTCCGCTGTCTCCACTTGGCTCCCTGGTCCAAAATGGGCTGTCCATGTAAGTTTGAGTTGGGCTCTGGGCTCTCAATTGTTTTGCATGGGTCTTCATGCCTGTTTTGGGGCCCAGACTGTGCCGTTTCGGTACCTAGCGCTTCGTCCTCTATGTTGAAATCAGAAATTGTGACACGTGCTGCTTTGTTCGTTTTCCTGAGGATTCCTTTGCCTAGTCAGGGTCTCGTGTTGCTGGCTAGAAACTTTAGGATTCTCTCTTCTTCTCTGTGGCAAATACTGCTGCAACTTTGACTGGGATTGCATGGAATCCAGAGATTCCTTACTGCGGTATGAACCTTTCAAGTGTGTTAATCCTTCCATTCCTAGATCCCTCGATATCTTTTTTTTTCTTGTGTCTTCTTGAGTTTCTTTCCCCAAAGGTTTGCTAGTTTTTGAATTAACATAGAATTCACCTGTTTTGCTAAGGTTATTCACAGAGATCCTATTCTTCGTAAGGGCAAGCTCCTGTTTTTTTGTTTTTTTTTTCCTTAGCTTCAGTTTTTCTGTTCTTTGCAACTTTTAATTGGTTTTGTTTTGGCACAAGTGCATTGCTGTGCTCACATCTGCTGGCAATGCTCCTGTATTTGCTGTGGAAGTCTGGCCCTGTCCAACGTCCCTTCCCATCTGCCTCTACTCTACCTCGGACGCCTGCACCAGAACAACTGAAGCAGTGGTGAGGAGGCCCAAACCGAGGATTCCACCCAGCCCATACTGGGCCACAGACCCAGAAGGTGCGGACCTCACCACTGCACCACCGGCCGGCCACTTACATGTTCAGTGGCAACGTGCAGTTGAGTGCAACGGGAGTTAAATATACTAGTGAGCCCAACTCTAGCACTGTGTAGATGAGGCTAGGTTGTTTTTCGGGTCCATTGTGATGTCAGAGGATTTGTCATAATTGTGTCTCTGAGGTCCAGCATGCTTCCTGGATACAGGTTTCAGAGCCTGCTTGGAGCAGTCTCATAACTCACCCTTCCCAGTTAGCCCATGCTTGACCTTCGCTGCCGTTTTTTGGCTTGTGAATTTCTCTGACTTTCAAACGTTCCAGCAGAGTCTGTCTAAAGACGGACATCATCTTTCATTGTGGATAATTCAGGTGTGATTTCTGTTCACCTTCCATTTCCTGGGTCCTCTTTTTCTTTTCCATAGTATACTCGTCATGGTCTTTCTCAGCTATCTCCCTTAGACATGCTTATCAGTCCGTTCTCCTTCATTCCGAGGGATTAGTTTGTATTTCTTTAATCGCTGTATGTTCTCTAGGGTGAGGTGTGAGTGCTTTCGTGACTCTTGGTTGTTGTCCTTGAATTTGCACCGGTCACTTGTAGGACTCTTGGCTACCCTAGCCTAGGTCAAACTAAGCACTGAGAACACGTGGTCATGTGGGTTGGTTTGACATCCTGAGATCAGAAACTCCAAATTCGAGGTGGTCCTGGCAACCCCCTTCACGGACACAATGTTTCCAAGACAACTTAGACAAATCGGATGAATTCCACTCTCCAGGAAAGATATTTTTCTGTCTCTTTTCCGGATTTGGGAAGTTTCGAACTTGACCCCTGATCCTTGAACGTTCCCCTAGATTCCGTCCAGATACGGGCTTACTTAATTTTTATAGGGTGTGCCATTTGTTTGCCCTACATCCTCTACCCTGGCCTGTTTATTTTTCTTGAAACACAACTGTAAAGTTCTAATTTTCGTGCAACTTCCTTACATATGGTGTCAAAACACATAATCAATAATCCTTCTACGGCAAGAGGTAGGGGGAGAGAATTTCGATGGAGGCAAACAGAGCACACTAGCCTGGGAGGGCAGCCTTCACGAAGGAACGAAGCCCTGTGGAAGAGGGTGCTTTTCAGCACCCTTGTAGAGCACTTCCAAACAAAGAGACATACCCCAAGCGTGACAGGGCTCCATTCCTTCAAGGCTTCCAAGACATCTCTTGGGACACATTACCATGTGCCCAGTGGGCCCACGTGACACCAGAGCTTCGGAAAAAGAGACTGACCTGCAAAGAATGCTATGGGCCTTGGAAAGGAGGCATCGATTCTTCTCTTCAATGTCCTCAAGACATCTTTCTTGACTTTGCATTATGCTTAAGGCACAAGGGCACTGTAGGTGTGATGAACCCCAAGTCCGGCCACTTGTTTCCAATGAAGTTGCAAGCTTGAATCAGCATGACCTCCCCATAGACTTGAATAGATGGCAATGTTCTCCTCTCCGTGCCTGTCCCTCTATTCTCACTTGTGGCCTAGGGTTCCTTTCTTATCCCTTGCATCAGACTCTGTTTTATCTCTTCTAGTTTCTGTGCCTGCTTTCTGTTTGCCAAACCTGTTTCTGGGTATCTGTCCCTTTAATAGCCTAGCCTAGGCCAATCCTCAGACTGTAACCATGCGGCCACCCTGGGGGACATGTTCACCGTGATGTCATAAGCGACCTCAAAATTCGAAGTTGTCCTGACAACCTCCGTGCACACAGAGTTTCACAGCCATCTCAGACCAGTCTGACTCCTCACCCTGTCTAGGTAGGATAGTTTTCCTTTTTCTGCAATTGTTGTCAGTTTCTATCTTTCTCCTTGAACTTCGAAAGGGCTCCTACATTCTCTCTAGACACTGGTTTCACTCCTGTAAGATTATCCTGGGTTTTATCTCTTATATCTTGGGTAGATGGCAAAATGGGTGGACCTTACCCAGAAAAAGTCCTGGACTCCCTCACAAGTTGAAGTTGCCCAGGGAATGTTCTGATGCACAATGATGGTGTCATCTCGTGGCACTCTGCCAATTCCACCTTGGCAGGTCACAAGTTTTCCTTCCTTCTGCCTTTGGGAAGTGTACCAGATACTTCCATAGATTGTAATATTCTTATGGTTCCTTTTCTTGTGCGTATTGATAACGTATCCTCACAATTGCTGCTTATTTATGATCTCTGCCCGCACCATACCATGAAATCTATATTTCCTAACACTACTAATGTGATATGCACTCGTAAGGTGAAACAGTGAGGCCCGGGCCGCCCAAGCGGAATGTGGGCACTTACCTGCTCCACCACAGGGCCGGCCCTGAATTGTACTTTTGGACCAACCTTTTGCCTGAACTTGGGAAGACGTGGGCCTGTTTGGATTATTCGTGAAGGTGGTTAGTAATAACATCATGGACGGTAACATTTTCCGTTCGTTCATGGGTTTAGGACTGATCATGTTCTCTTCGTAGTATTCCTCTTCACCTATTTGGAATGGTCTGCCTTTCTGTAGCATCTGTAAGCATTTGGAGGTGATTTTCCATCCTTGGAAGTTCACCTTCTGTAAACTCTTTCCGCCCCCAAAGCTTTATGACATCATTCTGGACCCCTTTTTGGATTTTTGATTTGAGGTGAATTTATAGCCATGACCCTGCATTAGAACGTACTATAACTTCCAGATTCACATCCTCATTGCTTTAGACTTCTGTGTAGCTTACATCATCTTCACCAGTGTAAGACTAATCACAGGCCCTCACCACACACTTGTGCCTAATCTTCTCTTTCACCCTCCGTCACCGCCCCTCTTTGCCTCTGGGAGCCCGCATACAAATGTTCAGTGCCACCTGTTGGTTAGTGCTTGCTTTTTCTTCTCCTTGTAAGTGAGATTCTATGGTATTTGAATTTCTCACTGGGGCTTGTTACACTTCCCCTAAAACCCTCACAGCCATTCTGGTGGTCACAAACGGCTGGATTGCATCATTTGTTCCGGCTGAGTGGTATACCATTGTGTGGCTATAGCCCATCTTCCTTCTCCAATCATCCCTTGCTGGACACCAGGGTGCTTTCCAAGTCTTGGATATCAGGAGTAAGACTGTGGTGAACACAGCCATGCACATGTCTTTATGCGGTAGTCTTTCTGACTTTTTTGGATAAGCAAGCGGCAGATTAATAGCTGGGTCATACGGGACATGGATACTTAAACTTCTGAGGCAGTTCCACACCTTTGGCATCGTGGCTGCACCGGGTTACACTCCCACCAGCAGTGCAGGAGGCTTCCCTTCTCTGCACCTCCTCTCTGACACTTGTTATTTCCTGTCTGCTTCCTTCTAGCCATGCTGACCACAGTGAGCTGCCATGGCCTTGCAGTTTGGATTTGCATTTTCCTGAGACTTCATGATGGTGAACAAGTTTTCATGCACCTACTGGCCCTCTTTCTGTCTTCTTCGGAGAAATCTCTGCTTCCATCTTTTGACCAGGTTTTCATTGGCTTGTTTTTTTTCTTGTGGAGACGTGCGAGTTGATTGTATCTTTGGGCTTTTCACCCCTTGTCCGATGTGTGGTTTGCAAACATCCTCTCCCAATCGTTGTGGTGTCTTAGTATTCAGTTGATGGTTTCCTTGAGTGGGCAGAAGTGTGTGCGTTTGATGTGGTCCCGTTTGTTTCTTGTTTCCTTTGTTGCCCTTGCCCAGTCAGACATGCTTCTTCCAAATAGGCGGCTCAGACAGATGGCAAAGAGCACTCTGCCTAGGTCTTCTCCTACAAGGTTCACGGTTTCAAGTCTGCCATTCAAGGCTTTAATCCATTTCAGGTGGTGTGTGTGCCAGGTGTAACATCATGGTGTACTCTCGTTGTGTTCCATGTGGCTGTGCAGGCTTCCCAGCACCGTTTATTGTAGAGACTCTCCTTCCTCCGCTGTCTCCACTTGGCTCCCTGGTCCAAAATGGGCTGTCCATGTAAGTTTGAGTTGGGCTCTGGGCTCTCAATTGTTTTGCATGGGTCTTCATGCCTGTTTTGGGGCCCAGACTGTGCCGTTTCGGTACCTAGCGCTTCGTCCTCTATGTTGAAATCAGAAATTGTGACACGTGCTGCTTTGTTCGTTTTCCTGAGGATTCCTTTGCCTAGTCAGGGTCTCGTGTTGCTGGCTAGAAACTTTAGGATTCTCTCTTCTTCTCTGTGGCAAATACTGCTGCAACTTTGACTGGGATTGCATGGAATCCAGAGATTCCTTACTGCGGTATGAACCTTTCAAGTGTGTTAATCCTTCCATTCCTAGATCCCTCGATATCTTTTTTTTTCTTGTGTCTTCTTGAGTTTCTTTCCCCAAAGGTTTGCTAGTTTTTGAATTAACATAGAATTCACCTGTTTTGCTAAGGTTATTCACAGAGATCCTATTCTTCGTAATGGCAAGCTCCTGTTTTTTTGTTTTTTTTTTCCTTAGCTTCAGTTTTTCTATTCTTTGCAACTTTTAATTGGTTTTGTTTTGGCACAAGTGCATTGCTGTGCTCACATCTGCTGGCAATGCTCCTGTATTTGCTGTGGAAGTCTGGCCCTGTCCAACGTCCCTTCCCATCTGCCTCTACTCTACCTCGGACGCCTGCACCAGAACAACTGAAGCAGTGGTGAGGAGGCCCAAACCGAGGATTCCACCCAGCCCATACTGGGCCACAGACCCAGAAGGTGCGGACCTCACCACTGCACCACCGGCCGGCCACTTACATGTTCAGTGGCAACGTGCAGTTGAGTGCAACGGGAGTTAAATATACTAGTGAGCCCAACTCTAGCACTGTGTAGATGAGGCTAGGTTGTTTTTCGGGTCCATTGTGATGTCAGAGGATTTGTCATAATTGTGTCTCTGAGGTCCAGCATGCTTCCTGGATACAGGTTTCAGAGCCTGCTTGGAGCAGTCTCATAACTCACCCTTCCCAGTTAGCCCATGCTTGACCTTCGCTGCCGTTTTTTGGCTTGTGAATTTCTCTGACTTTCAAACGTTCCAGCAGAGTCTGTCTAAAGACGGACATCATCTTTCATTGTGGATAATTCAGGTGTGATTTCTGTTCACCTTCCATTTCCTGGGTCCTCTTTTTCTTTTCCATAGTATACTCGTCATGGTCTTTCTCAGCTATCTCCCTTAGACATGCTTATCAGTCCGTTCTCCTTCATTCCGAGGGATTAGTTTGTATTTCTTTAATCGCTGTATGTTCTCTAGGGTGAGGTGTGAGTGCTTTCGTGACTCTTGGTTGTTGTCCTTGAATTTGCACCGGTCACTTGTAGGACTCTTGGCTACCCTAGCCTAGGTCAAACTAAGCACTGAGAACACGTGGTCATGTGGGTTGGTTTGACATCCTGAGATCAGAAACTCCAAATTCGAGGTGGTCCTGGCAACCCCCTTCACGGACACAATGTTTCCAAGACAACTTAGACAAATCGGATGAATTCCACTCTCCAGGAAAGATATTTTTCTGTCTCTTTTCCGGATTTGGGAAGTTTCGAACTTGACCCCTGATCCTTGAACGTTCCCCTAGATTCCGTCCAGATACGGGCTTACTTAATTTTTATAGGGTGTGCCATTTGTTTGCCCTACATCCTCTACCCTGGCCTGTTTATTTTTCTTGAAACACAACTGTAAAGTTCTAATTTTCGTGCAACTTCCTTACATATGGTGTCAAAACACATAATCAATAATCCTTCTACGGCAAGAGGTAGGGGGAGAGAATTTCGATGGAGGCAAACAGAGCACACTAGCCTGGGAGGGCAGCCTTCACGAAGGAACGAAGCCCTGTGGAAGAGGGTGCTTTTCAGCACCCTTGTAGAGCACTTCCAAACAAAGAGACATACCCCAAGCGTGACAGGGCTCCATTCCTTCAAGGCTTCCAAGACATCTCTTGGGACACATTACCATGTGCCCAGTGGGCCCACGTGACACCAGAGCTTCGGAAAAAGAGACTGACCTGCAAAGAATGCTATGGGCCTTGGAAAGGAGGCATCGATTCTTCTCTTCAATGTCCTCAAGACATCTTTCTTGACTTTGCATTATGCTTAAGGCACAAGGGCACTGTAGGTGTGATGAACCCCAAGTCCGGCCACTTGTTTCCAATGAAGTTGCAAGCTTGAATCAGCATGACCTCCCCATAGACTTGAATAGATGGCAATGTTCTCCTCTCCGTGCCTGTCCCTCTATTCTCACTTGTGGCCTAGGGTTCCTTTCTTATCCCTTGCATCAGACTCTGTTTTATCTCTTCTAGTTTCTGTGCCTGCTTTCTGTTTGCCAAACCTGTTTCTGGGTATCTGTCCCTTTAATAGCCTAGCCTAGGCCAATCCTCAGACTGTAACCATGCGGCCACCCTGGGGGACATGTTCACCGTGATGTCATAAGCGACCTCAAAATTCGAAGTTGTCCTGACAACCTCCGTGCACACAGAGTTTCACAGCCATCTCAGACCAGTCTGACTCCTCACCCTGTCTAGGTAGGATAGTTTTCCTTTTTCTGCAATTGTTGTCAGTTTCTATCTTTCTCCTTGAACTTCGAAAGGGCTCCTACATTCTCTCTAGACACTGGTTTCACTCCTGTAAGATTATCCTGGGTTTTATCTCTTATATCTTGGGTAGATGGCAAAATGGGTGGACCTTACCCAGAAAAAGTCCTGGACTCCCTCACAAGTTGAAGTTGCCCAGGGAATGTTCTGATGCACAATGATGGTGTCATCTCGTGGCACTCTGCCAATTCCACCTTGGCAGGTCACAAGTTTTCCTTCCTTCTGCCTTTGGGAAGTGTACCAGATACTTCCATAGATTGTAATATTCTTATGGTTCCTTTTCTTGTGCGTATTGATAACGTATCCTCACAATTGCTGCTTATTTATGATCTCTGCCCGCACCATACCATGAAATCTATATTTCCTAACACTACTAATGTGATATGCACTCGTAAGGTGAAACAGTGAGGCCCGGGCCGCCCAAGCGGAATGTGGGCACTTACCTGCTCCACCACAGGGCCGGCCCTGAATTGTACTTTTGGACCAACCTTTTGCCTGAACTTGGGAAGACGTGGGCCTGTTTGGATTATTCGTGAAGGTGGTTAGTAATAACATCATGGACGGTAACATTTTCCGTTCGTTCATGGGTTTAGGACTGATCATGTTCTCTTCGTAGTATTCCTCTTCACCTATTTGGAATGGTCTGCCTTTCTGTAGCATCTGTAAGCATTTGGAGGTGATTTTCCATCCTTGGAAGTTCACCTTCTGTAAACTCTTTCCGCCCCCAAAGCTTTATGACATCATTCTGGACCCCTTTTTGGATTTTTGATTTGAGGTGAATTTATAGCCATGACCCTGCATTAGAACGTACTATAACTTCCAGATTCACATCCTCATTGCTTTAGACTTCTGTGTAGCTTACATCATCTTCACCAGTGTAAGACTAATCACAGGCCCTCACCACACACTTGTGCCTAATCTTCTCTTTCACCCTCCGTCACCGCCCCTCTTTGCCTCTGGGAGCCCGCATACAAATGTTCAGTGCCACCTGTTGGTTAGTGCTTGCTTTTTCTTCTCCTTGTAAGTGAGATTCTATGGTATTTGAATTTCTCACTGGGGCTTGTTACACTTCCCCTAAAACCCTCACAGCCATTCTGGTGGTCACAAACGGCTGGATTGCATCATTTGTTCCGGCTGAGTGGTATACCATTGTGTGGCTATAGCCCATCTTCCTTCTCCAATCATCCCTTGCTGGACACCAGGGTGCTTTCCAAGTCTTGGATATCAGGAGTAAGACTGTGGTGAACACAGCCATGCACATGTCTTTATGCGGTAGTCTTTCTGACTTTTTTGGATAAGCAAGCGGCAGATTAATAGCTGGGTCATACGGGACATGGATACTTAAACTTCTGAGGCAGTTCCACACCTTTGGCATCGTGGCTGCACCGGGTTACACTCCCACCAGCAGTGCAGGAGGCTTCCCTTCTCTGCACCTCCTCTCTGACACTTGTTATTTCCTGTCTGCTTCCTTCTAGCCATGCTGACCACAGTGAGCTGCCATGGCCTTGCAGTTTGGATTTGCATTTTCCTGAGACTTCATGATGGTGAACAAGTTTTCATGCACCTACTGGCCCTCTTTCTGTCTTCTTCGGAGAAATCTCTGCTTCCATCTTTTGACCAGGTTTTCATTGGCTTGTTTTTTTTCTTGTGGAGACGTGCGAGTTGATTGTATCTTTGGGCTTTTCACCCCTTGTCCGATGTGTGGTTTGCAAACATCCTCTCCCAATCGTTGTGGTGTCTTAGTATTCAGTTGATGGTTTCCTTGAGTGGGCAGAAGTGTGTGCGTTTGATGTGGTCCCGTTTGTTTCTTGTTTCCTTTGTTGCCCTTGCCCAGTCAGACATGCTTCTTCCAAATAGGCGGCTCAGACAGATGGCAAAGAGCACTCTGCCTAGGTCTTCTCCTACAAGGTTCACGGTTTCAAGTCTGCCATTCAAGGCTTTAATCCATTTCAGGTGGTGTGTGTGCCAGGTGTAACATCATGGTGTACTCTCGTTGTGTTCCATGTGGCTGTGCAGGCTTCCCAGCACCGTTTATTGTAGAGACTCTCCTTCCTCCGCTGTCTCCACTTGGCTCCCTGGTCCAAAATGGGCTGTCCATGTAAGTTTGAGTTGGGCTCTGGGCTCTCAATTGTTTTGCATGGGTCTTCATGCCTGTTTTGGGGCCCAGACTGTGCCGTTTCGGTACCTAGCGCTTCGTCCTCTATGTTGAAATCAGAAATTGTGACACGTGCTGCTTTGTTCGTTTTCCTGAGGATTCCTTTGCCTAGTCAGGGTCTCGTGTTGCTGGCTAGAAACTTTAGGATTCTCTCTTCTTCTCTGTGGCAAATACTGCTGCAACTTTGACTGGGATTGCATGGAATCCAGAGATTCCTTACTGCGGTATGAACCTTTCAAGTGTGTTAATCCTTCCATTCCTCGATCCCTCGATATCTTTTTTTTTCTTGTGTCTTCTTGAGTTTCTTTCCCCAAAGGTTTGCTAGTTTTTGAATTAACATAGAATTCACCTGTTTTGCTAAGGTTATTCACAGAGATCCTATTCTTCGTAATGGCAAGCTCCTGTTTTTTTGTTTTTTTTTTCCTTAGCTTCAGTTTTTCTATTCTTTGCAACTTTTAATTGGTTTTGTTTTGGCACAAGTGCATTGCTGTGCTCACATCTGCTGGCAATGCTCCTGTATTTGCTGTGGAAGTCTGGCCCTGTCCAACGTCCCTTCCCATCTGCCTCTACTCTACCTCGGACGCCTGCACCAGAACAACTGAAGCAGTGGTGAGGAGGCCCAAACCGAGGATTCCACCCAGCCCATACTGGGCCACAGACCCAGAAGGTGCGGACCTCACCACTGCACCACCGGCCGGCCACTTACATGTTCAGTGGCAACGTGCAGTTGAGTGCAACGGGAGTTAAATATACTAGTGAGCCCAACTCTAGCACTGTGTAGATGAGGCTAGGTTGTTTTTCGGGTCCATTGTGATGTCAGAGGATTTGTCATAATTGTGTCTCTGAGGTCCAGCATGCTTCCTGGATACAGGTTTCAGAGCCTGCTTGGAGCAGTCTCATAACTCACCCTTCCCAGTTAGCCCATGCTTGACCTTCGCTGCCGTTTTTTGGCTTGTGAATTTCTCTGACTTTCAAACGTTCCAGCAGAGTCTGTCTAAAGACGGACATCATCTTTCATTGTGGATAATTCAGGTGTGATTTCTGTTCACCTTCCATTTTCTGGGTCCTCTTTTTCTTTTCCATAGTATACTCGTCATGGTCTTTCTCAGCTATCTCCCTTAGACATGCTTATCAGTCCGTTCTCCTTCATTCCGAGGGATTAGTTTGTATTTCTTTAATCGCTGTATGTTCTCTAGGGTGAGGTGTGAGTGCTTTCGTGACTCTTGGTTGTTGTCCTTGAATTTGCACCGGTCACTTGTAGGACTCTTGGCTACCCTAGCCTAGGTCAAACTAAGCACTGAGAACACGTGGTCATGTGGGTTGGTTTGACATCCTGAGATCAGAAACTCCAAATTCGAGGTGGTCCTGGCAACCCCCTTCACGGACACAATGTTTCCAAGACAACTTAGACAAATCGGATGAATTCCACTCTCCAGGAAAGATATTTTTCTGTCTCTTTTCCGGATTTGGGAAGTTTCGAACTTGACCCCTGATCCTTGAACGTTCCCCTAGATTCCGTCCAGATACGGGCTTACTTAATTTTTATAGGGTGTGCCATTTGTTTGCCCTACATCCTCTACCCTGGCCTGTTTATTTTTCTTGAAACACAACTGTAAAGTTCTAATTTTCGTGCAACTTCCTTACATATGGTGTCAAAACACATAATCAATAATCCTTCTACGGCAAGAGGTAGGGGGAGAGAATTTCGATGGAGGCAAACAGAGCACACTAGCCTGGGAGGGCAGCCTTCACGAAGGAACGAAGCCCTGTGGAAGAGGGTGCTTTTCAGCACCCTTGTAGAGCACTTCCAAACAAAGAGACATACCCCAAGCGTGACAGGGCTCCATTCCTTCAAGGCTTCCAAGACATCTCTTGGGACACATTACCATGTGCCCAGTGGGCCCACGTGACACCAGAGCTTCGGAAAAAGAGACTGACCTGCAAAGAATGCTATGGGCCTTGGAAAGGAGGCATCGATTCTTCTCTTCAATGTCCTCAAGACATCTTTCTTGACTTTGCATTATGCTTAAGGCACAAGGGCACTGTAGGTGTGATGAACGCCAAGTCCGGCCACTTGTTTCCAATGAAGTTGCAAGCTTGAATCAGCATGACCTCCCCATAGACTTGAATAGATGACAATGTTCTCCTCTCCGTGCCTGTCCCTCTATTCTCACTTGTGGCCTAGGGTTCCTTTCTTATCCCTTGCATCAGACTCTGTTTTATCTCTTCTAGTTTCTGTGCCTGCTTTCTGTTTGCCAAACCTGTTTCTGGGTATCTGTCCCTTTAATAGCCTAGCCTAGGCCAATCCTCAGACTGTAACCATGCGGCCACCCTGGGGGACATGTTCACCGTGATGTCATAAGCGACCTCAAAATTCGAAGTTGTCCTGACAACCTCCGTGCACACAGAGTTTCACAGCCATCTCAGACCAGTCTGACTCCTCACCCTGTCTAGGTAGGATAGTTTTCCTTTTTCTGCAATTGTTGTCAGTTTCTATCTTTCTCCTTGAACTTCGAAAGGGCTCCTACATTCTCTCTAGACACTGGTTTCACTCCTGTAAGATTATCCTGGGTTTTATCTCTTATATCTTGGGTAGATGGCAAAATGGGTGGACCTTACCCAGAAAAAGTCCTGGACTCCCTCACAAGTTGAAGTTGCCCAGGGAATGTTCTGATGCACAATGATGGTGTCATCTCGTGGCACTCTGCCAATTCCACCTTGGCAGGTCACAAGTTTTCCTTCCTTCTGCCTTTGGGAAGTGTACCAGATACTTCCATAGATTGTAATATTCTTATGGTTCCTTTTCTTGTGCGTATTGATAACGTATCCTCACAATTGCTGCTTATTTATGATCTCTGCCCGCACCATACCATGAAATCTATATTTCCTAACACTACTAATGTGATATGCACTCGTAAGGTGAAACAGTGAGGCCCGGGCCGCCCAAGCGGAATGTGGGCACTTACCTGCTCCACCACAGGGCCGGCCCTGAATTGTACTTTTGGACCAACCTTTTGCCTGAACTTGGGAAGACGTGGGCCTGTTTGGATTATTCGTGAAGGTGGTTAGTAATAACATCATGGACGGTAACATTTTCCGTTCGTTCATGGGTTTAGGACTGATCATGTTCTCTTCGTAGTATTCCTCTTCACCTATTTGGAATGGTCTGCCTTTCTGTAGCATCTGTAAGCATTTGGAGGTGATTTTCCATCCTTGGAAGTTCACCTTCTGTAAACTCTTTCCGCCCCCAAAGCTTTATGACATCATTCTGGACCCCTTTTTGGATTTTTGATTTGAGGTGAATTTATAGCCATGACCCTGCATTAGAACGTACTATAACTTCCAGATTCACATCCTCATTGCTTTAGACTTCTGTGTAGCTTACATCATCTTCACCAGTGTAAGACTAATCACAGGCCCTCACCACACACTTGTGCCTAATCTTCTCTTTCACCCTCCGTCACCGCCCCTCTTTGCCTCTGGGAGCCCGCATACAAATGTTCAGTGCCACCTGTTGGTTAGTGCTTGCTTTTTCTTCGCCTTGTAAGTGAGATTCTATGGTATTTGAATTTCTCACTGGGGCTTGTTACACTTCCCCTAAAACCCTCACAGCCATTCTGGTGGTCACAAATGGCTGGATTGCATCATTTGTTCCGGCTGAGTGGTATACCATTGTGTGGCTATAGCCCATCTTCCTTCTCCAATCATCCCTTGCTGGACACCAGGGTGCTTTCCAAGTCTTGGATATCAGGAGTAAGACTGTGGTGAACACAGCCATGCACATGTCTTTATGCGGTAGTCTTTCTGACTTTTTTGGATAAGCAAGCGGCAGATTAATAGCTGGGTCATACGGGACATGGATACTTAAACTTCTGAGGCAGTTCCACACCTTTGGCATCGTGGCTGCACCGGGTTACACTCCCACCAGCAGTGCAGGAGGCTTCCCTTCTCTCCACCTCCTCTCTGACACTTGTTATTTCCTGTCTGCTTCCTTCTAGCCATGCTGACCACAGTGAGCTGCCATGGCCTTGCAGTTTGGATTTGCATTTTCCTGAGACTTCATGATGGTGAACAAGTTTTCATGCACCTACTGGCCCTCTTTCTGTCTTCTTCGGAGAAATCTCTGCTTCCATCTTTTGACCAGGTTTTCATTGGCTTGTTTTTTTTCTTGTGGAGACGTGCGAGTTGATTGCATCTTTGGGCTTTTCACCCCTTGTCCGATGTGTGGTTTGCAAACATCCTCTCCCAATCGTTGTGGTGTCTTAGTATTCAGTTGATGGTTTCCTTGAGTGGGCAGAAGTGTGTGCATTTGATGTGGTCCCGTTTGTTTCTTGTTTCCTTTGTTGCCCTTGCCCAGTCAGACATGCTTCTTCCAAATAGGCGGCTCAGACAGATGGCAAAGAGCACTCTGCCTAGGTCTTCTCCTACAAGGTTCACGGTTTCAAGTCTGCCATTCAAGGCTTTAATCCATTTCAGGTGGTGTGTGTGCCAGGTGTAACATCATGGTGTACTCTCGTTGTGTTCCATGTGGCTGTGCAGGCTTCCCAGCACCGTTTATTGTAGAGACTCTCCTTCCTCCGCTGTCTCCACTTGGCTCCCTGGTCCAAAATGGGCTGTCCATGTAAGTTTGAGTTGGGCTCTGGGCTCTCAATTGTTTTGCATGGGTCTTCATGCCTGTTTTGGGGCCCAGACTGTGCCGTTTCGGTACCTAGCGCTTCGTCCTCTATGTTGAAATCAGAAATTGTGACACGTGCTGCTTTGTTCGTTTTCCTGAGGATTCCTTTGCCTAGTCAGGGTCTCGTGTTGCTGGCTAGAAACTTTAGGATTCTCTCTTCTTCTCTGTGGCAAATACTGCTGCAACTTTGACTGGGATTGCATGGAATCCAGAGATTCCTTACTGCGGTATGAACCTTTCAAGTGTGTTAATCCTTCCATTCCTCGATCCCTCGATATCTTTTTTTTTCTTGTGTCTTCTTGAGTTTCTTTCCCCAAAGGTTTGCTAGTTTTTGAATTAACATAGAATTCACCTGTTTTGCTAAGGTTATTCACAGAGATCCTATTCTTCGTAATGGCAAGCTCCTGTTTTTTTGTTTTTTTTTTCCTTAGCTTCAGTTTTTCTGTTCTTTGCAACTTTTAATTGGTTTTGTTTTGGCACAAGTGCATTGCTGTGCTCACATCTGCTGGCAATGCTCCTGTATTTGCTGTGGAAGTCTGGCCCTGTCCAACGTCCCTTCCCATCTGCCTCTACTCTACCTCGGACGCCTGCACCAGAACAACTGAAGCAGTGGTGAGGAGGCCCAAACCGAGGATTCCACCCAGCCCATACTGGGCCACAGACCCAGAAGGTGCGGACCTCACCACTGCACCACCGGCCGGCCACTTACATGTTCAGTGGCAACGTGCAGTTGAGTGCAACGGGAGTTAAATATACTAGTGAGCCCAACTCTAGCACTGTGTAGATGAGGCTAGGTTGTTTTTCGGGTCCATTGTGATGTCAGAGGATTTGTCATAATTGTGTCTCTGAGGTCCAGCATGCTTCCTGGATACAGGTTTCAGAGCCTGCTTGGAGCAGTCTCATAACTCACCCTTCCCAGTTAGCCCATGCTTGACCTTCGCTGCCGTTTTTTGGCTTGTGAATTTCTCTGACTTTCAAACGTTCCAGCAGAGTCTGTCTAAAGACGGACATCATCTTTCATTGTGGATAATTCAGGTGTGATTTCTGTTCACCTTCCATTTTCTGGGTCCTCTTTTTCTTTTCCATAGTATACTCGTCATGGTCTTTCTCAGCTATCTCCCTTAGACATGCTTATCAGTCCGTTCTCCTTCATTCCGAGGGATTAGTTTGTATTTCTTTAATCGCTGTATGTTCTCTAGGGTGAGGTGTGAGTGCTTTCGTGACTCTTGGTTGTTGTCCTTGAATTTGCACCGGTCACTTGTAGGACTCTTGGCTACCCTAGCCTAGGTCAAACTAAGCACTGAGAACACGTGGTCATGTGGGTTGGTTTGACATCCTGAGATCAGAAACTCCAAATTCGAGGTGGTCCTGGCAACCCCCTTCACGGACACAATGTTTCCAAGACAACTTAGACAAATCGGATGAATTCCACTCTCCAGGAAAGATATTTTTCTGTCTCTTTTCCGGATTTGGGAAGTTTCGAACTTGACCCCTGATCCTTGAACGTTCCCCTAGATTCCGTCCAGATACGGGCTTACTTAATTTTTATAGGGTGTGCCATTTGTTTGCCCTACATCCTCTACCCTGGCCTGTTTATTTTTCTTGAAACACAACTGTAAAGTTCTAATTTTCGTGCAACTTCCTTACATATGGTGTCAAAACACATAATCAATAATCCTTCTACGGCAAGAGGTAGGGGGAGAGAATTTCGATGGAGGCAAACAGAGCACACTAGCCTGGGAGGGCAGCCTTCACGAAGGAACGAAGCCCTGTGGAAGAGGGTGCTTTTCAGCACCCTTGTAGAGCACTTCCAAACAAAGAGACATACCCCAAGCGTGACAGGGCTCCATTCCTTCAAGGCTTCCAAGACATCTCTTGGGACACATTACCATGTGCCCAGTGGGCCCACGTGACACCAGAGCTTCGGAAAAAGAGACTGACCTGCAAAGAATGCTATGGGCCTTGGAAAGGAGGCATCGATTCTTCTCTTCAATGTCCTCAAGACATCTTTCTTGACTTTGCATTATGCTTAAGGCACAAGGGCACTGTAGGTGTGATGAACCCCAAGTCCGGCCACTTGTTTCCAATGAAGTTGCAAGCTTGAATCAGCATGACCTCCCCATAGACTTGAATAGATGACAATGTTCTCCTCTCCGTGCCTGTCCCTCTATTCTCACTTGTGGCCTAGGGTTCCTTTCTTATCCCTTGCATCAGACTCTGTTTTATCTCTTCTAGTTTCTGTGCCTGCTTTCTGTTTGCCAAACCTGTTTCTGGGTATCTGTCCCTTTAATAGCCTAGCCTAGGCCAATCCTCAGACTGTAACCATGCGGCCACCCTGGGGGACATGTTCACCGTGATGTCATAAGCGACCTCAAAATTCGAAGTTGTCCTGACAACCTCCGTGCACACAGAGTTTCACAGCCATCTCAGACCAGTCTGACTCCTCACCCTGTCTAGGTAGGATAGTTTTCCTTTTTCTGCAATTGTTGTCAGTTTCTATCTTTCTCCTTGAACTTCGAAAGGGCTCCTACATTCTCTCTAGACACTGGTTTCACTCCTGTAAGATTATCCTGGGTTTTATCTCTTATATCTTGGGTAGATGGCAAAATGGGTGGACCTTACCCAGAAAAAGTCCTGGACTCCCTCACAAGTTGAAGTTGCCCAGGGAATGTTCTGATGCACAATGATGGTGTCATCTCGTGGCACTCTGCCAATTCCACCTTGGCAGGTCACAAGTTTTCCTTCCTTCTGCCTTTGGGAAGTGTACCAGATACTTCCATAGATTGTAATATTCTTATGGTTCCTTTTCTTGTGCGTATTGATAACGTATCCTCACAATTGCTGCTTATTTATGATCTCTGCCCGCACCATACCATGAAATCTATATTTCCTAACACTACTAATGTGATATGCACTCGTAAGGTGAAACAGTGAGGCCCGGGCCGCCCAAGCGGAATGTGGGCACTTACCTGCTCCACCACAGGGCCGGCCCTGAATTGTACTTTTGGACCAACCTTTTGCCTGAACTTGGGAAGACGTGGGCCTGTTTGGATTATTCGTGAAGGTGATTAGTAATAACATCATGGACGGTAACATTTTCCGTTCGTTCATGGGTTTAGGACTGATCATGTTCTCTTCGTAGTATTCCTCTTCACCTATTTGGAATGGTCTGCCTTTCTGTAGCATCTGTAAGCATTTGGAGGTGATTTTCCATCCTTGGAAGTTCACCTTCTGTAAACTCTTTCCGCCCCCAAAGCTTTATGACATCATTCTGGACCCCTTTTTGGATTTTTGATTTGAGGTGAATTTATAGCCATGACCCTGCATTAGAACGTACTATAACTTCCAGATTCACATCCTCATTGCTTTAGACTTCTGTGTAGCTTACATCATCTTCACCAGTGTAAGACTAATCACAGGCCCTCACCACACACTTGTGCCTAATCTTCTCTTTCACCCTCCGTCACCGCCCCTCTTTGCCTCTGGGAGCCCGCATACAAATGTTCAGTGCCACCTGTTGGTTAGTGCTTGCTTTTTCTTCTCCTTGTAAGTGAGATTCTATGGTATTTGAATTTCTCACTGGGGCTTGTTACACTTCCCCTAAAACCCTCACAGCCATTCTGGTGGTCACAAATGGCTGGATTGCATCATTTGTTCCGGCTGAGTGGTATACCATTGTGTGGCTATAGCCCATCTTCCTTCTCCAATCATCCCTTGCTGGACACCAGGGTGCTTTCCAAGTCTTGGATATCAGGAGTAAGACTGTGGTGAACACAGCCATGCACATGTCTTTATGCGGTAGTCTTTCTGACTTTTTTGGATAAGCAAGCGGCAGATTAATAGCTGGGTCATACGGGACATGGATACTTAAACTTCTGAGGCAGTTCCACACCTTTGGCATCGTGGCTGCACCGGGTTACACTCCCACCAGCAGTGCAGGAGGCTTCCCTTCTCTGCACCTCCTCTCTGACACTTGTTATTTCCTGTCTGCTTCCTTCTAGCCATGCTGACCACAGTGAGCTGCCATGGCCTTGCAGTTTGGATTTGCATTTTCCTGAGACTTCATGATGGTGAACAAGTTTTCATGCACCTACTGGCCCTCTTTCTGTCTTCTTCGGAGAAATCTCTGCTTCCATCTTTTGACCAGGTTTTCATTGGCTTGTTTTTTTTCTTGTGGAGACGTGCGAGTTGATTGCATCTTTGGGCTTTTCACCCCTTGTCCGATGTGTGGTTTGCAAACATCCTCTCCCAATCGTTGTGGTGTCTTAGTATTCAGTTGATGGTTTCCTTGAGTGGGCAGAAGTGTGTGCATTTGATGTGGTCCCGTTTGTTTCTTGTTTCCTTTGTTGCCCTTGCCCAGTCAGACATGCTTCTTCCAAATAGGCGGCTCAGACAGATGGCAAAGAGCACTCTGCCTAGGTCTTCTCCTACAAGGTTCACGGTTTCAAGTCTGCCATTCAAGGCTTTAATCCATTTCAGGTGGTGTGTGTGCCAGGTGTAACATCATGGTGTACTCTCGTTGTGTTCCATGTGGCTGTGCAGGCTTCCCAGCACCGTTTATTGTAGAGACTCTCCTTCCTCCGCTGTCTCCACTTGGCTCCCTGGTCCAAAATGGGCTGTCCATGTAAGTTTGAGTTGGGCTCTGGGCTCTCAATTGTTTTGCATGGGTCTTCATGCCTGTTTTGGGGCCCAGACTGTGCCGTTTCGGTACCTAGCGCTTCGTCCTCTATGTTGAAATCAGAAATTGTGACACGTGCTGCTTTGTTCGTTTTCCTGAGGATTCCTTTGCCTAGTCAGGGTCTCGTGTTGCTGGCTAGAAACTTTAGGATTCTCTCTTCTTCTCTGTGGCAAATACTGCTGCAACTTTGACTGGGATTGCATGGAATCCAGAGATTCCTTACTGCGGTATGAACCTTTCAAGTGTGTTAATCCTTCCATTCCTCGATCCCTCGATATCTTTTTTTTTCTTGTGTCTTCTTGAGTTTCTTTCCCCAAAGGTTTGCTAGTTTTTGAATTAACATAGAATTCACCTGTTTTGCTAAGGTTATTCACAGAGATCCTATTCTTCGTAATGGCAAGCTCCTGTTTTTTTGTTTTTTTTTTCCTTAGCTTCAGTTTTTCTGTTCTTTGCAACTTTTAATTGGTTTTGTTTTGGCACAAGTGCATTGCTGTGCTCACATCTGCTGGCAATGCTCCTGTATTTGCTGTGGAAGTCTGGCCCTGTCCAACGTCCCTTCCCATCTGCCTCTACTCTACCTCGGACGCCTGCACCAGAACAACTGAAGCAGTGGTGAGGAGGCCCAAACCGAGGATTCCACCCAGCCCATACTGGGCCACAGACCCAGAAGGTGCGGACCTCACCACTGCACCACCGGCCGGCCACTTACATGTTCAGTGGCAACGTGCAGTTGAGTGCAACGGGAGTTAAATATACTAGTGAGCCCAACTCTAGCACTGTGTAGATGAGGCTAGGTTGTTTTTCGGGTCCATTGTGATGTCAGAGGATTTGTCATAATTGTGTCTCTGAGGTCCAGCATGCTTCCTGGATACAGGTTTCAGAGCCTGCTTGGAGCAGTCTCATAACTCACCCTTCCCAGTTAGCCCATGCTTGACCTTCGCTGCCGTTTTTTGGCTTGTGAATTTCTCTGACTTTCAAACGTTCCAGCAGAGTCTGTCTAAAGACGGACATCATCTTTCATTGTGGATAATTCAGGTGTGATTTCTGTTCACCTTCCA
This sequence comes from Equus asinus, assembly GCF_041296235.1. NCBI lineage: Eukaryota > Metazoa > Chordata > Mammalia > Perissodactyla > Equidae > Equus > Equus asinus. The sequence continues at coordinate 5,209,990 of NC_091810.1, forward strand.
TTTTCTGGGTCCTCTTTTTCTTTTCCATAGTATACTCGTCATGGTCTTTCTCAGCTATCTCCCTTAGACATGCTTATCAGTCCGTTCTCCTTCATTCCAAGGGATTAGTTTGTATTTCTTTAATCGCTGTATGTTCTCTAGGGTGAGGTGTGAGTGCTTTCGTGACTCTTGGTTGTTGTCCTTGAATTTGCACCGGTCACTTGTAGGACTCTTGGCTACCCTAGCCTAGGTCAAACTAAGCACTGAGAACACGTGGTCATGTGGGTTGGTTTGACATCCTGAGATCAGAAACTCCAAATTCGAGGTGGTCCTGGCAACCCCCTTCACGGACACAATGTTTCCAAGACAACTTAGACAAATCGGATGAATTCCACTCTCCAGGAAAGATATTTTTCTGTCTCTTTTCCGGATTTGGGAAGTTTCGAACTTGACCCCTGATCCTTGAACGTTCCCCTAGATTCCGTCCAGATACGGGCTTACTTACTTTTTATAGGGTGTGCCATTTGTTTGCCCTACATCCTCTACCCTGGCCTGTTTATTTTTCTTGAAACACAACTGTAAAGTTCTAATTTTCGTGCAACTTCCTTACATATGGTGTCAAAACACATAATCAATAATCCTTCTACGGCAAGAGGTAGGGGGAGAGAATTTCGATGGAGGCAAACAGAGCACACTAGCCTGGGAGGGCAGCCTTCACGAAGGAACGAAGCCCTGTGGAAGAGGGTGCTTTTCAGCACCCTTGTAGAGCACTTCCAAACAAAGAGACATACCCCAAGCGTGACAGGGCTCCATTCCTTCAAGGCTTCCAAGACATCTCTTGGGACACATTACCATGTGCCCAGTGGGCCCACGTGACACCAGAGCTTCGGAAAAAGAGACTGACCTGCAAAGAATGCTATGGGCCTTGGAAAGGAGGCATCGATTCTTCTCTTCAATGTCCTCAAGACATCTTTCTTGACTTTGCATTATGCTTAAGGCACAAGGGCACTGTAGGTGTGATGAACGCCAAGTCCGGCCACTTGTTTCCAATGAAGTTGCAAGCTTGAATCAGCATGACCTCCCCATAGACTTGAATAGATGACAATGTTCTCCTCTCCGTGCCTGTCCCTCTATTCTCACTTGTGGCCTAGGGTTCCTTTCTTATCCCTTGCATCAGACTCTGTTTTATCTCTTCTAGTTTCTGTGCCTGCTTTCTGTTTGCCAAACCTGTTTCTGGGTATCTGTCCCTTTAATAGCCTAGCCTAGGCCAATCCTCAGACTGTAACCATGCGGCCACCCTGGGGGACATGTTCACCGTGATGTCATAAGCGACCTCAAAATTCGAAGTTGTCCTGACAACCTCCGTGCACACAGAGTTTCACAGCCATCTCAGACCAGTCTGACTCCTCACCCTGTCTAGGTAGGATAGTTTTCCTTTTTCTGCAATTGTTGTCAGTTTCTATCTTTCTCCTTGAACTTCGAAAGGGCTCCTACATTCTCTCTAGACACTGGTTTCACTCCTGTAAGATTATCCTGGGTTTTATCTCTTATATCTTGGGTAGATGGCAAAATGGGTGGACCTTACCCAGAAAAAGTCCTGGACTCCCTCACAAGTTGAAGTTGCCCAGGGAATGTTCTGATGCACAATGATGGTGTCATCTCGTGGCACTCTGCCAATTCCACCTTGGCAGGTCACAAGTTTTCCTTCCTTCTGCCTTTGGGAAGTGTACCAGATACTTCCATAGATTGTAATATTCTTATGGTTCCTTTTCTTGTGCGTATTGATAACGTATCCTCACAATTGCTGCTTATTTATGATCTCTGCCCGCACCATACCATGAAATCTATATTTCCTAACACTACTAATGTGATATGCACTCGTAATGTGAAACAGTGAGGCCCGGGCCGCCCAAGCGGAATGTGGGCACTTACCTGCTCCACCACAGGGCCGGCCCTGAATTGTACTTTTGGACCAACCTTTTGCCTGAACTTGGGAAGACGTGGGCCTGTTTGGATTATTCGTGAAGGTGATTAGTAATAACATCATGGACGGTAACATTTTCCGTTCGTTCATGGGTTTAGGACTGATCATGTTCTCTTCGTAGTATTCCTCTTCACCTATTTGGAATGGTCTGCCTTTCTGTAGCATCTGTAAGCATTTGGAGGTGATTTTCCATCCTTGGAAGTTCACCTTCTGTAAACTCTTTCCGCCCCCAAAGCTTTATGACATCATTCTGGACCCCTTTTTGGATTTTTGATTCGAGGTGAATTTATAGCCATGACCCTGCATTAGAACGTACTATAACTTCCAGATTCACATCCTCATTGCTTTAGACTTCTGTGTAGCTTACATCATCTTCACCAGTGTAAGACTAATCACAGGCCCTCACCACACACTTGTGCCTAATCTTCTCTTTCACCCTCCGTCACCGCCCCTCTTTGCCTCTGGGAGCCCGCATACAAATGTTCAGTGCCACCTGTTGGTTAGTGCTTGCTTTTTCTTCTCCTTGTAAGTGAGATTCTATGGTATTTGAATTTCTCACTGGGGCTTGTTACACTTCCCCTAAAACCCTCACAGCCATTCTGGTGGTCACAAATGGCTGGATTGCATCATTTGTTCCGGCTGAGTGGTATACCATTGTGTGGCTATAGCCCATCTTCCTTCTCCAATCATCCCTTGCTGGACACCAGGGTGCTTTCCAAGTCTTGGATATCAGGAGTAAGACTGTGGTGAACACAGCCATGCACATGTCTTTATGCGGTAGTCTTTCTGACTTTTTTGGATAAGCAAGCGGCAGATTAATAGCTGGGTCATACGGGACATGGATACTTAAACTTCTGAGGCAGTTCCACACCTTTGGCATCGTGGCTGCACCGGGTTACACTCCCACCAGCAGTGCAGGAGGCTTCCCTTCTCTCCACCTCCTCTCTGACACTTGTTATTTCCTGTCTGCTTCCTTCTAGCCATGCTGACCACAGTGAGCTGCCATGGCCTTGCAGTTTGGATTTGCATTTTCCTGAGACTTCATGATGGTGAACAAGTTTTCATGCACCTACTGGCCCTCTTTCTGTCTTCTTCGGAGAAATCTCTGCTTCCATCTTTTGACCAGGTTTTCATTGGCTTGTTTTTTTTCTTGTGGAGACGTGCGAGTTGATTGCATCTTTGGGCTTTTCACCCCTTGTCCGATGTGTGGTTTGCAAACATCCTCTCCCAATCGTTGTGGTGTCTTAGTATTCAGTTGATGGTTTCCTTGAGTGGGCAGAAGTGTGTGCATTTGATGTGGTCCCGTTTGTTTCTTGTTTCCTTTGTTGCCCTTGCCCAGTCAGACATGCTTCTTCCAAATAGGCGGCTCAGACAGATGGCAAAGAGCACTCTGCCTAGGTCTTCTCCTACAAGGTTCACGGTTTCAAGTCTGCCATTCAAGGCTTTAATCCATTTCAGGTGGTGTGTGTGCCAGGTGTAACATCATGGTGTACTCTCGTTGTGTTCCATGTGGCTGTGCAGGCTTCCCAGCACCGTTTATTGTAGAGACTCTCCTTCCTCCGCTGTCTCCACTTGGCTCCCTGGTCCAAAATGGGCTGTCCATGTAAGTTTGAGTTGGGCTCTGGGCTCTCAATTGTTTTGCATGGGTCTTCATGCCTGTTTTGGGGCCCAGACTGTGCCGTTTCGGTACCTAGCGCTTCGTCCTCTATGTTGAAATCAGAAATTGTGACACGTGCTGCTTTGTTCGTTTTCCTGAGGATTCCTTTGCCTAGTCAGGGTCTCGTGTTGCTGGCTAGAAACTTTAGGATTCTCTCTTCTTCTCTGTGGCAAATACTGCTGCAACTTTGACTGGGATTGCATGGAATCCAGAGATTCCTTACTGCGGTATGAACCTTTCAAGTGTGTTAATCCTTCCATTCCTAGATCCCTCGATATCTTTTTTTTTCTTGTGTCTTCTTGAGTTTCTTTCCCCAAAGGTTTGCTAGTTTTTGAATTAACATAGAATTCACCTGTTTTGCTAAGGTTATTCACAGAGATCCTATTCTTCGTAATGGCAAGCTCCTGTTTTTTTTTTTTTTTTTTCCTTAGCTTCAGTTTTTCTATTCTTTGCAACTTTTAATTGGTTTTGTTTTGGCACAAGTGCATTGCTGTGCTCACATCTGCTGGCAATGCTCCTGTATTTGCTGTGGAAGTCTGGCCCTGTCCAACGTCCCTTCCCATCTGCCTCTACTCTACCTCGGACGCCTGCACCAGAACAACTGAAGCAGTGGTGAGGAGGCCCAAACCGAGGATTCCACCCAGCCCATACTGGGCCACAGACCCAGAAGGTGCGGACCTCACCACTGCACCACCGGCCGGCCACTTACATGTTCAGTGGCAACGTGCAGTTGAGTGCAATGGGAGTTAAATATACTAGTGAGCCCAACTCTAGCACTGTGTAGATGAGGCTAGGTTGTTTTTCGGGTCCATTGTGATGTCAGAGGATTTGTCATAATTGTGTCTCTGAGGTCCAGCATGCTTCCTGGATACAGGTTTCAGAGCCTGCTTGGAGCAGTCTCATAACTCACCCTTCCCAGTTAGCCCATGCTTGACCTTCGCTGCCGTTTTTTGGCTTGTGAATTTCTCTGACTTTCAAACGTTCCAGCAGAGTCTGTCTAAAGACGGACATCATCTTTCATTGTGGATAATTCAGGTGTGATTTCTGTTCACCTTCCATTTTCTGGGTCCTCTTTTTCTTTTCCATAGTATACTCGTCATGGTCTTTCTCAGCTATCTCCCTTAGACATGCTTATCAGTCCGTTCTCCTTCATTCCAAGGGATTAGTTTGTATTTCTTTAATCGCTGTATGTTCTCTAGGGTGAGGTGTGAGTGCTTTCGTGACTCTTGGTTGTTGTCCTTGAATTTGCACCGGTCACTTGTAGGACTCTTGGCTATCCTAGCCTAGGTCAAACTAAGCACTGAGAACACGTGGTCATGTGGGTTGGTTTGACATCCTGAGATCAGAAACTCCAAATTCGAGGTGGTCCTGGCAACCCCCTTCACGGACACAATGTCTCCAAGACAACTTAGACAAATCGGATGAATTCCACTCTCCAGGAAAGATATTTTTCTGTCTCTTTTCCGGATTTGGGAAGTTTCGAACTTGACCCCTGATCCTTGAACGTTCCCCTAGATTCCGTCCAGATACGGGCTTACTTACTTTTTATAGGGTGTGCCATTTGTTTGCCCTACATCCTCTACCCTGGCCTGTTTATTTTTCTTGAAACACAACTGTAAAGTTCTAATTTTCGTGCAACTTCCTTACATATGGTGTCAAAACACATAATCAATAATCCTTCTACGGCAAGAGGTAGGGGGAGAGAATTTCGATGGAGGCAAACAGAGCACACTAGCCTGGGAGGGCAGCCTTCACGAAGGAACGAAGCCCTGTGGAAGAGGGTGCTTTTCAGCACCCTTGTAGAGCACTTCCAAACAAAGAGACATACCCCAAGCGTGACAGGGCTCCATTCCTTCAAGGCTTCCAAGACATCTCTTGGGACACATTACCATGTGCCCAGAGGGCCCACGTGACACCAGAGCTTCGGAAAAAGAGACTGACCTTCAAAGAATGCTATGGGCCTTGGAAAGGAGGCATCGATTCTTCTGTTCAATGTCCTCAAGACATCTTTCTTGACTTTGCATTATGCTTAAGGCACAAGGGCACTGTAGGTGTGATGAACGCCAAGTCCGGCCACTTGTTTCCAATGAAGTTGCAAGCTTGAATCAGCATGACCTCCCCATAGACTTGAATAGATGACAATGTTCTCCTCTCCGTGCCTGTCCCTCTATTCTCACTTGTGGCCTAGGGTTCGTTTCTTATCCCTTGCATCAGACTCTGTTTTATCTCTTCTAGTTTCTGTGCCTGCTTTCTGTTTGCCAAACCTGTTTCTGGGTATCTGTCCCTTTAATAGCCTAGCCTAGGCCAATCCTCAGACTGTAACCATGCGGCCACCCTGGGGGACATGTTCACCGTGATGTCATAAGCGACCTCAAAATTCGAAGTTGTCCTGACAACCTCCGTGCACACAGAGTTTCACAGCCATCTCAGACCAGTCTGACTCCTCACCCTGTCTAGGTAGGATAGTTTTCCTTTTTCTGCAATTGTTGTCAGTTTCTATCTTTCTCCTTGAACTTCGAAAGGGCTCCTACATTCTCTCTAGACACTGGTTTCACTCCTGTAAGATTATCCTGGGTTTTATCTCTTATATCTTGGGTAGATGGCAAAATGGGTGGACCTTACCCAGAAAAAGTCCTGGACTCCCTCACAAGTTGAAGTTGCCCAGGGAATGTTCTGATGCACAATGATGGTGTCATCTCGTGGCACTCTGCCAATTCCACCTTGGCAGGTCACAAGTTTTCCTTCCTTCTGCCTTTGGGAAGTGTACCAGATACTTCCATAGATTGTAATATTCTTATGGTTCCTTTTCTTGTGCGTATTGATAAAGTATCCTCACAATTGCTGCTTATTTATGATCTCTGCCCGCACCATACCATGAAATCTATATTTCCTAACACTACTAATGTGATATGCACTCGTAATGTGAAACAGTGAGGCCCGGGCCGCCCAAGCGGAATGTGGGCACTTACCTGCTCCACCACAGGGCCGGCCCTGAATTGTACTTTTGGACCAACCTTTTGCCTGAACTTGGGAAGACGTGGGCCTGTTTGGATTATTCGTGAAGGTGATTAGTAATAACATCATGGACGGTAACATTTTCCGTTCGTTCATGGGTTTAGGACTGATCATGTTCTCTTCGTAGTATTCCTCTTCACCTATTTGGAATGGTCTGCCTTTCTGTAGCATCTGTAAGCATTTGGAGGTGATTTTCCATCCTTGGAAGTTCACCTTCTGTAAACTCTTTCCGCCCCCAAAGCTTTATGACATCATTCTGGACCCCTTTTTGGATTTTTGATTTGAGGTGAATTTATAGCCATGACCCTGCATTAGAACGTACTATAACTTCCAGATTCACATCCTCATTGCTTTAGACTTCTGTGTAGCTTACATCATCTTCACCAGTGTAAGACTAATCACAGGCCCTCACCACACACTTGTGCCTAATCTTCTCTTTCACCCTCCGTCACCGCCCCTCTTTGCCTCTGGGAGCCCGCATACAAATGTTCAGTGCCACCTGTTGGTTAGTGCTTGCTTTTTCTTCTCCTTGTAAGTGAGATTCTATGGTATTTGAATTTCTCACTGGGGCTTGTTACACTTCCCCTAAAACCCTCACAGCCATTCTGGTGGTCACAAATGGCTGGATTGCATCATTTGTTCCGGCTGAGTGGTATACCATTGTGTGGCTATAGCCCATCTTCCTTCTCCAATCATCCCTTGCTGGACACCAGGGTGCTTTCCAAGTCTTGGATATCAGGAGTAAGACTGTGGTGAACACAGCCATGCACATGTCTTTATGCGGTAGTCTTTCTGACTGTTTTGGATAAGCAAGCGGCAGATTAATAGCTGGGTCATACGGGACATGGATACTTAAACTTCTGAGGCAGTTCCACACCTTTGGCATCGTGGCTGCACCGGGTTACACTCCCACCAGCAGTGCAGGAGGCTTCCCTTCTCTCCACCTCCTCTCTGACACTTGTTATTTCCTGTCTGCTTCCTTCTAGCCATGCTGACCACAGTGAGCTGCCATGGCCTTGCAGTTTGGATTTGCATTTTCCTGAGACTTCATGATGGTGAACAAGTTTTCATGCACCTACTGGCCCTCTTTCTGTCTTCTTCGGAGAAATCTCTGCTTCCATCTTTTGACCAGGTTTTCATTGGCTTGTTTTTTTTCTTGTGGAGACGTGCGAGTTGATTGCATCTTTGGGCTTTTCACCCCTTGTCCGATGTGTGGTTTGCAAACATCCTCTCCCAATCGTTGTGGTGTCTTAGTATTCAGTTGATGGTTTCCTTGAGTGGGCAGAAGTGTGTGCATTTGATGTGGTCCCGTTTGTTTCTTGTTTCCTTTGTTGCCCTTGCCCAGTCAGACATGCTTCTTCCAAATAGGCGGCTCAGACAGATGGCAAAGAGCACTCTGCCTAGGTCTTCTCCTACAAGGTTCACGGTTTCAAGTCTGCCATTCAAGGCTTTAATCCATTTCAGGTGGTGTGTGTGCCAGGTGTAACATCATGGTGTACTCTCGTTGTGTTCCATGTGGCTGTGCAGGCTTCCCAGCACCGTTTATTGTAGAGACTCTCCTTCCTCCGCTGTCTCCACTTGGCTCCCTGGTCCAAAATGGGCTGTCCATGTAAGTTTGAGTTGGGCTCTGGGCTCTCAATTGTTTTGCATGGGTCTTCATGCCTGTTTTGGGGCCCAGACTGTGACGTTTCGGTACCTAGTGCTTCGTCCTCTATGTTGAAATCAGAAATTGTGACACGTGCTGCTTTGTTCGTTTTCCTGAGGATTCCTTTGCCTAGTCAGGGTCTCGTGTTGCTGGCTAGAAACTTTAGGATTCTCTCTTCTTCTCTGTGGCAAATACTGCTGCAACTTTGACTGGGATTGCATGGAATCCAGAGATTCCTTACTGCGGTATGAACCTTTCAAGTGTGTTAATCCTTCCATTCCTCGATCCCTCGATATCTTTTTTTTTCTTGTGTCTTCTTGAGTTTCTTTCCCCAAAGGTTTGCTAGTTTTTGAATTAACATAGAATTCACCTGTTTTGCTAAGGTTATTCACAGAGATCCTATTCTTCGTAATGGCAAGCTCCTGTTTTTTTTTTTTTTTTTTCCTTAGCTTCAGTTTTTCTATTCTTTGCAACTTTTAATTGGTTTTGTTTTGGCACAAGTGCATTGCTGTGCTCACATCTGCTGGCAATGCTCCTGTATTTGCTGTGGAAGTCTGGCCCTGTCCAACGTCCCTTCCCATCTGCCTCTACTCTACCTCGGACGCCTGCACCAGAACAACTGAAGCAGTGGTGAGGAGGCCCAAACCGAGGATTCCACCCAGCCCATACTGGGCCACAGACCCAGAAGGTGCGGACCTCACCACTGCACCACCGGCCGGCCACTTACATGTTCAGTGGCAACGTGCAGTTGAGTGCAACGGGAGTTAAATATACTAGTGAGCCCAACTCTAGCACTGTGTAGATGAGGCTAGGTTGTTTTTCGGGTCCATTGTGATGTCAGAGGATTTGTCATAATTGTGTCTCTGAGGTCCAGCATGCTTCCTGGATACAGGTTTCAGAGCCTGCTTGGAGCAGTCTCATAACTCACCCTTCCCAGTTAGCCCATGCTTGACCTTCGCTGCCGTTTTTTGGCTTGTGAATTTCTCTGACTTTCAAACGTTCCAGCAGAGTCTGTCTAAAGACGGACATCATCTTTCATTGTGGATAATTCAGGTGTGATTTCTGTTCACCTTCCATTTTCTGGGTCCTCTTTTTCTTTTCCATAGTATACTCGTCATGGTCTTTCTCAGCTATCTCCCTTAGACATGCTTATCAGTCCGTTCTCCTTCATTCCGAGGGATTAGTTTGTATTTCTTTAATCGCTGTATGTTCTCTAGGGTGAGGTGTGAGTGCTTTCGTGACTCTTGGTTGTTGTCCTTGAATTTGCACCGGTCACTTGTAGGACTCTTGGCTATCCTAGCCTAGGTCAAACTAAGCACTGAGAACACGTGGTCATGTGGGTTGGTTTGACATCCTGAGATCAGAAACTCCAAATTCGAGGTGGTCCTGGCAACCCCCTTCACGGACACAATGTCTCCAAGACAACATAGACAAATCGGATGAATTCCACTCTCCAGGAAAGATATTTTTCTGTCTCTTTTCCGGATTTGGGAAGTTTCGAACTTGACCCCTGATCCTTGAACGTTCCCCTAGATTCCGTCCAGATACCGGCTTACTTAATTTCTATAGGGTGTGCCATTTGTTTGCCCTACATCCTCTACCCTGGCCTGTTTATTTTTCTTGAAACACAACTGTAAAGTTCTAATTTTCGTGCAACTTCCTTACATATGGTGTCAAAACACATAATCAATAATCCTTCTACGGCAAGAGGTAGGGGGAGAGAATTTCCATGGAGGCAAACAGAGCACACTAGCCTGGGAGGGCAGCCTTCACGAAGGAACGAAGCCCTGTGGAAGAGGGTGCTTTTCAGCACCCTTGTAGAGCACTTCCAAACAAAGAGACATACCCCAAGCGTGACAGGGCTCCATTCCTTCAAGGCTTCCAAGACATCTCTTGGGACACATTACCATGTGCCCAGTGGGCCCACGTGACACCAGAGCTTCGGAAAAAGAGACTGACCTTCAAAGAATGCTATGGGCCTTGGAAAGGAGGCATCGATTCTTCTCTTCAATGTCCTCAAGACATCTTTCTTGACTTTGCATTATGCTTAAGGCACAAGGGCACTGTAGGTGTGATGAACCCCAAGTCCGGCCACTTGTTTCCAATGAAGTTGCAAGCTTGAATCAGCATGACCTCCCCATAGACTTGAATAGATGACAATGTTCTCCTCTCCGTGCCTGTCCCTCTATTCTCACTTGTGGCCTAGGGTTCCTTTCTTATCCCTTGCATCAGACTCTGTTTTATCTCTTCTAGTTTCTGTGCCTGCTTTCTGTTTGCCAAACCTGTTTCTGGGTATCTGTCCCTTTAATAGCCTAGCCTAGGCCAATCCTCAGACTGTAACCATGCGGCCACCCTGGGGGACATGTTCACCGTGATGTCATAAGCGACCTCAAAATTCGAAGTTGTCCTGACAACCTCCGTGCACACAGAGTTTCACAGCCATCTCAGACCAGTCTGACTCCTCACCCTGTCTAGGTAGGATAGTTTTCCTTTTTCTGCAATTGTTGTCAGTTTCTATCTTTCTCCTTGAACTTCGAAAGGGCTCCTACATTCTCTCTAGACACTGGTTTCACTCCTGTAAGATTATCCTGGGTTTTATCTCTTATATCTTGGGTAGATGGCAAAATGGGTGGACCTTACCCAGAAAAAGTCCTGGACTCCCTCACAAGTTGAAGTTGCCCAGGGAATGTTCTGATGCACAATGATGGTGTCATCTCGTGGCACTCTGCCAATTCCACCTTGGCAGGTCACAAGATTTCCTTCCTTCTGCCTTTGGGAAGTGTACCAGATACTTCCATAGATTGTAATATTCTTATGGTTCCTTTTCTTGTGCGTATTGATAACGTATCCTCACAATTGCTGCTTATTTATGATCTCTGCCCGCACCATACCATGAAATCTATATTTCCTAACACTACTAATGTGATATGCACTCGTAATGTGAAACAGTGAGGCCCGGGCCGCCCAAGCGGAATGTGGGCACTTACCTGCTCCACCACAGGGCCGGCCCTGAATTGTACTTTTGGACCAACCTTTTGCCTGAACTTGGGAAGACGTGGGCCTGTTTGGATTATTCGTGAAGGTGATTAGTAATAACATCATGGACGGTAACATTTTCCGTTCGTTCATGGGTTTAGGACTGATCATGTTCTCTTCGTAGTATTCCTCTTCACCTATTTGGAATGGTCTGCCTTTCTGTAGCATCTGTAAGCATTTGGAGGTGATTTTCCATCCTTGGAAGTTCACCTTCCGTAAACTCTTTCCGCCCCCAAAGCTTTATGACATCATTCTGGACCCCGTTTTGGATTTTTGATTTGAGGTGAATTTATAGCCATGACCCTGCATTAGAACGTACTATAACTTCCAGATTCACATCCTCATTGCTTTAGACTTCTGTGTAGCTTACATCATCTTCACCAGTGTAAGACTAATCACAGGCCCTCACCACACACTTGTGCCTAATCTTCTCTTTCACCCTCCGTCACCGCCCCTCTTTGCCTCTGGGAGCCCGCATCCAAATGTTCAGTGCCACCTGTTGGTTAGTGCTTGCTTTTTCTTCGCCTTGTAAGTGAGATTCTATGGTATTTGAATTTCTCACTGGGGCTTGTTACACTTCCCCTAAAACCCTCACAGCCATTCTGGTGGTCACAAATGGCTGGATTGCATCATTTGTTCCGGCTGAGTGGTATACCATTGTGTGGCTATAGCCCATCTTCCTTCTCCAATCATCCCTTGCTGGACACCAGGGTGCTTTCCAAGTCTTGGATATCAGGAGTAAGACGGTGGTGAACACAGCCATGCACATGTCTTTATGCAGTAGTCTTTCTGACTTTTTTGGATAAGCAAGCGGCAGATTAATAGCTGGGTCATACGGGACATGGATACTTAAACTTCTGAGGCAGTTCCACACCTTTGGCATCGTGGCTGCACCGGGTTACACTCCCACCAGCAGTGCAGGAGGCTTCCCTTCTCTGCACCTCCTCTCTGACACTTGTTATTTCCTGTCTGCTCCCTCTAGCCATGCTGACCACAGTGAGCTGCCATGGCCTTGCAGTTTGGATTTGCATTTTCCTGAGACTTAATGATGGTGAACAAGTTTTCATGCACCTACTGGCCCTCTTTCTGTCTTCTTCGGAGAAATCTCTGCTTCCATCTTTTGACCAGGTTTTCATTGGCTTGTTTTTTTTCTTGTGGAGACGTGCGAGTTGATTGTATCTTTGGGCTTTTCACCCCTTGTCCGATGTGTGGTTTGCAAACATCCTCTCCCAATTGTTGTGGTGTCTTAGTATTCAGTTGATGGTTTCCTTGAGTGGGCAGAAGTGTGTGCATTTGATGTGGTCCCGTTTGTTTCTTGTTTCCTTTGTTGCCCTTGCCCAGTCAGACATGCTTCTTCCAAATAGGCGGCTCAGACAGATGGCAAAGAGCACTCTGCCTAGGTCTTCTCCTACAAGGTTCACGGTTTCAAGTCTGCCATTCAAGGCTTTAATCCATTTCAGGTGGTGTGTGTGCCAGGTGTAACATCATGGTGTACTCTCGTTGTGTTCCATGTGGCTGTGCAGGCTTCCCAGCACCGTTTATTGTAGAGACTCTCCTTCCTCCGCTGTCTCCACTTGGCTCCCTGGTCCAAAATGGGCTGTCCATGTAAGTTTGAGTTGGGCTCTGGGCTCTCAATTGTTTTGCATGGGTCTTCATGCCTGTTTTGGGGCCCAGACTGTGCCGTTTCGGTACCTAGCGCTTCGTCCTCTATGTTGAAATCAGAAATTGTGACACGTGCTGCTTTGTTCGTTTTCCTGAGGATTCCTTTGCCTAGTCAGGGTCTCGTGTTGCTGGCTAGAAACTTTAGGATTCTCTCTTCTTCTCTGTGGCAAATACTGCTGCAACTTTGACTGGGATTGCATGGAATCCAGAGATTCCTTACTGCGGTATGAACCTTTCAAGTGTGTTAATCCTTCCATTCCTAGATCCCTCGATATCTTTTTTTTTCTTGTGTCTTCTTGAGTTTCTTTCCCCAAAGGTTTGCTAGTTTTTGAATTAACATAGAATTCACCTGTTTTGCTAAGGTTATTCACAGAGATCCTATTCTTCGTAATGGCAAGCTCCTGTTTTTTTTTTTTTTTTTTTCCTTAGCTTCAGTTTTTCTATTCTTTGCAACTTTTAATTGGTTTTGTTTTGGCACAAGTGCATTGCTGTGCTCACATCTGCTGGCAATGCTCCTGTATTTGCTGTGGAAGTCTGGCCCTGTCCAACGTCCCTTCCCATCTGCCTCTACTCTACCTCGGACGCCTGCACCAGAACAACTGAAGCAGTGGTGAGGAGGCCCAAACCGAGGATTCCACCCAGCCCATACTGGGCCACAGACCCAGAAGGTGCGGACCTCACCACTGCACCACCGGCCGGCCACTTACATGTTCAGTGGCAACGTGCAGTTGAGTGCAACGGGAGTTAAATATACTAGTGAGCCCAACTCTAGCACTGTGTAGATGAGGCTAGGTTGTTTTTCGGGTCCATTGTGATGTCAGAGGATTTGTCATAATTGTGTCTCTGAGGTCCAGCATGCTTCCTGGATACAGGTTTCAGAGCCTGCTTGGAGCAGTCTCATAACTCACCCTTCCCAGTTAGCCCATGCTTGACCTTCGCTGCCGTTTTTTGGCTTGTGAATTTCTCTGACTTTCAAACGTTCCAGCAGAGTCTGTCTAAAGACGGACATCATCTTTCATTGTGGATAATTCAGGTGTGATTTCTGTTCACCTTCCATTTTCTGGGTCCTCTTTTTCTTTTCCATAGTATACTCGTCATGGTCTTTCTCAGCTATCTCCCTTAGACATGCTTATCAGTCCGTTCTCCTTCATTCCGAGGGATTAGTTTGTATTTCTTTAATCGCTGTATGTTCTCTAGGGTGAGGTGTGAGTGCTTTCGTGACTCTTGGTTGTTGTCCTTGAATTTGCACCGGTCACTTGTAGGACTCTTGGCTATCCTAGCCTAGGTCAAACTAAGCACTGAGAACACGTGGTCATGTGGGTTGGTTTGACATCCTGAGATCAGAAACTCCAAATTCGAGGTGGTCCTGGCAACCCCCTTCACGGACACAATGTCTCCAAGACAACATAGACAAATCGGATGAATTCCACTCTCCAGGAAAGATATTTTTCTGTCTCTTTTCCGGATTTGGGAAGTTTCGAACTTGACCCCTGATCCTTGAACGTTCCCCTAGATTCCGTCCAGATACCGGCTTACTTAATTTCTATAGGGTGTGCCATTTGTTTGCCCTACATCCTCTACCCTGGCCTGTTTATTTTTCTTGAAACACAACTGTAAAGTTCTAATTTTCGTGCAACTTCCTTACATATGGTGTCAAAACACATAATCAATAATCCTTCTACGGCAAGAGGTAGGGGGAGAGAATTTCCATGGAGGCAAACAGAGCACACTAGCCTGGGAGGGCAGCCTTCACGAAGGAACGAAGCCCTGTGGAAGAGGGTGCTTTTCAGCACCCTTGTAGAGCACTTCCAAACAAAGAGACATACCCCAAGCGTGACAGGGCTCCATTCCTTCAAGGCTTCCAAGACATCTCTTGGGACACATTACCATGTGCCCAGTGGGCCCACGTGACACCAGAGCTTCGGAAAAAGAGACTGACCTGCAAAGAATGCTATGGGCCTTGGAAAGGAGGCATCGATTCTTCTCTTCAATGTCCTCAAGACATCTTTCTTGACTTTGCATTATGCTTAAGGCACAAGGGCACTGTAGGTGTGATGAACGCCAAGTCCGGCCACTTGTTTCCAATGAAGTTGCAAGCTTGAATCAGCATGACCTCCCCATAGACTTGAATAGATGACAATGTTCTCCTCTCCGTGCCTGTCCCTCTATTCTCACTTGTGGCCTAGGGTTCCTTTCTTATCCCTTGCATCAGACTCTGTTTTATCTCTTCTAGTTTCTGTGCCTGCTTTCTGTTTGCCAAACCTGTTTCTGGGTGTCTGTCCCTTTAATAGCCTAGCCTAGGCCAATCCTCAGACTGTAACCATGCGGCCACCCTGGGGGACATGTTCACCGTGATGTCATAAGCGACCTCAAAATTCGAAGTTGTCCTGACAACCTCCGTGCACACAGAGTTTCACAGCCATCTCAGACCAGTCTGACTCCTCACCCTGTCTAGGTAGGATAGTTTTCCTTTTTCTGCAATTGTTGTCAGTTTCTATCTTTCTCCTTGAACTTCGAAAGGGCTCCTACATTCTCTCTAGACACTGGTTTCACTCCTGTAAGATTATCCTGGGTTTTATCTCTTATATCTTGGGTAGATGGCAAAATGGGTGGACCTTACCCAGAAAAAGTCCTGGACTCCCTCACAAGTTGAAGTTGCCCAGGGAATGTTCTGATGCACAATGATGGTGTCATCTCGTGGCACTCTGCCAATTCCACCTTGGCAGGTCACAAGATTTCCTTCCTTCTGCCTTTGGGAAGTGTACCAGATACTTCCATAGATTGTAATATTCTTATGGTTCCTTTTCTTGTGCGTATTGATAACGTATCCTCACAATTGCTGCTTATTTATGATCTCTGCCCGCACCATACCATGAAATCTATATTTCCTAACACTACTAATGTGATATGCACTCGTAAGGTGAAACAGTGAGGCCCGGGCCGCCCAAGCGGAATGTGGGCACTTACCTGCTCCACCACAGGGCCGGCCCTGAATTGTACTTTTGGACCAACCTTTTGCCTGAACTTGGGAAGACGTGGGCCTGTTTGGATTATTCGTGAAGGTGATTAGTAATAACATCATGGACGGTAACATTTTCCGTTCGTTCATGGGTTTAGGACTGATCATGTTCTCTTCGTAGTATTCCTCTTCACCTATTTGGAATGGTCTGCCTTTCTGTAGCATCTGTAAGCATTTGGAGGTGATTTTCCATCCTTGGAAGTTCACCTTCCGTAAACTCTTTCCGCCCCCAAAGCTTTATGACATCATTCTGGACCCCGTTTTGGATTTTTGATTTGAGGTGAATTTATAGCCATGACCCTGCATTAGAACGTACTATAACTTCCAGATTCACATCCTCATTGCTTTAGACTTCTGTGTAGCTTACATCATCTTCACCAGTGTAAGACTAATCACAGGCCCTCACCACACACTTGTGCCTAATCTTCTCTTTCACCCTCCGTCACCGCCCCTCTTTGCCTCTGGGAGCCCGCATACAAATGTTCAGTGCCACCTGTTGGTTAGTGCTTGCTTTTTCTTCGCCTTGTAAGTGAGATTCTATGGTATTTGAATTTCTCACTGGGGCTTGTTACACTTCCCCTAAAACCCTCACAGCCATTCTGGTGGTCACAAATGGCTGGATTGCATCATTTGTTCCGGCTGAGTGGTATACCATTGTGTGGCTATAGCCCATCTTCCTTCTCCAATCATCCCTTGCTGGACACCAGGGTGCTTTCCAAGTCTTGGATATCAGGAGTAAGACGGTGGTGAACACAGCCATGCACATGTCTTTATGCGGTAGTCTTTCTGACTGTTTTGGATAAGCAAGCGGCAGATTAATAGCTGGGTCATACGGGACATGGATACTTAAACTTCTGAGGCAGTTCCACACCTTTGGCATCGTGGCTGCACCGGGTTACACTCCCACCAGCAGTGCAGGAGGCTTCCCTTCTCTCCACCTCCTCTTTGACACTTGTTATTTCCTGTCTGCTTCCTTCTAGCCATGCTGACCACAGTGAGCTGCCATGGCCTTGCAGTTTGGATTTGCATTTTCCTGAGACTTAATGATGGTGAACAAGTTTTCGTGCACCTACTGGCCCTCTTTCTGTCTTCTTCGGAGAAATCTCTGCTTCCATCTTTTGACCAGGTTTTCATTGGCTTGTTTTTTTTCTTGTGGAGACGTGCGAGTTGATTGTATCTTTGGGCTTTTCACCCCTTGTCCGATGTGTGGTTTGCAAACATCCTCTCCCAATTGTTGTGGTGTCTTAGTATTCAGTTGATGGTTTCCTTGAGTGGGCAGAAGTGTGTGCATTTGATGTGGTCCCGTTTGTTTCTTGTTTCCTTTGTTGCCCTTGCCCAGTCAGACATGCTTCTTCCAAATAGGCGGCTCAGACAGATGGCAAAGAGCACTCTGCCTAGGTCTTCTCCTACAAGGTTCACGGTTTCAAGTCTGCCATTCAAGGCTTTAATCCATTTCAGGTGGTGTGTGTGCCAGGTGTAACATCATGGTGTACTCTCGTTGTGTTCCATGTGGCTGTGCAGGCTTCCCAGCACCGTTTATTGTAGAGACTCTCCTTCCTCCGCTGTCTCCACTTGGCTCCCTGGTCCAAAATGGGCTGTCCATGTAAGTTTGAGTTGGGCTCTGGGCTCTCAATTGTTTTGCATGGGTCTTCATGCCTGTTTTGGGGCCCAGACTGTGCCGTTTCGGTACCTAGCGCTTCGTCCTCTATGTTGAAATCAGAAATTGTGACACGTGCTGCTTTGTTCGTTTTCCTGAGGATTCCTTTGCCTAGTCAGGGTCTCGTGTTGCTGGCTAGAAACTTTAGGATTCTCTCTTCTTCTCTGTGGCAAATACTGCTGCAACTTTGACTGGGATTGCATGGAATCCAGAGATTCCTTACTGCGGTATGAACCTTTCAAGTGTGTTAATCCTTCCATTCCTAGATCCCTCGATATCTTTTTTTTTCTTGTGTCTTCTTGAGTTTCTTTCCCCAAAGGTTTGCTAGTTTTTGAATTAACATAGAATTCACCTGTTTTGCTAAGGTTATTCACAGAGATCCTATTCTTCGTAATGGCAAGCTCCTGTTTTTTTTTTTTTTTTTTCCTTAGCTTCAGTTTTTCTATTCTTTGCAACTTTTAATTGGTTTTGTTTTGGCACAAGTGCATTGCTGTGCTCACATCTGCTGGCAATGCTCCTGTATTTGCTGTGGAAGTCTGGCCCTGTCCAACGTCCCTTCCCATCTGCCTCTACTCTACCTCGGACGCCTGCACCAGAACAACTGAAGCAGTGGTGAGGAGGCCCAAACCGAGGATTCCACCCAGCCCATACTGGGCCACAGACCCAGAAGGTGCGGACCTCACCACTGCACCACCGGCCGGCCACTTACATGTTCAGTGGCAACGTGCAGTTGAGTGCAACGGGAGTTAAATATACTAGTGAGCCCAACTCTAGCACTGTGTAGATGAGGCTAGGTTGTTTTTCGCGTCCATTGTGATGTCAGAGGATTTGTCATAATTGTGTCTCTGAGGTCCAGCATGCTTCCTGGATACAGGTTTCAGAGCCTGCTTGGAGCAGTCTCATAACTCACCCTTCCCAGTTAGCCCATGCTTGACCTTCGCTGCCGTTTTTTGGCTTGTGAATTTCTCTGACTTTCAAACGTTCCAGCAGAGTCTGTCTAAAGACGGACATCATCTTTCATTGTGGATAATTCAGGTGTGATTTCTGTTCACCTTCCATTTTCTGGGTCCTCTTTTTCTTTTCCATAGTATACTCGTCATGGTCTTTCTCAGCTATCTCCCTTAGACATGCTTATCAGTCCGTTCTCCTTCATTCCGAGGGATTAGTTTGTATTTCTTTAATCGCTGTATGTTCTCTAGGGTGAGGTGTGAGTGCTTTCGTGACTCTTGGTTGTTGTCCTTGAATTTGCACCGGTCACTTGTAGGACTCTTGGCTATCCTAGCCTAGGTCAAACTAAGCACTGAGAACACGTGGTCATGTGGGTTGGTTTGACATCCTGAGATCAGAAACTCCAAATTCGAGGTGGTCCTGGCAACTCCCTTCACGGACACAATGTTTCCAAGACAACTTAGACAAATCGGATGAATTCCACTCTCCAGGAAAGATATTTTTCTGTCTCTTTTCCGGATTTGGGAAGTTTCGAACTTGACCCCTGATCCTTGAACGTTCCCCTAGATTCCGTCCAGATACGGGCTTACTTAATTTTTATAGGGTGTGCCATTTGTTTGCCCTACATCCTCTACCCTGGCCTGTTTATTTTTCTTGAAACACAACTGTAAAGTTCTAATTTTCGTGCAACTTCCTTACATATGGTGTCAAAACACATAATCAATAATCCTTCTACGGCAAGAGGTAGGGGGAGAGAATTTCGATGGAGGCAAACAGAGCACACTAGCCTGGGAGGGCAGCCTTCACGAAGGAACGAAGCCCTGTGGAAGAGGGTGCTTTTCAGCACCCTTGTAGAGCACTTCCAAACAAAGAGACATACCCCAAGCGTGACAGGGCTCCATTCCTTCAAGGCTTCCAAGACATCTCTTGGGACACATTACCATGTGCCCAGTGGGCCCACGTGACACCAGAGCTTCGGAAAAAGAGACTGACCTGCAAAGAATGCTATGGGCCTTGGAAAGGAGGCATCGATTCTTCTCTTCAATGTCCTCAAGACATCTTTCTTGACTTTGCATTATGCTTAAGGCACAAGGGCACTGTAGGTGTGATGAACGCCAAGTCCGGCCACTTGTTTCCAATGAAGTTGCAAGCTTGAATCAGCATGACCTCCCCATAGACTTGAATAGATGACAATGTTCTCCTCTCCGTGCCTGTCCCTCTATTCTCACTTGTGGCCTAGGGTTCCTTTCTTATCCCTTGCATCAGACTCTGTTTTATCTCTTCTAGTTTCTGTGCCTGCTTTCTGTTTGCCAAACCTGTTTCTGGGTATCTGTCCCTTTAATAGCCTAGCCTAGGCCAATCCTCAGACTGTAACCATGCGGCCACCCTGGGGGACATGTTCACCGTGATGTCATAAGCGACCTCAAAATTCGAAGTTGTCCTGACAACCTCCGTGCACACAGAGTTTCACAGCCATCTCAGACCAGTCTGACTCCTCACCCTGTCTAGGTAGGATAGTTTTCCTTTTTCTGCAATTGTTGTCAGTTTCTATCTTTCTCCTTGAACTTCGAAAGGGCTCCTACATTCTCTCTAGACACTGGTTTCACTCCTGTAAGATTATCCTGGGTTTTATCTC
This sequence comes from Equus asinus, assembly GCF_041296235.1. Taxonomy (NCBI): domain Eukaryota; kingdom Metazoa; phylum Chordata; class Mammalia; order Perissodactyla; family Equidae; genus Equus; species Equus asinus. The sequence goes on from NC_091810.1 coordinate 5,230,228, forward strand.
TTATATCTTGGGTAGATGGCAAAATGGGTGGACCTTACCCAGAAAAAGTCCTGGACTCCCTCACAAGTTGAAGTTGCCCAGGGAATGTTCTGATGCACAATGATGGTGTCATCTCGTGGCACTCTGCCAATTCCACCTTGGCAGGTCACAAGATTTCCTTCCTTCTGCCTTTGGGAAGTGTACCAGATACTTCCATAGATTGTAATATTCTTATGGTTCCTTTTCTTGTGCGTATTGATAACGTATCCTCACAATTGCTGCTTATTTATGATCTCTGCCCGCACCATACCATGAAATCTATATTTCCTAACACTACTAATGTGATATGCACTCGTAATGTGAAACAGTGAGGCCCGGGCCGCCCAAGCGGAATGTGGGCACTTACCTGCTCCACCACAGGGCCGGCCCTGAATTGTACTTTTGGACCAACCTTTTGCCTGAACTTGGGAAGACGTGGGCCTGTTTGGATTATTCGTGAAGGTGATTAGTAATAACATCATGGACGGTAACATTTTCCGTTCGTTCATGGGTTTAGGACTGATCATGTTCTCTTCGTAGTATTCCTCTTCACCTATTTGGAATGGTCTGCCTTTCTGTAGCATCTGTAAGCATTTGGAGGTGATTTTCCATCCTTGGAAGTTCACCTTCCGTAAACTCTTTCCGCCCCCAAAGCTTTATGACATCATTCTGGACCCCGTTTTGGATTTTTGATTTGAGGTGAATTTATAGCCATGACCCTGCATTAGAACGTACTATAACTTCCAGATTCACATCCTCATTGCTTTAGACTTCTGTGTAGCTTACATCATCTTCACCAGTGTAAGACTAATCACAGGCCCTCACCACACACTTGTGCCTAATCTTCTCTTTCACCCTCCGTCACCGCCCCTCTTTGCCTCTGGGAGCCCGCATACAAATGTTCAGTGCCACCTGTTGGTTAGTGCTTGCTTTTTCTTCTCCTTGTAAGTGAGATTCTATGGTATTTGAATTTCTCACTGGGGCTTGTTACACTTCCCCTAAAACCCTCACAGCCATTCTGGTGGTCACAAATGGCTGGATTGCATCATTTGTTCCGGCTGAGTGGTATACCATTGTGTGGCTATAGCCCATCTTCCTTCTCCAATCATCCCTTGCTGGACACCAGGGTGCTTTCCAAGTCTTGGATATCCGGAGTAAGACTGTGGTGAACACAGCCATGCACATGTCTTTATGCGGTAGTCTTTCTGACTTTTTTGGATAAGCAAGCGGCAGATTAATAGCTGGGTCATACGGGACATGGATACTTAAACTTCTGAGGCAGTTCCACACCTTTGGCATCGTGGCTGCACCGGGTTACACTCCCACCAGCAGTGCAGGAGGCTTCCCTTCTCTCCACCTCCTCTCTGACACTTGTTATTTCCTGTCTGCTTCCTTCTAGCCATGCTGACCACAGTGAGCTGCCATGGCCTTGCAGTTTGGATTTGCATTTTCCTGAGACTTCATGATGGTGAACAAGTTTTCATGCACCTACTGGCCCTCTTTCTGTCTTCTTCGGAGAAATCTCTGCTTCCATCTTTTGACCAGGTTTTCATTGGCTTGTTTTTTTTCTTGTGGAGACGTGCGAGTTGATTGTATCTTTGGGCTTTTCACCCCTTGTCCGATGTGTGGTTTGCAAACATCCTCTCCCACTTGTTGTGGTGTCTTAGTATTCAGTTGATGGTTTCCTTGAGTGGGCAGAAGTGTGTGCATTTGATGTGGTCCCGTTTGTTTCTTGTTTCCTTTGTTGCCCTTGCCCAGTCAGACATGCTTCTTCCAAATAGGCGGCTCAGACAGATGGCAAAGAGCACTCTGCCTAGGTCTTCTCCTACAAGGTTCACGGTTTCAAGTCTGCCATTCAAGGCTTTAATCCATTTCAGGTGGTGTGTGTGCCAGGTGTAACATCATGGTGTACTCTCGTTGTGTTCCATGTGGCTGTGCAGGCTTCCCAGCACCGTTTATTGTAGAGACTCTCCTTCCTCCGCTGTCTCCACTTGGCTCCCTGGTCCAAAATGGGCTGTCCATGTAAGTTTGAGTTGGGCTCTGGGCTCTCAATTGTTTTGCATGGGTCTTCATGCCTGTTTTGGGGCCCAGACTGTGCCGTTTCGGTACCTAGCGCTTCGTCCTCTATGTTGAAATCAGAAATTGTGACACGTGCTGCTTTGTTCGTTTTCCTGAGGATTCCTTTGCCTAGTCAGGGTCTCGTGTTGCTGGCTAGAAACTTTAGGATTCTCTCTTCTTCTCTGTGGCAAATACTGCTGCAACTTTGACTGGGATTGCATGGAATCCAGAGATTCCTTACTGCGGTATGAACCTTTCAAGTGTGTTAATCCTTCCATTCCTAGATCCCTCGATATCTTTTTTTTTCTTGTGTCTTCTTGAGTTTCTTTCCCCAAAGGTTTGCTAGTTTTTGAATTAACATAGAATTCACCTGTTTTGCTAAGGTTATTCACAGAGATCCTATTCTTCGTAATGGCAAGCTCCTGTTTTTTTTTTTTTTTTTCCTTAGCTTCAGTTTTTCTATTCTTTGCAACTTTTAATTGGTTTTGTTTTGGCACAAGTGCATTGCTGTGCTCACATCTGCTGGCAATGCTCCTGTATTTGCTGTGGAAGTCTGGCCCTGTCCAACGTCCCTTCCCATCTGCCTCTACTCTACCTCGGACGCCTGCACCAGAACAACTGAAGCAGTGGTGAGGAGGCCCAAACCGAGGATTCCACCCAGCCCATACTGGGCCACAGACCCAGAAGGTGCGGACCTCACCACTGCACCACCGGCCGGCCACTTACATGTTCAGTGGCAACGTGCAGTTGAGTGCAACGGGAGTTAAATATACTAGTGAGCCCAACTCTAGCACTGTGTAGATGAGGCTAGGTTGTTTTTCCGGTCCATTGTGATGTCAGAGGATTTGTCATAATTGTGTCTCTGAGGTCCAGCATGCTTCCTGGATACAGGTTTCAGAGCCTGCTTGGAGCAGTCTCATAACTCACCCTTCCCAGTTAGCCCATGCTTGACCTTCGCTGCCGTTTTTTGGCTTGTGAATTTCTCTGACTTTCAAACGTTCCAGCAGAGTCTGTCTAAAGACGGACATCATCTTTCATTGTGGATAATTCAGGTGTGATTTCTGTTCACCTTCCATTTTCTGGGTCCTCTTTTTCTTTTCCATAGTATACTCGTCATGGTCTTTCTCAGCTATCTCCCTTAGACATGCTTATCAGTCCGTTCTCCTTCATTCCGAGGGATTAGTTTGTATTTCTTTAATCGCTGTATGTTCTCTAGGGTGAGGTGTGAGTGCTTTCGTGACTCTTGGTTGTTGTCCTTGAATTTGCACCGGTCACTTGTAGGACTCTTGGCTACCCTAGCCTAGGTCAAACTAAGCACTGAGAACACGTGGTCATGTGGGTTGGTTTGACATCCTGAGATCAGAAACTCCAAATTCGAGGTGGTCCTGGCAACCCCCTTCACGGACACAATGTTTCCAAGACAACTTAGACAAATCGGATGAATTCCACTCTCCAGGAAAGATATTTTTCTGTCTCTTTTCCGGATTTGGGAAGTTTCGAACTTGACCCCTGATCCTTGAACGTTCCCCTAGATTCCGTCCAGATACGGGCTTACTTACTTTTTATAGGGTGTGCCATTTGTTTGCCCTACATCCTCTACCCTGGCCTGTTTATTTTTCTTGAAACACAACTGTAAAGTTCTAATTTTCGTGCAACTTCCTTACATATGGTGTCAAAACACATAATCAATAATCCTTCTACGGCAAGAGGTAGGGGGAGAGAATTTCGATGGAGGCAAACAGAGCACACTAGCCTGGGAGGGCAGCCTTCACGAAGGAACGAAGCCCTGTGGAAGAGGGTGCTTTTCAGCACCCTTGTAGAGCACTTCCAAACAAAGAGACATACCCCAAGCGTGACAGGGCTCCATTCCTTCAAGGCTTCCAAGACATCTCTTGGGACACATTACCATGTGCCCAGAGGGCCCACGTGACACCAGAGCTTCGGAAAAAGAGACTGACCTTCAAAGAATGCTATGGGCCTTGGAAAGGAGGCATCGATTCTTCTGTTCAATGTCCTCAAGACATCTTTCTTGACTTTGCATTATGCTTAAGGCACAAGGGCACTGTAGGTGTGATGAACCCCAAGTCCGGCCACTTGTTTCCAATGAAGTTGCAAGCTTGAATCAGCATGACCTCCCCATAGACTTGAATAGATGACAATGTTCTCCTCTCCGTGCCTGTCCCTCTATTCTCACTTGTGGCCTAGGGTTCCTTTCTTATCCCTTGCATCAGACTCTGTTTTATCTCTTCTAGTTTCTGTGCCTGCTTTCTGTTTGCCAAACCTGTTTCTGGGTGTCTGTCCCTTTAATAGCCTAGCCTAGGCCAATCCTCAGACTGTAACCATGCGGCCACCCTGGGGGACATGTTCACCGTGATGTCATAAGCGACCTCAAAATTCGAAGTTGTCCTGACAACCTCCGTGCACACAGAGTTTCACAGCCATCTCAGACCAGTCTGACTCCTCACCCTGTCTAGGTAGGATAGTTTTCCTTTTTCTGCAATTGTTGTCAGTTTCTATCTTTCTCCTTGAACTTCGAAAGGGCTCCTACATTCTCTCTAGACACTGGTTTCACTCCTGTAAGATTATCCTGGGTTTTATCTCTTATATCTTGGGTAGATGGCAAAATGGGTGGACCTTACCCAGAAAAAGTCCTGGACTCCCTCACAAGTTGAAGTTGCCCAGGGAATGTTCTGATGCACAATGATGGTGTCATCTCGTGGCACTCTGCCAATTCCACCTTGGCAGGTCACAAGTTTTCCTTCCTTCTGCCTTTGGGAAGTGTACCAGATACTTCCATAGATTGTAATATTCTTATGGTTCCTTTTCTTGTGCGTATTGATAACGTATCCTCACAATTGCTGCTTATTTATGATCTCTGCCCGCACCATACCATGAAATCTATATTTCCTAACACTACTAATGTGATATGCACTCGTAATGTGAAACAGTGAGGCCCGGGCCGCCCAAGCGGAATGTGGGCACTTACCTGCTCCACCACAGGGCCGGCCCTGAATTGTACTTTTGGACCAACCTTTTGCCTGAACTTGGGAAGACGTGGGCCTGTTTGGATTATTCGTGAAGGTGATTAGTAATAACATCATGGACGGTAACATTTTCCGTTCGTTCATGGGTTTAGGACTGATCATGTTCTCTTCGTAGTATTCCTCTTCACCTATTTGGAATGGTCTGCCTTTCTGTAGCATCTGTAAGCATTTGGAGGTGATTTTCCATCCTTGGAAGTTCACCTTCTGTAAACTCTTTCCGCCCCCAAAGCTTTATGACATCATTCTGGACCCCTTTTTGGATTTTTGATTTGAGGTGAATTTATAGCCATGACCCTGCATTAGAACGTACTATAACTTCCAGATTCACATCCTCATTGCTTTAGACTTCTGTGTAGCTTACATCATCTTCACCAGTGTAAGACTAATCACAGGCCCTCACCACACACTTGTGCCTAATCTTCTCTTTCACCCTCCGTCACCGCCCCTCTTTGCCTCTGGGAGCCCGCATACAAATGTTCAGTGCCACCTGTTGGTTAGTGCTTGCTTTTTCTTCTCCTTGTAAGTGAGATTCTATGGTATTTGAATTTCTCACTGGGGCTTGTTACACTTCCCCTAAAACCCTCACAGCCATTCTGGTGGTCACAAATGGCTGGATTGCATCATTTGTTCCGGCTGAGTGGTATACCATTGTGTGGCTATAGCCCATCTTCCTTCTCCAATCATCCCTTGCTGGACACCAGGGTGCTTTCCAAGTCTTGGATATCCGGAGTAAGACTGTGGTGAACACAGCCATGCACATGTCTTTATGCGGTAGTCTTTCTGACTTTTTTGGATAAGCAAGCGGCAGATTAATAGCTGGGTCATACGGGACATGGATACTTAAACTTCTGAGGCAGTTCCACACCTTTGGCATCGTGGCTGCACCGGGTTACACTCCCACCAGCAGTGCAGGAGGCTTCCCTTCTCTCCACCTCCTCTCTGACACTTGTTATTTCCTGTCTGCTTCCTTCTAGCCATGCTGACCACAGTGAGCTGCCATGGCCTTGCAGTTTGGATTTGCATTTTCCTGAGACTTCATGATGGTGAACAAGTTTTCATGCACCTACTGGCCCTCTTTCTGTCTTCTTCGGAGAAATCTCTGCTTCCATCTTTTGACCAGGTTTTCATTGGCTTGTTTTTTTTCTTGTGGAGACGTGCGAGTTGATTGTATCTTTGGGCTTTTCACCCCTTGTCCGATGTGTGGTTTGCAAACATCCTCTCCCAATTGTTGTGGTGTCTTAGTATTCAGTTGATGGTTTCCTTGAGTGGGCAGAAGTGTGTGCATTTGATGTGGTCCCGTTTGTTTCTTGTTTCCTTTGTTGCCCTTGCCCAGTCAGACATGCTTCTTCCAAATAGGCGGCTCAGACAGATGGCAAAGAGCACTCTGCCTAGGTCTTCTCCTACAAGGTTCACGGTTTCAAGTCTGCCATTCAAGGCTTTAATCCATTTCAGGTGGTGTGTGTGCCAGGTGTAACATCATGGTGTACTCTCGTTGTGTTCCATGTGGCTGTGCAGGCTTCCCAGCACCGTTTATTGTAGAGACTCTCCTTTCTCCGCTGTCTCCACTTGGCTCCCTGGTCCAAAATGGGCTGTCCATGTAAGTTTGAGTTGGGCTCTGGGCTCTCAATTGTTTTGCATGGGTCTTCATGCCTGTTTTGGGGCCCAGACTGTGCCGTTTCGGTACCTAGCGCTTCGTCCTCTATGTTGAAATCAGAAATTGTGACACGTGCTGCTTTGTTCGTTTTCCTGAGGATTCCTTTGCCTAGTCAGGGTCTCGTGTTGCTGGCTAGAAACTTTAGGATTCTCTCTTCTTCTCTGTGGCAAATACTGCTGCAACTTTGACTGGGATTGCATGGAATCCAGAGATTCCTTACTGCGGTATGAACCTTTCAAGTGTGTTAATCCTTCCATTCCTAGATCCCTCGATATCTTTTTTTTTCTTGTGTCTTCTTGAGTTTCTTTCCCCAAAGGTTTGCTAGTTTTTGAATTAACATAGAATTCACCTGTTTTGCTAAGGTTATTCACAGAGATCCTATTCTTCGTAATGGCAAGCTCCTGTTTTTTTTTTTTTTTTCCTTAGCTTCAGTTTTTCTATTCTTTGCAACTTTTAATTGGTTTTGTTTTGGCACAAGTGCATTGCTGTGCTCACATCTGCTGGCAATGCTCCTGTATTTGCTGTGGAAGTCTGGCCCTGTCCAACGTCCCTTCCCATCTGCCTCTACTCTACCTCGGACGCCTGCACCAGAACAACTGAAGCAGTGGTGAGGAGGCCCAAACCGAGGATTCCACCCAGCCCATACTGGGCCACAGACCCAGAAGGTGCGGACCTCACCACTGCACCACCGGCCGGCCACTTACATGTTCAGTGGCAACGTGCAGTTGAGTGCAACGGGAGTTAAATATACTAGTGAGCCCAACTCTAGCACTGTGTAGATGAGGCTAGGTTGTTTTTCCGGTCCATTGTGATGTCAGAGGATTTGTCATAATTGTGTCTCTGAGGTCCAGCATGCTTCCTGGATACAGGTTTCAGAGCCTGCTTGGAGCAGTCTCATAACTCACCCTTCCCAGTTAGCCCATGCTTGACCTTCGCTGCCGTTTTTTGGCTTGTGAATTTCTCTGACTTTCAAACGTTCCAGCAGAGTCTGTCTAAAGACGGACATCATCTTTCATTGTGGATAATTCAGGTGTGATTTCTGTTCACCTTCCATTTTCTGGGTCCTCTTTTTCTTTTCCATAGTATACTCGTCATGGTCTTTCTCAGCTATCTCCCTTAGACATGCTTATCAGTCCGTTCTCCTTCATTCCGAGGGATTAGTTTGTATTTCTTTAATCGCTGTATGTTCTCTAGGGTGAGGTGTGAGTGCTTTCGTGACTCTTGGTTGTTGTCCTTGAATTTGCACCGGTCACTTGTAGGACTCTTGGCTATCCTAGCCTAGGTCAAACTAAGCACTGAGAACACGTGGTCATGTGGGTTGGTTTGACATCCTGAGATCAGAAACTCCAAATTCGAGGTGGTCCTGGCAACTCCCTTCACGGACACAATGTTTCCAAGACAACTTAGACAAATCGGATGAATTCCACTCTCCAGGAAAGATATTTTTCTGTCTCTTTTCCGGATTTGGGAAGTTTCGAACTTGACCCCTGATCCTTGAACGTTCCCCTAGATTCCGTCCAGATACGGGCTTACTTACTTTTTATAGGGTGTGCCATTTGTTTGCCCTACATCCTCTACCCTGGCCTGTTTATTTTTCTTGAAACACAACTGTAAAGTTCTAATTTTCGTGCAACTTCCTTACATATGGTGTCAAAACACATAATCAATAATCCTTCTACGGCAAGAGGTAGGGGGAGAGAATTTCGATGGAGGCAAACAGAGCACACTAGCCTGGGAGGGCAGCCTTCACGAAGGAACGAAGCCCTGTGGAAGAGGGTGCTTTTCAGCACCCTTGTAGAGCACTTCCAAACAAAGAGACATACCCCAAGCGTGACAGGGCTCCATTCCTTCAAGGCTTCCAAGACATCTCTTGGGACACATTACCATGTGCCCAGTGGGCCCACGTGACACCAGAGCTTCGGAAAAAGAGACTGACCTGCAAAGAATGCTATGGGCCTTGGAAAGGAGGCATCGATTCTTCTCTTCAATGTCCTCAAGACATCTTTCTTGACTTTGCATTATGCTTAAGGCACAAGGGCACTGTAGGTGTGATGAACGCCAAGTCCGGCCACTTGTTTCCAATGAAGTTGCAAGCTTGAATCAGCATGACCTCCCCATAGACTTGAATAGATGACAATGTTCTCCTCTCCGTGCCTGTCCCTCTATTCTCACTTGTGGCCTAGGGTTCCTTTCTTATCCCTTGCATCAGACTCTGTTTTATCTCTTCTAGTTTCTGTGCCTGCTTTCTGTTTGCCAAACCTGTTTCTGGGTATCTGTCCCTTTAATAGCCTAGCCTAGGCCAATCCTCAGACTGTAACCATGCGGCCACCCTGGGGGACATGTTCACCGTGATGTCATAAGCGACCTCAAAATTCGAAGTTGTCCTGACAACCTCCGTGCACACAGAGTTTCACAGCCATCTCAGACCAGTCTGACTCCTCACCCTGTCTAGGTAGGATAGTTTTCCTTTTTCTGCAATTGTTGTCAGTTTCTATCTTTCTCCTTGAACTTCGAAAGGGCTCCTACATTCTCTCTAGACACTGGTTTCACTCCTGTAAGATTATCCTGGGTTTTATCTCTTATATCTTGGGTAGATGGCAAAATGGGTGGACCTTACCCAGAAAAAGTCCTGGACTCCCTCACAAGTTGAAGTTGCCCAGGGAATGTTCTGATGCACAATGATGGTGTCATCTCGTGGCACTCTGCCAATTCCACCTTGGCAGGTCACAAGATTTCCTTCCTTCTGCCTTTGGGAAGTGTACCAGATACTTCCATAGATTGTAATATTCTTATGGTTCCTTTTCTTGTGCGTATTGATAACGTATCCTCACAATTGCTGCTTATTTATGATCTCTGCCCGCACCATACCATGAAATCTATATTTCCTAACACTACTAATGTGATATGCACTCGTAATGTGAAACAGTGAGGCCCGGGCCGCCCAAGCGGAATGTGGGCACTTACCTGCTCCACCACAGGGCCGGCCCTGAATTGTACTTTTGGACCAACCTTTTGCCTGAACTTGGGAAGACGTGGGCCTGTTTGGATTATTCGTGAAGGTGATTAGTAATAACATCATGGACGGTAACATTTTCCGTTCGCTCATGGGTTTAGGACTGATCATGTTCTCTTCGTAGTATTCCTCTTCACCTATTTGGAATGGTCTGCCTTTCTGTAGCATCTGTAAGCATTTGGAGGTGATTTTCCATCCTTGGAAGTTCACCTTCCGTAAACTCTTTCCGCCCCCAAAGCTTTATGACATCATTCTGGACCCCGTTTTGGATTTTTGATTTGAGGTGAATTTATAGCCATGACCCTGCATTAGAACGTACTATAACTTCCAGATTCACATCCTCATTGCTTTAGACTTCTGTGTAGCTTACATCATCTTCACCAGTGTAAGACTAATCACAGGCCCTCACCACACACTTGTGCCTAATCTTCTCTTTCACCCTCCGTCACCGCCCCTCTTTGCCTCTGGGAGCCCGCATACAAATGTTCAGTGCCACCTGTTGGTTAGTGCTTGCTTTTTCTTTGCCTTGTAAGTGAGATTCTATGGTATTTGAATTTCTCACTGGGGCTTGTTACACTTCCCCTAAAACCCTCACAGCCATTCTGGTGGTCACAAATGGCTGGATTGCATCATTTGTTCCGGCTGAGTGGTATACCATTGTGTGGCTATAGCCCATCTTCCTTCTCCAATCATCCCTTGCTGGACACCAGGGTGCTTTCCAAGTCTTGGATATCAGGAGTAAGATGGTGGTGAACACAGCCATGCACATGTCTTTATGCGGTAGTCTTTCTGACTTTTTTGGATAAACAAGCGGCAGATTAATAGCTGGGTCATACGGGACATGGATACTTAAACTTCTGAGGCAGTTCCACACCTTTGGCATCGTGGCTGCACCGGGTTACACTCCCACCAGCAGTGCAGGAGGCTTACCTTCTCTGCACCTCCTCTCTGACACTTGTTATTTCCTGTCTGCTCCCTCTAGCCATGCTGACCACAGTGAGCTGCCATGGCCTTGCAGTTTGGATTTGCATTTTCCTAAGACTTAATGATGGTGAACAAGTTTTCATGCACCTACTGGCCCTCTTTCTGTCTTCTTCGGAGAAATCTCTGCTTCCATCTTTTGACCAGGTTTTCATTGGCTTGTTTTTTTTCTTGTGGAGACGTGCGAGTTGATTGTATCTTTGGGCTTTTCACCCCTTGTCCGATGTGTGGTTTGCAAACATCCTCTCCCAATTGTTGTGGTGTCTTAGTATTCAGTTGATGGTTTCCTTGAGTGGGCAGAAGTGTGTGCATTTGATGTGGTCCCGTTTGTTTCTTGTTTCCTTTGTTGCCCTTGCCCAGTCAGACATGCTTCTTCCAAATAGGCGGCTCAGACAGATGGCAAAGAGCACTCTGCCTAGGTCTTCTCCTACAAGGTTCACGGTTTCAAGTCTGCCATTCAAGGCTTTAATCCATTTCAGGTGGTGTGTGTGCCAGGTGTAACATCATGGTGTACTCTCGTTGTGTTCCATGTGGCTGTGCAGGCTTCCCAGCACCGTTTATTGTACAGACTCTCCTTCCTCCGCTGTCTCCACTTGGCTCCCTGGTCCAAAATGGGCTGTCCATGTAAGTTTGAGTTGGGCTCTGGGCTCTCAATTGTTTTGCATGGGTCTTCATGCCTGTTTTGGGGCCCAGACTGTGCCGTTTCGGTACCTAGCGCTTCGTCCTCTATGTTGAAATCAGAAATTGTGACACGTGCTGCTTTGTTCGTTTTCCTGAGGATTCCTTTGCCTAGTCAGGGTCTCGTGTTGCTGGCTAGAAACTTTAGGATTCTCTCTTCTTCTCTGTGGCAAATACTGCTGCAACTTTGACTGGGATTGCATGGAATCCAGAGATTCCTTACTGCGGTATGAACCTTTCAAGTGTGTTAATCCTTCCATTCCTAGATCCCTCGATATCTTTTTTTTTCTTGTGTCTTCTTGAGTTTCTTTCCCCAAAGGTTTGCTAGTTTTTGAATTAACATAGAATTCACCTGTTTTGCTAAGGTTATTCACAGAGATCCTATTCTTCGTAATGGCAAGCTCCTGTTTTTTTTTTTTTTTTTTCCTTAGCTTCAGTTTTTCTATTCTTTGCAACTTTTAATTGGTTTTGTTTTGGCACAAGTGCATTGCTGTGCTCACATCTGCTGGCAATGCTCCTGTATTTGCTGTGGAAGTCTGGCCCTGTCCAACGTCCCTTCCCATCTGCCTCTACTCTACCTCGGACGCCTGCACCAGAACAACTGAAGCAGTGGTGAGGAGGCCCAAACCGAGGATTCCACCCAGCCCATACTGGGCCACAGACCCAGAAGGTGCGGACCTCACCACTGCACCACCGGCCGGCCACTTACATGTTCAGTGGCAACGTGCAGTTGAGTGCAACGGGAGTTAAATATACTAGTGAGCCCAACTCTAGCACTGTGTAGATGAGGCTAGGTTGTTTTTCGGGTCCATTGTGATGTCAGAGGATTTGTCATAATTGTGTCTCTGAGGTCCAGCATGCTTCCTGGATACAGGTTTCAGAGCCTGCTTGGAGCAGTCTCATAACTCACCCTTCCCAGTTAGCCCATGCTTGACCTTCGCTGCCGTTTTTTGGCTTGTGAATTTCTCTGACTTTCAAACGTTCCAGCAGAGTCTGTCTAAAGACGGACATCATCTTTCATTGTGGATAATTCAGGTGTGATTTCTGTTCACCTTCCATTTTCTGGGTCCTCTTTTTCTTTTCCATAGTATACTCGTCATGGTCTTTCTCAGCTATCTCCCTTAGACATGCTTATCAGTCCGTTCTCCTTCATTCCGAGGGATTAGTTTGTATTTCTTTAATCGCTGTATGTTCTCTAGGGTGAGGTGTGAGTGCTTTCGTGACTCTTGGTTGTTGTCCTTGAATTTGCACCGGTCACTTGTAGGACTCTTGGCTATCCTAGCCTAGGTCAAACTAAGCACTGAGAACACGTGGTCATGTGGGTTGGTTTGACATCCTGAGATCAGAAACTCCAAATTCGAGGTGGTCCTGGCAACTCCCTTCACGGACACAATGTTTCCAAGACAACTTAGACAAATCGGATGAATTCCACTCTCCAGGAAAGATATTTTTCTGTCTCTTTTCCGGATTTGGGAAGTTTCGAACTTGACCCCTGATCCTTGAACGTTCCCCTAGATTCCGTCCAGATACGGGCTTACTTAATTTTTATAGGGTGTGCCATTTGTTTGCCCTACATCCTCTACCCTGGCCTGTTTATTTTTCTTGAAACACAACTGTAAAGTTCTAATTTTCGTGCAACTTCCTTACATATGGTGTCAAAACACATAATCAATAATCCTTCTACGGCAAGAGGTAGGGGGAGAGAATTTCGATGGAGGCAAACAGAGCACACTAGCCTGGGAGGGCAGCCTTCACGAAGGAACGAAGCCCTGTGGAAGAGGGTGCTTTTCAGCACCCTTGTAGAGCACTTCCAAACAAAGAGACATACCCCAAGCGTGACAGGGCTCCATTCCTTCAAGGCTTCCAAGACATCTCTTGGGACACATTACCATGTGCCCAGTGGGCCCACGTGACACCAGAGCTTCGGAAAAAGAGACTGACCTTCAAAGAATGCTATGGGCCTTGGAAAGGAGGCATCGATTCTTCTCTTCAATGTCCTCAAGACATCTTTCTTGACTTTGCATTATGCTTAAGGCACAAGGGCACTGTAGGTGTGATGAACGCCAAGTCCGGCCACTTGTTTCCAATGAAGTTGCAAGCTTGAATCAGCATGACCTCCCCATAGACTTGAATAGATGACAATGTTCTCCTCTCCGGACTGTCCCTCTATTCTCACTTGTGGCCTAGGGTTCCTTTCTTATCCCTTGCATCAGACTCTGTTTTATCTCTTCTAGTTTCTGTGCCTGCTTTCTGTTTGCCAAACCTGTTTCTGGGTATCTGTCCCTTTAATAGCCTAGCCTAGGCCAATCCTCAGACTGTAACCATGCGGCCACCCTGGGGGACATGTTCACCGTGATGTCATAAGCGACCTCAAAATTCGAAGTTGTCCTGACAACCTCCGTGCACACAGAGTTTCACAGCCATCTCAGACCAGTCTGACTCCTCACCCTGTCTAGGTAGGATAGTTTTCCTTTTTCTGCAATTGTTGTCAGTTTCTATCTTTCTCCTTGAACTTCGAAAGGGCTCCTACATTCTCTCTAGACACTGGTTTCACTCCTGTAAGATTATCCTGGGTTTTATCTCTTATATCTTGGGTAGATGGCAAAATGGGTGGACCTTACCCAGAAAAAGTCCTGGACTCCCTCACAAGTTGAAGTTGCCCAGGGAATGTTCTGATGCACAATGATGGTGTCATCTCGTGGCACTCTGCCAATTCCACCTTGGCAGGTCACAAGATTTCCTTCCTTCTGCCTTTGGGAAGTGTACCAGATACTTCCATAGATTGTAATATTCTTATGGTTCCTTTTCTTGTGCGTATTGATAACGTATCCTCACAATTGCTGCTTATTTATGATCTCTGCCCGCACCATACCATGAAATCTATATTTCCTAACACTACTAATGTGATATGCACTCGTAATGTGAAACAGTGAGGCCCGGGCCGCCCAAGCGGAATGTGGGCACTTACCTGCTCCACCACAGGGCCGGCCCTGAATTGTACTTTTGGACCAACCTTTTGCCTGAACTTGGGAAGACGTGGGCCTGTTTGGATTATTCGTGAAGGTGATTAGTAATAACATCATGGACGGTAACATTTTCCGTTCGTTCATGGGTTTAGGACTGATCATGTTCTCTTCGTAGTATTCCTCTTCACCTATTTGGAATGGTCTGCCTTTCTGTAGCATCTGTAAGCATTTGGAGGTGATTTTCCATCCTTGGAAGTTCACCTTCCATAAACTCTTTCCGCCCCCAAAGCTTTATGACATCATTCTGGACCCCGTTTTGGATTTTTGATTTGAGGTGAATTTATAGCCATGACCCTGCATTAGAACGTACTATAACTTCCAGATTCACATCCTCATTGCTTTAGACTTCTGTGTAGCTTACATCATCTTCACCAGTGTAAGACTAATCACAGGCCCTCACCACACACTTGTGCCTAATCTTCTCTTTCACCCTCCGTCACCGCCCCTCTTTGCCTCTGGGAGCCCGCATACAAATGTTCAGTGCCACCTGTTGGTTAGTGCTTGCTTTTTCTTCGCCTTGTAAGTGAGATTCTATGGTATTTGAATTTCTCACTGGGGCTTGTTACACTTCCCCTAAAACCCTCACAGCCATTCTGGTGGTCACAAATGGCTGGATTGCATCATTTGTTCCGGCTGAGTGGTATACCATTGTGTGGCTATAGCCCATCTTCCTTCTCCAATCATCCCTTGCTGGACACCAGGGTGCTTTCCAAGTCTTGGATATCAGGAGTAAGACTGTGGTGAACACAGCCATGCACATGTCTTTATGCGGTAGTTTTTCTGACTTTTTTGGATAAGCAAGCGGCAGATTAATAGCTGGGTCATACGGGACATGGATACTTAAACTTCTGAGGCAGTTCCACACCTTTGGCATCGTGGCTGCACCGGGTTACACTCCCACCAGCAGTGCAGGAGGCTTCCCTTCTCTCCACCTCCTCTCTGACACTTGTTATTTCCTGTCTGCTTCCTTCTAGCCATGCTGACCACAGTGAGCTGCCATGGCCTTGCAGTTTGGATTTGCATTTTCCTGAGACTTCATGATGGTGAACAAGTTTTCATGCACCTACTGGCCCTCTTTCTGTCTTCTTCGGAGAAATCTCTGCTTCCATCTTTTGACCAGGTTTTCATTGGCTTGTTTTTTTTCTTGTGGAGACGTGCGAGTTGATTGTATCTTTGGGCTTTTCACCCCTTGTCCGATGTGTGGTTTGCAAACATCCTCTCCCAATTGTTGTGGTGTCTTAGTATTCAGTTGATGGTTTCCTTGAGTGGGCAGAAGTGTGTGCATTTGATGTGGTCCCGTTTGTTTCTTGTTTCCTTTGTTGCCCTTGCCCAGTCAGACATGCTTCTTCCAAATAGGCGGCTCAGACAGATGGCAAAGAGCACTCTGCCTAGGTCTTCTCCTACAAGGTTCACGGTTTCAAGTCTGCCATTCAAGGCTTTAATCCATTTCAGGTGGTGTGTGTGCCAGGTGTAACATCATGGTGTACTCTCGTTGTGTTCCATGTGGCTGTGCAGGCTTCCCAGCACCGTTTATTGTAGAGACTCTCCTTCCTCCGCTGTCTCCACTTGGCTCCCTGGTCCAAAATGGGCTGTCCATGTAAGTTTGAGTTGGGCTCTGGGCTCTCAATTGTTTTGCATGGGTCTTCATGCCTGTTTTGGGGCCCAGACTGTGCCGTTTCGGTACCTAGCGCTTCGTCCTCTATGTTGAAATCAGAAATTGTGACACGTGCTGCTTTGTTCGTTTTCCTGAGGATTCCTTTGCCTAGTCAGGGTCTCGTGTTGCTGGCTAGAAACTTTAGGATTCTCTCTTCTTCTCTGTGGCAAATACTGCTGCAACTTTGACTGGGATTGCATGGAATCCAGAGATTCCTTACTGCGGTATGAACCTTTCAAGTGTGTTAATCCTTCCATTCCTAGATCCCTCGATATCTTTTTTTTTCTTGTGTCTTCTTGAGTTTCTTTCCCCAAAGGTTTGCTAGTTTTTGAATTAACATAGAATTCACCTGTTTTGCTAAGGTTATTCACAGAGATCCTATTCTTCGTAATGGCAAGCTCCTGTTTTTTTTTTTTTTTTTTCCTTAGCTTCAGTTTTTCTATTCTTTGCAACTTTTAATTGGTTTTGTTTTGGCACAAGTGCATTGCTGTGCTCACATCTGCTGGCAATGCTCCTGTATTTGCTGTGGAAGTCTGGCCCTGTCCAACGTCCCTTCCCATCTGCCTCTACTCTACCTCGGACGCCTGCACCAGAACAACTGAAGCAGTGGTGAGGAGGCCCAAACCGAGGATTCCACCCAGCCCATACTGGGCCACAGACCCAGAAGGTGCGGACCTCACCACTGCACCACCGGCCGGCCACTTACATGTTCAGTGGCAACGTGCAGTTGAGTGCAACGGGAGTTAAATATACTAGTGAGCCCAACTCTAGCACTGTGTAGATGAGGCTAGGTTGTTTTTCGGGTCCATTGTGATGTCAGAGGATTTGTCATAATTGTGTCTCTGAGGTCCAGCATGCTTCCTGGATACAGGTTTCAGAGCCTGCTTGGAGCAGTCTCATAACTCACCCTTCCCAGTTAGCCCATGCTTGACCTTCGCTGCCGTCTTTTGGCTTGTGAATTTCTCTGACTTTCAAACGTTCCAGCAGAGTCTGTCTAAAGACGGACATCATCTTTCATTGTGGATAATTCAGGTGTGATTTCTGTTCACCTTCCATTTTCTGGGTCCTCTTTTTCTTTTCCATAGTATACTCGTCATGGTCTTTCTCAGCTATCTCCCTTAGACATGCTTATCAGTCCGTTCTCCTTCATTCCGAGGGATTAGTTTGTATTTCTTTAATCGCTGTATGTTCTCTAGGGTGAGGTGTGAGTGCTTTCGTGACTCTTGGTTGTTGTCCTTGAATTTGCACCGGTCACTTGTAGGACTCTTGGCTATCCTAGCCTAGGTCAAACTAAGCACTGAGAACACGTGGTCATGTGGGTTGGTTTGACATCCTGAGATCAGAAACTCCAAATTCGAGGTGGTCCTGGCAACTCCCTTCACGGACACAATGTTTCCAAGACAACTTAGACAAATCGGATGAATTCCACTCTCCAGGAAAGATATTTTTCTGTCTCTTTTCCGGATTTGGGAAGTTTCAAACTTGACCCCTGATCCTTGAACGTTCCCCTAGATTCCGTCCAGATACGGGCTTACTTAATTTCTATAGGGTGTGCCATTTGTTTGCCCTACATCCTCTACCCTGGCCTGTTTATTTTTCTTGAAACACAACTGTAAAGTTCTAATTTTCGTGCAACTTCCTTACATATGGTGTCAAAACACATAATCAATAATCCTTCTACGGCAAGAGGTAGGGGGAGAGAATTTCGATGGAGGCAAACAGAGCACACTAGCCTGGGAGGGCAGCCTTCACGAAGGAACGAAGCCCTGTGGAAGAGGGTGCTTTTCAGCACCCTTGTAGAGCACTTCCAAACAAAGAGACATACCCCAAGCGTGACAGGGCTCCATTCCTTCAAGGCTTCCAAGACATCTCTTGGGACACATTACCATGTGCCCAGTGGGCCCACGTGACACCAGAGCTTCGGAAAAAGAGACTGACCTGCAAAGAATGCTATGGGCCTTGGAAAGGAGGCATCGATTCTTCTCTTCAATGTCCTCAAGACATCTTTCTTGACTTTGCATTATGCTTAAGGCACAAGGGCACTGTAGGTGTGATGAACCCCAAGTCCGGCCACTTGTTTCCAATGAAGTTGCAAGCTTGAATCAGCATGACCTCCCCATAGACTTGAATAGATGACAATGTTCTCCTCTCCGTGCCTGTCCCTCTATTCTCACTTGTGGCCTAGGGTTCCTTTCTTATCCCTTGCATCAGACTCTGTTTTATCTCTTCTAGTTTCTGTGCCTGCTTTCTGTTTGCCAAACCTGTTTCTGGGTGTCTGTCCCTTTAATAGCCTAGCCTAGGCCAATCCTCAGACTGTAACCATGCGGCCACCCTGGGGGACATGTTCACCGTGATGTCATAAGCGACCTCAAAATTCGAAGTTGTCCTGACAACCTCCGTGCACACAGAGTTTCACAGCCATCTCAGACCAGTCTGACTCCTCACCCTGTCTAGGTAGGATAGTTTTCCTTTTTCTGCAATTGTTGTCAGTTTCTATCTTTCTCCTTGAACTTCGAAAGGGCTCCTACATTCTCTCTAGACACTGGTTTCACTCCTGTAAGATTATCCTGGGTTTTATCTCTTATATCTTGGGCAGATGGCAAAATGGGTGGACCTTACCCAGAAAAAGTCCTGGACTCCCTCACAAGTTGAAGTTGCCCAGGGAATGTTCTGATGCACAATGATGGTGTCATCTCGTGGCACTCTGCCAATTCCACCTTGGCAGGTCACAAGATTTCCTTCCTTCTGCCTTTGGGAAGTGTACCAGATACTTCCATAGATTGTAATATTCTTATGGTTCCTTTTCTTGTGCGTATTGATAACGTATCCTCACAATTGCTGCTTATTTATGATCTCTGCCCGCACCATACCATGAAATCTATATTTCCTAACACTACTAATGTGATATGCACTCGTAATGTGAAACAGTGAGGCCCGGGCCGCCCAAGCGGAATGTGGGCACTTACCTGCTCCACCACAGGGCCGGCCCTGAATTGTACTTTTGGACCAACCTTTTGCCTGAACTTGGGAAGACGTGGGCCTGTTTGGATTATTCGTGAAGGTGATTAGTAATAACATCATGGACGGTAACATTTTCCGTTCGTTCATGGGTTTAGGACTGATCATGTTCTCTTCGTAGTATTCCTCTTCACCTATTTGGAATGGTCTGCCTTTCTGTAGCATCTGTAAGCATTTGGAGGTGATTTTCCATCCTTGGAAGTTCACCTTCCGTAAACTCTTTCCGCCCCCAAAGCTTTATGACATCATTCTGGACCCCGTTTTGGATTTTTGATTTGAGGTGAATTTATAGCCATGACCCTGCATTAGAACGTACTATAACTTCCAGATTCACATCCTCATTGCTTTAGACTTCTGTGTAGCTTACATCATCTTCACCAGTGTAAGACTAATCACAGGCCCTCACCACACACTTGTGCCTAATCTTCTCTTTCACCCTCCGTCACCGCCCCTCTTTGCCTCTGGGAGCCCGCATACAAATGTTCAGTGCCACCTGTTGGTTAGTGCTTGCTTTTTCTTCGCCTTGTAAGTGAGATTCTATGGTATTTGAATTTCTCACTGGGGCTTGTTACACTTCCCCTAAAACCCTCACAGCCATTCTGGTGGTCACAAATGGCTGGATTGCATCATTTGTTCCGGCTGAGTGGTATACCATTGTGTGGCTATAGCCCATCTTCCTTCTCCAATCATCCCTTGCTGGACACCAGGGTGCTTTCCAAGTCTTGGATATCCGGAGTAAGACTGTGGTGAACACAGCCATGCACATGTCTTTATGCGGTAGTCTTTCTGACTTTTTTGGATAAGCAAGCGGCAGATTAATAGCTGGGTCATACGGGACATGGATACTTAAACTTCTGAGGCAGTTCCACACCTTTGGCATCGTGGCTGCACCGGGTTACACTCCCACCAGCAGTGCAGGAGGCTTCCCTTCTCTCCACCTCCTCTCTGACACTTGTTATTTCCTGTCTGCTTCCTTCTAGCCATGCTGACCACAGTGAGCTGCCATGGCCTTGCAGTTTGGATTTGCATTTTCCTGAGACTTAATGATGGTGAACAAGTTTTCGTGCACCTACTGGCCCTCTTTCTGTCTTCTTCGGAGAAATCTCTGCTTCCATCTTTTGACCAGGTTTTCATTGGCTTGTTTTTTTTCTTGTGGAGACGTGCGAGTTGATTGTATCTTTGGGCTTTTCACCCCTTGTCCGATGTGTGGTTTGCAAACATCCTCTCCCAATCGTTGTGGTGTCTTAGTATTCAGTTGATGGTTTCCTTGAGTGGGCAGACGTGTGTGCATTTGATGTGGTCCCGTTTGTTTCTTGTTTCCTTTGTTGCCCTTGCCCAGTCAGACATGCTTCTTCCAAATAGGCGGCTCAGACAGATGGCAAAGAGCACTCTGCCTAGGTCTTCTCCTACAAGGTTCACGGTTTCAAGTCTGCCATTCAAGGCTTTAATCCATTTCAGGTGGTGTGTGTGCCAGGTGTAACATCATGGTGTACTCTCGTTGTGTTCCATGTGGCTGTGCAGGCTTCCCAGCACCGTTTATTGTAGAGACTCTCCTTCCTCCGCTGTCTCCACTTGGCTCCCTGGTCCAAAATGGGCTGTCCATGTAAGTTTGAGTTGGGCTCTGGGCTCTCAATTGTTTTGCATGGGTCTTCATGCCTGTTTTGGGGCCCAGACTGTGCCGTTTCGGTACCTAGCGCTTCGTCCTCTATGTTGAAATCAGAAATTGTGACACGTGCTGCTTTGTTCGTTTTCCTGAGGATTCCTTTGCCTAGTCAGGGTCTCGTGTTGCTGGCTAGAAACTTTAGGATTCTCTCTTCTTCTCTGTGGCAAATACTGCTGCAACTTTGACTGGGATTGCATGGAATCCAGAGATTCCTTACTGCGGTATGAACCTTTCAAGTGTGTTAATCCTTCCATTCCTAGATCCCTCGATATCTTTTTTTTTCTTGTGTCTTCTTGAGTTTCTTTCCCCAAAGGTTTGCTAGTTTTTGAATTAACATAGAATTCACCTGTTTTGCTAAGGTTATTCACAGAGATCCTATTCTTCGTAATGGCAAGCTCCTGTTTTTTTTTTTTTTTTTTTCCTTAGCTTCAGTTTTTCTATTCTTTGCAACTTTTAATTGGTTTTGTTTTGGCACAAGTGCATTGCTGTGCTCACATCTGCTGGCAATGCTCCTGTATTTGCTGTGGAAGTCTGGCCCTGTCCAACGTCCCTTCCCATCTGCCTCTACTCTACCTCGGACGCCTGCACCAGAACAACTGAAGCAGTGGTGAGGAGGCCCAAACCGAGGATTCCACCCAGCCCATACTGGGCCACAGACCCAGAAGGTGCGGACCTCACCACTGCACCACCGGCCGGCCACTTACATGTTCAGTGGCAACGTGCAGTTGAGTGCAACGGGAGTTAAATATACTAGTGAGCCCAACTCTAGCACTGTGTAGATGAGGCTAGGTTGTTTTTCGGGTCCATTGTGATGTCAGAGGATTTGTCATAATTGTGTCTCTGAGGTCCAGCATGCTTCCTGGATACAGGTTTCAGAGCCTGCTTGGAGCAGTCTCATAACTCACCCTTCCCAGTTAGCCCATGCTTGACCTTCGCTGCCGTTTTTTGGCTTGTGAATTTCTCTGACTTTCAAACGTTCCAGCAGAGTCTGTCTAAAGACGGACATCATCTTTCATTGTGGATAATTCAGGTGTGATTTCTGTTCACCTTCCATTTTCTGGGTCCTCTTTTTCTTTTCCATAGTATACTCGTCATGGTCTTTCTCAGCTATCTCCCTTAGACATGCTTATCAGTCCGTTCTCCTTCATTCCGAGGGATTAGTTTGTATTTCTTTAATCGCTGTATGTTCTCTAGGGTGAGGTGTGAGTGCTTTCGTGACTCTTGGTTGTTGTCCTTGAATTTGCACCGGTCACTTGTAGGACTCTTGGCTATCCTAGCCTAGGTCAAACTAAGCACTGAGAACACGTGGTCATGTGGGTTGGTTTGACATCCTGAGATCAGAAACTCCAAATTCGAGGTGGTCCTGGCAACTCCCTTCACGGACACAATGTTTCCAAGACAACTTAGACAAATCGGATGAATTCCACTCTCCAGGAAAGATATTTTTCTGTCTCTTTTCCGGATTTGGGAAGTTTCGAACTTGACCCCTGATCCTTGAACGTTCCCCTAGATTCCGTCCAGATACGGGCTTACTTAATTTTTATAGGGTGTGCCATTTGTTTGCCCTACATCCTCTACCCTGGCCTGTTTATTTTTCTTGAAACACAACTGTAAAGTTCTAATTTTCGTGCAACTTCCTTACATATGGTGTCAAAACACATAATCAATAATCCTTCTACGGCAAGAGGTAGGGGGAGAGAATTTCGATGGAGGCAAACAGAGCACACTAGCCTGGGAGGGCAGCCTTCACGAAGGAACGAAGCCCTGTGGAAGAGGGTGCTTTTCAGCACCCTTGTAGAGCACTTCCAAACAAAGAGACATACCCCAAGCGTGACAGGGCTCCATTCCTTCAAGGCTTCCAAGACATCTCTTGGGACACATTACCATGTGCCCAGTGGGCCCACGTGACACCAGAGCTTCGGAAAAAGAGACTGACCTTCAAAGAATGCTATGGGCCTTGGAAAGGAGGCATCGATTCTTCTCTTCAATGTCCTCAAGACATCTTTCTTGACTTTGCATTATGCTTAAGGCACAAGGGCACTGTAGGTGTGATGAACGCCAAGTCCGGCCACTTGTTTCCAATGAAGTTGCAAGCTTGAATCAGCATGACCTCCCCATAGACTTGAATAGATGACAATGTTCTCCTCTCCGTGCCTGTCCCTCTATTCTCACTTGTGGCCTAGGGTTCCTTTCTTATCCCTTGCATCAGACTCTGTTTTATCTCTTCTAGTTTCTGTGCCTGCTTTCTGTTTGCCAAACCTGTTTCTGGGTGTCTGTCCCTTTAATAGCCTAGCCTAGGCCAATCCTCAGACTGTAACCATGCGGCCACCCTGGGGGACATGTTCACCGTGATGTCATAAGCGACCTCAAAATTCGAAGTTGTCCTGACAACCTCCGTGCACACAGAGTTTCACAGCCATCTCAGACCAGTCTGACTCCTCACCCTGTCTAGGTAGGATAGTTTTCCTTTTTCTGCAATTGTTGTCAGTTTCTATCTTTCTCCTTGAACTTCGAAAGGGCTCCTACATTCTCTCTAGACACTGGTTTCACTCCTGTAAGATTATCCTGGGTTTTATCTCTTATATCTTGGGTAGATGGCAAAATGGGTGGACCTTACCCAGAAAAAGTCCTGGACTCCCTCACAAGTTGAAGTTGCCCAGGGAATGTTCTGATGCACAATGATGGTGTCATCTGGTGGCACTCTGCCAATTCCACCTTGGCAGGTCACAAGATTTCCTTCCTTCTGCCTTTGGGAAGTGTACCAGATACTTCCATAGATTGTAATATTCTTATGGTTCCTTTTCTTGTGCGTATTGATAACGTATCCTCACAATTGCTGCTTATTTATGATCTCTGCCCGCACCATACCATGAAATCTATATTTCCTAACACTACTAATGTGATATGCACTCGTAATGTGAAACAGTGAGGCCCGGGCCGCCCAAGCGGAATGTGGGCACTTACCTGCTCCACCACAGGGCCGGCCCTGAATTGTACTTTTGGACCAACCTTTTGCCTGAACTTGGGAAGACGTGGGCCTGTTTGGATTATTCGTGAAGGTGATTAGTAATAACATCATGGACGGTAACATTTTCCGTTCGTTCATGGGTTTAGGACTGATCATGTTCTCTTCGTAGTATTCCTCTTCACCTATTTGGAATGGTCTGCCTTTCTGTAGCATCTGTAAGCATTTGGAGGTGATTTTCCATCCTTGGAAGTTCACCTTCCGTAAACTCTTTCCGCCCCCAAAGCTTTATGACATCATTCTGGACCCCGTTTTGGATTTTTGATTTGAGGTGAATTTATAGCCATGACCCTGCATTAGAACGTACTATAACTTCCAGATTCACATCCTCATTGCTTTAGACTTCTGTGTAGCTTACATCATCTTCACCAGTGTAAGACTAATCACAGGCCCTCACCACACACTTGTGCCTAATCTTCTCTTTCACCCTCCGTCACCGCCCCTCTTTGCCTCTGGGAGCCCGCATACAAATGTTCAGTGCCACCTGTTGGTTAGTGCTTGCTTTTTCTTCGCCTTGTAAGTGAGATTCTATGGTATTTGAATTTCTCACTGGGGCTTGTTACACTTCCCCTAAAACCCTCACAGCCATTCTGGTGGTCACAAATGGCTGGATTGCATCATTTGTTCCGGCTGAGTGGTATACCATTGTGTGGCTATAGCCCATCTTCCTTCTCCAATCATCCCTTGCTGGACACCAGGGTGCTTTCCAAGTCTTGGATATCAGGAGTAAGACTGTGGTGAACACAGCCATGCACATGTCTTTATGCGGTAGTCTTTCTGACTTTTTTGGATAAGCAAGCGGCAGATTAATAGCTGGGTCATACGGGACATGGATACTTAAACTTCTGAGGCAGTTCCACACCTTTGGCATCGTGGCTGCACCGGGTTACACTCCCACCAGCAGTGCAGGAGGCTTCCCTTCTCTCCACCTCCTCTCTGACACTTGTTATTTCCTGTCTGCTTCCTTCTAGCCATGCTGACCACAGTGAGCTGCCATGGCCTTGCAGTTTGGATTTGCATTTTCCTGAGACTTCATGATGGTGAACAAGTTTTCGTGCACCTACTGGCCCTCTTTCTGTCTTCTTCGGAGAAATCTCTGCTTCCATCTTTTGACCAGGTTTTCATTGGCTTGTTTTTTTTCTTGTGGAGACGTGCGAGTTGATTGTATCTTTGGGCTTTTCACCCCTTGTCCGATGTGTGGTTTGCAAACATCCTCTCCCAATTGTTGTGGTGTCTTAGTATTCAGTTGATGGTTTCCTTGAGTGGGCAGAAGTGTGTGCATTTGATGTGGTCCCGTTTGTTTCTTGTTTCCTTTGTTGCCCTTGCCCAGTCAGACATGCTTCTTCCAAATAGGCGGCTCAGACAGATGGCAAAGAGCACTCTGCCTAGGTCTTCTCCTACAAGGTTCACGGTTTCAAGTCTGCCATTCAAGGCTTTAATCCATTTCAGGTGGTGTGTGTGCCAGGTGTAACATCATGGTGTACTCTCGTTGTGTTCCATGTGGCTGTGCAGGCTTCCCAGCACCGTTTATTGTACAGACTCTCCTTTCTCCGCTGTCTCCACTTGGCTCCCTGGTCCAAAATGGGCTGTCCATGTAAGTTTGAGTTGGGCTCTGGGCTCTCAATTGTTTTGCATGGGTCTTCATGCCTGTTTTGGGGCCCAGACTGTGCCGTTTCGGTACCTAGCGCTTCGTCCTCTATGTTGAAATCAGAAATTGTGACACGTGCTGCTTTGTTCGTTTTCCTGAGGATTCCTTTGCCTAGTCAGGGTCTCGTGTTGCTGGCTAGAAACTTTAGGATTCTCTCTTCTTCTCTGTGGCAAATACTGCTGCAACTTTGACTGGGATTGCATGGAATCCAGAGATTCCTTACTGCGGTATGAACCTTTCAAGTGTGTTAATCCTTCCATTCCTAGATCCCTCGATATCTTTTTTTTTCTTGTGTCTTCTTGAGTTTCTTTCCCCAAAGGTTTGCTAGTTTTTGAATTAACATAGAATTCACCTGTTTTGCTAAGGTTATTCACAGAGATCCTATTCTTCGTAATGGCAAGCTCCTGTTTTTTTTTTTTTTTTTTCCTTAGCTTCAGTTTTTCTATTCTTTGCAACTTTTAATTGGTTTTGTTTTGGCACAAGTGCATTGCTGTGCTCACATCTGCTGGCAATGCTCCTGTATTTGCTGTGGAAGTCTGGCCCTGTCCAACGTCCCTTCCCATCTGCCTCTACTCTACCTCGGACGCCTGCACCAGAACAACTGAAGCAGTGGTGAGGAGGCCCAAACCGAGGATTCCACCCAGCCCATACTGGGCCACAGACCCAGAAGGTGCGGACCTCACCACTGCACCACCGGCCGGCCACTTACATGTTCAGTGGCAACGTGCAGTTGAGTGCAACGGGAGTTAAATATACTAGTGAGCCCAACTCTAGCACTGTGTAGATGAGGCTAGGTTGTTTTTCGGGTCCATTGTGATGTCAGAGGATTTGTCATAATTGTGTCTCTGAGGTCCAGCATGCTTCCTGGATACAGGTTTCAGAGCCTGCTTGGAGCAGTCTCATAACTCACCCTTCCCAGTTAGCCCATGCTTGACCTTCGCTGCCGTTTTTTGGCTTGTGAATTTCTCTGACTTTCAAACGTTCCAGCAGAGTCTGTCTAAAGACGGACATCATCTTTCATTGTGGATAATTCAGGTGTGATTTCTGTTCACCTTCCATTTTCTGGGTCCTCTTTTTCTTTTCCATAGTATACTCGTCATGGTCTTTCTCAGCTATCTCCCTTAGACATGCTTATCAGTCCGTTCTCCTTCATTCCGAGGGATTAGTTTGTATTTCTTTAATCGCTGTATGTTCTCTAGGGTGAGGTGTGAGTGCTTTCGTGACTCTTGGTTGTTGTCCTTGAATTTGCACCGGTCACTTGTAGGACTCTTGGCTATCCTAGCCTAGGTCAAACTAAGCACTGAGAACACGTGGTCATGTGGGTTGGTTTGACATCCTGAGATCAGAAACTCCAAATTCGAGGTGGTCCTGGCAACTCCCTTCACGGACACAATGTTTCCAAGACAACTTAGACAAATCGGATGAATTCCACTCTCCAGGAAAGATATTTTTCTGTCTCTTTTCCGGATTTGGGAAGTTTCGAACTTGACCCCTGATCCTTGAACGTTCCCCTAGATTCCGTCCAGATACGGGCTTACTTAATTTTTATAGGGTGTGCCATTTGTTTGCCCTACATCCTCTACCCTGGCCTGTTTATTTTTCTTGAAACACAACTGTAAAGTTCTAATTTTCGTGCAACTTCCTTACATATGGTGTCAAAACACATAATCAATAATCCTTCTACGGCAAGAGGTAGGGGGAGAGAATTTCGATGGAGGCAAACAGAGCACACTAGCCTGGGAGGGCAGCCTTCACGAAGGAACGAAGCCCTGTGGAAGAGGGTGCTTTTCAGCACCCTTGTAGAGCACTTCCAAACAAAGAGACATACCCCAAGCGTGACAGGGCTCCATTCCTTCAAGGCTTCCAAGACATCTCTTGGGACACATTACCATGTGCCCAGTGGGCCCACGTGACACCAGAGCTTCGGAAAAAGAGACTGACCTTCAAAGAATGCTATGGGCCTTGGAAAGGAGGCATCGATTCTTCTGCTCAATGTCCTCAAGACATCTTTCTTGACTTTGCATTATGCTTAAGGCACAAGGGCACTGTAGGTGTGATGAACCCCAAGTCCGGCCACTTGTTTCCAATGAAGTTGCAAGCTTGAATCAGCATGACCTCCCCATAGACTTGAATAGATGACAATGTTCTCCTCTCCGTGCCTGTCCCTCTATTCTCACTTGTGGCCTAGGGTTCCTTTCTTATCCCTTGCATCAGACTCTGTTTTATCTCTTCTAGTTTCTGTGCCTGCTTTCTGTTTGCCAAACCTGTTTCTGGGTGTCTGTCCCTTTAATAGCCTAGCCTAGGCCAATCCTCAGACTGTAACCATGCGGCCACCCTGGGGGACATGTTCACCGTGATGTCATAAGCGACCTCAAAATTCGAAGTTGTCCTGACAACCTCCGTGCACACAGAGTTTCACAGCCATCTCAGACCAGTCTGACTCCTCACCCTGTCTAGGTAGGATAGTTTTCCTTTTTCTGCAATTGTTGTCAGTTTCTATCTTTCTCCTTGAACTTCGAAAGGGCTCCTACATTCTCTCTAGACACTGGTTTCACTCCTGTAAGATTATCCTGGGTTTTATCTCTTATATCTTGGGTAGATGGCAAAATGGGTGGACCTTACCCAGAAAAAGTCCTGGACTCCCTCACAAGTTGAAGTTGCCCAGGGAATGTTCTGATGCACAATGATGGTGTCATCTCGTGGCACTCTGCCAATTCCACCTTGGCAGGTCACAAGATTTCCTTCCTTCTGCCTTTGGGAAGTGTACCAGATACTTCCATAGATTGTAATATTCTTATGGTTCCTTTTCTTGTGCGTATTGATAACGTATCCTCACAATTGCTGCTTATTTATGATCTCTGCCCGCACCATACCATGAAATCTATATTTCCTAACACTACTAATGTGATATGCACTCGTAATGTGAAACAGTGAGGCCCGGGCCGCCCAAGCGGAATGTGGGCACTTACCTGCTCCACCACAGGGCCGGCCCTGAATTGTACTTTTGGACCAACCTTTTGCCTGAACTTGGGAAGACGTGGGCCTGTTTGGATTATTCGTGAAGGTGATTAGTAATAACATCATGGACGGTAACATTTTCCGTTCGTTCATGGGTTTAGGACTGATCATGTTCTCTTCGTAGTATTCCTCTTCACCTATTTGGAATGGTCTGCCTTTCTGTAGCATCTGTAAGCATTTGGAGGTGATTTTCCATCCTTGGAAGTTCACCTTCCGTAAACTCTTTCCGCCCCCAAAGCTTTATGACATCATTCTGGACCCCGTTTTGGATTTTTGATTTGAGGTGAATTTATAGCCATGACCCTGCATTAGAACGTACTATAACTTCCAGATTCACATCCTCATTGCTTTAGACTTCTGTGTAGCTTACATCATCTTCACCAGTGTAAGACTAATCACAGGCCCTCACCACACACTTGTGCCTAATCTTCTCTTTCACCCTCCGTCACCGCCCCTCTTTGCCTCTGGGAGCCCGCATACAAATGTTCAGTGCCACCTGTTGGTTAGTGCTTGCTTTTTCTTCGCCTTGTAAGTGAGATTCTATGGTATTTGAATTTCTCACTGGGGCTTGTTACACTTCCCCTAAAACCCTCACAGCCATTCTGGTGGTCACAAATGGCTGGATTGCATCATTTGTTCCGGCTGAGTGGTATACCATTGTGTGGCTATAGCCCATCTTCCTTCTCCAATCATCCCTTGCTGGACACCAGGGTGCTTTCCAAGTCTTGGATATCAGGAGTAAGACTGTGGTGAACACAGCCATGCACATGTCTTTATGCGGTAGTCTTTCTGACTTTTTTGGATAAGCAAGCGGCAGATTAATAGCTGGGTCATACGGGACATGGATACTTAAACTTCTGAGGCAGTTCCACACCTTTGGCATCGTGGCTGCACCGGGTTACACTCCCACCAGCAGTGCAGGAGGCTTCCCTTCTCTCCACCTCCTCTCTGACACTTGTTATTTCCTGTCTGCTTCCTTCTAGCCATGCTGACCACAGTGAGCTGCCATGGCCTTGCAGTTTGGATTTGCATTTTCCTGAGACTTCATGATGGTGAACAAGTTTTCGTGCACCTACTGGCCCTCTTTCTGTCTTCTTCGGAGAAATCTCTGCTTCCATCTTTTGACCAGGTTTTCATTGGCTTGTTTTTTTTCTTGTGGAGACGTGCGAGTTGATTGTATCTTTGGGCTTTTCACCCCTTGTCCGATGTGTGGTTTGCAAACATCCTCTCCCAATTGTTGTGGTGTCTTAGTATTCAGTTGATGGTTTCCTTGAGTGGGCAGAAGTGTGTGCATTTGATGTGGTCCCGTTTGTTTCTTGTTTCCTTTGTTGCCCTTGCCCAGTCAGACATGCTTCTTCCAAATAGGCGGCTCAGACAGATGGCAAAGAGCACTCTGCCTAGGTCTTCTCCTACAAGGTTCACGGTTTCAAGTCTGCCATTCAAGGCTTTAATCCATTTCAGGTGGTGTGTGTGCCAGGTGTAACATCATGGTGTACTCTCGTTGTGTTCCATGTGGCTGTGCAGGCTTCCCAGCACCGTTTATTGTACAGACTCTCCTTTCTCCGCTGTCTCCACTTGGCTCCCTGGTCCAAAATGGGCTGTCCATGTAAGTTTGAGTTGGGCTCTGGGCTCTCAATTGTTTTGCATGGGTCTTCATGCCTGTTTTGGGGCCCAGACTGTGCCGTTTCGGTACCTAGCGCTTCGTCCTCTATGTTGAAATCAGAAATTGTGACACGTGCTGCTTTGTTCGTTTTCCTGAGGATTCCTTTGCCTAGTCAGGGTCTCGTGTTGCTGGCTAGAAACTTTAGGATTCTCTCTTCTTCTCTGTGGCAAATACTGCTGCAACTTTGACTGGGATTGCATGGAATCCAGAGATTCCTTACTGCGGTATGAACCTTTCAAGTGTGTTAATCCTTCCATTCCTAGATCCCTCGATATCTTTTTTTTTCTTGTGTCTTCTTGAGTTTCTTTCCCCAAAGGTTTGCTAGTTTTTGAATTAACATAGAATTCACCTGTTTTGCTAAGGTTATTCACAGAGATCCTATTCTTCGTAATGGCAAGCTCCTGTTTTTTTTTTTTTTTTTTCCTTAGCTTCAGTTTTTCTATTCTTTGCAACTTTTAATTGGTTTTGTTTTGGCACAAGTGCATTGCTGTGCTCACATCTGCTGGCAATGCTCCTGTATTTGCTGTGGAAGTCTGGCCCTGTCCAACGTCCCTTCCCATCTGCCTCTACTCTACCTCGGACGCCTGCACCAGAACAACTGAAGCAGTGGTGAGGAGGCCCAAACCGAGGATTCCACCCAGCCCATACTGGGCCACAGACCCAGAAGGTGCGGACCTCACCACTGCACCACCGGCCGGCCACTTACATGTTCAGTGGCAACGTGCAGTTGAGTGCAACGGGAGTTAAATATACTAGTGAGCCCAACTCTAGCACTGTGTAGATGAGGCTAGGTTGTTTTTCGGGTCCATTGTGATGTCAGAGGATTTGTCATAATTGTGTCTCTGAGGTCCAGCATGCTTCCTGGATACAGGTTTCAGAGCCTGCTTGGAGCAGTCTCATAACTCACCCTTCCCAGTTAGCCCATGCTTGACCTTCGCTGCCGTTTTTTGGCTTGTGAATTTCTCTGACTTTCAAACGTTCCAGCAGAGTCTGTCTAAAGACGGACATCATCTTTCATTGTGGATAATTCAGGTGTGATTTCTGTTCACCTTCCATTTTCTGGGTCCTCTTTTTCTTTTCCATAGTATACTCGTCATGGTCTTTCTCAGCTATCTCCCTTAGACATGCTTATCAGTCCGTTCTCCTTCATTCCGAGGGATTAGTTTGTATTTCTTTAATCGCTGTATGTTCTCTAGGGTGAGGTGTGAGTGCTTTCGTGACTCTTGGTTGTTGTCCTTGAATTTGCACCGGTCACTTGTAGGACTCTTGGCTATCCTAGCCTAGGTCAAACTAAGCACTGAGAACACGTGGTCATGTGGGTTGGTTTGACATCCTGAGATCAGAAACTCCAAATTCGAGGTGGTCCTGGCAACCCCCTTCACGGACACAATGTCTCCAAGACAACATAGACAAATCGGATGAATTCCACTCTCCAGGAAAGATATTTTTCTGTCTCTTTTCCGGATTTGGGAAGTTTCGAACTTGACCCCTGATCCTTGAACGTTCCCCTAGATTCCGTCCAGATACGGGCTTACTTAATTTTTATAGGGTGTGCCATTTGTTTGCCCTACATCCTCTACCCTGGCCTGTTTATTTTTCTTGAAACACAACTGTAAAGTTCTAATTTTCGTGCAACTTCCTTACATATGGTGTCAAAACACATAATCAATAATCCTTCTACGGCAAGAG
Source organism: Equus asinus (assembly GCF_041296235.1). NCBI lineage: Eukaryota > Metazoa > Chordata > Mammalia > Perissodactyla > Equidae > Equus > Equus asinus. The sequence continues at coordinate 5,262,078 of NC_091810.1, forward strand.
GTAGGGGGAGAGAATTTCGATGGAGGCAAACAGAGCACACTAGCCTGGGAGGGCAGCCTTCACGAAGGAACGAAGCCCTGTGGAAGAGGGTGCTTTTCAGCACCCTTGTAGAGCACTTCCAAACAAAGAGACATACCCCAAGCGTGACAGGGCTCCATTCCTTCAAGGCTTCCAAGACATCTCTTGGGACACATTACCATGTGCCCAGTGGGCCCACGTGACACCAGAGCTTCGGAAAAAGAGACTGACCTTCAAAGAATGCTATGGGCCTTGGAAAGGAGGCATCGATTCTTCTGCTCAATGTCCTCAAGACATCTTTCTTGACTTTGCATTATGCTTAAGGCACAAGGGCACTGTAGGTGTGATGAACCCCAAGTCCGGCCACTTGTTTCCAATGAAGTTGCAAGCTTGAATCAGCATGACCTCCCCATAGACTTGAATAGATGACAATGTTCTCCTCTCCGTGCCTGTCCCTCTATTCTCACTTGTGGCCTAGGGTTCCTTTCTTATCCCTTGCATCAGACTCTGTTTTATCTCTTCTAGTTTCTGTGCCTGCTTTCTGTTTGCCAAACCTGTTTCTGGGTGTCTGTCCCTTTAATAGCCTAGCCTAGGCCAATCCTCAGACTGTAACCATGCGGCCACCCTGGGGGACATGTTCACCGTGATGTCATAAGCGACCTCAAAATTCGAAGTTGTCCTGACAACCTCCGTGCACACAGAGTTTCACAGCCATCTCAGACCAGTCTGACTCCTCACCCTGTCTAGGTAGGATAGTTTTCCTTTTTCTGCAATTGTTGTCAGTTTCTATCTTTCTCCTTGAACTTCGAAAGGGCTCCTACATTCTCTCTAGACACTGGTTTCACTCCTGTAAGATTATCCTGGGTTTTATCTCTTATATCTTGGGTAGATGGCAAAATGGGTGGACCTTACCCAGAAAAAGTCCTGGACTCCCTCACAAGTTGAAGTTGCCCAGGGAATGTTCTGATGCACAATGATGGTGTCATCTCGTGGCACTCTGCCAATTCCACCTTGGCAGGTCACAAGATTTCCTTCCTTCTGCCTTTGGGAAGTGTACCAGATACTTCCATAGATTGTAATATTCTTATGGTTCCTTTTCTTGTGCGTATTGATAACGTATCCTCACAATTGCTGCTTATTTATGATCTCTGCCCGCACCATACCATGAAATCTATATTTCCTAACACTACTAATGTGATATGCACTCGTAATGTGAAACAGTGAGGCCCGGGCCGCCCAAGCGGAATGTGGGCACTTACCTGCTCCACCACAGGGCCGGCCCTGAATTGTACTTTTGGACCAACCTTTTGCCTGAACTTGGGAAGACGTGGGCCTGTTTGGATTATTCGTGAAGGTGATTAGTAATAACATCATGGACGGTAACATTTTCCGTTCGTTCATGGGTTTAGGACTGATCATGTTCTCTTCGTAGTATTCCTCTTCACCTATTTGGAATGGTCTGCCTTTCTGTAGCATCTGTAAGCATTTGGAGGTGATTTTCCATCCTTGGAAGTTCACCTTCCGTAAACTCTTTCCGCCCCCAAAGCTTTATGACATCATTCTGGACCCCGTTTTGGATTTTTGATTTGAGGTGAATTTATAGCCATGACCCTGCATTAGAACGTACTATAACTTCCAGATTCACATCCTCATTGCTTTAGACTTCTGTGTAGCTTACATCATCTTCACCAGTGTAAGACTAATCACAGGCCCTCACCACACACTTGTGCCTAATCTTCTCTTTCACCCTCCGTCACCGCCCCTCTTTGCCTCTGGGAGCCCGCATACAAATGTTCAGTGCCACCTGTTGGTTAGTGCTTGCTTTTTCTTCGCCTTGTAAGTGAGATTCTATGGTATTTGAATTTCTCACTGGGGCTTGTTACACTTCCCCTAAAACCCTCACAGCCATTCTGGTGGTCACAAATGGCTGGATTGCATCATTTGTTCCGGCTGAGTGGTATACCATTGTGTGGCTATAGCCCATCTTCCTTCTCCAATCATCCCTTGCTGGACACCAGGGTGCTTTCCAAGTCTTGGATATCAGGAGTAAGACTGTGGTGAACACAGCCATGCACATGTCTTTATGCGGTAGTCTTTCTGACTTTTTTGGATAAGCAAGCGGCAGATTAATAGCTGGGTCATACGGGACATGGATACTTAAACTTCTGAGGCAGTTCCACACCTTTGGCATCGTGGCTGCACCGGGTTACACTCCCACCAGCAGTGCAGGAGGCTTCCCTTCTCTCCACCTCCTCTCTGACACTTGTTATTTCCTGTCTGCTTCCTTCTAGCCATGCTGACCACAGTGAGCTGCCATGGCCTTGCAGTTTGGATTTGCATTTTCCTGAGACTTCATGATGGTGAACAAGTTTTCGTGCACCTACTGGCCCTCTTTCTGTCTTCTTCGGAGAAATCTCTGCTTCCATCTTTTGACCAGGTTTTCATTGGCTTGTTTTTTTTCTTGTGGAGACGTGCGAGTTGATTGTATCTTTGGGCTTTTCACCCCTTGTCCGATGTGTGGTTTGCAAACATCCTCTCCCAATTGTTGTGGTGTCTTAGTATTCAGTTGATGGTTTCCTTGAGTGGGCAGAAGTGTGTGCATTTGATGTGGTCCCGTTTGTTTCTTGTTTCCTTTGTTGCCCTTGCCCAGTCAGACATGCTTCTTCCAAATAGGCGGCTCAGACAGATGGCAAAGAGCACTCTGCCTAGGTCTTCTCCTACAAGGTTCACGGTTTCAAGTCTGCCATTCAAGGCTTTAATCCATTTCAGGTGGTGTGTGTGCCAGGTGTAACATCATGGTGTACTCTCGTTGTGTTCCATGTGGCTGTGCAGGCTTCCCAGCACCGTTTATTGTAGAGACTCTCCTTCCTCCGCTGTCTCCACTTGGCTCCCTGGTCCAAAATGGGCTGTCCATGTAAGTTTGAGTTGGGCTCTGGGCTCTCAATTGTTTTGCATGGGTCTTCATGCCTGTTTTGGGGCCCAGACTGTGCCGTTTCGGTACCTAGCGCTTCGTCCTCTATGTTGAAATCAGAAATTGTGACACGTGCTGCTTTGTTCGTTTTCCTGAGGATTCCTTTGCCTAGTCAGGGTCTCGTGTTGCTGGCTAGAAACTTTAGGATTCTCTCTTCTTCTCTGTGGCAAATACTGCTGCAACTTTGACTGGGATTGCATGGAATCCAGAGATTCCTTACTGCGGTATGAACCTTTCAAGTGTGTTAATCCTTCCATTCCTAGATCCCTCGATATCTTTTTTTTTCTTGTGTCTTCTTGAGTTTCTTTCCCCAAAGGTTTGCTAGTTTTTGAATTAACATAGAATTCACCTGTTTTGCTAAGGTTATTCACAGAGATCCTATTCTTCGTAATGGCAAGCTCCTGTTTTTTTTTTTTTTTTTTCCTTAGCTTCAGTTTTTCTATTCTTTGCAACTTTTAATTGGTTTTGTTTTGGCACAAGTGCATTGCTGTGCTCACATCTGCTGGCAATGCTCCTGTATTTGCTGTGGAAGTCTGGCCCTGTCCAACGTCCCTTCCCATCTGCCTCTACTCTACCTCGGACGCCTGCACCAGAACAACTGAAGCAGTGGTGAGGAGGCCCAAACCGAGGATTCCACCCAGCCCATACTGGGCCACAGACCCAGAAGGTGCGGACCTCACCACTGCACCACCGGCCGGCCACTTACATGTTCAGTGGCAACGTGCAGTTGAGTGCAACGGGAGTTAAATATACTAGTGAGCCCAACTCTAGCACTGTGTAGATGAGGCTAGGTTGTTTTTCGGGTCCATTGTGATGTCAGAGGATTTGTCATAATTGTGTCTCTGAGGTCCAGCATGCTTCCTGGATACAGGTTTCAGAGCCTGCTTGGAGCAGTCTCATAACTCACCCTTCCCAGTTAGCCCATGCTTGACCTTCGCTGCCGTTTTTTGGCTTGTGAATTTCTCTGACTTTCAAACGTTCCAGCAGAGTCTGTCTAAAGACGGACATCATCTTTCATTGTGGATAATTCAGGTGTGATTTCTGTTCACCTTCCATTTTCTGGGTCCTCTTTTTCTTTTCCATAGTATACTCGTCATGGTCTTTCTCAGCTATCTCCCTTAGACATGCTTATCAGTCCGTTCTCCTTCATTCCGAGGGATTAGTTTGTATTTCTTTAATCGCTGTATGTTCTCTAGGGTGAGGTGTGAGTGCTTTCGTGACTCTTGGTTGTTGTCCTTGAATTTGCACCGGTCACTTGTAGGACTCTTGGCTATCCTAGCCTAGGTCAAACTAAGCACTGAGAACACGTGGTCATGTGGGTTGGTTTGACATCCTGAGATCAGAAACTCCAAATTCGAGGTGGTCCTGGCAACTCCCTTCACGGACACAATGTTTCCAAGACAACTTAGACAAATCGGATGAATTCCACTCTCCAGGAAAGATATTTTTCTGTCTCTTTTCCGGATTTGGGAAGTTTCGAACTTGACCCCTGATCCTTGAACGTTCCCCTAGATTCCGTCCAGATACGGGCTTACTTAATTTTTATAGGGTGTGCCATTTGTTTGCCCTACATCCTCTACCCTGGCCTGTTTATTTTTCTTGAAACACAACTGTAAAGTTCTAATTTTCGTGCAACTTCCTTACATATGGTGTCAAAACACATAATCAATAATCCTTCTACGGCAAGAGGTAGGGGGAGAGAATTTCGATGGAGGCAAACAGAGCACACTAGCCTGGGAGGGCAGCCTTCACGAAGGAACGAAGCCCTGTGGAAGAGGGTGCTTTTCAGCACCCTTGTAGAGCACTTCCAAACAAAGAGACATACCCCAAGCGTGACAGGGCTCCATTCCTTCAAGGCTTCCAAGACATCTCTTGGGACACATTACCATGTGCCCAGTGGGCCCACGTGACACCAGAGCTTCGGAAAAAGAGACTGACCTGCAAAGAATGCTATGGGCCTTGGAAAGGAGGCATCGATTCTTCTCTTCAATGTCCTCAAGACATCTTTCTTGACTTTGCATTATGCTTAAGGCACAAGGGCACTGTAGGTGTGATGAACGCCAAGTCCGGCCACTTGTTTCCAATGAAGTTGCAAGCTTGAATCAGCATGACCTCCCCATAGACTTGAATAGATGACAATGTTCTCCTCTCCGTGCCTGTCCCTCTATTCTCACTTGTGGCCTAGGGTTCCTTTCTTATCCCTTGCATCAGACTCTGTTTTATCTCTTCTAGTTTCTGTGCCTGCTTTCTGTTTGCCAAACCTGTTTCTGGGTGTCTGTCCCTTTAATAGCCTAGCCTAGGCCAATCCTCAGACTGTAACCATGCGGCCACCCTGGGGGACATGTTCACCGTGATGTCATAAGCGACCTCAAAATTCGAAGTTGTCCTGACAACCTCCGTGCACACAGAGTTTCACAGCCATCTCAGACCAGTCTGACTCCTCACCCTGTCTAGGTAGGATAGTTTTCCTTTTTCTGCAATTGTTGTCAGTTTCTATCTTTCTCCTTGAACTTCGAAAGGGCTCCTACATTCTCTCTAGACACTGGTTTCACTCCTGTAAGATTATCCTGGGTTTTATCTCTTATATCTTGGGTAGATGGCAAAATGGGTGGACCTTACCCAGAAAAAGTCCTGGACTCCCTCACAAGTTGAAGTTGCCCAGGGAATGTTCTGATGCACAATGATGGTGTCATCTCGTGGCACTCTGCCAATTCCACCTTGGCAGGTCACAAGATTTCCTTCCTTCTGCCTTTGGGAAGTGTACCAGATACTTCCATAGATTGTAATATTCTTATGGTTCCTTTTCTTGTGCGTATTGATAACGTATCCTCACAATTGCTGCTTATTTATGATCTCTGCCCGCACCATACCATGAAATCTATATTTCCTAACACTACTAATGTGATATGCACTCGTAATGTGAAACAGTGAGGCCCGGGCCGCCCAAGCGGAATGTGGGCACTTACCTGCTCCACCACAGGGCCGGCCCTGAATTGTACTTTTGGACCAACCTTTTGCCTGAACTTGGGAAGACGTGGGCCTGTTTGGATTATTCGTGAAGGTGATTAGTAATAACATCATGGACGGTAACATTTTCCGTTCGTTCATGGGTTTAGGACTGATCATGTTCTCTTCGTAGTATTCCTCTTCACCTATTTGGAATGGTCTGCCTTTCTGTAGCATCTGTAAGCATTTGGAGGTGATTTTCCATCCTTGGAAGTTCACCTTCCGTAAACTCTTTCCGCCCCCAAAGCTTTATGACATCATTCTGGACCCCGTTTTGGATTTTTGATTTGAGGTGAATTTATAGCCATGACCCTGCATTAGAACGTACTATAACTTCCAGATTCACATCCTCATTGCTTTAGACTTCTGTGTAGCTTACATCATCTTCACCAGTGTAAGACTAATCACAGGCCCTCACCACACACTTGTGCCTAATCTTCTCTTTCACCCTCCGTCACCGCCCCTCTTTGCCTCTGGGAGCCCGCATACAAATGTTCAGTGCCACCTGTTGGTTAGTGCTTGCTTTTTCTTCGCCTTGTAAGTGAGATTCTATGGTATTTGAATTTCTCACTGGGGCTTGTTACACTTCCCCTAAAACCCTCACAGCCATTCTGGTGGTCACAAATGGCTGGATTGCATCATTTGTTCCGGCTGAGTGGTATACCATTGTGTGGCTATAGCCCATCTTCCTTCTCCAATCATCCCTTGCTGGACACCAGGGTGCTTTCCAAGTCTTGGATATCAGGAGTAAGACTGTGGTGAACACAGCCATGCACATGTCTTTATGCGGTAGTCTTTCTGACTTTTTTGGATAAGCAAGCGGCAGATTAATAGCTGGGTCATACGGGACATGGATACTTAAACTTCTGAGGCAGTTCCACACCTTTGGCATCGTGGCTGCACCGGGTTACACTCCCACCAGCAGTGCAGGAGGCTTCCCTTCTCTCCACCTCCTCTCTGACACTTGTTATTTCCTGTCTGCTTCCTTCTAGCCATGCTGACCACAGTGAGCTTCCATGGCCTTGCAGTTTGGATTTGCATTTTCCTGAGACTTAATGATGGTGAACAAGTTTTCATGCACCTACTGGCCCTCTTTCTGTCTTCTTCGGAGAAATCTCTGCTTCCATCTTTTGACCAGGTTTTCATTGGCTTGTTTTTTTTCTTGTGGAGACGTGCGAGTTGATTGTATCTTTGGGCTTTTCACCCCTTGTCCGATGTGTGGTTTGCAAACATCCTCTCCCAATTGTTGTGGTGTCTTAGTATTCAGTTGATGGTTTCCTTGAGTGGGCAGAAGTGTGTGCATTTGATGTGGTCCCGTTTGTTTCTTGTTTCCTTTGTTGCCCTTGCCCAGTCAGACATGCTTCTTCCAAATAGGCGGCTCAGACAGATGGCAAAGAGCACTCTGCCTAGGTCTTCTCCTACAAGGTTCACGGTTTCAAGTCTGCCATTCAAGGCTTTAATCCATTTCAGGTGGTGTGTGTGCCAGGTGTAACATCATGGTGTACTCTCGTTGTGTTCCATGTGGCTGTGCAGGCTTCCCAGCACCGTTTATTGTACAGACTCTCCTTCCTCCGCTGTCTCCACTTGGCTCCCTGGTCCAAAATGGGCTGTCCATGTAAGTTTGAGTTGGGCTCTGGGCTCTCAATTGTTTTGCATGGGTCTTCATGCCTGTTTTGGGGCCCAGACTGTGCCGTTTCGGTACCTAGCGCTTCGTCCTCTATGTTGAAATCAGAAATTGTGACACGTGCTGCTTTGTTCGTTTTCCTGAGGATTCCTTTGCCTAGTCAGGGTCTCGTGTTGCTGGCTAGAAACTTTAGGATTCTCTCTTCTTCTCTGTGGCAAATACTGCTGCAACTTTGACTGGGATTGCATGGAATCCAGAGATTCCTTACTGCGGTATGAACCTTTCAAGTGTGTTAATCCTTCCATTCCTAGATCCCTCGATATCTTTTTTTTTCTTGTGTCTTCTTGAGTTTCTTTCCCCAAAGGTTTGCTAGTTTTTGAATTAACATAGAATTCACCTGTTTTGCTAAGGTTATTCACAGAGATCCTATTCTTCGTAATGGCAAGCTCCTGTTTTTTTTTTTTTTTTTTTCCTTAGCTTCAGTTTTTCTATTCTTTGCAACTTTTAATTGGTTTTGTTTTGGCACAAGTGCATTGCTGTGCTCACATCTGCTGGCAATGCTCCTGTATTTGCTGTGGAAGTCTGGCCCTGTCCAACGTCCCTTCCCATCTGCCTCTACTCTACCTCGGACGCCTGCACCAGAACAACTGAAGCAGTGGTGAGGAGGCCCAAACCGAGGATTCCACCCAGCCCATACTGGGCCACAGACCCAGAAGGTGCGGACCTCACCACTGCACCACCGGCCGGCCACTTACATGTTCAGTGGCAACGTGCAGTTGAGTGCAACGGGAGTTAAATATACTAGTGAGCCCAACTCTAGCACTGTGTAGATGAGGCTAGGTTGTTTTTCGGGTCCATTGTGATGTCAGAGGATTTGTCATAATTGTGTCTCTGAGGTCCAGCATGCTTCCTGGATACAGGTTTCAGAGCCTGCTTGGAGCAGTCTCATAACTCACCCTTCCCAGTTAGCCCATGCTTGACCTTCGCTGCCGTTTTTTGGCTTGTGAATTTCTCTGACTTTCAAACGTTCCAGCAGAGTCTGTCTAAAGACGGACATCATCTTTCATTGTGGATAATTCAGGTGTGATTTCTGTTCACCTTCCATTTTCTGGGTCCTCTTTTTCTTTTCCATAGTATACTCGTCATGGTCTTTCTCAGCTATCTCCCTTAGACATGCTTATCAGTCCGTTCTCCTTCATTCCGAGGGATTAGTTTGTATTTCTTTAATCGCTGTATGTTCTCTAGGGTGAGGTGTGAGTGCTTTCGTGACTCTTGGTTGTTGTCCTTGAATTTGCACCGGTCACTTGTAGGACTCTTGGCTACCCTAGCCTAGGTCAAACTAAGCACTGAGAACACGTGGTCATGTGGGTTGGTTTGACATCCTGAGATCAGAAACTCCAAATTCGAGGTGGTCCTGGCAACCCCCTTCACGGACACAATGTTTCCAAGACAACTTAGACAAATCGGATGAATTCCACTCTCCAGGAAAGATATTTTTCTGTCTCTTTTCCGGATTTGGGAAGTTTCGAACTTGACCCCTGATCCTTGAACGTTCCCCTAGATTCCGTCCAGATACGGGCTTACTTAATTTTTATAGGGTGTGCCATTTGTTTGCCCTACATCCTCTACCCTGGCCTGTTTATTTTTCTTGAAACACAACTGTAAAGTTCTAATTTTCGTGCAACTTCCTTACATATGGTGTCAAAACACATAATCAATAATCCTTCTACGGCAAGAGGTAGGGGGAGAGAATTTCGATGGAGGCAAACAGAGCACACTAGCCTGGGAGGGCAGCCTTCACGAAGGAACGAAGCCCTGTGGAAGAGGGTGCTTTTCAGCACCCTTGTAGAGCACTTCCAAACAAAGAGACATACCCCAAGCGTGACAGGGCTCCATTCCTTCAAGGCTTCCAAGACATCTCTTGGGACACATTACCATGTGCCCAGTGGGCCCACGTGACACCAGAGCTTCGGAAAAAGAGACTGACCTGCAAAGAATGCTATGGGCCTTGGAAAGGAGGCATCGATTCTTCTCTTCAATGTCCTCAAGACATCTTTCTTGACTTTGCATTATGCTTAAGGCACAAGGGCACTGTAGGTGTGATGAACGCCAAGTCCGGCCACTTGTTTCCAATGAAGTTGCAAGCTTGAATCAGCATGACCTCCCCATAGACTTGAATAGATGACAATGTTCTCCTCTCCGTGCCTGTCCCTCTATTCTCACTTGTGGCCTAGGGTTCCTTTCTTATCCCTTGCATCAGACTCTGTTTTATCTCTTCTAGTTTCTGTGCCTGCTTTCTGTTTGCCAAACCTGTTTCTGGGTGTCTGTCCCTTTAATAGCCTAGCCTAGGCCAATCCTCAGACTGTAACCATGCGGCCACCCTGGGGGACATGTTCACCGTGATGTCATAAGCGACCTCAAAATTCGAAGTTGTCCTGACAACCTCCGTGCACACAGAGTTTCACAGCCATCTCAGACCAGTCTGACTCCTCACCCTGTCTAGGTAGGATAGTTTTCCTTTTTCTGCAATTGTTGTCAGTTTCTATCTTTCTCCTTGAACTTCGAAAGGGCTCCTACATTCTCTCTAGACACTGGTTTCACTCCTGTAAGATTATCCTGGGTTTTATCTCTTATATCTTGGGTAGATGGCAAAATGGGTGGACCTTACCCAGAAAAAGTCCTGGACTCCCTCACAAGTTGAAGTTGCCCAGGGAATGTTCTGATGCACAATGATGGTGTCATCTCGTGGCACTCTGCCAATTCCACCTTGGCAGGTCACAAGTTTTCCTTCCTTCTGCCTTTGGGAAGTGTACCAGATACTTCCATAGATTGTAATATTCTTATGGTTCCTTTTCTTGTGCGTATTGATAACGTATCCTCACAATTGCTGCTTATTTATGATCTCTGCCCGCACCATACCATGAAATCTATATTTCCTAACACTACTAATGTGATATGCACTCGTAAGGTGAAACAGTGAGGCCCGGGCCGCCCAAGCGGAATGTGGGCACTTACCTGCTCCACCACAGGGCCGGCCCTGAATTGTACTTTTGGACCAACCTTTTGCCTGAACTTGGGAAGACGTGGGCCTGTTTGGATTATTCGTGAAGGTGATTAGTAATAACATCATGGACGGTAACATTTTCCGTTCGTTCATGGGTTTAGGACTGATCATGTTCTCTTCGTAGTATTCCTCTTCACCTATTTGGAATGGTCTGCCTTTCTGTAGCATCTGTAAGCATTTGGAGGTGATTTTCCATCCTTGGAAGTTCACCTTCTGTAAACTCTTTCCGCCCCCAAAGCTTTATGACATCATTCTGGACCCCTTTTTGGATTTTTGATTTGAGGTGAATTTATAGCCATGACCCTGCATTAGAACGTACTATAACTTCCAGATTCACATCCTCATTGCTTTAGACTTCTGTGTAGCTTACATCATCTTCACCAGTGTAAGACTAATCACAGGCCCTCACCACACACTTGTGCCTAATCTTCTCTTTCACCCTCCGTCACCGCCCCTCTTTGCCTCTGGGAGCCCGCATACAAATGTTCAGTGCCACCTGTTGGTTAGTGCTTGCTTTTTCTTCGCCTTGTAAGTGAGATTCTATGGTATTTGAATTTCTCACTGGGGCTTGTTACACTTCCCCTAAAACCCTCACAGCCATTCTGGTGGTCACAAATGGCTGGATTGCATCATTTGTTCCGGCTGAGTGGTATACCATTGTGTGGCTATAGCCCATCTTCCTTCTCCAATCATCCCTTGCTGGACACCAGGGTGCTTTCCAAGTCTTGGATATCAGGAGTAAGACTGTGGTGAACACAGCCATGCACATGTCTTTATGCGGTAGTCTTTCTGACTTTTTTGGATAAGCAAGCGGCAGATTAATAGCTGGGTCATACGGGACATGGATACTTAAACTTCTGAGGCAGTTCCACACCTTTGGCATCGTGGCTGCACCGGGTTACACTCCCACCAGCAGTGCAGGAGGCTTCCCTTCTCTCCACCTCCTCTCTGACACTTGTTATTTCCTGTCTGCTTCCTTCTAGCCATGCTGACCACAGTGAGCTGCCATGGCCTTGCAGTTTGGATTTGCATTTTCCTGAGACTTAATGATGGTGAACAAGTTTTCATGCACCTACTGGCCCTCTTTCTGTCTTCTTCGGAGAAATCTCTGCTTCCATCTTTTGACCAGGTTTTCATTGGCTTGTTTTTTTTCTTGTGGAGACGTGCGAGTTGATTGTATCTTTGGGCTTTTCACCCCTTGTCCGATGTGTGGTTTGCAAACATCCTCTCCCAATCGTTGTGGTGTCTTAGTATTCAGTTGATGGTTTCCTTGAGTGGGCAGAAGTGTGTGCATTTGATGTGGTCCCGTTTGTTTCTTGTTTCCTTTGTTGCCCTTGCCCAGTCAGACATGCTTCTTCCAAATAGGCGGCTCAGACAGATGGCAAAGAGCACTCTGCCTAGGTCTTCTCCTACAAGGTTCACGGTTTCAAGTCTGCCATTCAAGGCTTTAATCCATTTCAGGTGGTGTGTGTGCCAGGTGTAACATCATGGTGTACTCTCGTTGTGTTCCATGTGGCTGTGCACGCTTCCCAGCACCGTTTATTGTAGAGACTCTCCTTCCTCCGCTGTCTCCACTTGGCTCCCTGGTCCAAAATGGGCTGTCCATGTAAGTTTGAGTTGGGCTCTGGGCTCTCAATTGTTTTGCATGGGTCTTCATGCCTGTTTTGGGGCCCAGACTGTGCCGTTTCGGTACCTAGCGCTTCGTCCTCTATGTTGAAATCAGAAATTGTGACACGTGCTGCTTTGTTCGTTTTCCTGAGGATTCCTTTGCCTAGTCAGGGTCTCGTGTTGCTGGCTAGAAACTTTAGGATTCTCTCTTCTTCTCTGTGGCAAATACTGCTGCAACTTTGACTGGGATTGCATGGAATCCAGAGATTCCTTACTGCGGTATGAACCTTTCAAGTGTGTTAATCCTTCCATTCCTCGATCCCTCGATATCTTTTTTTTTCTTGTGTCTTCTTGAGTTTCTTTCCCCAAAGGTTTGCTAGTTTTTGAATTAACATAGAATTCACCTGTTTTGCTAAGGTTATTCACAGAGATCCTATTCTTCGTAATGGCAAGCTCCTGTTTTTTTTTTTTTTTTTTCCTTAGCTTCAGTTTTTCTATTCTTTGCAACTTTTAATTGGTTTTGTTTTGGCACAAGTGCATTGCTGTGCTCACATCTGCTGGCAATGCTCCTGTATTTGCTGTGGAAGTCTGGCCCTGTCCAACGTCCCTTCCCATCTGCCTCTACTCTACCTCGGACGCCTGCACCAGAACAACTGAAGCAGTGGTGAGGAGGCCCAAACCGAGGATTCCACCCAGCCCATACTGGGCCACAGACCCAGAAGGTGCGGACCTCACCACTGCACCACCGGCCGGCCACTTACATGTTCAGTGGCAACGTGCAGTTGAGTGCAACGGGAGTTAAATATACTAGTGAGCCCAACTCTAGCACTGTGTAGATGAGGCTAGGTTGTTTTTCGGGTCCATTGTGATGTCAGAGGATTTGTCATAATTGTGTCTCTGAGGTCCAGCATGCTTCCTGGATACAGGTTTCAGAGCCTGCTTGGAGCAGTCTCATAACTCACCCTTCCCAGTTAGCCCATGCTTGACCTTCGCTGCCGTTTTTTGGCTTGTGAATTTCTCTGACTTTCAAACGTTCCAGCAGAGTCTGTCTAAAGACGGACATCATCTTTCATTGTGGATAATTCAGGTGTGATTTCTGTTCACCTTCCATTTTCTGGGTCCTCTTTTTCTTTTCCATAGTATACTCGTCATGGTCTTTCTCAGCTATCTCCCTTAGACATGCTTATCAGTCCGTTCTCCTTCATTCCGAGGGATTAGTTTGTATTTCTTTAATCGCTGTATGTTCTCTAGGGTGAGGTGTGAGTGCTTTCGTGACTCTTGGTTGTTGTCCTTGAATTTGCACCGGTCACTTGTAGGACTCTTGGCTATCCTAGCCTAGGTCAAACTAAGCACTGAGAACACGTGGTCATGTGGGTTGGTTTGACATCCTGAGATCAGAAACTCCAAATTCGAGGTGGTCCTGGCAACCCCCTTCACGGACACAATGTTTCCAAGACAACTTAGACAAATCGGATGAATTCCACTCTCCAGGAAAGATATTTTTCTGTCTCTTTTCCGGATTTGGGAAGTTTCGAACTTGACCCCTGATCCTTGAACGTTCCCCTAGATTCCGTCCAGATACGGGCTTACTTAATTTTTATAGGGTGTGCCATTTGTTTGCCCTACATCCTCTACCCTGGCCTGTTTATTTTTCTTGAAACACAACTGTAAAGTTCTAATTTTCGTGCAACTTCCTTACATATGGTGTCAAAACACATAATCAATAATCCTTCTACGGCAAGAGGTAGGGGGAGAGAATTTCGATGGAGGCAAACAGAGCACACTAGCCTGGGAGGGCAGCCTTCACGAAGGAACGAAGCCCTGTGGAAGAGGGTGCTTTTCAGCACCCTTGTAGAGCACTTCCAAACAAAGAGACATACCCCAAGCGTGACAGGGCTCCATTCCTTCAAGGCTTCCAAGACATCTCTTGGGACACATTACCATGTGCCCAGTGGGCCCACGTGACACCAGAGCTTCGGAAAAAGAGACTGACCTGCAAAGAATGCTATGGGCCTTGGAAAGGAGGCATCGATTCTTCTCTTCAATGTCCTCAAGACATCTTTCTTGACTTTGCATTATGCTTAAGGCACAAGGGCACTGTAGGTGTGATGAACGCCAAGTCCGGCCACTTGTTTCCAATGAAGTTGCAAGCTTGAATCAGCATGACCTCCCCATAGACTTGAATAGATGACAATGTTCTCCTCTCCGTGCCTGTCCCTCTATTCTCACTTGTGGCCTAGGGTTCCTTTCTTATCCCTTGCATCAGACTCTGTTTTATCTCTTCTAGTTTCTGTGCCTGCTTTCTGTTTGCCAAACCTGTTTCTGGGTATCTGTCCCTTTAATAGCCTAGCCTAGGCCAATCCTCAGACTGTAACCATGCGGCCACCCTGGGGGACATGTTCACCGTGATGTCATAAGCGACCTCAAAATTCGAAGTTGTCCTGACAACCTCCGTGCACACAGAGTTTCACAGCCATCTCAGACCAGTCTGACTCCTCACCCTGTCTAGGTAGGATAGTTTTCCTTTTTCTGCAATTGTTGTCAGTTTCTATCTTTCTCCTTGAACTTCGAAAGGGCTCCTACATTCTCTCTAGACACTGGTTTCACTCCTGTAAGATTATCCTGGGTTTTATCTCTTATATCTTGGGTAGATGGCAAAATGGGTGGACCTTACCCAGAAAAAGTCCTGGACTCCCTCACAAGTTGAAGTTGCCCAGGGAATGTTCTGATGCACAATGATGGTGTCATCTCGTGGCACTCTGCCAATTCCACCTTGGCAGGTCACAAGATTTCCTTCCTTCTGCCTTTGGGAAGTGTACCAGATACTTCCATAGATTGTAATATTCTTATGGTTCCTTTTCTTGTGCGTATTGATAACGTATCCTCACAATTGCTGCTTATTTATGATCTCTGCCCGCACCATACCATGAAATCTATATTTCCTAACACTACTAATGTGATATGCACTCGTAATGTGAAACAGTGAGGCCCGGGCCGCCCAAGCGGAATGTGGGCACTTACCTGCTCCACCACAGGGCCGGCCCTGAATTGTACTTTTGGACCAACCTTTTGCCTGAACTTGGGAAGACGTGGGCCTGTTTGGATTATTCGTGAAGGTGATTAGTAATAACATCATGGACGGTAACATTTTCCGTTCGTTCATGGGTTTAGGACTGATCATGTTCTCTTCGTAGTATTCCTCTTCACCTATTTGGAATGGTCTGCCTTTCTGTAGCATCTGTAAGCATTTGGAGGTGATTTTCCATCCTTGGAAGTTCACCTTCTGTAAACTCTTTCCGCCCCCAAAGCTTTATGACATCATTCTGGACCCCTTTTTGGATTTTTGATTTGAGGTGAATTTATAGCCATGACCCTGCATTAGAACGTACTATAACTTCCAGATTCACATCCTCATTGCTTTAGACTTCTGTGTAGCTTACATCATCTTCACCAGTGTAAGACTAATCACAGGCCCTCACCACACACTTGTGCCTAATCTTCTCTTTCACCCTCCGTCACCGCCCCTCTTTGCCTCTGGGAGCCCGCATACAAATGTTCAGTGCCACCTGTTGGTTAGTGCTTGCTTTTTCTTCGCCTTGTAAGTGAGATTCTATGGTATTTGAATTTCTCACTGGGGCTTGTTACACTTCCCCTAAAACCCTCACAGCCATTCTGGTGGTCACAAATGGCTGGATTGCATCATTTGTTCCGGCTGAGTGGTATACCATTGTGTGGCTATAGCCCATCTTCCTTCTCCAATCATCCCTTGCTGGACACCAGGGTGCTTTCCAAGTCTTGGATATCAGGAGTAAGACTGTGGTGAACACAGCCATGCACATGTCTTTATGCGGTAGTCTTTCTGACTTTTTTGGATAAGCAAGCGGCAGATTAATAGCTGGGTCATACGGGACATGGATACTTAAACTTCTGAGGCAGTTCCACACCTTTGGCATCGTGGCTGCACCGGGTTACACTCCCACCAGCAGTGCAGGAGGCTTCCCTTCTCTCCACCTCCTCTCTGACACTTGTTATTTCCTGTCTGCTTCCTTCTAGCCATGCTGACCACAGTGAGCTTCCATGGCCTTGCAGTTTGGATTTGCATTTTCCTGAGACTTAATGATGGTGAACAAGTTTTCATGCACCTACTGGCCCTCTTTCTGTCTTCTTCGGAGAAATCTCTGCTTCCATCTTTTGACCAGGTTTTCATTGGCTTGTTTTTTTTCTTGTGGAGACGTGCGAGTTGATTGTATCTTTGGGCTTTTCACCCCTTGTCCGATGTGTGGTTTGCAAACATCCTCTCCCAATTGTTGTGGTGTCTTAGTATTCAGTTGATGGTTTCCTTGAGTGGGCAGAAGTGTGTGCATTTGATGTGGTCCCGTTTGTTTCTTGTTTCCTTTGTTGCCCTTGCCCAGTCAGACATGCTTCTTCCAAATAGGCGGCTCAGACAGATGGCAAAGAGCACTCTGCCTAGGTCTTCTCCTACAAGGTTCACGGTTTCAAGTCTGCCATTCAAGGCTTTAATCCATTTCAGGTGGTGTGTGTGCCAGGTGTAACATCATGGTGTACTCTCGTTGTGTTCCATGTGGCTGTGCAGGCTTCCCAGCACCGTTTATTGTACAGACTCTCCTTTCTCCGCTGTCTCCACTTGGCTCCCTGGTCCAAAATGGGCTGTCCATGTAAGTTTGAGTTGGGCTCTGGGCTCTCAATTGTTTTGCATGGGTCTTCATGCCTGTTTTGGGGCCCAGACTGTGCCGTTTCGGTACCTAGCGCTTCGTCCTCTATGTTGAAATCAGAAATTGTGACACGTGCTGCTTTGTTCGTTTTCCTGAGGATTCCTTTGCCTAGTCAGGGTCTCGTGTTGCTGGCTAGAAACTTTAGGATTCTCTCTTCTTCTCTGTGGCAAATACTGCTGCAACTTTGACTGGGATTGCATGGAATCCAGAGATTCCTTACTGCGGTATGAACCTTTCAAGTGTGTTAATCCTTCCATTCCTCGATCCCTCGATATCTTTTTTTTTCTTGTGTCTTCTTGAGTTTCTTTCCCCAAAGGTTTGCTAGTTTTTGAATTAACATAGAATTCACCTGTTTTGCTAAGGTTATTCACAGAGATCCTATTCTTCGTAATGGCAAGCTCCTGTTTTTTTTTTTTTTTTTTTCCTTAGCTTCAGTTTTTCTATTCTTTGCAACTTTTAATTGGTTTTGTTTTGGCACAAGTGCATTGCTGTGCTCACATCTGCTGGCAATGCTCCTGTATTTGCTGTGGAAGTCTGGCCCTGTCCAACGTCCCTTCCCATCTGCCTCTACTCTACCTCGGACGCCTGCACCAGAACAACTGAAGCAGTGGTGAGGAGGCCCAAACCGAGGATTCCACCCAGCCCATACTGGGCCACAGACCCAGAAGGTGCGGACCTCACCACTGCACCACCGGCCGGCCACTTACATGTTCAGTGGCAACGTGCAGTTGAGTGCAACGGGAGTTAAATATACTAGTGAGCCCAACTCTAGCACTGTGTAGATGAGGCTAGGTTGTTTTTCGGGTCCATTGTGATGTCAGAGGATTTGTCATAATTGTGTCTCTGAGGTCCAGCATGCTTCCTGGATACAGGTTTCAGAGCCTGCTTGGAGCAGTCTCATAACTCACCCTTCCCAGTTAGCCCATGCTTGACCTTCGCTGCCGTTTTTTGGCTTGTGAATTTCTCTGACTTTCAAACGTTCCAGCAGAGTCTGTCTAAAGACGGACATCATCTTTCATTGTGGATAATTCAGGTGTGATTTCTGTTCACCTTCCATTTTCTGGGTCCTCTTTTTCTTTTCCATAGTATACTCGTCATGGTCTTTCTCAGCTATCTCCCTTAGACATGCTTATCAGTCCGTTCTCCTTCATTCCAAGGGATTAGTTTGTATTTCTTTAATCGCTGTATGTTCTCTAGGGTGAGGTGTGAGTGCTTTCGTGACTCTTGGTTGTTGTCCTTGAATTTGCACCGGTCACTTGTAGGACTCTTGGCTATCCTAGCCTAGGTCAAACTAAGCACTGAGAACACGTGGTCATGTGGGTTGGTTTGACATCCTGAGATCAGAAACTCCAAATTCGAGGTGGTCCTGGCAACCCCCTTCACGGACACAATGTTTCCAAGACAACTTAGACAAATCGGATGAATTCCACTCTCCAGGAAAGATATTTTTCTGTCTCTTTTCCGGATTTGGGAAGTTTCGAACTTGACCCCTGATCCTTGAACGTTCCCCTAGATTCCGTCCAGATACGGGCTTACTTAATTTTTATAGGGTGTGCCATTTGTTTGCCCTACATCCTCTACCCTGGCCTGTTTATTTTTCTTGAAACACAACTGTAAAGTTCTAATTTTCGTGCAACTTCCTTACATATGGTGTCAAAACACATAATCAATAATCCTTCTACGGCAAGAGGTAGGGGGAGAGAATTTCGATGGAGGCAAACAGAGCACACTAGCCTGGGAGGGCAGCCTTCACGAAGGAACGAAGCCCTGTGGAAGAGGGTGCTTTTCAGCACCCTTGTAGAGCACTTCCAAACAAAGAGACATACCCCAAGCGTGACAGGGCTCCATTCCTTCAAGGCTTCCAAGACATCTCTTGGGACACATTACCATGTGCCCAGTGGGCCCACGTGACACCAGAGCTTCGGAAAAAGAGACTGACCTGCAAAGAATGCTATGGGCCTTGGAAAGGAGGCATCGATTCTTCTCTTCAATGTCCTCAAGACATCTTTCTTGACTTTGCATTATGCTTAAGGCACAAGGGCACTGTAGGTGTGATGAACGCCAAGTCCGGCCACTTGTTTCCAATGAAGTTGCAAGCTTGAATCAGCATGACCTCCCCATAGACTTGAATAGATGACAATGTTCTCCTCTCCGTGCCTGTCCCTCTATTCTCACTTGTGGCCTAGGGTTCCTTTCTTATCCCTTGCATCAGACTCTGTTTTATCTCTTCTAGTTTCTGTGCCTGCTTTCTGTTTGCCAAACCTGTTTCTGGGTATCTGTCCCTTTAATAGCCTAGCCTAGGCCAATCCTCAGACTGTAACCATGCGGCCACCCTGGGGGACATGTTCACCGTGATGTCATAAGCGACCTCAAAATTCGAAGTTGTCCTGACAACCTCCGTGCACACAGAGTTTCACAGCCATCTCAGACCAGTCTGACTCCTCACCCTGTCTAGGTAGGATAGTTTTCCTTTTTCTGCAATTGTTGTCAGTTTCTATCTTTCTCCTTGAACTTCGAAAGGGCTCCTACATTCTCTCTAGACACTGGTTTCACTCCTGTAAGATTATCCTGGGTTTTATCTCTTATATCTTGGGTAGATGGCAAAATGGGTGGACCTTACCCAGAAAAAGTCCTGGACTCCCTCACAAGTTGAAGTTGCCCAGGGAATGTTCTGATGCACAATGATGGTGTCATCTCGTGGCACTCTGCCAATTGCACCTTGGCAGGTCACAAGTTTTCCTTCCTTCTGCCTTTGGGAAGTGTACCAGATACTTCCATAGATTGTAATATTCTTATGGTTCCTTTTCTTGTGCGTATTGATAACGTATCCTCACAATTGCTGCTTATTTATGATCTCTGCCCGCACCATACCATGAAATCTATATTTCCTAACACTACTAATGTGATATGCACTCATAATGTGAAACAGTGAGGCCCGGGCCGCCCAAGCGGAATGTGGGCACTTACCTGCTCCACCACAGGGCCGGCCCTGAATTGTACTTTTGGACCAACCTTTTGCCTGAACTTGGGAAGACGTGGGCCTGTTTGGATTATTCGTGAAGGTGATTAGTAATAACATCATGGACGGTAACATTTTCCGTTCGTTCATGGGTTTAGGACTGATCATGTTCTCTTCGTAGTATTCCTCTTCACCTATTTGGAATGGTCTGCCTTTCTGTAGCATCTGTAAGCATTTGGAGGTGATTTTCCATCCTTGGAAGTTCACCTTCTGTAAACTCTTTCCGCCCCCAAAGCTTTATGACATCATTCTGGACCCCTTTTTGGATTTTTGATTTGAGGTGAATTTATAGCCATGACCCTGCATTAGAACGTACTATAACTTCCAGATTCACATCCTCATTGCTTTAGACTTCTGTGTAGCTTACATCATCTTCACCAGTGTAAGACTAATCACAGGCCCTCACCACACACTTGTGCCTAATCTTCTCTTTCACCCTCCGTCACCGCCCCTCTTTGCCTCTGGGAGCCCGCATACAAATGTTCAGTGCCACCTGTTGGTTAGTGCTTGCTTTTTCTTCGCCTTGTAAGTGAGATTCTATGGTATTTGAATTTCTCACTGGGGCTTGTTACACTTCCCCTAAAACCCTCACAGCCATTCTGGTGGTCACAAATGGCTGGATTGCATCATTTGTTCCGGCTGAGTGGTATACCATTGTGTGGCTATAGCCCATCTTCCTTCTCCAATCATCCCTTGCTGGACACCAGGGTGCTTTCCAAGTCTTGGATATCAGGAGTAAGACTGTGGTGAACACAGCCATGCACATGTCTTTATGCGGTAGTCTTTCTGACTTTTTTGGATAAGCAAGCGGCAGATTAATAGCTGGGTCATACGGGACATGGATACTTAAACTTCTGAGGCAGTTCCACACCTTTGGCATCGTGGCTGCACCGGGTTACACTCCCACCAGCAGTGCAGGAGGCTTCCCTTCTCTCCACCTCCTCTCTGACACTTGTTATTTCCTGTCTGCTTCCTTCTAGCCATGCTGACCACAGTGAGCTGCCATGGCCTTGCAGTTTGGATTTGCATTTTCCTGAGACTTAATGATGGTGAACAAGTTTTCATGCACCTACTGGCCCTCTTTCTGTCTTCTTCGGAGAAATCTCTGCTTCCATCTTTTGACCAGGTTTTCATT
Source organism: Equus asinus (assembly GCF_041296235.1). Taxonomy (NCBI): domain Eukaryota; kingdom Metazoa; phylum Chordata; class Mammalia; order Perissodactyla; family Equidae; genus Equus; species Equus asinus. The sequence goes on from NC_091810.1 coordinate 5,283,256, forward strand.
GGCTTGTTTTTTTTCTTGTGGAGACGTGCGAGTTGATTGTATCTTTGGGCTTTTCACCCCTTGTCCGATGTGTGGTTTGCAAACATCCTCTCCCAATCGTTGTGGTGTCTTAGTATTCAGTTGATGGTTTCCTTGAGTGGGCAGAAGTGTGTGCATTTGATGTGGTCCCGTTTGTTTCTTGTTTCCTTTGTTGCCCTTGCCCAGTCAGACATGCTTCTTCCAAATAGGCGGCTCAGACAGATGGCAAAGAGCACTCTGCCTAGGTCTTCTCCTACAAGGTTCACGGTTTCAAGTCTGCCATTCAAGGCTTTAATCCATTTCAGGTGGTGTGTGTGCCAGGTGTAACATCATGGTGTACTCTCGTTGTGTTCCATGTGGCTGTGCACGCTTCCCAGCACCGTTTATTGTAGAGACTCTCCTTCCTCCGCTGTCTCCACTTGGCTCCCTGGTCCAAAATGGGCTGTCCATGTAAGTTTGAGTTGGGCTCTGGGCTCTCAATTGTTTTGCATGGGTCTTCATGCCTGTTTTGGGGCCCAGACTGTGCCGTTTCGGTACCTAGCGCTTCGTCCTCTATGTTGAAATCAGAAATTGTGACACGTGCTGCTTTGTTCGTTTTCCTGAGGATTCCTTTGCCTAGTCAGGGTCTCGTGTTGCTGGCTAGAAACTTTAGGATTCTCTCTTCTTCTCTGTGGCAAATACTGCTGCAACTTTGACTGGGATTGCATGGAATCCAGAGATTCCTTACTGCGGTATGAACCTTTCAAGTGTGTTAATCCTTCCATTCCTCGATCCCTCGATATCTTTTTTTTTCTTGTGTCTTCTTGAGTTTCTTTCCCCAAAGGTTTGCTAGTTTTTGAATTAACATAGAATTCACCTGTTTTGCTAAGGTTATTCACAGAGATCCTATTCTTCGTAATGGCAAGCTCCTGTTTTTTTTTTTTTTTTTTCCTTAGCTTCAGTTTTTCTATTCTTTGCAACTTTTAATTGGTTTTGTTTTGGCACAAGTGCATTGCTGTGCTCACATCTGCTGGCAATGCTCCTGTATTTGCTGTGGAAGTCTGGCCCTGTCCAACGTCCCTTCCCATCTGCCTCTACTCTACCTCGGACGCCTGCACCAGAACAACTGAAGCAGTGGTGAGGAGGCCCAAACCGAGGATTCCACCCAGCCCATACTGGGCCACAGACCCAGAAGGTGCGGACCTCACCACTGCACCACCGGCCGGCCACTTACATGTTCAGTGGCAACGTGCAGTTGAGTGCAACGGGAGTTAAATATACTAGTGAGCCCAACTCTAGCACTGTGTAGATGAGGCTAGGTTGTTTTTCGGGTCCATTGTGATGTCAGAGGATTTGTCATAATTGTGTCTCTGAGGTCCAGCATGCTTCCTGGATACAGGTTTCAGAGCCTGCTTGGAGCAGTCTCATAACTCACCCTTCCCAGTTAGCCCATGCTTGACCTTCGCTGCCGTTTTTTGGCTTGTGAATTTCTCTGACTTTCAAACGTTCCAGCAGAGTCTGTCTAAAGACGGACATCATCTTTCATTGTGGATAATTCAGGTGTGATTTCTGTTCACCTTCCATTTTCTGGGTCCTCTTTTTCTTTTCCATAGTATACTCGTCATGGTCTTTCTCAGCTATCTCCCTTAGACATGCTTATCAGTCCGTTCTCCTTCATTCCGAGGGATTAGTTTGTATTTCTTTAATCGCTGTATGTTCTCTAGGGTGAGGTGTGAGTGCTTTCGTGACTCTTGGTTGTTGTCCTTGAATTTGCACCGGTCACTTGTAGGACTCTTGGCTATCCTAGCCTAGGTCAAACTAAGCACTGAGAACACGTGGTCATGTGGGTTGGTTTGACATCCTGAGATCAGAAACTCCAAATTCGAGGTGGTCCTGGCAACCCCCTTCACGGACACAATGTTTCCAAGACAACTTAGACAAATCGGATGAATTCCACTCTCCAGGAAAGATATTTTTCTGTCTCTTTTCCGGATTTGGGAAGTTTCGAACTTGACCCCTGATCCTTGAACGTTCCCCTAGATTCCGTCCAGATACGGGCTTACTTAATTTTTATAGGGTGTGCCATTTGTTTGCCCTACATCCTCTACCCTGGCCTGTTTATTTTTCTTGAAACACAACTGTAAAGTTCTAATTTTCGTGCAACTTCCTTACATATGGTGTCAAAACACATAATCAATAATCCTTCTACGGCAAGAGGTAGGGGGAGAGAATTTCGATGGAGGCAAACAGAGCACACTAGCCTGGGAGGGCAGCCTTCACGAAGGAACGAAGCCCTGTGGAAGAGGGTGCTTTTCAGCACCCTTGTAGAGCACTTCCAAACAAAGAGACATACCCCAAGCGTGACAGGGCTCCATTCCTTCAAGGCTTCCAAGACATCTCTTGGGACACATTACCATGTGCCCAGTGGGCCCACGTGACACCAGAGCTTCGGAAAAAGAGACTGACCTGCAAAGAATGCTATGGGCCTTGGAAAGGAGGCATCGATTCTTCTCTTCAATGTCCTCAAGACATCTTTCTTGACTTTGCATTATGCTTAAGGCACAAGGGCACTGTAGGTGTGATGAACGCCAAGTCCGGCCACTTGTTTCCAATGAAGTTGCAAGCTTGAATCAGCATGACCTCCCCATAGACTTGAATAGATGACAATGTTCTCCTCTCCGTGCCTGTCCCTCTATTCTCACTTGTGGCCTAGGGTTCCTTTCTTATCCCTTGCATCAGACTCTGTTTTATCTCTTCTAGTTTCTGTGCCTGCTTTCTGTTTGCCAAACCTGTTTCTGGGTATCTGTCCCTTTAATAGCCTAGCCTAGGCCAATCCTCAGACTGTAACCATGCGGCCACCCTGGGGGACATGTTCACCGTGATGTCATAAGCGACCTCAAAATTCGAAGTTGTCCTGACAACCTCCGTGCACACAGAGTTTCACAGCCATCTCAGACCAGTCTGACTCCTCACCCTGTCTAGGTAGGATAGTTTTCCTTTTTCTGCAATTGTTGTCAGTTTCTATCTTTCTCCTTGAACTTCGAAAGGGCTCCTACATTCTCTCTAGACACTGGTTTCACTCCTGTAAGATTATCCTGGGTTTTATCTCTTATATCTTGGGTAGATGGCAAAATGGGTGGACCTTACCCAGAAAAAGTCCTGGACTCCCTCACAAGTTGAAGTTGCCCAGGGAATGTTCTGATGCACAATGATGGTGTCATCTCGTGGCACTCTGCCAATTGCACCTTGGCAGGTCACAAGTTTTCCTTCCTTCTGCCTTTGGGAAGTGTACCAGATACTTCCATAGATTGTAATATTCTTATGGTTCCTTTTCTTGTGCGTATTGATAACGTATCCTCACAATTGCTGCTTATTTATGATCTCTGCCCGCACCATACCATGAAATCTATATTTCCTAACACTACTAATGTGATATGCACTCATAATGTGAAACAGTGAGGCCCGGGCCGCCCAAGCGGAATGTGGGCACTTACCTGCTCCACCACAGGGCCGGCCCTGAATTGTACTTTTGGACCAACCTTTTGCCTGAACTTGGGAAGACGTGGGCCTGTTTGGATTATTCGTGAAGGTGATTAGTAATAACATCATGGACGGTAACATTTTCCGTTCGTTCATGGGTTTAGGACTGATCATGTTCTCTTCGTAGTATTCCTCTTCACCTATTTGGAATGGTCTGCCTTTCTGTAGCATCTGTAAGCATTTGGAGGTGATTTTCCATCCTTGGAAGTTCACCTTCCGTAAACTCTTTCCGCCCCCAAAGCTTTATGACATCATTCTGGACCCCTTTTTGGATTTTTGATTTGAGGTGAATTTATAGCCATGACCCTGCATTAGAACGTACTATAACTTCCAGATTCACATCCTCATTGCTTTAGACTTCTGTGTAGCTTACATCATCTTCACCAGTGTAAGACTAATCACAGGCCCTCACCACACACTTGTGCCTAATCTTCTCTTTCACCCTCCGTCACCGCCCCTCTTTGCCTCTGGGAGCCCGCATACAAATGTTCAGTGCCACCTGTTGGTTAGTGCTTGCTTTTTCTTCGCCTTGTAAGTGAGATTCTATGGTATTTGAATTTCTCACTGGGGCTTGTTACACTTCCCCTAAAACCCTCACAGCCATTCTGGTGGTCACAAATGGCTGGATTGCATCATTTGTTCCGGCTGAGTGGTATACCATTGTGTGGCTATAGCCCATCTTCCTTCTCCAATCATCCCTTGCTGGACACCAGGGTGCTTTCCAAGTCTTGGATATCAGGAGTAAGACTGTGGTGAACACAGCCATGCACATGTCTTTATGCGGTAGTCTTTCTGACTTTTTTGGATAAGCAAGCGGCAGATTAATAGCTGGGTCATACGGGACATGGATACTTAAACTTCTGAGGCAGTTCCACACCTTTGGCATCGTGGCTGCACCGGGTTACACTCCCACCAGCAGTGCAGGAGGCTTCCCTTCTCTCCACCTCCTCTCTGACACTTGTTATTTCCTGTCTGCTTCCTTCTAGCCATGCTGACCACAGTGAGCTGCCATGGCCTTGCAGTTTGGATTTGCATTTTCCTGAGACTTAATGATGGTGAACAAGTTTTCATGCACCTACTGGCCCTCTTTCTGTCTTCTTCGGAGAAATCTCTGCTTCCATCTTTTGACCAGGTTTTCATTGGCTTGTTTTTTTTCTTGTGGAGACGTGCGAGTTGATTGTATCTTTGGGCTTTTCACCCCTTGTCCGATGTGTGGTTTGCAAACATCCTCTCCCAATCGTTGTGGTGTCTTAGTATTCAGTTGATGGTTTCCTTGAGTGGGCAGAAGTGTGTGCATTTGATGTGGTCCCGTTTGTTTCTTGTTTCCTTTGTTGCCCTTGCCCAGTCAGACATGCTTCTTCCAAATAGGCGGCTCAGACAGATGGCAAAGAGCACTCTGCCTAGGTCTTCTCCTACAAGGTTCACGGTTTCAAGTCTGCCATTCAAGGCTTTAATCCATTTCAGGTGGTGTGTGTGCCAGGTGTAACATCATGGTGTACTCTCGTTGTGTTCCATGTGGCTGTGCAGGCTTCCCAGCACCGTTTATTGTAGAGACTCTCCTTCCTCCGCTGTCTCCACTTGGCTCCCTGGTCCAAAATGGGCTGTCCATGTAAGTTTGAGTTGGGCTCTGGGCTCTCAATTGTTTTGCATGGGTCTTCATGCCTGTTTTGGGGCCCAGACTGTGCCGTTTCGGTACCTAGCGCTTCGTCCTCTATGTTGAAATCAGAAATTGTGACACGTGCTGCTTTGTTCGTTTTCCTGAGGATTCCTTTGCCTAGTCAGGGTCTCGTGTTGCTGGCTAGAAACTTTAGGATTCTCTCTTCTTCTCTGTGGCAAATACTGCTGCAACTTTGACTGGGATTGCATGGAATCCAGAGATTCCTTACTGCGGTATGAACCTTTCAAGTGTGTTAATCCTTCCATTCCTCGATCCCTCGATATCTTTTTTTTTCTTGTGTCTTCTTGAGTTTCTTTCCCCAAAGGTTTGCTAGTTTTTGAATTAACATAGAATTCACCTGTTTTGCTAAGGTTATTCACAGAGATCCTATTCTTCGTAATGGCAAGCTCCTGTTTTTTTGTTTTTTTTTTCCTTAGCTTCAGTTTTTCTGTTCTTTGCAACTTTTAATTGGTTTTGTTTTGGCACAAGTGCATTGCTGTGCTCACATCTGCTGGCAATGCTCCTGTATTTGCTGTGGAAGTCTGGCCCTGTCCAACGTCCCTTCCCATCTGCCTCTACTCTACCTCGGACGCCTGCACCAGAACAACTGAAGCAGTGGTGAGGGGGCCCAAACCGAGGATTCCACCCAGCCCATACTGGGCCACAGACCCAGAAGGTGCGGACCTCACCACTGCACCACCGGCCGGCCACTTACATGTTCAGTGGCAACGTGCAGTTGAGTGCAATGGGAGTTAAATATACTAGTGAGCCCAACTCTAGCACTGTGTAGATGAGGCTAGGTTGTTTTTCGGGTCCATTGTGATGTCAGAGGATTTGTCATAATTGTGTCTCTGAGGTCCAGCATGCTTCCTGGATACAGGTTTCAGAGCCTGCTTGGAGCAGTCTCATAACTCACCCTTCCCAGTTAGCCCATGCTTGACCTTCGCTGCCGTTTTTTGGCTTGTGAATTTCTCTGACTTTCAAACGTTCCAGCAGAGTCTGTCTAAAGACGGACATCATCTTTCATTGTGGATAATTCAGGTGTGATTTCTGTTCACCTTCCATTTTCTGGGTCCTCTTTTTCTTTTCCATAGTATACTCGTCATGGTCTTTCTCAGCTATCTCCCTTAGACATGCTTATCAGTCCGTTCTCCTTCATTCCAAGGGATTAGTTTGTATTTCGTTAATCGCTGTATGTTCTCTAGGGTGAGGTGTGAGTGCTTTCGTGACTCTTGGTTGTTGTCCTTGAATTTGCACCGGTCACTTGTAGGACTCTTGGCTACCCTAGCCTAGGTCAAACTAAGCACTGAGAACACGTGGTCATGTGGGTTGGTTTGACATCCTGAGATCAGAAACTCCAAATTCGAGGTGGTCCTGGCAACCCCCTTCACGGACACAATGTTTCCAAGACAACTTAGACAAATCGGATGAATTCCACTCTCCAGGAAAGATATTTTTCTGTCTCTTTTCCGGATTTGGGAAGTTTCGAACTTGACCCCTGATCCTTGAACGTTCCCCTAGATTCCGTCCAGATACGGGCTTACTTAATTTTTATAGGGTGTGCCATTTGTTTGCCCTACATCCTCTACCCTGGCCTGTTTATTTTTCTTGAAACACAACTGTAAAGTTCTAATTTTCGTGCAACTTCCTTACATATGGTGTCAAAACACATAATCAATAATCCTTCTACGGCAAGAGGTAGGGGGAGAGAATTTCGATGGAGGCAAACAGAGCACACTAGCCTGGGAGGGCAGCCTTCACGAAGGAACGAAGCCCTGTGGAAGAGGGTGCTTTTCAGCACCCTTGTAGAGCACTTCCAAACAAAGAGACATACCCCAAGCGTGACAGGGCTCCATTCCTTCAAGGCTTCCAAGACATCTCTTGGGACACATTACCATGTGCCCAGTGGGCCCACGTGACACCAGAGCTTCGGAAAAAGAGACTGACCTTCAAAGAATGCTATGGGCCTTGGAAAGGAGGCATCGATTCTTCTCTTCAATGTCCTCAAGACATCTTTCTTGACTTTGCATTATGCTTAAGGCACAAGGGCACTGTAGGTGTGATGAACGCCAAGTCCGGCCACTTGTTTCCAATGAAGTTGCAAGCTTGAATCAGCATGACCTCCCCATAGACTTGAATAGATGACAATGTTCTCCTCTCCGTGCCTGTCCCTCTATTCTCACTTGTGGCCTAGGGTTCCTTTCTTATCCCTTGCATCAGACTCTGTTTTATCTCTTCTAGTTTCTGTGCCTGCTTTCTGTTTGCCAAACCTGTTTCTGGGTGTCTGTCCCTTTAATAGCCTAGCCTAGGCCAATCCTCAGACTGTAACCATGCGGCCACCCTGGGGGACATGTTCACCGTGATGTCATAAGCGACCTCAAAATTCGAAGTTGTCCTGACAACCTCCGTGCACACAGAGTTTCACAGCCATCTCAGACCAGTCTGACTCCTCACCCTGTCTAGGTAGGATAGTTTTCCTTTTTCTGCAATTGTTGTCAGTTTCTATCTTTCTCCTTGAACTTCGAAAGGGCTCCTACATTCTCTCTAGACACTGGTTTCACTCCTGTAAGATTATCCTGGGTTTTATCTCTTATATCTTGGGTAGATGGCAAAATGGGTGGACCTTACCCAGAAAAAGTCCTGGACTCCCTCACAAGTTGAAGTTGCCCAGGGAATGTTCTGATGCACAATGATGGTGTCATCTGGTGGCACTCTGCCAATTCCACCTTGGCAGGTCACAAGATTTCCTTCCTTCTGCCTTTGGGAAGTGTACCAGATACTTCCATAGATTGTAATATTCTTATGGTTCCTTTTCTTGTGCGTATTGATAACGTATCCTCACAATTGCTGCTTATTTATGATCTCTGCCCGCACCATACCATGAAATCTATATTTCCTAACACTACTAATGTGATATGCACTCGTAATGTGAAACAGTGAGGCCCGGGCCGCCCAAGCGGAATGTGGGCACTTACCTGCTCCACCACAGGGCCGGCCCTGAATTGTACTTTTGGACCAACCTTTTGCCTGAACTTGGGAAGACGTGGGCCTGTTTGGATTATTCGTGAAGGTGATTAGTAATAACATCATGGACGGTAACATTTTCCGTTCGCTCATGGGTTTAGGACTGATCATGTTCTCTTCGTAGTATTCCTCTTCACCTATTTGGAATGGTCTGCCTTTCTGTAGCATCTGTAAGCATTTGGAGGTGATTTTCCATCCTTGGAAGTTCACCTTCCGTAAACTCTTTCCGCCCCCAAAGCTTTATGACATCATTCTGGACCCCGTTTTGGATTTTTGATTTGAGGTGAATTTATAGCCATGACCCTGCATTAGAACGTACTATAACTTCCAGATTCACATCCTCATTGCTTTAGACTTCTGTGTAGCTTACATCATCTTCACCAGTGTAAGACTAATCACAGGCCCTCACCACACACTTGTGCCTAATCTTCTCTTTCACCCTCCGTCACCGCCCCTCTTTGCCTCTGGGAGCCCGCATACAAATGTTCAGTGCCACCTGTTGGTTAGTGCTTGCTTTTTCTTCGCCTTGTAAGTGAGATTCTATGGTATTTGAATTTCTCACTGGGGCTTGTTACACTTCCCCTAAAACCCTCACAGCCATTCTGGTGGTCACAAATGGCTGGATTGCATCATTTGTTCCGGCTGAGTGGTATACCATTGTGTGGCTATAGCCCATCTTCCTTCTCCAATCATCCCTTGCTGGACACCAGGGTGCTTTCCAAGTCTTGGATATCAGGAGTAAGACTGTGGTGAACACAGCCATGCACATGTCTTTATGCGGTAGTCTTTCTGACTTTTTTGGATAAGCAAGCGGCAGATTAATAGCTGGGTCATACGGGACATGGATACTTAAACTTCTGAGGCAGTTCCACACCTTTGGCATCGTGGCTGCACCGGGTTACACTCCCACCAGCAGTGCAGGAGGCTTCCCTTCTCTCCACCTCCTCTCTGACACTTGTTATTTCCTGTCTGCTTCCTTCTAGCCATGCTGACCACAGTGAGCTGCCATGGCCTTGCAGTTTGGATTTGCATTTTCCTGAGACTTCATGATGGTGAACAAGTTTTCGTGGACCTACTGGCCCTCTTTCTGTCTTCTTCGGAGAAATCTCTGCTTCCATCTTTTGACCAGGTTTTCATTGGCTTGTTTTTTTTCTTGTGGAGACGTGCGAGTTGATTGTATCTTTGGGCTTTTCACCCCTTGTCCGATGTGTGGTTTGCAAACATCCTCTCCCAATCGTTGTGGTGTCTTAGTATTCAGTTGATGGTTTCCTTGAGTGGGCAGAAGTGTGTGCATTTGATGTGGTCCCGTTTGTTTCTTGTTTCCTTTGTTGCCCTTGCCCAGTCAGACATGCTTCTTCCAAATAGGCGGCTCAGACAGATGGCAAAGAGCACTCTGCCTAGGTCTTCTCCTACAAGGTTCACGGTTTCAAGTCTGCCATTCAAGGCTTTAATCCATTTCAGGTGGTGTGTGTGCCAGGTGTAACATCATGGTGTACTCTCGTTGTGTTCCATGTGGCTGTGCAGGCTTCCCAGCACCGTTTATTGTACAGACTCTCCTTTCTCCGCTGTCTCCACTTGGCTCCCTGGTCCAAAATGGGCTGTCCATGTAAGTTTGAGTTGGGCTCTGGGCTCTCAATTGTTTTGCATGGGTCTTCATGCCTGTTTTGGGGCCCAGACTGTGCCGTTTCGGTACCTAGCGCTTCGTCCTCTATGTTGAAATCAGAAATTGTGACACGTGCTGCTTTGTTCGTTTTCCTGAGGATTCCTTTGCCTAGTCAGGGTCTCGTGTTGCTGGCTAGAAACTTTAGGATTCTCTCTTCTTCTCTGTGGCAAATACTGCTGCAACTTTGACTGGGATTGCATGGAATCCAGAGATTCCTTACTGCGGTATGAACCTTTCAAGTGTGTTAATCCTTCCATTCCTAGATCCCTCGATATCTTTTTTTTTCTTGTGTCTTCTTGAGTTTCTTTCCCCAAAGGTTTGCTAGTTTTTGAATTAACATAGAATTCACCTGTTTTGCTAAGGTTATTCACAGAGATCCTATTCTTCGTAATGGCAAGCTCCTGTTTTTTTTTTTTTTTTTTTCCTTAGCTTCAGTTTTTCTATTCTTTGCAACTTTTAATTGGTTTTGTTTTGGCACAAGTGCATTGCTGTGCTCACATCTGCTGGCAATGCTCCTGTATTTGCTGTGGAAGTCTGGCCCTGTCCAACGTCCCTTCCCATCTGCCTCTACTCTACCTCGGACGCCTGCACCAGAACAACTGAAGCAGTGGTGAGGAGGCCCAAACCGAGGATTCCACCCAGCCCATACTGGGCCACAGACCCAGAAGGTGCGGACCTCACCACTGCACCACCGGCCGGCCACTTACATGTTCAGTGGCAACGTGCAGTTGAGTGCAACGGGAGTTAAATATACTAGTGAGCCCAACTCTAGCACTGTGTAGATGAGGCTAGGTTGTTTTTCGGGTCCATTGTGATGTCAGAGGATTTGTCATAATTGTGTCTCTGAGGTCCAGCATGCTTCCTGGATACAGGTTTCAGAGCCTGCTTGGAGCAGTCTCATAACTCACCCTTCCCAGTTAGCCCATGCTTGACCTTCGCTGCCGTTTTTTGGCTTGTGAATTTCTCTGACTTTCAAACGTTCCAGCAGAGTCTGTCTAAAGACGGACATCATCTTTCATTGTGGATAATTCAGGTGTGATTTCTGTTCACCTTCCATTTTCTGGGTCCTCTTTTTCTTTTCCATAGTATACTCGTCATGGTCTTTCTCAGCTATCTCCCTTAGACATGCTTATCAGTCCGTTCTCCTTCATTCCGAGGGATTAGTTTGTATTTCTTTAATCGCTGTATGTTCTCTAGGGTGAGGTGTGAGTGCTTTCGTGACTCTTGGTTGTTGTCCTTGAATTTGCACCGGTCACTTGTAGGACTCTTGGCTATCCTAGCCTAGGTCAAACTAAGCACTGAGAACACGTGGTCATGTGGGTTGGTTTGACATCCTGAGATCAGAAACTCCAAATTCGAGGTGGTCCTGGCAACTCCCTTCACGGACACAATGTTTCCAAGACAACTTAGACAAATCGGATGAATTCCACTCTCCAGGAAAGATATTTTTCTGTCTCTTTTCCGGATTTGGGAAGTTTCGAACTTGACCCCTGATCCTTGAACGTTCCCCTAGATTCCGTCCAGATACGGGCTTACTTAATTTTTATAGGGTGTGCCATTTGTTTGCCCTACATCCTCTACCCTGGCCTGTTTATTTTTCTTGAAACACAACTGTAAAGTTCTAATTTTCGTGCAACTTCCTTACATATGGTGTCAAAACACATAATCAATAATCCTTCTACGGCAAGAGGTAGGGGGAGAGAATTTCGATGGAGGCAAACAGAGCACACTAGCCTGGGAGGGCAGCCTTCACGAAGGAACGAAGCCCTGTGGAAGAGGGTGCTTTTCAGCACCCTTGTAGAGCACTTCCAAACAAAGAGACATACCCCAAGCGTGACAGGGCTCCATTCCTTCAAGGCTTCCAAGACATCTCTTGGGACACATTACCATGTGCCCAGTGGGCCCACGTGACACCAGAGCTTCGGAAAAAGAGACTGACCTTCAAAGAATGCTATGGGCCTTGGAAAGGAGGCATCGATTCTTCTGCTCAATGTCCTCAAGACATCTTTCTTGACTTTGCATTATGCTTAAGGCACAAGGGCACTGTAGGTGTGATGAACCCCAAGTCCGGCCACTTGTTTCCAATGAAGTTGCAAGCTTGAATCAGCATGACCTCCCCATAGACTTGAATAGATGACAATGTTCTCCTCTCCGTGCCTGTCCCTCTATTCTCACTTGTGGCCTAGGGTTCCTTTCTTATCCCTTGCATCAGACTCTGTTTTATCTCTTCTAGTTTCTGTGCCTGCTTTCTGTTTGCCAAACCTGTTTCTGGGTGTCTGTCCCTTTAATAGCCTAGCCTAGGCCAATCCTCAGACTGTAACCATGCGGCCACCCTGGGGGACATGTTCACCGTGATGTCATAAGCGACCTCAAAATTCGAAGTTGTCCTGACAACCTCCGTGCACACAGAGTTTCACAGCCATCTCAGACCAGTCTGACTCCTCACCCTGTCTAGGTAGGATAGTTTTCCTTTTTCTGCAATTGTTGTCAGTTTCTATCTTTCTCCTTGAACTTCGAAAGGGCTCCTACATTCTCTCTAGACACTGGTTTCACTCCTGTAAGATTATCCTGGGTTTTATCTCTTATATCTTGGGTAGATGGCAAAATGGGTGGACCTTACCCAGAAAAAGTCCTGGACTCCCTCACAAGTTGAAGTTGCCCAGGGAATGTTCTGATGCACAATGATGGTGTCATCTGGTGGCACTCTGCCAATTCCACCTTGGCAGGTCACAAGATTTCCTTCCTTCTGCCTTTGGGAAGTGTACCAGATACTTCCATAGATTGTAATATTCTTATGGTTCCTTTTCTTGTGCGTATTGATAACGTATCCTCACAATTGCTGCTTATTTATGATCTCTGCCCGCACCATACCATGAAATCTATATTTCCTAACACTACTAATGTGATATGCACTCGTAATGTGAAACAGTGAGGCCCGGGCCGCCCAAGCGGAATGTGGGCACTTACCTGCTCCACCACAGGGCCGGCCCTGAATTGTACTTTTGGACCAACCTTTTGCCTGAACTTGGGAAGACGTGGGCCTGTTTGGATTATTCGTGAAGGTGATTAGTAATAACATCATGGACGGTAACATTTTCCGTTCGCTCATGGGTTTAGGACTGATCATGTTCTCTTCGTAGTATTCCTCTTCACCTATTTGGAATGGTCTGCCTTTCTGTAGCATCTGTAAGCATTTGGAGGTGATTTTCCATCCTTGGAAGTTCACCTTCCGTAAACTCTTTCCGCCCCCAAAGCTTTATGACATCATTCTGGACCCCGTTTTGGATTTTTGATTTGAGGTGAATTTATAGCCATGACCCTGCATTAGAACGTACTATAACTTCCAGATTCACATCCTCATTGCTTTAGACTTCTGTGTAGCTTACATCATCTTCACCAGTGTAAGACTAATCACAGGCCCTCACCACACACTTGTGCCTAATCTTCTCTTTCACCCTCCGTCACCGCCCCTCTTTGCCTCTGGGAGCCCGCATACAAATGTTCAGTGCCACCTGTTGGTTAGTGCTTGCTTTTTCTTCGCCTTGTAAGTGAGATTCTATGGTATTTGAATTTCTCACTGGGGCTTGTTACACTTCCCCTAAAACCCTCACAGCCATTCTGGTGGTCACAAATGGCTGGATTGCATCATTTGTTCCGGCTGAGTGGTATACCATTGTGTGGCTATAGCCCATCTTCCTTCTCCAATCATCCCTTGCTGGACACCAGGGTGCTTTCCAAGTCTTGGATATCAGGAGTAAGACTGTGGTGAACACAGCCATGCACATGTCTTTATGCGGTAGTCTTTCTGACTTTTTTGGATAAGCAAGCGGCAGATTAATAGCTGGGTCATACGGGACATGGATACTTAAACTTCTGAGGCAGTTCCACACCTTTGGCATCGTGGCTGCACCGGGTTACACTCCCACCAGCAGTGCAGGAGGCTTCCCTTCTCTCCACCTCCTCTCTGACACTTGTTATTTCCTGTCTGCTTCCTTCTAGCCATGCTGACCACAGTGAGCTGCCATGGCCTTGCAGTTTGGATTTGCATTTTCCTGAGACTTAATGATGGTGAACAAGTTTTCATGCACCTACTGGCCCTCTTTCTGTCTTCTTCGGAGAAATCTCTGCTTCCATCTTTTGACCAGGTTTTCATTGGCTTGTTTTTTTTCTTGTGGAGACGTGCGAGTTGATTGTATCTTTGGGCTTTTCACCCCTTGTCCGATGTGTGGTTTGCAAACATCCTCTCCCAATTGTTGTGGTGTCTTAGTATTCAGTTGATGGTTTCCTTGAGTGGGCAGAAGTGTGTGCATTTGATGTGGTCCCGTTTGTTTCTTGTTTCCTTTGTTGCCCTTGCCCAGTCAGACATGCTTCTTCCAAATAGGCGGCTCAGACAGATGGCAAAGAGCACTCTGCCTAGGTCTTCTCCTACAAGGTTCACGGTTTCAAGTCTGCCATTCAAGGCTTTAATCCATTTCAGGTGGTGTGTGTGCCAGGTGTAACATCATGGTGTACTCTCGTTGTGTTCCATGTGGCTGTGCAGGCTTCCCAGCACCGTTTATTGTACAGACTCTCCTTCCTCCGCTGTCTCCACTTGGCTCCCTGGTCCAAAATGGGCTGTCCATGTAAGTTTGAGTTGGGCTCTGGGCTCTCAATTGTTTTGCATGGGTCTTCATGCCTGTTTTGGGGCCCAGACTGTGCCGTTTCGGTACCTAGCGCTTCGTCCTCTATGTTGAAATCAGAAATTGTGACACGTGCTGCTTTGTTCGTTTTCCTGAGGATTCCTTTGCCTAGTCAGGGTCTCGTGTTGCTGGCTAGAAACTTTAGGATTCTCTCTTCTTCTCTGTGGCAAATACTGCTGCAACTTTGACTGGGATTGCATGGAATCCAGAGATTCCTTACTGCGGTATGAACCTTTCAAGTGTGTTAATCCTTCCATTCCTAGATCCCTCGATATCTTTTTTTTTCTTGTGTCTTCTTGAGTTTCTTTCCCCAAAGGTTTGCTAGTTTTTGAATTAACATAGAATTCACCTGTTTTGCTAAGGTTATTCACAGAGATCCTATTCTTCATAATGGCAAGCTCCTGTTTTTTTTTTTTTTTTTTTCCTTAGCTTCAGTTTTTCTATTCTTTGCAACTTTTAATTGGTTTTGTTTTGGCACAAGTGCATTGCTGTGCTCACATCTGCTGGCAATGCTCCTGTATTTGCTGTGGAAGTCTGGCCCTGTCCAACGTCCCTTCCCATCTGCCTCTACTCTACCTCGGACGCCTGCACCAGAACAACTGAAGCAGTGGTGAGGAGGCCCAAACCGAGGATTCCACCCAGCCCATACTGGGCCACAGACCCAGAAGGTGCGGACCTCACCACTGCACCACCGGCCGGCCACTTACATGTTCAGTGGCAACGTGCAGTTGAGTGCAACGGGAGTTAAATATACTAGTGAGCCCAACTCTAGCACTGTGTAGATGAGGCTAGGTTGTTTTTCGGGTCCATTGTGATGTCAGAGGATTTGTCATAATTGTGTCTCTGAGGTCCAGCATGCTTCCTGGATACAGGTTTCAGAGCCTGCTTGGAGCAGTCTCATAACTCACCCTTCCCAGTTAGCCCATGCTTGACCTTCGCTGCCGTTTTTTGGCTTGTGAATTTCTCTGACTTTCAAACGTTCCAGCAGAGTCTGTCTAAAGACGGACATCATCTTTCATTGTGGATAATTCAGGTGTGATTTCTGTTCACCTTCCATTTTCTGGGTCCTCTTTTTCTTTTCCATAGTATACTCGTCATGGTCTTTCTCAGCTATCTCCCTTAGACATGCTTATCAGTCCGTTCTCCTTCATTCCGAGGGATTAGTTTGTATTTCTTTAATCGCTGTATGTTCTCTAGGGTGAGGTGTGAGTGCTTTCGTGACTCTTGGTTGTTGTCCTTGAATTTGCACCGGTCACTTGTAGGACTCTTGGCTATCCTAGCCTAGGTCAAACTAAGCACTGAGAACACGTGGTCATGTGGGTTGGTTTGACATCCTGAGATCAGAAACTCCAAATTCGAGGTGGTCCTGGCAACTCCCTTCACGGACACAATGTTTCCAAGACAACTTAGACAAATCGGATGAATTCCACTCTCCAGGAAAGATATTTTTCTGTCTCTTTTCCGGATTTGGGAAGTTTCGAACTTGACCCCTGATCCTTGAACGTTCCCCTAGATTCCGTCCAGATACGGGCTTACTTAATTTTTATAGGGTGTGCCATTTGTTTGCCCTACATCCTCTACCCTGGCCTGTTTATTTTTCTTGAAACACAACTGTAAAGTTCTAATTTTCGTGCAACTTCCTTACATATGGTGTCAAAACACATAATCAATAATCCTTCTACGGCAAGAGGTAGGGGGAGAGAATTTCGATGGAGGCAAACAGAGCACACTAGCCTGGGAGGGCAGCCTTCACGAAGGAACGAAGCCCTGTGGAAGAGGGTGCTTTTCAGCACCCTTGTAGAGCACTTCCAAACAAAGAGACATACCCCAAGCGTGACAGGGCTCCATTCCTTCAAGGCTTCCAAGACATCTCTTGGGACACATTACCATGTGCCCAGTGGGCCCACGTGACACCAGAGCTTCGGAAAAAGAGACTGACCTTCAAAGAATGCTATGGGCCTTGGAAAGGAGGCATCGATTCTTCTCTTCAATGTCCTCAAGACATCTTTCTTGACTTTGCATTATGCTTAAGGCACAAGGGCACTGTAGGTGTGATGAACGCCAAGTCCGGCCACTTGTTTCCAATGAAGTTGCAAGCTTGAATCAGCATGACCTCCCCATAGACTTGAATAGATGACAATGTTCTCCTCTCCGTGCCTGTCCCTCTATTCTCACTTGTGGCCTAGGGTTCCTTTCTTATCCCTTGCATCAGACTCTGTTTTATCTCTTCTAGTTTCTGTGCCTGCTTTCTGTTTGCCAAACCTGTTTCTGGGTGTCTGTCCCTTTAATAGCCTAGCCTAGGCCAATCCTCAGACTGTAACCATGCGGCCACCCTGGGGGACATGTTCACCGTGATGTCATAAGCGACCTCAAAATTCGAAGTTGTCCTGACAACCTCCGTGCACACAGAGTTTCACAGCCATCTCAGACCAGTCTGACTCCTCACCCTGTCTAGGTAGGATAGTTTTCCTTTTTCTGCAATTGTTGTCAGTTTCTATCTTTCTCCTTGAACTTCGAAAGGGCTCCTACATTCTCTCTAGACACTGGTTTCACTCCTGTAAGATTATCCTGGGTTTTATCTCTTATATCTTGGGTAGATGGCAAAATGGGTGGACCTTACCCAGAAAAAGTCCTGGACTCCCTCACAAGTTGAAGTTGCCCAGGGAATGTTCTGATGCACAATGATGGTGTCATCTCGTGGCACTCTGCCAATTCCACCTTGGCAGGTCACAAGTTTTCCTTCCTTCTGCCTTTGGGAAGTGTACCAGATACTTCCATAGATTGTAATATTCTTATGGTTCCTTTTCTTGTGCGTATTGATAACGTATCCTCACAATTGCTGCTTATTTATGATCTCTGCCCGCACCATACCATGAAATCTATATTTCCTAACACTACTAATGTGATATGCACTCGTAATGTGAAACAGTGAGGCCCGGGCCGCCCAAGCGGAATGTGGGCACTTACCTGCTCCACCACAGGGCCGGCCCTGAATTGTACTTTTGGACCAACCTTTTGCCTGAACTTGGGAAGACGTGGGCCTGTTTGGATTATTCGTGAAGGTGATTAGTAATAACATCATGGACGGTAACATTTTCCGTTCGTTCATGGGTTTAGGACTGATCATGTTCTCTTCGTAGTATTCCTCTTCACCTATTTGGAATGGTCTGCCTTTCTGTAGCATCTGTAAGCATTTGGAGGTGATTTTCCATCCTTGGAAGTTCACCTTCCGTAAACTCTTTCCGCCCCCAAAGCTTTATGACATCATTCTGGACCCCGTTTTGGATTTTTGATTTGAGGTGAATTTATAGCCATGACCCTGCATTAGAACGTACTATAACTTCCAGATTCACATCCTCATTGCTTTAGACTTCTGTGTAGCTTACATCATCTTCACCAGTGTAAGACTAATCACAGGCCCTCACCACACACTTGTGCCTAATCTTCTCTTTCACCCTCCGTCACCGCCCCTCTTTGCCTCTGGGAGCCCGCATACAAATGTTCAGTGCCACCTGTTGGTTAGTGCTTGCTTTTTCTTCTCCTTGTAAGTGAGATTCTATGGTATTTGAATTTCTCACTGGGGCTTGTTACACTTCCCCTAAAACCCTCACAGCCATTCTGGTGGTCACAAATGGCTGGATTGCATCATTTGTTCCGGCTGAGTGGTATACCATTGTGTGGCTATAGCCCATCTTCCTTCTCCAATCATCCCTTGCTGGACACCAGGGTGCTTTCCAAGTCTTGGATATCAGGAGTAAGACTGTGGTGAACACAGCCATGCACATGTCTTTATGCGGTAGTCTTTCTGACTGTTTTGGATAAGCAAGCGGCAGATTAATAGCTGGGTCATACGGGACATGGATACTTAAATTTCTGAGGCAGTTCCACACCTTTGGCATCGTGGCTGCACCGGGTTACACTCCCACCAGCAGTGCAGGAGGCTTCCCTTCTCTCCACCTCCTCTCTGACACTTGTTATTTCCTGTCTGCTTCCTTCTAGCCATGCTGACCACAGTGAGCTGCCATGGCCTTGCAGTTTGGATTTGCATTTTCCTGAGACTTAATGATGGTGAACAAGTTTTCATGCACCTACTGGCCCTCTTTCTGTCTTCTTCGGAGAAATCTCTGCTTCCATCTTTTGACCAGGTTTTCATTGGCTTGTTTTTTTTCTTGTGGAGACGTGCGAGTTGATTGTATCTTTGGGCTTTTCACCCCTTGTCCGATGTGTGGTTTGCAAACATCCTCTCCCAATCGTTGTGGTGTCTTAGTATTCAGTTGATGGTTTCCTTGAGTGGGCAGAAGTGTGTGCATTTGATGTGGTCCCGTTTGTTTCTTGTTTCCTTTGTTGCCCTTGCCCAGTCAGACATGCTTCTTCCAAATAGGCGGCTCAGACAGATGGCAAAGAGCACTCTGCCTAGGTCTTCTCCTACAAGGTTCACGGTTTCAAGTCTGCCATTCAAGGCTTTAATCCATTTCAGGTGGTGTGTGTGCCAGGTGTAACATGATGGTGTACTCTCGTTGTGTTCCATGTGGCTGTGCAGGCTTCCCAGCACCGTTTATTGTACAGACTCTCCTTCCTCCGCTGTCTCCACTTGGCTCCCTGGTCCAAAATGGGCTGTCCATGTAAGTTTGAGTTGGGCTCTGGGCTCTCAATTGTTTTGCATGGGTCTTCATGCCTGTTTTGGGGCCCAGACTGTGCCGTTTCGGTACCTAGCGCTTCGTCCTCTATGTTGAAATCAGAAATTGTGACACGTGCTGCTTTGTTCGTTTTCCTGAGGATTCCTTTGCCTAGTCAGGGTCTCGTGTTGCTGGCTAGAAACTTTAGGATTCTCTCTTCTTCTCTGTGGCAAATACTGCTGCAACTTTGACTGGGATTGCATGGAATCCAGAGATTCCTTACTGCGGTATGAACCTTTCAAGTGTGTTAATCCTTCCATTCCTAGATCCCTCGATATCTTTTTTTTTCTTGTGTCTTCTTGAGTTTCTTTCCCCAAAGGTTTGCTAGTTTTTGAATTAACATAGAATTCACCTGTTTTGCTAAGGTTATTCACAGAGATCCTATTCTTCATAATGGCAAGCTCCTGTTTTTTTTTTTTTTTTTTTCCTTAGCTTCAGTTTTTCTATTCTTTGCAACTTTTAATTGGTTTTGTTTTGGCACAAGTGCATTGCTGTGCTCACATCTGCTGGCAATGCTCCTGTATTTGCTGTGGAAGTCTGGCCCTGTCCAACGTCCCTTCCCATCTGCCTCTACTCTACCTCGGACGCCTGCACCAGAACAACTGAAGCAGTGGTGAGGAGGCCCAAACCGAGGATTCCACCCAGCCCATACTGGGCCACAGACCCAGAAGGTGCGGACCTCACCACTGCACCACCGGCCGGCCACTTACATGTTCAGTGGCAACGTGCAGTTGAGTGCAACGGGAGTTAAATATACTAGTGAGCCCAACTCTAGCACTGTGTAGATGAGGCTAGGTTGTTTTTCGGGTCCATTGTGATGTCAGAGGATTTGTCATAATTGTGTCTCTGAGGTCCAGCATGCTTCCTGGATACAGGTTTCAGAGCCTGCTTGGAGCAGTCTCATAACTCACCCTTCCCAGTTAGCCCATGCTTGACCTTCGCTGCCGTTTTTTGGCTTGTGAATTTCTCTGACTTTCAAACGTTCCAGCAGAGTCTGTCTAAAGACGGACATCATCTTTCATTGTGGATAATTCAGGTGTGATTTCTGTTCACCTTCCATTTTCTGGGTCCTCTTTTTCTTTTCCATAGTATACTCGTCATGGTCTTTCTCAGCTATCTCCCTTAGACATGCTTATCAGTCCGTTCTCCTTCATTCCGAGGGATTAGTTTGTATTTCTTTAATCGCTGTATGTTCTCTAGGGTGAGGTGTGAGTGCTTTCGTGACTCTTGGTTGTTGTCCTTGAATTTGCACCGGTCACTTGTAGGACTCTTGGCTACCCTAGCCAAGGTCAAACTAAGCACTGAGAACACGTGGTCATGTGGGTTGGTTTGACATCCTGAGATCAGAAACTCCAAATTCGAGGTGGTCCTGGCAACCCCCTTCACGGACACAATGTTTCCAAGACAACTTAGACAAATCGGATGAATTCCACTCTCCAGGAAAGATATTTTTCTGTCTCTTTTCCGGATTTGGGAAGTTTCGAACTTGACCCCTGATCCTTGAACGTTCCCCTAGATTCCGTCCAGACACAGGCTTACTTAATTTTTATAGGGTGTGCCATTTGTTTGCCCTACATCCTCTACCCTGGCCTGTTTATTTTTCTTGAAACACAACTGTAAAGTTCTAATTTTCGTGCAACTTCCTTACATATGGTGTCAAAACACATAATCAATAATCCTTCTACGGCAAGAGGTAGGGGGAGAGAATTTCGATGGAGGCAAACAGAGCACACTAGCCTGGGAGGGCAGCCTTCACGAAGGAACGAAGCCCTGTGGAAGAGGGTGCTTTTCAGCACCCTTGTAGAGCACTTCCAAACAAAGAGACATACCCCAAGCATGACAGGGCTCCATTCCTTCAAGGCTTCCAAGACATCTCTTGGGACACATTACCATGTGCCCAGTGGGCCCACGTGACACCAGAGCTTCGGAAAAAGAGACTGACCTGCAAAGAATGCTATGGGCCTTGGAAAGGAGGCATCGATTCTTCTCTTCAATGCCCTCAAGACATCTTTCTTGACTTTGCATTATGCTTAAGGCACAAGGGCACTGTAGGTGTGATGAACGCCAAGTCCGGCCACTTGTTTCCAATGAAGTTGCAAGCTTGAATCAGCATGACCTCCCCATAGACTTGAATAGATGACAATGTTCTCCTCTCCGTGCCTGTCCCTCTATTCTCACTTGTGGCCTAGGGTTCCTTTCTTATCCCTTGCATCAGACTCTGTTTTATCTCTTCTAGTTTCTGTGCCTGCTTTCTGTTTGCCAAACCTGTTTCTGGGTATCTGTCCCTTTAATAGCCTAGCCTAGGCCAATCCTCAGACTGTAACCATGCGGCCACCCTGGGGGACATGTTCACCGTGATGTCATAAGCGACCTCAAAATTCGAAGTTGTCCTGACAACCTCCGTGCACACAGAGTTTCACAGCCATCTCAGACCAGTCTGACTCCTCACCCTGTCTAGGTAGGATAGTTTTCCTTTTTCTGCAATTGTTGTCAGTTTCTATCTTTCTCCTTGAACTTCGAAAGGGCTCCTACATTCTCTCTAGACACTGGTTTCACTCCTGTAAGATTATCCTGGGTTTTATCTCTTATATCTTGGGCAGATGGCAAAATGGGTGGACCTTACCCAGAAAAAGTCCTGGACTCCCTCACAAGTTGAAGTTGCCCAGGGAATGTTCTGATGCACAATGATGGTGTCATCTCGTGGCACTCTGCCAATTCCACCTTGGCAGGTCACAAGATTTCCTTCCTTCTGCCTTTGGGAAGTGTACCAGATACTTCCATAGATTGTAATATTCTTATGGTTCCTTTTCTTGTGCGTATTGATAACGTATCCTCACAATTGCTGCTTATTTATGATCTCTGCCCGCACCATACCATGAAATCTATATTTCCTAACACTACTAATGTGATATGCACTCGTAATGTGAAACAGTGAGGCCCGGGCCGCCCAAGCGGAATGTGGGCACTTACCTGCTCCACCACAGGGCCGGCCCTGAATTGTACTTTTGGACCAACCTTTTGCCTGAACTTGGGAAGACGTGGGCCTGTTTGGATTATTCGTGAAGGTGATTAGTAATAACATCATGGACGGTAACATTTTCCGTTCGTTCATGGGTTTAGGACTGATCATGTTCTCTTCGTAGTATTCCTCTTCACCTATTTGGAATGGTCTGCCTTTCTGTAGCATCTGTAAGCATTTGGAGGTGATTTTCCATCCTTGGAAGTTCACCTTCCGTAAACTCTTTCCGCCCCCAAAGCTTTATGACATCATTCTGGACCCCGTTTTGGATTTTTGATTTGAGGTGAATTTATAGCCATGACCCTGCATTAGAACGTACTATAACTTCCAGATTCACATCCTCATTGCTTTAGACTTCTGTGTAGCTTACATCATCTTCACCAGTGTAAGACTAATCACAGGCCCTCACCACACACTTGTGCCTAATCTTCTCTTTCACCCTCCGTCACCGCCCCTCTTTGCCTCTGGGAGCCCGCATACAAATGTTCAGTGCCACCTGTTGGTTAGTGCTTGCTTTTTCTTCTCCTTGTAAGTGAGATTCTATGGTATTTGAATTTCTCACTGGGGCTTGTTACACTTCCCCTAAAACCCTCACAGCCATTCTGGTGGTCACAAATGGCTGGATTGCATCATTTGTTCCGGCTGAGTGGTATACCATTGTGTGGCTATAGCCCATCTTCCTTCTCCAATCATCCCTTGCTGGACACCAGGGTGCTTTCCAAGTCTTGGATATCAGGAGTAAGACTGTGGTGAACACAGCCATGCACATGTCTTTATGCGGTAGTCTTTCTGACTTTTTTGGATAAGCAAGCGGCAGATTAATAGCTGGGTCATACGGGACATGGATACTTAAACTTCTGAGGCAGTTCCACACCTTTGGCATCGTGGCTGCACCGGGTTACACTCCCACCAGCAGTGCAGGAGGCTTCCCTTCTCTCCACCTCCTCTCTGACACTTGTTATTTCCTGTCTGCTTCCTTCTAGCCATGCTGACCACAGTGAGCTGCCATGGCCTTGCAGTTTGGATTTGCATTTTCCTGAGACTTAATGATGGTGAACAAGTTTTCATGCACCTACTGGCCCTCTTTCTGTCTTCTTCGGAGAAATCTCTGCTTCCATCTTTTGACCAGGTTTTCATTGGCTTGTTTTTTTTCTTGTGGAGACGTGCGAGTTGATTGTATCTTTGGGCTTTTCACCCCTTGTCCGATGTGTGGTTTGCAAACATCCTCTCCCAATCGTTGTGGTGTCTTAGTATTCAGTTGATGGTTTCCTTGAGTGGGCAGAAGTGTGTGCATTTGATGTGGTCCCGTTTGTTTCTTGTTTCCTTTGTTGCCCTTGCCCAGTCAGACATGCTTCTTCCAAATAGGCGGCTCAGACAGATGGCAAAGAGCACTCTGCCTAGGTCTTCTCCTACAAGGTTCACGGTTTCAAGTCTGCCATTCAAGGCTTTAATCCATTTCAGGTGGTGTGTGTGCCAGGTGTAACATCATGGTGTACTCTCGTTGTGTTCCATGTGGCTGTGCAGGCTTCCCAGCACCGTTTATTGTAGAGACTCTCCTTTCTCCGCTGTCTCCACTTGGCTCCCTGGTCCAAAATGGGCTGTCCATGTAAGTTTGAGTTGGGCTCTGGGCTCTCAATTGTTTTGCATGGGTCTTCATGCCTGTTTTGGGGCCCAGACTGTGCCGTTTCGGTACCTAGCGCTTCGTCCTCTATGTTGAAATCAGAAATTGTGACACGTGCTGCTTTGTTCGTTTTCCTGAGGATTCCTTTGCCTAGTCAGGGTCTCGTGTTGCTGGCTAGAAACTTTAGGATTCTCTCTTCTTCTCTGTGGCAAATACTGCTGCAACTTTGACTGGGATTGCATGGAATCCAGAGATTCCTTACTGCGGTATGAACCTTTCAAGTGTGTTAATCCTTCCATTCCTAGATCCCTCGATATCTTTTTTTTTCTTGTGTCTTCTTGAGTTTCTTTCCCCAAAGGTTTGCTAGTTTTTGAATTAACATAGAATTCACCTGTTTTGCTAAGGTTATTCACAGAGATCCTATTCTTCGTAATGGCAAGCTCCTGTTTTTTTGTTTTTTTTTTTCCTTAGCTTCAGTTTTTCTAATCTTTGCAACTTTTAATTGGTTTTGTTTTGGCACAAGTGCATTGCTGTGCTCACATCTGCTGGCAATGCTCCTGTATTTGCTGTGGAAGTCTGGCCCTGTCCAACGTCCCTTCCCATCTGCCTCTACTCTACCTCGGACGCCTGCACCAGAACAACTGAAGCAGTGGTGAGGAGGCCCAAACCGAGGATTCCACCCAGCCCATACTGGGCCACAGACCCAGAAGGTGCGGACCTCACCACTGCACCACCGGCCGGCCACTTACATGTTCAGTGGCAACGTGCACTTGAGTGCAATGGGAGTTAAATATACTAGTGAGCCCAACTCTAGCACTGTGTAGATGAGGCTAGGTTGTTTTTCGGGTCCATTGTGATGTCAGAGGATTTGTCATAATTGTGTCTCTGAGGTCCAGCATGCTTCCTGGATACAGGTTTCAGAGCCTGCTTGGAGCAGTCTCATAACTCACCCTTCCCAGTTAGCCCATGCTTGACCTTCGCTGCCGTTTTTTGGCTTGTGAATTTCTCTGACTTTCAAACGTTCCAGCAGAGTCTGTCTAAAGACGGACATCATCTTTCATTGTGGATAATTCAGGTGTGATTTCTGTTCACCTTCCATTTTCTGGGTCCTCTTTTTCTTTTCCATAGTATACTCGTCATGGTCTTTCTCAGCTATCTCCCTTAGACATGCTTATCAGTCCGTTCTCCTTCATTCCGAGGGATTAGTTTGTATTTCTTTAATCGCTGTATGTTCTCTAGGGTGAGGTGTGAGTGCTTTCGTGACTCTTGGTTGTTGTCCTTGAATTTGCACCGGTCACTTGTAGGACTCTTGGCTATCCTAGCCTAGGTCAAACTAAGCACTGAGAACACGTGGTCATGTGGGTTGGTTTGACATCCTGAGATCAGAAACTCCAAATTCGAGGTGGTCCTGGCAACCCCCTTCACGGACACAATGTTTCCAAGACAACTTAGACAAATCGGATGAATTCCACTCTCCAGGAAAGATATTTTTCTGTCTCTTTTCCGGATTTGGGAAGTTTCGAACTTGACCCCTGATCCTTGAACGTTCCCCTAGATTCCGTCCAGATACGGGCTTACTTAATTTTTATAGGGTGTGCCATTTGTTTGCCCTACATCCTCTACCCTGGCCTGTTTATTTTTCTTGAAACACAACTGTAAAGTTCTAATTTTCGTGCAACTTCCTTACATATGGTGTCAAAACACATAATCAATAATCCTTCTACGGCAAGAGGTAGGGGGAGAGAATTTCGATGGAGGCAAACAGAGCACACTAGCCTGGGAGGGCAGCCTTCACGAAGGAACGAAGCCCTGTGGAAGAGGGTGCTTTTCAGCACCCTTGTAGAGCACTTCCAAACAAAGAGACATACCCCAAGCGTGACAGGGCTCCATTCCTTCAAGGCTTCCAAGACATCTCTTGGGACACATTACCATGTGCCCAGTGGGCCCACGTGACACCAGAGCTTCGGAAAAAGAGACTGACCTTCAAAGAATGCTATGGGCCTTGGAAAGGAGGCATCGATTCTTCTGCTCAATGTCCTCAAGACATCTTTCTTGACTTTGCATTATGCTTAAGGCACAAGGGCACTGTAGGTGTGATGAACCCCAAGTCCGGCCACTTGTTTCCAATGAAGTTGCAAGCTTGAATCAGCATGACCTCCCCATAGACTTGAATAGATGACAATGTTCTCCTCTCCGTGCCTGTCCCTCTATTCTCACTTGTGGCCTAGGGTTCCTTTCTTATCCCTTGCATCAGACTCTGTTTTATCTCTTCTAGTTTCTGTGCCTGCTTTCTGTTTGCCAAACCTGTTTCTGGGTATCTGTCCCTTTAATAGCCTAGCCTAGGCCAATCCTCAGACTGTAACCATGCGGCCACCCTGGGGGACATGTTCACCGTGATGTCATAAGCGACCTCAAAATTCGAAGTTGTCCTGACAACCTCCGTGCACACAGAGTTTCACAGCCATCTCAGACCAGTCTGACTCCTCACCCTGTCTAGGTAGGATAGTTTTCCTTTTTCTGCAATTGTTGTCAGTTTCTATCTTTCTCCTTGAACTTCGAAAGGGCTCCTACATTCTCTCTAGACACTGGTTTCACTCCTGTAAGATTATCCTGGGTTTTATCTCTTATGTCTTGGGTAGATGGCAAAATGGGTGGACCTTACCCAGAAAAAGTCCTGGACTCCCTCACAAGTTGAAGTTGCCCAGGGAATGTTCTGATGCACAATGATGGTGTCATCTCGTGGCACTCTGCCAATTCCACCTTGGCAGGTCACAAGTTTTCCTTCCTTCTGCCTTTGGGAAGTGTACCAGATACTTCCATAGATTGTAATATTCTTATGGTTCCTTTTCTTGTGCGTATTGATAACGTATCCTCACAATTGCTGCTTATTTATGATCTCTGCCCGCACCATACCATGAAATCTATATTTCCTAACACTACTAATGTGATATGCACTCGTAATGTGAAACAGTGAGGCCCGGGCCGCCCAAGCGGAATGTGGGCACTTACCTGCTCCACCACAGGGCCGGCCCTGAATTGTACTTTTGGACCAACCTTTTGCCTGAACTTGGGAAGACGTGGGCCTGTTTGGATTATTCGTGAAGGTGATTAGTAATAACATCATGGACGGTAACATTTTCCGTTCGTTCATGGGTTTAGGACTGATCATGTTCTCTTCGTAGTATTCCTCTTCACCTATTTGGAATGGTCTGCCTTTCTGTAGCATCTGTAAGCATTTGGAGGTGATTTTCCATCCTTGGAAGTTCACCTTCCGTAAACTCTTTCCGCCCCCAAAGCTTTATGACATCATTCTGGACCCCGTTTTGGATTTTTGATTTGAGGTGAATTTATAGCCATGACCCTGCATTAGAACGTACTATAACTTCCAGATTCACATCCTCATTGCTTTAGACTTCTGTGTAGCTTACATCATCTTCACCAGTGTAAGACTAATCACAGGCCCTCACCACACACTTGTGCCTAATCTTCTCTTTCACCCTCCGTCACCGCCCCTCTTTGCCTCTGGGAGCCCGCATACAAATGTTCAGTGCCACCTGTTGGTTAGTGCTTGCTTTTTCTTCGCCTTGTAAGTGAGATTCTATGGTATTTGAATTTCTCCCTGGGGCTTGTTACACTTCCCCTAAAACCCTCACAGCCATTCTGGTGGTCACAAATGGCTGGATTGCATCATTTGTTCCGGCTGAGTGGTATACCATTGTGTGGCTATAGCCCATCTTCCTTCTCCAATCATCCCTTGCTGGACACCAGGGTGCTTTCCAAGTCTTGGATATCAGGAGTAAGACTGTGGTGAACACAGCCATGCACATGTCTTTATGCGGTAGTCTTTCTGACTGTTTTGGATAAGCAAGCGGCAGATTAATAGCTGGGTCATACGGGACATGGATACTTAAATTTCTGAGGCAGTTCCACACCTTTGGCATCGTGGCTGCACCGGGTTACACTCCCACCAGCAGTGCAGGAGGCTTCCCTTCTCTCCACCTCCTCTCTGACACTTGTTATTTCCTGTCTGCTTCCTTCTAGCCATGCTGACCACAGTGAGCTGCCATGGCCTTGCAGTTTGGATTTGCATTTTCCTGAGACTTCATGATGGTGAACAAGTTTTCATGCACCTACTGGCCCTCTTTCTGTCTTCTTCGGAGAAATCTCTGCTTCCATCTTTTGACCAGGTTTTCATTGGCTTGTTTTTTTTCTTGTGGAGACGTGCGAGTTGATTGTATCTTTGGGCTTTTCACCCCTTGTCCGATGTGTGGTTTGCAAACATCCTCTCCCAATTGTTGTGGTGTCTTAGTATTCAGTTGATGGTTTCCTTGAGTGGGCAGAAGTGTGTGCATTTGATGTGGTCCCGTTTGTTTCTTGTTTCCTTTGTTGCCCTTGCCCAGTCAGACATGCTTCTTCCAAATAGGCGGCTCAGACAGATGGCAAAGAGCACTCTGCCTAGGTCTTCTCCTACAAGGTTCACGGTTTCAAGTCTGCCATTCAAGGCTTTAATCCATTTCAGGTGGTGTGTGTGCCAGGTGTAACATCATGGTGTACTCTCGTTGTGTTCCATGTGGCTGTGCAGGCTTCCCAGCACCGTTTATTGTAGAGACTCTCCTTCCTCCGCTGTCTCCACTTGGCTCCCTGGTCCAAAATGGGCTGTCCATGTAAGTTTGAGTTGGGCTCTGGGCTCTCAATTGTTTTGCATGGGTCTTCATGCCTGTTTTGGGGCCCAGACTGTGCCGTTTCGGTACCTAGCGCTTCGTCCTCTATGTTGAAATCAGAAATTGTGACACGTGCTGCTTTGTTCGTTTTCCTGAGGATTCCTTTGCCTAGTCTGGGTCTCGTGTTGCTGGCTAGAAACTTTAGGATTCTCTCTTCTTCTCTGTGGCAAATACTGCTGCAACTTTGACTGGGATTGCATGGAATCCAGAGATTCCTTACTGCGGTATGAACCTTTCAAGTGTGTTAATCCTTCCATTCCTAGATCCCTCGATATCTTTTTTTTTCTTGTGTCTTCTTGAGTTTCTTTCCCCAAAGGTTTGCTAGTTTTTGAATTAACATAGAATTCACCTGTTTTGCTAAGGTTATTCACAGAGATCCTATTCTTCGTAATGGCAAGCTCCTGTTTTTTTGTTTTTTTTTTTCCTTAGCTTCAGTTTTTCTAATCTTTGCAACTTTTAATTGGTTTTGTTTTGGCACAAGTGCATTGCTGTGCTCACATCTGCTGGCAATGCTCCTGTATTTGCTGTGGAAGTCTGGCCCTGTCCAACGTCCCTTCCCATCTGCCTCTACTCTACCTCGGACGCCTGCACCAGAACAACTGAAGCAGTGGTGAGGAGGCCCAAACCGAGGATTCCACCCAGCCCATACTGGGCCACAGACCCAGAAGGTGCGGACCTCACCACTGCACCACCGGCCGGCCACTTACATGTTCAGTGGCAACGTGCAGTTGAGTGCAATGGGAGTTAAATATACTAGTGAGCCCAACTCTAGCACTGTGTAGATGAGGCTAGGTTGTTTTTCGGGTCCATTGTGATGTCAGAGGATTTGTCATAATTGTGTCTCTGAGGTCCAGCATGCTTCCTGGATACAGGTTTCAGAGCCTGCTTGGAGCAGTCTCATAACTCACCCTTCCCAGTTAGCCCATGCTTGACCTTCGCTGCCGTTTTTTGGCTTGTGAATTTCTCTGACTTTCAAACGTTCCAGCAGAGTCTGTCTAAAGACGGACATCATCTTTCATTGTGGATAATTCAGGTGTGATTTCTGTTCACCTTCCATTTTCTGGGTCCTCTTTTTCTTTTCCATAGTATACTCGTCATGGTCTTTCTCAGCTATCTCCCTTAGACATGCTTATCAGTCCGTTCTCCTTCATTCCGAGGGATTAGTTTGTATTTCTTTAATCGCTGTATGTTCTCTAGGGTGAGGTGTGAGTGCTTTCGTGACTCTTGGTTGTTGTCCTTGAATTTGCACCGGTCACTTGTAGGACTCTTGGCTATCCTAGCCTAGGTCAAACTAAGCACTGAGAACACGTGGTCATGTGGGTTGGTTTGACATCCTGAGATCAGAAACTCCAAATTCGAGGTGGTCCTGGCAACCCCCTTCACGGACACAATGTCTCCAAGACAACTTAGACAAATCGGATGAATTCCACTCTCCAGGAAAGATATTTTTCTGTCTCTTTTCCGGATTTGGGAAGTTTCGAACTTGACCCCTGATCCTTGAA
Source organism: Equus asinus (assembly GCF_041296235.1). Taxonomy (NCBI): domain Eukaryota; kingdom Metazoa; phylum Chordata; class Mammalia; order Perissodactyla; family Equidae; genus Equus; species Equus asinus. The sequence continues at coordinate 5,313,355 of NC_091810.1, forward strand.
CGTTCCCCTAGATTCCGTCCAGATACGGGCTTACTTAATTTTTATAGGGTGTGCCATTTGTTTGCCCTACATCCTCTACCCTGGCCTGTTTATTTTTCTTGAAACACAACTGTAAAGTTCTAATTTTCGTGCAACTTCCTTACATATGGTGTCAAAACACATAATCAATAATCCTTCTACGGCAAGAGGTAGGGGGAGAGAATTTCGATGGAGGCAAACAGAGCACACTAGCCTGGGAGGGCAGCCTTCACGAAGGAACGAAGCCCTGTGGAAGAGGGTGCTTTTCAGCACCCTTGTAGAGCACTTCCAAACAAAGAGACATACCCCAAGCGTGACAGGGCTCCATTCCTTCAAGGCTTCCAAGACATCTCTTGGGACACATTACCATGTGCCCAGTGGGCCCACGTGACACCAGAGCTTCGGAAAAAGAGACTGACCTTCAAAGAATGCTATGGGCCTTGGAAAGGAGGCATCGATTCTTCTCTTCAATGTCCTCAAGACATCTTTCTTGACTTTGCATTATGCTTAAGGCACAAGGGCACTGTAGGTGTGATGAACGCCAAGTCCGGCCACTTGTTTCCAATGAAGTTGCAAGCTTGAATCAGCATGACCTCCCCATAGACTTGAATAGATGACAATGTTCTCCTCTCCGTGCCTGTCCCTCTATTCTCACTTGTGGCCTAGGGTTCCTTTCTTATCCCTTGCATCAGACTCTGTTTTATCTCTTCTAGTTTCTGTGCCTGCTTTCTGTTTGCCAAACCTGTTTCTGGGTATCTGTCCCTTTAATAGCCTAGCCTAGGCCAATCCTCAGACTGTAACCATGCGGCCACCCTGGGGGACATGTTCACCGTGATGTCATAAGCGACCTCAAAATTCGAAGTTGTCCTGACAACCTCCGTGCACACAGAGTTTCACAGCCATCTCAGACCAGTCTGACTCCTCACCCTGTCTAGGTAGGATAGTTTTCCTTTTTCTGCAATTGTTGTCAGTTTCTATCTTTCTCCTTGAACTTCGAAAGGGCTCCTACATTCTCTCTAGACACTGGTTTCACTCCTGTAAGATTATCCTGGGTTTTATCTCTTATGTCTTGGGTAGATGGCAAAATGGGTGGACCTTACCCAGAAAAAGTCCTGGACTCCCTCACAAGTTGAAGTTGCCCAGGGAATGTTCTGATGCACAATGATGGTGTCATCTGGTGGCACTCTGCCAATTCCACCTTGGCAGGTCACAAGATTTCCTTCCTTCTGCCTTTGGGAAGTGTACCAGATACTTCCATAGATTGTAATATTCTTATGGTTCCTTTTCTTGTGCGTATTGATAACGTATCCTCACAATTGCTGCTTATTTATGATCTCTGCCCGCACCATACCATGAAATCTATATTTCCTAACACTACTAATGTGATATGCACTCGTAATGTGAAACAGTGAGGCCCGGGCCGCCCAAGCGGAATGTGGGCACTTACCTGCTCCACCACAGGGCCGGCCCTGAATTGTACTTTTGGACCAACCTTTTGCCTGAACTTGGGAAGACGTGGGCCTGTTTGGATTATTCGTGAAGGTGATTAGTAATAACATCATGGACGGTAACATTTTCCGTTCGTTCATGGGTTTAGGACTGATCATGTTCTCTTCGTAGTATTCCTCTTCACCTATTTGGAATGGTCTGCCTTTCTGTAGCATCTGTAAGCATTTGGAGGTGATTTTCCATCCTTGGAAGTTCACCTTCCGTAAACTCTTTCCGCCCCCAAAGCTTTATGACATCATTCTGGACCCCGTTTTGGATTTTTGATTTGAGGTGAATTTATAGCCATGACCCTGCATTAGAACGTACTATAACTTCCAGATTCACATCCTCATTGCTTTAGACTTCTGTGTAGCTTACATCATCTTCACCAGTGTAAGACTAATCACAGGCCCTCACCACACACTTGTGCCTAATCTTCTCTTTCACCCTCCGTCACCGCCCCTCTTTGCCTCTGGGAGCCCGCATACAAATGTTCAGTGCCACCTGTTGGTTAGTGCTTGCTTTTTCTTCGCCTTGTAAGTGAGATTCTATGGTATTTGAATTTCTCACTGGGGCTTGTTACACTTCCCCTAAAACCCTCACAGCCATTCTGGTGGTCACAAATGGCTGGATTGCATCATTTGTTCCGGCTGAGTGGTATACCATTGTGTGGCTATAGCCCATCTTCCTTCTCCAATCATCCCTTGCTGGACACCAGGGTGCTTTCCAAGTCTTGGATATCAGGAGTAAGACTGTGGTGAACACAGCCATGCACATGTCTTTATGCGGTAGTCTTTCTGACTTTTTTGGATAAACAAGCGGCAGATTAATAGCTGGGTCATACGGGACATGGATACTTAAATTTCTGAGGCAGTTCCACACCTTTGGCATCGTGGCTGCACCGGGTTACACTCCCACCAGCAGTGCAGGAGGCTTCCCTTCTCTCCACCTCCTCTCTGACACTTGTTATTTCCTGTCTGCTTCCTTCTAGCCATGCTGACCACAGTGAGCTGCCATGGCCTTGCAGTTTGGATTTGCATTTTCCTGAGACTTAATGATGGTGAACAAGTTTTCATGCACCTACTGGCCCTCTTTCTGTCTTCTTCGGAGAAATCTCTGCTTCCATCTTTTGACCAGGTTTTCATTGGCTTGTTTTTTTTCTTGTGGAGACGTGCGAGTTGATTGTATCTTTGGGCTTTTCACCCCTTGTCCGATGTGTGGTTTGCAAACATCCTCTCCCAATCGTTGTGGTGTCTTAGTATTCAGTTGATGGTTTCCTTGAGTGGGCAGAAGTGTGTGCATTTGATGTGGTCCCGTTTGTTTCTTGTTTCCTTTGTTGCCCTTGCCCAGTCAGACATGCTTCTTCCAAATAGGCGGCTCAGACAGATGGCAAAGAGCACTCTGCCTAGGTCTTCTCCTACAAGGTTCACGGTTTCAAGTCTGCCATTCAAGGCTTTAATCCATTTCAGGTGGTGTGTGTGCCAGGTGTAACATCATGGTGTACTCTCGTTGTGTTCCATGTGGCTGTGCAGGCTTCCCAGCACCGTTTATTGTACAGACTCTCCTTTCTCCGCTGTCTCCACTTGGCTCCCTGGTCCAAAATGGGCTGTCCATGTAAGTTTGAGTTGGGCTCTGGGCTCTCAATTGTTTTGCATGGGTCTTCATGCCTGTTTTGGGGCCCAGACTGTGCCGTTTCGGTACCTAGCGCTTCGTCCTCTATGTTGAAATCAGAAATTGTGACACGTGCTGCTTTGTTCGTTTTCCTGAGGATTCCTTTGCCTAGTCAGGGTCTCGTGTTGCTGGCTAGAAACTTTAGGATTCTCTCTTCTTCTCTGTGGCAAATACTGCTGCAACTTTGACTGGGATTGCATGGAATCCAGAGATTCCTTACTGCGGTATGAACCTTTCAAGTGTGTTAATCCTTCCATTCCTAGATCCCTCGATATCTTTTTTTTTCTTGTGTCTTCTTGAGTTTCTTTCCCCAAAGGTTTGCTAGTTTTTGAATTAACATAGAATTCACCTGTTTTGCTAAGGTTATTCACAGAGATCCTATTCTTCGTAATGGCAAGCTCCTGTTTTTTTTTTTTTTTTTTTCCTTAGCTTCAGTTTTTCTATTCTTTGCAACTTTTAATTGGTTTTGTTTTGGCACAAGTGCATTGCTGTGCTCACATCTGCTGGCAATGCTCCTGTATTTGCTGTGGAAGTCTGGCCCTGTCCAACGTCCCTTCCCATCTGCCTCTACTCTACCTCGGACGCCTGCACCAGAACAACTGAAGCAGTGGTGAGGAGGCCCAAACCGAGGATTCCACCCAGCCCATACTGGGCCACAGACCCAGAAGGTGCGGACCTCACCACTGCACCACCGGCCGGCCACTTACATGTTCAGTGGCAACGTGCAGTTGAGTGCAACGGGAGTTAAATATACTAGTGAGCCCAACTCTAGCACTGTGTAGATGAGGCTAGGTTGTTTTTCGGGTCCATTGTGATGTCAGAGGATTTGTCATAATTGTGTCTCTGAGGTCCAGCATGCTTCCTGGATACAGGTTTCAGAGCCTGCTTGGAGCAGTCTCATAACTCACCCTTCCCAGTTAGCCCATGCTTGACCTTCGCTGCCGTTTTTTGGCTTGTGAATTTCTCTGACTTTCAAACGTTCCAGCAGAGTCTGTCTAAAGACGGACATCATCTTTCATTGTGGATAATTCAGGTGTGATTTCTGTTCACCTTCCATTTTCTGGGTCCTCTTTTTCTTTTCCATAGTATACTCGTCATGGTCTTTCTCAGCTATCTCCCTTAGACATGCTTATCAGTCCGTTCTCCTTCATTCCGAGGGATTAGTTTGTATTTCTTTAATCGCTGTATGTTCTCTAGGGTGAGGTGTGAGTGCTTTCGTGACTCTTGGTTGTTGTCCTTGAATTTGCACCGGTCACTTGTAGGACTCTTGGCTACCCTAGCCTAGGTCAAACTAAGCACTGAGAACACGTGGTCATGTGGGTTGGTTTGACATCCTGAGATCAGAAACTCCAAATTCGAGGTGGTCCTGGCAACCCCCTTCACGGACACAATGTTTCCAAGACAACTTAGACAAATCGGATGAATTCCACTCTCCAGGAAAGATATTTTTCTGTCTCTTTTCCGGATTTGGGAAGTTTCGAACTTGACCCCTGATCCTTGAACGTTCCCCTAGATTCCGTCCAGATACGGGCTTACTTAATTTTTATAGGGTGTGCCATTTGTTTGCCCTACATCCTCTACCCTGGCCTGTTTATTTTTCTTGAAACACAACTGTAAAGTTCTAATTTTCGTGCAACTTCCTTACATATGGTGTCAAAACACATAATCAATAATCCTTCTACGGCAAGAGGTAGGGGGAGAGAATTTCGATGGAGGCAAACAGAGCACACTAGCCTGGGAGGGCAGCCTTCACGAAGGAACGAAGCCCTGTGGAAGAGGGTGCTTTTCAGCACCCTTGTAGAGCACTTCCAAACAAAGAGACATACCCCAAGCGTGACAGGGCTCCATTCCTTCAAGGCTTCCAAGACATCTCTTGGGACACATTACCATGTGCCCAGTGGGCCCACGTGACACCAGAGCTTCGGAAAAAGAGACTGACCTGCAAAGAATGCTATGGGCCTTGGAAAGGAGGCATCGATTCTTCTCTTCAATGTCCTCAAGACATCTTTCTTGACTTTGCATTATGCTTAAGGCACAAGGGCACTGTAGGTGTGATGAACGCCAAGTCCGGCCACTTGTTTCCAATGAAGTTGCAAGCTTGAATCAGCATGACCTCCCCATAGACTTGAATAGATGACAATGTTCTCCTCTCCGTGCCTGTCCCTCTATTCTCACTTGTGGCCTAGGGTTCCTTTCTTATCCCTTGCATCAGACTCTGTTTTATCTCTTCTAGTTTCTGTGCCTGCTTTCTGTTTGCCAAACCTGTTTCTGGGTATCTGTCCCTTTAATAGCCTAGCCTAGGCCAATCCTCAGACTGTAACCATGCGGCCACCCTGGGGGACATGTTCACCGTGATGTCATAAGCGACCTCAAAATTCGAAGTTGTCCTGACAACCTCCGTGCACACAGAGTTTCACAGCCATCTCAGACCAGTCTGACTCCTCACCCTGTCTAGGTAGGATAGTTTTCCTTTTTCTGCAATTGTTGTCAGTTTCTATCTTTCTCCTTGAACTTCGAAAGGGCTCCTACATTCTCTCTAGACACTGGTGTCACTCCTGTAAGATTATCCTGGGTTTTATCTCTTATATCTTGGGCAGATGGCAAAATGGGTGGACCTTACCCAGAAAAAGTCCTGGACTCCCTCACAAGTTGAAGTTGCCCAGGGAATGTTCTGATGCACAATGATGGTGTCATCTCGTGGCACTCTGCCAATTCCACCTTGGCAGGTCACAAGATTTCCTTCCTTCTGCCTTTGGGAAGTGTACCAGATACTTCCATAGATTGTAATATTCTTATGGTTCCTTTTCTTGTGCGTATTGATAACGTATCCTCACAATTGCTGCTTATTTATGATCTCTGCCCGCACCATACCATGAAATCTATATTTCCTAACACTACTAATGTGATATGCACTCGTAATGTGAAACAGTGAGGCCCGGGCCGCCCAAGCGGAATGTGGGCACTTACCTGCTCCACCACAGGGCCGGCCCTGAATTGTACTTTTGGACCAACCTTTTGCCTGAACTTGGGAAGACGTGGGCCTGTTTGGATTATTCGTGAAGGTGATTAGTAATAACATCATGGACGGTAACATTTTCCGTTCGTTCATGGGTTTAGGACTGATCATGTTCTCTTCGTAGTATTCCTCTTCACCTATTTGGAATGGTCTGCCTTTCTGTAGCATCTGTAAGCATTTGGAGGTGATTTTCCATCCTTGGAAGTTCACCTTCCGTAAACTCTTTCCGCCCCCAAAGCTTTATGACATCATTCTGGACCCCGTTTTGGATTTTTGATTTGAGGTGAATTTATAGCCATGACCCTGCATTAGAACGTACTATAACTTCCAGATTCACATCCTCATTGCTTTAGACTTCTGTGTAGCTTACATCATCTTCACCAGTGTAAGACTAATCACAGGCCCTCACCACACACTTGTGCCTAATCTTCTCTTTCACCCTCCGTCACCGCCCCTCTTTGCCTCTGGGAGCCCGCATACAAATGTTCAGTGCCACCTGTTGGTTAGTGCTTGCTTTTTCTTCTCCTTGTAAGTGAGATTCTATGGTATTTGAATTTCTCACTGGGGCTTGTTACACTTCCCCTAAAACCCTCACAGCCATTCTGGTGGTCACAAATGGCTGGATTGCATCATTTGTTCCGGCTGAGTGGTATACCATTGTGTGGCTATAGCCCATCTTCCTTCTCCAATCATCCCTTGCTGGACACCAGGGTGCTTTCCAAGTCTTGGATATCAGGAGTAAGACTGTGGTGAACACAGCCATGCACATGTCTTTATGCGGTAGTCTTTCTGACTTTTTTGGATAAACAAGCGGCAGATTAATAGCTGGGTCATACGGGACATGGATACTTAAATTTCTGAGGCAGTTCCACACCTTTGGCATCGTGGCTGCACCGGGTTACACTCCCACCAGCAGTGCAGGAGGCTTCCCTTCTCTCCACCTCCTCTCTGACACTTGTTATTTCCTGTCTGCTTCCTTCTAGCCATGCTGACCACAGTGAGCTGCCATGGCCTTGCAGTTTGGATTTGCATTTTCCTGAGACTTAATGATGGTGAACAAGTTTTCATGCACCTACTGGCCCTCTTTCTGTCTTCTTCGGAGAAATCTCTGCTTCCATCTTTTGACCAGGTTTTCATTGGCTTGTTTTTTTTCTTGTGGAGACGTGCGAGTTGATTGTATCTTTGGGCTTTTCACCCCTTGTCCGATGTGTGGTTTGCAAACATCCTCTCCCAATCGTTGTGGTGTCTTAGTATTCAGTTGATGGTTTCCTTGAGTGGGCAGAAGTGTGTGCATTTGATGTGGTCCCGTTTGTTTCTTGTTTCCTTTGTTGCCCTTGCCCAGTCAGACATGCTTCTTCCAAATAGGCGGCTCAGACAGATGGCAAAGAGCACTCTGCCTAGGTCTTCTCCTACAAGGTTCACGGTTTCAAGTCTGCCATTCAAGGCTTTAATCCATTTCAGGTGGTGTGTGTGCCAGGTGTAACATCATGGTGTACTCTCGTTGTGTTCCATGTGGCTGTGCAGGCTTCCCAGCACCGTTTATTGTAGAGACTCTCCTTCCTCCGCTGTCTCCACTTGGCTCGCTGGTCCAAAATGGGCTGTCCATGTAAGTTTGAGTTGGGCTCTGGGCTCTCAATTGTTTTGCATGGGTCTTCATGCCTGTTTTGGGGCCCAGACTGTGCCGTTTCGGTACCTAGCGCTTCGTCCTCTATGTTGAAATCAGAAATTGTGACACGTGCCGCTTTGTTCGTTTTCCTGAGGATTCCTTTGCCTAGTCAGGGTCTCGCGTTGCTGGCTAGAAACTTTAGGATTCTCTCTTCTTCTCTGTGGCAAATACTGCTGCAACTTTGACTGGGATTGCATGGAATCCAGAGATTCCTTACTGCGGTATGAACCTTTCAAGTGTGTTAATCCTTCCATTCCTAGATCCCTCGATATCTTTATTTTTCTTGTGTCTTCTTGAGTTTCTTTCCCCAAAGGTTTGCTAGTTTTTGAATTAACATAGAATTCACCTGTTTTGCTAAGGTTATTCACAGAGATCCTATTCTTCGTAATGGCAAGCTCCTGTTTTTTTTTTTTTTTTTTTCCTTAGCTTCAGTTTTTCTATTCTTTGCAACTTTTAATTGGTTTTGTTTTGGCACAAGTGCATTGCTGTGCTCACATCTGCTGGCAATGCTCCTGTATTTGCTGTGGAAGTCTGGCCCTGTCCAACGTCCCTTCCCATCTGCCTCTACTCTACCTCGGACGCCTGCACCAGAACAACTGAAGCAGTGGTGAGGAGGCCCAAACCGAGGATTCCACCCAGCCCATACTGGGCCACAGACCCAGAAGGTGCGGACCTCACCACTGCACCACCGGCCGGCCACTTACATGTTCAGTGGCAACGTGCAGTTGAGTGCAACGGGAGTTAAATATACTAGTGAGCCCAACTCTAGCACTGTGTAGATGAGGCTAGGTTGTTTTTCGGGTCCATTGTGATGTCAGAGGATTTGTCATAATTGTGTCTCTGAGGTCCAGCATGCTTCCTGGATACAGGTTTCAGAGCCTGCTTGGAGCAGTCTCATAACTCACCCTTCCCAGTTAGCCCATGCTTGACCTTCGCTGCCGTTTTTTGGCTTGTGAATTTCTCTGACTTTCAAACGTTCCAGCAGAGTCTGTCTAAAGACGGACATCATCTTTCATTGTGGATAATTCAGGTGTGATTTCTGTTCACCTTCCATTTTCTGGGTCCTCTTTTTCTTTTCCATAGTATACTCGTCATGGTCTTTCTCAGCTATCTCCCTTAGACATGCTTATCAGTCCGTTCTCCTTCATTCCGAGGGATTAGTTTGTATTTCTTTAATCGCTGTATGTTCTCTAGGGTGAGGTGTGAGTGCTTTCGTGACTCTTGGTTGTTGTCCTTGAATTTGCACCGGTCACTTGTAGGACTCTTGGCTACCCTAGCCAAGGTCAAACTAAGCACTGAGAACACGTGGTCATGTGGGTTGGTTTGACATCCTGAGATCAGAAACTCCAAATTCGAGGTGGTCCTGGCAACCCCCTTCACGGACACAATGTCTCCAAGACAACTTAGACAAATCGGATGAATTCCACTCTCCAGGAAAGATATTTTTCTGTCTCTTTTCCGGATTTGGGAAGTTTCGAACTTGACCCCTGATCCTTGAACGTTCCCCTAGATTCCGTCCAGATACGGGCTTACTTACTTTTTATAGGGTGTGCCATTTGTTTGCCCTACATCCTCTACCCTGGCCTGTTTATTTTTCTTGAAACACAACTGTAAAGTTCTAATTTTCGTGCAACTTCCTTACATATGGTGTCAAAACACATAATCAATAATCCTTCTACGGCAAGAGGTAGGGGGAGAGAATTTCGATGGAGGCAAACAGAGCACACTAGCCTGGGAGGGCAGCCTTCACGAAGGAACGAAGCCCTGTGGAAGAGGGTGCTTTTCAGCACCCTTGTAGAGCACTTCCAAACAAAGAGACATACCCCAAGCGTGACAGGGCTCCATTCCTTCAAGGCTTCCAAGACATCTCTTGGGACACATTACCATGTGCCCAGTGGGCCCACGTGACACCAGAGCTTCGGAAAAAGAGACTGACCTGCAAAGAATGCTATGGGCCTTGGAAAGGAGGCATCGATTCTTCTCTTCAATGTCCTCAAGACATCTTTCTTGACTTTGCATTATGCTTAAGGCACAAGGGCACTGTAGGTGTGATGAACGCCAAGTCCGGCCACTTGTTTCCAATGAAGTTGCAAGCTTGAATCAGCATGACCTCCCCATAGACTTGAATAGATGACAATGTTCTCCTCTCCGTGCCTGTCCCTCTATTCTCACTTGTGGCCTAGGGTTCCTTTCTTATCCCTTGCATCAGACTCTGTTTTATCTCTTCTAGTTTCTGTGCCTGCTTTCTGTTTGCCAAACCTGTTTCTGGGTATCTGTCCCTTTAATAGCCTAGCCTAGGCCAATCCTCAGACTGTAACCATGCGGCCACCCTGGGGGACATGTTCACCGTGATGTCATAAGCGACCTCAAAATTCGAAGTTGTCCTGACAACCTCCGTGCACACAGAGTTTCACAGCCATCTCAGACCAGTCTGACTCCTCACCCTGTCTAGGTAGGATAGTTTTCCTTTTTCTGCAATTGTTGTCAGTTTCTATCTTTCTCCTTGAACTTCGAAAGGGCTCCTACATTCTCTCTAGACACTGGTGTCACTCCTGTAAGATTATCCTGGGTTTTATCTCTTATATCTTGGGCAGATGGCAAAATGGGTGGACCTTACCCAGAAAAAGTCCTGGACTCCCTCACAAGTTGAAGTTGCCCAGGGAATGTTCTGATGCACAATGATGGTGTCATCTGGTGGCACTCTGCCAATTCCACCTTGGCAGGTCACAAGATTTCCTTCCTTCTGCCTTTGGGAAGTGTACCAGATACTTCCATAGATTGTAATATTCTTATGGTTCCTTTTCTTGTGCGTATTGATAACGTATCCTCACAATTGCTGCTTATTTATGATCTCTGCCCGCACCATACCATGAAATCTATATTTCCTAACACTACTAATGTGATATGCACTCGTAATGTGAAACAGTGAGGCCCGGGCCGCCCAAGCGGAATGTGGGCACTTACCTGCTCCACCACAGGGCCGGCCCTGAATTGTACTTTTGGACCAACCTTTTGCCTGAACTTGGGAAGACGTGGGCCTGTTTGGATTATTCGTGAAGGTGATTAGTAATAACATCATGGACGGTAACATTTTCCGTTCGTTCATGGGTTTAGGACTGATCATGTTCTCTTCGTAGTATTCCTCTTCACCTATTTGGAATGGTCTGCCTTTCTGTAGCATCTGTAAGCATTTGGAGGTGATTTTCCATCCTTGGAAGTTCACCTTCCGTAAACTCTTTCCGCCCCCAAAGCTTTATGACATCATTCTGGACCCCGTTTTGGATTTTTGATTTGAGGTGAATTTATAGCCATGACCCTGCATTAGAACGTACTATAACTTCCAGATTCACATCCTCATTGCTTTAGACTTCTGTGTAGCTTACATCATCTTCACCAGTGTAAGACTAATCACAGGCCCTCACCACACACTTGTGCCTAATCTTCTCTTTCACCCTCCGTCACCGCCCCTCTTTGCCTCTGGGAGCCCGCATACAAATGTTCAGTGCCACCTGTTGGTTAGTGCTTGCTTTTTCTTCGCCTTGTAAGTGAGATTCTATGGTATTTGAATTTCTCACTGGGGCTTGTTACACTTCCCCTAAAACCCTCACAGCCATTCTGGTGGTCACAAATGGCTGGATTGCATCATTTGTTCCGGCTGAGTGGTATACCATTGTGTGGCTATAGCCCATCTTCCTTCTCCAATCATCCCTTGCTGGACACCAGGGTGCTTTCCAAGTCTTGGATATCAGGAGTAAGACTGTGGTGAACACAGCCATGCACATGTCTTTATGCGGTAGTCTTTCTGACTTTTTTGGATAAACAAGCGGCAGATTAATAGCTGGGTCATACGGGACATGGATACTTAAATTTCTGAGGCAGTTCCACACCTTTGGCATCGTGGCTGCACCGGGTTACACTCCCACCAGCAGTGCAGGAGGCTTCCCTTCTCTCCACCTCCTCTCTGACACTTGTTATTTCCTGTCTGCTTCCTTCTAGCCATGCTGACCACAGTGAGCTGCCATGGCCTTGCAGTTTGGATTTGCATTTTCCTGAGACTTAATGATGGTGAACAAGTTTTCATGCACCTACTGGCCCTCTTTCTGTCTTCTTCGGAGAAATCTCTGCTTCCATCTTTTGACCAGGTTTTCATTGGCTTGTTTTTTTTCTTGTGGAGACGTGCGAGTTGATTGTATCTTTGGGCTTTTCACCCCTTGTCCGATGTGTGGTTTGCAAACATCCTCTCCCAATCGTTGTGGTGTCTTAGTATTCAGTTGATGGTTTCCTTGAGTGGGCAGAAGTGTGTGCATTTGATGTGGTCCCGTTTGTTTCTTGTTTCCTTTGTTGCCCTTGCCCAGTCAGACATGCTTCTTCCAAATAGGCGGCTCAGACAGATGGCAAAGAGCACTCTGCCTAGGTCTTCTCCTACAAGGTTCACGGTTTCAAGTCTGCCATTCAAGGCTTTAATCCATTTCAGGTGGTGTGTGTGCCAGGTGTAACATCATGGTGTACTCTCGTTGTGTTCCATGTGGCTGTGCAGGCTTCCCAGCACCGTTTATTGTAGAGACTCTCCTTTCTCCGCTGTCTCCACTTGGCTCCCTGGTCCAAAATGGGCTGTCCATGTAAGTTTGAGTTGGGCTCTGGGCTCTCAATTGTTTTGCATGGGTCTTCATGCCTGTTTTGGGGCCCAGACTGTGCCGTTTCGGTACCTAGCGCTTCGTCCTCTATGTTGAAATCAGAAATTGTGACACGTGCCGCTTTGTTCGTTTTCCTGAGGATTCCTTTGCCTAGTCAGGGTCTCGCGTTGCTGGCTAGAAACTTTAGGATTCTCTCTTCTTCTCTGTGGCAAATACTGCTGCAACTTTGACTGGGATTGCATGGAATCCAGAGATTCCTTACTGCGGTATGAACCTTTCAAGTGTGTTAATCCTTCCATTCCTAGATCCCTCGATATCTTTTTTTTTCTTGTGTCTTCTTGAGTTTCTTTCCCCAAAGGTTTGCTAGTTTTTGAATTAACATAGAATTCACCTGTTTTGCTAAGGTTATTCACAGAGATCCTATTCTTCGTAATGGCAAGCTCCTGTTTTTTTTTTTTTTTTTTTCCTTAGCTTCAGTTTTTCTATTCTTTGCAACTTTTAATTGGTTTTGTTTTGTCACAAGTGCATTGCTGTGCTCACATCTGCTGGCAATGCTCCTGTATTTGCTGTGGAAGTCTGGCCCTGTCCAACGTCCCTTCCCATCTGCCTCTACTCTACCTCGGACGCCTGCACCAGAACAACTGAAGCAGTGGTGAGGAGGCCCAAACCGAGGATTCCACCCAGCCCATACTGGGCCACAGACCCAGAAGGTGCGGACCTCACCACTGCACCACCGGCCGGCCACTTACATGTTCAGTGGCAACGTGCAGTTGAGTGCAACGGGAGTTAAATATACTAGTGAGCCCAACTCTAGCACTGTGTAGATGAGGCTAGGTTGTTTTTCGGGTCCATTGTGATGTCAGAGGATTTGTCATAATTGTGTCTCTGAGGTCCAGCATGCTTCCTGGATACAGGTTTCAGAGCCTGCTTGGAGCAGTCTCATAACTCACCCTTCCCAGTTAGCCCATGCTTGACCTTCGCTGCCGTTTTTTGGCTTGTGAATTTCTCTGACTTTCAAACGTTCCAGCAGAGTCTGTCTAAAGACGGACATCATCTTTCATTGTGGATAATTCAGGTGTGATTTCTGTTCACCTTCCATTTTCTGGGTCCTCTTTTTCTTTTCCATAGTATACTCGTCATGGTCTTTCTCAGCTATCTCCCTTAGACATGCTTATCAGTCCGTTCTCCTTCATTCCGAGGGATTAGTTTGTATTTCTTTAATCGCTGTATGTTCTCTAGGGTGAGGTGTGAGTGCTTTCGTGACTCTTGGTTGTTGTCCTTGAATTTGCACCGGTCACTTGTAGGACTCTTGGCTACCCTAGCCAAGGTCAAACTAAGCACTGAGAACACGTGGTCATGTGGGTTGGTTTGACATCCTGAGATCAGAAACTCCAAATTCGAGGTGGTCCTGGCAACCCCCTTCACGGACACAATGTTTCCAAGACAACTTAGACAAATCGGATGAATTCCACTCTCCAGGAAAGATATTTTTCTGTCTCTTTTCCGGATTTGGGAAGTTTCGAACTTGACCCCTGATCCTTGAACGTTCCCCTAGATTCCGTCCAGATACGGGCTTACTTACTTTTTATAGGGTGTGCCATTTGTTTGCCCTACATCCTCTACCCTGGCCTGTTTATTTTTCTTGAAACACAACTGTAAAGTTCTAATTTTCGTGCAACTTCCTTACATATGGTGTCAAAACACATAATCAATAATCCTTCTACGGCAAGAGGTAGGGGGAGAGAATTTCGATGGAGGCAAACAGAGCACACTAGCCTGGGAGGGCAGCCTTCACGAAGGAACGAAGCCCTGTGGAAGAGGGTGCTTTTCAGCACCCTTGTAGAGCACTTCCAAACAAAGAGACATACCCCAAGCGTGACAGGGCTCCATTCCTTCAAGGCTTCCAAGACATCTCTTGGGACACATTACCATGTGCCCAGTGGGCCCACGTGACACCAGAGCTTCGGAAAAAGAGACTGACCTGCAAAGAATGCTATGGGCCTTGGAAAGGAGGCATCGATTCTTCTCTTCAATGTCCTCAAGACATCTTTCTTGACTTTGCATTATGCTTAAGGCACAAGGGCACTGTAGGTGTGATGAACGCCAAGTCCGGCCACTTGTTTCCAATGAAGTTGCAAGCTTGAATCAGCATGACCTCCCCATAGACTTGAATAGATGACAATGTTCTCCTCTCCGTGCCTGTCCCTCTATTCTCACTTGTGGCCTAGGGTTCCTTTCTTATCCCTTGCATCAGACTCTGTTTTATCTCTTCTAGTTTCTGTGCCTGCTTTCTGTTTGCCAAACCTGTTTCTGGGTATCTGTCCCTTTAATAGCCTAGCCTAGGCCAATCCTCAGACTGTAACCATGCGGCCACCCTGGGGGACATGTTCACCGTGATGTCATAAGCGACCTCAAAATTCGAAGTTGTCCTGACAACCTCCGTGCACACAGAGTTTCACAGCCATCTCAGACCAGTCTGACTCCTCACCCTGTCTAGGTAGGATAGTTTTCCTTTTTCTGCAATTGTTGTCAGTTTCTATCTTTCTCCTTGAACTTCGAAAGGGCTCCTACATTCTCTCTAGACACTGGTTTCACTCCTGTAAGATTATCCTGGGTTTTATCTCTTATATCTTGGGTAGATGGCAAAATGGGTGGACCTTACCCAGAAAAAGTCCTGGACTCCCTCACAAGTTGAAGTTGCCCAGGGAATGTTCTGATGCACAATGATGGTGTCATCTCGTGGCACTCTGCCAATTCCACCTTGGCAGGTCACAAGATTTCCTTCCTTCTGCCTTTGGGAAGTGTACCAGATACTTCCATAGATTGTAATATTCTTATGGTTCCTTTTCTTGTGCGTATTGATAACGTATCCTCACAATTGCTGCTTATTTATGATCTCTGCCCGCACCATACCATGAAATCTATATTTCCTAACACTACTAATGTGATATGCACTCGTAATGTGAAACAGTGAGGCCCGGGCCGCCCAAGCGGAATGTGGGCACTTACCTGCTCCACCACAGGGCCGGCCCTGAATTGTACTTTTGGACCAACCTTTTGCCTGAACTTGGGAAGACGTGGGCCTGTTTGGATTATTCGTGAAGGTGATTAGTAATAACATCATGGACGGTAACATTTTCCGTTCGTTCATGGGTTTAGGACTGATCATGTTCTCTTCGTAGTATTCCTCTTCACCTATTTGGAATGGTCTGCCTTTCTGTAGCATCTGTAAGCATTTGGAGGTGATTTTCCATCCTTGGAAGTTCACCTTCCGTAAACTCTTTCCGCCCCCAAAGCTTTAGGACATCATTCTGGACCCCGTTTTGGATTTTTGATTTGAGGTGAATTTATAGCCATGACCCTGCATTAGAACGTACTATAACTTCCAGATTCACATCCTCATTGCTTTAGACTTCTGTGTAGCTTACATCATCTTCACCAGTGTAAGACTAATCACAGGCCCTCACCACACACTTGTGCCTAATCTTCTCTTTCACCCTCCGTCACCGCCCCTCTTTGCCTCTGGGAGCCCGCATACAAATGTTCAGTGCCACCTGTTGGTTAGTGCTTGCTTTTTCTTCTCCTTGTAAGTGAGATTCTATGGTATTTGAATTTCTCACTGGGGCTTGTTACACTTCCCCTAAAACCCTCACAGCCATTCTGGTGGTCACAAATGGCTGGATTGCATCATTTGTTCCGGCTGAGTGGTATACCATTGTGTGGCTATAGCCCATCTTCCTTCTCCAATCATCCCTTGCTGGACACCAGGGTGCTTTCCAAGTCTTGGATATCAGGAGTAAGACTGTGGTGAACACAGCCATGCACATGTCTTTATGCGGTAGTCTTTCTGACTTTTTTGGATAAACAAGCGGCAGATTAATAGCTGGGTCATACGGGACATGGATACTTAAATTTCTGAGGCAGTTCCACACCTTTGGCATCGTGGCTGCACCGGGTTACACTCCCACCAGCAGTGCAGGAGGCTTCCCTTCTCTCCACCTCCTCTCTGACACTTGTTATTTCCTGTCTGCTTCCTTCTAGCCATGCTGACCACAGTGAGCTGCCATGGCCTTGCAGTTTGGATTTGCATTTTCCTGAGACTTAATGATGGTGAACAAGTTTTCATGCACCTACTGGCCCTCTTTCTGTCTTCTTCGGAGAAATCTCTGCTTCCATCTTTTGACCAGGTTTTCATTGGCTTGTTTTTTTTCTTGTGGAGACGTGCGAGTTGATTGTATCTTTGGGCTTTTCACCCCTTGTCCGATGTGTGGTTTGCAAACATCCTCTCCCAATTGTTGTGGTGTCTTAGTATTCAGTTGATGGTTTCCTTGAGTGGGCAGAAGTGTGTGCATTTGATGTGGTCCCGTTTGTTTCTTGTTTCCTTTGTTGCCCTTGCCCAGTCAGACATGCTTCTTCCAAATAGGCGGCTCAGACAGATGGCAAAGAGCACTCTGCCTAGGTCTTCTCCTACAAGGTTCACGGTTTCAAGTCTGCCATTCAAGGCTTTAATCCATTTCAGGTGGTGTGTGTGCCAGGTGTAACATCATGGTGTACTCTCGTTGTGTTCCATGTGGCTGTGCAGGCTTCCCAGCACCGTTTATTGTAGAGACTCTCCTTTCTCCGCTGTCTCCACTTGGCTCCCTGGTCCAAAATGGGCTGTCCATGTAAGTTTGAGTTGGGCTCTGGGCTCTCAATTGTTTTGCATGGGTCTTCATGCCTGTTTTGGGGCCCAGACTGTGCCGTTTCGGTACCTAGCGCTTCGTCCTCTATGTTGAAATCAGAAATTGTGACACGTGCTGCTTTGTTCGTTTTCCTGAGGATTCCTTTGCCTAGTCAGGGTCTCGCGTTGCTGGCTAGAAACTTTAGGATTCTCTCTTCTTCTCTGTGGCAAATACTGCTGCAACTTTGACTGGGATTGCATGGAATCCAGAGATTCCTTACTGCGGTATGAACCTTTCAAGTGTGTTAATCCTTCCATTCCTAGATCCCTCGGTATCTTTTTTTTTCTTGTGTCTTCTTGAGTTTCTTTCCCCAAAGGTTTGCTAGTTTTTGAATTAACATAGAATTCACCTGTTTTGCTAAGGTTATTCACAGAGATCCTATTCTTCGTAATGGCAAGCTCCTGTTTTTTTTTTTTTTTTTTCCTTAGCTTCAGTTTTTCTATTCTTTGCAACTTTTAATTGGTTTTGTTTTGGCACAAGTGCATTGCTGTGCTCACATCTGCTGGCAATGCTCCTGTATTTGCTGTGGAAGTCTGGCCCTGTCCAACGTCCCTTCCCATCTGCCTCTACTCTACCTCGGACGCCTGCACCAGAACAACTGAAGCAGTGGTGAGGAGGCCCAAACCGAGGATTCCACCCAGCCCATACTGGGCCACAGACCCAGAAGGTGCGGACCTCACCACTGCACCACCGGCCGGCCACTTACATGTTCAGTGGCAACGTGCAGTTGAGTGCAACGGGAGTTAAATATACTAGTGAGCCCAACTCTAGCACTGTGTAGATGAGGCTAGGTTGTTTTTCGGGTCCATTGTGATGTCAGAGGATTTGTCATAATTGTGTCTCTGAGGTCCAGCATGCTTCCTGGATACAGGTTTCAGAGCCTGCTTGGAGCAGTCTCATAACTCACCCTTCCCAGTTAGCCCATGCTTGACCTTCGCTGCCGTTTTTTGGCTTGTGAATTTCTCTGACTTTCAAACGTTCCAGCAGAGTCTGTCTAAAGACGGACATCATCTTTCATTGTGGATAATTCAGGTGTGATTTCTGTTCACCTTCCATTTTCTGGGTCCTCTTTTTCTTTTCCATAGTATACTCGTCATGGTCTTTCTCAGCTATCTCCCTTAGACATGCTTATCAGTCCGTTCTCCTTCATTCCGAGGGATTAGTTTGTATTTCGTTAATCGCTGTATGTTCTCTAGGGTGAGGTGTGAGTGCTTTCGTGACTCTTGGTTGTTGTCCTTGAATTTGCACCGGTCACTTGTAGGACTCTTGGCTACCCTAGCCAAGGTCAAACTAAGCACTGAGAACACGTGGTCATGTGGGTTGGTTTGACATCCTGAGATCAGAAACTCCAAATTCGAGGTGGTCCTGGCAACCCCCTTCACGGACACAATGTTTCCAAGACAACTTAGACAAATCGGATGAATTCCACTCTCCAGGAAAGATATTTTTCTGTCTCTTTTCCGGATTTGGGAAGTTTCGAACTTGACCCCTGATCCTTGAACGTTCCCCTAGATTCCGTCCAGATACGGGCTTACTTAATTTTTATAGGGTGTGCCATTTGTTTGCCCTACATCCTCTACCCTGGCCTGTTTATTTTTCTTGAAACACAACTGTAAAGTTCTAATTTTCGTGCAACTTCCTTACATATGGTGTCAAAACACATAATCAATAATCCTTCTACGGCAAGAGGTAGGGGGAGAGAATTTCGATGGAGGCAAACAGAGCACACTAGCCTGGGAGGGCAGCCTTCACGAAGGAACGAAGCCCTGTGGAAGAGGGTGCTTTTCAGCACCCTTGTAGAGCACTTCCAAACAAAGAGACATACCCCAAGCGTGACAGGGCTCCATTCCTTCAAGGCTTCCAAGACATCTCTTGGGACACATTACCATGTGCCCAGTGGGCCCACGTGACACCAGAGCTTCGGAAAAAGAGACTGACCTGCAAAGAATGCTATGGGCCTTGGAAAGGAGGCATCGATTCTTCTCTTCAATGTCCTCAAGACATCTTTCTTGACTTTGCATTATGCTTAAGGCACAAGGGCACTGTAGGTGTGATGAACGCCAAGTCCGGCCACTTGTTTCCAATGAAGTTGCAAGCTTGAATCAGCATGACCTCCCCATAGACTTGAATAGATGACAATGTTCTCCTCTCCGTGCCTGTCCCTCTATTCTCACTTGTGGCCTAGGGTTCCTTTCTTATCCCTTGCATCAGACTCTGTTTTATCTCTTCTAGTTTCTGTGCCTGCTTTCTGTTTGCCAAACCTGTTTCTGGGTATCTGTCCCTTTAATAGCCTAGCCTAGGCCAATCCTCAGACTGTAACCATGCGGCCACCCTGGGGGACATGTTCACCGTGATGTCATAAGCGACCTCAAAATTCGAAGTTGTCCTGACAACCTCTGTGCACACAGAGTTTCACAGCCATCTCAGACCAGTCTGACTCCTCACCCTGTCTAGGTAGGATAGTTTTCCTTTTTCTGCAATTGTTGTCAGTTTCTATCTTTCTCCTTGAACTTCGAAAGGGCTCCTACATTCTCTCTAGACACTGGTTTCACTCCTGTAAGATTATCCTGGGTTTTATCTCTTATATCTTGGGCAGATGGCAAAATGGGTGGACCTTACCCAGAAAAAGTCCTGGACTCCCTCACAAGTTGAAGTTGCCCAGGGAATGTTCTGATGCACAATGATGGTGTCATCTCGTGGCACTCTGCCAATTCCACCTTGGCAGGTCACAAGATTTCCTTCCTTCTGCCTTTGGGAAGTGTACCAGATACTTCCATAGATTGTAATATTCTTATGGTTCCTTTTCTTGTGCGTATTGATAACGTATCCTCACAATTGCTGCTTATTTATGATCTCTGCCCGCACCATACCATGAAATCTATATTTCCTAACACTACTAATGTGATATGCACTCGTAATGTGAAACAGTGAGGCCCGGGCCGCCCAAGCGGAATGTGGGCACTTACCTGCTCCACCACAGGGCCGGCCCTGAATTGTACTTTTGGACCAACCTTTTGCCTGAACTTGGGAAGACGTGGGCCTGTTTGGATTATTCGTGAAGGTGATTAGTAATAACATCATGGACGGTAACATTTTCCGTTCGTTCATGGGTTTAGGACTGATCATGTTCTCTTCGTAGTATTCCTCTTCACCTATTTGGAATGGTCTGCCTTTCTGTAGCATCTGTAAGCATTTGGAGGTGATTTTCCATCCTTGGAAGTTCACCTTCCGTAAACTCTTTCCGCCCCCAAAGCTTTATGACATCATTCTGGACCCCGTTTTGGATTTTTGATTTGAGGTGAATTTATAGCCATGACCCTGCATTAGAACGTACTATAACTTCCAGATTCACATCCTCATTGCTTTAGACTTCTGTGTAGCTTACATCATCTTCACCAGTGTAAGACTAATCACAGGCCCTCACCACACACTTGTGCCTAATCTTCTCTTTCACCCTCCGTCACCGCCCCTCTTTGCCTCTGGGAGCCCGCATACAAATGTTCAGTGCCACCTGTTGGTTAGTGCTTGCTTTTTCTTCGCCTTGTAAGTGAGATTCTATGGTATTTGAATTTCTCACTGGGGCTTGTTACACTTCCCCTAAAACCCTCACAGCCATTCTGGTGGTCACAAATGGCTGGATTGCATCATTTGTTCCGGCTGAGTGGTATACCATTGTGTGGCTATAGCCCATCTTCCTTCTCCAATCATCCCTTGCTGGACACCAGGGTGCTTTCCAAGTCTTGGATATCAGGAGTAAGACTGTGGTGAACACAGCCATGCACATGTCTTTATGCGGTAGTCTTTCTGACTTTTTTGGATAAACAAGCGGCAGATTAATAGCTGGGTCATACGGGACATGGATACTTAAACTTCTGAGGCAGTTCCACACCTTTGGCATCGTGGCTGCACCGGGTTACACTCCCACCAGCAGTGCAGGAGGCTTCCCTTCTCTCCACCTCCTCTCTGACACTTGTTATTTCCTGTCTGCTTCCTTCTAGCCATGCTGACCACAGTGAGCTGCCATGGCCTTGCAGTTTGGATTTGCATTTTCCTGAGACTTAATGATGGTGAACAAGTTTTCATGCACCTACTGGCCCTCTTTCTGTCTTCTTCGGAGATATCTCTGCTTCCATCTTTTGACCAGGTTTTCATTGGCTTGTTTTTTTTCTTGTGGAGACGTGCGAGTTGATTGTATCTTTGGGCTTTTCACCCCTTGTCCGATGTGTGGTTTGCAAACATCCTCTCCCAATCGTTGTGGTGTCTTAGTATTCAGTTGATGGTTTCCTTGAGTGGGCAGAAGTGTGTGCATTTGATGTGGTCCCGTTTGTTTCTTGTTTCCTTTGTTGCCCTTGCCCAGTCAGACATGCTTCTTCCAAATAGGCGGCTCAGACAGATGGCAAAGAGCACTCTGCCTAGGTCTTCTCCTACAAGGTTCACGGTTTCAAGTCTGCCATTCAAGGCTTTAATCCATTTCAGGTGGTGTGTGTGCCAGGTGTAACATCATGGTGTACTCTCGTTGTGTTCCATGTGGCTGTGCAGGCTTCCCAGCACCGTTTATTGTAGAGACTCTCCTTTCTCCGCTGTCTCCACTTGGCTCCCTGGTCCAAAATGGGCTGTCCATGTAAGTTTGAGTTGGGCTCTGGGCTCTCAATTGTTTTGCATGGGTCTTCATGCCTGTTTTGGGGCCCAGACTGTGCCGTTTCGGTACCTAGCGCTTCGTCCTCTATGTTGAAATCAGAAATTGTGACACGTGCCGCTTTGTTCGTTTTCCTGAGGATTCCTTTGCCTAGTCAGGGTCTCGCGTTGCTGGCTAGAAACTTTAGGATTCTCTCTTCTTCTCTGTGGCAAATACTGCTGCAACTTTGACTGGGATTGCATGGAATCCAGAGATTCCTTACTGCGGTATGAACCTTTCAAGTGTGTTAATCCTTCCATTCCTAGATCCCTCGGTATCTTTTTTTTTCTTGTGTCTTCTTGAGTTTCTTTCCCCAAAGGTTTGCTAGTTTTTGAATTAACATAGAATTCACCTGTTTTGCTAAGGTTATTCACAGAGATCCTATTCTTCGTAATGGCAAGCTCCTGTTTTTTTTTTTTTTTTTTTCCTTAGCTTCAGTTTTTCTATTCTTTGCAACTTTTAATTGGTTTTGTTTTGGCACAAGTGCATTGCTGTGCTCACATCTGCTGGCAATGCTCCTGTATTTGCTGTGGAAGTCTGGCCCTGTCCAACGTCCCTTCCCATCTGCCTCTACTCTACCTCGGACGCCTGCACCAGAACAACTGAAGCAGTGGTGAGGAGGCCCAAACCGAGGATTCCACCCAGCCATACTGGGCCACAGACCCAGAAGGTGCGGACCTCACCACTGCACCACCGGCCGGCCACTTACATGTTCAGTGGCAACGTGCAGTTGAGTGCAACGGGAGTTAAATATACTAGTGAGCCCAACTCTAGCACTGTGTAGATGAGGCTAGGTTGTTTTTCGGGTCCATTGTGATGTCAGAGGATTTGTCATAATTGTGTCTCTGAGGTCCAGCATGCTTCCTGGATACAGGTTTCAGAGCCTGCTTGGAGCAGTCTCATAACTCACCCTTCCCAGTTAGCCCATGCTTGACCTTCGCTGCCGTTTTTTGGCTTGTGAATTTCTCTGACTTTCAAACGTTCCAGCAGAGTCTGTCTAAAGACGGACATCATCTTTCATTGTGGATAATTCAGGTGTGATTTCTGTTCACCTTCCATTTTCTGGGTCCTCTTTTTCTTTTCCATAGTATACTCGTCATGGTCTTTCTCAGCTATCTCCCTTAGACATGCTTATCAGTCCGTTCTCCTTCATTCCGAGGGATTAGTTTGTATTTCTTTAATCGCTGTATGTTCTCTAGGGTGAGGTGTGAGTGCTTTCGTGACTCTTGGTTGTTGTCCTTGAATTTGCACCGGTCACTTGTAGGACTCTTGGCTACCCTAGCCAAGGTCAAACTAAGCACTGAGAACACGTGGTCATGTGGGTTGGTTTGACATCCTGAGATCAGAAACTCCAAATTCGAGGTGGTCCTGGCAACCCCCTTCACGGACACAATGTTTCCAAGACAACTTAGACAAATCGGATGAATTCCACTCTCCAGGAAAGATATTTTTCTGTCTCTTTTCCGGATTTGGGAAGTTTCGAACTTGACCCCTGATCCTTGAACGTTCCCCTAGATTCCGTCCAGATACGGGCTTACTTACTTTTTATAGGGTGTGCCATTTGTTTGCCCTACATCCTCTACCCTGGCCTGTTTATTTTTCTTGAAACACAACTGTAAAGTTCTAATTTTCGTGCAACTTCCTTACATATGGTGTCAAAACACATAATCAATAATCCTTCTACGGCAAGAGGTAGGGGGAGAGAATTTCGATGGAGGCAAACAGAGCACACTAGCCTGGGAGGGCAGCCTTCACGAAGGAACGAAGCCCTGTGGAAGAGGGTGCTTTTCAGCACCCTTGTAGAGCACTTCCAAACAAAGAGACATACCCCAAGCGTGACAGGGCTCCATTCCTTCAAGGCTTCCAAGACATCTCTTGGGACACATTACCATGTGCCCAGTGGGCCCACGTGACACCAGAGCTTCGGAAAAAGAGACTGACCTGCAAAGAATGCTATGGGCCTTGGAAAGGAGGCATCGATTCTTCTCTTCAATGTCCTCAAGACATCTTTCTTGACTTTGCATTATGCTTAAGGCACAAGGGCACTGTAGGTGTGATGAACGCCAAGTCCGGCCACTTGTTTCCAATGAAGTTGCAAGCTTGAATCAGCATGACCTCCCCATAGACTTGAATAGATGACAATGTTCTCCTCTCCGTGCCTGTCCCTCTATTCTCACTTGTGGCCTAGGGTTCCTTTCTTATCCCTTGCATCAGACTCTGTTTTATCTCTTCTAGTTTCTGTGCCTGCTTTCTGTTTGCCAAACCTGTTTCTGGGTATCTGTCCCTTTAATAGCCTAGCCTAGGCCAATCCTCAGACTGTAACCATGCGGCCACCCTGGGGGACATGTTCACCGTGATGTCATAAGCGACCTCAAAATTCGAAGTTGTCCTGACAACCTCCGTGCACACAGAGTTTCACAGCCATCTCAGACCAGTCTGACTCCTCACCCTGTCTAGGTAGGATAGTTTTCCTTTTTCTGCAATTGTTGTCAGTTTCTATCTTTCTCCTTGAACTTCGAAAGGGCTCCTACATTCTCTCTAGACACTGGTTTCACTCCTGTAAGATTATCCTGGGTTTTATCTCTTATATCTTGGGTAGATGGCAAAATGGGTGGACCTTACCCAGAAAAAGTCCTGGACTCCCTCACAAGTTGAAGTTGCCCAGGGAATGTTCTGATGCACAATGATGGTGTCATCTCGTGGCACTCTGCCAATTCCACCTTGGCAGGTCACAAGATTTCCTTCCTTCTGCCTTTGGGAAGTGTACCAGATACTTCCATAGATTGTAATATTCTTATGGTTCCTTTTCTTGTGCGTATTGATAGCGTATCCTCACAATTGCTGCTTATTTATGATCTCTGCCCGCACCATACCATGAAATCTATATTTCCTAACACTACTAATGTGATATGCACTCGTAATGTGAAACAGTGAGGCCCGGGCCGCCCAAGCGGAATGTGGGCACTTACCTGCTCCACCACAGGGCCGGCCCTGAATTGTACTTTTGGACCAACCTTTTGCCTGAACTTGGGAAGACGTGGGCCTGTTTGGATTATTCGTGAAGGTGATTAGTAATAACATCATGGACGGTAACATTTTCCGTTCGTTCATGGGTTTAGGACTGATCATGTTCTCTTCGTAGTATTCCTCTTCACCTATTTGGAATGGTCTGCCTTTCTGTAGCATCTGTAAGCATTTGGAGGTGATTTTCCATCCTTGGAAGTTCACCTTCCGTAAACTCTTTCCGCCCCCAAAGCTTTATGACATCATTCTGGACCCCGTTTTGGATTTTTGATTTGAGGTGAATTTATAGCCATGACCCTGCATTAGAACGTACTATAACTTCCAGATTCACATCCTCATTGCTTTAGACTTCTGTGTAGCTTACATCATCTTCACCAGTGTAAGACTAATCACAGGCCCTCACCACACACTTGTGCCTAATCTTCTCTTTCACCCTCCGTCACCGCCCCTCTTTGCCTCTGGGAGCCCGCATACAAATGTTCAGTGCCACCTGTTGGTTAGTGCTTGCTTTTTCTTCGCCTTGTAAGTGAGATTCTATGGTATTTGAATTTCTCACTGGGGCTTGTTACACTTCCCCTAAAACCCTCACAGCCATTCTGGTGGTCACAAATGGCTGGATTGCATCATTTGTTCCGGCTGAGTGGTATACCATTGTGTGGCTATAGCCCATCTTCCTTCTCCAATCATCCCTTGCTGGACACCAGGGTGCTTTCCAAGTCTTGGATATCAGGAGTAAGACTGTGGTGAACACAGCCATGCACATGTCTTTATGCGGTAGTCTTTCTGACTTTTTTGGATAAGCAAGCGGCAGATTAATAGCTGGGTCATACGGGACATGGATACTTAAACTTCTGAGGCAGTTCCACACCTTTGGCATCGTGGCTGCACCGGGTTACACTCCCACCAGCAGTGCAGGAGGCTTCCCTTCTCTCCACCTCCTCTCTGACACTTGTTATTTCCTGTCTGCTTCCTTCTAGCCATGCTGACCACAGTGAGCTGCCATGGCCTTGCAGTTTGGATTTGCATTTTCCTGAGACTTAATGATGGTGAACAAGTTTTCATGCACCTACTGGCCCTCTTTCTGTCTTCTTTGGAGATATCTCTGCTTCCATCTTTTGACCAGGTTTTCATTGGCTTGTTTTTTTTCTTGTGGAGACGTGCGAGTTGATTGTATCTTTGGGCTTTTCACCCCTTGTCCGATGTGTGGTTTGCAAACATCCTCTCCCAATTGTTGTGGTGTCTTAGTATTCAGTTGATGGTTTCCTTGAGTGGGCAGAAGTGTGTGCATTTGATGTGGTCCCGTTTGTTTCTTGTTTCCTTTGTTGCCCTTGCCCAGTCAGACATGCTTCTTCCAAATAGGCGGCTCAGACAGATGGCAAAGAGCACTCTGCCTAGGTCTTCTCCTACAAGGTTCACGGTTTCAAGTCTGCCATTCAAGGCTTTAATCCATTTCAGGTGGTGTGTGTGCCAGGTGTAACATCATGGTGTACTCTCGTTGTGTTCCATGTGGCTGTGCAGGCTTCCCAGCACCGTTTATTGTAGAGACTCTCCTTTCTCCGCTGTCTCCACTTGGCTCCCTGGTCCAAAATGGGCTGTCCATGTAAGTTTGAGTTGGGCTCTGGGCTCTCAATTGTTTTGCATGGGTCTTCATGCCTGTTTTGGGGCCCAGACTGTGCCGTTTCGGTACCTAGCGCTTCGTCCTCTATGTTGAAATCAGAAATTGTGACACGTGCTGCTTTGTTCGTTTTCCTGAGGATTCCTTTGCCTAGTCAGGGTCTCGCGTTGCTGGCTAGAAACTTTAGGATTCTCTCTTCTTCTCTGTGGCAAATACTGCTGCAACTTTGACTGGGATTGCATGGAATCCAGAGATTCCTTACTGCGGTATGAACCTTTCAAGTGTGTTAATCCTTCCATTCCTAGATCCCTCGGTATCTTTTTTTTTCTTGTGTCTTCTTGAGTTTCTTTCCCCAAAGGTTTGCTAGTTTTTGAATTAACATAGAATTCACCTGTTTTGCTAAGGTTATTCACAGAGATCCTATTCTTCGTAATGGCAAGCTCCTGTTTTTTTTTTTTTTTTTTCCTTAGCTTCAGTTTTTCTATTCTTTGCAACTTTTAATTGGTTTTGTTTTGGCACAAGTGCATTGCTGTGCTCACATCTGCTGGCAATGCTCCTGTATTTGCTGTGGAAGTCTGGCCCTGTCCAACGTCCCTTCCCATCTGCCTCTACTCTACCTCGGACGCCTGCACCAGAACAACTGAAGCAGTGGTGAGGAGGCCCAAACCGAGGATTCCACCCAGCCCATACTGGGCCACAGACCCAGAAGGTGCGGACCTCACCACTGCACCACCGGCCGGCCACTTACATGTTCAGTGGCAACGTGCAGTTGAGTGCAACGGGAGTTAAATATACTAGTGAGCCCAACTCTAGCACTGTGTAGATGAGGCTAGGTTGTTTTTCCGGTCCATTGTGATGTCAGAGGATTTGTCATAATTGTGTCTCTGAGGTCCAGCATGCTTCCTGGATACAGGTTTCAGAGCCTGCTTGGAGCAGTCTCATAACTCACCCTTCCCAGTTAGCCCATGCTTGACCTTCGCTGCCGTTTTTTGGCTTGTGAATTTCTCTGACTTTCAAACGTTCCAGCAGAGTCTGTCTAAAGACGGACATCATCTTTCATTGTGGATAATTCAGGTGTGATTTCTGTTCACCTTCCATTTTCTGGGTCCTCTTTTTCTTTTCCATAGTATACTCGTCATGGTCTTTCTCAGCTATCTCCCTTAGACATGCTTATCAGTCCGTTCTCCTTCATTCCGAGGGATTAGTTTGTATTTCGTTAATCGCTGTATGTTCTCTAGGGTGAGGTGTGAGTGCTTTCGTGACTCTTGGTTGTTGTCCTTGAATTTGCACCGGTCACTTGTAGGACTCTTGGCTACCCTAGCCTAGGTCAAACTAAGCACTGAGAACACGTGGTCATGTGGGTTGGTTTGACATCCTGAGATCAGAAACTCCAAATTCGAGGTGGTCCTGGCAACCCCCTTCACGGACACAATGTTTCCAAGACAACTTAGACAAATCGGATGAATTCCACTCTCCAGGAAAGATATTTTTCTGTCTCTTTTCCGGATTTGGGAAGTTTCGAACTTGACCCCTGATCCTTGAACGTTCCCCTAGATTCCGTCCAGATACGGGCTTACTTAATTTTTATAGGGTGTGCCATTTGTTTGCCCTACATCCTCTACCCTGGCCTGTTTATTTTTCTTGAAACACAACTGTAAAGTTCTAATTTTCGTGCAACTTCCTTACATATGGTGTCAAAACACATAATCAATAATCCTTCTACGGCAAGAGGTAGGGGGAGAGAATTTCGATGGAGGCAAACAGAGCACACTAGCCTGGGAGGGCAGCCTTCACGAAGGAACGAAGCCCTGTGGAAGAGGGTGCTTTTCAGCACCCTTGTAGAGCACTTCCAAACAAAGAGACATACCCCAAGCGTGACAGGGCTCCATTCCTTCAAGGCTTCCAAGACATCTCTTGGGACACATTACCATGTGCCCAGTGGGCCCACGTGACACCAGAGCTTCGGAAAAAGAGACTGACCTGCAAAGAATGCTATGGGCCTTGGAAAGGAGGCATCGATTCTTCTCTTCAATGTCCTCAAGACATCTTTCTTGACTTTGCATTATGCTTAAGGCACAAGGGCACTGTAGGTGTGATGAACGCCAAGTCCGGCCACTTGTTTCCAATGAAGTTGCAAGCTTGAATCAGCATGACCTCCCCATAGACTTGAATAGATGACAATGTTCTCCTCTCCGTGCCTGTCCCTCTATTCTCACTTGTGGCCTAGGGTTCCTTTCTTATCCCTTGCATCAGACTCTGTTTTATCTCTTCTAGTTTCTGTGCCTGCTTTCTGTTTGCCAAACCTGTTTCTGGGTGTCTGTCCCTTTAATAGCCTAGCCTAGGCCAATCCTCAGACTGTAACCATGCGGCCACCCTGGGGGACATGTTCACCGTGATGTCATAAGCGACCTCAAAATTCGAAGTTGTCCTGACAACCTCCGTGCACACAGAGTTTCACAGCCATCTCAGACCAGTCTGACTCCTCACCCTGTCTAGGTAGGATAGTTTTCCTTTTTCTCCAATTGTTGTCAGTTTTTATCTTTCTCCTTGAACTTCGAAAGGGCTCCTACATTCTCTCTAGACACTGGTTTCACTCCTGTAAGATTATCCTGGGTTTTATCTCTTATATCTTGGGTAGATGGCAAAATGGGTGGACCTTACCCAGAAAAAGTCCTGGACTCCCTCACAAGTTGAAGTTGCCCAGGGAATGTTCTGATGCACAATGATGGTGTCATCTCGTGGCACTCTGCCAATTCCACCTTGGCAGGTCACAAGTTTTCCTTCCTTCTGCCTTTGGGAAGTGTACCAGATACTTCCATAGATTGTAATATTCTTATGGTTCCTTTTCTTGTGCGTATTGATAACGTATCCTCACAATTGCTGCTTATTTATGATCTCTGCCCGCACCATACCATGAAATCTATATTTCCTAACACTACTAATGTGATATGCACTCGTAATGTGAAACAGTGAGGCCCGGGCCGCCCAAGCGGAATGTGGGCACTTACCTGCTCCACCACAGGGCCGGCCCTGAATTGTACTTTTGGACCAACCTTTTGCCTGAACTTGGGAAGACGTGGGCCTGTTTGGATTATTCGTGAAGGTGATTAGTAATAACATCATGGACGGTAACATTTTCCGTTCGTTCATGGGTTTAGGACTGATCATGTTCTCTTCGTAGTATTCCTCTTCACCTATTTGGAATGGTCTGCCTTTCTGTAGCATCTGTAAGCATTTGGAGGTGATTTTCCATCCTTGGAAGTTCACCTTCCGTAAACTCTTTCCGCCCCCAAAGCTTTATGACATCATTCTGGACCCCGTTTTGGATTTTTGATTTGAGGTGAATTTATAGCCATGACCCTGCATTAGAACGTACTATAACTTCCAGATTCACATCCTCATTGCTTTAGACTTCTGTGTAGCTTACATCATCTTCACCAGTGTAAGACTAATCACAGGCCCTCACCACACACTTGTGCCTAATCTTCTCTTTCACCCTCCGTCACCGCCCCTCTTTGCCTCTGGGAGCCCGCATACAAATGTTCAGTGCCACCTGTTGGTTAGTGCTTGCTTTTTCTTCTCCTTGTAAGTGAGATTCTATGGTATTTGAATTTCTCACTGGGGCTTGTTACACTTCCCCTAAAACCCTCACAGCCATTCTGGTGGTCACAAATGGCTGGATTGCATCATTTGTTCCGGCTGAGTGGTATACCATTGTGTGGCTATAGCCCATCTTCCTTCTCCAATCATCCCTTGCTGGACACCAGGGTGCTTTCCAAGTCTTGGATATCAGGAGTAAGACTGTGGTGAACACAGCCATGCACATGTCTTTATGCGGTAGTCTTTCTGACTTTTTTGGATAAGCAAGCGGCAGATTAATAGCTGGGTCATACGGGACATGGATACTTAAACTTCTGAGGCAGTTCCACACCTTTGGCATCGTGGCTGCACCGGGTTACACTCCCACCAGCAGTGCAGGAGGCTTCCCTTCTCTCCACCTCCTCTCTGACACTTGTTATTTCCTGTCTGCTTCCTTCTAGCCATGCTGACCACAGTGAGCTGCCATGGCCTTGCAGTTTGGATTTGCATTTTCCTGAGACTTAATGATGGTGAACAAGTTTTCATGCACCTACTGGCCCTCTTTCTGTCTTCTTCGGAGAAATCTCTGCTTCCATCTTTTGACCAGGTTTTCATTGGCTTGTTTTTTTTCTTGTGGAGACGTGCGAGTTGATTGTATCTTTGGGCTTTTCACCCCTTGTCCGATGTGTGGTTTGCAAACATCCTCTCCCAATTGTTGTGGTGTCTTAGTATTCAGTTGATGGTTTCCTTGAGTGGGCAGAAGTGTGTGCATTTGATGTGGTCCCGTTTGTTTCTTGTTTCCTTTGTTGCCCTTGCCCAGTCAGACATGCTTCTTCCAAATAGGCGGCTCAGACAGATGGCAAAGAGCACTCTGCCTAGGTCTTCTCCTACAAGGTTCACGGTTTCAAGTCTGCCATTCAAGGCTTTAATCCACTTCAGGTGGTGTGTGTGCCAGGTGTAACATCATGGTGTACTCTCGTTGTGTTCCATGTGGCTGTGCAGGCTTCCCAGCACCGTTTATTGTAGAGACTCTCCTTTCTCCGCTGTCTCCACTTGGCTCCCTGGTCCAAAATGGGCTGTCCATGTAAGTTTGAGTTGGGCTCTGGGCTCTCAATTGTTTTGCATGGGTCTTCATGCCTGTTTTGGGGCCCAGACTGTGCCGTTTCGGTACCTAGCGCTTCGTCCTCTATGTTGAAATCAGAAATTGTGACACGTGCCGCTTTGTTCGTTTTCCTGAGGATTCCTTTGCCTAGTCAGGGTCTCGCGTTGCTGGCTAGAAACTTTAGGATTCTCTCTTCTTCTCTGTGGCAAATACTGCTGCAACTTTGACTGGGATTGCATGGAATCCAGAGATTCCTTACTGCGGTATGAACCTTTCAAGTGTGTTAATCCTTCCATTCCTAGATCCCTCGGTATCTTTTTTTTTCTTGTGTCTTCTTGAGTTTCTTTCCCCAAAGGTTTGCTAGTTTTTGAATTAACATAGAATTCACCTGTTTTGCTAAGGTTATTCACAGAGATCCTATTCTTCGTAATGGCAAGCTCCTGTTTTTTTTTTTTTTTTTCCTTAGCTTCAGTTTTTCTATTCTTTGCAACTTTTAATTGGTTTTGTTTTGGCACAAGTGCATTGCTGTGCTCACATCTGCTGGCAATGCTCCTGTATTTGCTGTGGAAGTCTGGCCCTGTCCAACGTCCCTTCCCATCTGCCTCTACTCTACCTCGGACGCCTGCACCAGAACAACTGAAGCAGTGGTGAGGAGGCCCAAACCGAGGATTCCACCCAGCCCATACTGGGCCACAGACCCAGAAGGTGTGGACCTCACCACTGCACCACCGGCCGGCCACTTACATGTTCAGTGGCAACGTGCAGTTGAGTGCAACGGGAGTTAAATATACTAGTGAGCCCAACTCTAGCACTGTGTAGATGAGGCTAGGTTGTTTTTCGGGTCCATTGTGATGTCAGAGGATTTGTCATAATTGTGTCTCTGAGGTCCAGCATGCTTCCTGGATACAGGTTTCAGAGCCTGCTTGGAGCAGTCTCATAACTCACCCTTCCCAGTTAGCCCATGCTTGACCTTCGCTGCCGTTTTTTGGCTTGTGAATTTCTCTGACTTTCAAACGTTCCAGCAGAGTCTGTCTAAAGACGGACATCATCTTTCATTGTGGATAATTCAGGTGTGATTTCTGTTCACCTTCCATTTTCTGGGTCCTCTTTTTCTTTTCCATAGTATACTCGTCATGGTCTTTCTCAGCTATCTCCCTTAGACATGCTTATCAGTCCGTTCTCCTTCATTCCAAGGGATTAGTTTGTATTTCTTTAATCGCTGTATGTTCTCTAGGGTGAGGTGTGAGTGCTTTCGTGACTCTTGGTTGTTGTCCTTGAATTTGCACCGGTCACTTGTAGGACTCTTGGCTACCCTAGCCTAGGTCAAACTAAGCACTGAGAACACGTGGTCATGTGGGTTGGTTTGACATCCTGAGATCAGAAACTCCAAATTCGAGGTGGTCCTGGCAACCCCCTTCACGGACACAATGTTTCCAAGACAACTTAGACAAATCGGATGAATTCCACTCTCCAGGAAAGATATTTTTCTGTCTCTTTTCCGGATTTGGGAAGTTTCGAACTTGACCCCTGATCCTTGAACGTTCCCCTAGATTCCGTCCAGATACGGGCTTACTTAATTTTTATAGGGTGTGCCATTTGTTTGCCCTACATCCTCTACCCTGGCCTGTTTATTTTTCTTGAAACACAACTGTAAAGTTCTAATTTTCGTGCAACTTCCTTACATATGGTGTCAAAACACATAATCAATAATCCTTCTACGGCAAGAGGTAGGGGGAGAGAATTTCGATGGAGGCAAACAGAGCACACTAGCCTGGGAGGGCAGCCTTCACGAAGGAACGAAGCCCTGTGGAAGAGGGTGCTTTTCAGCACCCTTGTAGAGCACTTCCAAACAAAGAGACATACCCCAAGCGTGACAGGGCTCCATTCCTTCAAGGCTTCCAAGACATCTCTTGGGACACATTACCATGTGCCCAGTGGGCCCACGTGACACCAGAGCTTCGGAAAAAGAGACTGACCTGCAAAGAATGCTATGGGCCTTGGAAAGGAGGCATCGATTCTTCTCTTCAATGTCCTCAAGACATCTTTCTTGACTTTGCATTATGCTTAAGGCACAAGGGCACTGTAGGTGTGATGAACGCCAAGTCCGGCCACTTGTTTCCAATGAAGTTGCAAGCTTGAATCAGCATGACCTCCCCATAGACTTGAATAGATGACAATGTTCTCCTCTCCGTGCCTGTCCCTCTATTCTCACTTGTGGCCTAGGGTTCCTTTCTTATCCCTTGCATCAGACTCTGTTTTATCTCTTCTAGTTTCTGTGCCTGCTTTCTGTTTGCCAAACCTGTTTCTGGGTGTCTGTCCCTTTAATAGCCTAGCCTAGGCCAATCCTCAGACTGTAACCATGCGGCCACCCTGGGGGACATGTTCACCGTGATGTCATAAGCGACCTCAAAATTCGAAGTTGTCCTGACAACCTCCGTGCACACAGAGTTTCACAGCCATCTCAGACCAGTCTGACTCCTCACCCTGTCTAGGTAGGATAGTTTTCCTTTTTCTCCAATTGTTGTCAGTTTTTATCTTTCTCCTTGAACTTCGAAAGGGCTCCTACATTCTCTCTAGACACTGGTGTCACTCCTGTAAGATTATCCTGGGTTTTATCTCTTATATCTTGGGTAGATGGCAAAATGGGTGGACCTTACCCAGAAAAAGTCCTGGACTCCCTCACAAGTTGAAGTTGCCCAGGGAATGTTCTGATGCACAATGATGGTGTCATCTCGTGGCACTCTGCCAATTCCACCTTGGCAGGTCACAAGTTTTCCTTCCTTCTGCCTTTGGGAAGTGTACCAGATACTTCCATAGATTGTAATATTCTTATGGTTCCTTTTCTTGTGCGTATTGATAACGTATCCTCACAATTGCTGCTTATTTATGATCTCTGCCCGCACCATACCATGAAATCTATATTTCCTAACACTACTAATGTGATATGCACTCGTAATGTGAAACAGTGAGGCCCGGGCCGCCCAAGCGGAATGTGGGCACTTACCTGCTCCACCACAGGGCCGGCCCTGAATTGTACTTTTGGACCAACCTTTTGCCTGAACTTGGGAAGACGTGGGCCTGTTTGGATTATTCGTGAAGGTGATTAGTAATAACATCATGGACGGTAACATTTTCCGTTCGTTCATGGGTTTAGGACTGATCATGTTCTCTTCGTAGTATTCCTCTTCACCTATTTGGAATGGTCTGCCTTTCTGTAGCATCTGTAAGCATTTGGAGGTGATTTTCCATCCTTGGAAGCTCACCTTCCGTAAACTCTTTCCGCCCCCAAAGCTTTATGACATCATTCTGGACCCCGTTTTGGATTTTTGATTTGAGGTGAATTTATAGCCATGACCCTGCATTAGAACGTACTATAACTTCCAGATTCACATCCTCATTGCTTTAGACTTCTGTGTAGCTTACATCATCTTCACCAGTGTAAGACTAATCACAGGCCCTCACCACACACTTGTGCCTAATCTTCTCTTTCACCCTCCGTCACCGCCCCTCTTTGCCTCTGGGAGCCCGCATACAAATGTTCAGTGCCACCTGTTGGTTAGTGCTTGCTTTTTCTTCTCCTTGTAAGTGAGATTCTATGGTATTTGAATTTCTCACTGGGGCTTGTTACACTTCCCCTAAAACCCTCACAGCCATTCTGGTGGTCACAAATGGCTGGATTGCATCATTTGTTCCGGCTGAGTGGTATACCATTGTGTGGCTATAGCCCATCTTCCTTCTCCAATCATCCCTTGCTGGACACCAGGGTGCTTTCCAAGTCTTGGATATCAGGAGTAAGACTGTGGTGAACACAGCCATGCACATGTCTTTATGCGGTAGTCTTTCTGACTTTTTTGGATAAGCAAGCGGCAGATTAATAGCTGGGTCATACGGGACATGGATACTTAAACTTCTGAGGCAGTTCCACACCTTTGGCATCGTGGCTGCACCGGGTTACACTCCCACCAGCAGTGCAGGAGGCTTCCCTTCTCTCCACCTCCTCTCTGACACTTGTTATTTCCTGTCTGCTTCCTTCTAGCCATGCTGACCACAGTGAGCTGCCATGGCCTTGCAGTTTGGATTTGCATTTTCCTGAGACTTAATGATGGTGAACAAGTTTTCATGCACCTACTGGCCCTCTTTCTGTCTTCTTCGGAGAAATCTCTGCTTCCATCTTTTGACCAGGTTTTCATTGGCTTGTTTTTTTTCTTGTGGAGACGTGCGAGTTGATTGTATCTTTGGGCTTTTCACCCCTTGTCCGATGTGTGGTTTGCAAACATCCTCTCCCAATTGTTGTGGTGTCTTAGTATTCAGTTGATGGTTTCCTTGAGTGGGCAGAAGTGTGTGCATTTGATGTGGTCCCGTTTGTTTCTTGTTTCCTTTGTTGCCCTTGCCCAGTCAGACATGCTTCTTCCAAATAGGCGGCTCAGACAGATGGCAAAGAGCACTCTGCCTAGGTCTTCTCCTACAAGGTTCACGGTTTCAAGTCTGCCATTCAAGGCTTTAATCCACTTCAGGTGGTGTGTGTGCCAGGTGTAACATCATGGTGTACTCTCGTTGTGTTCCATGTGGCTGTGCAGGCTTCCCAGCACCGTTTATTGTAGAGACTCTCCTTTCTCCGCTGTCTCCACTTGGCTCCCTGGTCCAAAATGGGCTGTCCATGTAAGTTTGAGTTGGGCTCTGGGCTCTCAATTGTTTTGCATGGGTCTTCATGCCTGTTTTGGGGCCCAGACTGTGCCGTTTCGGTACCTAGCGCTTCGTCCTCTATGTTGAAATCAGAAATTGTGACACGTGCCGCTTTGTTCGTTTTCCTGAGGATTCCTTTGCCTAGTCAGGGTCTCGCGTTGCTGGCTAGAAACTTTAGGATTCTCTCTTCTTCTCTGTGGCAAATACTGCTGCAACTTTGACTGGGATTGCATGGAATCCAGAGATTCCTTACTGCGGTATGAACCTTTCAAGTGTGTTAATCCTTCCATTCCTAGATCCCTCGGTATCTTTTTTTTTCTTGTGTCTTCTTGAGTTTCTTTCCCCAAAGGTTTGCTAGTTTTTGAATTAACATAGAATTCACCTGTTTTGCTAAGGTTATTCACAGAGATCCTATTCTTCGTAATGGCAAGCTCCTGTTTTTTTTTTTTTTTTTTCCTTAGCTTCAGTTTTTCTATTCTTTGCAACTTTTAATTGGTTTTGTTTTGGCACAAGTGCATTGCTGTGCTCACATCTGCTGGCAATGCTCCTGTATTTGCTGTGGAAGTCTGGCCCTGTCCAACGTCCCTTCCCATCTGCCTCTACTCTACCTCGGACGCCTGCACCAGAACAACTGAAGCAGTGGTGAGGAGGCCCAAACCGAGGATTCCACCCAGCCCATACTGGGCCACAGACCCAGAAGGTGCGGACCTCACCACTGCACCACCGGCCGGCCACTTACATGTTCAGTGGCAACGTGCAGTTGAGTGCAACGGGAGTTAAATATACTAGTGAGCCCAACTCTAGCACTGTGTAGATGAGGCTAGGTTGTTTTTCCGGTCCATTGTGATGTCAGAGGATTTGTCATAATTGTGTCTCTGAGGTCCAGCATGCTTCCTGGATACAGGTTTCAGAGCCTGCTTGGAGCAGTCTCATAACTCACCCTTCCCAGTTAGCCCATGCTTGACCTTCGCTGCCGTTTTTTGGCTTGTGAATTTCTCTGACTTTCAAACGTTCCAGCAGAGTCTGTCTAAAGACGGACATCATCTTTCATTGTGGATAATTCAGGTGTGATTTCTGTTCACCTTCCATTTTCTGGGTCCTCTTTTTCTTTTCCATAGTATACTCGTCATGGTCTTTCTCAGCTATCTCCCTTAGACATGCTTATCAGTCCGTTCTCCTTCATTCCGAGGGATTAGTTTGTATTTCGTTAATCGCTGTATGTTCTCTAGGGTGAGGTGTGAGTGCTTTCGTGACTCTTGGTTGTTGTCCTTGAATTTGCACCGGTCACTTGTAGGACTCTTGGCTACCCTAGCCTAGGTCAAACTAAGCACTGAGAACACGTGGTCATGTGGGTTGGTTTGACATCCTGAGATCAGAAACTCCAAATTCGAGGTGGTCCTGGCAACCCCCTTCACGGACACAATGTTTCCAAGACAACTTAGACAAATCGGATGAATTCCACTCTCCAGGAAAGATATTTTTCTGTCTCTTTTCCGGATTTGGGAAGTTTCGAACTTGACCCCTGATCCTTGAACGTTCCCCTAGATTCCGTCCAGATACGGGCTTACTTAATTTTTATAGGGTGTGCCATTTGTTTGCCCTACATCCTCTACCCTGGCCTGTTTATTTTTCTTGAAACACAACTGTAAAGTTCTAATTTTCGTGCAACTTCCTTACATATGGTGTCAAAACACATAATCAATAATCCTTCTACGGCAAGAGGTAGGGGGAGAGAATTTCGATGGAGGCAAACAGAGCACACTAGCCTGGGAGGGCAGCCTTCACGAAGGAACGAAGCCCTGTGGAAGAGGGTGCTTTTCAGCACCCTTGTAGAGCACTTCCAAACAAAGAGACATACCCCAAGCGTGACAGGGCTCCATTCCTTCAAGGCTTCCAAGACATCTCTTGGGACACATTACCATGTGCCCAGTGGGCCCACGTGACACCAGAGCTTCGGAAAAAGAGACTGACCTGCAAAGAATGCTATGGGCCTTGGAAAGGAGGCATCGATTCTTCTCTTCAATGTCCTCAAGACATCTTTCTTGACTTTGCATTATGCTTAAGGCACAAGGGCACTGTAGGTGTGATGAACGCCAAGTCCGGCCACTTGTTTCCAATGAAGTTGCAAGCTTGAATCAGCATGACCTCCCCATAGACTTGAATAGATGACAATGTTCTCCTCTCCGTGCCTGTCCCTCTATTCTCACTTGTGGCCTAGGGTTCCTTTCTTATCCCTTGCATCAGACTCTGTTTTATCTCTTCTAGTTTCTGTGCCTGCTTTCTGTTTGCCAAACCTGTTTCTGGGTGTCTGTCCCTTTAATAGCCTAGCCTAGGCCAATCCTCAGACTGTAACCATGCGGCCACCCTGGGGGACATGTTCACCGTGATGTCATAAGCGACCTCAAAATTCGAAGTTGTCCTGACAACCTCCGTGCACACAGAGTTTCACAGCCATCTCAGACCAGTCTGACTCCTCACCCTGTCTAGGTAGGATAGTTTTCCTTTTTCTCCAATTGTTGTCAGTTTTTATCTTTCTCCTTGAACTTCGAAAGGGCTCCTACATTCTCTCTAGACACTGGTTTCACTCCTGTAAGATTATCCTGGGTTTTATCTCTTATATCTTGGGTAGATGGCAAAATGGGTGGACCTTACCCAGAAAAAGTCCTGGACTCCCTCACAAGTTGAAGTTGCCCAGGGAATGTTCTGATGCACAATGATGGTGTCATCTCGTGGCACTCTGCCAATTCCACCTTGGCAGGTCACAAGTTTTCCTTCCTTCTGCCTTTGGGAAGTGTACCAGATACTTCCATAGATTGTAATATTCTTATGGTTCCTTTTCTTGTGCGTATTGATAACGTATCCTCACAATTGCTGCTTATTTATGATCTCTGCCCGCACCATACCATGAAATCTATATTTCCTAACACTACTAATGTGATATGCACTCGTAATGTGAAACAGTGAGGCCCGGGCCGCCCAAGCGGAATGTGGGCACTTACCTGCTCCACCACAGGGCCGGCCCTGAATTGTACTTTTGGACCAACCTTTTGCCTGAACTTGGGAAGACGTGGGCCTGTTTGGATTATTCGTGAAGGTGATTAGTAATAACATCATGGACGGTAACATTTTCCGTTCGTTCATGGGTTTAGGACTGATCATGTTCTCTTCGTAGTATTCCTCTTCACCTATTTGGAATGGTCTGCCTTTCTGTAGCATCTGTAAGCATTTGGAGGTGATTTTCCATCCTTGGAAGTTCACCTTCCGTAAACTCTTTCCGCCCCCAAAGCTTTATGACATCATTCTGGACCCCGTTTTGGATTTTTGATTTGAGGTGAATTTATAGCCATGACCCTGCATTAGAACGTACTATAACTTCCAGATTCACATCCTCATTGCTTTAGACTTCTGTGTAGCTTACATCATCTTCACCAGTGTAAGACTAATCACAGGCCCTCACCACACACTTGTGCCTAATCTTCTCTTTCACCCTCCGTCACCGCCCCTCTTTGCCTCTGGGAGCCCGCATACAAATGTTCAGTGCCACCTGTTGGTTAGTGCTTGCTTTTTCTTCTCCTTGTAAGTGAGATTCTATGGTATTTGA
Organism: Equus asinus; assembly: GCF_041296235.1. NCBI lineage: Eukaryota > Metazoa > Chordata > Mammalia > Perissodactyla > Equidae > Equus > Equus asinus. The sequence continues at coordinate 5,352,848 of NC_091810.1, forward strand.
ATTTCTCACTGGGGCTTGTTACACTTCCCCTAAAACCCTCACAGCCATTCTGGTGGTCACAAATGGCTGGATTGCATCATTTGTTCCGGCTGAGTGGTATACCATTGTGTGGCTATAGCCCATCTTCCTTCTCCAATCATCCCTTGCTGGACACCAGGGTGCTTTCCAAGTCTTGGATATCAGGAGTAAGACTGTGGTGAACACAGCCATGCACATGTCTTTATGCGGTAGTCTTTCTGACTTTTTTGGATAAGCAAGCGGCAGATTAATAGCTGGGTCATACGGGACATGGATACTTAAACTTCTGAGGCAGTTCCACACCTTTGGCATCGTGGCTGCACCGGGTTACACTCCCACCAGCAGTGCAGGAGGCTTCCCTTCTCTCCACCTCCTCTCTGACACTTGTTATTTCCTGTCTGCTTCCTTCTAGCCATGCTGACCACAGTGAGCTGCCATGGCCTTGCAGTTTGGATTTGCATTTTCCTGAGACTTAATGATGGTGAACAAGTTTTCATGCACCTACTGGCCCTCTTTCTGTCTTCTTCGGAGAAATCTCTGCTTCCATCTTTTGACCAGGTTTTCATTGGCTTGTTTTTTTTCTTGTGGAGACGTGCGAGTTGATTGTATCTTTGGGCTTTTCACCCCTTGTCCGATGTGTGGTTTGCAAACATCCTCTCCCAATTGTTGTGGTGTCTTAGTATTCAGTTGATGGTTTCCTTGAGTGGGCAGAAGTGTGTGCATTTGATGTGGTCCCGTTTGTTTCTTGTTTCCTTTGTTGCCCTTGCCCAGTCAGACATGCTTCTTCCAAATAGGCGGCTCAGACAGATGGCAAAGAGCACTCTGCCTAGGTCTTCTCCTACAAGGTTCACGGTTTCAAGTCTGCCATTCAAGGCTTTAATCCACTTCAGGTGGTGTGTGTGCCAGGTGTAACATCATGGTGTACTCTCGTTGTGTTCCATGTGGCTGTGCAGGCTTCCCAGCACCGTTTATTGTAGAGACTCTCCTTTCTCCGCTGTCTCCACTTGGCTCCCTGGTCCAAAATGGGCTGTCCATGTAAGTTTGAGTTGGGCTCTGGGCTCTCAATTGTTTTGCATGGGTCTTCATGCCTGTTTTGGGGCCCAGACTGTGCCGTTTCGGTACCTAGCGCTTCGTCCTCTATGTTGAAATCAGAAATTGTGACACGTGCCGCTTTGTTCGTTTTCCTGAGGATTCCTTTGCCTAGTCAGGGTCTCGCGTTGCTGGCTAGAAACTTTAGGATTCTCTCTTCTTCTCTGTGGCAAATACTGCTGCAACTTTGACTGGGATTGCATGGAATCCAGAGATTCCTTACTGCGGTATGAACCTTTCAAGTGTGTTAATCCTTCCATTCCTAGATCCCTCGGTATCTTTTTTTTTCTTGTGTCTTCTTGAGTTTCTTTCCCCAAAGGTTTGCTAGTTTTTGAATTAACATAGAATTCACCTGTTTTGCTAAGGTTATTCACAGAGATCCTATTCTTCGTAATGGCAAGCTCCTGTTTTTTTTTTTTTTTTTCCTTAGCTTCAGTTTTTCTATTCTTTGCAACTTTTAATTGGTTTTGTTTTGGCACAAGTGCATTGCTGTGCTCACATCTGCTGGCAATGCTCCTGTATTTGCTGTGGAAGTCTGGCCCTGTCCAACGTCCCTTCCCATCTGCCTCTACTCTACCTCGGACGCCTGCACCAGAACAACTGAAGCAGTGGTGAGGAGGCCCAAACCGAGGATTCCACCCAGCCCATACTGGGCCACAGACCCAGAAGGTGCGGACCTCACCACTGCACCACCGGCCGGCCACTTACATGTTCAGTGGCAACGTGCAGTTGAGTGCAACGGGAGTTAAATATACTAGTGAGCCCAACTCTAGCACTGTGTAGATGAGGCTAGGTTGTTTTTCGGGTCCATTGTGATGTCAGAGGATTTGTCATAATTGTGTCTCTGAGGTCCAGCATGCTTCCTGGATACAGGTTTCAGAGCCTGCTTGGAGCAGTCTCATAACTCACCCTTCCCAGTTAGCCCATGCTTGACCTTCGCTGCCGTTTTTTGGCTTGTGAATTTCTCTGACTTTCAAACGTTCCAGCAGAGTCTGTCTAAAGACGGACATCATCTTTCATTGTGGATAATTCAGGTGTGATTTCTGTTCACCTTCCATTTTCTGGGTCCTCTTTTTCTTTTCCATAGTATACTCGTCATGGTCTTTCTCAGCTATCTCCCTTAGACATGCTTATCAGTCCGTTCTCCTTCATTCCAAGGGATTAGTTTGTATTTCTTTAATCGCTGTATGTTCTCTAGGGTGAGGTGTGAGTGCTTTCGTGACTCTTGGTTGTTGTCCTTGAATTTGCACCGGTCACTTGTAGGACTCTTGGCTACCCTAGCCTAGGTCAAACTAAGCACTGAGAACACGTGGTCATGTGGGTTGGTTTGACATCCTGAGATCAGAAACTCCAAATTCGAGGTGGTCCTGGCAACCCCCTTCACGGACACAATGTTTCCAAGACAACTTAGACAAATCGGATGAATTCCACTCTCCAGGAAAGATATTTTTCTGTCTCTTTTCCGGATTTGGGAAGTTTCGAACTTGACCCCTGATCCTTGAACGTTCCCCTAGATTCCGTCCAGATACGGGCTTACTTAATTTTTATAGGGTGTGCCATTTGTTTGCCCTACATCCTCTACCCTGGCCTGTTTATTTTTCTTGAAACACAACTGTAAAGTTCTAATTTTCGTGCAACTTCCTTACATATGGTGTCAAAACACATAATCAATAATCCTTCTACGGCAAGAGGTAGGGGGAGAGAATTTCGATGGAGGCAAACAGAGCACACTAGCCTGGGAGGGCAGCCTTCACGAAGGAACGAAGCCCTGTGGAAGAGGGTGCTTTTCAGCACCCTTGTAGAGCACTTCCAAACAAAGAGACATACCCCAAGCGTGACAGGGCTCCATTCCTTCAAGGCTTCCAAGACATCTCTTGGGACACATTACCATGTGCCCAGTGGGCCCACGTGACACCAGAGCTTCGGAAAAAGAGACTGACCTGCAAAGAATGCTATGGGCCTTGGAAAGGAGGCATCGATTCTTCTCTTCAATGTCCTCAAGACATCTTTCTTGACTTTGCATTATGCTTAAGGCACAAGGGCACTGTAGGTGTGATGAACGCCAAGTCCGGCCACTTGTTTCCAATGAAGTTGCAAGCTTGAATCAGCATGACCTCCCCATAGACTTGAATAGATGACAATGTTCTCCTCTCCGTGCCTGTCCCTCTATTCTCACTTGTGGCCTAGGGTTCCTTTCTTATCCCTTGCATCAGACTCTGTTTTATCTCTTCTAGTTTCTGTGCCTGCTTTCTGTTTGCCAAACCTGTTTCTGGGTGTCTGTCCCTTTAATAGCCTAGCCTAGGCCAATCCTCAGACTGTAACCATGCGGCCACCCTGGGGGACATGTTCACCGTGATGTCATAAGCGACCTCAAAATTCGAAGTTGTCCTGACAACCTCCGTGCACACAGAGTTTCACAGCCATCTCAGACCAGTCTGACTCCTCACCCTGTCTAGGTAGGATAGTTTTCCTTTTTCTCCAATTGTTGTCAGTTTTTATCTTTCTCCTTGAACTTCGAAAGGGCTCCTACATTCTCTCTAGACACTGGTGTCACTCCTGTAAGATTATCCTGGGTTTTATCTCTTATATCTTGGGTAGATGGCAAAATGGGTGGACCTTACCCAGAAAAAGTCCTGGACTCCCTCACAAGTTGAAGTTGCCCAGGGAATGTTCTGATGCACAATGATGGTGTCATCTCGTGGCACTCTGCCAATTCCACCTTGGCAGGTCACAAGTTTTCCTTCCTTCTGCCTTTGGGAAGTGTACCAGATACTTCCATAGATTGTAATATTCTTATGGTTCCTTTTCTTGTGCGTATTGATAACGTATCCTCACAATTGCTGCTTATTTATGATCTCTGCCCGCACCATACCATGAAATCTATATTTCCTAACACTACTAATGTGATATGCACTCGTAATGTGAAACAGTGAGGCCCGGGCCGCCCAAGCGGAATGTGGGCACTTACCTGCTCCACCACAGGGCCGGCCCTGAATTGTACTTTTGGACCAACCTTTTGCCTGAACTTGGGAAGACGTGGGCCTGTTTGGATTATTCGTGAAGGTGATTAGTAATAACATCATGGACGGTAACATTTTCCGTTCGTTCATGGGTTTAGGACTGATCATGTTCTCTTCGTAGTATTCCTCTTCACCTATTTGGAATGGTCTGCCTTTCTGTAGCATCTGTAAGCATTTGGAGGTGATTTTCCATCCTTGGAAGCTCACCTTCCGTAAACTCTTTCCGCCCCCAAAGCTTTATGACATCATTCTGGACCCCGTTTTGGATTTTTGATTTGAGGTGAATTTATAGCCATGACCCTGCATTAGAACGTACTATAACTTCCAGATTCACATCCTCATTGCTTTAGACTTCTGTGTAGCTTACATCATCTTCACCAGTGTAAGACTAATCACAGGCCCTCACCACACACTTGTGCCTAATCTTCTCTTTCACCCTCCGTCACCGCCCCTCTTTGCCTCTGGGAGCCCGCATACAAATGTTCAGTGCCACCTGTTGGTTAGTGCTTGCTTTTTCTTCTCCTTGTAAGTGAGATTCTATGGTATTTGAATTTCTCACTGGGGCTTGTTACACTTCCCCTAAAACCCTCACAGCCATTCTGGTGGTCACAAATGGCTGGATTGCATCATTTGTTCCGGCTGAGTGGTATACCATTGTGTGGCTATAGCCCATCTTCCTTCTCCAATCATCCCTTGCTGGACACCAGGGTGCTTTCCAAGTCTTGGATATCAGGAGTAAGACTGTGGTGAACACAGCCATGCACATGTCTTTATGCGGTAGTCTTTCTGACTTTTTTGGATAAGCAAGCGGCAGATTAATAGCTGGGTCATACGGGACATGGATACTTAAACTTCTGAGGCAGTTCCACACCTTTGGCATCGTGGCTGCACCGGGTTACACTCCCACCAGCAGTGCAGGAGGCTTCCCTTCTCTCCACCTCCTCTCTGACACTTGTTATTTCCTGTCTGCTTCCTTCTAGCCATGCTGACCACAGTGAGCTGCCATGGCCTTGCAGTTTGGATTTGCATTTTCCTGAGACTTAATGATGGTGAACAAGTTTTCATGCACCTACTGGCCCTCTTTCTGTCTTCTTCGGAGAAATCTCTGCTTCCATCTTTTGACCAGGTTTTCATTGGCTTGTTTTTTTTCTTGTGGAGACGTGCGAGTTGATTGTATCTTTGGGCTTTTCACCCCTTGTCCGATGTGTGGTTTGCAAACATCCTCTCCCAATTGTTGTGGTGTCTTAGTATTCAGTTGATGGTTTCCTTGAGTGGGCAGAAGTGTGTGCATTTGATGTGGTCCCGTTTGTTTCTTGTTTCCTTTGTTGCCCTTGCCCAGTCAGACATGCTTCTTCCAAATAGGCGGCTCAGACAGATGGCAAAGAGCACTCTGCCTAGGTCTTCTCCTACAAGGTTCACGGTTTCAAGTCTGCCATTCAAGGCTTTAATCCACTTCAGGTGGTGTGTGTGCCAGGTGTAACATCATGGTGTACTCTCGTTGTGTTCCATGTGGCTGTGCAGGCTTCCCAGCACCGTTTATTGTAGAGACTCTCCTTTCTCCGCTGTCTCCACTTGGCTCCCTGGTCCAAAATGGGCTGTCCATGTAAGTTTGAGTTGGGCTCTGGGCTCTCAATTGTTTTGCATGGGTCTTCATGCCTGTTTTGGGGCCCAGACTGTGCCGTTTCGGTACCTAGCGCTTCGTCCTCTATGTTGAAATCAGAAATTGTGACACGTGCTGCTTTGTTCGTTTTCCTGAGGATTCCTTTGCCTAGTCAGGGTCTCGCGTTGCTGGCTAGAAACTTTAGGATTCTCTCTTCTTCTCTGTGGCAAATACTGCTGCAACTTTGACTGGGATTGCATGGAATCCAGAGATTCCTTACTGCGGTATGAACCTTTCAAGTGTGTTAATCCTTCCATTCCTAGATCCCTCGGTATCTTTTTTTTTCTTGTGTCTTCTTGAGTTTCTTTCCCCAAAGGTTTGCTAGTTTTTGAATTAACATAGAATTCACCTGTTTTGCTAAGGTTATTCACAGAGATCCTATTCTTCGTAATGGCAAGCTCCTGTTTTTTTTTTTTTTTTTTCCTTAGCTTCAGTTTTTCTATTCTTTGCAACTTTTAATTGGTTTTGTTTTGGCACAAGTGCATTGCTGTGCTCACATCTGCTGGCAATGCTCCTGTATTTGCTGTGGAAGTCTGGCCCTGTCCAACGTCCCTTCCCATCTGCCTCTACTCTACCTCGGACGCCTGCACCAGAACAACTGAAGCAGTGGTGAGGAGGCCCAAACCGAGGATTCCACCCAGCCCATACTGGGCCACAGACCCAGAAGGTGCGGACCTCACCACTGCACCACCGGCCGGCCACTTACATGTTCAGTGGCAACGTGCAGTTGAGTGCAACGGGAGTTAAATATACTAGTGAGCCCAACTCTAGCACTGTGTAGATGAGGCTAGGTTGTTTTTCGGGTCCATTGTGATGTCAGAGGATTTGTCATAATTGTGTCTCTGAGGTCCAGCATGCTTCCTGGATACAGGTTTCAGAGCCTGCTTGGAGCAGTCTCATAACTCACCCTTCCCAGTTAGCCCATGCTTGACCTTCGCTGCCGTTTTTTGGCTTGTGAATTTCTCTGACTTTCAAACGTTCCAGCAGAGTCTGTCTAAAGACGGACATCATCTTTCATTGTGGATAATTCAGGTGTGATTTCTGTTCACCTTCCATTTTCTGGGTCCTCTTTTTCTTTTCCATAGTATACTCGTCATGGTCTTTCTCAGCTATCTCCCTTAGACATGCTTATCAGTCCGTTCTCCTTCATTCCAAGGGATTAGTTTGTATTTCTTTAATCGCTGTATGTTCTCTAGGGTGAGGTGTGAGTGCTTTCGTGACTCTTGGTTGTTGTCCTTGAATTTGCACCGGTCACTTGTAGGACTCTTGGCTACCCTAGCCTAGGTCAAACTAAGCACTGAGAACACGTGGTCATGTGGGTTGGTTTGACATCCTGAGATCAGAAACTCCAAATTCGAGGTGGTCCTGGCAACCCCCTTCACGGACACAATGTTTCCAAGACAACTTAGACAAATCGGATGAATTCCACTCTCCAGGAAAGATATTTTTCTGTCTCTTTTCCGGATTTGGGAAGTTTCGAACTTGACCCCTGATCCTTGAACGTTCCCCTAGATTCCGTCCAGATACGGGCTTACTTAATTTTTATAGGGTGTGCCATTTGTTTGCCCTACATCCTCTACCCTGGCCTGTTTATTTTTCTTGAAAGACAACTGTAAAGTTCTAATTTTCGTGCAACTTCCTTACATATGGTGTCAAAACACATAATCAATAATCCTTCTACGGCAAGAGGTAGGGGGAGAGAATTTCGATGGAGGCAAACAGAGCACACTAGCCTGGGAGGGCAGCCTTCACGAAGGAACGAAGCCCTGTGGAAGAGGGTGCTTTTCAGCACCCTTGTAGAGCACTTCCAAACAAAGAGACATACCCCAAGCGTGACAGGGCTCCATTCCTTCAAGGCTTCCAAGACATCTCTTGGGACACATTACCATGTGCCCAGTGGGCCCACGTGACACCAGAGCTTCGGAAAAAGAGACTGACCTGCAAAGAATGCTATGGGCCTTGGAAAGGAGGCATCGATTCTTCTCTTCAATGTCCTCAAGACATCTTTCTTGACTTTGCATTATGCTTAAGGCACAAGGGCACTGTAGGTGTGATGAACGCCAAGTCCGGCCACTTGTTTCCAATGAAGTTGCAAGCTTGAATCAGCATGACCTCCCCATAGACTTGAATAGATGACAATGTTCTCCTCTCCGTGCTTGTCCCTCTATTCTCACTTGTGGCCTAGGGTTCCTTTCTTATCCCTTGCATCAGCCTCTGTTTTATCTCTTCTAGTTTCTGTGCCTGCTTTCTGTTTGCCAAACCTGTTTCTGGGTATCTGTCCCTTTAATAGCCTAGCCTAGGCCAATCCTCAGACTGTAACCATGCGGCCACCCTGGGGGACATGTTCACCGTGATGTCATAAGCGACCTCAAAATTCGAAGTTGTCCTGACAACCTCCGTGCACACAGAGTTTCACAGCCATCTCAGACCAGTCTGACTCCTCACCCTGTCTAGGTAGGATAGTTTTCCTTTTTCTGCAATTGTTGTCAGTTTCTATCTTTCTCCTTGAACTTCGAAAGGGCTCCTACATTCTCTCTAGACACTGGTTTCACTCCTGTAAGATTATCCTGGGTTTTATCTCTTATATCTTGGGTAGATGGCAAAATGGGTGGACCTTACCCAGAAAAAGTCCTGGACTCCCTCACAAGTTGAAGTTGCCCAGGGAATGTTCTGATGCACAAGGATGGTGCCGTGTCGTGGCACTCTGCCAATTCCACCTTGGCAGGTCACAAGTTTTCCTTCCTTCTGCCTTTGGGAAGTGTCCCAGATACTTCCATAGATTGTAATATTCTTATGGTTCCTTTTCTTGTGCGTATTGATAACGTATCCTCACAATTGCTGCTTATTTATGATCTCTGCCCGCACCATACCATGAAATCTATATTTCCTAACACTACTAATGTGATATGCACTCGTAAGGTGAAACAGTGAGGCCCGGGCCGCCCAAGCGGAATGTGGGCACTTACCTGCTCCACCACAGGGCCGGCCCTGAATTGTACTTTTGGACCAACCTTTTGCCTGAACTTGGGAAGACGTGGGCCTGTTTGGATTATTCGTGAAGGTGATTAGTAATAACCTCATGGACGGTAACATTTTCCGTTCGTTCATGGGTTTAGGACTGATCATGTTCTCTTCGTAGTATTCCTCTTCACCTATTTGGAATGGTCTGCCTTTCTGTAGCATCTGTAAGCATTTGGAGGTGATTTTCCATCCTTGGAAGTTCACCTTCTGTAAACTCTTTCCGCCCCCAAAGCTTTATGACATCATTCTGGACCCCTTTTTGGATTTTTGATTTGAGGTGAATTTATAGCCATGACCCTGCATTAGAACGTACTATAACTTCCAGATTCACATCCTCATTGCTTTAGACTTCTGTGTAGCTTACATCATCTTCACCAGTGTAAGACTAATCACAGGCCCTCACCACACACTTGTGCCTAATCTTCTCTTTCACCCTCCGTCACCGCCCCTCTTTGCCTCTGGGAGCCCGCATACAAATGTTCAGTGCCACCTGTTGGTTAGTGCTTGCTTTTTCTTCTCCTTGTAAGTGAGATTCTATGGTATTTGAATTTCTCACTGGGGCTTGTTACACTTCCCCTAAAACCCTCACAGCCATTCTGGTGGTCACAAATGGCTGGCTTGCATCATTTGTTCCGGCTGAGTGGTATGCCATTGTGTGGCTATAGCCCATCTTCCTTCTCCAATCATCCCTTGCTGGACACCAGGGTGCTTTCCAAGTCTTGGATATCAGGAGTAAGACTGTGGTGAACACAGCCATGCACATGTCTTTATGCGGTAGTCTTTCTGACTTTTTTGGATAAGCAAGCGGCAGATTAATAGCTGGGTCATACGGGACATGGATACTTAAACTTCTGAGGCAGTTCCACACCTTTGGCATCGTGGCTGCACCGGGTTACACTCCCACCAGCAGTGCAGGAGGCTTCCCTTCTCTCCACCTCCTCTCTGACACTTGTTATTTCCTGTCTGCTTCCTTCTAGCCATGCTGACCACAGTGAGCTGCCATGGCCTTGCAGTTTGGATTTGCATTTTCCTGAGACTTAATGATGGTGAACAAGTTTTCATGCACCTACTGGCCCTCTTTCTGTCTTCTTCGGAGAAATCTCTGCTTCCATCTTTTGACCAGGTTTTCATTGGCTTGTTTTTTTTCTTGTGGAGACGTGCGAGTTGATTGTATCTTTGGGCTTTTCACCCCTTGTCCGATGTGTGGTTTGCAAACATCCTCTCCCAATTGTTGTGGTGTCTTAGTATTCAGTTGATGGTTTCCTTGAGTGGGCAGAAGTGTGTGCATTTGATGTGGTCCCGTTTGTTTCTTGTTTCCTTTGTTGCCCTTGCCCAGTCAGACATGCTTCTTCCAAATAGGCGGCTCAGACAGATGGCAAAGAGCACTCTGCCTAGGTCTTCTCCTACAAGGTTCACGGTTTCAAGTCTGCCATTCAAGGCTTTAATCCACTTCAGGTGGTGTGTGTGCCAGGTGTAACATCATGGTGTACTCTCGTTGTGTTCCATGTGGCTGTGCAGGCTTCCCAGCACCGTTTATTGTAGAGACTCTCCTTTCTCCGCTGTCTCCACTTGGCTCCCTGGTCCAAAATGGGCTGTCCATGTAAGTTTGAGTTGGGCTCTGGGCTCTCAATTGTTTTGCATGGGTCTTCATGCCTGTTTTGGGGCCCAGACTGTGCCGTTTCGGTACCTAGCGCTTCGTCCTCTATGTTGAAATCAGAAATTGTGACACGTGCTGCTTTGTTCGTTTTCCTGAGGATTCCTTTGCCTAGTCAGGGTCTCGCGTTGCTGGCTAGAAACTTTAGGATTCTCTCTTCTTCTCTGTGGCAAATACTGCTGCAACTTTGACTGGGATTGCATGGAATCCAGAGATTCCTTACTGCGGTATGAACCTTTCAAGTGTGTTAATCCTTCCATTCCTAGATCCCTCGGTATCTTTTTTTTTCTTGTGTCTTCTTGAGTTTCTTTCCCCAAAGGTTTGCTAGTTTTTGAATTAACATAGAATTCACCTGTTTTGCTAAGGTTATTCACAGAGATCCTATTCTTCGTAATGGCAAGCTCCTGTTTTTTTTTTTTTTTTTTCCTTAGCTTCAGTTTTTCTATTCTTTGCAACTTTTAATTGGTTTTGTTTTGGCACAAGTGCATTGCTGTGCTCACATCTGCTGGCAATGCTCCTGTATTTGCTGTGGAAGTCTGGCCCTGTCCAACGTCCCTTCCCATCTGCCTCTACTCTACCTCGGACGCCTGCACCAGAACAACTGAAGCAGTGGTGAGGAGGCCCAAACCGAGGATTCCACCCAGCCCATACTGGGCCACAGACCCAGAAGGTGCGGACCTCACCACTGCACCACCGGCCGGCCACTTACATGTTCAGTGGCAACGTGCAGTTGAGTGCAACGGGAGTTAAATATACTAGTGAGCCCAACTCTAGCACTGTGTAGATGAGGCTAGGTTGTTTTTCGGGTCCATTGTGATGTCAGAGGATTTGTCATAATTGTGTCTCTGAGGTCCAGCATGCTTCCTGGATACAGGTTTCAGAGCCTGCTTGGAGCAGTCTCATAACTCACCCTTCCCAGTTAGCCCATGCTTGACCTTCGCTGCCGTTTTTTGGCTTGTGAATTTCTCTGACTTTCAAACGTTCCAGCAGAGTCTGTCTAAAGACGGACATCATCTTTCATTGTGGATAATTCAGGTGTGATTTCTGTTCACCTTCCATTTTCTGGGTCCTCTTTTTCTTTTCCATAGTATACTCGTCATGGTCTTTCTCAGCTATCTCCCTTAGACATGCTTATCAGTCCGTTCTCCTTCATTCCAAGGGATTAGTTTGTATTTCTTTAATCGCTGTATGTTCTCTAGGGTGAGGTGTGAGTGCTTTCGTGACTCTTGGTTGTTGTCCTTGAATTTGCACCGGTCACTTGTAGGACTCTTGGCTACCCTAGCCTAGGTCAAACTAAGCACTGAGAACACGTGGTCATGTGGGTTGGTTTGACATCCTGAGATCAGAAACTCCAAATTCGAGGTGGTCCTGGCAACCCCCTTCACGGACACAATGTTTCCAAGACAACTTAGACAAATCGGATGAATTCCACTCTCCAGGAAAGATATTTTTCTGTCTCTTTTCCGGATTTGGGAAGTTTCGAACTTGACCCCTGATCCTTGAACGTTCCCCTAGATTCCGTCCAGATACGGGCTTACTTAATTTTTATAGGGTGTGCCATTTGTTTGCCCTACATCCTCTACCCTGGCCTGTTTATTTTTCTTGAAACACAACTGTAAAGTTCTAATTTTCGTGCAACTTCCTTACATATGGTGTCAAAACACATAATCAATAATCCTTCTACGGCAAGAGGTAGGGGGAGAGAATTTCGATGGAGGCAAACAGAGCACACTAGCCTGGGAGGGCAGCCTTCACGAAGGAACGAAGCCCTGTGGAAGAGGGTGCTTTTCAGCACCCTTGTAGAGCACTTCCAAACAAAGAGACATACCCCAAGCGTGACAGGGCTCCATTCCTTCAAGGCTTCCAAGACATCTCTTGGGACACATTACCATGTGCCCAGTGGGCCCACGTGACACCAGAGCTTCGGAAAAAGAGACTGACCTGCAAAGAATGCTATGGGCCTTGGAAAGGAGGCATCGATTCTTCTCTTCAATGTCCTCAAGACATCTTTCTTGACTTTGCATTATGCTTAAGGCACAAGGGCACTGTAGGTGTGATGAACGCCAAGTCCGGCCACTTGTTTCCAATGAAGTTGCAAGCTTGAATCAGCATGACCTCCCCATAGACTTGAATAGATGACAATGTTCTCCTCTCCGTGCCTGTCCCTCTATTCTCACTTGTGGCCTAGGGTTCCTTTCTTATCCCTTGCATCAGACTCTGTTTTATCTCTTCTAGTTTCTGTGCCTGCTTTCTGTTTGCCAAACCTGTTTCTGGGTGTCTGTCCCTTTAATAGCCTAGCCTAGGCCAATCCTCAGACTGTAACCATGCGGCCACCCTGGGGGACATGTTCACCGTGATGTCATAAGCGACCTCAAAATTCGAAGTTGTCCTGACAACCTCCGTGCACACAGAGTTTCACAGCCATCTCAGACCAGTCTGACTCCTCACCCTGTCTAGGTAGGATAGTTTTCCTTTTTCTCCAATTGTTGTCAGTTTTTATCTTTCTCCTTGAACTTCGAAAGGGCTCCTACATTCTCTCTAGACACTGGTGTCACTCCTGTAAGATTATCCTGGGTTTTATCTCTTATATCTTGGGTAGATGGCAAAATGGGTGGACCTTACCCAGAAAAAGTCCTGGACTCCCTCACAAGTTGAAGTTGCCCAGGGAATGTTCTGATGCACAATGATGGTGTCATCTCGTGGCACTCTGCCAATTCCACCTTGGCAGGTCACAAGTTTTCCTTCCTTCTGCCTTTGGGAAGTGTACCAGATACTTCCATAGATTGTAATATTCTTATGGTTCCTTTTCTTGTGCGTATTGATAACGTATCCTCACAATTGCTGCTTATTTATGATCTCTGCCCGCACCATACCATGAAATCTATATTTCCTAACACTACTAATGTGATATGCACTCGTAATGTGAAACAGTGAGGCCCGGGCCGCCCAAGCGGAATGTGGGCACTTACCTGCTCCACCACAGGGCCGGCCCTGAATTGTACTTTTGGACCAACCTTTTGCCTGAACTTGGGAAGACGTGGGCCTGTTTGGATTATTCGTGAAGGTGATTAGTAATAACATCATGGACGGTAACATTTTCCGTTCGTTCATGGGTTTAGGACTGATCATGTTCTCTTCGTAGTATTCCTCTTCACCTATTTGGAATGGTCTGCCTTTCTGTAGCATCTGTAAGCATTTGGAGGTGATTTTCCATCCTTGGAAGTTCACCTTCCGTAAACTCTTTCCGCCCCCAAAGCTTTATGACATCATTCTGGACCCCTTTTTGGATTTTTGATTTGAGGTGAATTTATAGCCATGACCCTGCATTAGAACGTACTATAACTTCCAGATTCACATCCTCATTGCTTTAGACTTCTGTGTAGCTTACATCATCTTCACCAGTGTAAGACTAATCACAGGCCCTCACCACACACTTGTGCCTAATCTTCTCTTTCACCCTCCGTCACCGCCCCTCTTTGCCTCTGGGAGCCCGCATACAAATGTTCAGTGCCACCTGTTGGTTAGTGCTTGCTTTTTCTTCGCCTTGTAAGTGAGATTCTATGGTATTTGAATTTCTCACTGGGGCTTGTTACACTTCCCCTAAAACCCTCACAGCCATTCTGGTGGTCACAAATGGCTGGATTGCATCATTTGTTCCGGCTGAGTGGTATACCATTGTGTGGCTATAGCCCATCTTCCTTCTCCAATCATCCCTTGCTGGACACCAGGGTGCTTTCCAAGTCTTGGATATCAGGAGTAAGACTGTGGTGAACACAGCCATGCACATGTCTTTATGCGGTAGTCTTTCTGACTTTTTTGGATAAGCAAGCGGCAGATTAATAGCTGGGTCATACGGGACATGGATACTTAAACTTCTGAGGCAGTTCCACACCTTTGGCATCGTGGCTGCACCGGGTTACACTCCCACCAGCAGTGCAGGAGGCTTCCCTTCTCTCCACCTCCTCTCTGACACTTGTTATTTCCTGTCTGCTTCCTTCTAGCCATGCTGACCACAGTGAGCTGCCATGGCCTTGCAGTTTGGATTTGCATTTTCCTGAGACTTAATGATGGTGAACAAGTTTTCATGCACCTACTGGCCCTCTTTCTGTCTTCTTCGGAGAAATCTCTGCTTCCATCTTTTGACCAGGTTTTCATTGGCTTGTTTTTTTTCTTGTGGAGACGTGCGAGTTGATTGTATCTTTGGGCTTTTCACCCCTTGTCCGATGTGTGGTTTGCAAACATCCTCTCCCAATTGTTGTGGTGTCTTAGTATTCAGTTGATGGTTTCCTTGAGTGGGCAGAAGTGTGTGCATTTGATGTGGTCCCGTTTGTTTCTTGTTTCCTTTGTTGCCCTTGCCCAGTCAGACATGCTTCTTCCAAATAGGCGGCTCAGACAGATGGCAAAGAGCACTCTGCCTAGGTCTTCTCCTACAAGGTTCACGGTTTCAAGTCTGCCATTCAAGGCTTTAATCCACTTCAGGTGGTGTGTGTGCCAGGTGTAACATCATGGTGTACTCTCGTTGTGTTCCATGTGGCTGTGCAGGCTTCCCAGCACCGTTTATTGTAGAGACTCTCCTTTCTCCGCTGTCTCCACTTGGCTCCCTGGTCCAAAATGGGCTGTCCATGTAAGTTTGAGTTGGGCTCTGGGCTCTCAATTGTTTTGCATGGGTCTTCATGCCTGTTTTGGGGCCCAGACTGTGCCGTTTCGGTACCTAGCGCTTCGTCCTCTATGTTGAAATCAGAAATTGTGACACGTGCCGCTTTGTTCGTTTTCCTGAGGATTCCTTTGCCTAGTCAGGGTCTCGTGTTGCTGGCTAGAAACTTTAGGATTCTCTCTTCTTCTCTGTGGCAAATACTGCTGCAACTTTGACTGAGATTGCATGGAATCCAGAGATTCCTTACTGCGGTATGAACCTTTCAAGTGTGTTAATCCTTCCATTCCTAGATCCCTCGATATCTTTTTTTTTCTTGTGTCTTCTTGAGTTTCTTTCCCCAAAGGTTTGCTAGTTTTTGAATTAACATAGAATTCACCTGTTTTGCTAAGGTTATTCACAGAGATCCTATTCTTCGTAATGGCAAGCTCCTGTTTTTTTTTTTTTTTTTTCCTTAGCTTCAGTTTTTCTATTCTTTGCAACTTTTAATTGGTTTTGTTTTGGCACAAGTGCATTGCTGTGCTCACATCTGCTGGCAATGCTCCTGTATTTGCTGTGGAAGTCTGGCCCTGTCCAACGTCCCTTCCCATCTGCCTCTACTCTACCTCGGACGCCTGCACCAGAACAACTGAAGCAGTGGTGAGGAGGCCCAAACCTAGGATTCCACCCAGCCCATACTGGGCCACAGACCCAGAAGGTGCGGACCTCACCACTGCACCACCGGCCGGCCACTTACATGTTCAGTGGCAACGTGCAGTTGAGTGCAACGGGAGTTAAATATACTAGTGAGCCCAACTCTAGCACTGTGTAGATGAGGCTAGGTTGTTTTTCGGGTCCATTGTGATGTCAGAGGATTTGTCATAATTGTGTCTCTGAGGTCCAGCATGCTTCCTGGATACAGGTTTCAGAGCCTGCTTGGAGCAGTCTCATAACTCACCCTTCCCAGTTAGCCCATGCTTGACCTTCGCTGCCGTTTTTTGGCTTGTGAATTTCTCTGACTTTCAAACGTTCCAGCAGAGTCTGTCTAAAGACGGACATCATCTTTCATTGTGGATAATTCAGGTGTGATTTCTGTTCACCTTCCATTTTCTGGGTCCTCTTTTTCTTTTCCATAGTATATTCGTCATGGTCTTTCTCAGCTATCTCCCTTAGACATGCTTATCAGTCCGTTCTCCTTCATTCCAAGGGATTAGTTTGTATTTCTTTAATCGCTGTATGTTCTCTAGGGTGAGGTGTGAGTGCTTTCGTGACTCTTGGTTGTTGTCCTTGAATTTGCACCGGTCACTTGTAGGACTCTTGGCTACCCTAGCCTAGGTCAAACTAAGCACTGAGAACACGTGGTCATGTGGGTTGGTTTGACATCCTGAGATCAGAAACTCCAAATTCGAGGTGGTCCTGGCAACCCCCTTCACGGACACAATGTTTCCAAGACAACTTAGACAAATCGGATGAATTCCACTCTCCAGGAAAGATATTTTTCTGTCTCTTTTCCGGATTTGGGAAGTTTCGAACTTGACCCCTGATCCTTGAACGTTCCCCTAGATTCCGTCCAGATACGGGCTTACTTAATTTTTATAGGGTGTGCCATTTGTTTGCCCTACATCCTCTACCCTGGCCTGTTTATTTTTCTTGAAAGACAACTGTAAAGTTCTAATTTTCGTGCAACTTCCTTACATATGGTGTCAAAACACATAATCAATAATCCTTCTACGGCAAGAGGTAGGGGGAGAGAATTTCGATGGAGGCAAACAGAGCACACTAGCCTGGGAGGGCAGCCTTCACGAAGGAACGAAGCCCTGTGGAAGAGGGTGCTTTTCAGCACCCTTGTAGAGCACTTCCAAACAAAGAGACATACCCCAAGCGTGACAGGGCTCCATTCCTTCAAGGCTTCCAAGACATCTCTTGGGACACATTACCATGTGCCCAGTGGGCCCACGTGACACCAGAGCTTCGGAAAAAGAGACTGACCTGCAAAGAATGCTATGGGCCTTGGAAAGGAGGCATCGATTCTTCTCTTCAATGTCCTCAAGACATCTTTCTTGACTTTGCATTATGCTTAAGGCACAAGGGCACTGTAGGTGTGATGAACGCCAAGTCCGGCCACTTGTTTCCAATGAAGTTGCAAGCTTGAATCAGCATGACCTCCCCATAGACTTGAATAGATGACAATGTTCTCCTCTCCGTGCCTGTCCCTCTATTCTCACTTGTGGCCTAGGGTTCCTTTCTTATCCCTTGCATCAGACTCTGTTTTATCTCTTCTAGTTTCTGTGCCTGCTTTCTGTTTGCCAAACCTGTTTCTGGGTATCTGTCCCTTTAATAGCCTAGCCTAGGCCAATCCTCAGACTGTAACCATGCGGCCACCCTGGGGGACATGTTCACCGTGATGTCATAAGCGACCTCAAAATTCGAAGTTGTCCTGACAACCTCCGTGCACACAGAGTTTCACAGCCATCTCAGACCAGTCTGACTCCTCACCCTGTCTAGGTAGGATAGTTTTCCTTTTTCTGCAATTGTTGTCAGTTTCTATCTTTCTCCTTGAACTTCGAAAGGGCTCCTACATTCTCTCTAGACACTGGTGTCACTCCTGTAAGATTATCCTGGGTTTTATCTCTTATATCTTGGGTAGATGGCAAAATGGGTGGACCTTACCCAGAAAAAGTCCTGGACTCCCTCACAAGTTGAAGTTGCCCAGGGAATGTTCTGATGCACAATGATGGTGTCATCTCGTGGCACTCTGCCAATTCCACCTTGGCAGGTCACAAGTTTTCCTTCCTTCTGCCTTTGGGAAGTGTACCAGATACTTCCATAGATTGTAATATTCTTATGGTTCCTTTTCTTGTGCGTATTGATAACGTATCCTCACAATTGCTGCTTATTTATGATCTCTGCCCGCACCATACCATGAAATCTATATTTCCTAACACTACTAATGTGATATGCACTCGTAATGTGAAACAGTGAGGCCCGGGCCGCCCAAGCGGAATGTGGGCACTTACCTGCTCCACCACAGGGCCGGCCCTGAATTGTACTTTTGGACCAACCTTTTGCCTGAACTTGGGAAGACGTGGGCCTGTTTGGATTATTCGTGAAGGTGATTAGTAATAACATCATGGACGGTAACATTTTCCGTTCGTTCATGGGTTTAGGACTGATCATGTTCTCTTCGTAGTATTCCTCTTCACCTATTTGGAATGGTCTGCCTTTCTGTAGCATCTGTAAGCATTTGGAGGTGATTTTCCATCCTTGGAAGTTCACCTTCCGTAAACTCTTTCCGCCCCCAAAGCTTTATGACATCATTCTGGACCCCTTTTTGGATTTTTGATTTGAGGTGAATTTATAGCCATGACCCTGCATTAGAACGTACTATAACTTCCAGATTCACATCCTCATTGCTTTAGACTTCTGTGTAGCTTACATCATCTTCACCAGTGTAAGACTAATCACAGGCCCTCACCACACACTTGTGCCTAATCTTCTCTTTCACCCTCCGTCACCGCCCCTCTTTGCCTCTGGGAGCCCGCATACAAATGTTCAGTGCCACCTGATGGTTAGTGCTTGCTTTTTCTTCGCCTTGTAAGTGAGATTCTATGGTATTTGAATTTCTCACTGGGGCTTGTTACACTTCCCCTAAAACCCTCACAGCCATTCTGGTGGTCACAAATGGCTGGATTGCATCATTTGTTCCGGCTGAGTGGTATACCATTGTGTGGCTATAGCCCATCTTCCTTCTCCAATCATCCCTTGCTGGACACCAGGGTGCTTTCCAAGTCTTGGATATCAGGAGTAAGACTGTGGTGAACACAGCCATGCACATGTCTTTATGCGGTAGTCTTTCTGACTTTTTTGGATAAACAAGCGGCAGATTAATAGCTGGGTCATACGGGACATGGATACTTAAACTTCTGAGGCAGTTCCACACCTTTGGCATCGTGGCTGCACCGGGTTACACTCCCACCAGCAGTGCAGGAGGCTTCCCTTCTCTCCACCTCCTCTCTGACACTTGTTATTTCCTGTCTGCTTCCTTCTAGCCATGCTGACCACAGTGAGCTGCCATGGCCTTGCAGTTTGGATTTGCATTTTCCTGAGACTTAATGATGGTGAACAAGTTTTCGTGCACCTACTGGCCCTCTTTCTGTCTTCTTCGGAGAAATCTCTGCTTCCATCTTTTGACCAGGTTTTCATTGGCTTGTTTTTTTTCTTGTGGAGACGTGCGAGTTGATTGTATCTTTGGGCTTTTCACCCCTTGTCCGATGTGTGGTTTGCAAACATCCTCTCCCAATTGTTGTGGTGTCTTAGTATTCAGTTGATGGTTTCCTTGAGTGGGCAGAAGTGTGTGCATTTGATGTGGTCCCGTTTGTTTGTTGTTTCCTTTGTTGCCCTTGCCCAGTCAGACATGCTTCTTCCAAATAGGCGGCTCAGACAGATGGCAAAGAGCACTCTGCCTAGGTCTTCTCCTACAAGGTTCACGGTTTCAAGTCTGCCATTCAAGGCTTTAATCCACTTCAGGTGGTGTGTGTGCCAGGTGTAACATCATGGTGTACTCTCGTTGTGTTCCATGTGGCTGTGCAGGCTTCCCAGCACCGTTTATTGTAGAGACTCTCCTTTCTCCGCTGTCTCCACTTGGCTCCCTGGTCCAAAATGGGCTGTCCATGTAAGTTTGAGTTGGGCTCTGGGCTCTCAATTGTTTTGCATGGGTCTTCATGCCTGCTTTGGGGCCCAGACTGTGCCGTTTCGGTACCTAGCGCTTCGTCCTCTATGTTGAAATCAGAAATTGTGACACGTGCCGCTTTGTTCGTTTTCCTGAGGATTCCTTTGCCTAGTCAGGGTCTCGTGTTGCTGGCTAGAAACTTTAGGATTCTCTCTTCTTCTCTGTGGCAAATACTGCTGCAACTTTGACTGGGATTGCATGGAATCCAGAGATTCCTTACTGCGGTATGAACCTTTCAAGTGTGTTAATCCTTCCATTCCTAGATCCCTCGATATCTTTTTTTTTTGTGTGTCTTCTTGAGTTTCTTTCCCCAAAGGTTT
The DNA here is from genome assembly GCF_041296235.1 of Equus asinus. Lineage (NCBI taxonomy): Eukaryota > Metazoa > Chordata > Mammalia > Perissodactyla > Equidae > Equus > Equus asinus. The sequence continues at coordinate 5,372,989 of NC_091810.1, forward strand.
GCTAGTTTTTGAATTAACATAGAATTCACCTGTTTTGCTAAGGTTATTCACAGAGATCCTATTCTTCGTAATGGCAAGCTCCTGTTTTTTTTTTTTTTTTTTTCCTTAGCTTCAGTTTTTCTATTCTTTGCAACTTTTAATTGGTTTTGTTTTGGCACAAGTGCATTGCTGTGCTCACATCTGCTGGCAATGCTCCTGTATTTGCTGTGGAAGTCTGGCCCTGTCCAACGTCCCTTCCCATCTGCCTCTACTCTACCTCGGACGCCTGCACCAGAACAACTGAAGCAGTGGTGAGGAGGCCCAAACCGAGGATTCCACCCAGCCCATACTGGGCCACAGACCCAGAAGGTGCGGACCTCACCACTGCACCACCGGCCGGCCACTTACATGTTCAGTGGCAACGTGCAGTTGAGTGCAACGGGAGTTAAATATACTAGTGAGCCCAACTCTAGCACTGTGTAGATGAGGCTAGGTTGTTTTTCGGGTCCATTGTGATGTCAGAGGATTTGTCATAATTGTGTCTCTGAGGTCCAGCATGCTTCCTGGATACTGGTTTCAGAGCCTGCTTGGAGCAGTCTCATAACTCACCCTTCCCAGTTAGCCCATGCTTGACCTTCGCTGCCGTTTTTTGGCTTGTGAATTTCTCTGACTTTCAAACGTTCCAGCAGAGTCTGTCTAAAGACGGACATCATCTTTCATTGTGGATAATTCAGGTGTGATTTCTGTTCACCTTCCATTTTCTGGGTCCTCTTTTTCTTTTCCATAGTATACTCGTCATGGTCTTTCTCAGCTATCTCCCTTAGACATGCTTATCATTCCGTTCTCCTTCATTCCAAGGGATTAGTTTGTATTTCTTTAATCGCTGTATGTTCTCTAGGGTGAGGTGTGAGTGCTTTCGTGACTCTTGGTTGTTGTCCTTGAATTTGCACCGGTCACTTGTAGGACTCTTGGCTATCCTAGCCTAGGTCAAACTAAGCACTGAGAACACGTGGTCATGTGGGTTGGTTTGACATCCTGAGATCAGAAACTCCAAATTCGAGGTGGTCCTGGCAACCCCCTTCACGGACACAATGTTTCCAAGACAACTTAGACAAATCGGATGAATTCCACTCTCCAGGAAAGATATTTTTCTGTCTCTTTTCCGGATTTGGGAAGTTTCGAACTTGACCCCTGATCCTTGAACGTTCCCCTAGATTCCGTCCAGATACGGGCTTACTTAATTTTTATAGGGTGTGCCATTTGTTTGCCCTACATCCTCTACCCTGGCCTGTTTATTTTTCTTGAAACACAACTGTAAAGTTCTAATTTTCGTGCAACTTCCTTACATATGGTGTCAAAACACATAATCAATAATCCTTCTACGGCAAGAGGTAGGGGGAGAGAATTTCGATGGAGGCAAACAGAGCACACTAGCCTGGGAGGGCAGCCTTCACGAAGGAACGAAGCCCTGTGGAAGAGGGTGCTTTTCAGCACCCTTGTAGAGCACTTCCAAACAAAGAGACATACCCCAAGCGTGACAGGGCTCCATTCCTTCAAGGCTTCCAAGACATCTCTTGGGACACATTACCATGTGCCCAGTGGGCCCACGTGACACCAGAGCTTCGGAAAAAGAGACTGACCTTCAAAGAATGCTATGGGCCTTGGAAAGGAGGCATCGATTCTTCTCTTCAATGTCCTCAAGACATCTTTCTTGACTTTGCATTATGCTTAAGGCACAAGGGCACTGTAGGTGTGATGAACGCCAAGTCCGGCCACTTGTTTCCAATGAAGTTGCAAGCTTGAATCAGCATGACCTCCCCATAGACTTGAATAGATGACAATGTTCTCCTCTCCGTGCCTGTCCCTCTATTCTCACTTGTGGCCTAGGGTTCCTTTCTTATCCCTTGCATCAGACTCTGTTTTATCTCTTCTAGTTTCTGTGCCTGCTTTCTGTTTGCCAAACCTGTTTCTGGGTATCTGTCCCTTTAATAGCCTAGCCTAGGCCAATCCTCAGACTGTAACCATGCGGCCACCCTGGGGGACATGTTCACCGTGATGTCATAAGCGACCTCAAAATTCGAAGTTGTCCTGACAACCTCCGTGCACACAGAGTTTCACAGCCATCTCAGACCAGTCTGACTCCTCACCCTGTCTAGGTAGGATAGTTTTCCTTTTTCTGCAATTGTTGTCAGTTTCTATCTTTCTCCTTGAACTTCGAAAGGGCTCCTACATTCTCTCTAGACACTGGTGTCACTCCTGTAAGATTATCCTGGGTTTTATCTCTTATATCTTGGGTAGATGGCAAAATGGGTGGACCTTACCCAGAAAAAGTCCTGGACTCCCTCACAAGTTGAAGTTGCCCAGGGAATGTTCTGATGCACAATGATGGTGTCATCTCGTGGCACTCTGCCAATTCCACCTTGGCAGGTCACAAGTTTTCCTTCCTTCTGCCTTTGGGAAGTGTACCAGATACTTCCATAGATTGTAATATTCTTATGGTTCCTTTTCTTGTGCGTATTGATAGCGTATCCTCACAATTGCTGCTTATTTATGATCTCTGCCCGCACCATACCATGAAATCTATATTTCCTAACACTACTAATGTGATATGCACTCGTAATGTGAAACAGTGAGGCCCGGGCCGCCCAAGCGGAATGTGGGCACTTACCTGCTCCACCACAGGGCCGGCCCTGAATTGTACTTTTGGACCAACCTTTTGCCTGAACTTGGGAAGACGTGGGCCTGTTTGGATTATTCGTGAAGGTGATTAGTAATAACATCATGGACGGTAACATTTTCCGTTCGTTCATGGGTTTAGGACTGATCATGTTCTCTTCGTAGTATTCCTCTTCACCTATTTGGAATGGTCTGCCTTTCTGTAGCATCTGTAAGCATTTGGAGGTGATTTTCCATCCTTGGAAGTTCACCTTCCGTAAACTCTTTCCGCCCCCAAAGCTTTATGACATCATTCTGGACCCCTTTTTGGATTTTTGATTTGAGGTGAATTTATAGCCATGACCCTGCATTAGAACGTACTATAACTTCCAGATTCACATCCTCATTGCTTTAGACTTCTGTGTAGCTTACATCATCTTCACCAGTGTAAGACTAATCACAGGCCCTCACCACACACTTGTGCCTAATCTTCTCTTTCACCCTCCGTCACCGCCCCTCTTTGCCTCTGGGAGCCCGCATACAAATGTTCAGTGCCACCTGATGGTTAGTGCTTGCTTTTTCTTCGCCTTGTAAGTGAGATTCTATGGTATTTGAATTTCTCACTGGGGCTTGTTACACTTCCCCTAAAACCCTCACAGCCATTCTGGTGGTCACAAATGGCTGGATTGCATCATTTGTTCCGGCTGAGTGGTATACCATTGTGTGGCTATAGCCCATCTTCCTTCTCCAATCATCCCTTGCTGGACACCAGGGTGCTTTCCAAGTCTTGGATATCAGGAGTAAGACTGTGGTGAACACAGCCATGCACATGTCTTTATGCGGTAGTCTTTCTGACTTTTTTGGATAAACAAGCGGCAGATTAATAGCTGGGTCATACGGGACATGGATACTTAAACTTCTGAGGCAGTTCCACACCTTTGGCATCGTGGCTGCACCGGGTTACACTCCCACCAGCAGTGCAGGAGGCTTCCCTTCTCTCCACCTCCTCTCTGACACTTGTTATTTCCTGTCTGCTTCCTTCTAGCCATGCTGACCACAGTGAGCTGCCATGGCCTTGCAGTTTGGATTTGCATTTTCCTGAGACTTAATGATGGTGAACAAGTTTTCGTGCACCTACTGGCCCTCTTTCTGTCTTCTTCGGAGAAATCTCTGCTTCCATCTTTTGACCAGGTTTTCATTGGCTTGTTTTTTTTCTTGTGGAGACGTGCGAGTTGATTGTATCTTTGGGCTTTTCACCCCTTGTCCGATGTGTGGTTTGCAAACATCCTCTCCCAATTGTTGTGGTGTCTTAGTATTCAGTTGATGGTTTCCTTGAGTGGGCAGAAGTGTGTGCATTTGATGTGGTCCCGTTTGTTTGTTGTTTCCTTTGTTGCCCTTGCCCAGTCAGACATGCTTCTTCCAAATAGGCGGCTCAGACAGATGGCAAAGAGCACTCTGCCTAGGTCTTCTCCTACAAGGTTCACGGTTTCAAGTCTGCCATTCAAGGCTTTAATCCACTTCAGGTGGTGTGTGTGCCAGGTGTAACATCATGGTGTACTCTCGTTGTGTTCCATGTGGCTGTGCAGGCTTCCCAGCACCGTTTATTGTAGAGACTCTCCTTTCTCCGCTGTCTCCACTTGGCTCCCTGGTCCAAAATGGGCTGTCCATGTAAGTTTGAGTTGGGCTCTGGGCTCTCAATTGTTTTGCATGGGTCTTCATGCCTGCTTTGGGGCCCAGACTGTGCCGTTTCGGTACCTAGCGCTTCGTCCTCTATGTTGAAATCAGAAATTGTGACACGTGCCGCTTTGTTCGTTTTCCTGAGGATTCCTTTGCCTAGTCAGGGTCTCGTGTTGCTGGCTAGAAACTTTAGGATTCTCTCTTCTTCTCTGTGGCAAATACTGCTGCAACTTTGACTGGGATTGCATGGAATCCAGAGATTCCTTACTGCGGTATGAACCTTTCAAGTGTGTTAATCCTTCCATTCCTAGATCCCTCGATATCTTTTTTTTTTTTGTGTCTTCTTGAGTTTCTTTCCCCAAAGGTTTGCTAGTTTTTGAATTAACATAGAATTCACCTGTTTTGCTAAGGTTATTCACAGAGATCCTATTCTTCGTAATGGCAAGCTCCTGTTTTTTTTTTTTTTTTTTTCCTTAGCTTCAGTTTTTCTATTCTTTGCAACTTTTAATTGGTTTTGTTTTGGCACAAGTGCATTGCTGTGCTCACATCTGCTGGCAATGCTCCTGTATTTGCTGTGGAAGTCTGGCCCTGTCCAACGTCCCTTCCCATCTGCCTCTACTCTACCTCGGACGCCTGCACCAGAACAACTGAAGCAGTGGTGAGGAGGCCCAAACCGAGGATTCCACCCAGCTCATACTGGGCCACAGACCCAGAAGGTGCGGACCTCACCACTGCACCACCGGCCGGCCACTTACATGTTCAGTGGCAACGTGCAGTTGAGTGCAATGGGAGTTAAATATACTAGTGAGCCCAACTCTAGCACTGTGTAGATGAGGCTAGGTTGTTTTTCGGGTCCATTGTGATGTCAGAGGATTTGTCATAATTGTGTCTCTGAGGTCCAGCATGCTTCCTGGATACTGGTTTCAGAGCCTGCTTGGAGCAGTCTCATAACTCACCCTTCCCAGTTAGCCCATGCTTGACCTTCGCTGCCGTTTTTTGGCTTGTGAATTTCTCTGACTTTCAAACGTTCCAGCAGAGTCTGTCTAAAGACGGACATCATCTTTCATTGTGGATAATTCAGGTGTGATTTCTGTTCACCTTCCATTTTCTGGGTCCTCTTTTTCTTTTCCATAGTATACTCGTCATGGTCTTTCTCAGCTATCTCCCTTAGACATGCTTATCAGTCCGTTCTCCTTCATTCCACGGGATTAGTTTGTATTTCTTTAATCGCTGTATGTTCTCTAGGGTGAGGTGTGAGTGCTTTCGTGACTCTTGGTTGTTGTCCTTGAATTTGCACCGGTCACTTGTAGGACTCTTGGCTATCCTAGCCTAGGTCAAACTAAGCACTGAGAACACGTGGTCATGTGGGTTGGTTTGACATCCTGAGATCAGAAACTCCAAATTCGAGGTGGTCCTGGCAACCCCCTTCACGGACACAATGTTTCCAAGACAACTTAGACAAATCGGATGAATTCCACTCTCCAGGAAAGATATTTTTCTGTCTCTTTTCCGGATTTGGGAAGTTTCGAACTTGACCCCTGATCCTTGAACGTTCCCCTAGATTCCGTCCAGATACGGGCTTACTTACTTTTTATAGGGTGTGCCATTTGTTTGCCCTACATCCTCTACCCTGGCCTGTTTATTTTTCTTGAAACACAACTGTAAAGTTCTAATTTTCGTGCAACTTCCTTACATATGGTGTCAAAACACATAATCAATAATCCTTCTACGGCAAGAGGTAGGGGGAGAGAATTTCGATGGAGGCAAACAGAGCACACTAGCCTGGGAGGGCAGCCTTCACGAAGGAACGAAGCCCTGTGGAAGAGGGTGCTTTTCAGCACCCTTGTAGAGCACTTCCAAACAAAGAGACATACCCCAAGCGTGACAGGGCTCCATTCCTTCAAGGCTTCCAAGACATCTCTTGGGACACATTACCATGTGCCCAGTGGGCCCACGTGACACCAGAGCTTCGGAAAAAGAGACTGACCTTCAAAGAATGCTATGGGCCTTGGAAAGGAGGCATCGATTCTTCTCTTCAATGTCCTCAAGACATCTTTCTTGACTTTGCATTATGCTTAAGGCACAAGGGCACTGTAGGTGTGATGAACGCCAAGTCCGGCCACTTGTTTCCAATGAAGTTGCAAGCTTGAATCAGCATGACCTCCCCATAGACTTGAATAGATGACAATGTTCTCCTCTCCGTGCCTGTCCCTCTATTCTCACTTGTGGCCTAGGGTTCCTTTCTTATCCCTTGCATCAGACTCTGTTTTATCTCTTCTAGTTTCTGTGCCTGCTTTCTGTTTGCCAAACCTGTTTCTGGGTATCTGTCCCTTTAATAGCCTAGCCTAGGCCAATCCTCAGACTGTAACCATGCGGCCACCCTGGGGGACATGTTCACCGTGATGTCATAAGCGACCTCAAAATTCGAAGTTGTCCTGACAACCTCCGTGCACACAGAGTTTCACAGCCATCTCAGACCAGTCTGACTCCTCACCCTGTCTAGGTAGGATAGTTTTCCTTTTTCTGCAATTGTTGTCAGTTTCTATCTTTCTCCTTGAACTTCGAAAGGGCTCCTACATTCTCTCTAGACACTGGTGTCACTCCTGTAAGATTATCCTGGGTTTTATCTCTTATATCTTGGGTAGATGGCAAAATGGGTGGACCTTACCCAGAAAAAGTCCTGGACTCCCTCACAAGTTGAAGTTGCCCAGGGAATGTTCTGATGCACAATGATGGTGTCATCTCGTGGCACTCTGCCAATTCCACCTTGGCAGGTCACAAGTTTTCCTTCCTTCTGCCTTTGGGAAGTGTACCAGATACTTCCATAGATTGTAATATTCTTATGGTTCCTTTTCTTGTGCGTATTGATAGCGTATCCTCACAATTGCTGCTTATTTATGATCTCTGCCCGCACCATACCATGAAATCTATATTTCCTAACACTACTAATGTGATATGCACTCGTAATGTGAAACAGTGAGGCCCGGGCCGCCCAAGCGGAATGTGGGCACTTACCTGCTCCACCACAGGGCCGGCCCTGAATTGTACTTTTGGACCAACCTTTTGCCTGAACTTGGGAAGACGTGGGCCTGTTTGGATTATTCGTGAAGGTGATTAGTAATAACATCATGGACGGTAACATTTTCCGTTCGTTCATGGGTTTAGGACTGATCATGTTCTCTTCGTAGTATTCCTCTTCACCTATTTGGAATGGTCTGCCTTTCTGTAGCATCTGTAAGCATTTGGAGGTGATTTTCCATCCTTGGAAGTTCACCTTCCGTAAACTCTTTCCGCCCCCAAAGCTTTATGACATCATTCTGGACCCCTTTTTGGATTTTTGATTTGAGGTGAATTTATAGCCATGACCCTGCATTAGAACGTACTATAACTTCCAGATTCACATCCTCATTGCTTTAGACTTCTGTGTAGCTTACATCATCTTCACCAGTGTAAGACTAATCACAGGCCCTCACCACACACTTGTGCCTAATCTTCTCTTTCACCCTCCGTCACCGCCCCTCTTTGCCTCTGGGAGCCCGCATACAAATGTTCAGTGCCACCTGATGGTTAGTGCTTGCTTTTTCTTCGCCTTGTAAGTGAGATTCTATGGTATTTGAATTTCTCACTGGGGCTTGTTACACTTCCCCTAAAACCCTCACAGCCATTCTGGTGGTCACAAATGGCTGGATTGCATCATTTGTTCCGGCTGAGTGGTATGCCATTGTGTGGCTATAGCCCATCTTCCTTCTCCAATCATCCCTTGCTGGACACCAGGGTGCTTTCCAAGTCTTGGATATCAGGAGTAAGACTGTGGTGAACACAGCCATGCACATGTCTTTATGCGGTAGTCTTTCTGACTTTTTTGGATAAACAAGCGGCAGATTAATAGCTGGGTCATACGGGACATGGATACTTAAACTTCTGAGGCAGTTCCACACCTTTGGCATCGTGGCTGCACCGGGTTACACTCCCACCAGCAGTGCAGGAGGCTTCCCTTCTCTCCACCTCCTCTCTGACACTTGTTATTTCCTGTCTGCTTCCTTCTAGCCATGCTGACCACAGTGAGCTGCCATGGCCTTGCAGTTTGGATTTGCATTTTCCTGAGACTTAATGATGGTGAACAAGTTTTCGTGCACCTACTGGCCCTCTTTCTGTCTTCTTCGGAGAAATCTCTGCTTCCATCTTTTGACCAGGTTTTCATTGGCTTGTTTTTTTTCTTGTGGAGACGTGCGAGTTGATTGTATCTTTGGGCTTTTCACCCCTTGTCCGATGTGTGGTTTGCAAACATCCTCTCCCAATTGTTGTGGTGTCTTAGTATTCAGTTGATGGTTTCCTTGAGTGGGCAGAAGTGTGTGCATTTGATGTGGTCCCGTTTGTTTCTTGTTTCCTTTGTTGCCCTTGCCCAGTCAGACATGCTTCTTCCAAATAGGCGGCTCAGACAGATGGCAAAGAGCACTCTGCCTAGGTCTTCTCCTACAAGGTTCACGGTTTCAAGTCTGCCATTCAAGGCTTTAATCCACTTCAGGTGGTGTGTGTGCCAGGTGTAACATCATGGTGTACTCTCGTTGTGTTCCATGTGGCTGTGCAGGCTTCCCAGCACCGTTTATTGTAGAGACTCTCCTTTCTCCGCTGTCTCGACTTGGCTCCCTGGTCCAAAATGGGCTGTCCATGTAAGTTTGAGTTGGGCTCTGGGCTCTCAATTGTTTTGCATGGGTCTTCATGCCTGCTTTGGGGCCCAGACTGTGCCGTTTCGGTACCTAGCGCTTCGTCCTCTATGTTGAAATCAGAAATTGTGACACGTGCCGCTTTGTTCGTTTTCCTGAGGATTCCTTTGCCTAGTCAGGGTCTCGTGTTGCTGGCTAGAAACTTTAGGATTCTCTCTTCTTCTCTGTGGCAAATACTGCTGCAACTTTGACTGGGATTGCATGGAATCCAGAGATTCCTTACTGCGGTATGAACCTTTCAAGTGTGTTAATCCTTCCATTCCTAGATCCCTCGATATCTTTTTTTTTCTTGTGTCTTCTTGAGTTTCTTTCCCCAAAGGTTTGCTAGTTTTTGAATTAACATAGAATTCACCTGTTTTGCTAAGGTTATTCACAGAGATCCTATTCTTCGTAATGGCAAGCTCCTGTTTTTTTGTTTTTTTTTTTCCTTAGCTTCAGTTTTTCTATTCTTTGCAACTTTTAATTGGTTTTGTTTTGGCACAAGTGCATTGCTGTGCTCACATCTGCTGGCAATGCTCCTGTATTTGCTGTGGAAGTCTGGCCCTGTCCAACGTCCCTTCCCATCTGCCTCTACTCTACCTCGGACGCCTGCACCAGAACAACTGAAGCAGTGGTGAGGAGGCCCAAACCGAGGATTCCACCCAGCCCATACTGGGCCACAGACCCAGAAGGTGCGGACCTCACCACTGCACCACCGGCCGGCCACTTACATGTTCAGTGGCAACGTGCAGTTGAGTGCAATGGGAGTTAAATATACTAGTGAGCCCAACTCTAGCACTGTGTAGATGAGGCTAGGTTGTTTTTCGGGTCCATTGTGATGTCAGAGGATTTGTCATAATTGTGTCTCTGAGGTCCAGCATGCTTCCTGGATACAGGTTTCAGAGCCTGCTTGGAGCAGTCTCATAACTCACCCTTCCCAGTTAGCCCATGCTTGACCTTCGCTGCCGTTTTTTGGCTTGTGAATTTCTCTGACTTTCAAACGTTCCAGCAGAGTCTGTCTAAAGACGGACATCATCTTTCATTGTGGATAATTCAGGTGTGATTTCTGTTCACCTTCCATTTTCTGGGTCCTCTTTTTCTTTTCCATAGTATACTCGTCATGGTCTTTCTCAGCTATCTCCCTTAGACATGCTTATCAGTCCGTTCTCCTTCATTCCAAGGGATTAGTTTGTATTTCTTTAATCGCTGTATGTTCTCTAGGGTGAGGTGTGAGTGCTTTCGTGACTCTTGGTTGTTGTCCTTGAATTTGCACCGGTCACTTGTAGGACTCTTGGCTATCCTAGCCTAGGTCAAACTAAGCACTGAGAACACGTGGTCATGTGGGTTGGTTTGACATCCTGAGATATCAGAAACTCCAAATTCGAGGTGGTCCTGGCAACCACCTTCACGGACACAATGTTTCCAAGACAACTTAGACAAATCGGATGAATTCCACTCTCCAGGAAAGATATTTTTCTGTCTCTTTTCCGGATTTGGGAAGTTTCGAACTTGACCCCTGATCCTTGAACGTTCCCCTAGATTCCGTCCAGATACGGGCTTACTTACTTTTTATAGGGTGTGCCATTTGTTTGCCCTACATCCTCTACCCTGGCCTGTTTATTTTTCTTGAAACACAACTGTAAAGTTCTAATTTTCGTGCAACTTCCTTACATATGGTGTCAAAACACATAATCAATAATCCTTCTACGGCAAGAGGTAGGGGGAGAGAATTTCGATGGAGGCAAACAGAGCACACTAGCCTGGGAGGGCAGCCTTCACGAAGGAACGAAGCCCTGTGGAAGAGGGTGCTTTTCAGCACCCTTGTAGAGCACTTCCAAACAAAGAGACATACCCCAAGCGTGACAGGGCTCCATTCCTTCAAGGCTTCCAAGACATCTCTTGGGACACATTACCATGTGCCCAGTGGGCCCACGTGACACCAGAGCTTCGGAAAAAGAGACTGACCTGCAAAGAATGCTATGGGCCTTGGAAAGGAGGCATCGATTCTTCTCTTCAATGTCCTCAAGACATCTTTCTTGACTTTGCATTATGCTTAAGGCACAAGGGCACTGTAGGTGTGATGAACGCCAAGTCCGGCCACTTGTTTCCAATGAAGTTGCAAGCTTGAATCAGCATGACCTCCCCATAGACTTGAATAGATGACAATGTTCTCCTCTCCGTGCCTGTCCCTCTATTCTCACTTGTGGCCTAGGGTTCCTTTCTTATCCCTTGCATCAGACTCTGTTTTATCTCTTCTAGTTTCTGTGCCTGCTTTCTGTTTGCCAAACCTGTTTCTGGGTATCTGTCCCTTTAATAGCCTAGCCTAGGCCAATCCTCAGACTGTAACCATGCGGCCACCCTGGGGGACATGTTCACCGTGATGTCATAAGCGACCTCAAAATTCGAAGTTGTCCTGACAACCTCCGTGCACACAGAGTTTCACAGCCATCTCAGACCAGTCTGACTCCTCACCCTGTCTAGGTAGGATAGTTTTCCTTTTTCTGCAATTGTTGTCAGTTTCTATCTTTCTCCTTGAACTTCGAAAGGGCTCCTACATTCTCTCTAGACACTGGTGTCACTCCTGTAAGATTATCCTGGGTTTTATCTCTTATATCTTGGGTAGATGGCAAAATGGGTGGACCTTACCCAGAAAAAGTCCTGGACTCCCTCACAAGTTGAAGTTGCCCAGGGAATGTTCTGATGCACAATGATGGTGTCATCTCGTGGCACTCTGCCAATTCCACCTTGGCAGGTCACAAGTTTTCCTTCCTTCTGCCTTTGGGAAGTGTACCAGATACTTCCATAGATTGTAATATTCTTATGGTTCCTTTTCTTGTGCGTATTGATAGCGTATCCTCACAATTGCTGCTTATTTATGATCTCTGCCCGCACCATACCATGAAATCTATATTTCCTAACACTACTAATGTGATATGCACTCGTAATGTGAAACAGTGAGGCCCGGGCCGCCCAAGCGGAATGTGGGCACTTACCTGCTCCACCACAGGGCCGGCCCTGAATTGTACTTTTGGACCAACCTTTTGCCTGAACTTGGGAAGACGTGGGCCTGTTTGGATTATTCGTGAAGGTGATTAGTAATAACATCATGGACGGTAACATTTTCCGTTCGTTCATGGGTTTAGGACTGATCATGTTCTCTTCGTAGTATTCCTCTTCACCTATTTGGAATGGTCTGCCTTTCTGTAGCATCTGTAAGCATTTGGAGGTGATTTTCCATCCTTGGAAGTTCACCTTCCGTAAACTCTTTCCGCCCCCAAAGCTTTATGACATCATTCTGGACCCCTTTTTGGATTTTTGATTTCAGGTGAATTTATAGCCATGACCCTGCATTAGAACGTACTATAACTTCCAGATTCACATCCTCATTGCTTTAGACTTCTGTGTAGCTTACATCATCTTCACCAGTGTAAGACTAATCACAGGCCCTCACCACACACTTGTGCCTAATCTTCTCTTTCACCCTCCGTCACCGCCCCTCTTTGCCTCTGGGAGCCCGCATACAAATGTTCAGTGCCACCTGTTGGTTAGTGCTTGCTTTTTCTTCGCCTTGTAAGTGAGATTCTATGGTATTTGAATTTCTCACTGGGGCTTGTTACACTTCCCCTAAAACCCTCACAGCCATTCTGGTGGTCACAAATGGCTGGCTTGCATCATTTGTTCCGGCTGAGTGGTATGCCATTTTGTGGCTATAGCCCATCTTCCTTCTCCAATCATCCCTTGCTGGACACCAGGGTGCTTTCCAAGTCTTGGATATCAGGAGTAAGACTGTGGTGAACACAGCCATGCACATGTCTTTATGCGGTAGTCTTTCTGACTTTTTTGGATAAACAAGCGGCAGATTAATAGCTGGGTCATACGGGACATGGATACTTAAATTTCTGAGGCAGTTCCACACCTTTGGCATCGTGGCTGCACCGGGTTACACTCCCACCAGCAGTGCAGGAGGCTTCCCTTCTCTCCACCTCCTCTCTGACACTTGTTATTTCCTGTCTGCTTCCTTCTAGCCATGCTGACCACAGTGAGCTGCCATGGCCTTGCAGTTTGGATTTGCATTTTCCTGAGACTTAATGATGGTGAACAAGTTTTCGTGCACCTACTGGCCCTCTTTCTGTCTTCTTCGGAGAAATCTCTGCTTCCATCTTTTGACCAGGTTTTCATTGGCTTGTTTTTTTTCTTGTGGAGACGTGCGAGTTGATTGTATCTTTGGGCTTTTCACCCCTTGTCCGATGTGTGGTTTGCAAACATCCTCTCCCAATTGTTGTGGTGTCTTAGTATTCAGTTGATGGTTTCCTTGAGTGGGCAGAAGTGTGTGCATTTGATGTGGTCCCGTTTGTTTCTTGTTTCCTTTGTTGCCCTTGCCCAGTCAGACATGCTTCTTCCAAATAGGCGGCTCAGACAGATGGCAAAGAGCACTCTGCCTAGGTCTTCTCCTACAAGGTTCACGGTTTCAAGTCTGCCATTCAAGGCTTTAATCCACTTCAGGTGGTGTGTGTGCCAGGTGTAACATCATGGTGTACTCTCGTTGTGTTCCATGTGGCTGTGCAGGCTTCCCAGCACCGTTTATTGTAGAGACTCTCCTTACTCCGCTGTCTCCACTTGGCTCCCTGGTCCAAAATGGGCTGTCCATGTAAGTTTGAGTTGGGCTCTGGGCTCTCAATTGTTTTGCATGGGTCTTCATGCCTGTTTTGGGGCCCAGACTGTGCCGTTTCGGTACCTAGCGCTTCGTCCTCTATGTTGAAATCAGAAATTGTGACACGTGCCGCTTTGTTCGTTTTCCTGAGGATTCCTTTGCCTAGTCAGGGTCTCGTGTTGCTGGCTAGAAACTTTAGGATTCTCTCTTCTTCTCTGTGGCAAATACTGCTGCAACTTTGACTGGGATTGCACTGAATCCAGAGATTCCTTACTGCGGTATGAACCTTTCAAGTGTGTTAATCCTTCCATTCCTAGATCCCTCGATATCTTTTTTTTTCTTGTGTCTTCTTGAGTTTCTTTCCCCAAAGGTTTGCTAGTTTTTGAATTAACATAGAATTCACCTGTTTTGCTAAGGTTATTCACAGAGATCCTATTCTTCGTAATGGCAAGCTCCTGTTTTTTTTTTTTTTTTTTTTCCTTAGCTTCAGTTTTTCTATTCTTTGCAACTTTTAATTGGTTTTGTTTTGGCACAAGTGCATTGCTGTGCTCACATCTGCTGGCAATGCTCCTGTATTTGCTGTGGAAGTCTGGCCCTGTCCAACGTCCCTTCCCATCTGCCTCTACTCTACCTCGGACGCCTGCACCAGAACAACTGAAGCAGTGGTGAGGAGGCCCAAACCGAGGATTCCACCCAGCCCATACTGGGCCACAGACCCAGAAGGTGCGGACCTCACCACTGCACCACCGGCCGGCCACTTACATGTTCAGTGGCAACGTGCAGTTGAGTGCAACGGGAGTTAAATATACTAGTGAGCCCAACTCTAGCACTGTGTAGATGAGGCTAGGTTGTTTTTCGGGTCCATTGTGATGTCAGAGGATTTGTCATAATTGTGTCTCTGAGGTCCAGCATGCTTCCTGGATACAGGTTTCAGAGCCTGCTTGGAGCAGTCTCATAACTCACCCTTCCCAGTTAGCCCATGCTTGACCTTCGCTGCCGTTTTTTGGCTTGTGAATTTCTCTGACTTTCAAACGTTCCAGCAGAGTCTGTCTAAAGACGGACATCATCTTTCATTGTGGATAATTCAGGTGTGATTTCTGTTCACCTTCCATTTTCTGGGTCCTCTTTTTCTTTTCCATAGTATACTCGTCATGGTCTTTCTCAGCTATCTCCCTTAGACATGCTTATCAGTCCGTTCTCCTTCATTCCAAGGGATTAGTTTGTATTTCTTTAATCGCTGTATGTTCTCTAGGGTGAGGTGTGAGTGCTTTCGTGACTCTTGGTTGTTGTCCTTGAATTTGCACCGGTCACTTGTAGGACTCTTGGCTACCCTAGCCTAGGTCAAACTAAGCACTGAGAACACGTGGTCATGTGGGTTGGTTTGACATCCTGAGATATCAGAAACTCCAAATTCGAGGTGGTCCTGGCAACCACCTTCACGGACACAATGTTTCCAAGACAACTTAGACAAATCGGATGAATTCCACTCTCCAGGAAAGATATTTTTCTGTCTCTTTTCCGGATTTGGGAAGTTTCGAACTTGACCCCTGATCCTTGAACGTTCCCCTAGATTCCGTCCAGATACGGGCTTACTTACTTTTTATAGGGTGTGCCATTTGTTTGCCCTACATCCTCTACCCTGGCCTGTTTATTTTTCTTGAAACACAACTGTAAAGTTCTAATTTTCGTGCAACTTCCTTACATATGGTGTCAAAACACATAATCAATAATCCTTCTACGGCAAGAGGTAGGGGGAGAGAATTTCGATGGAGGCAAACAGAGCACACTAGCCTGGGAGGGCAGCCTTCACGAAGGAACGAAGCCCTGTGGAAGAGGGTGCTTTTCAGCACCCTTGTAGAGCACTTCCAAACAAAGAGACATACCCCAAGCGTGACAGGGCTCCATTCCTTCAAGGCTTCCAAGACATCTCTTGGGACACATTACCATGTGCCCAGTGGGCCCACGTGACACCAGAGCTTCGGAAAAAGAGACTGACCTTCAAAGAATGCTATGGGCCTTGGAAAGGAGGCATCGATTCTTCTCTTCAATGTCCTCAAGACATCTTTCTTGACTTTGCATTATGCTTAAGGCACAAGGGCACTGTAGGTGTGATGAACGCCAAGTCCGGCCACTTGTTTCCAATGAAGTTGCAAGCTTGAATCAGCATGACCTCCCCATAGACTTGAATAGATGACAATGTTCTCCTCTCCGTGCCTGTCCCTCTATTCTCACTTGTGGCCTAGGGTTCCTTTCTTATCCCTTGCATCAGACTCTGTTTTATCTCTTCTAGTTTCTGTGCCTGCTTTCTGTTTGCCAAACCTGTTTCTGGGTATCTGTCCCTTTAATAGCCTAGCCTAGGCCAATCCTCAGACTGTAACCATGCGGCCACCCTGGGGGACATGTTCACCGTGATGTCATAAGCGACCTCAAAATTCGAAGTTGTCCTGACAACCTCCGTGCACACAGAGTTTCACAGCCATCTCAGACCAGTCTGACTCCTCACCCTGTCTAGGTAGGATAGTTTTCCTTTTTCTGCAATTGTTGTCAGTTTCTATCTTTCTCCTTGAACTTCGAAAGGGCTCCTACATTCTCTCTAGACACTGGTGTCACTCCTGTAAGATTATCCTGGGTTTTATCTCTTATATCTTGGGTAGATGGCAAAATGGGTGGACCTTACCCAGAAAAAGTCCTGGACTCCCTCACAAGTTGAAGTTGCCCAGGGAATGTTCTGATGCACAATGATGGTGTCATCTCGTGGCACTCTGCCAATTCCACCTTGGCAGGTCACAAGTTTTCCTTCCTTCTGCCTTTGGGAAGTGTACCAGATACTTCCATAGATTGTAATATTCTTATGGTTCCTTTTCTTGTGCGTATTGATAGCGTATCCTCACAATTGCTGCTTATTTATGATCTCTGCCCGCACCATACCATGAAATCTATATTTCCTAACACTACTAATGTGATATGCACTCGTAATGTGAAACAGTGAGGCCCGGGCCGCCCAAGCGGAATGTGGGCACTTACCTGCTCCACCACAGGGCCGGCCCTGAATTGTACTTTTGGACCAACCTTTTGCCTGAACTTGGGAAGACGTGGGCCTGTTTGGATTATTCGTGAAGGTGATTAGTAATAACATCATGGACGGTAACATTTTCCGTTCGTTCATGGGTTTAGGACTGATCATGTTCTCTTCGTAGTATTCCTCTTCACCTATTTGGAATGGTCTGCCTTTCTGTAGCATCTGTAAGCATTTGGAGGTGATTTTCCATCCTTGGAAGTTCACCTTCCGTAAACTCTTTCCGCCCCCAAAGCTTTATGACATCATTCTGGACCCCTTTTTGGATTTTTGATTTCAGGTGAATTTATAGCCATGACCCTGCATTAGAACGTACTATAACTTCCAGATTCACATCCTCATTGCTTTAGACTTCTGTGTAGCTTACATCATCTTCACCAGTGTAAGACTAATCACAGGCCCTCACCACACACTTGTGCCTAATCTTCTCTTTCACCCTCCGTCACCGCCCCTCTTTGCCTCTGGGAGCCCGCATACAAATGTTCAGTGCCACCTGTTGGTTAGTGCTTGCTTTTTCTTCGCCTTGTAAGTGAGATTCTATGGTATTTGAATTTCTCACTGGGGCTTGTTACACTTCCCCTAAAACCCTCACAGCCATTCTGGTGGTCACAAATGGCTGGCTTGCATCATTTGTTCCGGCTGAGTGGTATGCCATTTTGTGGCTATAGCCCATCTTCCTTCTCCAATCATCCCTTGCTGGACACCAGGGTGCTTTCCAAGTCTTGGATATCAGGAGTAAGACTGTGGTGAACACAGCCATGCACATGTCTTTATGCGGTAGTCTTTCTGACTTTTTTGGATAAACAAGCGGCAGATTAATAGCTGGGTCATACGGGACATGGATACTTAAATTTCTGAGGCAGTTCCACACCTTTGGCATCGTGGCTGCACCGGGTTACACTCCCACCAGCAGTGCAGGAGGCTTCCCTTCTCTCCACCTCCTCTCTGACACTTGTTATTTCCTGTCTGCTTCCTTCTAGCCATGCTGACCACAGTGAGCTGCCATGGCCTTGCAGTTTGGATTTGCATTTTCCTGAGACTTAATGATGGTGAACAAGTTTTCGTGCACCTACTGGCCCTCTTTCTGTCTTCTTCGGAGAAATCTCTGCTTCCATCTTTTGACCAGGTTTTCATTGGCTTGTTTTTTTTCTTGTGGAGACGTGCGAGTTGATTGTATCTTTGGGCTTTTCACCCCTTGTCCGATGTGTGGTTTGCAAACATCCTCTCCCAATTGTTGTGGTGTCTTAGTATTCAGTTGATGGTTTCCTTGAGTGGGCAGAAGTGTGTGCATTTGATGTGGTCCCGTTTGTTTCTTGTTTCCTTTGTTGCCCTTGCCCAGTCAGACATGCTTCTTCCAAATAGGCGGCTCAGACAGATGGCAAAGAGCACTCTGCCTAGGTCTTCTCCTACAAGGTTCACGGTTTCAAGTCTGCCATTCAAGGCTTTAATCCACTTCAGGTGGTGTGTGTGCCAGGTGTAACATCATGGTGTACTCTCGTTGTGTTCCATGTGGCTGTGCAGGCTTCCCAGCACCGTTTATTGTAGAGACTCTCCTTACTCCGCTGTCTCCACTTGGCTCCCTGGTCCAAAATGGGCTGTCCATGTAAGTTTGAGTTGGGCTCTGGGCTCTCAATTGTTTTGCATGGGTCTTCATGCCTGTTTTGGGGCCCAGACTGTGCCGTTTCGGTACCTAGCGCTTCGTCCTCTATGTTGAAATCAGAAATTGTGACACGTGCCGCTTTGTTCGTTTTCCTGAGGATTCCTTTGCCTAGTCAGGGTCTCGTGTTGCTGGCTAGAAACTTTAGGATTCTCTCTTCTTCTCTGTGGCAAATACTGCTGCAACTTTGACTGGGATTGCATGGAATCCAGAGATTCCTTACTGCGGTATGAACCTTTCAAGTGTGTTAATCCTTCCATTCCTAGATCCCTCGATATCTTTTTTTTTCTTGTGTCTTCTTGAGTTTCTTTCCCCAAAGGTTTGCTAGTTTTTGAATTAACATAGAATTCACCTGTTTTGCTAAGGTTATTCACAGAGATCCTATTCTTCGTAATGGCAAGCTCCTGTTTTTTTTTTTTTTTTTTTTCCTTAGCTTCAGTTTTTCTATTCTTTGCAACTTTTAATTGGTTTTGTTTTGGCACAAGTGCATTGCTGTGCTCACATCTGCTGGCAATGCTCCTGTATTTGCTGTGGAAGTCTGGCCCTGTCCAACGTCCCTTCCCATCTGCCTCTACTCTACCTCGGACGCCTGCACCAGAACAACTGAAGCAGTGGTGAGGAGGCCCAAACCGAGGATTCCACCCAGCCCATACTGGGCCACAGACCCAGAAGGTGCGGACCTCACCACTGCACCACCGGCCGGCCACTTACATGTTCAGTGGCAACGTGCAGTTGAGTGCAATGGGAGTTAAATATACTAGTGAGCCCAACTCTAGCACTGTGTAGATGAGGCTAGGTTGTTTTTCGGGTCCATTGTGATGTCAGAGGATTTGTCATAATTGTGTCTCTGAGGTCCAGCATGCTTCCTGGATACAGGTTTCAGAGCCTGCTTGGAGCAGTCTCATAACTCACCCTTCCCAGTTAGCCCATGCTTGACCTTCGCTGCCGTTTTTTGGCTTGTGAATTTCTCTGACTTTCAAACGTTCCAGCAGAGTCTGTCTAAAGACGGACATCATCTTTCATTGTGGATAATTCAGGTGTGATTTCTGTTCACCTTCCATTTTCTGGGTCCTCTTTTTCTTTTCCATAGTATACTCGTCATGGTCTTTCTCAGCTATCTCCCTTAGACATGCTTATCAGTCCGTTCTCCTTCATTCCAAGGGATTAGTTTGTATTTCTTTAATCGCTGTATGTTCTCTAGGGTGAGGTGTGAGTGCTTTCGTGACTCTTGGTTGTTGTCCTTGAATTTGCACCGGTCACTTGTAGGACTCTTGGCTATCCTAGCCTAGGTCAAACTAAGCACTGAGAACACGTGGTCATGTGGGTTGGTTTGACATCCTGAGATATCAGAAACTCCAAATTCGAGGTGGTCCTGGCAACCACCTTCACGGACACAATGTTTCCAAGACAACTTAGACAAATCGGATGAATTCCACTCTCCAGGAAAGATATTTTTCTGTCTCTTTTCCGGATTTGGGAAGTTTCGAACTTGACCCCTGATCCTTGAACGTTCCCCTAGATTCCGTCCAGATACGGGCTTACTTACTTTTTATAGGGTGTGCCATTTGTTTGCCCTACATCCTCTACCCTGGCCTGTTTATTTTTCTTGAAACACAACTGTAAAGTTCTAATTTTCGTGCAACTTCCTTACATATGGTGTCAAAACACATAATCAATAATCCTTCTACGGCAAGAGGTAGGGGGAGAGAATTTCGATGGAGGCAAACAGAGCACACTAGCCTGGGAGGGCAGCCTTCACGAAGGAACGAAGCCCTGTGGAAGAGGGTGCTTTTCAGCACCCTTGTAGAGCACTTCCAAACAAAGAGACATACCCCAAGCGTGACAGGGCTCCATTCCTTCAAGGCTTCCAAGACATCTCTTGGGACACATTACCATGTGCCCAGTGGGCCCACGTGACACCAGAGCTTCGGAAAAAGAGACTGACCTTCAAAGAATGCTATGGGCCTTGGAAAGGAGGCATCGATTCTTCTCTTCAATGTCCTCAAGACATCTTTCTTGACTTTGCATTATGCTTAAGGCACAAGGGCACTGTAGGTGTGATGAACGCCAAGTCCGGCCACTTGTTTCCAATGAAGTTGCAAGCTTGAATCAGCATGACCTCCCCATAGACTTGAATAGATGACAATGTTCTCCTCTCCGTGCCTGTCCCTCTATTCTCACTTGTGGCCTAGGGTTCCTTTCTTATCCCTTGCATCAGACTCTGTTTTATCTCTTCTAGTTTCTGTGCCTGCTTTCTGTTTGCCAAACCTGTTTCTGGGTATCTGTCCCTTTAATAGCCTAGCCTAGGCCAATCCTCAGACTGTAACCATGCGGCCACCCTGGGGGACATGTTCACCGTGATGTCATAAGCGACCTCAAAATTCGAAGTTGTCCTGACAACCTCCGTGCACACAGAGTTTCACAGCCATCTCAGACCAGTCTGACTCCTCACCCTGTCTAGGTAGGATAGTTTTCCTTTTTCTGCAATTGTTGTCAGTTTCTATCTTTCTCCTTGAACTTCGAAAGGGCTCCTACATTCTCTCTAGACACTGGTGTCACTCCTGTAAGATTATCCTGGGTTTTATCTCTTATATCTTGGGTAGATGGCAAAATGGGTGGACCTTACCCAGAAAAAGTCCTGGACTCCCTCACAAGTTGAAGTTGCCCAGGGAATGTTCTGATGCACAATGATGGTGTCATCTCGTGGCACTCTGCCAATTCCACCTTGGCAGGTCACAAGTTTTCCTTCCTTCTGCCTTTGGGAAGTGTACCAGATACTTCCATAGATTGTAATATTCTTATGGTTCCTTTTCTTGTGCGTATTGATAGCGTATCCTCACAATTGCTGCTTATTTATGATCTCTGCCCGCACCATACCATGAAATCTATATTTCCTAACACTACTAATGTGATATGCACTCGTAATGTGAAACAGTGAGGCCCGGGCCGCCCAAGCGGAATGTGGGCACTTACCTGCTCCACCACAGGGCCGGCCCTGAATTGTACTTTTGGACCAACCTTTTGCCTGAACTTGGGAAGACGTGGGCCTGTTTGGATTATTCGTGAAGGTGATTAGTAATAACATCATGGACGGTAACATTTTCCGTTCGTTCATGGGTTTAGGACTGATCATGTTCTCTTCGTAGTATTCCTCTTCACCTATTTGGAATGGTCTGCCTTTCTGTAGCATCTGTAAGCATTTGGAGGTGATTTTCCATCCTTGGAAGTTCACCTTCCGTAAACTCTTTCCGCCCCCAAAGCTTTATGACATCATTCTGGACCCCTTTTTGGATTTTTGATTTCAGGTGAATTTATAGCCATGACCCTGCATTAGAACGTACTATAACTTCCAGATTCACATCCTCATTGCTTTAGACTTCTGTGTAGCTTACATCATCTTCACCAGTGTAAGACTAATCACAGGCCCTCACCACACACTTGTGCCTAATCTTCTCTTTCACCCTCCGTCACCGCCCCTCTTTGCCTCTGGGAGCCCGCATACAAATGTTCAGTGCCACCTGTTGGTTAGTGCTTGCTTTTTCTTCTCCTTGTAAGTGAGATTCTATGGTATTTGAATTTCTCACTGGGGCTTGTTACACTTCCCCTAAAACCCTCACAGCCATTCTGGTGGTCACAAATGGCTGGCTTGCATCATTTGTTCCGGCTGAGTGGTATGCCATTTTGTGGCTATAGCCCATCTTCCTTCTCCAATCATCCCTTGCTGGACACCAGGGTGCTTTCCAAGTCTTGGATATCAGGAGTAAGACTGTGGTGAACACAGCCATGCACATGTCTTTATGCGGTAGTCTTTCTGACTTTTTTGGATAAACAAGCGGCAGATTAATAGCTGGGTCATACGGGACATGGATACTTAAACTTCTGAGGCAGTTCCACACCTTTGGCATCGTGGCTGCACCGGGTTACACTCCCACCAGCAGTGCAGGAGGCTTCCCTTCTCTCCACCTCCTCTCTGACACTTGTTATTTCCTGTCTGCTTCCTTCTAGCCATGCTGACCACAGTGAGCTGCCATGGCCTTGCAGTTTGGATTTGCATTTTCCTGAGACTTAATGATGGTGAACAAGTTTTCGTGCACCTACTGGCCCTCTTTCTGTCTTCTTCGGAGAAATCTCTGCTTCCATCTTTTGACCAGGTTTTCATTGGCTTGTTTTTTTTCTTGTGGAGACGTGCGAGTTGATTGTATCTTTGGGCTTTTCACCCCTTGTCCGATGTGTGGTTTGCAAACATCCTCTCCCAATTGTTGTGGTGTCTTAGTATTCAGTTGATGGTTTCCTTGAGTGGGCAGAAGTGTGTGCATTTGATGTGGTCCCGTTTGTTTCTTGTTTCCTTTGTTGCCCTTGCCCAGTCAGACATGCTTCTTCCAAATAGGCGGCTCAGACAGATGGCAAAGAGCACTCTGCCTAGGTCTTCTCCTACAAGGTTCACGGTTTCAAGTCTGCCATTCAAGGCTTTAATCCACTTCAGGTGGTGTGTGTGCCAGGTGTAACATCATGGTGTACTCTCGTTGTGTTCCATGTGGCTGTGCAGGCTTCCCAGCACCGTTTATTGTAGAGACTCTCCTTACTCCGCTGTCTCCACTTGGCTCCCTGGTCCAAAATGGGCTGTCCATGTAAGTTTGAGTTGGGCTCTGGGCTCTCAATTGTTTTGCATGGGTCTTCATGCCTGTTTTGGGGCCCAGACTGTGCCGTTTCGGTACCTAGCGCTTCGTCCTCTATGTTGAAATCAGAAATTGTGACACGTGCCGCTTTGTTCGTTTTCCTGAGGATTCCTTTGCCTAGTCAGGGTCTCGTGTTGCTGGCTAGAAACTTTAGGATTCTCTCTTCTTCTCTGTGGCAAATACTGCTGCAACTTTGACTGGGATTGCATGGAATCCAGAGATTCCTTACTGCGGTATGAACCTTTCAAGTGTGTTAATCCTTCCATTCCTAGATCCCTCGATATCTTTTTTTTTCTTGTGTCTTCTTGAGTTTCTTTCCCCAAAGGTTTGCTAGTTTTTGAATTAACATAGAATTCACCTGTTTTGCTAAGGTTATTCACAGAGATCCTATTCTTCGTAATGGCAAGCTCCTGTTTTTTTTTTTTTTTTTTTTCCTTAGCTTCAGTTTTTCTATTCTTTGCAACTTTTAATTGGTTTTGTTTTGGCACAAGTGCATTGCTGTGCTCACATCTGCTGGCAATGCTCCTGTATTTGCTGTGGAAGTCTGGCCCTGTCCAACGTCCCTTCCCATCTGCCTCTACTCTACCTCGGACGCCTGCACCAGAACAACTGAAGCAGTGGTGAGGAGGCCCAAACCGAGGATTCCACCCAGCCCATACTGGGCCACAGACCCAGAAGGTGCGGACCTCACCACTGCACCACCGGCCGGCCACTTACATGTTCAGTGGCAACGTGCAGTTGAGTGCAATGGGAGTTAAATATACTAGTGAGCCCAACTCTAGCACTGTGTAGATGAGGCTAGGTTGTTTTTCGGGTCCATTGTGATGTCAGAGGATTTGTCATAATTGTGTCTCTGAGGTCCAGCATGCTTCCTGGATACAGGTTTCAGAGCCTGCTTGGAGCAGTCTCATAACTCACCCTTCCCAGTTAGCCCATGCTTGACCTTCGCTGCCGTTTTTTGGCTTGTGAATTTCTCTGACTTTCAAACGTTCCAGCAGAGTCTGTCTAAAGACGGACATCATCTTTCATTGTGGATAATTCAGGTGTGATTTCTGTTCACCTTCCATTTTCTGGGTCCTCTTTTTCTTTTCCATAGTATACTCGTCATGGTCTTTCTCAGCTATCTCCCTTAGACATGCTTATCAGTCCGTTCTCCTTCATTCCAAGGGATTAGTTTGTATTTCTTTAATCGCTGTATGTTCTCTAGGGTGAGGTGTGAGTGCTTTCGTGACTCTTGGTTGTTGTCCTTGAATTTGCACCGGTCACTTGTAGGACTCTTGGCTATCCTAGCCTAGGTCAAACTAAGCACTGAGAACACGTGGTCATGTGGGTTGGTTTGACATCCTGAGATATCAGAAACTCCAAATTCGAGGTGGTCCTGGCAACCACCTTCACGGACACAATGTTTCCAAGACAACTTAGACAAATCGGATGAATTCCACTCTCCAGGAAAGATATTTTTCTGTCTCTTTTCCGGATTTGGGAAGTTTCGAACTTGACCCCTGATCCTTGAACGTTCCCCTAGATTCCGTCCAGATACGGGCTTACTTACTTTTTATAGGGTGTGCCATTTGTTTGCCCTACATCCTCTACCCTGGCCTGTTTATTTTTCTTGAAACACAACTGTAAAGTTCTAATTTTCGTGCAACTTCCTTACATATGGTGTCAAAACACATAATCAATAATCCTTCTACGGCAAGAGGTAGGGGGAGAGAATTTCGATGGAGGCAAACAGAGCACACTAGCCTGGGAGGGCAGCCTTCACGAAGGAACGAAGCCCTGTGGAAGAGGGTGCTTTTCAGCACCCTTGTAGAGCACTTCCAAACAAAGAGACATACCCCAAGCGTGACAGGGCTCCATTCCTTCAAGGCTTCCAAGACATCTCTTGGGACACATTACCATGTGCCCAGTGGGCCCACGTGACACCAGAGCTTCGGAAAAAGAGACTGACCTTCAAAGAATGCTATGGGCCTTGGAAAGGAGGCATCGATTCTTCTCTTCAATGTCCTCAAGACATCTTTCTTGACTTTGCATTATGCTTAAGGCACAAGGGCACTGTAGGTGTGATGAACGCCAAGTCCGGCCACTTGTTTCCAATGAAGTTGCAAGCTTGAATCAGCATGACCTCCCCATAGACTTGAATAGATGACAATGTTCTCCTCTCCGTGCCTGTCCCTCTATTCTCACTTGTGGCCTAGGGTTCCTTTCTTATCCCTTGCATCAGACTCTGTTTTATCTCTTCTAGTTTCTGTGCCTGCTTTCTGTTTGCCAAACCTGTTTCTGGGTATCTGTCCCTTTAATAGCCTAGCCTAGGCCAATCCTCAGACTGTAACCATGCGGCCACCCTGGGGGACATGTTCACCGTGATGTCATAAGCGACCTCAAAATTCGAAGTTGTCCTGACAACCTCCGTGCACACAGAGTTTCACAGCCATCTCAGACCAGTCTGACTCCTCACCCTGTCTAGGTAGGATAGTTTTCCTTTTTCTGCAATTGTTGTCAGTTTCTATCTTTCTCCTTGAACTTCGAAAGGGCTCCTACATTCTCTCTAGACACTGGTGTCACTCCTGTAAGATTATCCTGGGTTTTATCTCTTATATCTTGGGTAGATGGCAAAATGGGTGGACCTTACCCAGAAAAAGTCCTGGACTCCCTCACAAGTTGAAGTTGCCCAGGGAATGTTCTGATGCACAATGATGGTGTCATCTCGTGGCACTCTGCCAATTCCACCTTGGCAGGTCACAAGTTTTCCTTCCTTCTGCCTTTGGGAAGTGTACCAGATACTTCCATAGATTGTAATATTCTTATGGTTCCTTTTCTTGTGCGTATTGATAGCGTATCCTCACAATTGCTGCTTATTTATGATCTCTGCCCGCACCATACCATGAAATCTATATTTCCTAACACTACTAATGTGATATGCACTCGTAATGTGAAACAGTGAGGCCCGGGCCGCCCAAGCGGAATGTGGGCACTTACCTGCTCCACCACAGGGCCGGCCCTGAATTGTACTTTTGGACCAACCTTTTGCCTGAACTTGGGAAGACGTGGGCCTGTTTGGATTATTCGTGAAGGTGATTAGTAATAACATCATGGACGGTAACATTTTCCGTTCGTTCATGGGTTTAGGACTGATCATGTTCTCTTCGTAGTATTCCTCTTCACCTATTTGGAATGGTCTGCCTTTCTGTAGCATCTGTAAGCATTTGGAGGTGATTTTCCATCCTTGGAAGTTCACCTTCCGTAAACTCTTTCCGCCCCCAAAGCTTTATGACATCATTCTGGACCCCTTTTTGGATTTTTGATTTGAGGTGAATTTATAGCCATGACCCTGCATTAGAACGTACTATAACTTCCAGATTCACATCCTCATTGCTTTAGACTTCTGTGTAGCTTACATCATCTTCACCAGTGTAAGACTAATCACAGGCCCTCACCACACACTTGTGCCTAATCTTCTCTTTCACCCTCCGTCACCGCCCCTCTTTGCCTCTGGGAGCCCGCATACAAATGTTCAGTGCCACCTGTTGGTTAGTGCTTGCTTTTTCTTCTCCTTGTAAGTGAGATTCTATGGTATTTGAATTTCTCACTGGGGCTTGTTACACTTCCCCTAAAACCCTCACAGCCATTCTGGTGGTCACAAATGGCTGGCTTGCATCATTTGTTCTGGCTGAGTGGTATGCCATTTTGTGGCTATAGCCCATCTTCCTTCTCCAATCATCCCTTGCTGGACACCAGGGTGCTTTCCAAGTCTTGGATATCAGGAGTAAGACTGTGGTGAACACAGCCATGCACATGTCTTTATGCGGTAGTCTTTCTGACTTTTTTGGATAAACAAGCGGCAGATTAATAGCTGGGTCATACGGGACATGGATACTTAAATTTCTGAGGCAGTTCCACACCTTTGGCATCGTGGCTGCACCGGGTTACACTCCCACCAGCAGTGCAGGAGGCTTCCCTTCTCTCCACCTCCTCTCTGACACTTGTTATTTCCTGTCTGCTTCCTTCTAGCCATGCTGACCACAGTGAGCTGCCATGGCCTTGCAGTTTGGATTTGCATTTTCCTGAGACTTAATGATGGTGAACAAGTTTTCGTGCACCTACTGGCCCTCTTTCTGTCTTCTTCGGAGAAATCTCTGCTTCCATCTTTTGACCAGGTTTTCATTGGCTTGTTTTTTTTCTTGTGGAGACGTGCGAGTTGATTGTATCTTTGGGCTTTTCACCCCTTGTCCGATGTGTGGTTTGCAAACATCCTCTCCCAATTGTTGTGGTGTCTTAGTATTCAGTTGATGGTTTCCTTGAGTGGGCAGAAGTGTGTGCATTTGATGTGGTCCCGTTTGTTTCTTGTTTCCTTTGTTGCCCTTGCCCAGTCAGACATGCTTCTTCCAAATAGGCGGCTCAGACAGATGGCAAAGAGCACTCTGCCTAGGTCTTCTCCTACAAGGTTCACGGTTTCAAGTCTGCCATTCAAGGCTTTAATCCACTTCAGGTGGTGTGTGTGCCAGGTGTAACATCATGGTGTACTCTCGTTGTGTTCCATGTGGCTGTGCAGGCTTCCCAGCACCGTTTATTGTAGAGACTCTCCTTACTCCGCTGTCTCCACTTGGCTCCCTGGTCCAAAATGGGCTGTCCATGTAAGTTTGAGTTGGGCTCTGGGCTCTCAATTGTTTTGCATGGGTCTTCATGCCTGTTTTGGGGCCCAGACTGTGCCGTTTCGGTACCTAGCGCTTCGTCCTCTATGTTGAAATCAGAAATTGTGACACGTGCCGCTTTGTTCGTTTTCCTGAGGATTCCTTTGCCTAGTCAGGGTCTCGTGTTGCTGGCTAGAAACTTTAGGATTCTCTCTTCTTCTCTGTGGCAAATACTGCTGCAACTTTGACTGGGATTGCATGGAATCCAGAGATTCCTTACTGCGGTATGAACCTTTCAAGTGTGTTAATCCTTCCATTCCTAGATCCCTCGATATCTTTTTTTTTCTTGTGTCTTCTTGAGTTTCTTTCCCCAAAGGTTTGCTAGTTTTTGAATTAACATAGAATTCACCTGTTTTGCTAAGGTTATTCACAGAGATCCTATTCTTCGTAATGGCAAGCTCCTGTTTTTTTTTTTTTTTTTTTCCTTAGCTTCAGTTTTTCTATTCTTTGCAACTTTTAATTGGTTTTGTTTTGGCACAAGTGCATTGCTGTGCTCACATCTGCTGGCAATGCTCCTGTATTTGCTGTGGAAGTCTGGCCCTGTCCAACGTCCCTTCCCATCTGCCTCTACTCTACCTCGGACGCCTGCACCAGAACAACTGAAGCAGTGGTGAGGAGGCCCAAACCGAGGATTCCACCCAGCCCATACTGGGCCACAGACCCAGAAGGTGCGGACCTCACCACTGCACCACCGGCCGGCCACTTACATGTTCAGTGGCAACGTGCAGTTGAGTGCAATGGGAGTTAAATATACTAGTGAGCCCAACTCTAGCACTGTGTAGATGAGGCTAGGTTGTTTTTCGGGTCCATTGTGATGTCAGAGGATTTGTCATAATTGTGTCTCTGAGGTCCAGCATGCTTCCTGGATACAGGTTTCAGAGCCTGCTTGGAGCAGTCTCATAACTCACCCTTCCCAGTTAGCCCATGCTTGACCTTCGCTGCCGTTTTTTGGCTTGTGAATTTCTCTGACTTTCAAACGTTCCAGCAGAGTCTGTCTAAAGACGGACATCATCTTTCATTGTGGATAATTCAGGTGTGATTTCTGTTCACCTTCCATTTTCTGGGTCCTCTTTTTCTTTTCCATAGTATACTCGTCATGGTCTTTCTCAGCTATCTCCCTTAGACATGCTTATCAGTCCGTTCTCCTTCATTCCAAGGGATTAGTTTGTATTTCTTTAATCGCTGTATGTTCTCTAGGGTGAGGTGTGAGTGCTTTCGTGACTCTTGGTTGTTGTCCTTGAATTTGCACCGGTCACTTGTAGGACTCTTGGCTATCCTAGCCTAGGTCAAACTAAGCACTGAGAACACGTGGTCATGTGGGTTGGTTTGACATCCTGAGATATCAGAAACTCCAAATTCGAGGTGGTCCTGGCAACCACCTTCACGGACACAATGTTTCCAAGACAACTTAGACAAATCGGATGAATTCCACTCTCCAGGAAAGATATTTTTCTGTCTCTTTTCCGGATTTGGGAAGTTTCGAACTTGACCCCTGATCCTTGAACGTTCCCCTAGATTCCGTCCAGATACGGGCTTACTTACTTTTTATAGGGTGTGCCATTTGTTTGCCCTACATCCTCTACCCTGGCCTGTTTATTTTTCTTGAAACACAACTGTAAAGTTCTAATTTTCGTGCAACTTCCTTACATATGGTGTCAAAACACATAATCAATAATCCTTCTACGGCAAGAGGTAGGGGGAGAGAATTTCGATGGAGGCAAACAGAGCACACTAGCCTGGGAGGGCAGCCTTCACGAAGGAACGAAGCCCTGTGGAAGAGGGTGCTTTTCAGCACCCTTGTAGAGCACTTCCAAACAAAGAGACATACCCCAAGCGTGACAGGGCTCCATTCCTTCAAGGCTTCCAAGACATCTCTTGGGACACATTACCATGTGCCCAGTGGGCCCACGTGACACCAGAGCTTCGGAAAAAGAGACTGACCTTCAAAGAATGCTATGGGCCTTGGAAAGGAGGCATCGATTCTTCTCTTCAATGTCCTCAAGACATCTTTCTTGACTTTGCATTATGCTTAAGGCACAAGGGCACTGTAGGTGTGATGAACGCCAAGTCCGGCCACTTGTTTCCAATGAAGTTGCAAGCTTGAATCAGCATGACCTCCCCATAGACTTGAATAGATGACAATGTTCTCCTCTCCGTGCCTGTCCCTCTATTCTCACTTGTGGCCTAGGGTTCCTTTCTTATCCCTTGCATCAGACTCTGTTTTATCTCTTCTAGTTTCTGTGCCTGCTTTCTGTTTGCCAAACCTGTTTCTGGGTATCTGTCCCTTTAATAGCCTAGCCTAGGCCAATCCTCAGACTGTAACCATGCGGCCACCCTGGGGGACATGTTCACCGTGATGTCATAAGCGACCTCAAAATTCGAAGTTGTCCTGACAACCTCCGTGCACACAGAGTTTCACAGCCATCTCAGACCAGTCTGACTCCTCACCCTGTCTAGGTAGGATAGTTTTCCTTTTTCTGCAATTGTTGTCAGTTTCTATCTTTCTCCTTGAACTTCGAAAGGGCTCCTACATTCTCTCTAGACACTGGTGTCACTCCTGTAAGATTATCCTGGGTTTTATCTCTTATATCTTGGGTAGATGGCAAAATGGGTGGACCTTACCCAGAAAAAGTCCTGGACTCCCTCACAAGTTGAAGTTGCCCAGGGAATGTTCTGATGCACAATGATGGTGTCATCTCGTGGCACTCTGCCAATTCCACCTTGGCAGGTCACAAGTTTTCCTTCCTTCTGCCTTTGGGAAGTGTACCAGATACTTCCATAGATTGTAATATTCTTATGGTTCCTTTTCTTGTGCGTATTGATAGCGTATCCTCACAATTGCTGCTTATTTATGATCTCTGCCCGCACCATACCATGAAATCTATATTTCCTAACACTACTAATGTGATATGCACTCGTAATGTGAAACAGTGAGGCCCGGGCCGCCCAAGCGGAATGTGGGCACTTACCTGCTCCACCACAGGGCCGGCCCTGAATTGTACTTTTGGACCAACCTTTTGCCTGAACTTGGGAAGACGTGGGCCTGTTTGGATTATTCGTGAAGGTGATTAGTAATAACATCATGGACGGTAACATTTTCCGTTCGTTCATGGGTTTAGGACTGATCATGTTCTCTTCGTAGTATTCCTCTTCACCTATTTGGAATGGTCTGCCTTTCTGTAGCATCTGTAAGCATTTGGAGGTGATTTTCCATCCTTGGAAGTTCACCTTCCGTAAACTCTTTCCGCCCCCAAAGCTTTATGACATCATTCTGGACCCCTTTTTGGATTTTTGATTTGAGGTGAATTTATAGCCATGACCCTGCATTAGAACGTACTATAACTTCCAGATTCACATCCTCATTGCTTTAGACTTCTGTGTAGCTTACATCATCTTCACCAGTGTAAGACTAATCACAGGCCCTCACCACACACTTGTGCCTAATCTTCTCTTTCACCCTCCGTCACCGCCCCTCTTTGCCTCTGGGAGCCCGCATACAAATGTTCAGTGCCACCTGTTGGTTAGTGCTTGCTTTTTCTTCTCCTTGTAAGTGAGATTCTATGGTATTTGAATTTCTCACTGGGGCTTGTTACACTTCCCCTAAAACCCTCACAGCCATTCTGGTGGTCACAAATGGCTGGCTTGCATCATTTGTTCCGGCTGAGTGGTATGCCATTTTGTGGCTATAGCCCATCTTCCTTCTCCAATCATCCCTTGCTGGACACCAGGGTGCTTTCCAAGTCTTGGATATCAGGAGTAAGACTGTGGTGAACACAGCCATGCACATGTCTTTATGCGGTAGTCTTTCTGACTTTTTTGGATAAACAAGCGGCAGATTAATAGCTGGGTCATACGGGACATGGATACTTAAATTTCTGAGGCAGTTCCACACCTTTGGCATCGTGGCTGCACCGGGTTACACTCCCACCAGCAGTGCAGGAGGCTTCCCTTCTCTCCACCTCCTCTCTGACACTTGTTATTTCCTGTCTGCTTCCTTCTAGCCATGCTGACCACAGTGAGCTGCCATGGCCTTGCAGTTTGGATTTGCATTTTCCTGAGACTTAATGATGGTGAACAAGTTTTCGTGCACCTACTGGCCCTCTTTCTGTCTTCTTCGGAGAAATCTCTGCTTCCATCTTTTGACCAGGTTTTCATTGGCTTGTTTTTTTTCTTGTGGAGACGTGCGAGTTGATTGTATCTTTGGGCTTTTCACCCCTTGTCCGATGTGTGGTTTGCAAACATCCTCTCCCAATTGTTGTGGTGTCTTAGTATTCAGTTGATGGTTTCCTTGAGTGGGCAGAAGTGTGTGCATTTGATGTGGTCCCGTTTGTTTCTTGTTTCCTTTGTTGCCCTTGCCCAGTCAGACATGCTTCTTCCAAATAGGCGGCTCAGACAGATGGCAAAGAGCACTCTGCCTAGGTCTTCTCCTACAAGGTTCACGGTTTCAAGTCTGCCATTCAAGGCTTTAATCCACTTCAGGTGGTGTGTGTGCCAGGTGTAACATCATGGTGTACTCTCGTTGTGTTCCATGTGGCTGTGCAGGCTTCCCAGCACCGTTTATTGTAGAGACTCTCCTTTCTCCGCTGTCTCCACTTGGCTCCCTGGTCCAAAATGGGCTGTCCATGTAAGTTTGAGTTGGGCTCTGGGCTCTCAATTGTTTTGCATGGGTCTTCATGCCTGTTTTGGGGCCCAGACTGTGCCGTTTCGGTACCTAGCGCTTCGTCCTCTATGTTGAAATCAGAAATTGTGACACGTGCCGCTTTGTTCGTTTTCCTGAGGATTCCTTTGCCTAGTCAGGGTCTCCTGTTGCTGGCTAGAAACTTTAGGATTCTCTCTTCTTCTCTGTGGCAAATACTGCTGCAACTTTGACTGGGATTGCATGGAATCCAGAGATTCCTTACTGCGGTATGAACCTTTCAAGTGTGTTAATCCTTCCATTCCTAGATCCCTCGGTATCTTTTTTTTTCTTGTGTCTTCTTGAGTTTCTTTCCCCAAAGGTTTGCTAGTTTTTGAATTAACATAGAATTCACCTGTTTTGCTAAGGTTATTCACAGAGATCCTATTCTTCGTAATGGCAAGCTCCTGTTTTTTTTTTTTTTTTTTTCCTTAGCTTCAGTTTTTCTATTCTTTGCAACTTTTAATTGGTTTTGTTTTGGCACAAGTGCATTGCTGTGCTCACATCTGCTGGCAATGCTCCTGTATTTGCTGTGGAAGTCTGGCCCTGTCCAACGTCCCTTCCCATCTGCCTCTACTCTACCTCGGACGCCTGCACCAGAACAACTGAAGCAGTGGTGAGGAGGCCCAAACCGAGGATTCCACCCAGCCCATACTGGGCCACAGACCCAGAAGGTGCGGACCTCACCACTGCACCACCGGCCGGCCACTTACATGTTCAGTGGCAACGTGCACTTGAGTGCAATGGGAGTTAAATATACTAGTGAGCCCAACTCTAGCACTGTGTAGATGAGGCTAGGTTGTTTTTCGGGTCCATTGTGATGTCAGAGGATTTGTCATAATTGTGTCTCTGAGGTCCAGCATGCTTCCTGGATACAGGTTTCAGAGCCTGCTTGGAGCAGTCTCATAACTCACCCTTCCCAGTTAGCCCATGCTTGACCTTCGCTGCCGTTTTTTGGCTTGTGAATTTCTCTGACTTTCAAACGTTCCAGCAGAGTCTGTCTAAAGACGGACATCATCTTTCATTGTGGATAATTCAGGTGTGATTTCTGTTCACCTTCCATTTTCTGGGTCCTCTTTTTCTTTTCCATAGTATACTCGTCATGGTCTTTCTCAGCTATCTCCCTTAGACATGCTTATCAGTCCGTTCTCCTTCATTCCAAGGGATTAGTTTGTATTTCTTTAATCGCTGTATGTTCTCTAGGGTGAGGTGTGAGTGCTTTCGTGACTCTTGGTTGTTGTCCTTGAATTTGCACCGGTCACTTGTAGGACTCTTGGCTACCCTAGCCTAGGTCAAACTAAGCACTGAGAACACGTGGTCATGTGGGTTGGTTTGACATCCTGAGATCAGAAACTCCAAATTCGAGGTGGTCCTGGCAACCCCCTTCACGGACACAATGTTTCCAAGACAACTTAGACAAATCGGATGAATTCCACTCTCCAGGAAAGATATTTTTCTGTCTCTTTTCCGGATTTGGGAAGTTTCGAACTTGACCCCTGATCCTTGAACGTTCCCCTAGATTCCGTCCAGATACGGGCTTACTTAATTTTTATAGGGTGTGCCATTTGTTTGCCCTACATCCTCTACCCTGGCCTGTTTATTTTTCTTGAAACACAACTGTAAAGTTCTAATTTTCGTGCAACTTCCTTACATATGGTGTCAAAACACATAATCAATAATCCTTCTACGGCAAGAGGTAGGGGGAGAGAATTTCGATGGAGGCAAACAGAGCACACTAGCCTGGGAGGGCAGCCTTCACGAAGGAACGAAGCCCTGTGGAAGAGGGTGCTTTTCAGCACCCTTGTAGAGCACTTCCAAACAAAGAGACATACCCCAAGCGTGACAGGGCTCCATTCCTTCAAGGCTTCCAAGACATCTCTTGGGACACATTACCATGTGCCCAGTGGGCCCACGTGACACCAGAGCTTCGGAAAAAGAGACTGACCTTCAAAGAATGCTACGGGCCTTGGAAAGGAGGCATCGATTCTTCTCTTCAATGTCCTCAAGACATCTTTCTTGACTTTGCATTATGCTTAAGGCACAAGGGCACTGTAGGTGTGATGAACGCCAAGTCCGGCCACTTGTTTCCAATGAAGTTGCAAGCTTGAATCAGCATGACCTCCCCATAGACTTGAATAGATGACAATGTTCTCCTCTCCGTGCCTGTCCCTCTATTCTCACTTGTGGCCTAGGGTTCCTTTCTTATCCCTTGCATCAGACTCTGTTTTATCTCTTCTAGTTTCTGTGCCTGCTTTCTGTTTGCCAAACCTGTTTCTGGGTATCTGTCCCTTTAATAGCCTAGCCTAGGCCAATCCTCAGACTGTAACCATGCGGCCACCCTGGGGGACATGTTCACCGTGATGTCATAAGCGACCTCAAAATTCGAAGTTGTCCTGACAACCTCCGTGCACACAGAGTTTCACAGCCATCTCAGACCAGTCTGACTCCTCACCCTGTCTAGGTAGGATAGTTTTCCTTTTTCTGCAATTGTTGTCAGTTTCTATCTTTCTCCTTGAACTTCGAAAGGGCTCCTACATTCTCTCTAGACACTGGTGTCACTCCTGTAAGATTATCCTGGGTTTTATCTCTTATATCTTGGGTAGATGGCAAAATGGGTGGACCTTACCCAGAAAAAGTCCTGGACTCCCTCACAAGTTGAAGTTGCCCAGGGAATGTTCTGATGCACAATGATGGTGTCATCTCGTGGCACTCTGCCAATTCCACCTTGGCAGGTCACAAGTTTTCCTTCCTTCTGCCTTTGGGAAGTGTACCAGATACTTCCATAGATTGTAATATTCTTATGGTTCCTTTTCTTGTGCGTATTGATAACGTATCCTCACAATTGCTGCTTATTTATGATCTCTGCCCGCACCATACCATGAAATCTATATTTCCTAACACTACTAATGTGATATGCACTCGTAATGTGAAACAGTGAGGCCCGGGCCGCCCAAGCGGAATGTGGGCACTTACCTGCTCCACCACAGGGCCGGCCCTGAATTGTACTTTTGGACCAACCTTTTGCCTGAACTTGGGAAGACGTGGGCCTGTTTGGATTATTCGTGAAGGTGATTAGTAATAACATCATGGACGGTAACATTTTCCGTTCGTTCATGGGTTTAGGACTGATCATGTTCTCTTCGTAGTATTCCTCTTCACCTATTTGGAATGGTCTGCCTTTCTGTAGCATCTGTAAGCATTTGGAGGTGATTTTCCATCCTTGGAAGTTCACCTTCCGTAAACTCTTTCCGCCCCCAAAGCTTTATGACATCATTCTGGACCCCTTTTTGGATTTTTGATTTGAGGTGAATTTATAGCCATGACCCTGCATTAGAACGTACTATAACTTCCAGATTCACATCCTCATTGCTTTAGACTTCTGTGTAGCTTACATCATCTTCACCAGTGTAAGACTAATCACAGGCCCTCACCACACACTTGTGCCTAATCTTCTCTTTCACCCTCTGTCACCGCCCCTCTTTGCCTCTGGGAGCCCGCATACAAATGTTCAGTGCCACCTGATGGTTAGTGCTTGCTTTTTCTTCGCCTTGTAAGTGAGATTCTATGGTATTTGAATTTCTCACTGGGGCTTGTTACACTTCCCCTAAAACCCTCACAGCCATTCTGGTGGTCACAAATGGCTGGCTTGCATCATTTGTTCCGGCTGAGTGGTATACCATTGTGTGGCTATAGCCCATCTTCCTTCTCCAATCATCCCTTGCTGGACACCAGGGTGCTTTCCAAGTCTTGGATATCAGGAGTAAGACTGTGGTGAACACAGCCATGCACATGTCTTTATGCGGTAGTCTTTCTGACTTTTTTGGATAAACAAGCGGCAGATTAATAGCTGGGTCATACGGGACATGGATACTTAAACTTCTGAGGCAGTTCCACACCTTTGGCATCGTGGCTGCACCGGGTTACACTCCCACCAGCAGTGCAGGAGGCTTCCCTTCTCTGCACCTCCTCTCTGACACTTGTTATTTCCTGTCTGCTTCCTTCTAGCCATGCTGACCACAGTGAGCTGCCATGGCCTTGCAGTTTGGATTTGCATTTTCCTGAGACTTAATGATGGTGAACAAGTTTTCGTGCACCTACTGGCCCTCTTTCTGTCTTCTTCGGAGAAATCTCTGCTTCCATCTTTTGACCAGGTTTTCATTGGCTTGTTTTTTTTCTTGTGGAGACGTGCGAGTTGATTGTATCTTTGGGCTTTTCACCCCTTGTCCGATGTGTGGTTTGCAAACATCCTCTCCCAATTGTTGTGGTGTCTTAGTATTCAGTTGATGGTTTCCTTGAGTGGGCAGAAGTGTGTGCATTTGATGTGGTCCCGTTTGTTTCTTGTTTCCTTTGTTGCCCTTGCCCAGTCAGACATGCTTCTTCCAAATAGGCGGCTCAGACAGATGGCAAAGAGCACTCTGCCTAGGTCTTCTCCTACAAGGTTCACGGTTTCAAGTCTGCCATTCAAGGCTTTAATCCACTTCAGGTGGTGTGTGTGCCAGGTGTAACATCATGGTGTACTCTCGTTGTGTTCCATGTGGCTGTGCAGGCTTCCCAGCACCGTTTATTGTAGAGAATCTCCTTTCTCCGCTGTCTCCACTTGGCTCCCTGGTCCAAAATGGGCTGTCCATGTAAGTTTGAGTTGGGCTCTGGGCTCTCAATTGTTTTGCATGGGTCTTCATGCCTGTTTTGGGGCCCAGACTGTGCCGTTTCGGTACCTAGCGCTTCGTCCTCTATGTTGAAATCAGAAATTGTGACACGTGCCGCTTTGTTCGTTTTCCTGAGGATTCCTTTGCCTAGTCAGGGTCTCCTGTTGCTGGCTAGAAACTTTAGGATTCTCTCTTCTTCTCTGTGGCAAATACTGCTGCAACTTTGACTGGGATTGCACTGAATCCAGAGATTCCTTACTGCGGTATGAACCTTTCAAGTGTGTTAATCCTTCCATTCCTAGATCCCTCGGTATCTTTTTTTTTCTTGTGTCTTCTTGAGTTTCTTTCCCCAAAGGTTTGCTAGTTTTTGAATTAACATAGAATTCACCTGTTTTGCTAAGGTTATTCACAGAGATCCTATTCTTCGTAATGGCAAGCTCCTGTTTTTTTTTTTTTTTTTTTCCTTAGCTTCAGTTTTTCTATTCTTTGCAACTTTTAATTGGTTTTGTTTTGGCACAAGTGCATTGCTGTGCTCACATCTGCTGGCAATGCTCCTGTATTTGCTGTGGAAGTCTGGCCCTGTCCAACGTCCCTTCCCATCTGCCTCTACTCTACCTCGGACGCCTGCACCAGAACAACTGAAGCAGTGGTGAGGAGGCCCAAACCGAGGATTCCACCCAGCCCATACTGGGCCACAGACCCAGAAGGTGCGGACCTCACCACTGCACCACCGGCCGGCCACTTACATGTTCAGTGGCAACGTGCACTTGAGTGCAATGGGAGTTAAATATACTAGTGAGCCCAACTCTAGCACTGTGTAGATGAGGCTAGGTTGTTTTTCGGGTCCATTGTGATGTCAGAGGATTTGTCATAATTGTGTCTCTGAGGTCCAGCATGCTTCCTGGATACAGGTTTCAGAGCCTGCTTGGAGCAGTCTCATAACTCACCCTTCCCAGTTAGCCCATGCTTGACCTTCGCTGCCGTTTTTTGGCTTGTGAATTTCTCTGACTTTCAAACGTTCCAGCAGAGTCTGTCTAAAGACGGACATCATCTTTCATTGTGGATAATTCAGGTGTGATTTCTGTTCACCTTCCATTTTCTGGGTCCTCTTTTTCTTTTCCATAGTATACTCGTCATGGTCTTTCTCAGCTATCTCCCTTAGACATGCTTATCAGTCCGTTCTCCTTCATTCCAAGGGATTAGTTTGTATTTCTTTAATCGCTGTATGTTCTCTAGGGTGAGGTGTGAGTGCTTTCGTGACTCTTGGTTGTTGTCCTTGAATTTGCACCGGTCACTTGTAGGACTCTTGGCTACCCTAGCCTAGGTCAAACTAAGCACTGAGAACACGTGGTCATGTGGGTTGGTTTGACATCCTGAGATCAGAAACTCCAAATTCGAGGTGGTCCTGGCAACCCCCTTCACGGACACAATGTTTCCAAGACAACTTAGACAAATCGGATGAATTCCACTCTCCAGGAAAGATATTTTTCTGTCTCTTTTCCGGATTTGGGAAGTTTCGAACTTGACCCCTGATCCTTGAACGTTCCCCTAGATTCCGTCCAGATACGGGCTTACTTACTTTTTATAGGGTGTGCCATTTGTTTGCCCTACATCCTCTACCCTGGCCTGTTTATTTTTCTTGAAACACAACTGTAAAGTTCTAATTTTCGTGCAACTTCCTTACATATGGTGTCAAAACACATAATCAATAATCCTTCTACGGCAAGAGGTAGGGGGAGAGAATTTCGATGGAGGCAAACAGAGCACACTAGCCTGGGAGGGCAGCCTTCACGAAGGAACGAAGCCCTGTGGAAGAGGGTGCTTTTCAGCACCCTTGTAGAGCACTTCCAAACAAAGAGACATACCCCAAGCGTGACAGGGCTCCATTCCTTCAAGGCTTCCAAGACATCTCTTGGGACACATTACCATGTGCCCAGTGGGCCCACGTGACACCAGAGCTTCGGAAAAAGAGACTGACCTTCAAAGAATGCTACGGGCCTTGGAAAGGAGGCATCGATTCTTCTCTTCAATGTCCTCAAGACATCTTTCTTGACTTTGCATTATGCTTAAGGCACAAGGGCACTGTAGGTGTGATGAACGCCAAGTCCGGCCACTTGTTTCCAATGAAGTTGCAAGCTTGAATCAGCATGACCTCCCCATAGACTTGAATAGATGACAATGTTCTCCTCTCCGTGCCTGTCCCTCTATTCTCACTTGTGGCCTAGGGTTCCTTTCTTATCCCTTGCATCAGACTCTGTTTTATCTCTTCTAGTTTCTGTGCCTGCTTTCTGTTTGCCAAACCTGTTTCTGGGTATCTGTCCCTTTAATAGCCTAGCCTAGGCCAATCCTCAGACTGTAACCATGCGGCCACCCTGGGGGACATGTTCACCGTGATGTCATAAGCGACCTCAAAATTCGAAGTTGTCCTGACAACCTCCGTGCACACAGAGTTTCACAGCCATCTCAGACCAGTCTGACTCCTCACCCTGTCTAGGTAGGATAGTTTTCCTTTTTCTGCAATTGTTGTCAGTTTCTATCTTTCTCCTTGAACTTCGAAAGGGCTCCTACATTCTCTCTAGACACTGGTTTCACTCCTGTAAGATTATCCTGGGTTTTATCTCTTATATCTTGGGTAGATGGCAAAATGGGTGGACCTTACCCAGAAAAAGTCCTGGACTCCCTCACAAGTTGAAGTTGCCCAGGGAATGTTCTGATGCACAATGATGGTGTCATCTCGTGGCACTCTGCCAATTCCACCTTGGCAGGTCACAAGTTTTCCTTCCTTCTGCCTTTGGGAAGTGTACCAGATACTTCCATAGATTGTAATATTCTTATGGTTCCTTTTCTTGTGCGTGTTGATAACGTATCCTCACAATTGCTGCTTATTTATGATCTCTGCCCGCACCATACCATGAAATCTATATTTCCTAACACTACTAATGTGATATGCACTCGTAATGTGAAACAGTGAGGCCCGGGCCGCCCAAGCGGAATGTGGGCACTTACCTGCTCCACCACAGGGCCGGCCCTGAATTGTACTTTTGGACCAACCTTTTGCCTGAACTTGGGAAGACGTGGGCCTGTTTGGATTATTCGTGAAGGTGATTAGTAATAACATCATGGACGGTAACATTTTCCGTTCGTTCATGGGTTTAGGACTGATCATGTTCTCTTCGTAGTATTCCTCTTCACCTATTTGGAATGGTCTGCCTTTCTGTAGCATCTGTAAGCATTTGGAGGTGATTTTCCATCCTTGGAAGTTCACCTTCCGTAAACTCTTTCCGCCCCCAAAGCTTTATGACATCATTCTGGACCCCTTTTTGGATTTTTGATTTGAGGTGAATTTATAGCCATGACCCTGCATTAGAACGTACTATAACTTCCAGATTCACATCCTCATTGCTTTAGACTTCTGTGTAGCTTACATCATCTTCACCAGTGTAAGACTAATCACAGGCCCTCACCACACACTTGTGCCTAATCTTCTCTTTCACCCTCCGTCACCGCCCCTCTTTGCCTCTGGGAGCCCGCATACAAATGTTCAGTGCCACCTGATGGTTAGTGCTTGCTTTTTCTTCGCCTTGTAAGTGAGATTCTATGGTATTTGAATTTCTCACTGGGGCTTGTTACACTTCCCCTAAAACCCTCACAGCCATTCTGGTGGTCACAAATGGCTGGATTGCATCATTTGTTCCGGCTGAGTGGTATACCATTGTGTGGCTATAGCCCATCTTCCTTCTCCAATCATCCCTTGCTGGACACCAGGGTGCTTTCCAAGTCTTGGATATCAGGAGTAAGACTGTGGTGAACACAGCCATGCACATGTCTTTATGCGGTAGTCTTTCTGACTTTTTTGGATAAACAAGCGGCAGATTAATAGCTGGGTCATACGGGACATGGATACTTAAACTTCTGAGGCAGTTCCACACCTTTGGCATCGTGGCTGCACCGGGTTACACTCCCACCAGCAGTGCAGGAGGCTTCCCTTCTCTCCACCTCCTCTCTGACACTTGTTATTTCCTGTCTGCTTCCTTCTAGCCATGCTGACCACAGTGAGCTGCCATGGCCTTGCAGTTTGGATTTGCATTTTCCTGAGACTTAATGATGGTGAACAAGTTTTCGTGCACCTACTGGCCCTCTTTCTGTCTTCTTCGGAGAAATCTCTGCTTCCATCTTTTGACCAGGTTTTCATTGGCTTGTTTTTTTTCTTGTGGAGACGTGCGAGTTGATTGTATCTTTGGGCTTTTCACCCCTTGTCCGATGTGTGGTTTGCAAACATCCTCTCCCAATTGTTGTGGTGTCTTAGTATTCAGTTGATGGTTTCCTTGAGTGGGCAGAAGTGTGTGCATTTGATGTGGTCCCGTTTGTTTCTTGTTTCCTTTGTTGCCCTTGCCCAGTCAGACATGCTTCTTCCAAATAGGCGGCTCAGACAGATGGCAAAGAGCACTCTGCCTAGGTCTTCTCCTACAAGGTTCACGGTTTCAAGTCTGCCATTCAAGGCTTTAATCCACTTCAGGTGGTGTGTGTGCCAGGTGTAACATCATGGTGTACTCTCGTTGTGTTCCATGTGGCTGTGCAGGCTTCCCAGCACCGTTTATTGTAGAGAATCTCCTTTCTCCGCTGTCTCCACTTGGCTCCCTGGTCCAAAATGGGCTGTCCATGTAAGTTTGAGTTGGGCTCTGGGCTCTCAATTGTTTTGCATGGGTCTTCATGCCTGTTTTGGGGCCCAGACTGTGCCGTTTCGGTACCTAGCGCTTCGTCCTCTATGTTGAAATCAGAAATTGTGACACGTGCCGCTTTGTTCGTTTTCCTGAGGATTCCTTTGCCTAGTCAGGGTCTCCTGTTGCTGGCTAGAAACTTTAGGATTCTCTCTTCTTCTCTGTGGCAAATACTGCTGCAACTTTGACTGGGATTGCACTGAATCCAGAGATTCCTTACTGCGGTATGAACCTTTCAAGTGTGTTAATCCTTCCATTCCTAGATCCCTCGGTATCTTTTTTTTTCTTGTGTCTTCTTGAGTTTCTTTCCCCAAAGGTTTGCTAGTTTTTGAATTAACATAGAATTCACCTGTTTTGCTAAGGTTATTCACAGAGATCCTATTCTTCGTAATGGCAAGCTCCTGTTTTTTTGTTTTTTTTTTTCCTTAGCTTCAGTTTTTCTATTCTTTGCAACTTTTAATTGGTTTTGTTTTGGCACAAGTGCATTGCTGTGCTCACATCTGCTGGCAATGCTCCTGTATTTGCTGTG
Organism: Equus asinus; assembly: GCF_041296235.1. NCBI lineage: Eukaryota > Metazoa > Chordata > Mammalia > Perissodactyla > Equidae > Equus > Equus asinus. The sequence continues at coordinate 5,415,322 of NC_091810.1, forward strand.
GAAGTCTGGCCCTGTCCAACGTCCCTTCCCATCTGCCTCTACTCTACCTCGGACGCCTGCACCAGAACAACTGAAGCAGTGGTGAGGAGGCCCAAACCGAGGATTCCACCCAGCCCATACTGGGCCACAGACCCAGAAGGTGCGGACCTCACCACTGCACCACCGGCCGGCCACTTACATGTTCAGTGGCAACGTGCAGTTGAGTGCAATGGGAGTTAAATATACTAGTGAGCCCAACTCTAGCACTGTGTAGATGAGGCTAGGTTGTTTTTCGGGTCCATTGTGATGTCAGAGGATTTGTCATAATTGTGTCTCTGAGGTCCAGCATGCTTCCTGGATACAGGTTTCAGAGCCTGCTTGGAGCAGTCTCATAACTCACCCTTCCCAGTTAGCCCATGCTTGACCTTCGCTGCCGTTTTTTGGCTTGTGAATTTCTCTGACTTTCAAACGTTCCAGCAGAGTCTGTCTAAAGACGGACATCATCTTTCATTGTGGATAATTCAGGTGTGATTTCTGTTCACCTTCCATTTTCTGGGTCCTCTTTTTCTTTTCCATAGTATACTCGTCATGGTCTTTCTCAGCTATCTCCCTTAGACATGCTTATCAGTCCGTTCTCCTTCATTCCAAGGGATTAGTTTGTATTTCTTTAATCGCTGTATGTTCTCTAGGGTGAGGTGTGAGTGCTTTCGTGACTCTTGGTTGTTGTCCTTGAATTTGCACCGGTCACTTGTAGGACTCTTGGCTATCCTAGCCTAGGTCAAACTAAGCACTGAGAACACGTGGTCATGTGGGTTGGTTTGACATCCTGAGATCAGAAACTCCAAATTCGAGGTGGTCCTGGCAACCCCTTTCACGGACACAATGTTTCCAAGACAACTTAGACAAATCGGATGAATTCCACTCTCCAGGAAAGATATTTTTCTGTCTCTTTTCCGGATTTGGGAAGTTTCGAACTTGACCCCTGATCCTTGAACGTTCCCCTAGATTCCGTCCAGATACGGGCTTACTTACTTTTTATAGGGTGTGCCATTTGTTTGCCCTACATCCTCTACCCTGGCCTGTTTATTTTTCTTGAAACACAACTGTAAAGTTCTAATTTTCGTGCAACTTCCTTACATATGGTGTCAAAACACATAATCAATAATCCTTCTACGGCAAGAGGTAGGGGGAGAGAATTTCGATGGAGGCAAACAGAGCACACTAGCCTGGGAGGGCAGCCTTCACGAAGGAACGAAGCCCTGTGGAAGAGGGTGCTTTTCAGCACCCTTGTAGAGCACTTCCAAACAAAGAGACATACCCCAAGCGTGACAGGGCTCCATTCCTTCAAGGCTTCCAAGACATCTCTTGGGACACATTACCATGTGCCCAGTGGGCCCACGTGACACCAGAGCTTCGGAAAAAGAGACTGACCTTCAAAGAATGCTACGGGCCTTGGAAAGGAGGCATCGATTCTTCTCTTCAATGTCCTCAAGACATCTTTCTTGACTTTGCATTATGCTTAAGGCACAAGGGCACTGTAGGTGTGATGAACGCCAAGTCCGGCCACTTGTTTCCAATGAAGTTGCAAGCTTGAATCAGCATGACCTCCCCATAGACTTGAATAGATGACAATGTACTCCTCTCCGTGCCTGTCCCTCTATTCTCACTTGTGGCCTAGGGTTCCTTTCTTATCCCTTGCATCAGACTCTGTTTTATCTCTTCTAGTTTCTGTGCCTGCTTTCTGTTTGCCAAACCTGTTTCTGGGTATCTGTCCCTTTAATAGCCTAGCCTAGGCCAATCCTCAGACTGTAACCATGCGGCCACCCTGGGGGACATGTTCACCGTGATGTCATAAGCGACCTCAAAATTCGAAGTTGTCCTGACAACCTCCGTGCACACAGAGTTTCACAGCCATCTCAGACCAGTCTGACTCCTCACCCTGTCTAGGTAGGATAGTTTTCCTTTTTCTGCAATTGTTGTCAGTTTCTATCTTTCTCCTTGAACTTCGAAAGGGCTCCTACATTCTCTCTAGACACTGGTTTCACTCCTGTAAGATTATCCTGGGTTTTATCTCTTATATCTTGGGTAGATGGCAAAATGGGTGGACCTTACCCAGAAAAAGTCCTGGACTCCCTCACAAGTTGAAGTTGCCCAGGGAATGTTCTGATGCACAATGATGGTGTCATCTCGTGGCACTCTGCCAATTCCACCTTGGCAGGTCACAAGTTTTCCTTCCTTCTGCCTTTGGGAAGTGTACCAGATACTTCCATAGATTGTAATATTCTTATGGTTCCTTTTCTTGTGCGTATTGATAACGTATCCTCACAATTGCTGCTTATTTATGATCTCTGCCCGCACCATACCATGAAATCTATATTTCCTAACACTACTAATGTGATATGCACTCGTAATGTGAAACAGTGAGGCCCGGGCCGCCCAAGCGGAATGTGGGCACTTACCTGCTCCACCACAGGGCCGGCCCTGAATTGTACTTTTGGACCAACCTTTTGCCTGAACTTGGGAAGACGTGGGCCTGTTTGGATTATTCGTGAAGGTGATTAGTAATAACATCATGGACGGTAACATTTTCCGTTCGTTCATGGGTTTAGGACTGATCATGTTCTCTTCGTAGTATTCCTCTTCACCTATTTGGAATGGTCTGCCTTTCTGTAGCATCTGTAAGCATTTGGAGGTGATTTTCCATCCTTGGAAGTTCACCTTCCGTAAACTCTTTCCGCCCCCAAAGCTTTATGACATCATTCTGGACCCCTTTTTGGATTTTTGATTTGAGGTGAATTTATAGCCATGACCCTGCATTAGAACGTACTATAACTTCCAGATTCACATCCTCATTGCTTTAGACTTCTGTGTAGCTTACATCATCTTCACCAGTGTAAGACTAATCACAGGCCCTCACCACACACTTGTGCCTAATCTTCTCTTTCACCCTCCGTCACCGCCCCTCTTTGCCTCTGGGAGCCCGCATACAAATGTTCAGTGCCACCTGATGGTTAGTGCTTGCTTTTTCTTCGCCTTGTAAGTGAGATTCTATGGTATTTGAATTTCTCACTGGGGCTTGTTACACTTCCCCTAAAACCCTCACAGCCATTCTGGTGGTCACAAATGGCTGGATTGCATCATTTGTTCCGGCTGAGTGGTATACCATTGTGTGGCTATAGCCCATCTTCCTTCTCCAATCATCCCTTGCTGGACACCAGGGTGCTTTCCAAGTCTTGGATATCAGGAGTAAGACTGTGGTGAACACAGCCATGCACATGTCTTTATGCGGTAGTCTTTCTGACTTTTTTGGATAAACAAGCGGCAGATTAATAGCTGGGTCATACGGGACATGGATACTTAAACTTCTGAGGCAGTTCCACACCTTTGGCATCGTGGCTGCACCGGGTTACACTCCCACCAGCAGTGCAGGAGGCTTCCCTTCTCTCCACCTCCTCTCTGACACTTGTTATTTCCTGTCTGCTTCCTTCTAGCCATGCTGACCACAGTGAGCTGCCATGGCCTTGCAGTTTGGATTTGCATTTTCCTGAGACTTAATGATGGTGAACAAGTTTTCGTGCACCTACTGGCCCTCTTTCTGTCTTCTTCGGAGAAATCTCTGCTTCCATCTTTTGACCAGGTTTTCATTGGCTTGTTTTTTTTCTTGTGGAGACGTGCGAGTTGATTGTATCTTTGGGCTTTTCACCCCTTGTCCGATGTGTGGTTTGCAAACATCCTCTCCCAATTGTTGTGGTGTCTTAGTATTCAGTTGATGGTTTCCTTGAGTGGGCAGAAGTGTGTGCATTTGATGTGGTCCCGTTTGTTTCTTGTTTCCTTTGTTGCCCTTGCCCAGTCAGACATGCTTCTTCCAAATAGGCGGCTCAGACAGATGGCAAAGAGCACTCTGCCTAGGTCTTCTCCTACAAGGTTCACGGTTTCAAGTCTGCCATTCAAGGCTTTAATCCACTTCAGGTGGTGTGTGTGCCAGGTGTAACATCATGGTGTACTCTCGTTGTGTTCCATGTGGCTGTGCAGGCTTCCCAGCACCGTTTATTGTAGAGAATCTCCTTTCTCCGCTGTCTCCACTTGGCTCCCTGGTCCAAAATGGGCTGTCCATGTAAGTTTGAGTTGGGCTCTGGGCTCTCAATTGTTTTGCATGGGTCTTCATGCCTGTTTTGGGGCCCAGACTGTGCCGTTTCGGTACCTAGCGCTTCGTCCTCTATGTTGAAATCAGAAATTGTGACACGTGCCGCTTTGTTCGTTTTCCTGAGGATTCCTTTGCCTAGTCAGGGTCTCCTGTTGCTGGCTAGAAACTTTAGGATTCTCTCTTCTTCTCTGTGGCAAATACTGCTGCAACTTTGACTGGGATTGCACTGAATCCAGAGATTCCTTACTGCGGTATGAACCTTTCAAGTGTGTTAATCCTTCCATTCCTAGATCCCTCGGTATCTTTTTTTTTCTTGTGTCTTCTTGAGTTTCTTTCCCCAAAGGTTTGCTAGTTTTTGAATTAACATAGAATTCACCTGTTTTGCTAAGGTTATTCACAGAGATCCTATTCTTCGTAATGGCAAGCTCCTGTTTTTTTGTTTTTTTTTTTCCTTAGCTTCAGTTTTTCTATTCTTTGCAACTTTTAATTGGTTTTGTTTTGGCACAAGTGCATTGCTGTGCTCACATCTGCTGGCAATGCTCCTGTATTTGCTGTGGAAGTCTGGCCCTGTCCAACGTCCCTTCCCATCTGCCTCTACTCTACCTCGGACGCCTGCACCAGAACAACTGAAGCAGTGGTGAGGAGGCCCAAACCGAGGATTCCACCCAGCCCATACTGGGCCACAGACCCAGAAGGTGCGGACCTCACCACTGCACCACCGGCCGGCCACTTACATGTTCAGTGGCAACGTGCAGTTGAGTGCAATGGGAGTTAAATATACTAGTGAGCCCAACTCTAGCACTGTGTAGATGAGGCTAGGTTGTTTTTCGGGTCCATTGTGATGTCAGAGGATTTGTCATAATTGTGTCTCTGAGGTCCAGCATGCTTCCTGGATACAGGTTTCAGAGCCTGCTTGGAGCAGTCTCATAACTCACCCTTCCCAGTTAGCCCATGCTTGACCTTCGCTGCCGTTTTTTGGCTTGTGAATTTCTCTGACTTTCAAACGTTCCAGCAGAGTCTGTCTAAAGACGGACATCATCTTTCATTGTGGATAATTCAGGTGTGATTTCTGTTCACCTTCCATTTTCTGGGTCCTCTTTTTCTTTTCCATAGTATACTCGTCATGGTCTTTCTCAGCTATCTCCCTTAGACATGCTTATCAGTCCGTTCTCCTTCATTCCAAGGGATTAGTTTGTATTTCTTTAATCGCTGTATGTTCTCTAGGGTGAGGTGTGAGTGCTTTCGTGACTCTTGGTTGTTGTCCTTGAATTTGCACCGGTCACTTGTAGGACTCTTGGCTACCCTAGCCTAGGTCAAACTAAGCACTGAGAACACGTGGTCATGTGGGTTGGTTTGACATCCTGAGATCAGAAACTCCAAATTCGAGGTGGTCCTGGCAACCCCCTTCACGGACACAATGTTTCCAAGACAACTTAGACAAATCGGATGAATTCCACTCTCCAGGAAAGATATTTTTCTGTCTCTTTTCCGGATTTGGGAAGTTTCGAACTTGACCCCTGATCCTTGAACGTTCCCCTAGATTCCGTCCAGATACGGGCTTACTTACTTTTTATAGGGTGTGCCATTTGTTTGCCCTACATCCTCTACCCTGGCCTGTTTATTTTTCTTGAAACACAACTGTAAAGTTCTAATTTTCGTGCAACTTCCTTACATATGGTGTCAAAACACATAATCAATAATCCTTCTACGGCAAGAGGTAGGGGGAGAGAATTTCGATGGAGGCAAACAGAGCACACTAGCCTGGGAGGGCAGCCTTCACGAAGGAACGAAGCCCTGTGGAAGAGGGTGCTTTTCAGCACCCTTGTAGAGCACTTCCAAACAAAGAGACATACCCCAAGCGTGACAGGGCTCCATTCCTTCAAGGCTTCCAAGACATCTCTTGGGACACATTACCATGTGCCCAGTGGGCCCACGTGACACCAGAGCTTCGGAAAAAGAGACTGACCTTCAAAGAATGCTATGGGCCTTGGAAAGGAGGCATCGATTCTTCTCTTCAATGTCCTCAAGACATCTTTCTTGACTTTGCATTATGCTTAAGGCACAAGGGCACTGTAGGTGTGATGAACCCCAAGTCCGGCCACTTGTTTCCAATGAAGTTGCAAGCTTGAATCAGCATGACCTCCCCATAGACTTGAATAGATGACAATGTTCTCCTCTCCGTGCCTGTCCCTCTATTCTCACTTGTGGCCTAGGGTTCCTTTCTTATCCCTTGCATCAGACTCTGTTTTATCTCTTCTAGTTTCTGTGCCTGCTTTCTGTTTGCCAAACCTGTTTCTGGGTATCTGTCCCTTTAATAGCCTAGCCTAGGCCAATCCTCAGACTGTAACCATGCGGCCACCCTGGGGGACATGTTCACCGTGATGTCATAAGCGACCTCAAAATTCGAAGTTGTCCTGACAACCTCCGTGCACACAGAGTTTCACAGCCATCTCAGACCAGTCTGACTCCTCACCCTGTCTAGGTAGGATAGTTTTCCTTTTTCTGCAATTGTTGTCAGTTTCTATCTTTCTCCTTGAACTTCGAAAGGGCTCCTACATTCTCTCTAGACACTGGTTTCACTCCTGTAAGATTATCCTGGGTTTTATCTCTTATGTCTTGGGTAGATGGCAAAATGGGTGGACCTTACCCAGAAAAAGTCCTGGACTCCCTCACAAGTTGAAGTTGCCCAGGGAATGTTCTGATGCACAATGATGGTGTCATCTCGTGGCACTCTGCCAATTCCACCTTGGCAGGTCACAAGTTTTCCTTCCTTCTGCCTTTGGGAAGTGTACCAGATACTTCCATAGATTGTAATATTCTTATGGTTCCTTTTCTTGTGCGTATTGATAACGTATCCTCACAATTGCTGCTTATTTATGATCTCTGCCCGCACCATACCATGAAATCTATATTTCCTAACACTACTAATGTGATATGCACTCGTAATGTGAAACAGTGAGGCCCGGGCCGCCCAAGCGGAATGTGGGCACTTACCTGCTCCACCACAGGGCCGGCCCTGAATTGTACTTTTGGACCAACCTTTTGCCTGAACTTGGGAAGACGTGGGCCTGTTTGGATTATTCGTGAAGGTGATTAGTAATAACATCATGGACGGTAACATTTTCCGTTCGTTCATGGGTTTAGGACTGATCATGTTCTCTTCGTAGTATTCCTCTTCACCTATTTGGAATGGTCTGCCTTTCTGTAGCATCTGTAAGCATTTGGAGGTGATTTTCCATCCTTGGAAGTTCACCTTCCATAAACTCTTTCCGCCCCCAAAGCTTTATGACATCATTCTGGACCCCGTTTTGGATTTTTGATTTGAGGTGAATTTATAGCCATGACCCTGCATTAGAACGTACTATAACTTCCAGATTCACATCCTCATTGCTTTAGACTTCTGTGTAGCTTACATCATCTTCACCAGTGTAAGACTAATCACAGGCCCTCACCACACACTTGTGCCTAATCTTCTCTTTCACCCTCCGTCACCGCCCCTCTTTGCCTCTGGGAGCCCGCATAGAAATGTTCAGTGCCACCTGTTGGTTAGTGCTTGCTTTTTCTTCGCCTTGTAAGTGAGATTCTATGGTATTTGAATTTCTCACTGGGGCTTGTTACACTTCCCCTAAAACCCTCACAGCCATTCTGGTGGTCACAAATGGCTGGATTGCATCATTTGTTCCGGCTGAGTGGTATACCATTGTGTGGCTATAGCCCATCTTCCTTCTCCAATCATCCCTTGCTGGACACCAGGGTGCTTTCCAAGTCTTGGATATCAGGAGTAAGACTGTGGTGAACACAGCCATGCACATGTCTTTATGCGGTAGTCTTTCTGACTTTTTTGGATAAGCAAGCGGCAGATTAATAGCTGGGTCATACGGGACATGGATACTTAAATTTCTGAGGCAGTTCCACACCTTTGGCATCGTGGCTGCACCGGGTTACACTCCCACCAGCAGTGCAGGAGGCTTCCCTTCTCTCCACCTTCTCTCTGACACTTGTTATTTCCTGTCTGCTTCCTTCTAGCCATGCTGACCACAGTGAGCTGCCATGGCCTTGCAGTTTGGATTTGCATTTTCCTGAGACTTCATGATGGTGAACAAGTTTTCATGCACCTACTGGCCCTCTTTCTGTCTTCTTCGGAGAAATCTCTGCTTCCATCTTTTGACCAGGTTTTCATTGGCTTGTTTTTTTTCTTGTGGAGACGTGCGAGTTGATTGTATCTTTGGGCTTTTCACCCCTTGTCCGATGTGTGGTTTGCAAACATCCTCTCCCAATTGTTGTGGTGTCTTAGTATTCAGTTGATGGTTTCCTTGAGTGGGCAGAAGTGTGTGCATTTGATGTGGTCCCGTTTGTTTCTTGTTTCCTTTGTTGCCCTTGCCCAGTCAGACATGCTTCTTCCAAATAGGCGGCTCAGACAGATGGCAAAGAGCACTCTGCCTAGGTCTTCTCCTACAAGGTTCACGGTTTCAAGTCTGCCATTCAAGGCTTTAATCCATTTCAGGTGGTGTGTGTGCCAGGTGTAACATCATGGTGTACTCTCGTTGTGTTCCATGTGGCTGTGCAGGCTTCCCAGCACCGTTTATTGTAGAGACTCTCCTTTCTCCGCTGTCTCCACTTGGCTCCCTGGTCCAAAATGGGCTGTCCATGTAAGTTTGAGTTGGGCTCTGGGCTCTCAATTGTTTTGCATGGGTCTTCATGCCTGTTTTGGGGCCCAGACTGTGCCGTTTCGGTACCTAGCGCTTCGTCCTCTATGTTGAAATCAGAAATTGTGACACGTGCTGCTTTGTTCGTTTTCCTGAGGATTCCTTTGCCTAGTCAGGGTCTCGTGTTGCTGGCTAGAAACTTTAGGATTCTCTCTTCTTCTCTGTGGCAAATACTGCTGCAACTTTGACTGGGATTGCATGGAATCCAGAGATTCCTTACTGCGGTATGAACCTTTCAAGTGTGTTAATCCTTCCATTCCTAGATCCCTCGATATCTTTTTTTTTCTTGTGTCTTCTTGAGTTTCTTTCCCCAAAGGTTTGCTAGTTTTTGAATTAACATAGAATTCACCTGTTTTGCTAAGGTTATTCACAGAGATCCTATTCTTCGTAATGGCAAGCTCCTGTTTTTTTGTTTTTTTTTTTCCTTAGCTTCAGTTTTTCTGTTCTTTGCAACTTTTAATTGGTTTTGTTTTGGCACAAGTGCATTGCTGTGCTCACATCTGCTGGCAATGCTCCTGTATTTGCTGTGGAAGTCTGGCCCTGTCCAACGTCCCTTCCCATCTGCCTCTACTCTACCTCGGACGCCTGCACCAGAACAACTGAAGCAGTGGTGAGGAGGCCCAAACCGAGGATTCCACCCAGCCCATACTGGGCCACAGACCCAGAAGGTGCGGACCTCACCACTGCACCACCGGCCGGCCACTTACATGTTCAGTGGCAACGTGCAGTTGAGTGCAATGGGAGTTAAATATACTAGTGAGCCCAACTCTAGCACTGTGTAGATGAGGCTAGGTTGTTTTTCGGGTCCATTGTGATGTCAGAGGATTTGTCATAATTGTGTCTCTGAGGTCCAGCATGCTTCCTGGATACAGGTTTCAGAGCCTGCTTGGAGCAGTCTACCTGTTTTGCTAAGTTTCTTCATAGAGATCTCATCCTTCTCACTGGCATGCAGTTGTTCACTTTTTCTTTTCAGCTTCAGTTTCTCTATGCTTTGCAACTTTGAATCGGTTTTGTTCTGGCAGAAGTGCATCGCTGAGCTCACATCTGCTGGCAATGCTCCTGTATTTGCTGTGGAAGTCTGGCCCTGTCTAACGTCCCTTCCCATCTGCCTCTACACTACCTCGGACGCCTGCCCCAGAATGCCTGAAGCAGTGGTGAGCAGGCTCACCCGAGGGTCCACCCGGCCCACCCCGGGCCACCGACCCAGAAGGTGCGGACCTCACCGCTGCACCACCGGCCGGCCCCTTTCATGTTCCGTTGGCAACCTGCAGTTGAGGGCAATGGGACTTGAATATGCTACTTGAGCCCAACTCTGGCACTGTGTAGATGAGGCCAGGTTGTTTTTCGGGTCCACTGCGATGTCAGAGGATTGGTCATAATCGTGTCTCTGCTGTCCCGGCAAGCTCCACGGACACACGGTTTCCTGGCCCGCTTGGAGCAGTCTCCTAACTCACCCTTCCCACTTAGCCCAGCCTTGACCTTCGCTGCCGTCTTTTGGCTTGTGAATTTCTCTGCCTTTCAAACGTTCCAGCAGAGTCTGTCTAAAGACGGACATCATCTTTCATTGTGGATTATCCAGGGGTGATTTCTGTTCGCCTTCCATTTTCTGGGACCTTTGTCTCTTTTCCATAGGAGAATCTTCATGGTATTTCTCAGCTCTCCCCCTTAGACATGCTTATCAGTCCGTTCCCCTTCATTCCAAGTGATTCATTTGGCATTTCTGGAATCACCGTATGTTCTCTAGGCCGAGGTGTGAGTGCTTTCGTGACTCTTGGTTGTTGTCTTTGAATTTGCACCGGTCACTTGAAGGAGTCTTTGCTGTCCTAGCCTGGGTCAAACTAAGCACTGGGAACACGTGGTCATCTGGGTTGGTTTGACATCCTGAGGTCAGAAACTCCAAACTCGAGGTGGTCCTGGCATCCCCCTTCACGGACACAATGTTTCCAAGACAAATTAGACGAATCTGATGAATCCCTCTCTCCAGGAAAGATATTTTTCTGTCTCCTTTCCGGATTTGGGAAGTGTCGAACTTCACCCCTGATCCTGGAACGTTCCCCCAGGTGCCGTCTAGATACGGGCTTACTTTATTTCTATAGGCTGTGCCATTTGTTTGCCTTACATCCTCAGCCCTGGCCTGTTTATTTTTCTTGAAACAGAATTGTAATGTTCTCATTTTCAGCCCACTTCCTTACATGTGGTGTCAAAACACATAATCAATAATCCTTCTACGGCAAGAGGTAGGGGGAGAGAATTTCGATGGAGGCAAACTGAGCACACTAGCCTGGGAGGGCAGCCTTCACGAAGGAACGAAGCCCTGTGGAAAAGGGTGCTTTTCAGCACCCTTGTAGAGCACTTCCAAACAAAGAGACGTAGCCCAAGCGTGACGGGGCTCCATTCCTTCAAGGCTTCCAAGACATCTCTTGGGACACATTAGCATGTACCCGGTGGGCCCCCGTGACGCCAGAGCTATGGAAAGTGAGACTGATCTGCAAAGAATGCCAGGGGCCTAGGAAAGGAGGCATCGAGTCTTCTCTTCAACGTCCTCAAGACCTCATTCTTGACTTTGGCTTATGCTTAAGGCAGAAGGACCACGTAGGTCTGATAAGGCCCAAGTCCGGCCTCTTGCTTCCAATCAAGTTGCAAGCTTGAATCAGCATGGCCTCCCCATAGACTTGAATAGATGACAACGTTCTCCTCTCGGGGCTTGTCCCTCTATTCTCGCTTCTTGCCAAGGATTCCTTTCTTACCCCTCGAATCAGCGTCTGTTTTATGTCTTCCAGTTTCTGTGTCCGCTTTCTGTTTCTCAAAGCTGTTTCTGGGTATCCCTCCCTGTAATAGCCTAGCCTAGGCCAATCCTCGGTCTGTAACCGTGCGGCCATCTTGGCGGACATGATCCTCGTGATGTCATAAACAACCTCAAAATTCGAAGTTGTCCTGACAACCTGCGTGCACACAGAGTTTCAGAGCCATCTCAGGCCAGTCCGACTCCTCACCCTTTCCTGGTAGGATAGTTTTCCTTTTTCTCGATTTCTTGTCGGTTTCTGTCTTGCTCCTCGAACTTTGGAAGGCCTGCTACCTTCTCTCTAGACACTGGTTTCTGTCCTGTAAGATTATCCTGGGTTTTACCTCTTACATTTCATGTAGATGGCCAAGTGGGTGGACGTTCCCCAGAGAAAGTCCTGGACTCCCTCCCAAGTTGAAGTTGCCCGGGCAGTCCTCTGATGCGCAATGATCGTGCCATCTCCTAGCACTCTGCCGATTCCACCTTGGCAGGTCCCATGTTTTCCTTCCTTCTTCCTCTGGGGAAGTGTACCAGATGCGTTCATGGATTGTAAAAGCCTCACGGTTCTTTTTCTGGTGCGTATTGATAACGAGACCTCACCATTGCTACTTAGTTTATGATCCCTGTCCGCACCGTACCATGAAATCTGTATGTCCTAACACTGCTAATGTGATCTGCACCCGTGAGGTGAAACAGTGAGGCCTGGGCCGGCCAAGCGGAACGTGGGCACTTACCCGCTCCGCCACAGGGCCGGCCCTGAAGTGGACTTTTGGACCAACCTTTTGCCTGAGCTTGGGAACACGTGGGCCTGTTTGGATTATTCGTGAAGGTGATTAGTAGTAACATCCTGGACGGTAACCTTTTCCGTGGGTGCATGGGTTTAGCAGGCAGCATGTTCTGTGGGTAGTATTCCTCTTCATCTATTTGGAAGGGTCTACCTTTCTGTAGCATCAGTACGCATTTTGAGGTGATTTTCCAGCCTTGGAAGTTCACCTTCTCTAATCTCTTTCAGCCCCAAAGCTTTATGCCGTCATTCTGGACCCCATTTTGGATTTTTTTTTGCTTTTAGGTGAATTTATTGCCGCAACCCTGCATTAGAACATCCTATATCTTTCCGATTTGCATCCTCATCGATGTAGACTTCCGTGTAGCTTACATCATCTTCCCCTGCGTAAGCCTAATAGCAAGCCCTCACCACACACTTGTGCCTCATCATCTGTTTCACCCTCTCACACCTCCCCGCTTTGTCTCTGGGAACCCCCAATCAAATGTCCCGTGCCACCTGTTCCTGACCGCTTGTTTTTTCTTCTCCTCTTAAGTGAGGTCCTACGGTACTTGCCTTGCTCCCTGGGGCTTGTTTCACTTCCCTAAAACCCTCACAGCCATTCTGGTGGTCACAAATGGCTGGATTGCATCCTTGGTTCCGGCTGACTGGTATGCCATTGCGTGGCTATAGCCCATCTTCCTTCTGCACTCGTCCCTTGCTGGGCTCCAGGGAGGCTTCCAAGTCTTGGGTAGTGGGAGCGACGCTGTGGTGAACTCAGCGGTGCACATGTCTTTAGGCAGGAGTGTTTCCGAGTTCTTTGGATCAACACGCCGCAGAGGAATAGCTGGATCATATGGGACATGGATTCTTCAAGTTCTGAGGCAGTTCCACACCGCTTGGCGTAGTGGCTGCACCGGTCTGCACTCCCACCAACGGTGCAGGAGGCTTCCCTTCTCTCCACCTCCTCTCTGACACTTGTGGCTTCCTGTCTGCTTCCTTATAGCCATTCTGACCACAGTGAGCTGCTGTGCCCTTGCAGTTTGCATTTGCATTGGCCTGAGACTTCATGACGGTGAACAAGTGTTCATGCACCCGTTGGCCCTCTTTCGATCTTCTTGGCAGAAATCTCCGGTTCCATCTTCTGCCCAGGTTTTCATTGGCTTGTTGTTGTTTTTTTCCTGTGGGGACGTGCGACTTGATTGCATCTTTGGGCTTTTCACCCCTTGTCCGATGTGTGGTTTGCAAACATCCTCCCCCAGTCGTTGTGCTATCTTTGCATTCAGTCGATGGTTTCCTTCACTGGGCAGAAGCGTCCGCATTTGACGTGGTCCCGTTGGTTTCTTGTTGACTTGGTTGCCCTGGCCCAGTCGGGCTTGCTTCTTCCAAACAGGCGGCTCAGACCGATGGCAAAGAGCACTCTGCCTAGGTCTTCTGCTACAAGGTTCACGGTTTCAAGTCTGCCATTCAAGGCTTTGATCCCTTTCAGGTGGTGTGTGTGCCAGGTGTAACATCATGGTGTACTCTCGTTGTGTTCCATGTGGCTGTGCAGGCTTCCCAGCACCGTTTATGGTAGAGACTCTCCTTTCTCCGCTGTCTCCTCTTGGCTGCCTGGTCGAAAATGGGCTGTCCATGTACGTTTGAGTTGGGCTCTGGGTTCTCGATTCTGTTGCATGGGTCTGTGTGCCTGTTTTGGGGCCCAGACTGTGCCGTCTCGGTACCTAGTGCTTCGTCCTATATGTTGAAATCGGAAAGTGTGCCACGTCCTGCTTTTTTCGTTTTCCTGAGGATTCCTTTGCCTAGTCAGGGTCTCTTGTTGCTGGCTAGAAACTTTAGGATTCCCTCTTCTGTCTCTGTGGGAAACATTGCTGCAACTTTGACTGGGATTGCATGGAATCCAGAGATTCCTTGCTCCGGTAGGGACGTCTCCAGTGTGTTGATGCTTCCACTCCTAGATCCTGGAATCTCCTTCTTTCTCCTTGTGTCTTCTTGAACTTCTGTCCCCCAACGTTTGTTAGTTTTCCATTGCCATGGCTTTCACCTGTTTTGCTAAGTTTCTTCATAGAGATCTCATCCTTCTCACTGGCATGCAGTTGTTCACTTTTTCTTTTCAGCTTCAGTTTCTCTCTGCTTTGCAACTTTGAATCGGTTTTGTTCTGGCAGAAGTGCATCGCTGAGCTCACATCTGCTGGCAATGCTCCTGTATTTGCTGTGGAAGTCTGGCCCTGTCTAACGTCCCTTCCCATCTGCCTCTACACTACCTCGGACGCCTGCCCCAGAATGCCTGAAGCAGTGGTGAGCAGGCTCACCCGAGGGTCCACCCGGCCCACCCCGGGCCACCGACCCAGAAGGTGCGGACCTCACCGCTGCACCACCGGCCGGCCCCTTTCATGTTCCGTTGGCAACCTGCAGTTGAGGGCAATGGGACTTGAATATGCTACTTGAGCCCAACTCTGGCACTGTGTAGATGAGGCCGGGTTGTTTTTCGGGTCCACTGCGATGTCAGAGGATTGGTCATAATCGTGTCTCTGCTGTCCCGGCAAGCTCCACGGACACACGGTTTCCTGGCCCGCTTGGAGCAGTCTCCTAACTCACCCTTCCCACTTAGCCCAGCCTTGACCTTCGCTGCCGTCTTTTGGCTTGTGAATTTCTCTGCCTTTCAAACGTTCCAGCAGAGTCTGTCTAAAGACGGACATCATCTTTCATTGTGGATTATCCAGGGGTGATTTCTGTTCGCCTTCCATTTTCTGGGACCTTTGTCTCTTTTCCATAGGAGAATCTTCATGGTGTTTCTCAGCTCTCCCCCTTAGACATGCTTATCAGTCCGTTCCCCTTCATTCCAAGTGATTCATTTGGCATTTCTGGAATCACCGTATGTTCTCTAGGCCGAGGTGTGAGTGCTTTCGTGACTCTTGGTTGTTGTCTTTGAATTTGCACCGGTCACTTGAAGGAGTCTTTGCTGTCCTAGCCTGGGTCAAACTAAGCACTGGGAACACGTGGTCATCTGGGTTGGTTTGACATCCTGAGGTCAGAAACTCCAAACTCGAGGTGGTCCTGGCATCGCCCTTCACGGACACAATGTTTCCAAGACAAATTAGACGAATCTGATGAATCCCTCTCTCCAGGAAAGATATTTTTCTGTCTCCTTTCCGGATTTGGGAAGTTTCGAACTTCACCCCTGATCCTGGAACGTTCCCCCAGTTGCCGTCTAGATACGGGCTTACTTTATTTCTATAGGCTGTGCCATTTGTTTGCCTTACATCCTCAGCCCTGGCCTGTTTATTTTTCTTGAAACAGAATTGTAATGTTCTCATTTTCAGCCCACTTCCTTACATGTGGTGTCAAAACACATAATCAATAATCCTTCTACGGCAAGAGGTAGGGGGAGAGAATTTCGATGGAGGCAAACTGAGCACACTAGCCTGGGAGGGCAGCCTTCACGAAGGAACGAAGCCCTGTGGAAAAGGGTGCTTTTCAGCACCCTTGTAGAGCACTTCCAAACAAAGAGACGTAACCCAAGCGTGACGGGGCTCCATTCCTTCAAGGCTTCCAAGACATCTCTTGGGACACATTAGCATGTACCCGGTGGGCCCCCGTGACGCCAGAGCTATGGAAAGTGAGACTGATCTGCAAAGAATGCCAGGGGCCTAGGAAAGGAGGCATCGAGTCTTCTCTTCAACGTCCTCAAGACCTCATTCTTGACTTTGGCTTATGCTTAAGGCAGAAGGACCACGTAGGTCTGATAAGGCCCAAGTCCGGCCTCTTGCTTCCAATCAAGTTGCAAGCTTGAATCAGCATGGCCTCCCCATAGACTTGAATAGATGACAACGTTCTCCTCTCGGGGCTTGTCCCTCTATTCTCGCTTCTTGCCAAGGATTCCTTTCTTACCCCTCGAATCAGCGTCTGTTTTATGTCTTCCAGTTTCTGTGTCCGCTTTCTGTTTCTCAAAGCTGTTTCTGGGTATCCCTCCCTGTAATAGCCTAGCCTAGGCCAATCCTCAGTCTGTAACCGTGCGGCCATCTTGGCGGACATGATCCTCGTGATGTCATAAACAACCTCAAAATTCGAAGTTGTCCTGACAACCTGCGTGCACACAGAGTTTCAGAGCCATCTCAGGCCAGTCCGACTCCTCACCCTTTCCTGGTAGGATAGTTTTCCTTTTTCTCGATTTCTTGTCGGTTTCTGTCTTGCTCCTCGAACTTTGGAAGGCCTGCTACCTTCTCTCTAGACACTGGTTTCTGTCCTGTAAGATTATCCTGGGTTTCACCTCTTACATTTCATGTAGATGGCCAAGTGGGTGGACGTTCCCCAGAGAAAGTCCTGGACTCCCTCCCAAGTTGAAGTTGCCCGGGCAGTCCTCTGATGCGCAATGATCGTGCCATCTCCTAGCACTCTGCCGATTCCACCTTGGCAGGTCCCATGTTTTCCTTCCTTCTTCCTCTGGGGAAGTGTACCAGATGCGTTCATGGATTGTAAAAGCCTCACGGTTCTTTTTCTGGTGCGTATTGATAACGAGACCTCACCATTGCTACTTAGTTTATGATCCCTGTCCGCACCGTACCATGAAATCTGTATGTCCTAACACTGCTAATGTGATCTGCACCCGTGAGGTGAAACAGTGAGGCCTGGGCCGGCCAAGCGGAACGTGGGCACTTACCCGCTCCGCCACAGGGCCGGCCCTGAAGTGGACTTTTGGACCAACCTTTTGCCTGAGCTTGGGAACACGTGGGCCTGTTTGGATTATTCGTGAAGGTGATTAGTAGTAACATCCTGGACGGTAACCTTTTCCGTGGGTGCATGGGTTTAGCAGGCAGCATGTTCTGTGGGTAGTATTCCTCTTCATCTATTTGGAAGGGTCTACCTTTCTGTAGCATCAGTACGCATTTTGAGGTGATTTTCCAGCCTTGGAAGTTCACCTTCTCTAATCTCTTTCAGCCCCAAAGCTTTATGCCGTCATTCTGGACCCCATTTTGGATTTTTTTTTTGCTTTTAGGTGAATTTATTGCCGCAGCCCTGCATTAGAACATCCTATATCTTTCCGATTTGCATCCTCATCGATGTAGACTTCCGTGTAGCTTACATCATCTTCCCCTGCGTAAGCCTAATAGCAGGCCCTCACCACACACTTGTGCCTCATCATCTGTTTCACCCTCTCACACCTCCCCGCTTTGTCTCTGGGAACCCCCAATCAAATGTCCCGTGCCACCTGTTCCTGACCGCTTGTTTTTTCTTCTCCTCTTAAGTGAGGTCCTACGGTACTTGCCTTGCTCCCTGGGGCTTGTTTCACTTCCCTAAAACCCTCACAGCCATTCTGGTGGTCACAAATGGCTGGATTGCATCCTTGGTTCCGGCTGACTGGTATGCCATTGCGTGGCTATAGCCCATCTTCCTTCTGCACTCGTCCCTTGCTGGGCTCCAGGGAGGCTTCCAAGTCTTGGGTAGTGGGAGCGACGCTGTGGTGAACTCAGCGGTGCACATGTCTTTAGGCAGGAGTGTTTCCGAGTTCTTTGGATCAACACGCCGCAGAGGAATAGCTGGATCATATGGGACATGGATTCTTCAAGTTCTGAGGCAGTTCCACACCGCTTGGCGTAGTGGCTGCACCGGTCTGCACTCCCACCAACGGTGCAGGAGGCTTCCCTTCTCTCCACCTCCTCTCTGACACTTGTGGCTTCCTGTCTGCTTCCTTATAGCCATTCTGACCACAGTGAGCTGCTGTGCCCTTGCAGTTTGCATTTGCATTGGCCTGAGACTTCATGACGGTGAACAAGTGTTCATGCACCCGTTGGCCCTCTTTCGATCTTCTTGGCAGAAATCTCCGGTTCCATCTTCTGCCCAGGTTTTCATTGGCTTGTTGTTGTTTTTTTCCTGTGGGGACGTGCGAGTTGATTGCATCTTTGGGCTTTTCACCCCTTGTCCGATGTGTGGTTTGCAAACATCCTCCCCCAGTCGTTGTGCTATCTTTGCATTCAGTCGATGGTTTCCTTCACTGGGCAGAAGCGTCCGCATTTGACGTGGTCCCGTTGGTTTCTTGTTGACTTGGTTGCCCTGGCCCAGTCGGGCTTGCTTCTTCCAAACAGGCGGCTCAGACCGATGGCAAAGAGCACTCTGCCTAGGTCTTCTGCTACAAGGTTCACGGTTTCAAGTCTGCCATTCAAGGCTTTGATCCCTTTCAGGTGGTGTGTGTGCCAGGTGTAACATCATGGTGTACTCTCGTTGTGTTCCATGTGGCTGTGCAGGCTTCCCAGCACCGTTTATGGTAGAGACTCTCCTTTCTCCGCTGTCTCCTCTTGGCTGCCTGGTCGAAAATGGGCTGTCCATGTACGTTTGAGTTGGGCTCTGGGTTCTCGATTCTGTTGCATGGGTCTGTGTGCCTGTTTTGGGGCCCAGACTGTGCCGTCTCGGTACCTAGTGCTTCGTCCTATATGTTGAAATCGGAAAGTGTGCCACGTCCTGCTTTTTTCGTTTTCCTGAGGATTCCTTTGCCTAGTCAGGGTCTCTTGTTGCTGGCTAGAAACTTTAGGATTCCCTCTTCTGTCTCTGTGGGAAACATTGCTGCAACTTTGACTGGGATTGCATGGAATCCAGAGATTCCTTGCTCCGGTAGGGACGTCTCCAGTGTGTTGATGCTTCCACTCCTAGATCCTGGAATCTCCTTCTTTCTCCTTGTGTCTTCTTGAACTTCTGTCCCCCAACGTTTGTTAGTTTTCCATTGCCATGGCTTTCACCTGTTTTGCTAAGTTTCTTCATAGAGATCTCATCCTTCTCACTGGCATGCAGTTGTTCACTTTTTCTTTTCAGCTTCAGTTTCTCTCTGCTTTGCAACTTTGAATCGGTTTTGTTCTGGCAGAAGTGCATCGCTGAGCTCACATCTGCTGGCAATGCTCCTGTATTTGCTGTGGAAGTCTGGCCCTGTCTAACGTCCCTTCCCATCTGCCTCTACACTACCTCGGACGCCTGCCCCAGAATGCCTGAAGCAGTGGTGAGCAGGCTCACCCGAGGGTCCACCCGGCCCACCCCGGGCCACCGACCCAGAAGGTGCGGACCTCACCGCTGCACCACCGGCCGGCCCCTTTCATGTTCCGTTGGCAACCTGCAGTTGAGGGCAATGGGACTTGAATATGCTACTTGAGCCCAACTCTGGCACTGTGTAGATGAGGCCGGGTTGTTTTTCGGGTCCACTGCGATGTCAGAGGATTGGTCATAATCGTGTCTCTGCTGTCCCGGCAAGCTCCACGGACACACGGTTTCCTGGCCCGCTTGGAGCAGTCTCCTAACTCACCCTTCCCACTTAGCCCAGCCTTGACCTTCGCTGCCGTCTTTTGGCTTGTGAATTTCTCTGCCTTTCAAACGTTCCAGCAGAGTCTGTCTAAAGACGGACATCATCTTTCATTGTGGATTATCCAGGGGTGATTTCTGTTCGCCTTCCATTTTCTGGGACCTTTGTCTCTTTTCCATAGGAGAATCTTCATGGTGTTTCTCAGCTCTCCCCCTTAGACATGCTTATCAGTCCGTTCCCCTTCATTCCAAGTGATTCATTTGGCATTTCTGGAATCACCGTATGTTCTCTAGGCCGAGGTGTGAGTGCTTTCGTGACTCTTGGTTGTTGTCTTTGAATTTGCACCGGTCACTTGAAGGAGTCTTTGCTGTCCTAGCCTGGGTCAAACTAAGCACTGGGAACACGTGGTCATCTGGGTTGGTTTGACATCCTGAGGTCAGAAACTCCAAACTCGAGGTGGTCCTGGCATCCCCCTTCACGGACACAATGTTTCCAAGACAAATTAGACGAATCTGATGAATCCCTCTCTCCAGGAAAGATATTTTTCTGTCTCCTTTCCGGATTTGGGAAGTGTCGAACTTCACCCCTGATCCTGGAACGTTCCCCCAGGTGCCGTCTAGATACGGGCTTACTTTATTTCTATAGGCTGTGCCATTTGTTTGCCTTACATCCTCAGCCCTGGCCTGTTTATTTTTCTTGAAACAGAATTGTAATGTTCTCATTTTCAGCCCACTTCCTTACATGTGGTGTCAAAACACATAATCAATAATCCTTCTACGGCAAGAGGTAGGGGGAGAGAATTTCGATGGAGGCAAACTGAGCACACTAGCCTGGGAGGGCAGCCTTCACGAAGGAACGAAGCCCTGTGGAAAAGGGTGCTTTTCAGCACCCTTGTAGAGCACTTCCAAACAAAGAGACGTAGCCCAAGCGTGACGGGGCTCCATTCCTTCAAGGCTTCCAAGACATCTCTTGGGACACATTAGCATGTACCCGGTGGGCCCCCGTGACGCCAGAGCTATGGAAAGTGAGACTGATCTGCAAAGAATGCCAGGGGCCTAGGAAAGGAGGCATCGAGTCTTCTCTTCAACGTCCTCAAGACCTCATTCTTGACTTTGGCTTATGCTTAAGGCAGAAGGACCACGTAGGTCTGATAAGGCCCAAGTCCGGCCTCTTGCTTCCAAGCAAGTTGCAAGCTTGAATCAGCATGGCCTCCCCATAGACTTGAATAGATGACAACGTTCTCCTCTCGGGGCTTGTCCCTCTATTCTCGCTTCTTGCCAAGGATTCCTTTCTTACCCCTCGAATCAGCGTCTGTTTTATGTCTTCCAGTTTCTGTGTCCGCTTTCTGTTTCTCAAAGCTGTTTCTGGGTATCCCTCCCTGTAATAGCCTAGCCTAGGCCAATCCTCAGTCTGTAACCGTGCGGCCATCTTGGCGGACATGATCCTCGTGATGTCATAAACAACCTCAAAATTCGAAGTTGTCCTGACAACCTGCGTGCACACAGAGTTTCAGAGCCATCTCAGGCCAGTCCGACTCCTCACCCTTTCCTGGTAGGATAGTTTTCCTTTTTCTCGATTTCTTGTCGGTTTCTGTCTTGCTCCTCGAACTTTGGAAGGCCTGCTACCTTCTCTCTAGACACTGGTTTCTGTCCTGTAAGATTATCCTGGGTTTCACCTCTTACATTTCATGTAGATGGCCAAGTGGGTGGACGTTCCCCAGAGAAAGTCCTGGACTCCCTCCCAAGTTGAAGTTGCCCGGGCAGTCCTCTGATGCGCAATGATCGTGCCATCTCCTAGCACTCTGCCGATTCCACCTTGGCAGGTCCCATGTTTTCCTTCCTTCTTCCTCTGGGGAAGTGTACCAGATGCGTTCATGGATTGTAAAAGCCTCACGGTTCTTTTTCTGGTGCGTATTGATAACGAGACCTCACCATTGCTACTTAGTTTATGATCCCTGTCGGCACCGTACCATGAAATCTGTATGTCCTAACACTGCTAATGTGATCTGCACCCGTGAGGTGAAACAGTGAGGCCTGGGCCGGCCAAGCGGAACGTGGGCACTTACCCGCTCCGCCACAGGGCCGGCCCTGAAGTGGACTTTTGGACCAACCTTTTGCCTGAGCTTGGGAACACGTGGGCCTGTTTGGATTATTCGTGAAGGTGATTAGTAGTAACATCCTGGACGGTAACCTTTTCCGTGGGTGCATGGGTTTAGCAGGCAGCATGTTCTGTGGGTAGTATTCCTCTTCATCTATTTGGAAGGGTCTACCTTTCTGTAGCATCAGTACGCATTTTGAGGTGATTTTCCAGCCTTGGAAGTTCACCTTCTCTAATCTCTTTCAGCCCCAAAGCTTTATGCCGTCATTCTGGACCCCATTTTGGATTTTTTTTTGCTTTTAGGTGAATTTATTGCCGCAGCCCTGCATTAGAACATCCTATATCTTTCCGATTTGCATCCTCATCGATGTAGACTTCCGTGTAGCTTACATCATCTTCCCCTGCGTAAGCCTAATAGCAGGCCCTCACCACACACTTGTGCCTCATCATCTGTTTCACCCTCTCACACCTCCCCGCTTTGTCTCTGGGAACCCCCAATCAAATGTCCCGTGCCACCTGTTCCTGACCGCTTGTTTTTTCTTCTCCTCTTAAGTGAGGTCCTACGGTACTTGCCTTGCTCCCTGGGGCTTGTTTCACTTCCCTAAAACCCTCACAGCCATTCTGGTGGTCACAAATGGCTGGATTGCATCCTTGGTTCCGGCTGACTGGTATGCCATTGCGTGGCTATAGCCCATCTTCCTTCTGCACTCGTCCCTTGCTGGGCTCCAGGGAGGCTTCCAAGTCTTGGGTAGTGGGAGCGACGCTGTGGTGAACTCAGCGGTGCACATGTCTTTAGGCAGGAGTGTTTCCGAGTTCTTTGGATCAACACGCCGCAGAGGAATAGCTGGATCATATGGGACATGGATTCTTCAAGTTCTGAGGCAGTTCCACACCGCTTGGCGTAGTGGCTGCACCGGTCTGCACTCCCACCAACGGTGCAGGAGGCTTCCCTTCTCTCCACCTCCTCTCTGACACTTGTGGCTTCCTGTCTGCTTCCTTATAGCCATTCTGACCACAGTGAGCTGCTGTGCCCTTGCAGTTTGCATTTGCATTGGCCTGAGACTTCATGACGGTGAACAAGTGTTCATGCACCCGTTGGCCCTCTTTCGATCTTCTTGGCAGAAATCTCCGGTTCCATCTTCTGCCCAGGTTTTCATTGGCTTGTTGTTGTTTTTTTCCTGTGGGGACGTGCGACTTGATTGCATCTTTGGGCTTTTCACCCCTTGTCCGATGTGTGGTTTGCAAACATCCTCCCCCAGTCGTTGTGCTATCTTTGCATTCAGTCGATGGTTTCCTTCACTGGGCAGAAGCGTCCGCATTTGACGTGGTCCCGTTGGTTTCTTGTTGACTTGGTTGCCCTGGCCCAGTCGGGCTTGCTTCTTCCAAACAGGCGGCTCAGACCGATGGCAAAGAGCACTCTGCCTAGGTCTTCTGCTACAAGGTTCACGGTTTCAAGTCTGCCATTCAAGGCTTTGATCCATTTCAGGTGGTGTGTGTGCCAGGTGTAACATCATGGTGTACTCTCGTTGTGTTCCATGTGGCTGTGCAGGCTTCCCAGCACCGTTTATGGTAGAGACTCTCCTTTCTCCGCTGTCTCCTCTTGGCTGCCTGGTCGAAAATGGGCTGTCCATGTACGTTTGAGTTGGGCTCTGGGTTCTCGATTCTGTTGCATGGGTCTGTGTGCCTGTTTTGGGGCCCAGACTGTGCCGTCTCGGTACCTAGTGCTTCGTCCTATATGTTGAAATCGGAAAGTGTGCCACGTCCTGCTTTTTTCGTTTTCCTGAGGATTCCTTTGCCTAGTCAGGGTCTCTTGTTGCTGGCTAGAAACTTTAGGATTCCCTCTTCTGTCTCTGTGGGAAACATTGCTGCAACTTTGACTGGGATTGCATGGAATCCAGAGATTCCTTGCTCCGGTAGGGACGTCTCCAGTGTGTTGATGCTTCCACTCCTAGATCCTGGAATCTCCTTCTTTCTCCTTGTGTCTTCTTGAACTTCTGTCCCCCAACGTTTGTTAGTTTTCCATTGCCATGGCTTTCACCTGTTTTGCTAAGTTTCTTCATAGAGATCTCATCCTTCTCACTGGCATGCAGTTGTTCACTTTTTCTTTTCAGCTTCAGTTTCTCTCTGCTTTGCAACTTTGAATCGGTTTTGTTCTGGCAGAAGTGCATCGCTGAGCTCACATCTGCTGGCAATGCTCCTGTATTTGCTGTGGAAGTCTGGCCCTGTCTAACGTCCCTTCCCATCTGCCTCTACACTACCTCGGACGCCTGCCCCAGAATGCCTGAAGCAGTGGTGAGCAGGCTCACCCGAGGGTCCACCCGGCCCACCCCGGGCCACCGACCCAGAAGGTGCGGACCTCACCGCTGCACCACCGGCCGGCCCCTTTCATGTTCCGTTGGCAACCTGCAGTTGAGGGCAATGGGACTTGAATATGCTACTTGAGCCCAACTCTGGCACTGTGTAGATGAGGCCGGGTTGTTTTTCGGGTCCACTGCGATGTCAGAGGATTGGTCATAATCGTGTCTCTGCTGTCCCGGCAAGCTCCACGGACACACGGTTTCCTGGCCCGCTTGGAGCAGTCTCCTAACTCACCCTTCCCACTTAGCCCAGCCTTGACCTTCGCTGCCGTCTTTTGGCTTGTGAATTTCTCTGCCTTTCAAACGTTCCAGCAGAGTCTGTCTAAAGACGGACATCATCTTTCATTGTGGATTATCCAGGGGTGATTTCTGTTCGCCTTCCATTTTCTGGGACCTTTGTCTCTTTTCCATAGGAGAATCTTCATGGTGTTTCTCAGCTCTCCCCCTTAGACATGCTTATCAGTCCGTTCCCCTTCATTCCAAGTGATTCATTTGGCATTTCTGGAATCACCGTATGTTCTCTAGGCCGAGGTGTGAGTGCTTTCGTGACTCTTGGTTGTTGTCTTTGAATTTGCACCGGTCACTTGAAGGAGTCTTTGCTGTCCTAGCCTGGGTCAAACTAAGCACTGGGAACACGTGGTCATCTGGGTTGGTTTGACATCCTGAGGTCAGAAACTCCAAACTCGAGGTGGTCCTGGCATCCCCCTTCACGGACACAATGTTTCCAAGACAAATTAGACGAATCTGATGAATCCCTCTCTCCAGGAAAGATATTTTTCTGTCTCCTTTCCGGATTTGGGAAGTGTCGAACTTCACCCCTGATCCTGGAACGTTCCCCCAGGTGCCGTCTAGATACGGGCTTACTTTATTTCTATAGGCTGTGCCATTTGTTTGCCTTACATCCTCAGCCCTGGCCTGTTTATTTTTCTTGAAACAGAATTGTAATGTTCTCATTTTCAGCCCACTTCCTTACATGTGGTGTCAAAACACATAATCAATAATCCTTCTACGGCAAGAGGTAGGGGGAGAGAATTTCGATGGAGGCAAACTGAGCACACTAGCCTGGGAGGGCAGCCTTCACGAAGGAACGAAGCCCTGTGGAAAAGGGTGCTTTTCAGCACCCTTGTAGAGCACTTCCAAACAAAGAGACGTAGCCCAAGCGTGACGGGGCTCCATTCCTTCAAGGCTTCCAAGACATCTCTTGGGACACATTAGCATGTACCCGGTGGGCCCCCGTGACGCCAGAGCTATGGAAAGTGAGACTGATCTGCAAAGAATGCCAGGGGCCTAGGAAAGGAGGCATCGAGTCTTCTCTTCAACGTCCTCAAGACCTCATTCTTGACTTTGGCTTATGCTTAAGGCAGAAGGACCACGTAGGTCTGATAAGGCCCAAGTCCGGCCTCTTGCTTCCAATCAAGTTGCAAGCTTGAATCAGCATGGCCTCCCCATAGACTTGAATAGATGACAACGTTCTCCTCTCGGGGCTTGTCCCTCTATTCTCGCTTCTTGCCAAGGATTCCTTTCTTACCCCTCGAATCAGCGTCTGTTTTATGTCTTCCAGTTTCTGTGTCCGCTTTCTGTTTCTCAAAGCTGTTTCTGGGTATCCCTCCCTGTAATAGCCTAGCCTAGGCCAATCCTCAGTCTGTAACCGTGCGGCCATCTTGGCGGACATGATCCTCGTGATGTCATAAACAACCTCAAAATTCGAAGTTGTCCTGACAACCTGCGTGCACACAGAGTTTCAGAGCCATCTCAGGCCAGTCCGACTCCTCACCCTTTCCTGGTAGGATAGTTTTCCTTTTTCTCGATTTCTTGTCGGTTTCTGTCTTGCTCCTCGAACTTTGGAAGGCCTGCTACATTCTCTCTAGACACTGGTTTCTGTCCTGTAAGATTATCCTGGGTTTTACCTCTTACATTTCATGTAGATGGCCAAGTGGGTGGACGTTCCCCAGAGAAAGTCCTGGACTCCCTCCCAAGTTGAAGTTGCCCGGGCAGTCCTCTGATGCGCAATGATCGTGCCATCTCCTAGCACTCTGCCGATTCCACCTTGGCAGGTCCCATGTTTTCCTTCCTTCTTCCTCTGGGGAAGTGTACCAGATGCGTTCATGGATTGTAAAAGCCTCACGGTTCTTTTTCTGGTGCGTATTGATAACGAGACCTCACCATTGCTACTTAGTTTATGATCCCTGTCGGCACCGTACCATGAAATCTGTATGTCCTAACACTGCTAATGTGATCTGCACCCGTGAGGTGAAACAGTGAGGCCTGGGCCGGCCAAGCGGAACGTGGGCACTTACCCGCTCCGCCACAGGGCCGGCCCTGAAGTGGACTTTTGGACCAACCTTTTGCCTGAGCTTGGGAACACGTGGGCCTGTTTGGATTATTCGTGAAGGTGATTAGTAGTAACATCCTGGACGGTAACCTTTTCCGTGGGTGCATGGGTTTAGCAGGCAGCATGTTCTGTGGGTAGTATTCCTCTTCATCTATTTGGAAGGGTCTACCTTTCTGTAGCATCAGTACGCATTTTGAGGTGATTTTCCAGCCTTGGAAGTTCACCTTCTCTAATCTCTTTCAGCCCCAAAGCTTTATGCCGTCATTCTGGACCCCATTTTGGATTTTTTTTTGCTTTTAGGTGAATTTATTGCCGCAACCCTGCATTAGAACATCCTATATCTTTCCGATTTGCATCCTCATCGATGTAGACTTCCGTGTAGCTTACATCATCTCCCCCTGCGTAAGCCTAATAGCAGGCCCTCACCACACACTTGTGCCTCATCATCTGTTTCACCCTCTCACACCTCCCCGCTTTGTCTCTGGGAACCCCCAATGAAATGTCCCGTGACACCTGTTCCTGACCGCTTGTTTTTTCTTCTCCTCTTAAGTGAGGTCCTATGGTACTTGCCTTGCTCCCTGGGGCTTGTTTCACTTCCCTAAAACCCTCACAGCCATTCTGGTGGTCACAAGTGGCTGGATTGCATCCTTGGTTCCGGCTGACTGGTATGCCATTGCGTGGCTATAGCCCATCTTCCTTCTGCACTCGTCCCTTGCTGGGCTCCAGGGAGGCTTCCAAGTCTTGGGTAGTGGGAGCGATGCTGTGGTGAACTCAGCGGTGCACATGTCTTTAGGCAGGAGTGTTTCCGAGTTCTTTGGATCAACACGCCGCAGAGGAATAGCTGGATCATATGGGACATGGATTCTTAAAGTTCTGAGGCAGTTCCACACCGCTTGGCGTAGTGGCTGCACCGGTCTGCACTCCCACCAACGGTGCAGGAGGCTTCCTTTCTCTCCACCTCCTCTCTGACACTTGTGGCTTCCTGTCTGCTTCCTTATAGCCATTCTGACCACAGTGAGCTGCTGTGCCCTTGCAGTTTGCATTTGCATTGGCCTGAGACTTCATGACGGTGAACAAGTGTTCATGCACCCGTTGGCCCTCTTTCGATCTTCTTGGCAGAAATCTCTGTTTCCATCTTCTGCCCAGGTTTTCATTGGCTTGTTGTTGTTTTTTTCCTGTGGGGACGTGCGAGTTGATTGCATCTTTGGGCTTTTCACCCCTTGTCCGATGTGTGGTTTGCAAACATCCTCCCCCAGTCGTTGTGCTATCTTTGCATTCAGTCGATGGTTTCCTTCACTGGGCAGAAGTGTGTGCATTTGACGTGGTCCCGTTGGTTTCTTGTTGACTTGGTTGCCCTGGCCCAGTCGGACTTGCTTCTTCCAAACAGGCGGCTCAGACCGATGGCAAAGAGCACTCTGCCTAGGTCTTCTGCTACAAGGTTCACGGTTTCAAGTCTGCCATTCAAGGCTTTGATCCATTTCAGGTGGTGTGTGTGCCAGGTGTAACATCATGGTGTACTCTCGTTGTGTTCCATGTGGCTGTGCAGGCTTCCCAGCACCGTTTATGGTAGAGACTCTCCTTTCTCCGCTGTCTCCTCTTGGCTGCCTGGTCGAAAATGGGCTGTCCACGTACGTTTGAGTTGGGCTCTGGGTTCTCGATTCTGTTGCATGGGTCTGTGTGCCTGTTTTGGGGCCCAGACTGTGCCGTCTCGGTACCTAGTGCTTCGTCCTATATGTTGAAATCGGAAAGTGTGCCACGTCCTGCTTTTTTCGTTTTCCTGAGGATTCCTTTGCCTAGTCAGGGTCTCTTGTTGCTGGCTAGAAGCTTTAGGATTCCCTCTTCTGTCTCTGTGGGAAACATTGCTGCAACTTTGACTGGGATTGCATGGAATCCAGAGATTCCTTGCTCCGGTAGGGACGTCTCCAGTGTGTTGATGCTTCCACTCCTAGATCCTGGAATCTCCTTCTTTCTCCTTGTGTCTTCTTGAACTTCTGTCCCCCAACGTTTGTTAGTTTTCCATTGCCATGGCTTTCACCTGTTTTGCTAAGTTTCTTCATAGAGATCTCATCCTTCTCACTGGCATGCAGTTGTTCACTTTTTCTTTTCAGCTTCAGTTTCTCTATGCTTTGCAACTATGAATCGGTTTTGCTCTGGCAGAAGTGCATCGCTGAGCTCACATCTGCTGGCAATGCTCCTGTATTTGCTGTGGAAGTCTGGCCCTGTCTAACGTCCCTTCCCATCTGCCTCTACACTACCTCGGACGCCTGCCCCAGAATGCCTGAAGCAGTGGTGAGCAGGCTCACCCGAGGGTCCACCCGGCCCACCCCGGGCCACCGACCCAGAAGGTGCGGACCTCACCGCTGCACCACCGGCAGGCCCCTTTCATGTTCCTTTGGCAACCTGCAGTTGAGGGCAATGGGACTTGAATATGCTACTTGAGCCCAACTCTGGCACTGTGTAGATGAGGCCAGGTTGTTTTTCGGGTCCACTGCGGTGTCAGAGGATTGGTCATAATCGTGTCTCTGCTGTCCCGGCAAGCTCCACGGACACACGGTTTCCTGGCCCGCTTGGAGCAGTCTCCTAACTCACCCTTCCCACTTAGCCCAGCCTTGACCTTCGCTGCCGTCTTTTGGCTTGTGAATTTCTCTGCCTTTCAAACGTTCCAGCAGAGTCTGTCTAAAGACGGACATCATCTTTCATTGTGGATTATCCAGGGGTGATTTCTGTTCGCCTTCCATTTTCTGGGACCTTTGTCTCTTTTCCATAGGAGAATCTTCATGGTGTTTCTCAGCTCTCCCCCTTAGACATGCTTATCAGTCTGTTCCCCTTCATTCCAAGTGATTCATTTGGCATTTCTGGAATCACCGTATGTTCTCTAGGCCGAGGTGTGAGTGCTTTCGTGACTCTTGGTTGTTGTCTTTGAATTTGCACCGGTCACTTGAAGGAGTCTTTGCTGTCCTAGCCTGGGTCAAACTAAGCACTGGGAACACGTGGTCATCTGGGTTGGTTTGACATCCTGAGGTCAGAAACTCCAAACTCGAGGTGGTCCTGGCATCCCCCTTCACGGACACAATGTTTCCAAGACAAATTAGACGAATCTGATGAATCCCTCTCTCCAGGAAAGATATTTTTCTGTCTCCTTTCCGGATTTGGGAAGTGTCGAACTTCACCCCTGATCCTGGAACGTTCCCCCAGGTGCCGTCTAGATACGGGCTTACTTTATTTCTATAGGCTGTGCCATTTGTTTGCCTTACATCCTCAGCCCTGGCCTGTTTATTTTTCTTGAAACAGAATTGTAATGTTCTCATTTTCAGCCCACTTCCTTACATGTGGTGTCAAAACACATAATCAATAATCCTTCTACGGCAAGAGGTAGGGGGAGAGAATTTCGATGGAGGCAAACTGAGCACACTAGCCTGGGAGGGCAGCCTTCACGAAGGAACGAAGCCCTGTGGAAAAGGGTGCTTTTCAGCACCCTTGTAGAGCACTTCCACACAAAGAGACGTAGCCCAAGTGTGACGGGGCTCCATTCCTTCAAGGCTTCCAAGACATCTCTTGGGACACATTAGCATGTACCCGGTGGGCCCCCGTGACGCCAGAGCTATGGAAAGTGAGACTGATCTGCAAAGAATGCCAGGGGCCTAGGAAAGGAGGCATCGAGTCTTCTCTTCAACGTCCTCAAGACCTCATTCTTGACTTTGGCTTATGCTTAAGGC
The DNA here is from genome assembly GCF_041296235.1 of Equus asinus. Lineage (NCBI taxonomy): Eukaryota > Metazoa > Chordata > Mammalia > Perissodactyla > Equidae > Equus > Equus asinus. The sequence goes on from NC_091810.1 coordinate 5,445,477, forward strand.
AGAAGGACCACGTAGGTCTGATAAGGCCCAAGTCCGGCCTCTTGCTTCCAATCAAGTTGCAAGCTTGAATCAGCATGGCCTCCCCATAGACTTGAATAGATGACAACGTTCTCCTCTCGGGGCTTGTCCCTCTATTCTCGCTTCTTGCCAAGGATTCCTTTCTTACCCCTCGAATCAGCGTCTGTTTTATGTCTTCCAGTTTCTGTGTCCGCTTTCTGTTTCTCAAAGCTGTTTCTGGGTATCCCTCCCTGTAATAGCCTAGCCTAGGCCAATCCTCAGTCTGTAACCGTGCGGCCATCTTGGCGGACATGATCCTCGTGATGTCATAAACAACCTCAAAATTCGAAGTTGTCCTGACAGCCTGCGTGCACACAGAGTTTCAGAGCCATCTCAGGCCAGTCCGACTCCTCACCCTTTCCTGGTAGGATAGTTTTCCTTTTTCTCGATTTCTTGTCGGTTTCTGTCTTGCTCCTCGAACTTTGGAAGGCCTGCTACATTCTCTCTAGACACTGGTTTCTGTCCTGTAAGATTATCCTGGGTTTTACCTCTTACATTTTATGTAGATGGCCAAGTGGGTGGACGTTCCCCAGAGAAAGTCCTGGACTCCCTCCCAAGTTGAAGTTGCCCGGGCAGTCCTCTGATGCGCAGTGATCGTGCCATCTCCTAGCACTCTGCCGATTCCACCTTGGCAGGTCCCATGTTTTCCTTCCTTCTTCCTCTGGGGAAGTGTACCAGATGCGTTCATGGATTGTAAAAGCCTCACGGTTCTTTTTCAGGTGCGTATTGATAACGTGACCTCACCATTGCTACTTAGTTTATGATCCCTGTCCGCACCGTACCATGAAATCTGTATGTGCTAACACTGCTAATGTGATCTGCACCCGTGATGTGGAACAGTGAGGCCTGGGCCGGCCAAGCGGAACGTGGGCACTTACCCGCTCCGACACAGGGCCGGCCCTGAAGTGGACTTTTGGACCAACCTTTTGCCTGAGCTTGGGAACACGTGGGCCTGTTTGGATTATTCGTGAAGGTGATTAGTAGTAACATCCTGGACGGTAACCTTTTCCGTGGGTGCATGGGTTTAGCAGGCAGCATGTTCTGTGGGTAGTATTCCTCTTCATCTATTTGGAAGGGTCTACCTTTCTGTAGCATCAGTACGCATTTTGAGGTGATTTTCCAGCCTTGGAAGTTCACCTTCTCTAATCTCTTTCAGCCCCAAAGCTTTATGCCGTCATTCTGGACCCCATTTTGGATTTTTTTTTGCTTTTAGGTGAATTTATTGCCGCAACCCTGCATTAGAACATCCTATATCTTTCCGATTTGCATCCTCATCGATGTAGACTTCCGTGTAGCTTACATCATCTTCCCCTGCGTAAGCCTAATAGCAGGCCCTCACCACACACTTGTGCCTCATCATCTGTTTCACCCTCTCACACCTCCCCGCTTTGTCTCTGGGAACCCCCAATCAAATGTCCCGTGACACCTGTTCCTGACCGCTTGTTTTTTCTTCTCCTCTTAAGTGAGGTCCTACGGTACTTGCCTTGCTCCCTGGGGCTTGTTTCACTTCCCTAAAACCCTCACAACCATTCTGGTGGTCACAAGTGGCTGGATTGCATCCTTGGTTCCGGCTGACTGGTATGCCATTGCGTGGCTATAGCCCATCTTCCTTCTGCACTCGTCCCTTGCTGGGCTCCAGGGAGGCTTCCAAGTCTTGGGTAGTGGGAGCGATGCTGTGGTGAACTCAGCGGTGCACATGTCTTTAGGCAGGAGTGTTTCCGAGTTCTTTGGATCAACACGCCGCAGAGGAATAGCTGGATCATATGGGACATGGATTCTTAAAGTTCTGAGGCAGTTCCACACCGCTTGGCGTAGTGGCTGCACCGGTCTGCACTCCCACCAACGGTGCAGGAGGCTTCCTTTCTCTCCACCTCCTCTCTGACACTTGTGGCTTCCTGTCTGCTTCCTTATAGCCATTCTGACCACAGTGAGCTGCTGTGCCCTTGCAGTTTGCATTTGCATTGGCCTGAGACTTAATGACGGTGAACAAGTGTTCATGCACCCGTTGGCCCTCTTTCGATCTTCTTGGCAGAAATCTCTGTTTCCATCTTCTGCCCAGGTTTTCATTGGCTTGTTGTTGTTTTTTTTTCTTGTGGGGACGTGCGAGTTGATTGCATCTTTGGGCTTTTCACCCCTTGTCCGATGTGTGGTTTGCAAACATCCTCCCCCAGTCGTTGTGCTATCTTTGCATTCAGTCGATGGTTTCCTTCACTGGGCAGAAGTGTGTGCATTTGACGTGGTCCCGTTGGTTTCTTGTTGACTTGGTTGCCCTGGCCCAGTCGGACTTGCTTCTTCCAAACAGGCGGCTCAGACCGATGGCAAAGAGCACTCTGCCTAGGTCTTCTGCTACAAGGTTCACGGTTTCAAGTCTGCCATTCAAGGCTTTGATCCATTTCAGGTGGTGTGTGTGCCAGGTGTAACATCATGGTGTACTCTCGTTGTGTTCCATGTGGCTGTGCAGGCTTCCCAGCACCGTTTATGGTAGAGACTCTCCTTTCTCCGCTGTCTCCTCTTGGCTGCCTGGTCGAAAATGGGCTGTCCATGTACGTTTGAGTTGGGCTCTGGGTTCTCGATTCTGTTGCATGGGTCTGTGTGCCTGTTTTGGGGCCCAGACTGTGCCGTCTCGGTACCTAGTGCTTCGTCCTATATGTTGAAATCGGAAAGTGTGCCACGTCCTGCTTTTTTCGTTTTCCTGAGGATGCCTTTGCCTAGTCAGGGTCTCTTGTTGCTGGCTAGAAGCTTTAGGATTCCCTCTTCTGTCTCTGTGGGAAACATTGCTGCAACTTTGACTGGGATTGCATGGAATCCAGAGATTCCTTGCTCCGGTAGGGACGTCTCCAGTGTGTTGATGCTTCCACTCCTAGATCCTGGAATCTCCTTCTTTCTCCTTGTGTCTTCTTGAACTTCTGTCCCCCAACGTTTGTTAGTTTTCCATTGCCATGGCTTTCACCTGTTTTGCTAAGTTTCTTCATAGAGATCTCATCCTTCTCACTGGCATGCAGTTGTTCACTTTTTCTTTTCAGCTTCAGTTTCTCTCTGCTTTGCAACTATGAATCGGTTTTGCTCTGGCAGAAGTGCATCGCTGAGCTCACATCTGCTGGCAATGCTCCTGTATTTGCTGTGGAAGTCTGGCCCTGTCTAACGTCCCTTCCCATCTGCCTCTACACTACCTCGGACGCCTGCCCCAGAATGCCTGAAGCAGTGGTGAGCAGGCTCACCCGAGGGTCCACCCGGCCCACCCCGGGCCACTGACCCAGAAGGTGCGGACCTCACCGCTGCACCACCGGCAGGCCCCTTTCATGTTCCGTTGGCAACCTGCAGTTGCGGGCAATGGGACTTGAATATGCTACTTGAGCCCAACTCTGGCACTGTGTAGATGAGGCCAGGTTGTTTTTCGGGTCCACTGCGGTGTCAGAGGATTGGTCATAATCGTGTCTCTGCTGTCCCGGCAAGCTCCACGGACACACGGTTTCCTGGCCCGCTTGGAGCAGTCTCCTAACTCACCCTTCCCACTTAGCCCAGCCTTGACCTTCGCTGCCGTCTTTTGGCTTGTGAATTTCTCTGCCTTTCAAACGTTCCAGCAGAGTCTGTCTAAAGACGGACATCATCTTTCATTGTGGATTATCCAGGGGTGATTTCTGTTCGCCTTCCATTTTCTGGGACCTTTGTCTCTTTTCCATAGGAGAATCTTCATGGTGTTTCTCAGCTCTCCCCCTTAGACATGCTTATCAGTCCGTTCCCCTTCATTCCAAGTGATTCATTTGGCATTTCTGGAATCACCGTATGTTCTCTAGGCCGAGGTGTGAGTGCTTTCGTGACTCTTGGTTGTTGTCTTTGAATTTGCACCGGTCACTTGAAGGAGTCTTTGCTGTCCTAGCCTGGGTCAAACTAAGCACTGGGAACACGTGGTCATCTGGGTTGGTTTGACATCCTGAGGTCAGAAACTCCAAACTCGAGGTGGTCCTGGCATCCCCCTTCACGGACACAATGTTTCCAAGACAAATTAGACGAATCTGATGAATCCCTCTCTCCAGGAAAGATATTTTTCTGTCTCCTTTCCGGATTTGGGAAGTTTCGAACTTCACCCCTGATCCTGGAACGTTCCCCCAGGTGCCGTCTAGATACGGGCTTACTTTATTTCTATAGGCTGTGCCATTTGTTTGCCTTACATCCTCAGCCCTGGCCTGTTTATTTTTCTTGAAACAGAATTGTAATGTTCTCATTTTCAGCCCACTTCCTTACATGTGGTGTCAAAACACATAATCAATAATCCTTCTACGGCAAGAGGTAGGGGGAGAGAATTTCGATGGAGGCAAACTGAGCACACTAGCCTGGGAGGGCAGCCTTCACGAAGGAACGAAGCCCTGTGGAAAAGGGTGCTTTTCAGCACCCTTGTAGAGCACTTCCAAACAAAGAGACGTAGCCCAAGCGTGACGGGGCTCCATTCCTTCAAGGCTTCCAAGACATCTCTTGGGACACATTAGCATGTACCCGGTGGGCCCCCGTGACGCCAGAGCTATGGAAAGTGAGACTGATCTGCAAAGAATGCCAGGGGCCTAGGAAAGGAGGCATCGAGTCTTCTCTTCAACGTCCTCAAGACCTCATTCTTGACTTTGGCTTATGCTTAAGGCAGAAGGACCACATAGGTCTGATAAGGCCCAAGTCCGGCCTCTTGCTTCCAATCAAGTTGCAAGCTTGAATCAGCATGGCCTCCCCATAGACTTGAATAGATGACAACGTTCTCCTCTCGGGGCTTGTCCCTCTATTCTCGCTTCTTGCCAAGGATTCCTTTCTTACCCCTCGAATCAGCGTCTGTTTTATGTCTTCCAGTTTCTGTGTCCGCTTTCTGTTTCTCAAAGCTGTTTCTGGGTATCCCTCCCTGTAATAGCCTAGCCTAGGCCAATCCTCAGTCTGTAACCGTGCGGCCATCTTGGCGGACATGATCCTCGTGATGTCATAAACAACCTCAAAATTCGAAGTTGTCCTGACAGCCTGCGTGCACACAGAGTTTCAGAGCCATCTCAGGCCAGTCCGACTCCTCACCCTTTCCTGGTAGGATAGTTTTCCTTTTTCTCGATTTCTTGTCGGTTTCTGTCTTGCTCCTCGAACTTTGGAAGGCCTGCTACATTCTCTCTAGACACTGGTTTCTGTCCTGTAAGATTATCCTGGGTTTTACCTCTTACATTTCATGTAGATGGCCAAGTGGGTGGACGTTCCCCAGAGAAAGTCCTGGACTCCCTCCCAAGTTGAAGTTGCCCGGGCAGTCCTCTGATGCGCAGTGATCATGCCATCTCCTAGCACTCTGCCGATTCCACCTTGGCAGGTCCCATGTTTTCCTTCCTTCTTCCTCTGGGGAAGTGTACCAGATGCGTTCATGGATTGTAAAAGCCTCACGGTTCTTTTTCTGGTGCGTATTGATAACGTGACCTCACCATTGCTACTTAGTTTATGATACCTGTCCGCACCGTACCATGAAATCCGTATGTCCTAACACTGCTAATGTGATCTGCACCCGTGAGGTGGAACAGTGAGGCCTGGGCCGGCCAAGCGGAACGTGGGCACTTACCCGCTCCGGCACAGGGCCTGCCCTGAAGTGGACTTTTGGACCAACCTTTTGCCTGAGCTTGGGAACACGTGGGCCTGTTTGGATTATTCGTGAAGGTGATTAGTAGTAACATCCTGGACGGTTACCTTTTCCGTGGGTGCATGGGTTTAGCAGGCAGCATGTTCTGTGGGTAGTATTCCTCTTCATCTATTTGGAAGGGTCTACCTTTCTGTAGCATCAGTACGCATTTTGAGGTGATTTTCCAGCCTTGGAAGTTCACCTTCTCTAATCTCTTTCAGCCCCGAAGATTGATGCCGTCATTCTGGACCCCATTTTGGATTTTTTTTTGCTTTTAGGTGAATTTATTGCCGCAACCCTGCATTAGAACATCCTATATCTTTCCGATTTGCATCCTCATCGATGTAGACTTCCGTGTAGCTTACATCATCTTCCCCTGCGTAAGCCTAATAGCAGGCCCTCACCACACACTGTGCCTCATCATCTGTTTCACCCTCTCACACCTCCCCGCTTTGTCTCTGGGAACCCCCAATGAAATGTCCCGTGCCACCTGTTCCTGACCGCTTGTTTTTTCTTCTCCTCTTAAGTGAGGTCCTACGGTACTTGCCTTGCTCCCTGGGGCTTGTTTCACTTCCCTAAAACCCTCACAGCCATTCTGGTGGTCACAAGTGGCTGGATTGCATCCTTGGTTCCGGCTGACTGGTATGCCATTGCGTGGCTATAGCCCATCTTCCTTCTGCACTCGTCCCTTGCTGGGCTCCAGGGAGGCTTCCAAGTCTTGGGTAGTGGGAGCGACGCTGTGGTGAACTCAGCGGTGCACATGTCTTTAGGCAGGAGTGTTTCCGAGTTCTTTGGATCAACACGCCGCAGAGGAATAGCTGGATCATATGGGACATGGATTCTTCAAGTTCTGAGGCAGTTCCACACCGCTTGGCGTAGTGGCTGCACCGGTCTGCACTCCCACCAACGGTGCAGGAGGCTTCCCTTCTCTCCACCTCCTCTCTGACACTTGTGGCTTCCTGTCTGCTTCCTTATAGCCATTCTGACCACAGTGAGCTGCTGTGCCCTTGCAGTTTGCATTTGCATTGGCCTGAGACTTCATGACGGTGAACAAGTGTTCATGCACCCGTTGGCCCTCTTTCGATCTTCTTGGCAGAAATCTCTGTTTCCATCTTCTGCCCAGGTTTTCATTGGCTTGTTGTTGTTTTTTTTTCTTGTGGGGACGTGCGAGTTGATTGCATCTTTGGGCTTTTCACCCCTTGTCCGATGTGTGGTTTGCAAACATCCTCCCCCAGTCGTTGTGCTATCTTTGCATTCAGTCGATGGTTTCCTTCACTGGGCAGAAGCGTCCGCATTTGACGTGGTCCCGTTGGTTTCTTGTTGACTTGGTTGCCCTGGCCCAGTCGGACTTGCTTCTTCCAAACAGGCGGCTCAGACCGATGGCAAAGAGCACTCTGCCTAGGTCTTCTGCTACAAGGTTCACGGTTTCAAGTCTGCCATTCAAGGCTTTGATCCATTTCAGGTGGTGTGTGTGCCAGGTGTAACATCATGGTGTACTCTCGTTGTGTTCCATGTGGCTGTGCAGGCTTCCCAGCACCGTTTATGGTAGAGACTCTCCTTTCTCCGCTGTCTCCTCTTGGCTGCCTGGTCGAAAATGGGCTGTCCATGTACGTTTGAGTTGGGCTCTGGGTTCTCGATTCTGTTGCATGGGTCTGTGTGCCTGTTTTGGGGCCCAGACTGTGCCGTCTCGGTACCTAGTGCTTCGTCCTATATGTTGAAATCGGAAAGTGTGCCACGTCCTGCTTTTTTCGTTTTCCTGAGGATTCCTTTGCCTAGTCAGGGTCTCTTGTTGCTGGCTAGAAACTTTAGGATTCCCTCTTCTGTCTCTGTGGGAAACATTGCTGCAACTTTGACTGGGATTGCATGGAATCCAGAGATTCCTTGCTCCGGTAGGGACGTCTCCAGTGTGTTGATGCTTCCACTCCTAGATCCTGGAATCTCCTTCTTTCTCCTTGTGTCTTCTTGAACTTCTGTCCCCCAACGTTTGTTAGTTTTCCATTGCCATGGCTTTCACCTGTTTTGCTAAGTTTCTTCATAGAGATCTCATCCTTCTCACTGGCATGCAGTTGTTCACTTTTTCTTTTCAGCTTCAGTTTCTCTATGCTTTGCAACTTTGAATCGGTTTTGTTCTGGCAGAAGTGCATCGCTGAGCTCACATCTGCTGGCAATGCTCCTGTATTTGCTGTGGAAGTCTGGCCCTGTCTAACGTCCCTTCCCATCTGCCTCTACACTACCTCTGACGCCTGCCCCAGAATGCCTGAAGCAGTGGTGAGCAGGCTCACCCGAGGGTCCACCCGGCCCACCCCGGGCCACTGACCCAGAAGGTGCGGACCTCACCGCTGCACCACCGGCCGGCCCCTTTCATGTTCCGTTGGCAACCTGCAGTTGAGGGCAATGGGACTTGAATATGCTACTTGAGCCCAACTCTGGCACTGTGTAGATGAGGCCAGGTTGTTTTTCGGGTCCACTGCGGTGTCAGAGGATTGGTCATAATCGTGTCTCTGCTGTCCCGGCAAGCTCCACGGACACACGGTTTCCTGGCCCGCTTGGAGCAGTCTCCTAACTCACCCTTCCCACTTAGCCCAGCCTTGACCTTCGCTGCCGTCTTTTGGCTTGTGAATTTCTCTGCCTTTCAAACGTTCCAGCAGAGTCTGTCTAAAGACGGACATCATCTTTCATTGTGGATTATCCAGGGGTGATTTCTGTTCGCCTTCCATTTTCTGGGACCTTTGTCTCTTTTCCATAGGAGAATCTTCATGGTGTTTCTCAGCTCTCCCCCTTAGACATGCTTATCAGTCCGTTCCCCTTCATTCCAAGTGATTCATTTGGCATTTCTGGAATCACCGTATGTTCTCTAGGCCGAGGTGTGAGTGCTTTCGTGACTCTTGGTTGTTGTCTTTGAATTTGCACCGGTCACTTGAAGGAGTCTTTGCTGTCCTAGCCTGGGTCAAACTAAGCACTGGGAACACGTGGTCATCTGGGTTGGTTTGACATCCTGAGGTCAGAAACTCCAAACTCGAGGTGGTCCTGGCAACCCCCTTCACGGACACAATGTTTCCAAGACAAATTAGACGAATCTGATGAATCCCTCTCTCCAGGAAAGATATTTTTCTGTCTCCTTTCCGGATTTGGGAAGTTTCGAACTTCACCCCTGATCCTGGAACGTTCCCCCAGGTGCCGTCTAGATACGGGCTTAGTTTATTTCTATAGGCTGTGCCATTTGTTTGCCTTACATCCTCAGCCCTGGCCTGTTTATTTTTCTTGAAACAGAATTGTAATGTTCTCATTTTCAGCCCACTTCCTTACATGTGGTGTCAAAACACATAATCAATAATCCTTCTACGGCAAGAGGTAGGGGGAGAGAATTTCGATGGAGGCAAACTGAGCACACTAGCCTGGGAGGGCAGCCTTCACGAAGGAACGAAGCCCTGTGGAAAAGGGTGCTTTTCAGCACCCTTGTAGAGCACTTCCAAACAAAGAGACGTAGCCCAAGCGTGACGGGGCTCCATTCCTTCAAGGCTTCCAAGACATCTCTTGGGACACATTAGCATGTACCCGGTGGGCCCCCGTGACGCCAGAGCTATGGAAAGTGAGACTGATCTGCAAAGAATGCCAGGGGCCTAGGAAAGGAGGCATCGAGTCTTCTCTTCAACGTCCTCAAGACCTCATTCTTGACTTTGGCTTATGCTTAAGGCAGAAGGACCACATAGGTCTGATAAGGCCCAAGTCCGGCCTCTTGCTTCCAATCAAGTTGCAAGCTTGAATCAGCATGGCCTCCCCATAGACTTGAATAGATGACAACGTTCTCCTCTCGGGGCTTGTCCCTCTATTCTCGCTTCTTGCCAAGGATTCCTTTCTTACCCCTCGAATCAGCGTCTGTTTTATGTCTTCCAGTTTCTGTGTCCACTTTCTGTTTCTCAAAGCTGTTTCTGGGTATCCCTCCCTGTAATAGCCTAGCCTAGGCCAATCCTCAGTCTGTAACCGTGCGGCCATCTTGGCGGACATGATCCTCGTGATGTCATAAACAACCTCAAAATTCGAAGTTGTCCTGACAGCCTGCGTGCACACAGAGTTTCAGAGCCATCTCAGGCCAGTCCGACTCCTCACCCTTTCCTGGTAGGATAGTTTTCCTTTTTCTCGATTTCTTGTCGGTTTCTGTCTTGCTCCTCGAACTTTGGAAGGCCTGCTACATTCTCTCTAGACACTGGTTTCTGTCCTGTAAGATTATCCTGGGTTTTACCTCTTACATTTCATGTAGATGGCCAAGTGGGTGGACGTTCCCCAGAGAAAGTCCTGGACTCCCTCCCAAGTTGAAGTTGCCCGGGCAGTCCTCTGATGCGCAATGATCGTGCCATCTCCTAGCACTCTGCCGATTCCACCTTGGCAGGTCCCATGTTTTCCTTCCTTCTTCCTCTGGGGAAGTGTACCAGATGCGTTCATGGATTGTAAAAGCCTCACGGTTCTTTTTCTGGTGCGTATTGATAACGTGACCTCACCATTGCTACTTAGTTTATGATCCCTGTCGGCACCGGACCATGAAATCTGTATGTCCTAACACTGCTAATGTGATCTGCACCCGTGAGGTGAAACAGTGAGGCCTGGGCCGGCCAAGCGGAACGTGGGCACTTACCCGCTCCGACACAGGGCCGGCCCTGAAGTGGACTTTTGGACCAACCTTTTGCCTGAGCTTGGGAACACGTGGGCCTGTTTGGATTATTCGTGAAGGTGATTAGTAGTAACATCCTGGACGGTAACCTTTTCCGTGGGTGCATGGGTTTAGCAGGCAGCATGTTCTGTGGGTAGTATTCCTCTTCATCTATTTGGAAGGGTCTACCTTTCTGTAGCATCAGTACGCATTTTGAGGTGATTTTCCAGCCTTGGAAGTTCACCTTCTCTAATCTCTTTCAGCCCCGAAGCTTTATGCCGTCATTCTGGACCCCATTTTGGATTTTTTTTTGCTTTTAGGTGAATTTATTGCCGCAACCCTGCATTAGAACATCCTATATCTTTCCGATTTGCATCCTCATCGATGTAGACTTCCGTGTAGCTTACATCATCTTCCCCTGCGTAAGCCTAATAGCAGGCCCTCACCACACACTGTGCCTCATCATCTGTTTCACCCTCTCACACCTCCCCGCTTTGTCTCTGGGAACCCCCAATGAAATGTCCCGTGCCACCTGTTCCTGACCGCTTGTTTTTTCTTCTCCTCTTAAGTGAGGTCCTACGGTACTTGCCTTGCTCCCTGGGGCTTGTTTCACTTCCCTAAAACCCTCACAGCCATTCTGGTGGTCACAAATGGCTGGATTGCATCCTTGGTTCCGGCTGACTGGTATGCCATTGCGTGGCTATAGCCCATCTTCCTTCTGCACTCGTCCCTTGCTGGGCTCCAGGGAGGCTTCCAAGTCTTGGGTAGTGGGAGCGACGCTGTGGTGAACTCAGCGGTGCACATGTCTTTAGGCAGGAGTGTTTCCGAGTTCTTTGGATCAACATGCCGCAGAGGAATAGCTGGATCATATGGGACATGGATTCTTCAAGTTCTGAGGCAGTTCCACACCGCTTGGCGTAGTGGCTGCACCGGTCTGCACTCCCACCAACGGTGCAGGAGGCTTCCCTTCTCTCCACCTCCTCTCTGACACTTGTGGCTTCCTGTCTGCTTCCTTATAGCCATTCTGACCACAGTGAGCTGCTGTGCCCTTGCAGTTTGCATTTGCATTGGCCTGAGACTTCATGACGGTGAACAAGTGTTCATGCACCCGTTGGCCCTCTTTCGATCTTCTTGGCAGAAATCTCTGTTTCCATCTTCTGCCCTGGTTTTCATTGGCTTGTTGTTGTTTTTTTTTCTTGTGGGTATGTGCGAGTTGATTGCATCTTTGGGCTTTTCACCCCTTGTCCGGTGTGTGGTTTGCAAACATCCTCCCCTTTGCATTCAGTCGATGGTTTCCTTCACTGGGCAGAAGCGTCCGCATTTGACGTGGTCCCGTTGGTTTCTTGTTGACTTGGTTGCCCTGGCCCAGTCGGACTTGCTTCTTCCAAACAGGCGGCTCAGACCGATGGCAAAGAGCACTCTGCCTAGGTCTTCTGCTACAAGGTTCACGGTTTCAAGTCTGCCATTCAAGGCTTTGATCCATTTCAGGTGGTGTGTGTGCCAGGTGTAACATCATGGTGTACTCTCGTTGTGTTCCATGTGGCTGTGCAGGCTTCCCAGCACCGTTTATGGTAGAGACTCTCCTTTCTCCGCTGTCTCCTCTTGGCTGCCTGGTCGAAAATGGGCTGTCCATGTACGTTTGAGTTGGGCTCTGGGTTCTCGATTCTGTTGCATGGGTCTGTGTGCCTGTTTTGGGGCCCAGACTGTGCCGTCTCGGTACCTAGTGCTTCGTCCTATATGTTGAAATCGGAAAGTGTGCCACGTCCTGCTTTTTTCGTTTTCCTGAGGATTCCTTTGCCTAGTCAGGGTCTCTTGTTGCTGGCTAGAAACTTTAGGATTCCCTCTTCTGTCTCTGTGGGAAACATTGCTGCAACTTTGACTGGGATTGCATGGAATCCAGAGATTCCTTGCTCCGGTAGGGACGTCTCCAGTGTGTTGATGCTTCCACTCCTAGATCCTGGAATCTCCTTCTTTCTCCTTGTGTCTTCTTGAACTTCTGTCCCCCAACGTTTGTTAGTTTTCCATTGCCATGGCTTTCACCTGTTTTGCTAAGTTTCTTCATAGAGATCTCATCCTTCTCACTGGCATGCAGTTGTTCACTTTTTCTTTTCAGCTTCAGTTTCTCTATGCTTTGCAACTTTGAATCGGTTTTGTTCTGGCAGAAGTGCATCGCTGAGCTCACATCTGCTGGCAATGCTCCTGTATTTGCTGTGGAAGTCTGGCCCTGTCTAACGTCCCTTCCCATCTGCCTCTACACTACCTCGGACGCCTGCCCCAGAATGCCTGAAGCAGTGGTGAGCAGGCTCACCCGAGGGTCCACCCGGCCCACCCCGGGCCACTGACCCAGAAGGTGCGGACCTCACCGCTGCACCACCGGCCGGCCCCTTTCATGTTCCGTTGGCAACCTGCAGTTGAGGGCAATGGGACTTGAATATGCTACTTGAGCCCAACTCTGGCACTGTGTAGATGAGGCCAGGTTGTTTTTCGGGTCCACTGCGGTGTCAGAGGATTGGTCATAATCGTGTCTCTGCTGTCCCGGCAAGCTCCACGGACACACGGTTTCCTGGCCCGCTTGGAGCAGTCTCCTAACTCACCCTTCCCACTTAGCCCAGCCTTGACCTTCGCTGCCGTCTTTTGGCTTGTGAATTTCTCTGCCTTTCAAACGTTCCAGCAGAGTCTGTCTAAAGACGGACATCATCTTTCATTGTGGATTATCCAGGGGTGATTTCTGTTCGCCTTCCATTTTCTGGGACCTTTGTCTCTTTTCCATAGGAGAATCTTCATGGTGTTTCTCAGCTCTCCCCCTTAGACATGCTTATCAGTCCGTTCCCCTTCATTCCAAGTGATTCATTTGGCATTTCTGGAATCACCGTATGTTCTCTAGGCCGAGGTGTGAGTGCTTTCGTGACTCTTGGTTGTTGTCTTTGAATTTGCACCGGTCACTTGAAGGAGTCTTTGCTGTCCTAGCCTGGGTCAAACTAAGCACTGGGAACACGTGGTCATCTGGGTTGGTTTGACATCCTGAGGTCAGAAACTCCAAACTCGAGGTGGTCCTGGCAACCCCCTTCACGGACACAATGTTTCCAAGACAAATTAGACGAATCTGATGAATCCCTCTCTCCAGGAAAGATATTTTTCTGTCTCCTTTCCGGATTTGGGAAGTTTCGAACTTCACCCCTGATCCTGGAACGTTCCCCCAGGTGCCGTCTAGATACGGGCTTAGTTTATTTCTATAGGCTGTGCCATTTGTTTGCCTTACATCCTCAGCCCTGGCCTGTTTATTTTTCTTGAAACAGAATTGTAATGTTCTCATTTTCAGCCCACTTCCTTACATGTGGTGTCAAAACACATAATCAATAATCCTTCTACGGCAAGAGGTAGGGGGAGAGAATTTCGATGGAGGCAAACTGAGCACACTAGCCTGGGAGGGCAGCCTTCACGAAGGAACGAAGCCCTGTGGAAAAGGGTGCTTTTCAGCACCCTTGTAGAGCACTTCCAAACAAAGAGACGTAGCCCAAGCGTGACGGGGCTCCATTCCTTCAAGGCTTCCAAGACATCTCTTGGGACACATTAGCATGTACCCGGTGGGCCCCCGTGACGCCAGAGCTATGGAAAGTGAGACTGATCTGCAAAGAATGCCAGGGGCCCAGGAAAGGAGGCATCGAATCTTCTCTTCAACGTCCTCAAGACCTCATTCTTGACTTTGGCTTATGCTTAAGGCAGAAGGACCACATAGGTCTGATAAGGCCCAAGTCCGGCCTCTTGCTTCCAATCAAGTTGCAAGCTTGAATCAGCATGGCCTCCCCATAGACTTGAATAGATGACAACGTTCTCCTCTCGGGGCTTGTCCCTCTATTCTCGCTTCTTGCCAAGGATTCCTTTCTTACCCCTCGAATCAGCGTCTGTTTTATGTCTTCCAGTTTCTGTGTCCACTTTCTGTTTCTCAAAGCTGTTTCTGGGTATCCCTCCCTGTAATAGCCTAGCCTAGGCCAATCCTCAGTCTGTAACCGTGCGGCCATCTTGGCGGACATGATCCTCGTGATGTCATAAACAACCTCAAAATTCGAAGTTGTCCTGACAGCCTGCGTGCACACAGAGTTTCAGAGCCATCTCAGGCCAGTCCGACTCCTCACCCTTTCCTGGTAGGATAGTTTTCCTTTTTCTCGATTTCTTGTCGGTTTCTGTCTTGCTCCTCGAACTTTGGAAGGCCTGCTACATTCTCTCTAGACACTGGTTTCTGTCCTGTAAGATTATCCTGGGTTTTACCTCTTACATTTCATGTAGATGGCCAAGTGGGTGGACGTTCCCCAGAGAAAGTCCTGGACTCCCTCCCAAGTTGAAGTTGCCCGGGCAGTCCTCTGATGCGCAATGATCGTGCCATCTCCTAGCACTCTGCCGATTCCACCTTGGCAGGTCCCATGTTTTCCTTCCTTCTTCCTCTGGGGAAGTGTACCAGATGCGTTCATGGATTGTAAAAGCCTCACGGTTCTTTTTCTGGTGCGTATTGATAACGTGACCTCACCATTGCTACTTAGTTTATGATCCCTGTCGGCACCGGACCATGAAATCTGTATGTCCTAACACTGCTAATGTGATCTGCACCCGTGAGGTGAAACAGTGAGGCCTGGGCCGGCCAAGCGGAACGTGGGCACTTACCCGCTCCGCCACAGGGCCGGCCCTGAAGTGGACTTTTGGACCAACCTTTTGCCTGAGCTTGGGAACACGTGGGCCTGTTTGGATTATTCGTGAAGGTGATTAGTAGTAACATCCTGGACGGTAACCTTTTCCGTGGGTGCATGGGTTTAGCAGGCAGCATGTTCTGTGAGTAGTATTCCTCTTCATCTATTTGGAAGGGTCTACCTTTCTGTAGCATCAGTACGCATTTTGAGGTGATTTTCCAGCCTTGGAAGTTCACCTTCTCTAATCTCTTTCAGCCCCGAAGCTTTATGCCGTCATTCTGGACCCCATTTTGGATTTTTTTTTGCTTTTAGGTGAATTTATTGCCGCAACCCTGCATTAGAACATCCTATATCTTTCCGATTTGCATCCTCATCGATGTAGACTTCCGTGTAGCTTACATCATCTTCCCCTGCGTAAGCCTAATAGCAGGCCTTCACCACACACTTGTGCCTCATCATCTGTTTCACCCTCTCACACCTCCCCGCTTTGTCTCTGGGAACCCCCAATGAAATGTCCCGTGACACCTGTTCCTGACCGCTTGTTTTTTCTTCTCCTCTTAAGTGAGGTCCTACGGTACTTGCCTTGCTCCCTGGGGCTTGTTTCACTTCCCTAAAACCCTCACAGCCATTCTGGTGGTCACAAATGGCTGGATTGCATCCTTGGTTCCGGCTGACTGGTATGCCATTGCGTGGCTATAGCCCATCTTCCTTCTGCACTCGTCCCTTGCTGGGCTCCAGGGAGGCTTCCAAGTCTTGGGTAGTGGGAGCGACGCTGTGGTGAACTCAGCGGTGCACATGTCTTTAGGCAGGAGTGTTTCCGAGTTCTTTGGATCAACACGCCGCAGAGGAATAGCTGGATCATATGGGACATGGATTCTTCAAGTTCTGAGGCAGTTCCACACCGCTTGGCGTAGTGGCTGCACCGGTCTGCACTCCCACCAACGGTGCAGGAGGCTTCCCTTCTCTCCACCTCCTCTCTGACACTTGTGGCTTCCTGTCTGCTTCCTTATAGCCATTCTGACCACAGTGAGCTGCTGTGCCCTTGCAGTTTGCATTTGCATTGGCCTGAGACTTCATGACGGTGAACAAGTGTTCATGCACCCGTTGGCCCTCTTTCGATCTTCTTGGCAGAAATCTCTGTTTCCATCTTCTGCCCAGGTTTTCATTGGCTTGTTGTTGTTTTTTTTTCTTGTGGGGACGTGCGAGTTGATTGCATCTTTGGGCTTTTCACCCCTTGTCCGATGTGTGGTTTGCAAACATCCTCCCCCAGTCGTTGTGCTATCTTTGCATTCAGTCGATGGTTTCCTTCACTGGGCAGAAGCGTCCGCATTTGACGTGGTCCCGTTGGTTTCTTGTTGACTTGGTTGCCCTGGCCCAGTCGGACTTGCTTCTTCCAAACAGGCGGCTCAGACCGATGGCAAAGAGCACTCTGCCTAGGTCTTCTGCTACAAGGTTCACGGTTTCAAGTCTGCCATTCAAGGCTTTGATCCATTTCAGGTGGTGTGTGTGCCAGGTGTAACATCATGGTGTACTCTCGTTGTGTTCCATGTGGCTGTGCAGGCTTCCCAGCACCGTTTATGGTAGAGACTCTCCTTTCTCCGCTGTCTCCTCTTGGCTCCCTGGTCGAAAATGGGCTGTCCATGTACGTTTGAGTTGGGCTCTGGGTTCTCGATTCTGTTGCATGGGTCTGTGTGCCTGTTTTGGGGCCCAGACTGTGCCGTCTCGGTACCTAGTGCTTCGTCCTATATGTTGAAATCGGAAAGTGTGCCACGTCCTGCTTTTTTCGTTTTCCTGAGGATTCCTTTGCCTAGTCAGGGTCTCTTGTTGCTGGCTAGAAACTTTAGGATTCCCTCTTCTGTCTCTGTGGGAAACATTGCTGCAACTTTGACTGGGATTGCATGGAATCCAGAGATTCCTTGCTCCGGTAGGGACGTCTCCAGTGTGTTGATGCTTCCACTCCTAGATCCTGGAATCTCCTTCTTTCTCCTTGTGTCTTCTTGAACTTCTGTCCCCCAACGTTTGTTAGTTTTCCATTGCCATGGCTTTCACCTGTTTTGCTAAGTTTCTTCATAGAGATCTCATCCTTCTCACTGGCATGCAGTTGTTCACTTTTTCTTTTCAGCTTCAGTTTCTCTATGCTTTGCAACTTTGAATCGGTTTTGTTCTGGCAGAAGTGCATCGCTGAGCTCACATCTGCTGGCAATGCTCCTGTATTTGCTGTGGAAGTCTGGCCCTGTCTAACGTCCCTTCCCATCTGCCTCTACACTACCTCGGACGCCTGCCCCAGAATGCCTGAAGCAGTGGTGAGCAGGCTCACCCGAGGGTCCACCCGGCCCACCCCGGGCCACCGACCCAGAAGGTGCGGACCTCACCGCTGCACCACCGGCAGGCCCCTTTCATGTTCCGTTGGCAACCTGCAGTTGAGGGCAATGGGACTTGAATATGCTACTTGAGCCCAACTCTGGCACTGTGTAGATGAGGCCAGGTTGTTTTTCGGGTCCACTGCGGTGTCAGAGGATTGGTCATAATCGTGTCTCTGCTGTCCCGGCAAGCTCCACGGACACACGGTTTCCTGGCCCGCTTGGAGCAGTCTCCTAACTCACCCTTCCCACTTAGCCCAGCCTTGACCTTCGCTGCCGTCTTTTGGCTTGTGAATTTCTCTGCCTTTCAAACGTTCCAGCAGAGTCTGTCTAAAGACGGACATCATCTTTCATTGTGGATTATCCAGGGGTGATTTCTGTTCGCCTTCCATTTTCTGGGACCTTTGTCTCTTTTCCATAGGAGAATCTTCATGGTGTTTCTCAGCTCTCCCCCTTAGACATGCTTATCAGTCCGTTCCCCTTCATTCCAAGTGATTCATTTGGCATTTCTGGAATCACCGTATGTTCTCTAGGCCGAGGTGTGAGTGCTTTCGTGACTCTTGGTTGTTGTCTTTGAATTTGCACCGGTCACTTGAAGGAGTCTTTGCTGTCCTAGCCTGGGTCAAACTAAGCACTGGGAACACGTGGTCATCTGGGTTGGTTTGACATCCTGAGGTCAGAAACTCCAAACTCGAGGTGGTCCTGGCATCGCCCTTCACGGACACAATGTTTCCAAGACAAATTAGACGAATCTGATGAATCCCTCTCTCCAGGAAAGATATTTTTCTGTCTCCTTTCCGGATTTGGGAAGTTTCGAACTTCACCCCTGATCCTGGAACGTTCCCCCAGGTGCCGTCTAGATACGGGCTTAGTTTATTTCTATAGGCTGTGCCATTTGTTTGCCTTACATCCTCAGCCCTGGCCTGTTTATTTTTCTTGAAACAGAATTGTAATGTTCTCATTTTCAGCCCACTTCCTTACATGTGGTGTCAAAACACATAATCAATAATCCTTCTACGGCAAGAGGTAGGGGGAGAGAATTTCGATGGAGGCAAACTGAGCACACTAGCCTGGGAGGGCAGCCTTCACGAAGGAACGAAGCCCTGTGGAAAAGGGTGCTTTTCAGCACCCTTGTAGAGCACTTCCAAACAAAGAGACGTAGCCCAAGCGTGACGGGGCTCCATTCCTTCAAGGCTTCCAAGACATCTCTTGGGACACATTAGCATGTACCCGGTGGGCCCCCGTGACGCCAGAGCTATGGAAAGTGAGACTGATCTGCAAAGAATGCCAGGGGCCCAGGAAAGGAGGCATCGAATCTTCTCTTCAACGTCCTCAAGACCTCATTCTTGACTTTGGCTTATGCTTAAGGCAGAAGGACCACATAGGTCTGATAAGGCCCAAGTCCGGCCTCTTGCTTCCAATCAAGTTGCAAGCTTGAATCAGCATGGCCTCCCCATAGACTTGAATAGATGACAACGTTCTCCTCTCGGGGCTTGTCCCTCTATTCTCGCTTCTTGCCAAGGATTCCTTTCTTACCCCTCGAATCAGCGTCTGTTTTATGTCTTCCAGTTTCTGTGTCCACTTTCTGTTTCTCAAAGCTGTTTCTGGGTATCCCTCCCTGTAATAGCCTAGCCTAGGCCAATCCTCAGTCTGTAACCGTGCGGCCATCTTGGCGGACATGATCCTCGTGATGTCATAAACAACCTCAAAATTCGAAGTTGTCCTGACAGCCTGCGTGCACACAGAGTTTCAGAGCCATCTCAGGCCAGTCCGACTCCTCACCCTTTCCTGGTAGGATAGTTTTCCTTTTTCTCGATTTCTTGTCGGTTTCTGTCTTGCTCCTCGAACTTTGGAAGGCCTGCTACATTCTCTCTAGACACTGGTTTCTGTCCTGTAAGATTATCCTGGGTTTTACCTCTTACATTTCATGTAGATGGCCAAGTGGGTGGACGTTCCCCAGAGAAAGTCCTGGACTCCCTCCCAAGTTGAAGTTGCCCGGGCAGTCCTCTGATGCGCAATGATCGTGCCATCTCCTAGCACTCTGCCGATTCCACCTTGGCAGGTCCCATGTTTTCCTTCCTTCTTCCTCTGGGGAAGTGTACCAGATGCGTTCATGGATTGTAAAAGCCTCACGGTTCTTTTTCTGGTGCGTATTGATAACGTGACCTCACCATTGCTACTTAGTTTATGATCCCTGTCGGCACCGGACCATGAAATCTGTATGTCCTAACACTGCTAATGTGATCTGCACCCGTGAGGTGAAACAGTGAGGCCTGGGCCGGCCAAGCGGAACGTGGGCACTTACCCGCTCCGCCACAGGGCCGGCCCTGAAGTGGACTTTTGGACCAACCTTTTGCCTGAGCTTGGGAACACGTGGGCCTGTTTGGATTATTCGTGAAGGTGATTAGTAGTAACATCCTGGACGGTAACCTTTTCCGTGGGTGCATGGGTTTAGCAGGCAGCATGTTCTGTGGGTAGTATTCCTCTTCATCTATTTGGAAGGGTCTACCTTTCTGTAGCATCAGTACGCATTTTGAGGTGATTTTCCAGCCTTGGAAGTTCACCTTCTCTAATCTCTTTCAGCCCCGAAGCTTTATGCCGTCATTCTGGACCCCATTTTGGATTTTTTTTTGCTTTTAGGTGAATTTATTGCCGCAACCCTGCATTAGAACATCCTATATCTTTCCGATTTGCATCCTCATCGATGTAGACTTCCGTGTAGCTTACATCATCTTCCCCTGCGTAAGCCTAATAGCAGGCCTTCACCACACACTTGTGCCTCATCATCTGTTTCACCCTCTCACACCTCCCCGCTTTGTCTCTGGGAACCCCCAATGAAATGTCCCGTGACACCTGTTCCTGACCGCTTGTTTTTTCTTCTCCTCTTAAGTGAGGTCCTACGGTACTTGCCTTGCTCCCTGGGGCTTGTTTCACTTCCCTAAAACCCTCACAGCCATTCTGGTGGTCACAAATGGCTGGATTGCATCCTTGGTTCCGGCTGACTGGTATGCCATTGCGTGGCTATAGCCCATCTTCCTTCTGCACTCGTCCCTTGCTGGGCTCCAGGGAGGCTTCCAAGTCTTGGGTAGTGGGAGCGACGCTGTGGTGAACTCAGCGGTGCACATGTCTTTAGGCAGGAGTGTTTCCGAGTTCTTTGGATCAACACGCCGCAGAGGAATAGCTGGATCATATGGGACATGGATTCTTCAAGTTCTGAGGCAGTTCCACACCGCTTGGCGTAGTGGCTGCACCGGTCTGCACTCCCACCAACGGTGCAGGAGGCTTCCCTTCTCTCCACCTCCTCTCTGACACTTGTGGCTTCCTGTCTGCTTCCTTATAGCCATTCTGACCACAGTGAGCTGCTGTGCCCTTGCAGTTTGCATTTGCATTGGCCTGAGACTTCATGACGGTGAACAAGTGTTCATGCACCCGTTGGCCCTCTTTCGATCTTCTTGGCAGAAATCTCTGTTTCCATCTTCTGCCCAGGTTTTCATTGGCTTGTTGTTGTTTTTTTTTCTTGTGGGGACGTGCGAGTTGATTGCATCTTTGGGCTTTTCACCCCTTGTCCGATGTGTGGTTTGCAAACATCCTCCCCCAGTCGTTGTGCTATCTTTGCATTCAGTCGATGGTTTCCTTCACTGGGCAGAAGCGTCCGCATTTGACGTGGTCCCGTTGGTTTCTTGTTGACTTGGTTGCCCTGGCCCAGTCGGACTTGCTTCTTCCAAACAGGCGGCTCAGACCGATGGCAAAGAGCACTCTGCCTAGGTCTTCTGCTACAAGGTTCACGGTTTCAAGTCTGCCATTCAAGGCTTTGATCCATTTCAGGTGGTGTGTGTGCCAGGTGTAACATCATGGTGTACTCTCGTTGTGTTCCATGTGGCTGTGCAGGCTTCCCAGCACCGTTTATGGTAGAGACTCTCCTTTCTCCGCTGTCTCCTCTTGGCTCCCTGGTCGAAAATGGGCTGTCCATGTACGTTTGAGTTGGGCTCTGGGTTCTCGATTCTGTTGCATGGGTCTGTGTGCCTGTTTTGGGGCCCAGACTGTGCCGTCTCGGTACCTAGTGCTTCGTCCTATATGTTGAAATCGGAAAGTGTGCCACGTCCTGCTTTTTTCGTTTTCCTGAGGATTCCTTTGCCTAGTCAGGGTCTCTTGTTGCTGGCTAGAAACTTTAGGATTCCCTCTTCTGTCTCTGTGGGAAACATTGCTGCAACTTTGACTGGGATTGCATGGAATCCAGAGATTCCTTGCTCCGGTAGGGACGTCTCCAGTGTGTTGATGCTTCCACTCCTAGATCCTGGAATCTCCTTCTTTCTCCTTGTGTCTTCTTGAACTTCTGTCCCCCAACGTTTGTTAGTTTTCCATTGCCATGGCTTTCACCTGTTTTGCTAAGTTTCTTCATAGAGATCTCATCCTTCTCACTGGCATGCAGTTGTTCACTTTTTCTTTTCAGCTTCAGTTTCTCTATGCTTTGCAACTTTGAATCGGTTTTGTTCTGGCAGAAGTGCATCGCTGAGCTCACATCTGCTGGCAATGCTCCTGTATTTGCTGTGGAAGTCTGGCCCTGTCTAACGTCCCTTCCCATCTGCCTCTACACTACCTCGGACGCCTGCCCCAGAATGCCTGAAGCAGTGGTGAGCAGGCTCACCCGAGGGTCCACCCGGCCCACCCCGGGCCACCGACCCAGAAGGTGCGGACCTCACCGCTGCACCACCGGCAGGCCCCTTTCATGTTCCGTTGGCAACCTGCAGTTGAGGGCAATGGGACTTGAATATGCTACTTGAGCCCAACTCTGGCACTGTGTAGATGAGGCCAGGTTGTTTTTCGGGTCCACTGCGGTGTCAGAGGATTGGTCATAATCGTGTCTCTGCTGTCCCGGCAAGCTCCACGGACACACGGTTTCCTGGCCCGCTTGGAGCAGTCTCCTAACTCACCCTTCCCACTTAGCCCAGCCTTGACCTTCGCTGCCGTCTTTTGGCTTGTGAATTTCTCTGCCTTTCAAACGTTCCAGCAGAGTCTGTCTAAAGACGGACATCATCTTTCATTGTGGATTATCCAGGGGTGATTTCTGTTCGCCTTCCATTTTCTGGGACCTTTGTCTCTTTTCCATAGGAGAATCTTCATGGTGTTTCTCAGCTCTCCCCCTTAGACATGCTTATCAGTCCGTTCCCCTTCATTCCAAGTGATTCATTTGGCATTTCTGGAATCACCGTATGTTCTCTAGGCCGAGGTGTGAGTGCTTTCGTGACTCTTGGTTGTTGTCTTTGAATTTGCACCGGTCACTTGAAGGAGTCTTTGCTGTCCTAGCCTGGGTCAAACTAAGCACTGGGAACACGTGGTCATCTGGGTTGGTTTGACATCCTGAGGTCAGAAACTCCAAACTCGAGGTGGTCCTGGCATCGCCCTTCACGGACACAATGTTTCCAAGACAAATTAGACGAATCTGATGAATCCCTCTCTCCAGGAAAGATATTTTTCTGTCTCCTTTCCGGATTTGGGAAGTTTCGAACTTCACCCCTGATCCTGGAACGTTCCCCCAGGTGCCGTCTAGATACGGGCTTAGTTTATTTCTATAGGCTGTGCCATTTGTTTGCCTTACATCCTCAGCCCTGGCCTGTTTATTTTTCTTGAAACAGAATTGTAATGTTCTCATTTTCAGCCCACTTCCTTACATGTGGTGTCAAAACACATAATCAATAATCCTTCTACGGCAAGAGGTAGGGGGAGAGAATTTCGATGGAGGCAAACTGAGCACACTAGCCTGGGAGGGCAGCCTTCACGAAGGAACGAAGCCCTGTGGAAAAGGGTGCTTTTCAGCACCCTTGTAGAGCACTTCCAAACAAAGAGACGTAGCCCAAGCGTGACGGGGCTCCATTCCTTCAAGGCTTCCAAGACATCTCTTGGGACACATTAGCATGTACCCGGTGGGCCCCCGTGACGCCAGAGCTATGGAAAGTGAGACTGATCTGCAAAGAATGCCAGGGGCCTAGGAAAGGAGGCATCGAATCTTCTCTTCAACGTCCTCAAGACCTCATTCTTGACTTTGGCTTATGCTTAAGGCAGAAGGACCACATAGGTCTGATAAGGCCCAAGTCCGGCCTCTTGCTTCCAATCAAGTTGCAAGCTTGAATCAGCATGGCCTCCCCATAGACTTGAATAGATGACAACGTTCTCCTCTCGGGGCTTGTCCCTCTATTCTCGCTTCTTGCCAAGGATTCCTTTCTTACCCCTCGAATCAGCGTCTGTTTTATGTCTTCCAGTTTCTGTGTCCACTTTCTGTTTCTCAAAGCTGTTTCTGGGTATCCCTCCCTGTAATAGCCTAGCCTAGGCCAATCCTCAGTCTGTAACCGTGCGGCCATCTTGGCGGACATGATCCTCGTGATGTCATAAACAACCTCAAAATTCGAAGTTGTCCTGACAGCCTGCGTGCACACAGAGTTTCAGAGCCATCTCAGGCCAGTCCGACTCCTCACCCTTTCCTGGTAGGATAGTTTTCCTTTTTCTCGATTTCTTGTCGGTTTCTGTCTTGCTCCTCGAACTTTGGAAGGCCTGCTACATTCTCTCTAGACACTGGTTTCTGTCCTGTAAGATTATCCTGGGTTTTACCTCTTACATTTCATGTAGATGGCCAAGTGGGTGGACGTTCCCCAGAGAAAGTCCTGGACTCCCTCCCAAGTTGAAGTTGCCCGGGCAGTCCTCTGATGCGCAATGATCGTGCCATCTCCTAGCACTCTGCCGATTCCACCTTGGCAGGTCCCATGTTTTCCTTCCTTCTTCCTCTGGGGAAGTGTACCAGATGCGTTCATGGATTGTAAAAGCCTCACGGTTCTTTTTCTGGTGCGTATTGATAACGTGACCTCACCATTGCTACTTAGTTTATGATCCCTGTCGGCACCGTACCATGAAATCTGTATGTCCTAACACTGCTAATGTGATCTGCACCCGTGAGGTGAAACAGTGAGGCCTGGGCCGGCCAAGCGGAACGTGGGCACTTACCCGCTCCGCCACAGGGCCGGCCCTGAAGTGGACTTTTGGACCAACCTTTTGCCTGAGCTTGGGAACACGTGGGCCTGTTTGGATTATTCGTGAAGGTGATTAGTAGTAACATCCTGGACGGTAACCTTTTCCGTGGGTGCATGGGTTTAGCAGGCAGCATGTTCTGTGGGTAGTAATCCTCTTCATCTATTTGGAAGGGTCTACCTTTCTGTAGCATCAGTACGCATTTTGAGGTGATTTTCCAGCCTTGGAAGTTCACCTTCTCTAATCTCTTTCAGCCCCGAAGCTTTATGCCGTCATTCTGGACCCCATTTTGGATTTTTTTTTGCTTTTAGGTGAATTTATTGCCGCAACCCTGCATTAGAACATCCTATATCTTTCCGATTTGCATCCTCATCGATGTAGACTTCCGTGTAGCTTACATCATCTTCCCCTGCGTAAGCCTAATAGCAGGCCCTCACCACACACTGTGCCTCATCATCTGTTTCACCCTCTCACACCTCCCCGCTTTGTCTCTGGGAACCCCCAATCAAATGTCCCGTGACACCTGTTCCTGACCGCTTGTTTTTTCTTCTCCTCTTAAGTGAGGTCCTACGGTACTTGCCTTGCTCCCTGGGGCTTGTTTCACTTCCCTAAAACCCTCACAGCCATTCTGGTGGTCACAAATGGCTGGATTGCATCCTTGGTTCCGGCTGACTGGTATGCCATTGCGTGGCTATAGCCCATCTTCCTTCTGCACTCGTCCCTTGCTGGGCTCCAGGGAGGCTTCCAAGTCTTGGGTAGTGGGAGCGACGCTGTGGTGAACTCAGCGGTGC
Source organism: Equus asinus (assembly GCF_041296235.1). Lineage (NCBI taxonomy): Eukaryota > Metazoa > Chordata > Mammalia > Perissodactyla > Equidae > Equus > Equus asinus. The sequence goes on from NC_091810.1 coordinate 5,470,649, forward strand.
ACATGTCTTTAGGCAGGAGTGTTTCCGAGTTCTTTGGATCAACACGCCGCAGAGGAATAGCTGGATCATATGGGACATGGATTCTTCAAGTTCTGAGGCAGTTCCACACCGCTTGGCGTAGTGGCTGCACCGGTCTGCACTCCCACCAACGGTGCAGGAGGCTTCCCTTCTCTCCACCTCCTCTCTGACACTTGTGGCTTCCTGTCTGCTTCCTTATAGCCATTCTGACCACAGTGAGCTGCTGTGCCCTTGCAGTTTGCATTTGCATTGGCCTGAGACTTCATGACGGTGAACAAGTGTTCATGCACCCGTTGGCCCTCTTTCGATCTTCTTGGCAGAAATCTCTGTTTCCATCTTCTGCCCAGGTTTTCATTGGCTTGTTGTTGTTTTTTTTTCTTGTGGGGACGTGCGAGTTGATTGCATCTTTGGGCTTTTCACCCCTTGTCCGATGTGTGGTTTGCAAACATCCTCCCCCAGTCGTTGTGCTATCTTTGCATTCAGTCGATGGTTTCCTTCACTGGGCAGAAGCGTCCGCATTTGACGTGGTCCCGTTGGTTTCTTGTTGACTTGGTTGCCCTGGCCCAGTCGGACTTGCTTCTTCCAAACAGGCGGCTCAGACCGATGGCAAAGAGCACTCTGCCTAGGTCTTCTGCTACAAGGTTCACGGTTTCAAGTCTGCCATTCAAGGCTTTGATCCATTTCAGGTGGTGTGTGTGCCAGGTGTAACATCATGGTGTACTCTCGTTGTGTTCCATGTGGCTGTGCAGGCTTCCCAGCACCGTTTATGGTAGAGACTCTCCTTTCTCCGCTGTCTCCTCTTGGCTCCCTGGTCGAAAATGGGCTGTCCATGTACGTTTGAGTTGGGCTCTGGGTTCTCGATTCTGTTGCATGGGTCTGTGTGCCTGTTTTGGGGCCCAGACTGTGCCGTCTCGGTACCTAGTGCTTCGTCCTATATGTTGAAATCGGAAAGTGTGCCACGTCCTGCTTTTTTCGTTTTCCTGAGGATTCCTTTGCCTAGTCAGGGTCTCTTGTTGCTGGCTAGAAACTTTAGGATTCCCTCTTCTGTCTCTGTGGGAAACATTGCTGCAACTTTGACTGGGATTGCATGGAATCCAGAGATTCCTTGCTCCGGTAGGGACGTCTCCAGTGTGTTGATGCTTCCACTCCTAGATCCTGGAATCTCCTTCTTTCTCCTTGTGTCTTCTTGAACTTCTGTCCCCCAACGTTTGTTAGTTTTCCATTGCCATGGCTTTCACCTGTTTTGCTAAGTTTCTTCATAGAGATCTCATCCTTCTCACTGGCATGCAGTTGTTCACTTTTTCTTTTCAGCTTCAGTTTCTCTATGCTTTGCAACTTTGAATCGGTTTTGTTCTGGCAGAAGTGCATCGCTGAGCTCACATCTGCTGGCAATGCTCCTGTATTTGCTGTGGAAGTCTGGCCCTGTCTAACGTCCCTTCCCATCTGCCTCTACACTACCTCGGACGCCTGCCCCAGAATGCCTGAAGCAGTGGTGAGCAGGCTCACCCGAGGGTCCACCCGGCCCACCCCGGGCCACCGACCCAGAAGGTGCGGACCTCACCGCTGCACCACCGGCAGGCCCCTTTCATGTTCCGTTGGCAACCTGCAGTTGAGGGCAATGGGACTTGAATATGCTACTTGAGCCCAACTCTGGCACTGTGTAGATGAGGCCAGGTTGTTTTTCGGGTCCACTGCGGTGTCAGAGGATTGGTCATAATCGTGTCTCTGCTGTCCCGGCAAGCTCCACGGACACACGGTTTCCTGGCCCGCTTGGAGCAGTCTCCTAACTCACCCTTCCCACTTAGCCCAGCCTTGACCTTCGCTGCCGTCTTTTGGCTTGTGAATTTCTCTGCCTTTCAAACGTTCCAGCAGAGTCTGTCTAAAGACGGACATCATCTTTCATTGTGGATTATCCAGGGGTGATTTCTGTTCGCCTTCCATTTTCTGGGACCTTTGTCTCTTTTCCATAGGAGAATCTTCATGGTGTTTCTCAGCTCTCCCCCTTAGACATGCTTATCAGTCCGTTCCCCTTCATTCCAAGTGATTCATTTGGCATTTCTGGAATCACCGTATGTTCTCTAGGCCGAGGTGTGAGTGCTTTCGTGACTCTTGGTTGTTGTCTTTGAATTTGCACCGGTCACTTGAAGGAGTCTTTGCTGTCCTAGCCTGGGTCAAACTAAGCACTGGGAACACGTGGTCATCTGGGTTGGTTTGACATCCTGAGGTCAGAAACTCCAAACTCGAGGTGGTCCTGGCATCGCCCTTCACGGACACAATGTTTCCAAGACAAATTAGACGAATCTGATGAATCCCTCTCTCCAGGAAAGATATTTTTCTGTCTCCTTTCCGGATTTGGGAAGTTTCGAACTTCACCCCTGATCCTGGAACGTTCCCCCAGGTGCCGTCTAGATACGGGCTTACTTTATTTCTATAGGCTGTGCCATTTGTTTGCCTTACATCCTCAGCCCTGGCCTGTTTATTTTTCTTGAAACAGAATTGTAATGTTCTCATTTTCAGCCCACTTCCTTACATGTGGTGTCAAAACACATAATCAATAATCCTTCTACGGCAAGAGGTAGGGGGAGAGAATTTCGATGGAGGCAAACTGAGCACACTAGCCTGGGAGGGCAGCCTTCACGAAGGAACGAAGCCCTGTGGAAAAGGGTGCTTTTCAGCACCCTTGTAGAGCACTTCCAAACAAAGAGACGTAGCCCAAGCGTGACGGGGCTCCATTCCTTCAAGGCTTCCAAGACATCTCTTGGGACACATTAGCATGTACCCGGTGGGCCCCCGTGACGCCAGAGCTATGGAAAGTGAGACTGATCTGCAAAGAATGCCAGGGGCCCAGGAAAGGAGGCATCGAATCTTCTCTTCAACGTCCTCAAGACCTCATTCTTGACTTTGGCTTATGCTTAAGGCAGAAGGACCACATAGGTCTGATAAGGCCCAAGTCCGGCCTCTTGCTTCCAATCAAGTTGCAAGCTTGAATCAGCATGGCCTCCCCATAGACTTGAATAGATGACAACGTTCTCCTCTCGGGGCTTGTCCCTCTATTCTCGCTTCTTGCCAAGGATTCCTTTCTTACCCCTCGAATCAGCGTCTGTTTTATGTCTTCCAGTTTCTGTGTCCACTTTCTGTTTCTCAAAGCTGTTTCTGGGTATCCCTCCCTGTAATAGCCTAGCCTAGGCCAATCCTCAGTCTGTAACCGTGCGGCCATCTTGGCGGACATGATCCTCGTGATGTCATAAACAACCTCAAAATTCGAAGTTGTCCTGACAGCCTGCGTGCACACAGAGTTTCAGAGCCATCTCAGGCCAGTCCGACTCCTCACCCTTTCCTGGTAGGATAGTTTTCCTTTTTCTCGATTTCTTGTCGGTTTCTGTCTTGCTCCTCGAACTTTGGAAGGCCTGCTACATTCTCTCTAGACACTGGTTTCTGTCCTGTAAGATTATCCTGGGTTTTACCTCTTACATTTCATGTAGATGGCCAAGTGGGTGGACGTTCCCCAGAGAAAGTCCTGGACTCCCTCCCAAGTTGAAGTTGCCCGGGCAGTCCTCTGATGCGCAATGATCGTGCCATCTCCTAGCACTCTGCCGATTCCACCTTGGCAGGTCCCATGTTTTCCTTCCTTCTTCCTCTGGGGAAGTGTACCAGATGCGTTCATGGATTGTAAAAGCCTCACGGTTCTTTTTCTGGTGCATATTGATAACGTGACCTCACCATTGCTACTTAGTTTATGATCCCTGTCGGCACCGTACCATGAAATCTGTATGTCCTAACACTGCTAATGTGATCTGCACCCGTGAGGTGAAACAGTGAGGCCTGGGCCGGCCAAGCGGAACGTGGGCACTTACCCGCTCCGCCACAGGGCCGGCCCTGAAGTGGACTTTTGGACCAACCTTTTGCCTGAGCTTGGGAACACGTGGGCCTGTTTGGATTATTCGTGAAGGTGATTAGTAGTAACATCCTGGACGGTAACCTTTTCCGTGGGTGCATGGGTTTAGCAGGCAGCATGTTCTGTGGGTAGTAATCCTCTTCATCTATTTGGAAGGGTCTACCTTTCTGTAGCATCAGTACGCATTTTGAGGTGATTTTCCAGCCTTGGAAGTTCACCTTCTCTAATCTCTTTCAGCCCCGAAGCTTTATGCCGTCATTCTGGACCCCATTTTGGATTTTTTTTTGCTTTTAGGTGAATTTATTGCCGCAACCCTGCATTAGAACATCCTATATCTTTCCGATTTGCATCCTCATCGATGTAGACTTCCGTGTAGCTTACATCATCTTCCCCTGCGTAAGCCTAATAGCAGGCCCTCACCACACACTGTGCCTCATCATCTGTTTCACCCTCTCACACCTCCCCGCTTTGTCTCTTGGAACCCCCAATGAAATGTCCCGTGCCACCTGTTCCTGACCGCTTGTTTTTTCTTCTCCTCTTAAGTGAGGTCCTACGGTACTTGCCTTGCTCCCTGGGGCTTGTTTCACTTCCCTAAAACCCTCACAGCCATTCTGGTGGTCACAAATGGCTGGATTGCATCCTTGGTTCCGGCTGACTGGTATGCCATTGCGTGGCTATAGCCCATCTTCCTTCTGCACTCGTCCCTTGCTGGGCTCCAGGGAGGCTTCCAAGTCTTGGGTAGTGGGAGCGACGCTGTGGTGAACTCAGCGGTGCACATGTCTTTAGGCAGGAGTGTTTCCGAGTTCTTTGGATCAACACGCCGCAGAGGAATAGCTGGATCATATGGGACATGGATTCTTCAAGTTCTGAGGCAGTTCCACACCGCTTGGCGTAGTGGCTGCACCGGTCTGCACTCCCACCAACGGTGCAGGAGGCTTCCCTTCTCTCCACCTCCTCTCTGACACTTGTGGCTTCCTGTCTGCTTCCTTATAGCCATTCTGACCACAGTGAGCTGCTGTGCCCTTGCAGTTTGCATTTGCATTGGCCTGAGACTTCATGACGGTGAACAAGTGTTCATGCACCCGTTGGCCCTCTTTCGATCTTCTTGGCAGAAATCTCTGTTTCCATCTTCTGCCCAGGTTTTCATTGGCTTGTTGTTGTTTTTTTTTCTTGTGGGGACGTGCGAGTTGATTGCATCTTTGGGCTTTTCACCCCTTGTCCGATGTGTGGTTTGCAAACATCCTCCCCCAGTCGTTGTGCTATCTTTGCATTCAGTCGATGGTTTCCTTCACTGGGCAGAAGCGTCCGCATTTGACGTGGTCCCGTTGGTTTCTTGTTGACTTGGTTGCCCTGGCCCAGTCGGACTTGCTTCTTCCAAACAGGCGGCTCAGACCGATGGCAAAGAGCACTCTGCCTAGGTCTTCTGCTACAAGGTTCACGGTTTCAAGTCTGCCATTCAAGGCTTTGATCCATTTCAGGTGGTGTGTGTGCCAGGTGTAACATCATGGTGTACTCTCGTTGTGTTCCATGTGGCTGTGCAGGCTTCCCAGCACCGTTTATGGTAGAGACTCTCCTTTCTCCGCTGTCTCCTCTTGGCTCCCTGGTCGAAAATGGGCTGTCCATGTACGTTTGAGTTGGGCTCTGGGTTCTCGATTCTGTTGCATGGGTCTGTGTGCCTGTTTTGGGGCCCAGACTGTGCCGTCTCGGTACCTAGTGCTTCGTCCTATATGTTGAAATCGGAAAGTGTGCCACGTCCTGCTTTTTTCGTTTTCCTGAGGATTCCTTTGCCTAGTCAGGGTCTCTTGTTGCTGGCTAGAAACTTTAGGATTCCCTCTTCTGTCTCTGTGGGAAACATTGCTGCAACTTTGACTGGGATTGCATGGAATCCAGAGATTCCTTGCTCCGGTAGGGACGTCTCCAGTGTGTTGATGCTTCCACTCCTAGATCCTGGAATCTCCTTCTTTCTCCTTGTGTCTTCTTGAACTTCTGTCCCCCAACGTTTGTTAGTTTTCCATTGCCATGGCTTTCACCTGTTTTGCTAAGTTTCTTCATAGAGATCTCATCCTTCTCACTGGCATGCAGTTGTTCACTTTTTCTTTTCAGCTTCAGTTTCTCTATGCTTTGCAACTTTGAATCGGTTTTGTTCTGGCAGAAGTGCATCGCTGAGCTCACATCTGCTGGCAATGCTCCTGTATTTGCTGTGGAAGTCTGGCCCTGTCTAACGTCCCTTCCCATCTGCCTCTACACTACCTCGGACGCCTGCCCCAGAATGCCTGAAGCAGTGGTGAGCAGGCTCACCCGAGGGTCCACCCGGCCCACCCCGGGCCACCGACCCAGAAGGTGCGGACCTCACCGCTGCACCACCGGCAGGCCCCTTTCATGTTCCGTTGGCAACCTGCAGTTGAGGGCAATGGGACTTGAATATGCTACTTGAGCCCAACTCTGGCACTGTGTAGATGAGGCCAGGTTGTTTTTCGGGTCCACTGCGGTGTCAGAGGATTGGTCATAATCGTGTCTCTGCTGTCCCGGCAAGCTCCACGGACACACGGTTTCCTGGCCCGCTTGGAGCAGTCTCCTAACTCACCCTTCCCACTTAGCCCAGCCTTGACCTTCGCTGCCGTCTTTTGGCTTGTGAATTTCTCTGCCTTTCAAACGTTCCAGCAGAGTCTGTCTAAAGACGGACATCATCTTTCATTGTGGATTATCCAGGGGTGATTTCTCTTCGCCTTCCATTTTCTGGGACCTTTGTCTCTTTTCCATAGGAGAATCTTCATGGTGTTTCTCAGCTCTCCCCCTTAGACATGCTTATCAGTCCGTTCCCCTTCATTCCAAGTGATTCATTTGGCATTTCTGGAATCACCGTATGTTCTCTAGGCCGAGGTGTGAGTGCTTTCGTGACTCTTGGTTGTTGTCTTTGAATTTGCACCCGTCACTTGAAGGAGTCTTTGCTGTCCTAGCCTGGGTCAAACTAAGCACTGGGAACACGTGGTCATCTGGGTTGGTTTGACATCCTGAGGTCAGAAACTCCAAACTCGAGGTGGTCCTGGCATCCCCCTTCACGGACACAATGTTTCCAAGACAAATTAGACGAATCTGATGAATCCCTCTCTCCAGGAAAGATATTTTTCTGTCTCCTTTCCGGATTTGGGAAGTGTCGAACTTCACCCCTGATCCTGGAACGTTCCCCCAGGTGCCGTCTAGATACGGGCTTACTTTATTTCTATAGGCTGTGCCATTTGTTTGCCTTACATCCTCAGCCCTGGCCTGTTTATTTTTCTTGAAACAGAATTGTAATGTTCTCATTTTCAGCCCACTTCCTTACATGTGGTGTCAAAACACATAATCAATAATCCTTCTACGGCAAGAGGTAGGGGGAGAGAATTTCGATGGAGGCAAACTGAGCACACTAGCCTGGGAGGGCAGCCTTCACGAAGGAACGAAGCCCTGTGGAAAAGGGTGCTTTTCAGCACCCTTGTAGAGCACTTCCAAACAAAGAGACGTAGCCCAAGCGTGACGGGGCTCCATTCCTTCAAGGCTTCCAAGACATCTCTTGGGACACATTAGCATGTACCCGGTGGGCCCCCGTGACGCCAGAGCTATGGAAAGTGAGACTGATCTGCAAAGAATGCCAGGGGCCTAGGAAAGGAGGCATCGAGTCTTCTCTTCAACGTCCTCAAGACCTCATTCTTGACTTTGGCTTATGCTTAAGGCAGAAGGACCACGTAGGTCTGATAAGGCCCAAGTCCGGCCTCTTGCTTCCAATCAAGTTGCAAGCTTGAATCAGCATGGCCTCCCCATAGACTTGAATAGATGACAACGTTCTCCTCTCGGGGCTTGTCCCTCTATTCTCGCTTCTTGCCAAGGATTCCTTTCTTACCCCTCGAATCAGCGTCTGTTTTATGTCTTCCAGTTTCTGTGTCCGCTTTCTGTTTCTCAAAGCTGTTTCTGGGTATCCCTCCCTGTAATAGCCTAGCCTAGGCCAATCCTCAGTCTGTAACCGTGCGGCCATCTTGGCGGACATGATCCTCGTGATGTCATAAACAACCTCAAAATTCGAAGTTGTCCTGACAGCCTGCGTGCACACAGAGTTTCAGAGCCATCTCAGGCCAGTCCGACTCCTCACCCTTTCCTGGTAGGATAGTTTTCCTTTTTCTCGATTTCTTGTCGGTTTCTGTCTTGCTCCTCGAACTTTGGAAGGCCTGCTACATTCTCTCTAGACACTGGTTTCTGTCCTGTAAGATTATCCTGGGTTTTACCTCTTACATTTCATGTAGATGGCCAAGTGGGTGGACGTTCCCCAGAGAAAGTCCTGGACTCCCTCCCAAGTTGAAGTTGCCCGGGCAGTCCTCTGATGCGCAATGATCGTGCCATCTCCTAGCACTCTGCCGATTCCACCTTGGCAGGTCCCATGTTTTCCTTCCTTCTTCCTCTGGGGAAGTGTACCAGATGCGTTCATGGATTGTAAAAGCCTCACGGTTCTTTTTCTGGTGCATATTGATAACGTGACCTCACCATTGCTACTTAGTTTATGATCCCTGTCGGCACCGTACCATGAAATCTGTATGTCCTAACACTGCTAATGTGATCTGCACCCGTGAGGTGAAACAGTGAGGCCTGGGCCGGCCAAGCGGAACGTGGGCACTTACCCGCTCCGCCACAGGGCCGGCCCTGAAGTGGACTTTTGGACCAACCTTTTGCCTGAGCTTGGGAACACGTGGGCCTGTTTGGATTATTCGTGAAGGTGATTAGTAGTAACATCCTGGACGGTAACCTTTTCCGTGGGTGCATGGGTTTAGCAGGCAGCATGTTCTGTGGGTAGTAATCCTCTTCATCTATTTGGAAGGGTCTACCTTTCTGTAGCATCAGTACGCATTTTGAGGTGATTTTCCAGCCTTGGAAGTTCACCTTCTCTAATCTCTTTCAGCCCCAAAGCTTTATGCCGTCATTCTGGACCCCATTTTGGATTTTTTTTTGCTTTTAGGTGAATTTATTGCCGCAACCCTGCATTAGAACATCCTATATCTTTCCGATTTGCATCCTCATCGATGTAGACTTCCGTGTAGCTTACATCATCTTCCCCTGCGTAAGCCTAATAGCAGGCCCTCACCACACACTGTGCCTCATCATCTGTTTCACCCTCTCACACCTCCCCGCTTTGTCTCTGGGAACCCCCAATGAAATGTCCCGTGCCACCTGTTCCTGACCGCTTGTTTTTTCTTCTCCTCTTAAGTGAGGTCCTACGGTACTTGCCTTGCTCCCTGGGGCTTGTTTCACTTCCCTAAAACCCTCACAGCCATTCTGGTGGTCACAAATGGCTGGATTGCATCCTTGGTTCCGGCTGACTGGTATGCCATTGCGTGGCTATAGCCCATCTTCCTTCTGCACTCGTCCCTTGCTGGGCTCCAGGGAGGCTTCCAAGTCTTGGGTAGTGGGAGCGACGCTGTGGTGAACTCAGCGGTGCACATGTCTTTAGGCAGGAGTGTTTCCGAGTTCTTTGGATCAACACGCCGCAGAGGAATAGCTGGATCATATGGGACATGGATTCTTCAAGTTCTGAGGCAGTTCCACACCGCTTGGCGTAGTGGCTGCACCGGTCTGCACTCCCACCAACGGTGCAGGAGGCTTCCCTTCTCTCCACCTCCTCTCTGACACTTGTGGCTTCCTGTCTGCTTCCTTATAGCCATTCTGACCACAGTGAGCTGCTGTGCCCTTGCAGTTTGCATTTGCATTGGCCTGAGACTTCATGACGGTGAACAAGTGTTCATGCACCCGTTGGCCCTCTTTCGATCTTCTTGGCAGAAATCTCTGTTTCCATCTTCTGCCCAGGTTTTCATTGGCTTGTTGTTGTTTTTTTTTCTTGTGGGGACGTGCGAGTTGATTGCATCTTTGGGCTTTTCACCCCTTGTCCGATGTGTGGTTTGCAAACATCCTCCCCCAGTCGTTGTGCTATCTTTGCATTCAGTCGATGGTTTCCTTCACTGGGCAGAAGCGTCCGCATTTGACGTGGTCCCGTTGGTTTCTTGTTGACTTGGTTGCCCTGGCCCAGTCGGACTTGCTTCTTCCAAACAGGCGGCTCAGACCGATGGCAAAGAGCACTCTGCCTAGGTCTTCTGCTACAAGGTTCACGGTTTCAAGTCTGCCATTCAAGGCTTTGATCCATTTCAGGTGGTGTGTGTGCCAGGTGTAACATCATGGTGTACTCTCGTTGTGTTCCATGTGGCTGTGCAGGCTTCCCAGCACCGTTTATGGTAGAGACTCTCCTTTCTCCGCTGTCTCCTCTTGGCTGCCTGGTCGAAAATGGGCTGTCCATGTACGTTTGAGTTGGGCTCTGGGTTCTCGATTCTGTTGCATGGGTCTGTGTGCCTGTTTTGGGGCCCAGACTGTGCCGTCTCGGTACCTAGTGCTTCGTCCTATATGTTGAAATCGGAAAGTGTGCCACGTCCTGCTTTTTTCGTTTTCCTGAGGATTCCTTTGCCTAGTCAGGGTCTCTTGTTGCTGGCTAGAAACTTTAGGATTCCCTCTTCTGTCTCTGTGGGAAACATTGCTGCAACTTTGACTGGGATTGCATGGAATCCAGAGATTCCTTGCTCCGGTAGGGACGTCTCCAGTGTGTTGATGCTTCCACTCCTAGATCCTGGAATCTCCTTCTTTCTCCTTGTGTCTTCTTGAACTTCTGTCCCCCAACGTTTGTTAGTTTTCCATTGCCATGGCTTTCACCTGTTTTGCTAAGTTTCTTCATAGAGATCTCATCCTTCTCACTGGCATGCAGTTGTTCACTTTTTCTTTTCAGCTTCAGTTTCTCTATGCTTTGCAACTTTGAATCGGTTTTGTTCTGGCAGAAGTGCATCGCTGAGCTCACATCTGCTGGCAATGCTCCTGTATTTGCTGTGGAAGTCTGGCCCTGTCTAACGTCCCTTCCCATCTGCCTCTACACTACCTCGGACGCCTGCCCCAGAATGCCTGAAGCAGTGGTGAGCAGGCTCACCCGAGGGTCCACCCGGCCCACCCCGGGCCACCGACCCAGAAGGTGCGGACCTCACCGCTGCACCACCGGCCGGCCCCTTTCATGTTCCGTTGGCAACCTGCAGTTGAGGGCAATGGGACTTGAATATGCTACTTGAGCCCAACTCTGGCACTGTGTAGATGAGGCCAGGTTGTTTTTCGGGTCCACTGCGATGTCAGAGGATTGGTCATAATCGTGTCTCTGCTGTCCCGGCAAGCTCCACGGACACACGGTTTCCTGGCCCGCTTGGAGCAGTCTCCTAACTCACCCTTCCCACTTAGCCCAGCCTTGACCTTCGCTGCCGTCTTTTGGCTTGTGAATTTCTCTGCCTTTCAAACGTTCCAGCAGAGTCTGTCTAAAGACGGACATCATCTTTCATTGTGGATTATCCAGGGGTGATTTCTCTTCGCCTTCCATTTTCTGGGACCTTTGTCTCTTTTCCATAGGAGAATCTTCATGGTGTTTCTCAGCTCTCCCCCTTAGACATGCTTATCAGTCCGTTCCCCTTCATTCCAAGTGATTCATTTGGCATTTCTGGAATCACCGTATGTTCTCTAGGCCGAGGTGTGAGTGCTTTCGTGACTCTTGGTTGTTGTCTTTGAATTTGCACCCGTCACTTGAAGGAGTCTTTGCTGTCCTAGCCTGGGTCAAACTAAGCACTGGGAACACGTGGTCATCTGGGTTGGTTTGACATCCTGAGGTCAGAAACTCCAAACTCGAGGTGGTCCTGGCATCCCCCTTCACGGACACAATGTTTCCAAGACAAATTAGACGAATCTGATGAATCCCTCTCTCCAGGAAAGATATTTTTCTGTCTCCTTTCCGGATTTGGGAAGTGTCGAACTTCACCCCTGATCCTGGAACGTTCCCCCAGGTGCCGTCTAGATACGGGCTTACTTTATTTCTATAGGCTGTGCCATTTGTTTGCCTTACATCCTCAGCCCTGGCCTGTTTATTTTTCTTGAAACAGAATTGTAATGTTCTCATTTTCAGCCCACTTCCTTACATGTGGTGTCAAAACACATAATCAATAATCCTTCTACGGCAAGAGGTAGGGGGAGAGAATTTCGATGGAGGCAAACTGAGCACACTAGCCTGGGAGGGCAGCCTTCACGAAGGAACGAAGCCCTGTGGAAAAGGGTGCTTTTCAGCACCCTTGTAGAGCACTTCCAAACAAAGAGACGTAGCCCAAGCGTGACGGGGCTCCATTCCTTCAAGGCTTCCAAGACATCTCTTGGGACACATTAGCATGTACCCGGTGGGCCCCCGTGACGCCAGAGCTATGGAAAGTGAGACTGATCTGCAAAGAATGCCAGGGGCCTAGGAAAGGAGGCATCGAGTCTTCTCTTCAACGTCCTCAAGACCTCATTCTTGACTTTGGCTTATGCTTAAGGCAGAAGGACCACGTAGGTCTGATAAGGCCCAAGTCCGGCCTCTTGCTTCCAATCAAGTTGCAAGCTTGAATCAGCATGGCCTCCCCATAGACTTGAATAGATGACAACGTTCTCCTCTCGGGGCTTGTCCCTCTATTCTCGCTTCTTGCCAAGGATTCCTTTCTTACCCCTCGAATCAGCGTCTGTTTTATGTCTTCCAGTTTCTGTGTCCGCTTTCTGTTTCTCAAAGCTGTTTCTGGGTATCCCTCCCTGTAATAGCCTAGCCTAGGCCAATCCTCAGTCTGTAACCGTGCGGCCATCTTGGCGGACATGATCCTCGTGATGTCATAAACAACCTCAAAATTCGAAGTTGTCCTGACAGCCTGCGTGCACACAGAGTTTCAGAGCCATCTCAGGCCAGTCCGACTCCTCACCCTTTCCTGGTAGGATAGTTTTCCTTTTTCTCGATTTCTTGTCGGTTTCTGTCTTGCTCCTCGAACTTTGGAAGGCCTGCTACATTCTCTCTAGACACTGGTTTCTGTCCTGTAAGATTATCCTGGGTTTTACCTCTTACATTTCATGTAGATGGCCAAGTGGGTGGACGTTCCCCAGAGAAAGTCCTGGACTCCCTCCCAAGTTGAAGTTGCCCGGGCAGTCCTCTGATGCGCAGTGATCGTGCCATCTCCTAGCACTCTGCCGATTCCACCTTGGCAGGTCCCATGTTTTCCTTCCTTCTTCCTCTGGGGAAGTGTACCAGATGCGTTCATGGATTGTAAAAGCCTCACGGTTCTTTTTCTGGTGCGTATTGATAACGTGACCTCACCATTGCTACTTAGTTTATGATCCCTGTCCGCACCGTACCATGAAATCCGTATGTCCTAACACTGCTAATGTGATCTGCACCCGTGAGGTGAAACAGTGAGGCCTGGGCCGGCCAAGCGGAACGTGGGCACTTACCCGCTCCGGCACAGGGCCGGCCCTGAAGTGGACTTTTGGACCAACCTTTTGCCTGAGCTTGGGAACACCTGGGCCTGTTTGGGTTATTCGTGAAGGTGATTAGTAGTAACATCCTGGACGGTAACCTTTTCCGTGGGTGCATGGGTTTAGCAGGCAGCATGTTCTGTGGGTAGTATTCCTCTTCATCTATTTGGAAGGGTCTACCTTTCTGTAGCATCAGTACGCATTTTGAGGTGATTTTCCAGCCTTGGAAGTTCACCTTCTCTAATCTCTTTCAGCCCCAAAGCTTTATGCCGTCATTCTGAACCCTATTTTGGATTTTTTTTGCTTTTAGGTGAATTTATTGCTGCAACCCTGCATTAGAACATCCTATATCTTTCCGATTTGCATCCTCATCGATGTAGACTTCCGTGTAGCTTACATCATCTTCCCCTGCGTAAGCCTAATAGCAGGCCCTCACCACACACTTGTGCCTCATCATCTGTTTCACCCTCTCACACCTCCCCGCTTTGTCTCTGGGAACCCCCAATCAAATGTCCCGTGCCACCTGTTCCTGACCGCTTGTTTTTCCTTCTCCTCTTAAGTGAGGTCCTACGGTACTTGCCTTGCTCCCTGGGGCTTGTTTCACTTCCCTAAAACCCTCACAGCCATTCTGGTGGTCAAAAATGTCTGGATTGCGTCCTTTTCTCCGGGTGAGTGGTATGCCATTGTGTGGCTATAGCCCACCTTACTTCTGCATTCGTGCCTTGCTGGGAACCAGGGTGGAATGCAAGTCTTGGATAGCGGGAGTAAGGCTGTGGTGAACTGAGCAGTGCACATGTCTTTATGCAATAGTGTTTCCGAGTTCTTTGGATCAACACGCCGCAGAGGAATAGCTGGATCATATGGGACATGGATTCTTAAGTTTCTGAGGCAGTTACACACAGCTTGCCATAGTGGCTGTACCGGTTTCCAATCCCACCAGCAGTGCAGGAGGCTTCCCTTCTCTCCAACTCCTCTCTGACACTTGTTTCCTGTCTGCTTCCTATTACCCATTCTGACCACAGCGACCTGCTGTGTCCTTGCATTTGGATTTGCATTGGCCTGAGACTTAATGATGGTGGCCAAGTTTTCATACACGTGTTGGCCCGCTTTCGATCTTCTTGGGAGAAATCTCTGTTTCCATCTTTTGCCCAGGTTTTCATTGGCTCCTTGTTGTTTTTCTTGTGGAGACGTGTGAACGGATTGTATCTTTGGGCTTTGCACCCCTTGTCCGATGTGTGGTTTGCAAACATCCTCTCCCAGTTGTTGTGCTATATTTGCATTCAGTCGATGGATTCCTTGAGTGGGCAGAAGCATCTGCATTTGACGTGGTCTCATTTGTTTCTTGTTTCCTTTGTTGCCCTTTCCCAGGCAGACATGCTTCTTCCAAATAGGAGGCTCAGACAGATGGCAGAGAGCACTCTGCCTAGGTCTTCTCCTACTAGTTTCACGGTTTCAAGTCTGGCATTGAAGGCTTTAATCCATTTCAAGGTGGTGTGTGTGCCAGTTGTAACATCATGGTGTACTCTCGTTGTGTTTATGTGGCTGTGCAGGCTTGCCAGCACTGCTTATGGTAGAGACTCTCCTGTCTCCACTATCTCCTTTTGGTTCCCTGGTCAAAAGTAGGCTGTCCATGTACCTTTGAGTTGTTCTCTGGGCTCTCGATTATGTTGCATGGGTCTGTGTGCCTGTTTCCGGGCCCAGACTGTGCTGTTTTGGTACCTAGCGCTTTGTCCTCTATGTTGAAATCAGAAAGTTTGGCACGTCCTGCTTTGTTCGTTTTCCTGAGGATTCCTTTGCCTATTCATGGTCTCTTTTTGCTGGCTAGAAACTTTAAAATTCTCTCTTCTATCTCTGTGACAAATATTGCTGCAACTTTGACTGGGATTGCATGGAATCCAGAGATTCCTTGCTCTGGTTGGGACGTTTCAAGTGTGTTGATGCTTCCACTCCTAGATCCGGGAATCTCCTTCTTTCTCCTTGTGTCTTCTTGAATTTCTTTCCCCAAACGTTTGCTAGTTTTTGATTGCCATAGCTTTCACCTGTTTTGCTAAGATTCTTCATAGAGATCTTATTCTTCTCACTGGCAAGCTGCTTTTATTTTTTTCAGCTTCAGTTTTTCTATTCTTTGCATCTTTAATTGGTTTTGTTTTGGCAGAAATGCAATGCTGTGCTGACATTTCCTGGCAATGCTCCTGTATTTGCTGTGGAAGTCTGGCCCTGTCTAACGTCCCTTCCCATCTGACTCTACACTACCTCGGACGCCTGCCCCAGAATGACTGAAACAGTGGTGGGGAGGCTCACCCCCAGGATTCCACCCGGACCACCCTGGCCCACTGACCCAGAAGGTGCAGACCTCACCGCTGCACAACCGGCCTGCCCTTTTCATGTTCCATTGGCAACCTGCTGTTGAGTGCAATGGACCTTGAGTATACTACTTGAGCCCAACTCAGGTGGTGGGGGCCGTGGCTACATCATTTCATCAGCTGTTTGACACTGTCCAGCCAATTAGTGCCTAGGTTTTCAGGGTCGCCCCTTGGTGAAGAATAACCGTCCAGCCCCTCACATATTTCTGAAACTTTTGCTGCTTCTAATTGACCTTCATTCCTTTTGCTTTCTTATCCTCTAGTTTTCACTCCTTTGGGTGGCTGCTTGGGAGGCACTACCTCCTGGGAAATTTAGATATAGTAAGAGAATGTGACCACCTGCAGGTAGCTATCAAGATATTTTCAGTTAATTATTGGAGTAGCACACAGTCCCATTTGAGACAATCAGAAAGGAATCCTGCCCAGATAAGATGCCTAATTAGGTTTATGGCCTCTGTCTGGTTAATGTTTCCTTCTCCCTCCAGTTCTTTGTCTAAATATATACGCATCGTCCTTCAAAGTTTGTTGGTTAATTGGATGATCAAGAAGTAGCTATATATTATTCTTGACCTTCTGCTTTCTGTTAAAATGCTATAGAGGTTTTCTCCTAAAAGCAATAAATAATAAATAATTGATGAGTAGAAGGGCCGAGGGGTGCAGGGATGCCCCTAGGTGAAGAATGGCCGGCCGACACCCCTGATGTTTTCTGAATTATATGCATGCTTTCTATCAAGGTTATGTCTATACTGATTTCTGTTTTTTATTCTTGAAGATATATAGTTTAGCTTAGCTTTTCAGCCCTTTACTTTACTAACAAAATGTTACTTTCTCTGGCACTGTGTTTAAGGGACTGTTAGCTCCACAATTTAAAAGACAAAGGAATGCTTTCACCCCATAAAGGGAGCGTAAATGTAAAGATGTTTAACTGCCCACTGAGAATGCAGACAGCCCTGAGGATAAGATACCCTGGAGTCGCCTTTTGTTCCCATTAACCATCTACACTAATGGCATAAATGATTGAGGGATGCAGGGATGGCTCCCCCAGGATGTAAACAGCTGTCCTGTCCAGAGGTCTGGACCTTCTCTCTTTGATTTAACTTTACCATGAATTACAACGGGTGTCTAGGTACCTATCTCTTTTAGCTTAGAGACAACAAACACTAGTTAGTTGTGAAGAAGACGATCATTAACCTTATGCTATATAGAATGAAATGCTAATAAATATTCTTGTGCTCGTTTTTTTTACTTCCTTATCTCTGTGAGAATATATGTAGAACCATTTCTGTACTATTCGTGAAAGATATATAAACGACACTTCTGCACAGTAAAGTCGGACATGCTAACACCAACCCAAGTCTCGCGTCACCTTTAGTTTTCCCTCATTGCACCGACGCCGTCTATCCCTCAGGAAGCTGGACTCAGCTGGGGCAGGAGTCCGGCACTCTGGCACTGTGTAGATGAGGCCAGGTTGAGTCTCGGGTCCCCTGTGATGTCAGAGGATTTGTCATAATCGTGTCTCTACTGTCCCGGCAAGCTTCAGGGACACAGGGTTTCAGAGCCCGCTTGGAGCAGTCTCATAACTCACCCTTCCCAGTTAGTCCAGGCTTGACCTTCGCTGCCGTTTTTTGGCATGTGAATTTCTCTGACTTTCAAACGTTCAAGCAGAGTCTGTCTAAAGATGGAGATCATCTTTAATTGTGGATTATTCAGGTGTGATTTCTGTTCACCTTCCATTTTCTGGGAACTTTTTTTCTTTTCCATAGTATAATCGTCATGGTCCTTCTCAAGTATCTCCCTTAGATATGCTTACCAGTCCGTTCTCCTTCAGTCCAAGTGATTAATTTTGTTTTTCTTTAATCACCGTATGTTCTCTAGGCAGAGGTGTGAGTGCTTTCGTGATTCTTTGTTGTTGTCTTTGAATTTTCACCGGCCAGTTGTAGGAATCTTTGCTATCCTAGCCTAGGTCAAACTAAAAACTAAGAACAGGTGGTAATCTGGGTTGGTTGGACATCCTGAGATCAGACACTCCAAGTTCGCGGGGGCCCTGGCAACCCCCTTCACGGACACAATGTTTCTGAGACAAATTAGACAAATCTGATGAATTCCTCTCTCCAGGAAAGATATTTTTCTGCCTCTTTTCTGGATTTGAGAAGTTTCGAACTTGACCCCTGATCGTTGAACATTACCCTAGATTCCGTCTACATACGGGCTTACTTTATTTCTATAGGCTGTGCCATTTGTTTGCCTTACATCCTCAGCCCCGGCATATTTATTTTTCTTGAAACAGAATTGTAAAGTTCTACTTTCCAGCCAACTTCCTGACATATGAAGTCAAAACACATAATCAATAATCCTTCTACGGCAAGAGGTAGGGGGAGAAAATTTCGTTGGAGCCAAACTGAGCACTGTAGTCTGGGAGGGCAGCCTTCACAAAGAAACGCAGCCCTCCGGAAAAGAGTGCTTTTCAGGGCACTTGTAGAGCCCTTCCAAACAAAGAGACATACACCAAGCATGACAGGGGTCCATTCCTTCAAGGTTTCCAAGACACCTCTAGGAACACATTAGCATGTACCCAGTAGGCCCGCATGACGCCAGAGCTATGGAAAGTAAGACTGTTCTTCAAAGAATGTTAGGGGCCTGGGAAAGGAGGCCTGGATTCTTCTCTTCAATGTCCTCAAGACATCATTCTTGACTTTGGCTTATGCTTCAGCCAGAAGGACAACGTAGGTCTGATAAGCCCCAAGTCCGGCCTCTTTTTTCCAATCAAGTTGCAAGCTTGAATCAGCATGGCCTCCCCATAGACTTGAATAGATAACAACGTTCTCCACTCAGTGCTTGTCCCACTATTCTCGCTTCTGGCGAAGGATTCCATTCTTATCCCTTGAATCAGAGTCTGTATGACCTCTTCCAGTTTCTGTGCCAGCTTTCTGTTTCTCAAAGCTGTTTCTGGGTATCTCTGCGTTTAATAGCCTAGCCTAGGCCAATCCTCAGACTGTAACCATGCAGCCATCTTGGGGGACATGTTCACCGTGATGTCATAAACGACCTGAAAATTCTAAGTTGTCCTGATAACCTCCATGCACACAGAGTTTCAGAGCCATCTCAACCAGTCTGACTGCTCACCCTTTCCAGGTAAGATAGTCTTCCTTTTTCTGGATTTCTTGTCGGTTTCTAACTTTCTCCTTGAACTTTGAAAGGGCTGCTACATTCTCTCTAGACACTGGTTTCTTTCCAGTATAAGATTATCCTTGGTTATATCTCTTATATCTTGTGTACATGGCCAAGTGGGTGGACCATCCCCAGAGAAAGTCCTGGACTCCCTCCCAAGTTGAAGTTGCCCAGGCAATCCTCTCATGCACAACGATCGTATCATTTCCTAGCACTCTGCCAATTCCACCTTGGCAGGTCACATGTCTTCCCTCCTTCTTACTTTGGGGAAGTGTACCAGATGCGTTCATTGATTGTAATATTCTCATGGAGCTTTTTCTGGTGCGAATTGATAATGTATCCTCAGAATTGCTACTTATTTATGATCTCTGTCTGCACCGTACCATGAAATCTGTATTTCCTAACACTGCTAAAGTGATCTGCACTCGTAATGTGAAACAGTGAGGCCCGGGCCGCCCAAGTGGAAGGTGGGCACTTACTCACTCCACCACAAAGCCGGCCCTGAATTCTTATTTTGGACCAACCTTTTGTCTGAACTTGGGAAGACATGGGCTTGTTGGGATTATTCGTGAAGGTGATTTCTATTAACATCATGGACGGTAACATTTTCCCTTGGTTCATGGGTTTAGCATGCATCATGTTCTGTGGGTAGTATTCCTCTTCATCTATTTGGAATGGTCTACCTTTCTGTAGAATCAGTAAGAATTTTGAGGTCATTTTCCATCCTTGGAAGTTCACCTTCTCTAAACGCTTTCAGCCCCAAAAGCATTATGCCGTCATTCTGGACCCTGTTTTGGATTTTTGATTTTAGGTGAATTTATTGCCATAACCCTGCATTAGAACATCCTATATCTTTCAGATTTGCATCCTCATTGGTTTAGACTTCTGTGTAGGTTACATCATCTTCACCAGCTAAAGCTGAATCTCAACCCCTCACCGCACACTGGTGCCTCATCATCTCTTTTACCCTCCCCCACCACCCCGCTCTGCATCTGGGAACTCCCAATAAAATGTCCCGTGCCACCTGTTGGTTCGTGCTTGCTTTTTCTTCTCCTTGTAAGAGAGATCCTACGGTATTTGACGTTCTCCCTGGGGCTTGTTTCACTTCCCCTAAAACCCTCACAGCCATTCTGGGTGTCACAAATGGCTGGAATGCAACCTTTGTTCCAGCTGAGTGGTTTGCCATTGTGTGGGTATAGCCCATCTTCCTTATGCATTCTTCCCAGCTGGGCACCAGGGCGGCTTTCAAGTCTTGGATAACGGGAGTAAGGCTGTTGTGAAATCAGCGGTGCACGTCTCATTATGAGGTAGTGTTTCTGAGCTCTTTGGACAAACACGCCTCAGAGGAACAGCTGGATCATATGGGACATGGATTCTTGAATTTCTGACGCAGTTCCACACCGCTTGCCATAGTGGCTGCACCGGTTTCCACTCCCACTTGCAGTGCAGGAGATTTCCCTTCTCTCCACCTCCTCTCTGACACTTGTTGTTTCCTGTCTGCTTCCTTCTAGCCATTCTGACCACAGTGAGCTGCTGTGTCCTTGCAGTTTGGATTTGCATTGGCCTGAGACTTAATGATGGGAACAAGTTTTCAGGCACCTTTTGGCCCTCTTTCAATCTTCCTGGGAGAAATCTCTGTTTCCATCTTTTGCCCAGGTTTTCATTGGCTTCTTGTTGTTTTTCTCGTGGAGCTGTGCGAGTTGATTGTATCTTTGGGTTTTTCACCCCTTGTCCGATGTGTGGTTTGCAAACATCATCTCCCAGTTGTTGTGCTGTCTTGGCATTGAGTCGATGGTTTCCTTCACTGTGCAGAAGCTTGTGCATTTGATGTGGTCCCATTTGTTTCTTGTTTCCTTTGTTGCCCTTGCCCAGTCCGACATGCTTCTTCAAAATAGACAGCTCAGACAGACGGCAAAGAGAACTCTGCGTAGGTCTTCTCCTACAAGGTTCACGGTTTCAAGTATGCCATTCAAGGCTTTAATCCATTTCGAGGTGGTGTGTGTGCCAGGTTTAACATCATGGTGTACTCTCGTTGTGTTCCATTTGGCTGTGCAGGCTTCCCAGCACCATTTATTGTAGAGACTCTCCTTTCTCCACTGTCTCCTATTGCCTCCCTCATCGGAAAGGGGCTGTCCATGTACGTTTGAGTTGTTCTCTGGGCTCTCGATTCTGTTGCATGGGTCTGTGTGCCTGTTTTTGGGTGCAAACTCTGCCCTTTTGGTACCTAGCGCTTCGTCCTCTATGTTGAAATCAGAAAGTGTAACACGTCCTGCTTTGCTCATTTTCCTGAGGATTCTGTTTCCTATTCAGGGTCTCTTGTTGCTGCCTAGAAACTTTAGGATTCTCTCTGCTATCTCTTTGGAAATATTGCTGCAACTTTGACTGGGATTCCATGGAATCCAGAGATTCTTTTCTGCAGTATGGACCTTTCAAGTGTGTTAATTCTTCCATTCCTAGATCCCGGAATATCCTTCTGTTTACTTGTGTCCTCTTGAATTTCTTTCCCAAAACGTTTGCTAGTTTTCGATTGACATGGCTCTCACCTGTTTTGCTAAGTTTCTTTATAGAGATCTTCTTCTTCTCACTGGCAAGATGTCTCCACCTGTCTAACGTCCCTTCCCTTCTGCCTCTGCACTACCTTGGATGCCGGCCCCACAATGACTGAATGTCTTGAGGACATTGAAGAGAAGTATCAATGCCTCCTTTCCCAGCCCCGTAGCATTCTTTGAAGATCTGTCTCACTTTCCATAGCTCTGGCGTCACGGCAGACCACTGGGTACATGCTAATGTGTCCCAAGAGATGTCTTGGAAGCCTTGAAGGAATGGAGCCTTGTCATGCTTGGGGTATGACTCTTTGTTTGGAAGGGCTCTACAAGTGTGCTGAGAAGCACCCTTTTCCAGAGGGCTTCATTCCTTTCTGAAGGCTGCCCTCCCAGTCTAGTGTGCTCAGTTTGGCTCCAATCAAATTCTCTCCCCCTACTTCTTGCTGTAGAAGGATTATTGATTATGTGTTTGGACACCATATGTAAGGAAGTTGGCTGAAAATTTGAACCTTACAATTCTGTTTCAAGAAAAATAAAGAAGCCAGGGCTGAGGATGTAAGGCAAACAAATGGCAGAGCCTATAGAAATAACGTAAGCCCATATCTAGAGGAAATATAGGGGAACATTCAAGGATCAGGTGTCAAGTTCGAAACTTTCCAAATCCGGAAAAAGACAGAAAAATATCTTTCTTAGAGAGAGGAATTAATCAGATTTGTCTAATTTGTATCGGAAACATTGTGTCCATGAAGGGTTTGCTAGGACCCCCGCGAATTTGGAGTTTCTGATCTCAGGATGTCTAACCAAACCAGATGACCACATGTTCTCAGTGCTTTGTTTGACCTATGCTAGGGTAGCAAAGATTACTACTAGTGACTGGTGAAAATTCAAAGAGAACCACCAAGAATCATGAAAGCAGTCATACCTCGGCCTAGAGAACATACAGTGATTAAAGAAATACAAAACTAATCACTTGGACTGAAGGAGAACGGACTGATAAGCATGTCTAAGGGAGATAGCTGAGAATGACCATGACAAGTATATTATAGAAAAGAAAAAATGCTCCCATAAAATGGAAGGCGAACAGAAATCACACCTGAATAATCCACAATGAAAGATGTCACTCTTTAGACAGACTCGGCTTGAACCTTTGAAAGTCAGAGAAATTTACTAGCCAAAAAACGGCAGCGAAGGTCAAACCTGGGCTAACTGGGAAGGGTGAGTTTTGAGACTTCTATAAGTGGGCTCTGAAACCCTGTGTCCATGAAGCTTGCTGGGACAGAAGACACACAATTATGACAAATCCTCTGACATCACAATGTACGCGAAAATCAACCTGGCCTCATCTACACAGTGCCAGAGTTGGGCTCAAGTAGCATATTCAAGTCCCATTGCAGTCAACTGCAGGTGGCCAATGGAACAGGAAAGCGGATGGCCAGAGGTGCAGAAGTGAGGCTCGCACCTACTGTGACAGTTGCCTGTGGTGGGCCAGGTGGAATCCTGGGCGTGAGCCTGCTCACCACTGCTTCAGTCAGTGGGGGGCAGGCGTCCAAGGTAGAGTAGAGGCAGATGGGAAGGGACGTTAGACAGGGCCAGACTTCCACAGCAAATACAAGAGCTTTGCCAGAGGATGTGAGCACAGCGATGCACTTCTGCCAAAATAAAACCAATTAAAAGTTGCACAGAATAGAAAAACTGACTCTGAAAAAAAAAAAAAACAGCTTGCCAGTTACAAGAATAAGATCTCTATGAAGAATCGTAGCAAAACAGGTGTTAGCTATGTCAATCAAAAACTAGCAAACGTTGGGGGAAAGAAATTCAAGAAGACACAAGGAGAAAGAAGTAGATTCCAGGATCTAGGAGTGGAAGCATCAACACACTGGAAACGTCCCTACCAGAGCAAGGAATCTCTGGATTCCATGCAATCCCAGTCAAAGTTGCAGCAATGTTTCCCACAGAGACACAAGAGGGAATCCTAAAGTTTCTAGCCAGCAACAAGAGACCCTGACTAGGCAAAGGAATCCTCAGGAAAACGAAAAAAGCAGGACGTGGCACACTTTCCAATTTCAACCTATAGGACGAAGCACTAGGTACCGAGACGGCACAGTCTGGGCCCCAAAACAGGCAAACAGACCCATGCAACAGAATTGAGAACCCAGAGCCCAACTCAAAATTACATGGACAGCCCATTTTCGACCAGGGAGCCAAGAGGAGACAGTGGAGAAAGCAGAGTGTCGAAAATAAACGGTGCTGAGAAGCCTGCACAGCCACATGGAATACAATGAGAGTAGACCATGATGTTACACTTGGCACACGCACCACCTCGAAATGGATTAAAGCCCTGAATGGCAGACTTGAAGGCATGAAACTTGCAACAGAAGACCTAGGCAGAGTGCTCTTTGCCAGCTGTCTGAGCCACCTATTTGGAAGAAGCATATCTGACTGGGCAAGGGCAACCAAGTAAACAAGAAACAAAAGGGACCACATCAAATGCACACGCTTCTGCCCAGTCAAGGACACCAGTGACTCAATACCAAGACAGCACAACAACTGGGAGAGGAGGTTTTCAAACCACACATCGGACCAGGGGTGAAAAGCCCAAAGATACATTCAACTCACAGGTCTCCACAAGAAAAACATGCCAATGAAAACCTGGGCAAAAGATGGAAACAGAGATTTCTCCCAAGAAGATCAAAAGAGTGCCAACAGGTGCATGAAAACTTGTTCACCATCATTAAGTCTCAGGCCAATGCAAATGCAAACTGCGAGGACACAGCAGCTCACTGTGGTCAGAATGGCTATAAGGAAGCAGACAGGAAACAAATGTCAGAGAGGATGTGGAGAGAAGGGTAGCCTCCTGTACTGCAGGTGGGAGTGTAAACCGGTGCAGTCAGTACTCCAAGCGGTGTGGAACTGCCTCATAAATTTAAGAATCCATGTCCCATATGATCCAGCTATTCCTGTGTGGCGTGTTGATCCAAAGAACGCGGAAACACTACTGCATAAAGACATGTGCACCACTGAGTTCACCACAGCCTTACTCCCGCTATCCAAGACTTGGAATCCGCCCTGGTGCCCAGAAAGGGACAAATTCAGAAGGAAGATGGGCTATACCCACACAATGGAATACCTCTCAGCCGGAACAAATGATGTAATCCAGCCATTAGTGACCACCAGAATGGCTGTGAGGGTTTTAGGGGAAGTGAAACAAGCCCCAGGGAGAAAATCAAATACTGTAGGATCTCACTTACAAGGAGAAGAAAAGACAAGCAGTAACCATTGGCATGGGACATTTGATTAAGGGTTACCAGAGGCAAAGCGGGGAGGTGGGGTAGGGTGAAACAAATGATTAGGCACAAGTGTGTGGTAAGGGCCTGTGGTTCAGCTTACTCTGGTGAAGACGATGTAACCTACACAGAAGTCTAAACCGCTGAGGAGGCAAATCTGAAAGATATAGGATGTTCTATTGCAGCGTTATGGCAATAAATTCACCTAAAATCAAAAATCCAAAAAGGGGTTCAGAATGAAGGCATAGAGCTTTGGGGGCTGAAAGAGATTAGAGAAGGTGAAATTCCAAGGATGGAAAATCACCTCAAAATGCGTACTGATGCTACAGAAAGTTAGACCATTCCAAATAGATGAAGAGGAATACTACCCACAGAACATGCTGCCTGCTAAACCCATGAACCAACGGAAAATGTTACCGTCCATGATGTTACTACTAATCACCTTCACGAATAATCCAAACAGGCCCACGTCTTCCCAAGTTCATGCAAAAGGTTGGTCCAAAAGTCCAATTCAGGGCCAGCCCTGTGGTGGAGCGGGTAAGTGCCCACGTTCCGCTTGGCTGGCCCAGGCCTCACTGTTTCACATCACGGGTGCAGATCACATTAGCAGTGTTAGGAAATATAGATTTCATGGTACGGTGCGGACAGGGATCATAAACTAAGTAGCAATGGTGAGGTCACGTTATCAATACGCACCAGAAAAAGAACCGTGAGGCTTTTACAATCCATGAACGCATCTGGTACACTTCCCCAGAGGAAGAAGGAAGGAAAAATGGGACCTGCCAAGGTGGAATTGGCAGAGTGCTAGGAGATGACACGATCATTGCACATCGGAGGATTGCCCGGGCAACTTCAACTTGGGAGGGAGTCCAGGACTTTCTCTGGGGAACGTCCACCCACTTGGCCATCTACATAAGGCATACGAGATACAACCCAGGATAATCTTACAGAAAAGAAACCAGTGTCTAGAGAGAATGTAGCAGGCCTTTCAAAGTTCGAGGAGAAAGTCAGAAACCGACAAGAAATCCAGAGAAAGGAAAACTATCCTACCGGGAAAGGGCGAGGAGTCGGACTGGTCTGAGATGGCTCTGAAAGTCTGTGTGCATGGAGGTTGTCAGGACAACTTAGAATTTTGAAGTTGTTTATGACAACACGGTGAATATGTCCCCCATGATGGCCACATGGTTACAGTCTGAGGATTGGCCTAGGCTAGGCTATTAAAGGGAGAGAAACCCAGAAACAGCTTTGACATACAGAAAGCAGGCACAGAAACTGGAAGAGATGAAACAGACTGTGAATCAAGGGATAAGAAAGGAATCCTTGGCAAGAAGCGAGAATAGAGGGACAAGCACTTAGAGGAGAACGTTGTCATCTATTCAAGTCTATGGGGAGGCCATGCTGATTCAAGCATGCAACTTGATTGGAAGCAAGAGGCCGGACTTGGACATTATCAGACCTACGTTGTCCTTCTGCCATAAGCATGATCCAAAGTCAAGAATGATGTCTTGAGGACATTGAAGAGAAGAATCGGTGCCTCCTTTCCTAGGCCCCTGGCATTCTTTGCAGATCAGTCTCATTCCATAGCTCTGGCGTCACGTGGGCCCACTGGCTACATGCTAATGTGTCCCAAGAGATGTCTTGGACGCCTTGAAGGAATGGACCCCTGTCACGCTTGGGGCATGTCTCTTTGTTTGGAAGGGCTCTACAAGGGTGCTGAAAAGCACCCTTTTCCAGAGGGCTTCGTTCCTTTGTGAAGGCTGCCACCCACGCTGGAGTGCTCAGTTTGGCTCCAATGAAATTCTCTCCCCGTACCTCTTGCCCTAGAAGGATTATTGATTATGTGTTTTGACACCATATGTAAGGAAGTGGGCTGAAAATTAGAACATTACAATTCTGTTTCAAGAAAAATAAACAGGCCAGGGTTGAGGATGTAAGGCAAACAAATGGCACAGCCTATAGAAATGAGGCAAGCCCGAATCTAGACGGAATCTAGGGGAACGTTCAAGGATCAGGGGTGAAGTTTGAATCTTCCCTAATCCAGAGAAGTGACAGAAAAATATCTTTCCTGGAGAGAGGGATTAATCCTATTTGTCTAATTGGTCTCAGACACATTGTGTCCCTGAATGGAGATGCCAGGACCACCTCGAATTTGGAGTTTCTGATCTCAGGATGTCAAACAATGTTACCGTCCATGATGTTACTAGTAATCACCTTCATGAATAATTCAAACAGGCCCACGTCTTCCCAAGTTCATGCAAAAGGTTGGTCCAAAAGTCCAATTCAGGGCCAGCCCTGTGGTGGAGCAGGTAAGTGCCCACGTTCC
Source organism: Equus asinus (assembly GCF_041296235.1). NCBI lineage: Eukaryota > Metazoa > Chordata > Mammalia > Perissodactyla > Equidae > Equus > Equus asinus. The sequence continues at coordinate 5,497,600 of NC_091810.1, forward strand.
GCTTGGGCACCCCGGCCTCACTCTTTCACATCAGGGTTGCAGATCACATTAGCAGTGTTAGGAAATATAGATTTCATGGTACTATGTGGACAAGGGTCATAAATAAGTTGCAATTGTGAGGATACATTATCAAAACGCACCAGAAAAAGAACCGTGAGAATATTACAATCTATGAACGCATCTGGTACACTTCCCCAAAGGAAGAAGGAAGGAAAAATGGGACCTGCCAAGGTGGAATTGGCAGAGTGCTAGGAGATGACACGATCATTGCACATCGGAGGATTGCCCGGGCAACTTCAACTTGGGAGGGAGTCCAGGACTTTCTCTGGGGAACGTCCACCCACTTGGCCATCTACACAAGGCATACGAGATACAACCCAGGATAATCTTACAGAAAAGAAACCAGTGTCTAGAGAGAATGTAGCAGGCCTTTCAAAGTTCGAGGAGAAAGTCAGGAACCGACAAGAAATCCAGAGAAAGGAAAACTATCCTACCTGGAAAGGGTGAGGAGTCAGACTGGTCTGAGATGGCTCCGAAACTCTGTGTGCATGGAGTTTGTCAGGACAAGTTAGAATTTTGAGGTTTTTTATGGCATCACAGTGACCATGTCCCCATCGTTTTCTAACTTTCTCTTCTAACTTTGAAAGGTCTACTACATTCTCTCTACACACAGGTATCTTTCCTTTAAGATTATTCTTGGTTTTATCTCTTATCTTTTGTGGATATGGTTAAACTGGTGGACTTTCCCCGGAGACAGTCCTGGAGGCCATCCCAAGTTGAAGTTGGCCATTCAATTGCCTGATGCACGATGATCATGTGATCTCCCAGGAGTTTGACAATTCCACCTTGGCAAGTCACATGCTTTCGTTCCTTCATCATTTGGGGAAGTGTACCTGATGCGTTCAGAGATTGTAATATTCTCATGGTTCTCTTTCTGGTGTGTATTGATAAGGTCTCCTCACCATTTCTACTTCCTTATGTTCTTTGTGCCCATCAGACCGTGTAATCTGGATTTCCTAATGCTTGTAATATGGTCTACACCTGTGATGCTAACCTTTAAAACCCGGTCAGCTCAAGCGGAACATGTGCACTTACCCGCTACACCACAGGGCTGACCCTGAATTGGACTTTTGGATCAAACTTTGGCCTGAACTTTGGAATATGTTGGCCTGCTTCGATCATTTGTGAAGGGAATCAGTAGTAACATCATGGATGGTAACATTTTCCTTTGGGTCATGAGTTTGGCTCGGACAATGTTCTCATGCTAGTATTCCTCTTCATCTCTTTGCAAAGGTCTACCTTTCAGTAGCATCATTAAGCATTTGGAGGTGATTGCCAATCGTTGGAAGCTCATCTTCTCTAATCTCTTTCAGCCTCCAAAGCTTTAGGCCATAAATCTGCACCCCTCTTTGGAGTTTTGCTTTTATGTGAATTGATTGTCATAACCCTACATTGTAAGATCCTATAGCTTTCAGATCTACATCCTCATAGATTTAGACTTCTGTGTAAGTTACATCATCTTCACCACCGTAAGCCTAATTACAGGCCCTCACCACACACTTGTGCCTAATCAGCTCTTTCTCCCTCCGGTGGCCGCCCCCATTTCCCTCTGGGAACTACCAATCCTATGTCACGTGCTACCTGTTTGTTGGTCCATTTTTCCTCTTCTCCTTGTGCATGAGATCGTGTGGTATTTGACCTTTCCCCAGGGCTTTTTTCAGTTCCCCTAATACCCTCAGGAGCCTTTCTGGTGTTCACAAATGGCTGCACTGCCTCCGTTCCTACAACTGAGTGTTATGCCATTGTGTGGCTATAGCCCATCTTCCTTCTTCTTTCGTCACATGATGGGGACCAGGGCAGCCTTGAATTCTTGGATATCGGGAGTAAGGCTGTGGTGAGCACAGTGGTGCACGGATCTCTATGCGTTAGTGTTTCCAAGTTCTTTGGATAAATATGCTGCCAAGGACTACCTGGATCTTATGGTAGATGGATTCTGACATTTCTGAGGCTGTTCCACACAGCTTTGCCTAGTGGCTGCACCGGTTTACACTCCCACCATCAGTGCAGGAGGCTTCTCTTCTCTCCACCTCCTCTCCAAAACCTGTGGTTTCCTGTCTTGATCCTTATACCCCTCTGACCACTGTGAGCTGCTGTCTCATTGCCGTTCGGATTCACATTGACCAGAGACTTAATGATGATGAGCATGTTTTCATATAGCCTGTTGGCCATCTTTCTATCTTCCTGGGAGAAATGTCTGTTTCCATCTTTTTAACAGGTTGTATTGGGCTCGTTGTTTTATTTCCTCTGGAGACATATGAGTTCATTGGATCTTTTGGCTATTCACCTCTTCTCCGATGTGTGGTTTGCAAACATCCTGTCGCAGTTGTGCTGTCTTTGCATTGAGCTGATGGTGTCATTGGCTGGGCAGAAGGTTCTGCGTTGCATGGAGTCCTGCTTGATTCTTGTTTCCTTTGTTGCCATTGCTCAGTCACACATGCTTGTTCCAAACAGGCAGCCAAGCCAGATGGCAAAGAGCAAGCTGCCTGCGTTTTCTCCTCGAAATGTCACGGTTTCAAGTCTTCCATTCAAGGCCTGAATCCATTTCCAGGTGGTGTGTGTGCCTGGTGTAACATCATGGTCTACTCTCATTGTGTTACATGTGGCTGTGCAGTCTACCCAGCACCGTTTCTTGTCGAGACTCTACTTTCTCTGTTGTCTCCTCTTGGCTCCCTGGTCGTAAATGGGCTGTCCATGGATGTGTGAGTTGACCTCTGGGGTCTCGATTATGTTGCATGGGTCTGTGTGCCTATTTTGGGGCCAGGCTGTGCTGTTTCGGGACCCAGCTCTTTGTTCTATATGTGGCAATCAGAAAGGGTGATAATTGCTGCTTTGTTCGTTTTCCTCAGGATTCCTGTGTCTATTCAGTGTCCTTTGTTGCTTGATAGAAAGTTTAGGATTCTCTCTCCTATTTGTGTGGGAAAGATTTCTGCAACTTTGACTGGGACTGCATGGAATCCAGACATTGCTTTGTCGTCAAAAATAATCTATAACCAATCTATAAATGAAACTTTGGTGAGCTTACTCTGAGCTTAAATCTGAGGATTATAACCCGGGGCCTTTCTTCCCAAAGGAAGAAAGGGCATCAAAGAAGTGGGGTGCACAGACTGGTTATATGCTCCCAGAGAGGATGTTTCACATAGGATTGAAATCTCCCATTTACAATAGTCACGAGACTGCTCTGTTGGCACAGTGATTGATGGAAATAGCAGGTAGGTCTTCTGTCTCAGTGAACACAGCAGGGTGGCGGTCTGTTGTCTCCAGCTGACTGGTCACAGGTGGGCTGGGTGGTCAAAGTTGAGTGCAGCAATCTGTTCATAGCCTAGGACAAAATGCTTATCCCTAAGGAAATGTTAATGTTGGGGGAAGTTGCACCTTTATCTCAAGGGCCATAGGAAATATCTAAGCAGATATGCAATGCGTGCTAAATAGCCATAGTCAGGCCCTTTTGGAAAAAACAAAATCAGGCCGAATTAGGTCTATACCAAATGGCTTCCTCATATACTCCAATATATCCTATTGCTTCCCATTTTTATTTGTCAGCTTTATGCTGTATGGACGTTTCAAGTGTGTCCGTTGTTCCATTCGAAGGGCACGGAATAGCCTTGCGTTTCCTTGTGACTTGTGGAATTTCTTTCCCCAAAACTTTGCTAGTTTTTGTTTTCCATCGCTTTCTCCTGTTTGGCAAAGGTTATTCGTAGATATAATTTTCTTCTCACTGGCATGGGTCTTTTTTATTTTGAGGTTCAGCTTTTCTATTCTTTGCAACTTTTAATGGGTTTTGTTTTGGCAGATGTTTATGGCTGTGCTCAAATCTGCTGGCCATGCCGCTGTATTCTCTGAGGAAGAGTGGTGCTCTCTAAAGTCGCTTCCCATCTGCCTCTACACTAGGTCACACGCCTGGCACAGAATGGCTGGAAGATCATTGAGAAGGTTGACCCCCAGGATTCCACGTGGCTGACCATGGGCTATCGACCCAAAAGAAGTGGACTCCACACTGTCCCACTGGCCAGCCCCTTTCATGTTCCATTGGCAACCTGCAGTTGAGTGGAATGGGACTTGAATATGCTACTTGAGCCCAAATCTGGCCCTGTGTAGATGAGGCCAGCCTGTTTATCTGGCACACTGTGATGTCGGAGGATTTGTCAGAATCGTGTCTCCTCTGTCCAGTCTAGCTTCGTGGACACAGGCTTCAGAGCCTGCGGGGAGCAGTCTCATAACTCACCCTTCCCAGTTTGACCAGGTTTGACCTTCGCTGTAATTTTTGGGCATGTGACTTTCTCAGACTTTCAAGCGTTCAAGCAGAATCTGTCTAAAGACTGACGTCTATCACTGTGGATTATTCACTTGTGATTTCTGTTGGCCTTCCATTTGACAGGACCTTATTTTCTTTTCCATCGTCCAATCGTCATGGTCTTTCTGAGGTATCTCCCTTTGGTATGCTTATCAGTGCATTCTCCTTCATTCCAAGTTATGAATTTTGCATTTCTTTAATCACCTTAGGTTCTGTAGGCAGAGGTGTGAGTCCTTTCCTGATTGTTGGGTGTTGTCTTGGAATTTTTATAGGTCACTTGTAGGAATCTTTGCTATCCTGGTCGAGTTGACACTGAGCCCTGAGAACTCGTGGTCGTCTTGGCTGGGTTGACATTCTGAGATCAGAAACTCCAGATTCGTGGGGGTCCTGGCAACCGCCTTCATGGACATTATGTTTCTGAGACAAGTTAGCAAAATCTGATGAACTCCTCTCTCCAGGTAACATATTTTTCTGTCTCTTTTCTGGATTGGGTAATTTCGAACATAACCCCTGATCCTTGGGCGCTCCACCAGATTAGGTCTAGATACTGGCTTACTTTATTTCCACAGGGTTTTCTATTGATTTGACTTACATCCTCAGCTCTGGCATGTGTAGTTTTCTTTAAATATAATGGTAGTGTTCTAATTTTCAGCCAACCCCCTTCCATATGGTGTCAAAACACAGAATCAGTACTCCTTCTACGGCAAGAGATAATGGGAGAGAATTTCATTGGAGTCCAACTGAGCATGCTAGCCTGTGGGGGCAGCCTTGACACAGCCTCTGGAAAAGGGTGCTTTTCAGCACACTTCCAGTGCCCTTCCAAACCAGCAGACATACTCAAAGAATGACAGGCGTGCATTTCTTCAAGTCTTCAAAGAGATGTCTTGGGACACATTAGCATGTACCCAGTGGGCCCCCATGACTCCAGAGCTATGGAAAGGGAGACTTCTCTTCAAAGGATGCTAGGGGCGTAGGACGGAGGCTTCGATTCTTCTCTTCAATGTCCTTAAGAGATCATTCTTGACTTTGGATTATGAGTAAAGCAGAAGGCCAATGTAGGACTGATAAGTGACAGGTCCGGCCTCTTTTTTCAAATCAAGTTTCAAGGTTGAATCAGCACGGCCTCCCCATCTACTTGAGTAGATGACAATGTTCTCCTCTCAGCGCTTGTCCCTCTATTATTGCTTCTTCCCAGTGATTCCTTTCTTATCCCTTGAATCAGCATCTCTTTGATCTCTTCAAGTTTCTGTGCCTGATTCCTGTTGGGAAAAGCTGTTTCTGGGTATCTCTCACTTCACTATCACAGCCTAGGCAAATACTCGCCCTGGAAACATGCGGCCATCTTTGGTGACATGTTCAGCGTGATGTCATAAACACCCTCGGATTTTTCTAAGTTATCCTGACAACGTCCATGCACACAGTGTTTGAGAGCCATCTCATACCAGTCTGAAGACTCCATCTTTCCAGGTAGGATAGTTCTCCTTGTTCTGCATTTCTTATCAGTTTCTAAGATTCTCCTTGAACATTGAAAGGTCTACTACCTTCCCTCCAGAGACCGGTTTCTTCCCTTAAGATTATCCTGGGTTTTACCTCTTACCTTTTGTGGATATGGCCAAATGGGTGGATTTTCCACAGAGAAAGTCCTGGAGTGCCTCCCAAGTTCAATTTGCCAAGACAATCCTCTGACTCGTGTGATCACCTGACAGTCTGACAATTCCACCTTGTCGGGTCACATGTCTTCCTTCCTTCATCATTTGGGGACGTGTACCTGATACGTTCATAGATTGTAATATTCTCATGGTTCCTTTTCTGGTGCGTATTGATAAGTTCTCCTCACAATTTCTACTTCTTTATGATCTCTGTGCCGACCAGACCATGAAATCTGGATTTCCCATTGCTATTAATCTGATCTCCACCCGTGATGCTAGGCGGTGATGCCCGGGCCGCCCAAGAGGAATGTGGGCACTTACTTGCTACACCACAGCACTGGCCCTGAATTGGACTTTTGGGGCAATCTTTCGCTGAACTTGGGAAGAAGCTGGCCTTTTTCGATCATTCGTGAAGGTAATTAGTAGTGACCTCATAGAGGGTAACATTTTCCCTTGGTTCATGACTTTAGCACGGAACACATTCTCTTTGTAGTATTCATCTTAATCTATTTGCAATGGTCGACCATTCTGTAGCATCATTAAGCATTTTGAGGAGCTTCACAACCCTTAGAAGTTCATCTCTCTAATCTCTTTCAGCATCAAAAGCTTTATGCTGCAAATATGAACGCCTTTTAGGATTTTTTCTTTCCCTCTGGGAACCACCAATCCAAAGGGAAGGCTGGTATCCAAAGCTAGAATGCTCAGTTTGGCAACAATGAAATTCTCTCCCCCTATCCCTGGCAATAGAAGAGTATTGCTTATGTGCTTTGACACCATATGTGAGGAAGTTGACTGAAAATTAGAACATTACACTTATATTTAACGAAAAATAAACATGACAGAGATGACTATGTAAGTCAAACAACTAACAAATCCTACAGAAATAAAGTAAACCAGCATCCAGATGTAGTCTACTGAAATGATCAAGGATCCAGGGTCCACTTCGAGCGTCCCCATATTCAGAAAAGAGACATAAAAATATCTTATCTGGAGATAGGAATCCATCAGATTTCTCTAATTTGTCTCGGAAACATTATGTCCATATGGTGGTTGCCAGGACAACCTAGAATCTGGAGATTCTGATCTCAGAATGTCAAACCAACCAAGATGACCTCGTGTTCTCAGTGCTTAGTTGGACCTAGGCTAGGATAGCAAAGATTCCTTTAAGTGAACAATTGAAATTCAAAGACAATACCCAAAAATCACGAAAGCGCTCACACATCGGCCTAGAGAACATATGGTGACTAAAGAAATACAAAATTAATAACCTGAATGAAGGAGAAGGGACTGATAAGCATATCTATGGGAGACAGCTGAGAAAGACCATGACAATTGATGTGGATTAAGGCCGCCCCAGCTCAAAAAGCCGAAGGTTATCTGGTGTACATGCAGAACTATATGACCCGGTGAATTTCTTTTGGTATGAATTAGAGGTGCCCCTGTGAGAGAAGCCCAGGTCATGCTCACCTACATGTTTATCTATAAGCCAGATTAGTATCTAATATTATATGACCACACAATAACCAGACCCCATCTGAACTGAAATCATTTAATGACGTTTACATCATATTTTCTTTTTCCAGTCAAAATAAGTCATGTACCCATGACTCATAAAATTAGCCCTTCCCCTCAACTCAGGGCAGCAGCAGGAGCTCTGACTGCCCATGGGTCCTTTGCGCCTTCAGCAGCAGCAGCAGCTCTTCGCTACCCATGGGTCCTGTCCCCATGCATGCAGCTCTACACTGCCCATAGATCCTGTCCCCATGCAGCAACTCTTTACTGCCCATGGGTCCTGTCCCCATGTTATCCTGTAAAGTTCTCTAAATAAAAGAGCACCACTACCAGACGTTGAGAGTCCAAGAAATCTTTCAACTCTTCAGCTCGCTGAGCCTGCATCATATCTTGTGTCCTGTATGGGGAACTTGCTTCGTCAGTTTTTGAGCTCGACTTCTGGTAAGTGCCCCTTTCTTCCTGGTGCCTCTCTCTTTTTCGAGGATGGATCTAAACTCACTTCTCCATCAGGAACTTTCTTGGTTAGCTCTATGAATCGATGTTTGTTGCCCATGGCTACTCTATGGGGCAAATCATGGCATTCAGCTTGAAGAGAATCAGTAGCTTAAGCCTCAGGGTGATGTAGCATGAATTAATCCATTCCTTCCTGAGTCTATCACTAATATATAAATATTACCTGGGCATGCATAGGCCACTCAAGTCATTAGGATGGTTGGCAATCTGCAAGACTCCAGTGGAAGGTTTCTTCTCCCAAGGCTGGATTGGGATACCTCCCATGGCACCTGACCAGGCTCTGAACAGTGCAAATGTCCCAATCGGGAATGAAGTTCAAGGAAACTACCAAAGTCTAACCTTTGCTTGAGTATGGGAAACCCTTCTTCAGAGAATGACTCCAACACGCAATTGGGTAGAATGTCCCTCAGAGCGGCGGAAAATTCCTCACACTTTTTCTCCATTATGTTCTCTCTTAAACTTCTCCTTTTGTCTCGGGGACCATTCACCAGGCACCTATTACTGCCAGGCAGAATAGGAAAGATGTTCACCAGGCACCTGTTACTGCAAGGCATCCGAGGGAAGGTATACAAGGGATGCAATGCTGGCAGACACCCCCGTCACCCCTTGCTATAGGAACCCCACAGTAGGAACAACAGGTGGGATGCTGCCGTAGGTTCAGGGGGCATTTTCAAGGTAATGGACGTGTCTCTTTCATCTTTGTTAGAGATGCAATGGCCATTTTCGTCTCCTTTTGAGCTTTGCAACCGGGAAACAAAGAAATCTTTCAAGAGTCAAGTCCTCCAACACTGGGAGCCCCAACTTTGGCTTTCTGGGCCTGATCACCCTGGCGACCCCAAGTAGGGTGCCCTCTGTTGGTGGTTGACTCATTGAGTATTTTAGTCACCTACTGAGCTGGCTATGAGGGTAGGAAATCTGTGGTTTTTTCTGTGAACAGTCATGCTACAGTAGTGTGCCACAGCACGGGAACTGTTGTGTGACTCTTATCTTGAGAACCCTCTGAGCGCCCATGAGGGTGAGGTCTGGCGTCTTCTTTTCCTTTCTTTGTTTTGGTCATCATCTCCTCTGTTGTCACCAAGTCGAGGTTAAGATAAGGCTGGACCTGAACAGAACCTGCACCTTCTGTGAAATCGAAAAACTTGACAACATTTTTCAAGGGACTTAACTCTCAACCCGGGTACTTGGAGCCCCGGCCCCCAGTCAGTTCCAGACCTTTGTAGGAACTCATAAAACTCATAAAAGTGAATACAACTCCACCCTTCTCCACTCCACTGTCAGTCACACACTGGCTTTACTGCCATGGGGAATGCCATGAGCATCCCCAGAGACTCACCACTCAGGGTCATTCTAACTAATTAGAAACACTTTCATTTGTCTGGATTATGGCACAGAAACTGCAGCTGGGAGAAAGTTTGTGAGGTTTCTCTGTGCCTTTATGGTGCAGTTGGACAGGTAGATCAACCTAGAACGTCCTTCAAGTTACAGTCCAGTTTCTGAGAAATCAAGAGCAACCGTCCTTAGAAAGTCCTTGCAAGACTGGAAAGACAGTTCTAGAGGCAGCTCAGTTACGAACTAGTTCCTTTATCATGAAAAGGATTATCTTCCCCCCTCTCCAGGAACTACTATCTAGCCAATAACTCAGTCTTAAGACTCAAAAAAAAAAAAAAGAAAGGAGGGGAAAGGATAAATGGCCATAAGTGTGTCATTGCAAAAAGTATAGCATCTAGAGAGTCTTCTCCATAAGCATTAGTAAAAAGGCTCAAAACAAAGTTTACCTTCATAACTGGTGAGCTTTATATTATTCTACCTGATTCACGGCAGTAGCTTTTAAAACAATAGTTGTACAGTCTCTGTGTATGTGTGTCTATGTGTACGTTATACATGTGATATTTTTACCCCTGGATGGTATGGCCAAAATAAAGATCTCTGTTTAGTTGGCTTAAAGTAAGTGCTTTCTTAAATTCTAAATGTAGTAGAAATTAACTCAGTGCCTTTCAAAGTTAATATCATGTGAATTAACCTTTGGTAAATGAAAGCTTCTTTAAGTTTGTTGCTTTGATTGAAAATAGTCTTGTTGTCAGAGTTGTCAGTATTCGCATAGGATGCAGGCATTCGGCCTCGGTTTACTAGTCATATAAGTTCACATTGTTAAATTTGTCAGCGAAATAATATATTTAAATGATGACCAGTTTTGTCTAATGCCTCATGAGGTTTCCGTAGGTAATCTGAACATAATTGTTGGAAACAAATGGTTTAAATACATAAAACTCATGAAATTGAATACAATAACATTTATGGTCTCTATACTTGGGGGAAAAAAACAGCTTCAAATTCTTTTGGTAACAATCTTGAATTTTGCCAAGTAAAGTTAAATAATAAATATCTGAATATCTGGATCATTTTTGGATAGGATGAAACACTGAATCATTATTAATAAACACATCTAAGTTATCTACTTTTGGCTTCTTATGGAAAAGGCTAAAAGCGTGTGGGTGTATTAAAAAGCATGCCTTGTGTTTTGTTGTAAAGCGGCGTGTTTCTAAACTTAGGAAGTGTTTAGAATGCTGATATAAAAGACAATCCATAACTGTTTACCTTTTTAGTGTTTACTAGGTCTGTTAAGGGTTAAAGTTCTAATTACCTTATGTAATTAAACCTACTGGAAACTACTAAGGAAAAGAGCTTTGTTTTCAAGGAGGTTAAAATGGATGCTTTCAGTAAAAAAGGTATAAAGAATGGAAATATTTTTGTTTGATGGGTTAAGAAAGATAAATTTGTCGTGATGTACTAGAAAGGAAAAAACAAAGACTTTGGGTCAAATTCTGAAAACAAAAAAGAAAGTTGTAGAAGGTTTGTGAGGGAGAAATTTTGAAAGGAGTTTTATGCCTGGTCAAGTAGACTAAAGTAAGTTCAATTAAGTGCATGAGTTTGAAAGTTCAAAATAAGTAGGTGCAGAAATTCAAATTTGGTTTTCTCTAAAAGGATACATTTTCTTGAACTTTTGATCTGCTCTTGGTAAAGAGGTCATAAAAGCTATTCCTTTGAGTAAGTCTACCTAAGAGACAAATCTGTTTTGTGAAAATAATGACTGAGGTCACTCTTAAGATTTTTGACTCTGTTATCACTTTGAATAGATACCCGAGCATTGCTTCACAGCGAGTGTTGCTTTCTATTTGAACAAGCATTTGAAAAGCTTTTGATATGTTTTGACAAGCTTCTCCCTCAAAAATATTCAAATGCTGAATGAATGCTTTCTGTTGACATGGTAGGCAGAAGAAAAATTACTCTGAGGATTTTTAGAGGGCCCCTGAGACTTCTCGAAGACATTTGCTCTCTCTTCCTATAAGAAGGAAGATATTAAACTAATTAGGCTTACTTGGTCTATTAAATTACATGGGAAACATTGTGAAATAAGTGATGATAGACTTCCTTAGGTGGTATAAGATGGGTAAATGTTATTAATATAGGTGTCTTAAAATTATATAGCATTCCTAAGAGTCTGATCTTTCCTGGTTAACAGTCATAAGTCCAATTATTATCAGCAAGTGTTATATGTCACTGAAGTAGTCAAGTTTCTTGGTCAATTGCCCTTTTGAGTCCTTTGTCCATTTCCAGGTAGTTGTTGTTTTACTCTGATGCTTTTTTTCTTTTGCAAATATGCTTCATCTTCCGAGAAATTCCAGGAAAGGGTTCTGACACAAAGGTTCTAAACGACAGGCTTCTGATAAACTTTCAGATTGTAAAACTGAACGGAGTAAGAAATTACAGAATTCTAACAGAAACTAAGCTCATCGATCTGCTAACAGAAAACTCAGCTCAAGGATTGATTATACAGGACTGTGTGAACTGATAAGGATGGTGGCAATTTTTTAGAACTTCTGTTTGAAATATTGTTGAGTTTTGATGTGTTGTTTTGTTTTCTTGTAATGAAGGAAAGCTTTTTCTCTTTTCCCTTATGCTAACAATGACTTACAGCCATTTAGTGAAATTATACCTTTATGAGCAAAACTGAAACATTTATCTTTTTCTCCCTACCTTATCCCTAAGGAATTTGGAAACCCTTTGTCACTGAGTATGGTTATTTAGTGGCAATATTTGCATAACTTCCATAAGAATCTGTTCTCCTTATAATAGGCCACATTGGTTATACTACCAAGGCTTTGACTGGAATGTCATATTTGTAACATACAGGCTCAGATATGACAAGACAGCATTTCAGGAACCAAGATTGGACTTTCTGGAATACAGTCCCTAGGAAACATGGGCCTGGCACCTTGTTTACAGAGATTCTGGCAATCTCACCCGGTAAGTAAGGAATCTTGTTTATCTGGCAGGTGCAGGGAACCCCCGAATATTTTGGTGGACCTCAAAGAGAACTCAACTCACATCTGTAGGTACTGCAGGCCAAATCTGATGGCAAGTCCTTGGCTTGGCTTCTCTGGCATCTAGAGGCATTCACAGATCAATGTGAGATTACTCTCCCTGGGGCAGCCCCAATTCATACTACAAAAATTTCCACCAGGTCATGTAGTTTGGCATGTAGGCCAGGTCACCTTGGGCTTCTCTAGCTTGGGCAGCATTAATCCACATCATAAACCACCCCTGAACCCATTATGACCGGAAATCTTTGGGGATATGAATGATGGTCAGTCTTCTGTAACTACCTCTGGCTGTACAAGGTCATAGAGCTGCCCCAAAATGGGGCCATAGGTACAGGTAGGAAGTTCAGTGGACCAGAAGTCTTCACTGGTGGAGTTCAAGGGTGACAAGTTGTACAGAGCCTCTGGAGACGAGAGAATCCTTTGATGAGAGGTGGTCCAGGAGGTGAAACATTTTTGACATGCTAAAGACAAACAACGAAAGAGACAACAAATTATAATAAGGAATACAAGCAGTATGTTTAACCCAATGAATAAGATTTTGAAGTATTGCAGAAACCTGGTCCTGACTAGGAGTTCAACCAGTCGTTTACAGTTAGGGTTGGTCAGACATGGATTTAATTTGGTGGCTGGGATAGGAAGCCAGAAATATTTTGATGGTAGTCAGGAATATAGACACAACATTGTTTTTATAATGACACTGGTGCCCCCTTGTACTGCTGTCAAGACATCCAGTGCCATTTGGATTTGGAGGACTGCCTTACACACTTGGGATACTTCTAAATTTAGCAGCGAAAGGCTGTTGTGTATCATTTAATGCCTTCATATTAAATTTGTTTAGGACTTCCGTGTGCAAGACGATATTTTCGATTCCTAATTGGGGAAGGAAAATTGCGGAAAGATGGTTATACCAGTGGAAGTCAGAGCGGGACCAGTGCTGTTGCAGGTTGGGTAGCTTAGCAGGAGGAGATATAGTAAATGTAGTTCTACCTTGCATCCAGACAAAGCCTAGGGTGCATCATCCAATCCATCCAGGTGGCAGCCAAAGTAATAAATTGGAGCCACATATCCACTGAGCACCATTAGCGGCTAACCAATGCATTCTGGGCCGTCTATCCCAGTCAGTCCCAAACTAACCAGTATTTTTTTTTTAAGGCTATGACATAAGAACACATATAAAAAAGATTTTTTCCCAAGGTCAGCTGCTATTAGGCCATGTATCACAGGTGTGGTTGGTTTGTTCCCAACAGAGAGCGGCCTTTTACTGAGTTGCCCACTAGTAAGAGTGAACCCCATATATCCGTCACAAATTTGATATGGTCCATCCTGTGTGTATCGATAAGTTGGGGACTTCACTGTTGGAACTTGTTTTGTTTGATACACCTGTGACAAGGCAAATCTAGTTAGTATTTGGACAGTAGTATTGAAGGAAAATGTTTGATTGTGGCCAGGGAACTCCGAGGTGTCAGAGATAGATGGCCACAAGGAGACATTACGATTAGTAATAGATGAATCTTGCGGAAGAAAAGAGCTAGAATCTAGTATCCATAAATGGCTACTATAGCTTCTACAGAAGCGTAAGTTTTTGGTCTCTTAAATCATCCTGATTTTTACAAAAGATAGCCAAATTATGGTTAACACTTTTAGAAATAAAGTGTAGTTTCAATACAACTTGCTCCAATTATTTACATAAGAGCAGCAAGAATCGGAATTGCTTATACAGGTTTTTAAAAATCTGCTTTGCTGGAATTTTTTATGAGGAGTCTCACATTGAACTGTGAAGAACTCTAGAGGCCAGAAAAGCCAAGCCAAGGACTTGCCATCAGATTTGGCCTGCAGTACCTACAGATTTGAGTTGTGTTCTCTTTGAGGTCACCCAAAATATTTGGAGGTTCCCTGCACCTGCCAGATAAGCAAGATTCCTTACTTACCGGGTGAGATTGCCAGAATCTCTGTAAACAAGGTACCAGGCCCATGTTTCCAAGTGGCTGTATTCCAGAAAGTCCAATCTTTGTTCCTGAAATGCTGTCTTGTCGTATCTGAGCCTGTATGTTACAAATATGACATTCCAGTCAAAGCCTTGGTAATATAACCAATGTGTCCTGTTATAAGGAGAAGAGATTCTTATGGAACTTATGCAAATATTGCCACGAAATGACCATACTCAGTAACAAAGGGTTTGACAATTCCTTAGGGATAAGGTAGGGAGAAAAAGGTAAATGTTTCAGTTTTGCTCATGAAGGTATAATTTCACTAAATGGCTGCAAGTCATAGTTAGCATAAGAGAAAAGAGAAAAAGCTTTCCTTCATTACGAGAAAACAAAACAACACATCAAAACTCAACAATATTTCAAATAGAAGTCCTAAAAAATTACAATCATCCTTATCAGTTCACACAGCCATGCATAATCAGTTCTGGGGCTGAATCTTCTGTTAGTAGATTGATGAACTTAGTTTCTGTTAGGATTCTGTAATTTCTTACTCAGCTCAGTTTTACAATCTGAAAGTTTATCAGACGCCTGTCAATTAGAACCTTTTTGTCAGAACCTTTTTCCTGGAATTTCTCAGAAGACGAAACATATTTGCAAGAGGAAAAAGAATCAGAGTAAAACAACAACTACCTGGAAATGGACAAAGGACTCAAAAGGGCAATTGTCAAAGAAACTGGGCTACTTCTGTGACATATTAAACTTCCCGATAATAAGTGGACTTATGATTGATAACCAGGACAGATCAGAATTTTAGGAAAGCTATATATTTTTAAGACATCTATATTAATAACATTTACCCATCTAATAACACCTAAGAAAGTCTATCATTACTTATTTTACAATGATTCCCGTGCAATGTAATAGACCAAATAAGTCTAATTAGTTTAGTATTTTCCTCCTTATAGGAAGAGAGAGCAAATGTCTTTGAGAAGTCTCAAGGGCCCTCTGAAAAGCCTCAGATTAATTTTTCTTCTGTCTACCAGGTCAAAAGACAGCCTTCATTTATGATTTGAATATTTTTGAGGGAGAATCTTGTCAAAACATATCAAATGCTTGTTCAAATGTGAAACAACACTCACTGTGAAATATGCTCAGGTATCTATTCAAAGTGATAACAGAAAGAGTCAATAATCTCAAGAGTGACCTCAGTCATTATATTCACAAAACAGGTTTGTCTCTTAGGTAGACTTACGCAAAGGAATAGCTTTTATAACCTCTTTATCAAGAGCAGATCAAAAGTTCAAGAAAATGTATCCTTTTAGAGAAAACCAAATTTGAATTTCTCACCTACTTATTTTTAACATTCAAACTCATTCACTTAATTGAACTTACTTTAGTCTTCTTGACCAGGCATAAAACTCCTTTCAGATTTTCTTCTTCACAAACCTTCTAAAACTTTCTTTTATGTTTTCAGAATTTGTCCCAAAGTCTTTCTTTTTTCCTTTCTAGTACATCAGGACGAATTTATCTTCCTTAACCAATCAAAAAAAATATTTCCATTATTTATACCTTTTTTACTGAAAACGTACATTTTAACTTCCTTGAATACAGAGCTCTTTTTCTTAGTAATTTCCTCTGGCTTTAATTACGTAGGTTAATTAGAACTTTTAACCCTTAACAGACCTACTAAACACTAAAAAGGAAAACAATTATGAATTGTCTTTTATATCAGCATTCTGAACACTTCATAAATTTAGAAACACGCCACTTTACAATAAAACACAAGGCATGGTTTTTAATACACCCACACGCTTTTAGCCTCTTCAAGAAGAAGCCAAAAGTAGATAACTTAGATGTGTTTATTAATAATGTTTCAGTGTTTCGTCCTATCCAGAAACGACCCAGATATTCAGATTTTTATCATTTAACTTAACTTGGCAAAATCAAGATGGTTACCAAAAAGCATTTCGAAGCTGTTTTTCTTTCCCAAACTATACAGACCATAAAAGTTTTTGTACTCACTTTAATGAGTATTATCTATTTAAACCATTTGTTTCCATCAATTATGTTCAGATTACCTACTGAAACCTCATGAGGCCCTAGACAAAACTGGTCATCATGTAAAGCTATTACTTTGCTGACAAATTTAGCAGACAACGTGAACTTATATGACTAGTAAACCCAGGCTGAAGGCCTGCATCCCTATGCAAATACCGACATCCCTGACAACAAGACTATTTTCAATCAGACCAACAAACTTAAACAGTCTTTCATTTACCAAAGGTTAATTCACATGACATTAACTTTGAAAGGCACTGAGTTAATTTCTACAGCATTTAGCATTTATGTAAACACTTACTATAAGCCAACTAAACAGAGATCTTAATTTTGGTCATACCACCCAAGGCTGAAAATATCACATGTATAACCTACACATAGACACGCATACACAGAGACTGAACAACTACTGTTTTAAAAGCTACTGCCGTGAATCAGGTACAATAATATAAAGCTCACCAGTTATGAAGGTAAACTTTGTTTTGAGCCTTTTTACTAATACTTATGGAGAAGACCCTCGAGATGCTAGACTCTTTCAATGGCACATTTATGGCCATGTCTCCTTTCCCCTCCTTTCTTTTTGTCAGTCTTAAGAGTGAGTGATGGGCTAGATAGTAGTTCCTGCAGAGGGGGGATGATAATTCTTTTCATGATAAAGGAACTAGGTGGAATCTGAACTGCCTCTAGGGCTGTCTTTCCAGTCTTGCAAGGATTTTCTAAGGACAGTTGCTCTTGATTTCTCAGAAACTGGACTGTAACTTGAAGGACGTTCTAGGTTGATCTACCTGTCCAACTGCACCATAAAGGCAGAGAGAAACATCACACATTTTCTACCAGCTGGAGTTTCTGGGGCATAACCCATACAATTGAAAGTGTTTCTAATTAGTTAGAATGACCCTGAGTGGTGAGTCTCTGGGGATGCTTATGGCATTCCCCATGGCAGTAAAGCCAGTGTGACTGGCAGTGGACTGGAGAAGGGTGCAGTGGCTACAAACACCTGGAACTGGCTGGAGGCCGGGGCTCCCAGTACCCGGGTTGAGAGTTAAGGTCCTTGCAAAATATTTTCAAGTTGTTCGATTTTACAGAAGGTCCATGTTCTGGTCAGGTCCAGCCAGAACTTAACCTCGACTTGGTGACAACAGATGACATGATGAGCAAAACAGAGAAAGGAAAAGAAGACACCAGACCTCACCCTCATGGTTGCTCTCAGAGGGTTCTCAAGATAAGAGTCACACAACAGTTCCCGTGCTGTGGCACACTACCATAGCCCAACAGTTCTCAGAATAAATCACAGGTCTCCTACCCTCATAGCCAACTCAGTAGGTGAATAAACTACTCAATGAGTCAACCGCCAAGAGAGGGCACCCTACTTATGGTCGCTGGGGTGATCAGTCCCAGAAAGCCAAATTTGCGTCTCCAGTAGTGGAGACCTTGATCCTTGAAAGATTCCTTTGTTTCCCCAGTTGCAAAGTTCAAAAGGAGATGAAAATGGCCATTGTAACTCTAACAAAGATGAAAGAGACATGTCCATTACCTTGAAGATCACCCCAGACCCTACGGCAGCATCCTACATGTGGTTCCTACTGTGGGGTTCCTATAGCAAGGGGTGATGGGCATGGCCCCCAGCATTGCATCCCTTGTGTACCTTCCATGGTATGCCTGGCAGTAAGAGCTGCCTGGTGATCATCTTTCCTATTCTGCCTGGCAGTAATAGGTGCCTGTTGAATGGTCCCCAAGAGAAAAGGAGAAGGTTAAGAGAGAACAGGATGGAGAAAAATAGTGTAGAATTTTCCACCGACCTGGGGGACATTCTACCCAATTGCGTGTTGGAGCCATTCTCCAAAGAAGGGTTTCCCACATGCAACCAAAGGTTAGACTTTGGTACTTTCCTTGAACTGTAGTCCCGATTGAGACATTCACACAGTTCAGAGCATGGTCAGGTGCCATGGGAGGTATCCCAATCCAGCCTTAGGAAAAGAAACCTTCCAGAGGAGTCTTACAGATTGCCAGCCATCCTAAGGACTTAAGTGGCCAACCCGTGCCCACCTAAAATTTGTATATTAGAGATAGAGTCAGGAAGGAATGGAGTAATTCACTCTACATCGCCCTTAGGCTTAAGGTACTGATTCTCTTCAAGCTGAATGCCATGATTTGCCCCATAGAGTAGCCATGGGCAGCAAACGTGGATTCAAGCAGCTATCCAAGAAAGTTCCTGATGGAGAAGTGAATTTAGATCCATCCTTGAAAAAGAGAGATGCACAACGAAGAAAAGGGCACTTACCAGAAGTCGAGCTCACAAACCTATGAAGCAAGATTTGATATGGGCCACAAGGTATGATATGGGCTTGGTGAGCTGAAGAGTCAAAAGAAAGATTTCTTGGACTCTCAAATTCTGGAAGTGGTGCTCTTTTACTTATAGAATGGTACAGGACAACATGGCGACAGGACCCATGGGCAGTAAATAGTTGCTGCATGGGGACAGGACCCATGGGCAGTGAAGAGCTGCTGCTGCTGCTGCATAGGGAAAGGTTCCCTGGGAAGTCAGAGGTCCTGCTGCTGCCCTGAGTTGAAGGTAAGGGCTAATTTTATAATGCATCGGTACGTGACATTTTTACTGGAAAAAGAAAAGATGATGTTAAAAGTCATTAAATGATTTCAGTTCAGATGGGGTCTGGTTATTGTGTGGTCATATAGCATTAAATACCAATCTGGCCATATAGATAGGCATGTAGGTGAGCATGAAATGGGCTTCTATCACTGGGACACCTCTAATTCATACCAAAAAAAAAAACAACTCACCGGGTCATGTAGTTTGGTGTGTAGGCCAGGTAACCTTGGGCTTTTCGAGCTGGGGCAGCCTTAATCCACATCATTCGTCATGGTCTTTAACAGCTATCTCCCGTAGATATTCTTATCAGTCTTTTCTCCTCCATTCCAAGTTATGAATTTTGTACTTATTTATTCACCATATGTTCTCTAGGGGTCCAGATTTACGGCCTAAAACTTTGGAGGCTGAAAGAGATTAGAGAAGATGAACTTTCAAGGATTGGTAATCACCTCAAAATGCTTGATGATGCTACAGAAAGGAAGACCATTACAAAGAGTTGAAGAAGATCATTACCAAGAGAACACGTTCCGTGCTAAACTCAGGAGCCAAAAGAAAAGGTTACAGTCCACAATGTTACTACTAATTACCATCACGAATAACCAAAGCAGGCCAACATCATCCCTAGTTCAGGCAAAAGTTTGATCCAAAAGTCCATTTCAGTGCCGGCCCTGTGGTGTACTGGGTATGTGCCCAGGTTCCGCCTGGGCGGCCAGGGCTTCATTGGTTAGCACCACGGGTGTGGATCAGATTAGTAGCATTAGCAAATATAGATTTCACGGTATGGTGCGGACAGACATCCTAAAGAAATCGAAATTTTGAAGAGACGTTATAAGTAAACACCAGAAAAAGAACCATGGGAATATTACAAACTATGAACGCATCAGGAACACTTCCCCAAATAATGAAGGAAGGAAAACATGTGACCTGCCAAAGTGGAATTGTCAGACTGCTAAGAGATGACACGATCATTGTGCATCAGAGGATTGCCTGGGAAGTCATCTTGGGAGCACCTCCGGGACCTTCTCTTGGGAAAGTCCACCCATTTGGCCTCATCCACAAAAGATAAGAGAGAAAACCCAGATTAATCCGAAAAGAAAGAAACCAGTGTCTAGAGGGAAGGTAGCAGACCTTTTCAAGTTTGAGGAAAAAGTTAGAAACCGACAAGAAATAGATAACGACGAAAACTATCCTACCTGGAAAGGGGGAGTAATCAGACTGGGATGAGATGGTTCTGAGGAACTGTGTGCACGGAGGTCTTCAGGACAACTTCAAATTCTGAGGGTGTTTATGACATCACTGTGAATATGTCACCCAAGATGGCCACAGGTTTCCAGCCCGAGGATTGGCATAGGCTAGGATATTCAAGTGAGGGATACTCAGAAACAGCTTTTGCCCACAGAAACAGGGCACAGAAACTTGAAGAGATCAAAGATATGCTAATTCAAGGGATAAGACAGGAATCATTGGGAAGAAGCCATAATAGAGGGACAAGCACTGAGATGAGAACATTGCCATCTCCTCATGTCGAAGAGGAGGCCATTCTGATTCAAGCTTGAAACTTGATTTGAAACAAGAGGCTGGAACTATGAGACCTATGTTGTCCTTCTGCCTCACTCATAATCCAAAGTCAAGAATGATCTCTTGAGGTCATTGTAGAGAAGAATCAAGGCTGCCGTCCTAGGCCACTAGCATTTTTTAAATAGAAGTCTCACTTTCCATAGCTCTGGCATCATGGGTGCCCACTGGCTACATGCTAATGTGTCACAAGACACCTTTTTGAAGCCTGGAAGGAATGGACAACTGTCATGCTTGGGGTATGTCTCTTGGTTTGGAAGGACTCTAGAAGTGGCTCAAAAGCACCCTTTTGCAGAGGGGGTCATTCCTTGGTGAATGCTGCACTCCAAGGCTAGAGTCCTAAGTTGGGATCAATGAGATTCTCTCCCCCTTCTCTTGCTGTAGAAGGAGTATTGATTATGTGTTTCAACACCACATGTAACGATGTTGGCAGAAAATTAGAATATTATCATTATATTTAAAGAAAAATAAACACGCCACAGGTGAGGATGTAAATCAAACAAATAACAAACCCTGTGGAAAGAAAGTAAGCCAGTATCTAGACATAATCTAGCAGAGCGTTCAAGGATCAGGGGTGAAGTTCGAACTTTCCAAATCCAGAAATCGACAGAAGGATCTCTCACCTGGAAAGAGAAATTCATCAGATTCGTCTAATTTGTTGCGGAACCATTGTGTCCGTGAAGATGGTTGCCAGGACAGCCTCAAATCTGGAGTTTCTGATCTCAGAATCTCTAACCAAGGAAGATGACCACATGTTCTCAGTGCTCAGTGTCACCTCGGCCAGGATAGCACAGATTCCTTCAAGTGACCGATGGAAATTCAAAGACAACACCCAACAATCATGAAAGCACTCACACAACTGCCAACAGAACATATGGTGATCAAAGAAATGCAAAATTTATAACTTGGAATGAAAAGGGAACACACTGATAAGCACATCGAAGGGAGATAGCTTAGCAATACCATGATGATTAGCCTATGGAAGAGAAAAAAAGGTCCCAGAAAATGTAAGGCAAACAGAAATCACAACTGAATAATCCACAGTGAAAGACGGCCGTGTTTAGACAGATTCTGCTTAAACGTTTGAAAGTCAGAAAAGTCACAACCCCAAAACCTGAAGTGAAGGTCAAACCTGGGCTAAATGGAATGGGAGAGTTCTGAGACTGCTCCAAGCGGGCTCTGAAACCTTGTGTCCATGAAGCTTGCTGGCACAGCACAGACACAATTCTCAGAAATCCTATGACATCACAGTGGACCAGGAAAACAACATGGCTTCATCTACACAGGGCCAGAGCTGGGCTCCAGTAGCATATTGAAGTCACATTCCAAAACAGCAGGTTGCCAATGGAACATGAAAGGGGCTGGCCACTGCTGAAGCTGTGAAGTCCGTGCCTTCTGGGTCCGCAGCCCGTGGTCGTCCATTTGTGCTCTTGGGGTTGAGCCTCCTCACCGCTGGTGCAGCCATCCTGGGAGAGTCCTGGGAGGTAGTGTAGAGGCAGATGGGAAGTGACGTTAGACAGTGCCACTCTTGCTCAGCAAATACAACAGCACGACCAGCAGATGTGAGCACTGCCATAAACTTCTGCCTAAACAGAAGCAATTAAAAGTTACAATGATAGAAAAACTTACCCTCAAAAAAAAATAAAAGCATGCTTTAGAAGATTAAGGTATCTAGGAATAACCTGAGCCAAACAGGTGAAAGCTATGTAAACCGAGAAATAGCAAAGCTTTGAGGAAAGAAATTCCACAAGACAGAAGGAACTGCAAGGGCATTCAGTGCTCTTGGAATGGAAGAAGTAACACATTTGAAACGTCCGTACTGGATAAAGCAATCTCTGGATTGCATGCAATCCCAGTCAACGTTGCAGCAATCTTTCCCACAGAAATTGAAGAGGGAATCCTAATGTTTCTCTCCAGCAACAAAAGACCCTGAAGAACCAAAGGAATCCTGAGGAAAACAAAGAAATCATGATGTATCATCACAATGATTCCTTTCTTATCCCTTGAACCAGCGTCTCTTTGGTCTCTTCAAGATTCTGTGCCTGGTTTCTGTTTGTAAAAGCTGTTTCTGGGTATCTCTCACTTGACTATCCTAGCCTAGTCCAATGCTAGGACTGGAAACATGCGGCCATCTTGGGTGACATGTTCACCGCGATGTCATAAACACCCTCAGAATTCTAAGTTGTCCTGAAAACCTCCATGCACGCAGTGGTTCAGACCCATCTCATACCAGTCTGACTATTCCCCCTTTCCAGGTAGGATAGTTTTGCTTGTTCTGGATTTCTTGTCAGTTTCTAACTTTCTCCTCGAACTTTGAAAGGTCTACTATATTCCCTCTAGACACCGGTTTCTTCCCTTAAAGATCATCCCTGGTTTTATCTCTTATCTTTTGTGGATATGGCCAAATGGGTGGACTTTCCTTAGAGAATGTCCTGAAGTCCGTAAGAAGTTGATGTTGTCCAACAATCCCCTGATGCACAATGATCGTGTGATCTCCTAGCGGTGTGACAATTCCACCTTGGCAACTCACATGTTTTGTTTCCTTCATCATTTGGGCAAGTGTAGTTGACACGTTCATAGATTGTAATATTCTCATGGTTCTTTTTCTGGTGAGTATTGACAAGGTCACCTCACACTTTCTACTTCTTTATTATCTCTGTGCCCACGAGACCATGAAATCTGGATTTCCTAATGCTAGTAATCTGATCCACACACGTGATGCTAGCCAATTAAGCCCTGGCCACCGAGGCGGAACGTGGGAACTTACCTGCTGCAATACAGGGCAGGCCCTGAATTGGACTTTTGGACCAAACGTTGGCCTGAACTTGGGAAGATGTTGGCCTGCTTGGCTCATGCATGAAGGGAATCAGTAGTAACAACATGGAAGGTAGCATTTTCCGTTGGTTCATGAGTTTAGCACGGAACATGTTCTCTTCCTAGTAGTCCTCTTCATCTCTTTGCAAAGGTCTACCTTTCTGTAGCATCATTAAGCATTTTGAGGTGATTACCAATCCTTGGAAGGTCATCCTCTGTAATCTGTTTCAGCCTCCAAAGCTTTAGGCCGTAAATCTGCACCCCTTTTTGGAGTTTTGATTTTATGTGAATTGGTGGCCGTAACCCTGCATTATAACATCCTATATCTTTCACATTTACATCCTCACAGATTTAAAGTTCTGTGTAGGTTACATCATCTTCACCACCATAAGCCTAATTACAGGCCCTCACCACACACTTGTGCCTATTCAACTATGTCTCCCTCAGGGCCCAGGCTCCCATTCCCTCTGGGAACCACCGGTTCCATCTCTCGTGATTCCAGCTTGTTTGTCCTTTATTTTCTATATCTCTTTGTAACTTAGATCGCATGGTATTTGACCTTCTCCCTGGGCTTGTTTCAATTCCCCTCATACCCTCAGGAGCCATTCTGGTGGTCACAAATGACTGGACTGCATCCATTCCTACAGCTGAGTGCTATGCCATTGTGTGGATATAGCCCATCTTCCTTCTCCATTCGTCCCTTGATGGGCACCAGGGCGGCTTACAAGTCTTGTATCTCGGGAGTAAGGCTGTGGTGAACACAGTGGTGCACGGATCTCTATGCATTAGTGTTTCCAAGTTCTATGGATAGACAAGCTGCCGAGGAATAGCTGGATCATATGGTAGAAATTTATGAGGCAATTCCACACTGCTTTTCCTACTGGCTGCACCGGTTTACACTCCCACCAGTGGTGCAGGAGGCTTCCCTTGTCTCCACCTCCTCTCTGACACTTGTTGTTTCCTGTCTTGTTCCTTATAGCCATTCTGACCACAGGGAGCTGTTATCCCATTGCCGTTTGGATTTGCACTGGCCTGAGAATGTATGATGGTGAACATGTTTTCATACAGCTGTTGCCCATCTTTCTCTCTTTGGGAGAAATCTCTGTTTCCATCTTTTGCCCAGGTTTTACTGGGTTTGTTGTTTTTCCTCTTGTGGAGACGTGTGAGGTTATTGGATCGTTTGGCTATTCAGCCCTTCTCTGATGTGTGGTTTGCAAACATCCACTGCCAGTTGCTGTGCAGTCTTTGCATTGAGTTATGGTTTCCTTGGCTGGGCAGAACCTTCTGCGTTGGATAGAGTCCCGTTTGCTTCTTGTTTCCTTTCTTGCCCTTGCCCAGTCACACATGCTTCTTCCAAATAGGCAGCTAAGCCAGATGGTAAAGAGCACGCTGCCTGGGTTTTCTCCTAGAAGTTCCATGGACTGAAGTCTTCCATTCAAGGCTTTAATCCATTTCGAGGTGGTATGTGCCTCGTTTAACATCATGTCCTACTCTCATTTTGTTACCTGTGGTTGTGCAGTCTTCCAAGAAACATTTCTTCTCTAGACTTTCCTTTCTCCGCTGTCTTCTCTTGTCCCTCTGGTCGAAAATGAGCTGTCCATATTTGTGTGAGTAGACCTCTGCGCTCTTGATCGTGTTCTATTTGTCTGTGTGCCTGTTTTTGGGCCCAGACTGTGCTGTTTCAGTACCTAGTGCTTCGTCCTGTATGGTGAAATCAGAAAGGGGGATACGTCCAGCTTTGTTCATTTTCCTCAGGATTCCGTTGGCTATTCAGTGTCCCTTATGCCTGGATAGAGACTTTAGGATTCTCTCTTCTATTTCTGTGGGAAAAATTACTACAACTTTGACTGGGATTGCATGGAATCCAGAGATTGCTTTATCTGTTACGAACTTTTCAAGTGTGTTAGTTCTTCCATTCCAAGAGCACGGTGTATCCTTCCGTTTCCTTCTCTCTTCTGGAATTTATTTCCCAAAAGCTTTCTTCCCTTTCGTGTTACATAGCATGCACCCGTTTGGTTAAGGTCATTCATAGATATCTTATTCTTCTTACTGGTATGCTTCTGTTTTTGAGGTTCAATATTTATGTTCTTTGCACCTTTTAATTGGTTCTGTTTTGGCAAACGTTTATGGCTGTGCTCACATCTGCTGACACTGCAGCTGTATTTGCTAAAGAAGAGTGGCCCTGTCTAACGTTGCTTCCCATCTGCCTCTGCACTACCTCGGACGCCTGCCCCAGAATGGCTGGGCCAACGGTGAGGAGGCTCACCCCCAGGAATCCATGTGGCCTAGCACGGGCTTCCAACCCAGAATGCACGGACTTCACTGCTACAACACGGGCTGGCCCCTTTCATGTTCCATTGCCAACCTGCTGTTGAGTGAAATGTGAATTAAATATGCTACATAAGCCCAAATCTGGCCCTGTGTAGACTAGGCCTGGTTTTCTATCCGGTCCACTGTGATGTCAGAGGATTTGTCAGCATTTTGTCTCTGCTGTCCCAGCAAGCTTCATGGACACAGGGTTTCAGAGCCCGCTTGGAGCAGTCTCGTAACTCACCCTTCCCAGTTAGCCCAGGTTTGACCTTCATTGCAAGTTTTGGGGTTGTGACCTTCTCGGTCTTTCCAACGTTCAAGCATAGTCTGTCTAAAGACTGACGTATTGCACTGTGGATCATTCAGGTGTGATTTCTGTTGGGCTTCCATTTTCTGGGACCCTGTTTTCTTTTCCATAGTCTAATCGTCATGGTCTTTCTGAGGTATGTCCCTTCGAGATGCTTGTCAGTACATTCTCCTTCATTCCAAGTTAGGAATTTTGTATTTCTTTAATCACCATATGTTCTGTAGGCCGATGTGTGAGTGCTTTCGTGATTCCTGGGTGTCGTCTTTGAATTTCCATCGGTCACTTGAGGGAGTCTTTGCTCTCTTAGTCTAGGTGCAACTGAGCACTGAGTACGCGTGGTCATCTGGGTTCGTTTGACATTGTGAGATGAGAAACTCCAGGTACGACATTGTCCTGGCAACCACCTTCAGGAACCCAATGCTTCTGAGACAAATTAGATGAATCTGATGAATTCCTCTGTCCAGGTGAGAGACCTTCTGTCTCTATTCTGGATTTGGGAAGTTTCAAACTTCACCCTTGATGCTTGAACTTTCCACTAGATTATGGCTAGATACGGGCTTACTTTGTTTCTACAGGTTTTGTTATGTGTTTGATTTACCTCCTCAGCTGTGGCGAGTTTATTTTTCTTTAAATATAATGGTAATGTTCTAATTTTCAGCAAACCTCCTTACGTGTGGTATCGAAACACGTAATCAATATTCCTTGTACGGCAAGAGAGGGTGGAGAGAATCTCATTGATCCCAACTGAACACTCTAGCCTGGGAGGGCAGCCTTCACAAAGGAACAAAGCTCTCTGGAAAAGGTGCTTTTCAGCACACTTCTAGAGCCCTTCCAAACCAAGCGACATACCCAAGCATGGCAGGGGGCCATTCTTTCCAGGCTTCAATGAGATCTCTTGAGACACATTGGTATGTACCCAGTGGGCCCCCGTGACTTGAGAGCTATGGAAAGGGAGACTTGTCTTCAAAGTTTGCTGAGGCCTAAGAAAGGTGGCCTCACTTCTTCTCTTCAATGTCCTCAAATAATCATTCTTGACTTTGGGTTATGGGTAAGGCAGAAGGACAATGTAGGTCTGATAAGCCCCAGGTACGGCCTCTTTTCTCAAAACAAGTTTCAAGCTTGAATCAGCATGGCCTCCCCATCTAAGTGAGTAGATGACAATGTTCTCCTCTGAGTGCTTGTCCCTCTATTGTCGCTTCATTTCAGTGATTCCTTTCTCATCCCTTGAATACGCATCTGTTGGATCTCTTCAAGTTTCTGTGCCCGGTTTCTGTTTGGAAAAGCTGTTTCTGGGAATCTCTCACTTGAATATCCTAGCCTAGGCAAATCCTCGGGATGGAAACCTGGGACCATCTTGGGTGACATGGTCACCATGATGTCATAAACACCCTCAGAATTCTAAGTTGTGCTGAAAACCGCCATGCACACAGTGTTTAAGACCCATCTGATACCAGTCTGACTACTCTCCCTTTCCAGGTCGGACAGTTTTCCTTTTACGGGACTTCTTGTCGGTTTCTAACTTTCTCCTCTAACCTTGAAAGGTCTACTACATTCCTTCTAGACACTGGTTTCTTTCCTTTAAGATCGTCCTGGGATTTATCTCTTATCTTTTGTGGATGTGGCCAAATGTGTGGACTTTCCCCACAGAAAGTCCTGGAGTCCCTGCAAAGTTGAAGTTACCCAGGCAATCCTCTGATGAGCAATGATCATGTCATCTCATAGTAGTCTGGCAATTCCACCTTGGCAGGTCACATGTTTTCCTTCCTTCATCATTTGGGGAAGTGTACCTGATGCGTTCATAGATTGTAATATTCTCATGGTTCATTTGCTGGTGTGTATTCATAAGGTATCCTCACAATTTCTACTTCTTCACGATCTCTGTTGGCACCATACCTTGAAATCCATATTTCCTACTGCTCCTAATCTGATCCAGACCCGTGATGCCACCCTGCCAAGCCTAGGCCGCCCCAGTGAAACATGGGCACTTACCAGCTACACTACAGTGCCGGACCTGAATTGGACTTTTGGACCAACCTATGACTTGAACTTGGGAAGATGTTGGCCTGCATTGATTATTCATAAATGTAATTAGTAAAAACATCATGGATGGTAACATTTTCCGTTGGCTCATGAGTTTAGCACAGAACGTGCTGTGTTGGTTGTGTTCCTCTTCATCTCTTTGCAATGGTCTAATTTTCTGTAGCATCGTTAAGCATTTGGAGGTGATTATCAATCCTTGGAAGTTCATCTTCTCTAAATTCTTTCAGCCTGCAATCTTTATGCCATAAACCTGCTTGCATTTAAGGAGTTTTGATTTTAGGTGAATTGATTTCCCTAACCCTTCATTATAACATCCTATAACTTTCAGATTTACATCCTCATAGATTTAGACTTCTGTGTATGGTACATCATCTTCCCCACTGTAAGCCTAATTACAGGCCCACACTACACCATTGTGCCTAAACAACTCTTTCTCCCACCGTCCCCTGCCACCCGTTACCTCTGGGAACCACCGATCCCATGTCATGGTCTACATGTTTGTTGGTCCCTATTTTAATCTTCTCCTTGTAAGTGAGATCCTATGGTATTTGACATTCTCCCTGGGGGTTGTTTCAGTTCCCCTCATACCCGCAGGAGCCATTCTGGTGTCACAAATGGCTGGACTGCACCCTTTCTTACAGCTGAGTGCTAGGCCATTGTGTGGATATGGCCCACCTTCCTTCTCCATGGGTCCCTTGATGGGCACCAGAGGAGCTTCCATGTCTTGCATATCGGGAGGAAGGCTGTGGTGAACACAGCGCTGCACGGATCTCTGTGCAGTAGTGTTCCCAATTTCTTTGGATAAACACGCCGCAGAGGAATAGCTGGACCATATGGTAGATGTATTTTGAAATTTCTGAGGCAATTCCACAAGGCTGCCTAGTGCCTTCACCGGATTGCACTCCCACCAGCGATGCAGAACTCTTCCCTTCTCTCCACCTCCCCTCCGACACTTGTTTCCTGTCTTGTTCTTTATAGCCATTCTGACCACAGTGAGCTGCTATCTCATTGCCGTTTGGATTTGCATTGGCCTTAGACTCAATGATGATGAACATGAGTTCATAAAGCTGTTGGCAACCTTTCTGTCTTCTTGGTGTAAATCTCTGTTTCCATCTTTTTCCCAGGTTTTAATGGGCTTGTTGTTTTTTCTCTTGTCGAGACGTGTGAGGTCATTGGATCTTTTGGCTATTCAGCCCTTCTCCGATGTGCGGTTTGAAATATTCTCTTCCTGCTGTTGTGCTGTCCTTGCATTGAGTCGACGATTTCCTTGGCTGGACAGAACCTACTGCATTGGATGGAGTCCCGTTTGTTTCTTGTTTCCATTGTTGACCTTGACTAGTCACACATGCTTCTTCCAAATAGGCGGCTATGCCAGATGGCAAAGAGCAAGCTCCCTGGGTTTTATTCTAGAAGTTTCACGGTTTCAAGTCTTAAGTTGAAGGGTTTAATCCATTTCGAGGTGGGGTGTGTGTCTGGTGTAACATCATGGTCTACTCTCATTGTGTTACATGTGGCTGTGCAGGCTTCCCAGCACCGTTTCTTTTAGAGACTCACCTTTCTCCACTGTCTCCTCTTGCCTTCATCGTTGCAAATGAGTTGTTCAAATATGGGCGAGTTGACCTCTGGGCTCTGGATTCTGTTCCATTGGTCTGTGTGCCTGTTTTTGGGAGCAGGCTATGTTTCGGTACCTAGCTCTTCGTCCTACATGTTGGAATCAGAAAGTGTTTTACATCCTGCTTTGTTCGTCCTGCTTTTTTCCTCAGGATTCCTTTGGGTATTCAGGGTTCTTGTTGCTATATAGAGACTTTAGGATTCTCTCTTCTATTTCCGTGGGAAAGATTGCTGCAACTTTGACTGGGATTGCATGGAATCTAGAGATTGATTTATCCTTTACGGCCATTTCAGTTGTTTTAGTTCTTACATTCCTAGAGCATGGAATACCCTTCCGTTTGCTTGTGTCTTCTGGAATTGCTCTCGCCAAAGCTTTGCTAGTTTTCGGTTTCCATTGCTTGCACCTCTTTGTCTAAGCTAATTCCTAGAAATCCTATTGTTCTTACGTGCATGTTTTTTCTTTCTGAGGTTTTTTCTATCCTATGCAACTTTTCATTGGTTTTGTTTTGGCAGATGTTCATGGCTGTGCTCACATCTGCTGGCGATGCTGCTGTACTTTCTGAGGAAGATTGATGCTGTCTGACGTTGCTTCCCATCTGCCTCTACACTACCTCAGACGCCTGCCCCAGAATGGCTGGACCAGCTGTGATGAGGTTCACCCCCAGGATTCCACATGGCCTGCCCAGGGCTGCTGACCACAACGTGCAGTGTTCACCACTACACCACGGGCCGGCACCTTTCATGTTCCATTGGCAACCTGCAGTTGAGTGGAATGTGACTTGAATGGGCTACTTGGGCCAAATGTGGCACTGTGTAGATGAGGCCACTTTATTTTTCTTCTCCACTGTGATGTCAGAAGATTTGTCAGAATTCTGTCTCTGCTGTCCTGGCACACTTCATTGACACAGGTTTTCAGAGCCCGATGTTAGCAGTGTGATAACTCACCTTTACCAATTAGCCTAAGTTTGACATTTGCTCCAGTTTTTTTGGATGTGACTTTCTCTGACTTTCGAACGTTCAGAGTATGACTAAAACTTAATTGTTTCATTGTGGATTATTCAGATGTGATTTCTGTGTGCCTTCCATTTTCTGTGACCGTTTTCTCTTTTCCATGGTATAATTGTTGATATGGGCTCGGCGAGCTGAAGACTCAAATATAAGATTTCTTGGACTCTCAAGGTCTGGCATTGGTGCTCTTTTATTTAGAGAATAGTACGGGATGGCATGGGGACAGGACCCATGGGCAGTGAAGAGCTGCTGCTGCTCCCTGGGGATGGGACCCATGAGCAGTCAGAGCTAATGCTGCATCCCTCAGTTGAGGGTTAGTGATAATTTTATAAGGCATGGGTATATGACTTGTTTTTACTGGAAAAAGAAATGATGATGTTCAATGTCTTTAAATGATTTCAGTGCAGATGGGGTCTGGTTATTGTGCGGTCACATAACTTTAGATACGAATCTGCCCATATATATTACCATGTAGGTTAGTATGCCCTGAGATGCTCTCCATGGGACAGCCCTAATTCATATCAACAAAAAATCCACCGGGTCATATAGATTGGCATGTAGGCCAGGTCACCTTGGGCTTTTCTAGCTGGAGCAGCCTCAATCCACGACATAACCCCCCTCGAACCCATTTGGACCGGAAATATTTGGGGATATGGACGATGTTCACTCTTCTGTAAATACTTCTGGCTGTACAATGTTGTAGAGGTGTCCCTAAATGGGGCCATAGGCACAGGTAGAAGTTCAGTGGACCAGAAGTCTTCACCTGTGGAGTCCAAGGCTAAGTTATACAGAGCCCCTGGAGAGGAGAGAATCATTTGACGAGATGTGCTCCAAGAGGTGAAATATTTTGGCATGCAGAAGACAAACAACGAAACAGACAACAAACTACAAGTAGAAATACAAGCAGTATGTTTAACCCAATGAATAAGGTTTTGAAGTAGTGCAGAAACCTGGTACTGACTGGGAGTTCAACCAATCGTTTAGAGTTAGGGTTGGTCAGACATGGATTTAATTTGGTGGCTGGGATAGGAAGCCAGAAATATTTTGATGGTAGGCAAGAATATAGGCAAAACATTCACTTTTTATAACGGCACAGGTGCCCCCTTGTGCTTCTGTCAAGACATCCAGTGCCATTTGGATTTGGAGAACTGCCTTACACATTTGGGATACTTCTAAATTGAGCAGCGAAATGCTATGTTGTGCGTCATTTAATGCCTTCCTACTGAATTTGATTAGGACTTCCATGTGCGCGACAGCATTTTCAATTCCTAATTGGTGAAGGATAATTGAGTAAAGATGGAAATACCAGTGGAAGACACAGCTGGTCCAGCGCTGTTGCAGTTGGGTAGGTTAGCAGGAGGAGATATATTAAATGTAGTTCTACCTTGCATGCAGACAAAGCCTAGGGTGCATCATCCAATCCATCCAGGTGGCAGCCAAGGCCATAAAGTGGACCCACATCGACACTGAGCACCATTAGGGGCTAACCAAAACGTGCTGGGCCGTCTATCCCAGTCAGTCCCAGACCAGTCAGTATTTTTTTTAAGGCTATGATACGAGAACACAAATAACAGGGAATTTTCCCCATAAGTCGAGTGCTATTAGGCCATGTATCACAGGTGTGATTGGTTTGTTCCCAACAGAGAATGATCTTTTACTGGGTTGACCACTAGTAGAAGTGAACCAAATATATTCATTCCAAATTTGATATGGTCCATCCTGTGTCTTGATAAGCTGGGGACTTTAAATTTGGAACATGTTGTTTAGGATCCACCTGTGACAAAGCAAATGTATTTAGTATTCGGGCAGTAGTATTGAAGGAAAATGTTTGATGGTGGCCAGGGAACTCCCAGGTGTCAGAGATAGATGGCCACAAGGAGACATTACGATTAGCAATAGATGAATCTTGTAAAAGAAAACAGCTAGAATCTAATATCCAGGAATACCTACTATAGCTTCTACATAAACGTATTTTTTCTCTCTTAAATCACCCTCATTTTTACAAAAGATAGCCAAATTAGGATGAACTGGTTTGCAGATAAAGTGTAGCTTCAATACAACTTGCTCCAATTATTTACATAAGAGGAACAAGAATAGTAATTGCTTATACAGGCTTTTTAAAATCTGCTTTGCTGGACTTTTTTATGAGGAATCTCAGATTCAACTGTGAAGGCCTTGCAAGGCCAGAAAAGCCAAGCCAAGGACTTGCCATCAGATTTGGCCTGAAGTACTTACAGATTTGAGTGGTGTTCTCTTTGAGGTCCCCCAAAATATTCGGAGTTCCTTACACCTGTCAGATAAGCAAGCTTCCTTACTTACTGGGTAAGATTGCCAGAATCTCTGTAAACAAGGTACCAGGCCCATGTTTCCAAGCGGCTGTATTCCAGAAAGTCCAATCTTTGTTCCTGAAATGCTGTCTTGTCATATCTGAGCCTGTGTGTTTCAAATATGACATTCCAGTCAAAGCCTTGGTAGTATAACAAATGTGTCCTGTTATAAGGAGAACAGATTCTTATGGAACTTATGCAAATATTGCCACTACATAACCATACTCGGTCACAAAGGGTTTCCCAATTCCTGAGGGATAAGGTAGGGAGAAAAAGATAAATGTTTCAGTTTTTCTCATAAAGGCATAATTTCACCAAACGGCTGTAAGTGAAAGTTAGCATAAGAGAAAAGAAAAAATATTTCCTTCATTGTGAGAAAACAAAACAACACATCAAAACTCAACAATATTTCAAACAGATGTCCTAAAAAATTATAATCATCCTCATCAGTTCACACAGTCCTGTATAATCAACTCTTGAGCTGAATCTTCTGTCAGCAGATCGATGAACTTAGTTTCTGGTAGAATTCTGTAATTTCTTACTCAGCTCAGTTTTACAATCTGAAAGTTTATCAGAAACGTGTAGTTTAGAACCTCTGTGTCAGAATCCTTTCCAGGAATTTCTCGGAAGATGGAAGATATTTGCAAAAGACAAAAGCATCAGAGTAAAACAACAACAATCTGCAAATGGACAAAGGACTCCAAAAGGCAATTGCCAAAGAAACTTGGCTACTTCTGTGACATATAACACTTCCAGATAATAATTGGACTTATGACTGATAACCAGGACAGATCAGAATCTTAAGAATGCCATATAATTTTAAGACATCTATATTAATAACATTTACCCATCTAATACCACCTAAGAAAGTCTATCTTCATTTATTTCCCAATGTTTTCCATGTAATTTAATAGACCAAATAAGCCTAGTTAGTTTGGTATTTTCCTCCTTATAGGAAGAGAGAGAAAATTTCTTTGAGACGACTCAGGGGCCCTCTGAAAATCCTCAGAGTAATTTTTCTTCTGTCTACCAGGTCAAAAGAAAGCCTTCATTCAGGATTTGAATATTTTTGAGGGAGAAACTTGTCAAAACATAGCCAAAGTTTTTAAAATGCTTCTTCAAATAGGAAACAACACTCACTGTGAAACAATGCTCAGGTATCTATTCAAAGTGATAACAGAAAGGGTGAAAAATCTTAAGAGTGACCTCACTCATTATTTTCACAAAACAGATTTGTCTCTTAGGTAGAATTACTCAAAGGAATAGCTTTTATAACCTCTTTATCAAGAGCAGATCCAAAGTTCAAGAAAAAGTATCCTTTCAGAGAAAACCAAATTTGAATTTCTGCACCTACTTATTTTTAACATTCAAACTCATGCACTTAATTGAACTTACTTTAGTCTACTTGACCAGGCATAAAACTCCTTTCAGAATTTCTCCTTCACAAGCATTCTACAACTTTGTCCCAAAGTCTTTCTTTTTCCTTTCTAGTACATCAGGACAAATTTATGTTTCTTAACCTATCAAACAAAAATATTTCCATTCTTTATACCTTTTTTACTGAAAACATCCATTTTAACTTCCTTGAATACACAGCTCTTTTACTTATTAATTTCCAGTAGCTTTAATTCCATAGGTTAATTAGAACATTTAAACCTTAACAGACCTAGTAAACACTAAAAATGTAAACTATTATGAATTGTCTTTTATATCAGCATTCTAAACACTTCATAAATTTAGAAACGTGGTAGTTTACAACAAAACACAAGGCATGCTTCTTAATACACCCAAACGCTTTTAGCCTCTTCACTAAGAAGCCAAAATCAGATAACTTAGCTATGTTTATTAATAATGTTTCAGTGTTTCATCCTATCCAAAAATGACCCAGGTATTCAGATTTTTATCATTTAACTTAATTTGGCAAAACTCAAGATTGTTACCAAAAAGAATTTCGAAGCTGTTTTTTTCCCCAAGAATACAGACTGTAAAAGTTATTGTGAGTTTTATGTATTTAAACCATTTTTTTCCGACAATTATGTTCAGATTACCTACGGAAACCTCATGAGGCATTTGAAAAAACTGGTCATCGTTTACAGCTATTATTTTGCTGACAAATTTAACAGACAACGTGAACTTATGTGACTAGTAAACCCAGGATGAATGCCTGCATACTATGCAAATACCGACAACTCTGACAAGAAGACTATTTTCAATCAAACCAACAAACTTAAACAAGTTTTCATTTAACATAGGTTAATTCACATCTCGTTTACTTTGAAAGGCACTGAGTTAATTTCTACTACATTTAGAATTTAATAAAGCACTTACTTTAAGCCAACTAAACAGAAATCTTAATTTTGGCCATAGCATCCAGGATAAAAGTATCACACCTATAACATACACATAGACACACCTACAGAGAGACTGTACAACCATCCTTTTAAAAACTACTGCTGTGAGTCAGGAACAATAATATTGAGCTCACAAGTTATGAATCCAAACTTTGTTTTGAGCCTTTTTACTAATACTTATGGAGAAGACCTTTGACATGCTAGACTTTTGGCAAAGACACACTTATGTTCATTTAACCTTTCCCCTCCTTTTTTGTTTTTCAGTCTTAAGAATGAGTGATGGACTGGACAGTAGTTCCTGGAGAGGGAGGATGATAATCTTTTTCATGATAAAGGAACTAGGTGGAATCTGAACTGCCTCTAGAGCTGTCTTTCCAGTCTTGCAAGGATTTTGTAAGGACAGTTGCTCTTTATTTCCCAGAAACTGGACTGTAACTTGAAGGTCCTTTTAGGTTGATCCACCTGTCCAACTGCACCAGAAAGGCACAGAGAAAAATCGCAGATTTTCTCCTAGTTGGAGTTTCTGGGGCATCACCCATACAATTGAAAGTGTTTCTAATTAGTTAGAAGGATTCTGAGTGGTGAGTCTCTGGGGATGCTTACGGCATTCCCCATGGCAGTAAAGCCAGTGTCTGACTGACAGTGGACTGGAAAAGGGTGCAGTGCCCACAGAAGCCGGGAACTGGCTGGAGGTCAGGGCTCCCAGCAGCCGGGTTGAGAGTTAAGTCCCTTGCAAAATGTTTTCAAGTTTTTCGATTTTACAGAAGGTCCAGGTTCTGGTCAGGTGCAGCCTGAACTTAAGCTCGACTTGGTGACAACAGACTACATGATGAGCAAAAGAAAGGAAAAGAAGACACCAGACCTCACCCTCATGGCCACTCCCAGAGGCTTATCAAGATGAGAGTCACACAACAGTTCCCATGCTGGGGCACACTACCCTAGCACGACAGTTCACAGAATAAATCACAGGTCTGCTACCCTCATAGCCAACTCAGTAGGTGACTAAAATCCTCAATCAGTCATCTGCCAAAAAAGGGCACCCTACTTGGTGTTGCCGTGGTGATCAGGGTAGAAAGCCAAAGTTGGGGTTCCCAGGCGTGGAGGCCTTGACTCTTCAAAGATTCTTCTGTTTTCCGGTTGCAAAGCTCAAAAGGAGATGAAAATGGCCCGTGTAACTCTAACAAAGATGAAAGAGACACGTGAATTTCCTTGAAAATCCCCTGTGAACCTAGGGCAGCATCCCACCTGTCATTCCTAATGTGGGGTTCCTATAGCAATGGGTGATGGGGAAGTCCACCAGCATTGCATCCCTTGTGTACCTTCCCTCGGATGCCTGGCAGTAACAGGTGCCTGGTGAACATCTTTCCTATTCTGCCTGGCAGCAATAGATGCCTGGTGAATGGTCCCTGAGAGAAAAGGAGAAGTTTAAGAGAGAACAGGATAGAGAAAAATAGTGAGGAATTTTCCGCCGCTTTGTGGGACATTCTACCCAATTGCGTGTTGGAGCCATTCTCCGAGAAGGGTTTTCCATACTCAACCAAAGGTTAGACTTTCTTACTTGCCTTGAACTGGACTCCCAATTGGGACATTCACACAGTTCAGAGCATGGTCAGGTGCCATGGGAGGTAGCCCAGTACAGCCTTAGGAAAAGAAACCTTCCACGGGAGTCTTGTAGATTCCCGACCATCCTAATGACTTAAGTGGCCAACCCGTGCTCACGTAAAATTTATATATCAGAGATAGAGTCAGGAAGGAACGGATTAATTCATTCTACATCACCCTTAGGCTTAAGGTACTGATTCTCTTCAAGCCGAATGCCAAGATTTGCCCCACAGAGTAGCCATGGGCAGCAAAGGTGGATTCATACAGCTATCCAAGAAAGTTCCTGATGGAGAAGTGAATTTAGATCCATCCTCGAAAAGGAGAGAGGCACAAGGAATGAAAGGGCATTTACCAGAAGTCAAGCTCACAAACCGATGAAGCAAAATCCCCGTAAGGGCCACAAGATAGGATACGGGGTTGGCGAACTGAAGAGTCAAAAGAAAGATTTGTTGGACTCTCAAGGTCTGGCAGTGGTGCTCTTTTATTTAGAGAACGGTACAGGATAGCATGGGGACAGGACCCATGGACACTAAAGAGTTGCTGCATGGGGACAGGACCCATGGGCAGTCACAGCTCCTGCTGCTGCCCTGAGTACAGGGTAAGTGCTAATTTTATAAGCATAGTTACGTGACTTACTTTTGCTGGAAAAAGAAAAGATGATGTAAAATGTCATGAAATGATTCCAGTTCAGTTGGGGTCTGGTTATTGTGTGGTCGGATAACATTAGATACGAGTCTGGCCATATAGATAGGCATGTAGGTAAGCATGACCTGGGCTTCTCTCACTGGGGCGCCTCTAATTCATACCAAAAAATGATTCACCGCGTCATGTAGTTTGGCATGTAGGCCAGGTAACCTTGGGCTTTTCGAGCTGGGGCAGCCTTAATCCACATCAATCGTCATGGGCTTTCTCAGCTATCTCCCATCTATATGCTTATCAGTCCATTCTCCTTCATTCAAGTTATTAATTTTGTATTTCTTTCATCACCATATGTTCTCCAGCCTGATGTATGAGTGATTTCCTGATTGTTGGGTATTGTCTTTGAATTTCAATCGTTCACTTGAAGGAATCTTTGCTAAGCTAGCCTAGGTCCAACTGAGCACTGAGAACACGTGGTCATGTTTGTTGGTTTGACATTCTGAGATCAGAAACGCCAAATTCTAGGTTGTCCTGGCAACCACCTTATGGACATAATCTTTCCGAGACAAATTAGACAAATCTGATGAATTCCTCTCTCCAGGTAAGATATTTTTATGTCTCTTTTCTGAATTTTGTTAGGCTCGAACTTGAGTCCAGATCCCTGATCGTTCAGGTAGATTATGTCTAGATACTGGTTTACTTTATTTCTGTAGGATTTGTTAGTTGTTTGATTTACATCCTCTGCTCTGGCATGTTTATTTGTCATTAAACATAAGTGTAATGTAATTTTCAGCCAACTTCCTCATTATGGTGTCAAAACACATAATCAATACTCTTCTATGGCAATACATCGGGGGAGAGAATTGCACTGGGGCCACTGAGCATTCTAGCTTTGGATGGCAGCCTTCACTTTGGATGTGAGGTTCCCAGAGGGAAAGAAAAAATCCAAAAAGGCATGCAGATTTGTGGCAAAAAGCTTTTGAGGCTGAAAGACATTATAGAAAATAAACTTCCAAGGATTGTGAATCTCCTCCAAATGCTTAATGATGATACAGAAAGGTAGACCATTTCAAATAGATTAAGAGGACTACTACGAAGAGAACGTGTTCCATGCTAAACTCATGAACCAAGGGAAAATGTTACCGTCTATGAGGTTACTACTAATTACCTTCATGAATAATCACAGCAGGCCAGCTTCTTCCCAAGTTCAGGCAAAAAATTGGTCCCAAAGTAAAATTCAGGGCCAGCCATGTGTTCTGGTGTGTAAGAGTCCATGTTACTAGCGGGCGGCCTGGGATTCATGGATTCGTATGACATGTACGGATCACATTAGTAACATTAGGAAAGATAGGTTTCATGGTATGGTGCAGACAGAGATCATAAATAAGTGGAAATTGTGAGCATACCTTATAGATATGCACCAGGAAAAAAACATGAAAATATTGCAATCTATGACACATCTGGTAAACTTCCCTAAATACAGAGGGAAGAAAGTGATGTGACCTGCATAGGTGGAATTGTCAGCCTGCACGAGATGACACGATCATTGCACGTCAGAGGATTGCCTGGGCAGCTTCCACTTGGGAGGGACTCCAAGACTTTCACTGGGGAAAGTCTAAACACTCGGCCATATCCACAAAATGTAACAGATAAAACCCAGGATAAACTTAAAATAAAGAAACCAGTGTCTAGAGAGAATGTACTAGACATTTAAACGTTCAAGGATAAAGTTATAAACTGACAAGAAATCCAGGAAATGGAAAGGGTGAGTGCCAGACTGGTATGAGATGGCTCTGAAACACTGTGTGCAAGGAAGACGCCGGGACAACTTAGAAGTTTGAGGGTGTTTATGACACCACAGTGAACCTGTCACCCAAGATGCCCTCATCTTTATAGTCTGAGGATTATCCTGGGATATGATACTCAAGTGAGAGATACCCAGAAAAGAATTTAAAAACAGAAACCAAGCACTGAAACTTGAAGAGATAGAATAGACGTTGATTAAATGGGTAAGAAAGAAGTCATCGTGATGAAGCAATAATACAGGGACAAGCACTGAGTGGAGACCATTGTCATCTATTCAAGTATATGGTGAGGCCATGCTGATTCAAGCTTGAAACTTGATTTGAAACCAGAGGCTGGACTTGGGGCTTATCAGACGCACAAATTCTCCTGCCTTAATCATAATCCAAAATCAAGAATGGTGTCCTGAGGACATTGTAGAGAAGGATTGATGCCTCCTTTCCTTTGCCTCTAGCATTAATTGAGGAGAAGTCTCACTTTCCATAGCTCTGGCATTACGGAGGCCAACTGGGTACATGCTAATGTGTCACAATACATCTCTTGGAACCCATGAAGGAATGGAACCCCGTCATGCTTCTAGTATGCCTCATTTTTTGGCAGGGCGCCAGAAGTGCGCTGAGAAACACCCTTTTCCAGATGGCTTCGTCGCTTTGTGAGGGCTGCACTGCCAGGCTAGTGTGTTCACTTTGGCTCCAATGAAATACTCTCCCCCTATCTCTTGGAGTAGAATGATTATTGATAACGTGTATTGACACCATATGTAAGGAGGTTGGCTCAAAATTAGAACATTACCATTATCTTTATAGAAAAATAAACATGCCAGATCTGAGGATGTACATCAAACAAACAACACACCCTATAGAAATAAAGTAAACCAATATCTAGACGTAGTCTAAGGGAACGTTCAACGATCAGTGGTCAAGTCCGAAACTTCCCAAATCCAGGAATGAAACAGAAAAGTACCTTCCCTGAAGCGGATTCATCAGATTAGTCTAATTTGTCTCAGATACATTATGTTCATGAAGGAGGTTGCCATGACTACCTATGGTTTGGAGTTTAAGATCTCAGGAGGTAAGACCAAGCAAGATCACCACGTGTTCTCAAGCTCACTTTGACTTAGGCTAGCATGATAAAGATTGCAACAAGTGACCAATGTAAATTCAAAGACAACACCCAACAATGAAAAGCACTCACAGGTAGGCCTATAGAACATAGGGTGATTGTAGAAATAGAAAATTGATACCTTGGGATGAAGGAGAACTGACTGACAAGCATACCATAGGGAGAAATCTGAGAAAGACCATGATGATTATACTATGGAAAGCAAAATGTGCTCAGAAAAGGGAAAGCAAACACAAATCACACCTGAATAATCCACAACAAAAGATGTCAGACTTTAGACAGACTATGCTTGAACTTTTGAAAGTCAGAGAGTGTCACAAACCAAAAAACCGCAGTGAGGTAAAACCTGGGCTACCTGGAAAGGGTGAGAATGAGACTGCTCCAAACGTGCTCAGAAACACTGTGTCCATGAAGCTTGCCGGGACAGCAGAGACACAATTTTGACAAATTGTTTGACTTCGCAGTTGACCAAAAATGCAAACTGGCTACGTCTACTCAGTGCCAGACTTGGGAAGAAGTAGCATATTTAAGTCACATTATACTGAACTGCAGGCTGCCAAGGGAATATGAAAGGGGCCGGCCAGTGGAGAATTGGGGAAGTCCGTGCATTCTGGGTCGGAAGCCTGGAGTTGACAGGGTGGAATACTGGGGGTAAACCTCTTCACCACTGGCCAAACCATTCTGTGGCAGGCGTGGGAAGGAGTGTAGAGGCAGATGAGAAGTGACGATAGACAGGGCCACTCTTCCTTAGCAAATACAGGAGCACTGTCGTCAGATGTGAGAACAGCGATAAACTTATGTCAAAAGGAAGCAAATTAAAAGTTGCAAAGAATAGGAAAATTGAACCTCAAAAAAAAAAATGCCAGTGAGAAGCTTTAGATACCTAGGAATAACCTCGCCCCAACAGGTGAAAGCTCGGTAAATCGAAAACTAGCAAACCTTGTGGAAAGAAATGGGAGAAGACACAAGGAAGCAGAAGGATATTCCATGCTCTTGAAATGGAAGAATTAACACACTGGAAACCTCCACTCCGGATAAAGCAATCTCTAGATTACATGAAGTCCCAGGCAAAGTTGCAGCTATATTTCTCACAGAGATAGAAGCGAGCATCCTAAAGTTTACATCCAGCAACAAAAGACCATGAATGGCCAAAGGAATCCTGAGGAAAACGAACAAAGCTCAATGTATCACACTTTCTGATTTCAACATATAGGATGAAGAAATAGGATTGGAAACGGCACAGGCTGGGATGAAAACAGACACGCAGAACCATGGAACACAATCGAGAGCCCAGAGGTATACACACACATACATGGACAGCCCATTTTCGACCACGGAACCAAGAGGAGATAGTGGAGAAAGGAAAGTCTCTACCATAAACGGTGCTGGGACGACTGCAGAGCCCCATGTAAAACAAGGAGAGTAGACCACGGTGTTACACCAGGCACAAACACCAACTCAAAATGGATTAAAGTTTTGAATGTAAGACTGCAAACCACGAGACTTCTGTAAGGAAAACTAGGCAGCATGCTATTTGACATCTGTCTTAGCCTCCTGTTAGTAAGATGCAGGTCTGCTTGGGCAAGGGCAACAACAGAAACAAGAAACAAATGGGACTACATCAAATGCAAAAGCTTCAGCCCAGCCAAGGAAACCATCGACTCAATGCAAAGACAGTACAACCACTGGGAGAGGATGTTTGAACACCACATATCAGTGAACGGGTGAATAGCCAAAAGATGCAGTGAACTCATATGGGTCCACAAGAGAGAAAAAAATAAGCCCATTAAAACCTGGGCAGTAGGTGGAAATAGATATTTCACCCAAGAAGATATAGAGATGGCCAACAGGTGTATGAAAACATGTTAATCATCATTAAGACTCAGGGCAATTGAAATCCAAATGGCAGTGAGATAGCAGCTCAATGTGGTCTGAATGACTATAGGTAAAAAGTCAGGAAACAAGTGTCAGAGAGGAGCTGCAGAGATGGGAAGACTCCTACAGTGCTGCTGTGAGTGTAAGCTGGTGCAGCCACGACGCAAATCAGTGTGGAATTGCCTCAGACATGTCAGAATCCATCTACCATATGATCCAG
This sequence comes from Equus asinus, assembly GCF_041296235.1. Lineage (NCBI taxonomy): Eukaryota > Metazoa > Chordata > Mammalia > Perissodactyla > Equidae > Equus > Equus asinus. The sequence continues at coordinate 5,540,205 of NC_091810.1, forward strand.
CTATTATTCAGTGGCGTGTTTCTCAAAAGACCTTGGAAAAAGTCTTGCACCAATATATGTGCACCCCTGTGTTCACCCTGGCCTTACTCCCGTTATCCAAGACTTGGAAGCCGCCCTGATGCCCATCAAGGCAGAAGGACGAATAGAGAAAGAAGATTGGAGAAGGAAGCTGGGCTTTATGAACACAATGGCATATCTCTGAGCCATAACAAAAGAGAGAATCCAGCCATTAGTGACCAGAAGGATGGCTCCTGACGGTTTCATTGGAAGTGAAACAGCTCGCAGGGAGAAACTCAAATACCGTAGGAGCTCACTTACAAGGAGAAGAGACAAACAAGGACCAACAAACTGGAAAGCTTTGCGGAAAGAAATTAAAGAAGACACAAGGAAACGGAAGTCTATTCCACGCTCTTTGAACAGAAGAACGAACACACTTGAAACGTCCATATTGGATAAAGCAATCTCTGGATTCCACGCAAGCCCCATCGAAGTTTCAGCAATCTTTCCCACAGGAATAGAAGAGAGAATCCTAAAGTTTCTATCCAGCAACAAAGGAGCAGGAACGGCCAAAGTAATCCTGAGGAAAACGAACAACTCAGCAAGTACCACATTTTCGAATTTCCACATATAGGACGAACTCCTAGGTACCGAAACGGCAAAGGCTGGCCACAAAAAGAGGCACACAGACACAAGGAACAGAATCGAGAGCCCAGAGGTCAACTCCCACATATATCGACAGCCCAGTTTAGACCAAGGAGCCAAGAGGAGACAATAGAGAAAGGAGAGTCTCGAGAAGAAACGGTGCTGGGAAAACTGCACAGCCACATGTAACACAATGAGAGTGGACCATGATGTTACACCAGCCACACACACCACCTCAAAATGGATTAAGGCCTTGAATGGAAGACTTGAAACCATGCAACTTCTAGGAGAAAACGCAGGCAGCTTGCATTTTGCCATCTGGCTTAGCCGATTATTTGGAAGAAGCATGTGTGACTGGGCAAGGGCAACAAAGGAAACAAGAAACAAGCGGGACTCCATCCAACGCAGAAGCTTCTGAACAGCCAACGACTCCATCGACTCAATGCAAAGACAGCACAACAACTGTGAGTGGATGTTTGCAAACCACACATCGGAGAAGGGATGATTACCCAAAATATCCAATGAACTCATATGTCTCCAGAGTAAAAAAACAACGATCCCCATAAAAGGTGGGCAAAAGATGGAAAGAAATATTTCTCCCAGGAAGATAAAAGATGGCCAACAGGCTGTATGAAAACATGTTCATCATCATTAAGTCTTTGGCAATGCAAATACGAACAGCAATGAGATAGCAGCTCACAGTGGTCAGAATGGCTATAGGGATGAAGACAGGGAACAACAAGTCTTGGAGAGGTGCTGGAGAGAAGGGAAGCTTCCTGCACTGCTGGGGGGAGTGTAATCAGGTGAAGCCACTACCCAAAGTGCTGTGGAATTGCCTTAGAATTTTCAGAATCCATCTACCATGTGATCCAGCTATTCCTCTGTGGCATATATATCCAAAGAACTTGGAAACACTAATGCTCAGAGATCCATGCACCACTGTGTTCACCACAGCCTTATTCCCAATATCCAAGACTTGGAAGCCTACGTGGTGCCCATCAAGTGACGAATGGAGAAGGAAGACGATCTATAGCCACACAATGGCCAATCTTCGGACTGTATAGATGTGGCCATCTTGGGTGACATGTTCATAAACACCCTCAGAATTCTAAGTTGTCCTGACAACCTCCATGCACACAGTGTTTCAGAGCCATCGCATACCAGTCTGACCACTCCCCATTTCCAGGTAGGATAGTTTTCCTTGTTCTGGATTTCTTGTCGGTTTCTAAATGTCTCCTCGAACTTTGAAAGGTCTACTACATTCCCTCTACACACCAGTCTTTTTCCGTTACGATTATCAAAGACTTTATCTCTTATCTTTTGTGGATATGGTGAAATGGGTGGACTTTCCCCAGAGAAAGTCATGGACTCCCTCCCAAGTTGAAGTTGCCCAGGCAATCCCCTGAGGCACACTTATCGTCTCATCTCCTAGCAGTCTGACAATTCCACCAGGCAAGTCACATGTTTCCTTCCTTTGTCATTTGGGGAAGTGTACCTGATGCGTTCATAGATTGTAATATTCACATTGTTTTTTTCTGGTGCGTATTGCTCAGTTTCCCTCACCATTTCTACTTCTTTATGATCTCTGTGCCCACCAGACCTTGAAATCTGGATTTCCTAATGCTAGTAATCTGATCCACAACCGTGGTGCTATCCTGTGAAGCTCAGGCCGCCCAAGCGGAACGTGGGCACTTACCTGCTACATCACAGGTCCGCCAATGAATTGGACTTCTGGACCAACCTTTGGCCTGAACTTGGGAGGATGTTGGCCTTCTTCGATCGTTCGTGTAGGGAATCAGTAGTAACATGAGTGACCATAACATTTACCTTTGGTTGATGAGTTTAGCACCGAGCATTTTCTCTTGCTAGTATTCCGCTTCATCACTTTGCTAAGGTCTACCTTTCTGTAGCATCATTAAGCATTTGGAGGTGCTTACCAATCCTTGGAAGTTCATCTTCTCTAATCTCTTTCAGCCTCCAAAGCTTAGGCCGTAAATCTGCACCCCTCTTTGGAGTCTTGATCTTATGTGAATTGATTGCCGTAACCCAGCATTATAACATCCTATAGCTTTTCACATCTACAATCTCATAGATTTAGACTTCTGTGTAGGTTGCATCATCTTCACCACTGTAAGCCTAATTACAGGCTCTCACCACACACTTGTGCCTAATCAACTCTTTCTCCCTCAGACCCCCGCATCCATTTCCCTTTGGGAACTACCAATCCCATGTCATGTCCTACCTTTTTGTTGCTCCGTTTTTCCTCTTCTCCTTGTACGTGAGATCCTGTGGTATACAACCTTATCCCTGGGGCTTGCTTCAGTTCCCCTAAGACCCTCAGGAACCATTCTGGTGGTCACAAATGGCTGGACTGCATCCATTCCTACAGCTGAGAGCTATACCATCGTGTGGCTATAGCCGATCTTCCTTCTCCATTCATCTCTTGATGGTCACCATGGACGCTTCCAAGTCTTGGATATCGGGAGTAAGGCTGTGGTGAACACAGCAGTGCATCGATCTCTGTGCATTAGTGTTTCCATGATGTTTGGATATATACGCCACAGAGGAATAGACGGATCATATGGTAGGTGGATTCTGAAATTTCTGAGGCAATTCCACACCACTTTGCATAGTGACTGCACCAGTTCACATTCCTACAGCAGTGCAGGAGGCTTCTTTACTCTCCACCTCCTCTGAGAAACTTATTGTTTCCTGTCTTCATCCTTATAGCCATCCTGACTGCCGTGAGCTGCTATCTCATTGCCTTTCAGATTTGCACTGACCAGAGACTTAATGATGATGAACATGTTTTCATACAGCCTGTTGGCCATCTTTCTATCTTCCTGGGAGAAATGTCTGTTTCCAGCTTTTGCCCAGATTTTAATGGGGCTTGTTTTTTTTTTTCTTGTGGAGCCGTATGAGTTTATTGGATCTTTTAGCTATTCACCCCTTCACCAATGTGTGGCTTGCAAACATCCTCTCCCAGTTGTTGTGCTGTCTTTGTATTGCATCAATGATTTCCTTGGCTATGCAAAAGCTTTTGTGTTTTATGTAGTCCCATTTGTTTCTTGTTTCCTTTATTGCCCTTTCCCAGACAGACATGCTTCTTCCAAATATGAGGCTAAGACAAATGACAAAGAGCACGTTACCTACATTTTCTTCCAGAAGTCTCATGGTTTCCAGTGTTACATTCTAGACTTTAATCCATTTTGAGTTGGTGTATGTGCCTGGTGTAACACCGTGGTCTACTCTCCTTGTCTTACATGAGACTCTGCACTCTTCCCAACACCGTTCATTGTAGAGACTTTCCCTTCTCCACTGTCTCCTCTTGGCTCCGTGGTCGAAAATGGGGTGTCCATATATGTGTCCCTATACCTCTGGGCTCTTGATTCTGTTCCTTGGTTCTGTTTCTTTGTTTTGCATCCCAGCCTGCGCTGTTTCCATTTCAATTTCTTCATCCTATATGTTGAAATCAGCAAGTGTGATACATTGAGCTTTGTTCTTTTTCCTCAGGATTCCTTTGGCTATTCGGGTTCTTTTGTTGCTGGATGTAAACTGTAGGATACTCGCTTCTATCTCTGTGAGAAATATTGTTGCAACTTTGGCACTGCATGGAATCAAGAGATTTCTCTATGCGGTGTGGACATTTCAAGTGTGTTAATTCTTCCATTTCAAGAGCATGGAATATCCTTCCACTTCCTTGTGTCTTCTCCCATTTCTTTCTGCAAAGGTTTGCTAGTTTTCTATTTACAGAGCTTTCACCTGTTGGGGTGAGGTTATTCCTAGGTATCTTATTCTTCTTACTGGCATCCTTTTTCTTTTTTATTGAGGTTCAATTTTCCTATTCTTTGCAACTTTTAATTTGTTTCCTTTGAAAGAGATTTATCACTGTGTTCACATCTGCTGGAAATGCTCCTGTATTTGCTGAGGAAGAGTGGCCCTGTCTAACGTCACTTCTCATCTGCCTCTACATTACCTCCCTCGCCTGCCCCAGAATGGCTGTACCAGCGGTGTGGAGGTTTACCCCCAGGATTCTACCCTGCCAACTCATTGCTGCCGACGCAGAATGCGCGGACTTCTCCAATTCTTTACTGACCAGCCCCATTCATGTTCCCTCGGCAACTTGCATTTGAGGAGAATGTGACATAAATAGGCTACTTCAGCCCAACTCTGGCACTGATTAGATGTAGCCAGTTTGTATTTTTGGTCAACTGCGATGTCAGAGAATTTGTCATAATTGTGTCTCTGCTCTCCCGGCAAGCTTCATGGACACAGGGTTTCATAGGACGTTTGGAGGAGTCTCATACCCACCCTTTCCAGGTAGCCCAGGTTTTACCTCGCTGCAGTTTTTTGGTTTGTGTCACTTTCTGACTTTCAAAAGTTCAAGCAGAGTCTGTCTAAAGCCTGACATCTTTCGTTGTGGAGTATTCAGGTGTTATTTGTGTTTGCCTTCCCTATTCTGAGCCTATTTTGTTTTCCATAGTATAATCATCATGGTCTTTCTCAGATTTCCCCCTTTGGTATGCTTGTCAGCCAGTTCTCCGTCATCCCAAGGTATCAATTTTCTATTTCTTTAACCACCCTATGTTCTATAGGCCTACGTGTGAGTGCTTTTCATTGTTGGGTGTTGTCTTTGAATTTACATTGGTCACTTGTAACAATCTTTACCATGCTAGCCTTGGTCAAAATGAGCACTGTGAACACGTGTTCATCTTGGTTGGTCTGACATTCTGAGATCTTAAACTCCAAATTCTAGGTTGTCATGTTAACCTTCTTCATGAATATAATGTACCCGAGACAAATTAGACAGATGTGATGAATTCCGTTCCAGGTAAGATACTTTTCTGTCTCATTCCTGGATTTGGGAAGTTTCGATCTAGACCCCCGATCCTTGAACGTTCCACTAGATTATGTCTAGATACTGGCTTACTGTATTTCTATAAGGTGTGTTATTTGTTTGATTTACAACCTCAGCTATGGCATTTTTTTTTCTATAAAGATAATTGTAATGTTCTAATTTTCAGACAACCTCCTTTCACATGGTGTCAATACACGTCATCAGTAATCATTCTACTCCAAGAGATGGGGGAGAGTATTTCATTGGAGCCAAACTGAGCACACTAGCCTGGTAGGGCATCCCTCACAAAGCAATGAAGCCCTCTGGAAAAGGGTGATTCTCAGCACACTTCTGGAGCCCTGCCAAACAATGCGACATATCCGGAGCATGATGGGGGTCTAGTCCTTCAAGGGTTCAAAGAGATGTATTGTGACACATTAGCATGTACCCAGTGGGCCTCCGTAATGCCAGAGCTATGGAAAGTGAGACTTCTCTTCAATGAGTGCTAGGGGCATAGGAAGGGAAGCATCGATCCTTCTCTACAATGTCCTCAGGAGATCTGTCTTGATTTGGGATTATGATTACAGCAGAAGGACAATGTAGGTCTGATAAGACCCAAGTCCAGCCTCTGGTTTCAAGTCAAGTTGCAAGCTTCAATCAGCACGGCCTTCACATCTACTTGAGTAGATAACAATGTTCTCCACTCAGTGCTTGTCTCTCTGTTATTTATTGCTTCTTCACAATGACTTCTTTCTTATCCCTTTAATCAACGGCAATTCTAACTCTACAAGTTTCAGTGCTGGTTTCTGTTTTTAAATTCTTTTCTGGGTATCTCTCACTTGAGTATCGTAGCCTAGGACAATCCTCAGACTATAAAGATGAGGCCATCTTGGGTGACATGTTCACTGTGATATCATAAACACCCTCAAACTTCTCAGTTGTCCCGGCATCTTACATGCACACAGTATTTCAGAGCCATCTGATATCAGTCTAACTGCTCACCCTTTCCAGCTAAGATGGTTTTCCATTTCCTGGATTTCTTGTGTGTTTATAACTTTATGTTTGGACTTTTAAATGTCTACTACATTCTCTCTAGACACTGAATTCTTTACTTTAAGTTTATCCTTGGTTTTATCTGTCACATTTTGTGGATATGGCCAAATATGTAGACTTTCCCCAGAAAAATTCCACGAGTCCCTCCCAAGTTGAAGTTGCCCAGCCAATCCTCTGATGTTCCATGATCGTGTCATCTTGTGCAGTCCGACAATTCCACCTGTGCAAGTCACATCACTTCCTCCATTCTGTATTTGAGAAGTGTACCAGATGCGTCATAGATTGCAATATTTTCATTTTGTTTTCCTGGTGCATATCTATAAGGTATGCTCACAATTTCCACTTATGTATGATCTCTGCCCGCACCATACCATGAAATCTATCTCTCCTGATGTTACTAATCAGATCAGCACCCGTGATGCGAATCCATGAGTCCCAGGTCACAGACTAGGAACGTGGGCTCTTACACACCAGAACACATGACTGGCCCTGAATTTTACTTTTGGACCAATCTTTTGCCTGAAATTGGGAAGAAGCTGGCCTGCTGTGATTATTCGTGAAGGTAGTGAGTAGTAACCTCACAGAAGGTAACATTTTCCCTTGGTTCATGAGTTTAGCATGGAACACGTTGTCTTTGTAGTATTCTTCTTAATTTATTTGCAATGGTCTACTTTTCTGTAGCATCATTAAGCATTTGGAGGAGATTCACAATCCTTGAAAGTTTATCTTCTCTAATCTCTTTCAGTCTCAAAAGCTTTATGCCATGAATCTGCACAGCTTTTTGGATTTTTTCTTTCCCTCTGGGAACCACCAATCCAAAGTGAAGGCTGCCATCAAAGCTAAAATGCTCCATTTGGCCCCAATGAAATTCTCTCCCCCTATCTCTTGTCATAGAAGAGTATTGATTATGTGTTTTGATACTGTATGTGAGGAAGTTGGCTGAAAATTAGAACATTACACTTATATTTAACAAAAAATAAACATGCCAGAACTGAGGATGTAAACCAAACAACTAGCAAACCCTACAGAAATAAAGTAAACAAGTATCTAGACGTAATCTACTGGAACAATTAAGGATCCGAAGTCAAGGTCTAGCCTACCCAAATTCAGAAAAAAAGACATAAAAATGTCTTACCTGGAGAGAGGAATTCATCAGATTTGTCTAATGTGTCTCGGAAACATTATGTCCATAAGGTGGTTGCCAGGACAAATTAGAATTTGGGGTTTCTGATCTCAGAATGTCAAACCAACCAAGATGACCTCATGTTCTCAGTGCTCAGTTGGACCTAAGCCAGGATAACCAAGATTCCTTCAAGTGAACGATGGAAATTCAAAGACAAAACCCAACAATCATGAAAGCACTCACACATCGGCCTAGAGAACATATGGTGATTAAAGAAATACAAAATACCTAACTTGGAATGAAGGAGGACACACTGATGAGCATATCTATGGGAGACAGCTGTGAAAGACCATGAGGATTGATGTGGATTAAGGCTGCCCCCACTCGAAAGCCCAAGGTTAGCTGGTGAACATGCAGAACTATATGACCCGTTGAATTTCTTTTGGTATGAATTAGAGGTGCCCCAGTGAGAGAAGCCCAGGTCATGCTCACCTACATGCCTATCTATGGGGCCAGTTTTGTATCTAGTGTTATATGACCACACAATAACAAGAACCTATCTGAACTGAAATCATTTAACGACTTTTTACATCATCTTTTCTTTTTCCAGGAAAAATAAGTCACGTACCCATGCCTTATAAAATTAGTCCTTAACCTCAACTCCAGAAAGCAGCAGGAGCTGTGACTACCCATGGGTCCTTTCCCAATGCAGCAGCAGCAGCTCTTCACTGCCCATAGGTCCTGTCCCCATGCTATCCTGTACCATTGTCTAAATAAAAGAGCACCACTGCCAGACCTTGACGGTCCAAGAAATCTTTCTTTCAAGTCTTGAGCTTGCCGACCACGCATCATATCTTGTGGCCCGTATGGGGAACATGCTTCATCGGTTTGTGAGCTCGAATTCTGGTAAGTGCCCTTTTCTTCCTTGTGCCTCTCTCTTATTCTAGGATGGATCTAAGTTCACTTCTCCATCAGGAACTGTCTTGAATAGCTGCATGAATTCATGTTTGCTGCCCATGGCTACTCTATGATGCAAATCTGGCATTCAGCTTGAAGAGAATCAGTACCTTAAGCCTAAGAGTGATGTAGAATGAATTAATCCATTCCTTCCTGACCCTATCTCTAATATATAAATTTTACGTGGGAACAGGTGAGCCATTTAAGTCATTAGGATGGTTGGCAATCTCCAAGACTCCCGTGCAAGTTTTCTATTCTTAAAACTGGATTGAGATACCTCCCATGGCACTTGACCATCTGAACTGTGTGAATGTCCCAATCGGGACTGCAGTTCAGGGAAAGTACCAAACTCTAACCTTTGGTTGAGTATTGGAAACCCTTCTTCAGAGAATGGCTCCAATACACAATTGGGTAGAATGTCCCCCAGCGTGGCGGAAACTTCTTCACTATTTCTCTACATCATGTTCTCTCTTAAACTTCTCCTATTCTCTTGGGGACCACTCACCAGGCACCTATTACTTCCAGGCAGAATAGGAAAGATGTTCACCAGGCACCTGTTACTGCCAGGCATACCAGGGAAGATATCCAAGGGATGCAATTCTGGGGGACACCCCCATCACCCCTTGCTATAGGCACCCCACAGTAGGAACAACAGGTAGGATGCTTCCCTAGGTTCAGGGTGGATTTTTAAGGTAATGGACCTGTCTCTTTCATCTTTCTTAGAGTTACAATGGCCAATTTCGTCCCCTTTTGAGCTTTGCAACCGGAAAACAAAGAAATCTTTCAACAGTCAAGTCCTACAACACTGGGAGCCCCAACTTTGGCTTTCTGGGCCTGATCACCCCAGCGACCCCAAGTAAGGTGCCCTCTGTTGGCGGTTGATTCATTGAGTATTTTAGTCACCTACTGAGTTGGCTATGATGTTAGGAGACCTGTGATTTATTCTGTGAACTGTCGTGCTAGGGTAGTATGCCCCAGCATTGGAACTGTTGTGTGACTTTTATCATGATAACCCTCTGGGAATGGCCATGAGGGTGAGGTCTGGTGTCTTCTTTTAATTTCTGTGTTTTGCTCATCATGTCCTCTGTTGTCACCAAGTCGAGCTTAAGTTCAGGCTGGACTTGACCAGAACCTGGACCTTCTGTAAAATCGAAAAACTTGAAAATATTTTGAAAGGGACTTAACTCTCAACCCTGCTACTGGGAGCCCCGGCCCCCAGCATGTTCCAGGCCTCTGGAGGCACTGCACCTTCGTCCAGTTCACTGTCAGTCTGACACTGGCTTTACTGCCATGGGGAATGACGTAAGCATCCCAAGAGACTCACCACTCAGGGTCATTCTAACTAATTAGAAACACTTTCAATTGTATGGGTATGCCCCAGAAACTCCATCTGGGGGAAAATTTGAGAGGTATCTCTGTGCCTTTCTGGTGCAGTTGGACAGGTAGATCAACCTAGAATGTCCTTCAAGTTACAGTCCAGTTTCTGAGAAATCAAGAGCAACTGTCCTTACAAAATCTTTGCAAGACTGGAAAGACAGCTCTAGAGGCAGTTCAGATTCCACCTTGTTCCTTTACCATGAAAAGGATTCTCATCCCCCCTCTCCAGGAATTACTATGTAGCCCATCACTCATTCTTAAGACTGAAAAAAAAAAGGAGGGGAAAGGATAAATGGTCATAAGTGCACCCTTGCAGAAAGTCTACCATCTCGAGGGTCTTCTCCATAAGTATTAGTAGAAAGGCTCAAAACAAAGTGTGGACTCATAACAGTGAGCTTTATATTATTGTACCTGATTCACTGGAGTAGTTTTTAAAACAATGGTTGTACAGTCTCTGTCTATGTGTGTCTATGTGTACATTATACGTGTGATATTTTTACCCCTGGATGGTATGGCCAAAATTAAGATCTCTGTTTAGTTGGCTTAAAGTAAGTGCTTACATAAATTCTAATGTAGTAGAAATTAACTCAGTGCCTTTCAAAGTTAACGTGATGTGAATTAACCTTTGGTAAATGAAAGCTTGTTAAAGTTTGTTGGTTTGATTGAAAATTATCTTGTTGTCAGAGTTGTCGGTATTTGCATAGGATGTAGGCATTCAGCATGGGTTTTCTAGTCATATAAGCTCACTTTCTTAAATTTGTCAGCAAAATAATAGCTTTATATGATGACCAGCTTTGTCTAATGCCTCATGAGGTTTCTGTAGGTGATCTGGACATAATTGTTGGAAAAAATGGTTTAAATACATAAAACTCATAAAAGTGAGTACAACTTTTATGCTCTGTATACTTGTTGAAAAACCAACAACTTCGAAATTTTTCTGTGTAACAATCTTGAGTTTTGCAAAGTTAAGTTAAATGATAAAAAGATGAATATGTGGGTCATTTTTGGATAGGCTGAAACACTGAATGATTATTAATAAACATATCTAAGTTATCTACTTTTGGCTTCTTCTTGAAGAGGCTAAAAGCGTTTGGGTGTATTAAAAAGCATGCCTTGTGTTTTATTGTAAAGCGGCATGTTTCTAAAGTTATGAAGTGTTTAGAATGCTGATATAAAAGACAATTCATAATTATTTACTTTTTTAGCGTTTAGTAGATCTGTTAAGGCTTAAAAGTTCTAATTAACTTATGGAATTAAAGCTACAGGAAATTAATAGGGAAAAGAGCTCTGTATTCAGGGAAGTTAAAATGTATGCTTTCAGTAAAAAAGTATAAAGAATGGAAATATTTTTGTTTGATGGGTGAAGAAAAATAAATTTGTCCTAATGTACTAGAAAGGAAAAAAGAAAGAGTTGTTGACAAATTCTGAAAACGAAAAAGAAAGTTGAAGAAGGTTTGTGAAGTAGAAATTCTGAAAGGAGTTTTATGCCTACTCAAGTAGACTAAAGTAAGTTCAATTAAGTGAATGAGTTTGAATGTGAAACATAAGTAGGTGCAGAAATTCAAATTTGGTTTTCTCTAAAAGGATACATTTTCTTGAACTTTGGAGCTGCTCTTGATAAAGAGGTTATAAAAGCTCTTCCTTTGAGTAAGTCTACCTAAGAGAGAAATGTGTTTTGTGAAAATAATGACTGAGGTCACTCTTAAGATTTTTGACTCTTTCTGTCATCCCTTTGAATAGATACCTGAGCATTGTTTCACAGTGAGTGTTGTTTCCTATTTGAAGAAGCATTTTAAAAACTTTGGCTATGTTTTGACAAGCTTCTCCCTCAAAAATATTCAAATCCTGAATGACGTCTTTCTTTTGACCTGGTAGACAGAAGAGAAATTACTCTGAGGATTTTCAGAGGGCCCCTGAGACTTCTCAAAGAAATTTGCTCTCTGTTCCTGTAAGGAGGAAAACATTAAACTAATTAGGCTTATTTTTTCTATTAAATTACATGGAAAACTGTGAAACAAGTGATGATAGATATTCTTAGGTGGTATTAGATGGGTAAATGATATTAATATAGATGTCTTCAAATTATATAGCATTCCTAAGATTCTGATCTTTCCTGGTTATCAGTCATAAGTCCACTTATTATCTGCAAGGGTCATATGTCACAGAAGTATCCAAGTTTCTTTGTCAATTGCCCTTTTGAGTCCTTTGTCCATTTGCAGATTGTTGTTGTTTTACTCTGATGCTTTTTTATTTTGCAAATATGTTTCATCTTCCGAGATATTCCTGGAAAGGATTCTGACACAGAGGATCTAAACTACAGGTTACTGATAAACTTTCAGATTGTAAAACTGAGCTGAGTAAGAAACTACAGAATTGTAACAGAAACTAAGCTCCTCGATCTGCTAAGGACAGATTTAGCTCAAGAATTGATTATACAGGACTGTGTGAACTGATGAGGACGATTATAATTTTTTAGGACTTCTATTTTGAAATATTGTTGAGTTTTGATGTGTTGTTTTGTTTTCTCATAATGAAGGAAATCTTTTTCTCTTTTCTCTTATGCTAACTTTGACTTACAGCCATTTGGTGAAATTATACCTTTATGAGCAAAACTGAAACATTCATCTTTTTCTCTGTACCTTATCCCTTGAGAATTTGGAAACCCTTTGTGACTGAGTATGGTCATTTCGTGGCAATATTTGCATAAGTTCCATAAGAATCTGTTCTCCTTATAACAGGACACATTGGTTATATTACCAAGGCTTTGACTGGAATGTCATATTTGAAACATACAGGCTCAGCTATGACAAGACAGCATTTCAGGAACAAAGATTGGACTTTCTGGAATACAGCCACTCGGAAACACGGGCCTGGTACCATGTTTACAGAGATTCCTGCAATCTTACCCGTTAAGTAAGGAAATGTGCTTATTTGGCAGGTGCAAGTAACCTCCAAATACTTTGGGGGACCTGAAAGAGAACTCCACTCAAATCTGTAAGTACTGCAGGCCAAATCTGATGGCAAATCCTTGGCTTGGCTTTTCTGGCCTCTAGAGGCCTTCACAGTTAAATCCGAGATTCCTCATAAAAATTTCCAGCAAGGCATACTTAAAAAAGCCTGTATAAACAATTGCTATTCTTGTAGCTGTTATGTAAATAATTGGAGCATGTTGTATTGAAACTACACTTTACTTGCAAACCTGTTAATCCTGATTTGGCTATCTTTTGTAAAAATGAGGGTGATTTAAGAGAGGAAAAAATTATGTTTCTGTAGAAGCTATAGTAGGCATTCATGGATATTAGATTCTAGCTCTTTCTTCCGCAAGATTCATCTATTACTAATCGTAATGTCTCCTTGTGCTCATCTATGTCTGACACCTGCGAGTTCCCTGGACACATTCAAACATTTTCTTTTAAAACTACTCCCCAAATACTAACTAGATTTGCCTTGTCACAGGTGGATTAGAAACAACAAGTTCCAAAGGTAAATTACCTAACTTATCGATACACACAGGGTGGACGATATGAAATTTGGGATGCATGTATTTGGTTCACTCCTACTAGTGGTCAACTCAATAAAAGGTCACTCTCTGTTGGGAACAAACCAATCAAACCTGTGATACATGGCCTAATAACAGCCGACCTATGGGAAAAATTTGCTGTTATATGTGTTCTCATATCATAGTCTTAAAAAAGTACTGATTGGTTTGGGACTCACTGGGATAGACAGCCCAGCACACTTTGGTTAGTCCCTAATGGTGCTCAGTGGCTATGCGGCTCCAATTTATGGCCTTTGCTGCCTCGTAAATGGATTGCACGATGCACACTAGGCTTTGGCTGGATGCAGGGTAGATCTACATTTACTACATCTACTCCTGCTAACCTACCCAACTGCAGCAGCCCTGGACCAGCTCTGTCTTCCACTGGTATGACCATCTTTCCGCAATTTTCCTTCCCCAATTAGGTATCGAAAGTGTCGTCTTGCACATGGAAGTCCTAAACAAATTTATTATGAAGGCATTAAATGACACACAACATAGCATTTCGCTGCTCAATTTAGAAGTATCCCAAGTGTGAAAGGCAGTCCTCCAAATCCAAATGGCACTGGATGTCTTGACAGCAGCACAAGGGGGCACCTATGCCATTATAAAAACTGAATGTTGTGTCTATATTCCTGACTACCGTCAAAATATTTCTGGCTTCCTATCCCAACCACCAAATTAAATCCATGTGTTATCAACCCTAACTCTAAACGATTGGTTGAACTCCAAGTCAGGACCAGGTTTCTGCACTACTTCAATACGTTATACATTGGGTTAAACATACTGCTTGTATTTCTTATGATATTTTGTTGTCTGTTTCATTGTTTGTCTTCCGCATGTGAAAAAAGTTTCACCTCCTGGACCACCTCTCGTCAAATGATTCTCTCGTCTCCAGAGGCTCTGTATACCTTGTCAGCCTTGAACTCCACAGGTGAAGCCTTCCAGTCCACTGAACTTCCTACTTGTACCTATGACCCCATTTAGGGACAGCTCTGTGACCTTGTACAGCCATAAGTAGTTACAGAAGACTGACCATCGTCCATATCCCCAAACCTCTCCAGTCCAAATGGGTTCAGGGGGTGTTTATGATGTGGATTAAAGCTGCCCCAGCTAGGGAAGCCCAGGGTGATCTGGCCTACATGCCAAACTATATGAGCCGGTGGAATTAGAGCTGACTCAGGGAGAGAAGCCCAGGGCATCATCATGTACATGCTGATCTATATTGCCAGATCCGTATCTAAAGTTACATGACTGCACAATAACCAGACCCCATCTGCACTGAAATCATTTAAAGACATTTTACCACATCATTTCTTTTTCCAGTAAAAATAAATCATGTACCCATGACTTATAAAACTAGCCCTAACCCTCAACTCAGGGTAGCAGCAGGAGCTTTGACTGCTCATGGGTCCCATCCCCAGGGAGCAGCAGCAACTCTTCACTACCCATGGGTCCTGTCCCCATGCTATCCCGTACTATTCTCTAAATAAAATAACACCAGTGCCACACCTTGAATGTCCGAGAAATCTTTCATTCGAGTCTTCAGCTCACCGAGCCCATATTAACAATTATAACATGGAAAACAAAAAACCGTCCCAGAAAATGGAAGGCACACAGAAATCACAGCTGAATAATCCACAATGAAAGATGTCCGTTTCAGAAATACCCTGAACGTTCAAAAGACAGAGAAAGTCACAAAACCAAAAAATGCAGCAAATGTCAAACCTAGGCTAAATGGTAAGGGTGAGTTATGAGACTGCTAAAATGGGGCTCTGAAAACCTGTGTCAATGAAGTTTGCCGTGATGGCAGAGACACAATTCTGAGAAATCCTCTGACATCACAGTGGAGAAGAAAAACAAACTGGCCTCGTCTACACAGTGCAAGATTTGTCCCAAATAGCATATTCAACTCACATTCCACATCAAATGCAGGTTTCCAATGGAACATGAAAGGTGCTGGCCAGTGGTGCAGTGGTGAAGTCCACAAATTCTGGGTCGGCACCCAGGGCAGACCATGCAGAATCCTGGAGGTGAACCTCCTCACCGATGGTCCAGATATTCTGGGGCAGGCGTCCAAGGTAGTGTAGAGGCAGATGGGAAGCAACGTCAGACAGTGTCATTCTTGCCCAGCTAATACAGCAGCATCACCACCAGATGTGCGTACAGCCATAAACAGCTGCCAAAACAAAACCAATGAAAAGTTTCAAAGAATAGAAAAACTGAACCTCTGGGAATAAAATGCAAGTAAGAAGAATAAGATTTCTAGGAATAAGCTTAGACAGACAGGTGCAAGCTATGGAAACCGAAAACTAGCAAAGCTTTAGGGAAAGAAATTCCAGAAAACACAAGGAAACAGAAGGGTATTCGTGCTCTAGGAATGTAAGATCTAAAATACCTGAAACGTCCGTAATGGATAAAGCAATCTCTGTATTGCTTGCAATCCCAGTCAAATTTACAGCAATCTTTCCCACAGAAATAGAAGAGAAAATCCTAAAGTCTCTATCCAGCAACAAGGGACGCTGAATACCCAAAGGAATTCTGAGGAGAATGAACAAAGCAGGACGTATCACACTTTGATTTCAACATGTAGGATGAAGTGCTTGGTACCGAACCAGCACAGCCTGGTCCCAAAAACAGGCACAAAGACCAATGGAACAGGATGCAGAACCCAAAGGTCAACTCACACATATATGGACAGCACATTTGCAATGAAGAAGGCAAGAGGAGACAGTGGAGAAAGGAGAGTCTCTAAAATAAATGGTGCTGGGTAGACTGCACAGCCACATGCAACCCAATAAGAGTAGATCATGATGTTACACCAGGCACACACACCACCTCGAAATGGATTAAAGCCTTCAACGGAAGTCTTGAAACAGTGAAACTTCTAGGAGAAAACACAGGCAGCTTGCTCTTTGCCATCTGGGGTAGCCGCCTGTTTGGAAGAAGCATGTGTGACTAGGCAAGGGCAACAAAGAAAAGAAGAAAGAAGCAGGACTCCATCCAACGTAGAAGCTTCTGTCCAGCCGGGGAAACCGTCCACTCAATGCAAAGACAGCACAACAACAGGGAGAGGATGTTTCAACCACACATCTGAGAAGGGCTGAATAGCCAAAAGACCCAATGACCACAGACGTCTCCACAAGAGAAAAAACAAGCCCATTAAAACCTGGACAGAAGATGGAAACAGAGGTTTACCCCAAGAAGACAGAAAGGTGGCCAACAGCTGTATGAACACATGTTCAACACCATTAAGTATAAGGCCAATGCAAATCCTCACGGCAATGAGATGACAGCTCCCTGTGTTCAGAATGGCTATAAGGAACAAGACAGGAAACAACAAGTGTCAGAGAGAAGGTGGAGAGAAGGGAAGAGTCCTGCACCTCTGGTGGGAGTGCAAACCGGTGAGGGCACTAGGCATAGCCATGTGAAATTGCCTCAGAAATTTCCAAGTCCATCTACCATATGATCCAGCTATTCCTCTCCAGCGTGTTTATCCAAAGAACTGCGAAACACTAATGCACACAGATCCGTGCCCCGCTGTGTTCACCACAGCCTTACTCCCGATATCCAAGACTTGGAAGCCGCCCTGGTGCCCATCAAAGGACCAATGGAGAAGGAAGTTGGGCTATATCCACACAAAGGCAAAACACTCAGCTGTAAGAAAGAGTGCAGTCCAGCGATTTGTGACAGCAGAATCACTCCTGAGGGTGGGAGGGGACCTGAAACAAGCCCAAGGGAGAAATCAAATACCATCGCATCTCACTTACAAGCAGAAGATTAAAATAAGGACCAACAAACAGGTAGAACGTGATATGGGATTGGTGGTTCCCAGAGGGAACGGGTGGCAGTGGACGGCGGGAGAAAGAGTTGATTAGGCACAAGTGTGGGGTGTGCGCCTGTAATTAGGTTTACTGTGGGGAAGAAGATGTAGCATACACAGAAGTCTAAATCTATGAGGATGTAAATCTGAAAGCTATAGGATTCTCTAATGCTAGGTTATGGAAATCAATTCACCTAAAATCAAAACTCCATAAAGGCAAGCAGGTTTAAGGGATAAAGTTTGCAGGCTGAAAGACTTTAGAGATTATGAACTTCAAAGGATTGACAATTACCTCGAAATGCTTAATGATGCAACATAAAGGTAGACCATTGCAAAGAGATGAAGAGGAACACTACCAACAGAACATGACCCGTGCTAAACCCCTAAGCCAACTGGAAATGTTGCTGTCCACGATGTTACTGGTAATTACTTTTTGAATAATCTATGAAGACCAACATCTTCCCAAGTTCAAGCCAAAGGTTGGTCCAAAAGTCCAATTCAGGGCCAGCCCTCTGGTGTAGTGGGTAAGTGTCCATGTTCCACTTGGGCGGCCTGGGACTGGCAGGCTGGCATCTCAGGTGCAGATCCGATTAGGAGCATTAGGAAATATAGATTTCAAGGTATGGTGCCGACTGAGATCATGAAGAAGTAGAAATTGTGAGGATACCTTATGAATATACACCAGGAAATGAACCATGACAATATTACAATCTATGAACACATCAGGTACACTTCCCCAAATGATGAAGGAAGGAAAACATCTGACCTGCCAAGGTGGAAACACCAGACTGCTATGAGTTGACATGATCATTGCTCATCAGAGGATTGCTTGGGTAACTTCAGCTTTGCAGGGACTCCAGGACTTTCTGTGGGGAAGTCCACACATTTGGCCACATCCACAGAAGATAAGAGATAAATCCCAGGACTATCTTAAAGGAAAGAAACCATTGTCTAGAAGGAATGTAGTAGAACTTTCAAGGTTCGAGGATAAAGTTAGAAACCGACAAGAAGTCCAGAAAAAGGAAAACTATCGCACCTGGAAAGGGGGAGTCGTCAGACTGGTATGAGATGGCTCTGAAACACTGTGTGCATGGAGGTTGTCAGGACAACTTAGAATTCTGAGCATGTTTATGACATCACGGTGACCATGTCACCAAAGTTGGCCATAGGTTTCCAGCTCTAGGATTGGCCTGGGCTAGGATATTCAAGTGAGAGGTACACAGAAACAGCTTTTCCAAACACAAACCGGGCACAGAAACTTGAAGACATCAAAGAGACGCTAATTCAAGGGATGAGAAAGGAATCATTGGGAAGAAGAGACAATAGAGGGTCAAGTACTCAGAGGACAACATTGTCATCTACGGAAGTCTGGGGAGGCCATGCTGATTCAAGCTGGAAATGTGTTCTGAAAAACGAGGCTGGACCCGGGGCTTATCAGACCTACGTTGTCCTTCTGCCTTACCCATAAGACAAAGTCAAGAATGATCAATTGAAGACATTGAAGAGAAGAATCGAGGCCTCCTTTCCTAGGCCCCTAGCATTCTTGAAGAGAATTCTCACTTTCCACAGCTCTCAAGTCACGGGGGCCCACTGGGTATATGCCAATATGTCACAAGAGAGCTCATTGATGCCTTGAAGGAATGGACCCCTGCCATGCTTGGGTATGTCTCTTGGTTTGGAAGGGCTCTAGAAGTGTGCTGAAAAGTACCCTTTTGCAGAGGGCTCAGGTTACAGGGCTCAGTGGGATCAGTGAGATTCTCTCCTCATATCTCTTACCGTAGAAGGAGTATTGATTATGTGTTTCGAAACCACACGTAGAAAGGATGGCAGAAAATTAGAACATTACCATTATACTTAAAGAAAAATAAACATGCCACAGCTGAGGATGTAAATCAAACAAATAACAAACCCTGTGGAAATAAAGTAAGCCAGTATCTAGACGTAATCCAGTGGAAAGTTCAAGGATCGGTGGTCAAGCACGAGACTTCCCAAATCCAGAAAAGGGACAGAAGGTCTCTCACCTGCAGAGAGGAATTCATCAGATTCATCTAATTTGTGTCGGAACCATTGGGCCCATGAAAGTGGTTGCCACGATAACCTCGAACCTGGAGTTTATCATCTCACAATGTCAAACGAACCAAGATGACCACGTGTAGTCAGTGCTCAGTTGGATCTAGGCTAGGATAGCAGAGATTCCCTCAAGTGAACGATGAAAATTCCAGGATAACACCCAACAATCACGAAAGGACTCACACCTTGGCCTACAGAACATATGGTGATTAAAGAAATACAAAATTCCTAAAATGGAGTGAAGGAGAACGCACTGATAAGCATGTCAAAGGACAAGCTCATAAAGAACATGACGATTAGACCATGGAAAAGAAAACAGGGTCCCATAAAATGGAAGGCCAACAGAAATCACACCTCAATAATCCACAGTGAAAGATGTCAGTCTTTAGACAGACTCTGCTTGAACGATTGAAAGTCCGGGAAAGTCACAACCCCAAAAACTGCAGGGAAGGTCTAACCTGGCCTAACTGGGAAGGGTGAGTTATGAGACTGCTCCACGCGTGCTCTGAAACCCTGTGTCCACCAAGCTAGACTGGACAGCAGAGACACGATTCTGAAAAATCCTCCAACATCACAGTGGGCCACAGAAATAACCTGGCCTCATCTACACAGGGCCAGAGTTGGGTTCAAGTAGCATATTCAGGTCACATTCCACTCAACCGCAGGTTGCCAATGCAGCATGAAACGGTCCAGCCAGTGGGCCAGCGGTGAAGTCCACGTGTTCTGGGTCAGCAGGCCAGGGTCAGCCGCATGGAATCCTGGGGGTGAGCCTCCTCAACGCTCGTCCAGCCATTCTGGGACAGGCGTGCGAGCTAGTGTAGAGGAAGAGGGGAAGCGATGTTAGACAGCGCCACTCTTCCTCAGCAAAGAGAGCAGCACGGCCAGCAGATTTGAGCACAGCCATAAACTTCTGCCAAACAAAACCAATTAAAAGTTGCAAAGAATAGAAAAGCTGAACCTCAAAAAAAACCCATGCCAGTGAGAAGAAAATGATACCTGCGAATAATCTTGGACAAACAGGAGAAAGCGATGGGAAACAAAAGCTAGCAAAGTTTTGGGGAAAGAAATTCCACAAGACACAAGGAAATGCAAGGCTATTCCGTTCCCTTCGAATGGAAAAACGGACAGACTTGAAACGTCCATACGGAATAAAGCTCAAATAAAAATGGGAAGCAATTGGATATATTGGACTATATGAGGAAGCCATTTGGTATAAACCTAATTCGGCCTGATTTTGTTTTTTCCAAAAGGGCCTGACTATGGCTATTTAGCACGCATTGCATATCTGCTTAGACATTTCCTATGGCCCTTGAGATAAAGGTGCAACTTCCCCCACATTAGCATTTCTTTAGGGATAAGCATTTCTCTCTAGGCTAGGAACTGATTGCTGCACTCACCCTTGACCACCCAGCTCACCTGTGACCAGTCAGCTGGAGACAACAGACTGCCACCCTACTGTGTTCACTGAGACAGAAGACCTACCTGCTATTTCCATCAATCGCTGTGGCAACAGAGCAGTCTCGCGACTATTGTAAAAGGGACATTTCAATCCTATGTGAAACATCCTCTATGAGGGGAATACAACCAGTCTGTGCACCCCCACTTCTCTGATGCTCTTTCTTCCTTTGGGTAGAAAGGCCCCGGGTTATAATCCTCAGATTGAAGCTCAGAATAAACTCCCCCAAATTTTCATTTACAGATTGGT
This sequence comes from Equus asinus, assembly GCF_041296235.1. NCBI lineage: Eukaryota > Metazoa > Chordata > Mammalia > Perissodactyla > Equidae > Equus > Equus asinus. The sequence goes on from NC_091810.1 coordinate 5,561,330, forward strand.
TACGGATTATTTTGTCGACAAAGCAATGTCTGGATTCCATGCAGTCCCAGTCAAAGTTGCAGCAATCTTTCCCACAGAAATAGAAGAGAGAATCCTAAAGTTTCTATCCAGCAACAAAGGACACTGAATAGCAAAAGGAATCCTTGGGAAAACGAACAAAGCAGCAATTATCACACTTTCTTACTGCCACATATAGGACGAAGAGCTAGGTACCAAAACAGCACAGCCTGGCCTGCAAAGGAGGCACACAGATGCATGGAACAGAATCGACAGCCCAGAAATCAACTCACACACCTATGGACAGCCCATTTTCGACCAGGGAGCCAAGAGGAGAAAGCAGAGAAAAGAGACTCTAGACAGGAAATGGTGCTGGAAAGACTGCACAGCCAGATGTAACACAATGAGAGTAGACCGTGATGTTACACCAGGCACACACACCACCTTGAAATGGATTAAAGCCTTGAATGGAAGACTTGAAACCGTGACACTTCGAGGAGAAAACGCAGGCAGCTTGCTCTTTGCCAGCTGGCTTGGCCGCCTATTTGGAAGAAGCATGTGTGACTGGGCAAGGGCAACAAAGGGAACAAGAAACAAGCGGGACTCCATCCAACGCAGAAGCTTCTGCCCAGCCAATGACACCATCAACTCAGTGCAAAGACGTCACAACAACTGCGACAGCAGGTTTGCAAACCACACATCGGAGAAGGGGTGAATAGCCAAAAGATCCAATGAAGTCATACATCTCCACAGGAGAAAAGTCAATGAGTCAAATAAATCCTGGGCAAAAGATGGAAACAGACAGCTCTCCCAGGAAGATAGAAAGATGGACAACAGGCTGTATGAAAAGATGCTCATCATCATTAAGTCTCTGCTCAATGCAAATATGAACGGCACTGAGATAGCAGCTCACAGTGGTCAGAATGGCTATAAGGATGAAGACAGGAACCAACAAGTTTCAGAGAGGAGGTGGAGAGAAGGCAAGCCTCCTGCACTGCTGGTGGGAGTGTAAACCGGTGCAGCCACTACGCGAAGTGGTGTGGAATTGCCTCAGAATTTTCAGAATCCATCTACCGCATGATCCAGGTACTCCTATGTGGCATATATATCCAAAGAACTTGCAAACGCTAATGCACAGAGATCCGTGCACCGCTGTGCTCACCACAGCCTTACTCCCGATATCGAAGACAGGGAAGCCTCCCTGGTGCCCATCAAGGGACAAGAAAGATGGGCTATAGCCACACAACGGCATAGCACTCAGCTGCAGGAACAGATGCCTTCCAGCCATTTGTGACCAACAGAATGGCTCCTGAGGGTTTTAGGGGAATGGAAACAAGCCCCAGAGGGAAGGTCAAATACCATAGGGTCTCACTTACAAGGAGAAGAGGAAAAAAAGGACCAAGAAACAGGTAGCACATGACATGGGATTTCTGGTTCCCAGAGGGAAAGGTGGCGGGGCCCAGAGGGAGAAATAGTTGATTTGACACAAGTGTGTGGTGAGGGCCTGTAATTAGGCTTACGGTGGTGAAGATGATGTAACATACACAGAAGTCTAAATCTATGAGGATGTAGATCTGAAACGTATAGGATGTTATAATGCTGGGTTATGGCAAACAATTCACGTAAAATCAAAACTCCCAAAAGACGTTAAGGTTCACGGCTTAAAGCTTTGGAGTCTGTAAGAAATTAGAGAAGATGAACTTCGAAGGATTGGTAATCACCTCAAAATGCTTAAGGACGCTACAGAAAGGTAGACCATTGCAAGGAGATGAAGAGGAACACTACCAAGAGAACGTGTTCCATGCTAAACTCATGAACCAGTGGAAAATGCTACCGTCCATGATGTTACTAACTGCCTTCACGAATGATCGAAGCAGGCCAACATCTTCCCAAGAACAGGCCAAATGTTTGTCCAAAATCCTAATTCAGGGTCGGCCCTGTGGTGTAGCAGGTAAGTGCCCAAGTTCTGATTGGGCGGCTCAGGCTTCACCTGCTATCATCAGGGTTGCAGATCAGATTACTAGCATTAGGAAATACAGATTTCACAGTATGGTGGGCACAGAGATCATAAAGAAGTAGAAATTCTGAGGAGACATTTTCAATACACACCGGAAAATGAAGCCTGAGAATATTACAACCTATGAATGCATAAGGTACAATTTCCCAAATGATGAAGGAAGGAAAACATGTGACCTGCCCAGGTGGAATTGTCAGACTCCTAGGAGATGACACGCTCATTGCGCATCAGAGAATTGCCTGGGTAAATTCAACTTGGGAGGAGCTCCAGGAATTTCTCTGGGGAAGGTCCACTCCTTTGACCACATCCACAAAAGATAAGGGAGAAAACCGGGGATACACTTCATGGAAAGAAACCCGTGTCTAGAGGGAATGTTGTAGACCTTTCAAAGTTCGAGGAGAAAGTTAGAACCCGACAAGAAATCCAAAACTGGCAAAACTATCCTACTTGGAAAATGGGAGTAGTCAGACTGGTATGAGATGGCTCTGAAACACTGAGTGCATGGAGGTTGTCAGTACAACTTAGAATTCTGAGGGTGTTTATGATATCACGGTGAACATGTCACCCAAGATGGCCACATGTTTACAGTCCAAGGGTTGGCCTAGGCTAGCAGAATCAAGTGAGAGATACCCAGAAACAGCTTTTCCAAACAGAAACCGGGCACAGAAACTTGAAGAGACCAATGAGACGCTGATCCAAGGCATGAGAAAGGAATCATTGTGATGATACTTCATGCTTTCTTCATTTTCTTCCATTCCAAGAGCACTGAATTCCCTTCCGTTTCCTTGTGTCCTCTGGAATTTCTTTCCCAAAGGTTTGCTATTTCTCGGTTTACGTAGCTTTCACCTGTTTTTGCAGGTTATCCCTAGATTACTTGTTTTTCTTTCTAGCATGCTTTTTTTTTTGAGGTTCAGTTTTTCCATCATTTGCAACTTTTAATTGGTTTTGTTTAGGCAGATGTTTACTGCTGTGCTCATATCTGCTGGCAACGCTGCCGTATTTGCTGATGAAGACTGGCCCTGTCTAACGTCGCTTCCCATCTGCCTCTACACTACCTCGGACGCCTGCCCCAGAAAGGCTGCACGAGCGGTGAGGAGGCTCACCCCCAGAATTCCACGCGGCCAACCACACGCTGCCGACACAGAACACGCGGACGTCACCTATGCAACACTGGCCAGCCCCTTTCGTGTTCCATTGGCAACCTGCAGTTGAGTGGAATGTGACTTGAATATGCTACTTGAGCCCAAATCTGGTCCAGTGTAGACGAGGCCAGGTTGTTTTTCCGGTCCACTGGGATTTGTCAGAATTGGGTCTCTGCTGTCCCAGCAAGCATCATGGACACAGGGTTTCAGAGCCAGCTTGGAGCAGTCTGAGAACTCACCCTTCCCATTTAGCCCAGGTTTGACATTCACCGCAAATTTTGGGGTTGTGACTTTCTCGGACTTTCAAACGTTCAAGCAGACTCTTTGTAAACACTGACTTCATTCACTGTGGATTATTCAGGTGTGATTTCTGTTTGTCTTCCATTTTCTGGGAGCTTGTTTTCTTTCCTTAGCCTAATCGTAGTGGTCTTTCTGATCTCTCTCCCTTCGATATGCTTATCAGTGGGTTCTCCTTCATTCTAGGTTAGGAATTCTGTATTTTTTTAATCACCATATGTTCTGTAGGCCGAGGTGTGGGTGCTTTGGTGATTGTTGGATGTTGTCTTCGAATTTCCATCTGTCAGTTGAAGGAATATTTGCTATCCTAGCTTACGTCCAACTGAGAACTGAGGACACGTGTCCATCTTGCTTCATTTGACATTATGAGATGAGAAACTCCAGGTTAGACGTTGTCCTGGCAACCACCTTCACGGACACAATGGTTCCGAGACAAATTCGATGAGTCTGATGAATTCCTCTCTCCAGGTGAGAAATCCTTCCGTCTCTTTCCCTGGATTTGAGAAGTTTCGACGTTCAGCCCTGAACCTTGAACGCTCCCCTAGATTACATCTAGATACTGGCTTACTTTATTTCTACAGAGTCTGTTACTGTTTGATTGACATCCTCAGCTCTGGCATGTGTATTTTTCTTTAAATATCATGGTAATGTTCTAGTTTTCAGTCAACCTCCTTCCATATGGTGTCAAAACACAGAATCAGTACTCCTTCTACGGCAAGAGATGGGGGAGTTAATTTCATTGGAGCCCAACTGAGCACTGTAGCCAGGGAGGGCAGCCTTCACACAGGAATGAAGCCCTCTGGAAAAGGGTGCTTTTCAGCACACTTCTAGAGCCCTTCCAAACCAAGCTACATGCCCCAAGCATGACAGGCGTCCATGCCTTAAAGGATTCAAAGAGATCTCTTGGGAAAAATTAGCATGTAGCCAGTGGGCCCCCGTGAGGCCAGAGCTATGCAAAGGTAGAGTTCTCTTCAAAGGATGTTAGGGGCCTACGAAAGGAGTCCTCGATTCTTCTCTTCAACGTCCCCAAGAGATCATTCTGTACTTTGGATTATGAGTAAGGCAGAAGGACAATGTAGGTCTGATAAGCCCCAAGTCTGGTATCTTGTTTCAAATCAAGTTCCAAGATTGAATCTGCACGACCTCACCATCTACTTGAGTAGGTGACAATGTTCTCCTCTCTGTGCTTGTCTATCGCTTGTTCCCAATGATTCCTTTCTTTTCCCTTGAATCAGAGTCTGTTTGATCCTTTCAAGTTTTTGTTTGGAAAAGCTGTTTCTGGGTATCTCTCACTTGAGTGTCCTAGACTAGGCCAATCCTCGGACTGTAAACATGCGGCCATCTTGGGTGACATGTTCACCGTGATGTCATAAACACCCTCAGATTCTAAGTTGTCCTGACAACCTCAATGCACACAGTGTTTCAGAGCCGTCTCATCCCGATCTGACTAGTCCCCCTTTCCAGGTAGGATAGTTTTCCTTGCTCTGGGTTTCTTGTCGGTTTCTAACTTTCTCCAAGGACTTGAAGGGTCTACTAAGTTCCCTCTAGACACCGGTTTCTTTCCTTTAAGCTTATCCCGGGTTTTATCTCTTATCTTTTGTGGATATGGCCAAATGGGTGGACTTTCCCCAGAGAACGTCCGGGAGGCCCTCTCATGTTGAAGTTGCCCAGGCATTCCCCTGATGCACACTGATCGTGTGATCTCCTAGCAGTCTGACAATTCTTCCTTGGCAGGTCACATGTTTTCCTTCCTTCATCATTTGGGGAAGTGTTCCTTATGCATTCATAGATTGTAATATTCTCGTGGATCCTTTTCTGGTTCGTACTGATAAGGTCTCCTCACCATTTCTACTTCTTTATGATCTCTGTGACCACCAGACATTGAAATCTGTATTTCCCAATGCTAGTAATCTGATCCCCAAGCGTGATGCTAGCTGGTGAAGCCCGGGCCACCCAAGCGGATGTGGGCACTTACCTGCTACACCACAGCCCGGCCCCAAATTGGGCTTTTGGACCAACCTTTGGCCTGAATTTGGGAAGATGTTGGCCTGCTTTGATCATTCGTGAAGGGAAGCGGTAGTAACATTAGTGTCGGTAACATTTGCCGTTGATTCATGATTTGGCTCGGACCATGTTCTCTTGGTAGTATTCCTCTTCATCTCTTTGCAAAGGTCTACCTTTCTGTATCATCATTAAGCATTTGGAGGCGATTGCTAATCCTTGGATGTTCATCTTCTCTAATCTCTTTCAGCCTCCAAAGCTTTAGGCCGTAAATCTGCACCCCTTTTTGGAGTTTTGATTTTATGTGAATTGATTTCCGTAACCCTGCATTCTAACATCCTATAGCTTTCAAATCTACATCCTCATAGATTTAGACTTCTGTGTAGGCTACATCATCTTCACCAGCGTAAGCCTAATTACAGGCCCACACCACACACTTGTGCCTAATCAACTCTTTGTCCCTCCGTCCCCCGCCCCCCTTTCCCTCTGGGAACTGCCAATCCTATGTCACGTGCTACCTGTTTGTGGGTCCATTTTTCCTCTTCTCCTTGCACGTGAGATCCTGTGGTATTTGACCTTACCCCAGGGCTTGTTTCAGTTCCCCTGATACCCTCAGGAGCCATTCAGGTGGTCACAAATGGCTGCACTGCATCTGTTCCTACAGCTGAATGCTATGCCATTGTGTGGCTATAGCCCATCTTCCTTCTCCATTTGTCCCTTGATGGGCATCAGGGAGGCTTCCAAATGTTGCATATTGGGAGTAAGGCTGTGGGGAATACAGCGATGCACGGATCTCTGTGCATTAGTGTTTCCAAGATCTTTGGATATATACACCACAGAGGAATACCTGGATCATGTGGTAGATGGATTCTGAAAATTCTGAGGCAATTCCACACCACTTCGCGTAGTGGCTGCACCGGTTTACACTCCCACCAGCAGTGCAGGAGGCTTCCCTTCTCTCCACCTCCTCTCTGAAACTTGTTGGTTCCTGTCTTCATTCTTATAGCCATTCTGACCACTGTGAGCTGCTATCTCAGTGCCGTTCATATTTGCATTCAGCAGAGACTTAATGTTGATGAGCATGTTTTCATACAGCCTGTTGGCCATCTTTCTATCTTCCTGGGAGAGCTGTCTGTTTCCATCTTTTGCCCTGGTTTTATTGGGCTCGCTGTTTCTTTTCCTGTGAAGACGTATGAGTTCATTGGATCTTATGGCTGCTCACCCCTTCTCCGATGTGCGGTTTGCAAACATCTGCTGTCAGTTGTTGCACAGTCTTCGCAGTCAGTCGATGGTGTCGTTGGCTGGGCAGAAGCTTCTGCGTTGGATGGAGTCCCGCTTGTTTCTTGTTTCCTTTGTTTCCCTTGCCCGGTCACACATGCTTCTTCCAAACAGGTGGCTAAGCCAGATGGTTAAGAGCAAGCTGCCTGCGTTTTCTCCTAGAAGCTGCACGTTTTCAAGTCTTCTGTTCAAGGCTTTAATCCATTTCGAGGTGGTGTGTGTCCCTGGTGTAACATCACGGTCTACTCTCACTGTGTTCCATGTGGCTGTGCTGTCTTCCCAGCACCATTTCTTGTCGAGACTCTCCTTTCTCTGCTGTCTCCTCTTGGCTCCCTGGTCGAAAATGGGCTGTCCATATGTGTGTCAGTTGACCTCTGGGCTGTCGATTCTGTTCCATGGGTCTGTGCGCCTCTTTTGGGCGCCAGGCTGTGCTGTTTCCGTACCTATCACTTCGTCCTATATCTGGAAATCAAAAAGTGTGATGCCTGCTGCTTTGTCCGTTTTCCTCAGTATTCCTTTGGCTATTCAGTGTCTTTTGTTGCGGGATAGAAACTCTAGGATCCTCTCTTCCATTTCTGTGGGAAATAGTGCTGCGACTTTGACTGGGACTGCATGGAATCCAGAGATGGCTTTATGCGGTATGGACGCTTCAAGTGTGTTAGTTCTTCCATTCGAAGAACACGGAATAGCCTTCCGTCTCCTTGTGTCTTCTGGAGTTTCTTCCCCAGAATCTTTGCTGGATTTCGGTTTCCATAGCTTTCTCCTGTTTGGCCAAGGTTATTGCTAGATATCTTTTACTTCTTACTGGCATGCTTTCTTTTTTGAGGTTCAATTTTTCAATTCTTTGCAACTTTCAATTGGCTTTGTTTTGGCAGAAGTTTACGGCTGCGCTCACATCTGCGGGCCATGCTGCTGTATTTGCTGTGGAAGAGTGGAGCTGTCTAATGTCGCTTCCCATCTACCTCTACACTACCTCACACATCTGCCCCAGAATGGCTGGATGAGCCGTGAGGATGCTCACCCGCAGGATTTCATGTGGCCGAAGCAGGGCTCCCAAACCAGAATGCGCGGACTTCACCACTTCCCCACTGGCCAGCCCCTTTCGTGTTCCATTGGCAACCTGCAGTTGAGTTGGACGTGACTTGAATATGCTACTTGAGCCCATCTCTGGCCCTGTGTAGATGAGGCCAGCTTCTTTTTCTGGCCCTCTGTGATGTCGGAGGATTTGTCAGAATCGTGTGTCTGCTGTCCTGTCTAGCTTCCTGGATGCAGGCTTTCAGAGCCCGCGTGGAGCAGTCCCATAACTCACCCTTCCAGTTAGTCCAGGTTTGACCTTCGCTGCAGTTTTAAGCTTTGTGACTTTCTCGGACTTTCAAACGTCCAGTCAGAGTCTGTCTAATGACTGAAGTCTTTCACTGTGGATTATTCAGATGTGATTTCTATTGGCCTTCCATTTTCAGGGATTTTTTTCTCTTTTCCAAAGTCTAATCATTATGGTCTTTCTGACCTATCTCTCTTCGATATGCTTATCAGTCCGTTCTCCTTCATTGCAAGCTATGACTTTTGTATTTCTGTAATCACCATATGTTCTGTATGCCGAGGTCTGAGTCTTTTCGTGATTTTTGCGTGTTGTCTTGGAATTTCCATCGGTCACCTGTAGGAAACTGCTATCCTGGCCGAGGTGACACTGAGCCCTGAGAACACGTGGTCGTCTTGGTTGCTTTGACATTCTGAGATGAGAAACTCCAGATTCGAGGTTGTGCTGGCAACCGCCTTCACGGACGTTATGTTTCCGAGACATATTAGAGAAATCTGATGAACTCCGCTCCAGGTAAGATACTTTTCTGTCTCATTTCTGGATTTGGGAAGTTTCAAACTTTACTCCCGATCCTTGAGTGTTCCACTAGATTACGTCTAGATACTGGCTTACTATATTTCTATAGAGTGTTTTACTTGTTCGATTTACATCCTCAGCTCTGGCATGTTTATTTTTCTATAAACATAATTGTAATGTTCTAATTTTGAGCCAACCTCCTTACATATGCTGTCAATACACGATATTAATAATCGTTCTACTTCAAGAGATACGGGGAGAGAATTTCATTGAAGCCAAACCAAGCATACTAGCCTGGTAGGGCAGCCCTCACAAAACAATGAAGCCGTCTGGAATAGGGTGCTTCTCAGCTCAATTCTGGAGCCCTGTCAAACAATGGGACATACACAAAGCATGACGGGGGTCCATTCCTTCAAGGGTTTACAGAGATAACTTGTGACACATTAGCATGTACCCAATGGGCCTCTGTAATGCCAGAGGTATGGAAAGTGAGACTTCTCTTCAATGAATGCTAGGGGCATAGGAAAGGAACCATCAATCATTGTCTACCGTGTCCTCAGGAGATCATTGTTAATTTTGGATTATGATTAAGGCAGAAGGACAATGTAGGTCTGATAAGCCCCAAGTCCAGCCTCTGGTTTCAAATCAAGTTTCAAGCTTGCATCAACATGGCCTCCCCATACACTTGAGTAGATTACAATGTTCTCCACTCAGCGCTTGTCCCCTATTATTGCTTCCTCACAATGACTTCTTTCTTACCCCTTTAATCAGCGTGTATTCTCTCTCTTCAAGTTTCAGTGCCTGGTTTCTGTTTTTAAATTCTCTTCTGGGTATCTCTAACTTGAGTATCGTAGCCTAGGACAATCCTCAGACTATAACCATGAGGCCATCTTGGGTGACATGTTCACTGTGATGTCATACACTCCCTCAAACTTCTAAGTTGTCCCAGCATCTTCTATGCACATGACTACTCTCCCTTTCCAGCTTGAATAGTTTTCCATTTCCTGGATTTCTTGTGGGTTTCTAACTTTACCCTTGAACTTTTAAATGTCTACTACATTCTCTCTAGACATGGTTTCTTTACTTTAAGTTTATCCTGGGTTTAATCTGTTACATTTTGTGAATATGGCCGAATGTGTAGACTTTCCCCAGTGAAAGTCCTGGAGTCCATCCAAAGTTGAAGTTGCCCACTCAAGCCTCTGATGTGCAATGATCGTGTCATCTCATGCAGTCCGCCAATTCTACCTATGGAGGTCACATCACTTCCTTCAGTCTGTATTTAGGGAAGTGTACCAGATGTGTGATAGATTGCAATATTTTTTCATGTTTTTTTCCTATTGCCTATCTCTAACGTATGCTCACAATTTCGACTTCTTTGTGATCTCTGTACACACCATACCATGAAATCTACCTTTCCCAACATTACTAATCTGATCAGCACCAGTGATGCGAATCCATGAATCCCAGGCCACCCAATAGGAATGTGGGCACTTACACTCCTGAACACATGGCTGGCCCTGAATTTTACTTGTGGACCAATATTTTTCCTGAACTTGGGAAGAAGATGGCCTGCTGTGATTATTCGTGAATGTAATTACTCGTAACATCATAGACGGTAACATTTTCCCTTGGTTCATCTGTTTAGCACGGAACACATTCTCTTCATAGTATTCCCCATAATCTATTTGCAATGGTCTACTTTCTGTAGCATCATTAAGCATTTGGAGGAGATTCACAGTCCTTGGAAGTTCATCTTCTCTAATCTCTTTCAGCCTCAAATCCTTTATGCCCCAAATCAGCAGGCCTTTTTGGATTTTTTCATTCCCTCTGGGAATCACCAATCCCAAGTGAAGACTGACATCCAAAGCTAGAATGCTCACTTTGGCACCAGCGAAATTCTCTCCCATCTCTGGCCGTAGAAGATTATTGACTATGTGTTTTGACAGCATATGTGAGGAAGTTGGCTGAAAATTAGAACATTACACTTATATTTAATGAAAAATAAACATGCCAGAGCTTAGGGTGTAAATCAAACAACTTACAAACCCTACAGAAATAAAGTAAAGCAGTATCTAGACGTAATCTACTACGAGGACCATGGATCCAGGGTCAAGTTCCAGTCTTCCCAAATTTAGAAAAGAGACATAAAAATATCTTACCTGGAGACAGGAATTCATCAGATTTCTCTAATTTGTCTCAGAAACATTATGTCAATAAGGTGGTTGCCTGGACAACCTAGAATTTGGAGTTTCTGAACTCAGAATGTCAAACCAACCAAGGTGACCTCGTGTTCTCAGTGCTCAGTTGGACCTAGGCTAAGATAGCAAAGATTCCTTCAAGTGAACGATGGAAATTCAAAGGCAATGACCAACAATCATGAAAACACTCACACATCAGCCTAGAGAACATATGGTGATTAAAGAATCACAAAATTCATAACTTGGAATGAAGGAGAACGGACTGATAAGCGTATCTATGGGAGATAGCTGAGAAAGACAATGATGATTGATGTGGATTAAGGCTGCCCCAGCTCGAAAAGCCCAAGGTTACCTGGCCTACATGTCAAAGGATATGACCCGGTGAATTTTTTTTGGTATGAATTAGAGGTGCCCCAGTGAGAGAAGCCCAGGCGATGCTCACCTACATGCCTATCTATATGGCCAAATTCATATCTAATGTTATACGACCACACAATAACAAGACCCCATTCTGTACTGAAGTCATTTAATGGCTTTTTACATCATCTTTTCTTTTTCCAGTAAAAATGTCATGTACCCATGCCTTGTAAAATTTGCCCTTACCCTCAACTCGGGGAGCGGCAGGACATCTGACTGCCCATGGCTCCTTTCCCCATGCAGCAGCAGCAGCTATTCACTGCCCGTGCGTCCAGTTCCCATGCCTGCAGCTCTTCACTACCCATAGGTCCTGTCCCCAGGAAGCAACTCTTTACTCCCCATGGGTCCTGTCCCTATGTTATCCTGTACCATTCTCTAAATAAAAGAGCACCTCTGGAAGGCCTTGAGAGACCAAGAAATCTTTCTTCCGACTCATCAGCTCGCTGACCCACCGTCATATATTGTGGCCCCCCTACCGGGAACTTGCTTCATCGGTTTCTGAGCTCAACTTCTGGTAAGTGCCCTTTTCTTCCTTGTGCCTCTCTCTGTTACGAGGATGAATCACAATTCACTTCTCCATCAGGAACTGTCTTGGATAGCTGTAAGAATCCACGTTTGCTGCCCATGGCTACTCTATGGGGCAAATCATGGCATTCAGCTTGAAGAGAATCAGTACCTTAAGCCTAAGGGCGATGTAGAGTGAATTACTCCATTCCTTCCTGACCCTATCTCTAATAAACAAATTTTAGGTGGGCACGGGTCGGCCACTTAAGTCATTAGGATGGTCAGCAATCTGCAAGACTCCCCTGTAAGGTTTCTTTTCCTAAGGTTGGATTAGGATACCTCCCATGGCACCTAACCATGCTCTGAACTGTGTGAATGTCCCAATTGGGACTCCAGTTCAAGGAAAGTACCAAAGTCTGACCTTTGGTTGCGTATGGGAAGCCCTTCTCGGAGAATGCCTCCAACACGCAATTTGGTAGAATGTCCCCCAGAGGGGCAGAAAATGCCTCACTAATTTTCTCCGTCCTGGTCTCTCTTGAACTTCTCCCTTTGTCTTGGGGACCATTCATCAGGCACCTATTACTGCCAGGTAGAATAGGAAGGATGTTCACCAGGCACCTGTAACTTCCAGGCATACCAGGGAAGATATGCAATGGATGCAATGCTGGGGGACACCCCCATCACCCCTTGTTATAGGAACCCCACAGTAGGAATGACAGGTAGGATGCTGCCCCAGGTTCAGGGGGGATTTTCAAGGTAATGGACCTGTCTCTTTCATCTTTCTTAGAGTTGCAATGGCGTTTTGCGTCTCCTTTTGAGCTTTGCAACAGGGAAGCAAAGAAATCTGTCAACAGTCATGGCCTCCACCCCTGGGACCCCAAACTTGGCATTTCTGGGCCTGATCACCCCAGAAAGCCCAAGTAGGGTGCTCTCTCTTGGGGGGTGACTCATTGAGTGTTTTAGTCACCTACTGAGTTGGCTATGAGGGTAGCAGACCTGTGATTTATTCTGTGAACTGTCATGCTACAGTAGTGCGCCCCAGCATGGGAACTGTTGAGTGAGTCTTCTCTTGATAACCCTCTTTGAGTGGCCATGAGGGTGAGGTCTGATGTCTTCTTTTCCTTTCTCTGTTTTGCTCATCATGTCCTCTGTTGTCACCAAGTCTTGGTTAAGTTCAGGCTGGACTTGACCAGAACCTGGAACTTCTGTAAAATCGGAAAACTTGAAAACCTTTTGCAAGGAACTTCATTCTCAACTCGGGTACTGGGAGCCCTGGCCTCCAGCCAGTTGAAGTCCTTTGTATGCACTCCACCCTTCTCCACTTCACTGTCAGTCGGACACTGGCTTTACTGCCATGGGGAATGAGATAAGCATCCCTTAAGACTCATCACTCAGGGTCATTCTAACTAATTAGAAACACTTTCAATTGTATGGGTTATGCCCCAGAAACTCCAGCTGGTAGAAAATGTGTGATGTTTCTCTCTGCCTTTCTGGTGCAGTTGGACAGGTAGATCAACCTAGAACGTCCTTCAAGTTACAGTCCAGTTTCTGAGAAATCAAGAGCAACCGTCCTTAGAAAATCCTTGCAAGACTGGAAATACAGTTCTAGAGGCAGTTCAGATTCCACATTGTTCCTTTACCATGAAAAGGATTATCTTCCCCACTCTCCAGGAACTACTATGTAGCATATCACTCATTCTTAAGACTGAAAAAAAAAAAGGAGGGGAAAGGATAAATGGCCATAAGTGTGCCCTTGCAAAAAGTCTAGCATCTTGAGGGTCTGCTCCATAAGTATTAGTAAAAAGGCTCAAAACAAAGTTTTGATTTGTAACTGGTGAGCTTTATATTATTGTACCTGATTCATGGCAGTAGTTTTTAAAACAATAGTTGTACAGTCTCTGTGTATATGTTTCTATGTGTACATCATACCTGTGATATTTTAACCACTGGATGGTCTGGCCAAAATTAAGATCTCTGTTTAATTGGCTTAAAGTAAGTGCTTTCTTAAATTCTAAATGTAGTCAAAATTAACAGAGTGACTTTCAAAGTTAACGTGATGTGAATTAACCTTTGGTAAATGAAAGCTTCTTTAAGTTTGTTGGTTTCATTGAAAATTGTCTTCTTGTCAGAGTTGTCAGTATTTGCATACGATGCAGGCATTCAGACTCGGTTTACTAGTCATATAAGTTCACATTGTCTGTTAAATTTGTCAGCAAAATAATAGCTTTAAATGATGACCAGTTTTGTCTAATGCCTCATGAGGTATCCCTAGTAATCTGAACATAATTGTTGGAAACAAATGGTTTAAATACATAAAACTCATAAAAGTGAGTACAATAACTTTTATGGTCTGTATATTTGGGGAAAAACAACACCTTCGAAATCCTTTTTGGTAACAATCTTGAGTTTTGCCAAGTTAAGTTGAATGATAAAAAGATGAATATGCGGGTCACTTTTGGATAGAACGGAACACTCACACATTATTGTTAAACATATCTAAGTTATCTACTTTTGGCTTCTTATTGAAGAGGCTAAAAGCGTTTGGGTGTATCAAAAAGCATGTCTTGTGTTTTATTGTGAAGTAGCATGTTTCTTAAGTTGTGAAGTGTTTAGAATGCTGATATAAAAGACATTTCATAATTGTTTACCTTTTTAGTGTTTACTAGGTCCGTTAAGCGTTAAAGGTTCTAACTAGCCTATGGAATTAAAGCTACTGGAAATTACTAAGCAAAAGAACTCTCTATTCAAGGAGGTTAAAATGTATGTTTTCAGTAAAAAAGGTATAAAGAATGGAAATATTTTTGTTTGATGGGTTAAGACAGATAAATTGCTCCTGATGTACTAGAAAGGAAAAGAGAAAGACTTTGGGACAAGTACTGAAAATGAAAAAGAAAGATGTAGAAGGTTTGTGAAGGAGGAATTCTGAAATGAGTTTTATGCCTGCTCAAGTAGACTAAAGTAAGTTCAATTAAGTGAATGAGTTTGAATGTGAAACATAAGTAGGTGGAGAAATTCAAATTTGGTTTTCTTTAAAAGGATACATTTTCTTGAACTTTTGATCTGCTCTTGGTAAAGAGGATGTAAGAGCTGTTCCTTTGAGTACGTCTAAGTAAGAGACAAATCTGTTTTGTGAAAATAATGGCTGAGGTTACTCTTAATATTTTTGACTCTTTCTGTTATCACTTTGAATGGATACCTGAGCATTGTTTCACAGTGAGTGTTGTTTGCTATTTGAACAACATTTTAAAAACTTTTGATATGTTGTGACAAGCTTCTCCTCAAAAATATTCAAATCCTGAATGAAGGCGTTCTTTAGACCTGGTAGACAGAAGAATGATTACTCTGAGGATTTTCAGAGGGTCCCTGAGACTTCTCAAAGAAATTTGCTCTCTCTTCCTACAAGGAGGAAAATGCTAAAGTAATTTGGCTTATTTGGTCTATTAAATCAAATGGGAAACATTGTGAAATAAGCAACAATAGACTTTCTTAGCTGGTATTTGATGGGTAAATGTTATTAATATAGACGTCTCAAAATTAGATAGCATTCCTAAAATTCTGATCTACTCTGGTTGTCAGTGATAAGTTCACTTATTATCTGGCAGTGTTATATGTCAAAGAAGTAGTCAAGTTTCTTTGCCAATTGCCCTTTTGAGTTCTTTGTCCATTTGCAGATAGTTGTTGTTTTACTCTGATGCTTTTTCCTTTTGCAAATATGTTTCAACTTCTGAGAAATTCCTGGAAAGGATTCTGACACAAAGAGTCTAAACGACAGGTTTCTGATAAACCTTCAGATTGTAAAACTGAACGGAATAAGAAATGACAGAATTCTAACAGAAACTATGCTCATCGATCTGCTAACAGAACATTCAGCTCAAGAATTGATTATACAGGACTGTGTGCACTGATTAGGACGATTACAAATTTTTAGGACTTCCGTTTGAAATATTGTTGAGTTTTGATGTGTTGTTTTGTTTTCTCATAATGAAGGAAATCTTTTTCTCTTTTCTCTTATGCTAACTATAACTTACAGCCATTTGGTGAAATTATACCGTCATGAGCAAAACTGAAACATTTATCTTTTTCTGCCTACCTTATCCCTCGAGAATTTGGAAACCCTTTGTGACTGAGTATGGTCATTTCGTGGCAATATTTGCATAAGTTCCATAAGAATCTGTTCTCCTTATAACAGGACACATTGGTTATATTACCAAGGCTTGGACTGGAATGTCATATTTGAAACACACAGTCTCCGATATGACAAGACAGTGTTTTAGGAACAAAGATTGGACTTTCTGGAATACAGCCACTCGGAAACACAGGCCTGGTACCTTGTTTACTGAGATTTTGGCAATCTTACCCGGTAAGTAAGGAAGCTTGCTTATCTGGCAGGTGCAAGGAACCTCCGAATATTTGGGGAGACCTCAAAGAGAACACCACTCAAATCTGTAGGTACTGCAGGCCAAATCTGATGGCAAGTCCTTGGCTTGGCTTTTCTGGCCTCCAGAGGCCTTCACAGTTCAATCTGAGGTTCCGCAGGAAAAGATCCAGCGAAGCACATTTAAAAAAGCCTGTATGAACAATTACTATTCTTGCTGCTCTTATGTAAATAATTGGAGCAAGTTGTATTGAAACTACACTTGATTTGCAAACCCGTTAATCCTGATTTGACTATCTTTTGTAAAAATGAGAGTGATTTAAGAGAGAAAAATTATGTTTCTGTAGAAGCTATAGTAGGCATTCATGGATATTAGATTCTAGCTCTTTTCTTCCGCAATATTCATGTATTATTAATAGTAATGTCTCCTTGTGGCCATCTACCTCTGACACCTGGAAGTTCCCTGGCCACAATCAAACATTTTCCTTCAATACTACTGTCCAAATACTAACTAGATTTGCCTTGTCACACTTGGATCATACAGAACAAGTTCCAAAGGTAATGTCCCCAACTTATTAATACACACAGGATGGACAATACAAAATTTGGGATGAATATATTTGGTTCACTCCTACTAGTGGGCAACTCAGTCAAAGGCCACTTTCTTTTGGGGAAAAAATATCGCCCCTGTGATACATGGCCTTATAGCACTCGACCTATGGGAAAAAATCCCTGTTATATGTGTTCTCATATCATAGCCTTAAAAAAAATACTGATTGGTTTCAGACTGACTGGGATACATGGCTCAACATGCGTTGGTTAGCCCCTAACGGTGCTCAGTGGATATGTGGCTCCAATTTATGACCTTGGCTACCACCTGCATGGATTGGACGATGCACTCTAGTCTTTGTCTGGATGCAAGGTGGAACTACATTTACTATATCTCGTCCTGCTAACCTACCCAACTTGCAACAGCACTTACCAGCCCTGTCTTCCACTAGTATGACCATCTTTCCACAATTTTCTTTCACCAATTAGGAATCGACTTTTGTAGCATATTCAAGTCTTGCACATGGAAGTCCTAGACAAATTTACTATGAAGGCATTAAATGATACACAACATAGCATTTCACTGCTCAATTTAGAAGTATCCCAAGTGTGTAAGGCAGTCCTCCAAATCCAAATGGCTCTGGATGTCTTGACAGCAGCACAAGGGGGCACCTGTGCCATTATAAAAACTGAATGTTGTGTCTATATTCCTGACTACCATCAAAATATTTCTGACTTGGTATCCCAGCCATCAAATTAAATCCATGTCTGACCAACCTAAATCTAAATGATTGGTTGAACTCCTACTCAGGACAAGGTTTCTGCACTACTTCAAAACCTTATTCATTGGGTTAAACATACTGCTTGTATTTCTTATGATATTTTGTTGTCTGTTTCATTGTTTGTCTTATGCATGTCAAAAATGTTTCACTTCCTGGACCACCACTTGTCAATGACTCTCTCATCTCCAGAGGATCTGTATAACTTGTCAGGCTTGAACTCAAAGGGGCAAGCCTTCTGGTCCACTAAACTGCCTAAGTGTACCTATGGCCCCATTTAGGGACAGCTCTACGACCCTGTACAGCCAGAAGTAGTCACAGAAGACTGACCATCATCCATATCCCCAAAGATTTCCAGTCCAAATAGGTTCAGGGAGGTTTTATGATGTGGATCAGGGCTGCCCCAGCTAGGGAAGCTGAAGGTGACCTGGACTACATGCCAAACTATATGACCCAGAGGGTTTTTTTATGGTATGAATTAGGGCTGCCGCAGGGCGAGAAGCCCAGGGCATTCTCACCTACATGCTGATGTATATGGCCAGATTCGTATCTAAAAATATGACAACACAATGTCCAGACCCCATCTGTACTGAAATCATTTAAAGACATTTTACATCATTATTTCTTTTTCGAGTAAAAATAAGTCATATACCCATGCCTTATGAAATTAGCCCTAACCCTCTAGTCAGGGTAGCAGCAATAGCTCTGACCCATGGGTCCTGTCTCCAGGCAGCAGCAGCAGTAGCTCTTCACTGCTAATGTGTCCTGTCCCCATGCTATCCTGTACTGTTCTCTCAATAAAAGAACACCAATGCAGGATCTTGAGAGTCCAAGCAATCTTT
This sequence comes from Equus asinus, assembly GCF_041296235.1. Lineage (NCBI taxonomy): Eukaryota > Metazoa > Chordata > Mammalia > Perissodactyla > Equidae > Equus > Equus asinus. The sequence continues at coordinate 5,579,560 of NC_091810.1, forward strand.
CATTCGAGTCTTCAGCTCACTGAGCCCATATCAACGATTCTACCACGGAAAATAAAAAACAGTCCCAGAAAATGGAAGGCACAGAAATCACAGATGAATAATAGAAAAAGAAAGATGTCAGTTTTAGACATACTCTGAACGTTTGAAAGTCGGAGTAAGTCACAATCCCAAAAACCCAAGCGAAGGTCAAACCTAGGCTAACTGGTAAGGGTGAGTTATGAGACTGCTAAAATCAGGATCTGAAAGCCTGTGTCTATGAAGTTTGCAGGGACAGCAGAGACACAATTCTGACAAATCCTCTGACATCACAGTGGAGAAGAAAAACAAACTGGCCTCATCTACACAGTGCCCGAGTTGGGCTGAAGTAGCATATTCAAGTCCCATTCCACTCAACTGCAGGTTGCCAATGGGACATGAAAGGAGCCGGCCCGCGGTGCAGTGGTGAAGTCTGCACATTCTGGGTCGGCATCCCGGGGCTGGCCATGCGGAATCCTGGGGGTGAACTGCATCACAGCTGGTCCAGCCATTCTCGGGGAGGCATGGGAGGTAGTGTAGAGGCAGCTGGGAAGCAACGTCACACAGCGTCAGTATTCCTCAGCAAATACAGCAACATCGACAGCAGATCTGAGCACAGCCATAAACATCAGCCGAAACAAAACTAATGAAAACTTGAAAAGAACAGAAAAACCGAACCTCAGCAAAAAAAGAATAAGATCTCTAGAAATAAGCTTAGCCAAACAGGTGCAAGCTATGGAAATCGAAAACTAGCAAAACTTTGGGGAAAGAAATTCCAGAAGACACAAGCAAATGGAAGGGTATTCCGTGCTATAGGAATGTAGGATCTAAAATACTTGAAACCTCCATAACGGATAAAGCAATCTCTGGATTCCATGCAATCCCAGTCAAAGTTGCAGAGTCTTTGCCACAGAAATATAAGAGAGTATCCTTAGGTCTCTATCCAGCAACAAGGGACCCTGAATACCCAAAGGAATCCTGAGGAAAACGAACAAAGCAGGAAATATCACATTTACTGATTTCAACATGTAGGACGAAGTGCTACATACCGAAATGGCACAGTCTGGTCTCAAAAACAGACACAGAGATCAACGGAAAAGAATCGAGAGCCCAGAGGTCAACTCACACATATATGGACAGCCCATTTGCAACGAGGAAGGCAAGAGGATCAGTGGAGAAAGGAGAGTCTCAAGAAGAAAAGGTGCACAGCCATATGTGACGCAATGAGAGTAGACCATGATGTTACATCAGGCTCACACACCACCTCGAAATGGATTAAAGCCTTGAACGGAAGACTTGAAACCCTGAAACTTCTAGTAGAAAACCAGGCACCTTGCTCATGGCCATGTGGCATAGCCACCTATTTGGAAGAAGCATGTGTGAATGGGCAAGGGCAACACACGAAACAAGAAACAAATGGGATGCATCCAACGCAGAAGCTTCTGCCCAGCCGAGGAAACCATCCACTCAATGCAAAGACAGCACAACATCTGCGAGTGGATGTTTCAAACCACACATCGGAGGACTGAATAGCCAAAAGAGCCAACGACCGCACATGCCAACACAAGAGAAAAAACAACAAGCCCATTAAAACCTGGGCAAAAGATGGAAACAGAGTTTTACCAGATAAGATAGAAAGATGGCCAACAGGTGTCTGAACACATGCTCATAATCATTACGTCTAAGGCCAATGCAAATCCAAATGGCAATGAGATAACAGCACATTGTGGTCAGAATGCCCATAAGGAATAAGATAGGAAACAAGTGTCGGAGAGGAGGTGGAGAGAAGGGAAGCCACCTGCACTGTTGGTGGGAGTGTAAGCCGGTGCAGGAACTATGCAAAGCGGTGTGGAACTTCTGCAGAAATTTCAGAATCCATCTACCATATGATCCAGCTATTCCTCTGCGTCGTATTTATCCGAAGAACTTGGAAACACCAACGCATAGGAATCCCTGCACCGCTGTGTTCACCACAGCCTTAATCCTGATGTCCAGGACTTGGATATCGCCCTGGGGCCCATCAAGGGACGAATGGAGAAGGAAGATTGGCTATAGCCGCACAATGGGATAGCACTCAGCTGCAAGAAAGGGTGCAGTCCAGCCATTTGTGACACCAGAATGGCTCCTGAGGGTATGAGGGGAACTGAAAGAAGCCCCAGGGAGAAAGTCAAATACCGTAGGATCTCACTTACAAGGAGAAGAGTAAAATAAGGAGAAACAAACAGGTAGCACATGACAAGGGATTGGTGGTTCCCAGAGGGAATCGGTGGCAGAAGTTGATTAGGCACCAGTGTATGGTATGGGCATGTCATTAGGCTTACGGTGGTGAAGATGATGTACCATACAAAGAAGTCTAAATCTAGGAGGTTGTAAATCTGAAAACAATAGGGTGTTATAATGCAGGGTTATGGCAATCAATTCATGTAAAATCAAAACTACAAAAAGGCAAGCAGGTTTATGGCCTAAAGCTTTGGAGGCTGAAAGAGATTAGAGAAGATGAACTTCCAAGCATTGATAATCACCTCCAAGTGCTTAATAATGCTACAGAAAGGTAGACAGTGGCAAAGAGATGAAGAACAACTCTACCAAGAGAACATGTACCGTGCTAAACTCAGGATCCAAAGGAAAAGGTTACCGTCCATGATGTTACTACCAATTACCTTTACAAATAATCAAAGCAGGCCAACATCTTCCCCAGTTCAGGCAAAATGTTGGTCCAAGAATCCAATTCAGTGCCGGCCCTGTGGTGTACTGGGTAAGTTCCCACATTCCACTTGGGTGGTACAGGCTTCATCGGCGAGCATCACAGGTGCAGATCAGATTAGTAGCATTAGCAAATATAGATTTCACGGTATGGTGCAGACAGACATCCTAAAGAAGTCGAAATTGTGAAGAGACGTTATGAATACACATCAGAGTAAGAACCATGAGAATATTACAATCTATGAACGCATCAGGAACACCTCGCCAAGTGATGAAGGAAGGAAAACATGTGACCTGCCAGGTGGAAATGGAGATGACACGATCATTATGCATCAGAGGATTGACCAGGAAAGTCAATCTCGGGAGGGACTCCAGGGCTTTCTCTGGGGAAAGTCCACCCATTTGGACTCATCCACAAAAGATAAGAGATAAAACCCAGGATAATCTGAAAGGAAAGAAACTGGTGTCCAGCGGGATTGTAGTAGACCTTTCAAAGTTCGAGGATAAAGTTATAAACAGACACGGAATCCAGAACAAGGAAAACTATCCTACCTGGAAAGGGGAAGTAGTCAGACTGGTATGAGATGGTCGTGAAGAACTGTGTGCATGGAGGTTTTCAGGACAGCTTAGAATTCTGAGGGTGTTTATGACATCACGGTAAACATGTCACCCAAGATGGCCGCAGGTCTCCAGCCTGAGGATTGGCCTAGGCTTGGATACTCAAGTGACAGATACCCAGATACAGCTTTTGCAAACAGAATCTGGGCGCAGAAACGTGAAGAGATGCAAGAGACGCTAATTCAATGGATAAGAAAGGAATCATAGGGAAGAAGTGATAACAGAGGGACAAGCACTGAGAGGAGAACATTGCCATCTCCTCAAGTCGATGGGGAGGCCATGCTGATTCAAGCTTGAAACTTGACTTGAAACAAGAGGCCGGACCTTGAGCTTATCAGACCTATGTTGGCCTTCTGCCTTACTCATAATCCAAAGTCAAGAATGATCTCTTGAAGACATTGAAGAGAAGAATAGAGGCCTCGGTCCTAGGTCCCTAGTATTCGGTGAAGAGAAGTCTCACTTTCCATAGCTCTGGCGTCATAGGCACCCACTGGCTACATGGTAATGTGTCACTAGGCATCTCTTTGAAGCCTGGAAGGAATGGACCCCTGTCATGCTTGGGGTATGTCTCTTGGTTTGGAAGGACTCAGGAAGAGTGTGCAAAAGCACCCTTTTGCAGAAAGCTTCGTTACTGTGTGAAGGCTGTCCTCCCAGGCTAGAGTACTCAGTTGAGATCAATGAGATTCCCTCCCCCATCTCTTGCCGTAGAAGGAGTATTGATTAGGTGTTTGACACCACACATAACGATGTTTGCTGAAACTTAGAACATTACCATTCTATTTAAAGGAATATAAACATGCCACAGCTGAGGAGGTAAATTAAACAAATAGCAAAACCTGTGGAAATAAAGTAAGCCAGTATCTAGACGTAATCTAGTGGAGCGTTCAAGGATCAGGTGTGAACTTCTGAACTTTCCAAAGGATCTCTCACCTGGAGAGAGGAATCCATCAGATTCATCTAATTTGTCTCAGAACCATTGTGTCTTGGAAGGTGGTTTCCAGGACAACCTCAAACATGGCATTTCTGATCTCACAATATCGAACCAACCAAGATGACCACGTTTACTCAGTGCTCAGTTGGATCTAGGCTAGGATGGCAAAGATTCCTTCAAATGACCGATGAAAATTCAAAGACAACACCCAACAGTAACGAAAGCACTCACACATCAGCCTACAGAACCTATGGTGATTAAAGAAATACCAAACTCCTAACTTGAAATGAAGGAGAACACACTGATAAGCATATTGAAGGGAGATAGCTCAGAACCATGATGATTAGACTATGGAAAAGAAAGCAAGCTCCCAGAAAATGGAAGGCAAACAGAAATCACACCTCAATAATCCACAGTGAATGACTTCAGTGTTTAGTTAGGGTCTGCTTGAACGTTTGAAAGTCCGAGAAAGTCACAACCCCAAAACTTGCATTGAAGGTCAAACCTGTGCTAACTGGGAAGGGTGAGTTCTGAGACTGCTCCACGCGGGCTCTGAAACCCTGTGTCCCCGAAGCCTGATTGGAAAAGAGACACGATTCTGACAAATACTCCGACATCACAGTGGTGCAGAAAAAGAAGCTGGCCTCATCTACACAGGGCCAGAGTTGGGCTCAAGTAACATGTTAAAGTACATTCCACTCAACTGCAGGTTGCCAATGGAACACGAAAGGGGCCAGCCAGTGGGGCAGCCATGAAGTCCCTGCATTCTGAGTTGGCAACCCAGGGTCGGCCACGTGGAATCCTGGGGGTGAGCCTCCTCACCGCTCATCCAGCCGTTCTGGGCCAGGCGTGTGACCCGGTGTAGAGGCCTATGGGAAGCAATGTTATACTGCACTACTCTTGCTTAGCAAATACAGCAGCATGGCCAGCAGATGTGAGCACAGCCATAAACTTCTGCCAAAACAAACCAATTAAATGTTGCTAAGAATAGAAAAAAGGAACAGCGAAAAAGAAAGCATGCCAGTAAAAAGAAAAAAACATCTAGGAATAACATTGGCCAAACAGGAGAAAGCTATGTCTACCGAAATCTAGCAAAGCTTTGGGCAAAGAAATTCCACAAGACACAAGGAAACGGAAGTCTATTCCATGTTCTTTGAATGGAAGAACGAACACACTTTAAGCATCCATACCGCAAAAAGCAATGTCTGCATTCCATGTCGTCCCAGTCAAAGTTGCAGCAATCTTTCCCACAGAAATAGAAGAGAGAATACTAAAGTTTCTATGTGGCAACAAAGGACCCTGAATAGGAAGAGGAATCCTGAGGAAAATGAACAAAGCAGCATGTATCACACTTTCTGATTGTCAAATATAGGACAAAGCGCTAGGTACCGGTACAGCACAGCCTTTCCCCCAAAATAGGCACACAGACCCATGGAACAGAATTGAGCCCAGCAGTCAACTGCCACATATATGGGCAGCCCATTTTCGACACGGGAGCCAAGAGGAGACAGCAGAGAAAGGAGAGTCTCGAAAAGAAACAGTGCTGGGAAGACTTCAGAGCCACAAGTGGCACAATGAGACTAGACCATGATGTTACACCAGGCACACATACCACATTGAAATGGATTAAAGCTTTGAATGGAAGACTTGAAACCATGAAACTGCTGTGGGAAAATGCAGGCAGCTTGCTCTTTGCCATCTGGCATAGCCGCCTACTTGGAAGAAGCATGTGTGACTGGGTAAGGGCAACAAAAGAAACAAGAAACAAGCGTGACTCCATCCAACGCAGAAGCTTCTACCCGGCCAACGACTCCATCGACTCAATGCAAAGACAGCACAACTGCGACAGGATGTTTGCAGAACAGACATCGGAGAAGGGGTGAACAGCCATAAGATCCAGTGAACTCATACATCTCCACAGGAAAAAAAACAATGAGCCCAACAACACCTGGGCAAAAGATGGAAACACACATTTCTCCCAGGAAGATAGAAAGATGGCCAACAGGCTGTATGAAAACATGTTCCTCATCATTAAGTCTGAGGCCAATGCAAATCCGAAGTGCAATGAGATAGCAGCTCACAGTGGTCAGAATGGCTATAAGGGTGAAGACACGAAACAACAAGTTTCAGAGAGGAGGTGGAGAGAAGGGAAGCCTCCTGCACTGCAGGTGGGAGTTTGAGCCGATGCAGCCACTACACAAAGGAGTGAAAATTCAGAATGTTTCAGAATCCACCTAGCATATGATCCAGCTATTCCTCTGTGACGTATATATCCAAAGATCATGGAAACAGTAATGCACAGAGATCCGTGCACTGCTGTGTGCACCACAGCCTTACTCCCGATATCCAAGACTTGGAAGCCTCCCTGATGCCCATCAAGGGACGAATGGAGAAGGAAGGTAGGCTATAGCCACACAGTGGCATAGCATTCAGCTGTCGGAATGGATGCAGTCCAGCCATTTGTGACCACCAGAATGGCTCCTGAGGGTACTAGAGGAACTGAAACAATCGCCGGGGTAAGGTCAAATACCACAGGATCTCACATACAGGAGAAGAGGAAAAACGGACCAACAAACAGGTAGCATGTGACATGGGATTGGTAGTTCCCAGAGGAAAAGTAGGCGAGGGCCAGAGGGAGAAAGAGTTGATTAGGCACAAGTATCGTCAGAGCCTGTAGTTAGCCTTACGGTGGTGAAGATGATGTAACCTACGCAGAAGCCTAAATCTATGAGGATGTAGATCTGAAAGCTATAGCATGTTAGAATGCAGGGTTACGGCAATCAATCCACATAAAATCAAAACTCCAAAAAGGGGTGCAGACTTACGGCCTAAAGCTTTATAGGCTGAAAGAGATCAGAGAGGATGAACTTCCAAGGATTGGTAATCACCTCAAAGTGCTTAATGATGCTACAGAAAGGTAGACCTTTGCAAAGTGATGAAGCGGAATACTAGCAAGAGAACATGTTCCGTGCTAAACTCCTGAACCAATGGAAAATAATACCTTCCATGATGTTACTACTGATTCACTTCACGAATGTTTGAAGCAGGCCAACATCTTCCCAAGTTCAGGCCAAAGGTTGGTGCAGAAGTCTAATTCATTGCCGGCCCTGTGGTGCAGCAGGTAAGTGCCCAACTTCCTCTTGCGTGGCCCGGGCTTCAGGGGCTAGCATCATGGGTACAGATCAGATTTCTAGCATTAGGAAATCCCGATTTCAAGGTATGGTTGGCACAGAGATCATAAAGAAGTAGTAATTGTGAGGAGGCCTTATCAATACTCACCAGAAAAAGAACCATGAGAATATTAGAGTCTATGAACGCATCTGGTACGCTTTCCCAAATCATGAAGGAAGGAAAATATGTGACCCACCAAGGTGGAGTTGTCAGACTGCCATGAGATCACACGATCATTGTGCATCACAGGATTTCCTGGGCAACGTCAACTTGGGAGGGAGTCCAGGACTTTCTCTGGGGAAAGTCCACCCATTTGGCCATATCCACAAAAGATATGCGGTAAAACCCAGGATAATCTTAAAGGAAAGAAACCGGTGTCTGTGGGAATGTAGTAGACCTTTGCAAGTTAGAGGACAAAGTTGAAAAACGACAACACATCCAGAACAAGGAAAACTATCCTTCCTGGAAAGGGGGAATAGTCAGGCTGGGAGGAGACGGCTCTGAAACACTGCGTGCATGGAGGTTGTCAGGACAACTTTGAATTCTGAGAGTGTTTATGACATTACAGTGAACGTGTCACCCCAGATGGCTGCATGTTTACAGTACCAGGATTGGCTTAGGCTGGGATACTCAAGTGAGAGATAACCAGAAACAGCTTTTCCAAACAGAAACCAGGCACAGAAACTTGAAGAGATCAAAGAGATGCTGATTCCAGGGATAAGAAAGGTATCATTGTGATGATACTTCATTCTTCCTTCGTTTTCTTCCATTCCATGCGCACTGATGCCCTTCCGTTTCCTTGTATCTTGTGGAATTTCTTTCCCCAAAGCTTTGCTACTTCTCGGTTTACATAGCTTTCACCTGTTTGGCACAGCTTATTCCTAGATACTTTGTTCTTCCTACTAGCATGCTTTTTTTTTTTTTTTGAGGTTCAGTTTTTCTATCCTTTGCAACTTTTGATTAGTTTTATTTAGGCAGATGTTTACTGCTGTGCTCACATCTGCTGGCAATGCTGCTGTATTTGCTGAGGAAGACTGGCCCAGTCTAACGTCGCTTCCCATCTGCCTGTTTCCTTTGTTGCCCATTCCTGTCACACACGCTTCTTCCAAATAGGCTGCTAAGACAGATGGCAACGAGCATGCTGCCTAGGTTTTCTCCTAGAAGTCTCACGGTTTCAAGTCTTCCATTCAAGTCTTTAATCAGTTTCGAGGTGGTGTGTGTGACTAGTGTAACATCATGCTCTACTCTCATTGTGTTACATTTGTCTGTGCAGTCTTCCCAGCACCGTTTCTTGTCGAGACTCTCCTTTCTCCGCTGTGTACTCTTGGTTCCCTGGTTGAAATTGTGTTGTGCATGTATGCATGTGCATATATGCATGAGTTGACCTCTGGGCTCTCGATTCTGTTCCATGGAATTGTGTGCCTGTTTTTGGGCCCAGACTGTGCCGTTTCGGTTCCTAGCACTTCGTCCTATATGTGTAAATCAGAAAGTGTGATACGTCCTGCTTTGTTCATTTTCTTCAGGATTCCTTTGGGTATTCAGGGTGCTTTCCTTCTGGATAGAGACTTTATTATTCTCTCTTCTATTTCTGTGGGAAAGATCACTGCAACTTTGACTGGGACTGCTTGGAATCCACAGATTCCTCTATCCGCTATGGACGTTTCAAGTGTGTTAGTTCTTCCATTCCAACAGCATGGAATAGTCTTCCGTTTCGTTGTGTCTTCTGGAATTTCTTTAGCCAAAGCTTTGCTAGTATCGGTTTACAATGCTTCCACCTGTTTAGTGAAGGTTAGTCCTAGATATCTTATTATTCTTAGTGACATGCTTCTTTTTTTGAGGCTCAGTTTTTCTATTCTTTGCAACTTTCAATTGGTTCTGTTTTGGCAGAAGTTTATGGCAGTGCTCACATCTGCTGGTCGTGCTGCTGTATTTGCTGAGCAAGAGTGGCACTGTCTAACGTCACTTCCCATCTGCCTCTACACTACCTCCCAGGACTCTCCCAGGATGGCTGTACCAGCGGTGAGGAGGCTCAACCCCAAGAGCACAAATGGACGACCACGGGCTGCAGACCCAGAAGGCACGGACTTCACAGCTTCAGCAGTGGCCAGCCCCTTTCATGTTCCATTGGCAACCTGCTGTTTTGGAATGTGACTTCAATATGCTACTGGAGCCCAGCTCTGGCCCTGTGTAGATGAAGCCATGTTGTTTTCCTGGTCCACTGTGATGTCATAGGATTTCTGAGAATTGTGTCTGTGCTGTGCCAGCAAGCTTCATGGACACAAGGTTTCAGAGCCCGCTTGGAGCAGTCTCAGAACTCACCCATTCCATTTAGCCCAGGTTTGACCTTCACTGCAGGTTTTGGGGTTGTGACTTTTCTGACTTTCAAACGTTTAAGCAGAATCTGTCTAAACACGGCCGTCTTTCACTGTGGATTATTCAGTTGTGATTTCTGTTTGCCTTACATTTTCTGGGACCTTTTTTTCTTTTCCATAGGCTAATCATCATGGTATTGCTAAGCTATCTCCCTTCGATATGCTTATCAGTGTGTTCCCTTTTCATTCCAAGTTATAAATTTTGCATTTCTTTGATCACGATATGTTCTGTTGGCTGTTGTGCGAGTGCTTTTGTGATTGGTGGGTGTTGTCTTTGAATTTCCATCGGTCACTTGAAGGAATCTCTGCTATCCTGGCCGAGGTGACACTGAGCACTGAGAACATGTGGGCATCTTCCTTGGTTAGAGATTCTGAGATCAGAAACTCCAGATTTGAGGTTGTCCTGGCAACCATCTTCACGGACACAATGGTTCCGCAACAAATTAGACGAATCTGATGAATTTCTCTTTCCAGGTGAGAGATCCTTCTATTTCTGGATTTGGAAAGTTCGAACTTCACCCCTGATCCTTGAATGCTCTGCTAGATTATGTCTAGATACTGGCTTACTTTGTTTCCACAGGGTTTGTTATTTGTTTGATTTACATCCTCAACTGTGGCGTGTTTATTTTTCTTTAAATATAATGATAATGTTCTAATTTTCAGCCAACATCGTTACATGTGGTGTTGAAACACATAATCAATACTCCTTCTACGGCAGGAGAAGGGGGAGAGAATCTCATTGATCCCAACTTAGGACTCTAGCCTTGGAGTGCAGCATTCACCAAGGAATGACCCCCTCTGCAAAAGGGTGCTTTTAAGGGACTTCTAGAGTCCTTCCAAACCAAGAGACATACCCCAAGCATGACAGTTGTCCATTCCTTCCAGGCTTCAAAGAGGTGTCTTGTGACACATTAGCATGTAGCCAGTGGGCACCCATGATGCCAGAGCTATGGAAAGTGAGACTTCTCTTTAAAAAATGCTAGTGGCCTAGGACGGCAGCCTTGATTCTTCTCTACAATGACCTCAAGAGATCATTCTTGACTTTGGATTATGAGTGAGGCAGGACAACATAGGTCTCATAGTTCCAGCCTCTTGTTTCAAATCAAGCTTGAAGCTTGAATCAGAACAGCCGCCTCTTCGACGTGAGGAGATGGCAATGTTCTCCACTCAGTGCTTGTCCCTCTATTATGGCTTCTTCCCAATGATTCCTGTCTTATCCCTTGAATTAGCGTATCTTTGATCTCTTCAACTTTCTGTGCCCTGTTTCTGTGGGCAAAAGCTGTTTCTGAGTATCCCTCACTTGAATATCCTAGCCTATGCCAATCCTCGGGCTGGAAACCTGTGGCCATCTTGGGTGACATATTCACCGTGATGTCATAAACACCCTCAGAATTCAAAGTTGTCCTGAAGACCTCCATGCACACAGTTCTGCAGAACCATCTCATCCCAGTCTGATTACTCCACCTTTCCAGGTAGGATAGTTTTCGCCCTTATGCATTTCTTGTCGGTTTCTAACTTTTTCCTCAAACTTGAAAAGGTCTGCTACCTTCCCTCTAGACACTGGTTTCTTTCCTTTCGGATTAATCTGGGTTTTCTCTCTTATCTTTTGTGGATGAGGCCAAATGGGTGGACTTTCCCAAGAGAAAGTCCCGGAGGCTCTCCCAAGATGACTTTTCCCAGGCAATCCTCTGATGCGCAATGATCGTGTCATCTCCTAGCAGTCTGACAATTCCACTTTGGCAGGTCACATGTTTTCCTTCCTTCATTATTTGGGGAAGTGTTCCTGATGCATTCATAGACTGTAACATTCCCATGGTTCTTTTTCTGGTGTGTACTCATAACATCTCTTCAAAATTTCGATTTCTTTAGGATGTCTGTCCGCACCATACCGTGAAATCTATATTTGCTAAAGCTACTAATCTGATCCACACCCGTGGTGCTAACCAATGAAGCCCTGGCCGCCCAGGCGGAACGTGGGCACATAACCAGTACACCGCAGGGCCGGCACTGAAATGGACTTTTGGATCAAACTTTTGCCTGAACTAGGGATGATGTTGGCCTGCTTTGGTTATTTGTAACGGTAATTAGTAGTAACATTGTGGAGTGTAACCTTTTCTTTTGGCTCCTGAGTTTAGCATGGAACGTGTTCTCTTGGTAATGATCTTCTTCAACTCTTTGTAATGGTCTTCCTTTCTGTAGCATCATTAAGCATTTTGAGGTGTTTACCAATCCTTGAAAGTTCATCTTCTCTAATCTCTTTCAGCCTCCAAAGTTTTAGGCCGTAAATCTGGACCCCTACAGAACGTATGGTGAACAAGGAAATACAACATTCATAACTTGGAATGGAGGAGAAAAGACTGATAAGAATATCTATGGGAGATAGCTGTGAAAGACCATGATGAATGATGTGGATTAAGGCTGCCCCAGCTCGAAAAGCCCAAGGTTACCTGGCCTACATACCAAACTACATGACCCGGTGAGTTTTTTTGTGTTTTTTTTGGTATGAATTAGAGGTGTCCCAGTGATAGAAGCCCATTTCATGCTCACCTACATGCCTATCTATATGGCCAGATTGGTATTTAATGCTATATGACCACACAATAACCAGACCCCATCTGAACTGAAATCATTTAATGACTTTTAACATCATCTTTTCTTTTTCCAGTAAAAATGTCACGTACCAATGCATTATAAAATTAGCCCTTACCTTCAACTCAGGGCAGCAGCAGGACCTCTGACTTCCCAGGGAACCTTTCCCAATGCAGCAGCAGCAGCAGCTCTTCACTGCCCATATGTCCTGTCCCCATGCAGCAACTATTTACTGCCCATGGGTCCTGTCGCCATGTTGTCCTGTACCATTCTATAACTAAAAGAGCACCACTTCCAGAATTTGAGAGTCCAAGAAATCTTTCTTTTGACTCTTCAGCTCACCAAGCCCATATCATATCTTGTGGCCCATATCAAAAACTTGCTTCATAGGTTTGTGAGCTCGACTTCTGGTGAGTGCCCTTTTCTTCGTTGTGCATCTCTCTTTTTCAAGGATGGATCTAAATTCACCTCTCCATCAGGAACTTTCTTGGATAGCTGCTTGAATCCACGTTTGCTCCCATGGCTACTCTATAGGGCAAATCATGGCATTCAGCTTGAAGAGAATCAGTACCTTAAGCCTAAGGGCGATGTAGAGTGAATTACTCCATTCCTTCCTGACTCTATCTCTAATATACAAATTTTAGGTGAGCACGGGTCAGCCACTTAAGTCCTTAGGATGGCCGGCAATCTGCAAGACTCCCCTGGAAGGTTTCTTTTCCTAAGGCTGGATTGGGATACCTCCCATGGCACCTGACCATGCTCTGAACTGTGTGAATGTCTCCATCGGGACTACAGTTCAAGGGAAGTACCACAGTCTAACCTTTGGTTGCATATGGGAAACCCTTCTTCAAAGAATGGCTCCAACACGCAATTGGGTAGAATGTCCCCCAGCTCAGTGGAAAATTCTACACTATTTTTCCCCATCCTCTTCTCTCTTAAACTTCTCCTTTTCTCTTGGGGACCATTCAACAGGCTCCTATTACTGCCAGGCAGAATAGGAAAGATGTTCACCAGGCAGCTGTTACTGCCAGACATACCACGGAAGGTACACAAGGGATGCAATGCTGGGGGCCACGCCCATCACCCCTTGCTATAGGAACCCCACAGTAGGAACCACATGTAGGATGCTGCCGTAGGGTCAGGGGTGATCTTCAAGGTAATGGACATGTCTCTTTCATCTTTGTTAGAGTTACAATGGCCATTTTCATCTCCTTTTGAACTTTGCAACTGGGGAAACGAAGGAATCTCTCATGGATCAAGGCCTCCACCACTGGAGCCCCAACTTTGGCTTTCTGGGCCTGATCACCCCAACGACCCTAAGTAGGGTGCCCTCTCTTGGCGGTTGACTCATTGAGTATTTTAGTCACCTACTGAGTTGGCTATGAGGGTAGGAGACCTGTGATTTATTCTGAGAACTGCCATGCTACGGTAGTGTGCCACAACACAGGAACTGTTGTGTGACTCTTATCTTGAGAACCCTGTGAGAGCAACCATGAGGGTGAGGTCTGGTGTCTTCTTTTCCTTTCTCTGTTTTGCTCATCATGTCATCTGTTGTCACCAAGTCGAGGTTAAGTTCTGGCTGGACCTGACCAGAACATGGACCTTCTGTAAAATCGAACAACTTGAAAATATTTGGCAAGGACCTTAACTCTCAACCCCGGTACTGGGAGCCCAGGCCTGCAGCCAGTTCCAGGTGTTTGTAGCCACTGCACCCTTCTCCAGTCCACACTGGCTTTACTGCCATGGGGAATGGCATAAGCATCCCCAGAGACTCACCACTCAGGGTCATTCTAACTAATTAGAAACACTTTCAATTGCATGGGTTATGCCCCAGAGACTCCAGCTGGGAGAAAATTTGCGAGGTTTCTCTGTGCCTTTATGGTGCAGTTGGACAGGTAGATCAACCTAGAACGTCCTTCAAGTTACAGTCCAGTTTCTGAGAAATCAAGAGCAACTGTCCTTAGAAAATCCTTGCAAGACTGGAGAGACAGCACTAGAGGCAGTTCAGATTCCACCTAGTTCCTTTATCATGAAAAGGATTATCATCCCCCCTCTCCAGGAACTACTATCTAGCCCATCACTCACTCTTAAGACTGAAAAAAAGAAAGGAGGGGAAAGGAGAAATGGCCATAAATGTGCCATTGAAAGAGTCTAGCATCTCGAGGGTCTTCTCCATAAGTATTTGTAAAAAGGCTCAAAACAAAGTTTACCTTCATAACTGGTGAGCTTTATATTATTGTACCTGATTCACGGCAGTAGCTTTTAAAACAGTAGTTGTACAGTCTCTGTGTATGCGTGTCTATGTGTAGGTTATACATGTGATATTTTCAGCCTTGGGTGGTATGACCAAAATTAAGATCTCTGTTTAGTTGGCTTATAGTAAGTGTTTACATAAATGCTAAATGCAGTAGAAATTAACTCAGTGCCTTTCAAAGTTAATGTCATATGAATTAACCTTTGGTAAATGAAAGACTGTTTAAGTTTGTTGGTCTGATTCAAAATAGTCTTGTTGTGAGGGATGTCGGTATTTGCATAGGGATGCAGGCCTTCAGCCTGGGGTTACTAGTCATATAAGTTCACGTTGTCTGCAAAATTTGTCAGCAAAGTAATAGCTTTAAATGATGACCAGTTTTGTCTAAGGCCTCATGAGGTTTCAGTAGGTAATCTGAACATAATTGATGGAAACAAATGGTTTAAATAGATAATACTCATTAAAGTGAGTACAAAAACTTTTATGGTCTGTATAGTTTGGGAAAGAAAAACAGCTTCGAAATGCTTTTTGGTAACCATCTTGAGTTTTGCCAAGTTAAGTTAAATGATAAAAATCTGAATATCTGGGTCATTTCTGGATAGGACGAAAGACTGAAACATTATTAATAAGCACATCTAAGTTATCTACTTTTGGCTTCTTTTTGAAGAGGCTAAAAGCGTGTGGGTGTATTAAAAGCCATGCCTTGTGTTTTGTTGTAAAGTGGCGTGTTTCTAAATTTATGAAGTGTTCAGAATACTGATGTAAAAGACAATTCATAATTGTTTTCCTTTTTAGTGTTTAGTAGGTCTGTTAAGGGTTAAAAGTTCTAATTAACCTACGTAATTAAAGCTACAGGAAATTACTAAGAAAAAGAGCCTGTATTCAAGGAAGTTAAAATGTACGTTTTCAGTAAAAAAGGTATAAATAATGGAAATATTTTTGTTTGATTGGTTAAGGAAGATAAATTCGTCCTGATGTACTAGAAAGAAAAAAACAAAGACTTTGGGAGAAATTCTGAAAACATAAAAGAAAGTTTTAGAAGGTTTGTGAAGAAGAAAGTCTGAAAGGAGTTTTATGCCTGGTCAAGAAGACTAAAGTAAGTTCAATTAAGTGAATGAGTTTGAATGTTAAAAATAAGTAGGTGCAGAAATTCAAATTTGGTTTTCTCTAAAAGGATACATTTTCTTGAACTTTTGATCTGCTCTTGATAAAGAGGTTATAAAAGCTATTACTTCGAGTAACTCTACCTAAGAGACAAACCTGTTTTGTGAATATAATGACTTAGGTCACTATTAAGATTATTGACTCTTTCTGTTATCACCTTGAATAGATACCTGAGCATATTTCACAGTGAGTGTTGTTTCACATTTGAACAAGCATTTGAAAAGCTTTTGATATGTTTTCACAAGATTCTCCCTCAAAAATATTCAAATCCTAAATGAAGGCTGTCTTTTGACCTGGTAGACAAAAGAAAAATTAATCTGAGGCTTTTCAGAGGGCCCTTGAGACTTCTCAAAGACATTTGCTCTCTCTTCCAAAAGGAGGAAAATACTAAACTAATTAGACTTATTTGGTCTATTACATTGCACGGGAATCATTGTAAAATAAGTAATGATGGACTTTCTTAGGTGTTATTAGATGGGTAAATGTTATTAATATAGATGTCTTAAAATTATATAGCATTCCTAAAATTCTGATCTCTCCTCGTTATCAGTCATAAGTCCACTTATTATCTGGAAGTTTAATATGTCACAGAAGTAGACAAGTTTCTTTCTCAATTGCCCTTTTGAGTCCTTTGTCCATTTCCAGGTAGTTGTTTTACTCTGATGCTTTTTTCTTTTGCAAATATGCTTCATCTTCTGAGAAATTCCACGAAAGGGTTCTGACACAAAGGTTCTAAACGACAGGCTTCTGATAAACTTTCAGATTGTAAAACTGAATGGAGTAAGAAATTACAGAATTCTAACAGAAACCAAGTTCATCAATCTACTAACAGAAGATTCAGCCCCAGAACTGATTATGCAGGGCTGTGTGAACTGATAAGGATGATTGTAATTTTTTAGGACTTCTATTTGAAATATTGTTGAGTTTTGATGTGTTGTTTTGTTTTCTCGTAATGAAGGAAAGCTTTTTCTCTTTTCTCTTATGCTAACTATGACTTACAGCCATTTAGTGAAATTATACCTTCATGAGCAAAACTGAAACATTTATCTTTTTCTCCCTACCTTATCCCGAAGGAATTGTCAAACCCTTTGTTACTGAGTATGGTCATTTCGTGGCAATATTTGCATAAGTTCCATAAGAATCTTTTCTCTTTATAACAAGACACATTGGTTATATTACCAAGGCTTTGACTGGAATGTCATATTTGTAACATACAGGCTCAGATATGACAAGACAGCATTTCAGGAACAAAGATTGGACTTTCTGGAATACAGCCACTTGGAAACATGGGCCTAGTACCTTGTTTACAGAGATTCTGGCAATCTTGCCCGGTCACTAAGGAATCTTGCTTATCTGGCAGGTGCAGGGAACCTCCAAATATTTTGGGTGACCTCAAAGAGAACTCAACTCAAATCTGTAGGTACTGCAGGCCAAATCTGATGGCAAGTCCTTGGCTTGGCTTTTCTGGCCTCTAGAGGCCTTCACAGTTCAATCTGAGACTCCTCAGAAAAAATTCCAGCAAAGCAGATTTTTAAAAACCTGTATAAGCAATTCCGATTCTTTCTGCTCTTATGTAAATAATTGGAGCAAGTTGTATTGAAACTACACTTTATTTGCAAACGTGTTAATCATAATTTGGCTATCTTTTGTAAAAATGAGGATGATTTAAGAGAGCAAAAATTACGCTTCTGTAGAAGCTACAGTAGCCATTCATGGATACTAGATTCTAGCTCTTTTCTTCTGCAAGATTCATCTATTACTAATCGTAATGTCTCCTTGTGGCCATCTATCTGACACCTCGGAGTTCCCTGGCCACAATCAAACATTTTCCTTCAATACTACTGTCCAAGTACTAACTAGATTTGCCTTGTCACAGGTGTATCAAACAAAACAAGTTCCAACAGTAAAGTCCCCAACTTATCGATACACACAGGATGGACCATATCAAATTTGTGACGAATATATTTGGTTCACTCCTACTAGTGGGCAACTCAGTAAAAGGCCACTCTCTGTTGGGAAGAAACCAACCACACCTGTGATACATGGCCTAATAGCAGCTGACCTTGGGAAAAAATCCCTTTTATATGTGTTCTTATGTCATAGCCTTAAAAAAAATACAGGTTAGTTTGGGACTGACTGGGATAGACAGCCCAGAATGCATTGGTTAGCCGCTAACGGTGCTCAGTGGATATGTGGCTCCAATTTATTACCTTGGCTGCCACCTGGATGGATTGGATGATGCACCCTAGGCTTTGTCTGGATGCAAGGTAGAACTACATTTACTATATCGCCTCCTGCTAAGCTACCCAACGTGCAACAGCACTGGACCCTCTGTGTCTTCCACTGGTATGACCATCTTTCCGCAATTTTCCTTCCCCAATTAGGAATCGAAAATATCATCTTGCACACGGAAGTCCTAAACAAATTTACTATGAAGGCATTAAATGATACACAACATAGCATTTCGCTGCTCAATTTAGAAGTATCCCAAGTGTGTAAGGCAGTCCTCCAAATCCAAATGGCACTGGATGTCTTGACAGCAGCACAAGGGGGCACCAGTGTCATTATAAAAACAATGTTGTGTCTATATTCCTGACTACCATCAAAATATTTCTGGCTTCCTATCCCAGCCACCAAATTAAATCCATGTCTGACCAACCCTAACTGTAAACGACTGGTTGAACTCCTAGTCAGGACCAGGTTTCTGCAGTACTTCAAAATCTTATTCATTGGGTTAAACATACTGCTTGTATTTCTTATTATAATTTGTTGTCTCTTTCGTTGTTTGTCTTTAGCATGTCAAAAATGTTTCACCTCCTGGACCACCTCTCGTCAAAGGATTCTCTCGTCTCCAGAGGCTCTGTACAACTTGTCACCCTTGAACTCCACTGGTGAAGACTTCTGGTCCACTGAACTTCCTACCTGTACCTATGGCCCCATTTTGGGGCAGCTGTACGACCTTGTACAGCCAGAAGTAGTTACAGAAGACTGACCATCATTCATATCCCCAAAGATTTCCGGTCATAATGGGTTCAGGGGTGGTTTATGATGTGGATTAATGCTGCCCAAGCTAGAGAAGCCCAAGGTGACCTGGCCTACATGCCAAACTACATGAGCTGGTGGATATTTTTCTAATATGAATTGGGGCTGCCCCAGGGAGAGTAATCTCACATTGATCTGTGAATGCCTCTAGATGCCAGAAAAGCCAAGCCAAGGACTTGCCATCAGATTTGGCCTGCAGTACCTACAGATGTGAGTTGAGTTCTCTTTGAGGTCCACCAAAATATTTGGAGGTTCCTTGCACCTGGCAGATAAGCAAGCTTCCTTAGCGACCGGGCAAGATTGCCAGAATCTCTGTAAACAAGGTACCAGGCCCATGTTTCCTAGGGACTGTATTCCAGAAAGTCCAATCTTTGTTCCTGAAATGCTGTCTTGTCATATCTGAGGCTGTATGTTTCAAATATGACATTCCAGTCAAAGCCTTGGTAGTATAACCAATGTGGCCTGTTATAAGGTGAACAGATTCTTATGGAACTTATGCAAATATTGCCACTAAATAACCATACTCAGTGACAAAGGGTTTCCAAATTCCTTAGGGATAAGGTAGGGAGAAAAAGATAAATGTTTCAGTTTTGCTCATGAAGGTATAATTTCACCAAAAGGCTGTAGGTCATTGTTAGCATAAGGGAAAAGAGAAAAAGCTTTCCTTCATTATGAGAAAACAAAACAACACATCAAAACTCAACAATATTTCAAACAGAAGTTGTAAAAAATTACAACCATCCTCATCAGTTCACACAGTCCTGTATAATGAATTCTTGAGCTGAGTTTTCTGTTAGGAGATCGATGAGCTTAGTTTCTGTTAGAATTCTGTAATTTCTTACTCCGTTCAGTTTTACAATCTGAAAGTTTATCAGAAACCTGTCATTTAGAAACTTTGTGTCAGAACCCTTTCCTGGAATTTCTGGGAAGATGAAGCATATTTACAAAAGAAAAAAGCATCAGACTAAAACAACAACTACCTGGAAATGGACAAAGGACTCAAAAGGGCAATTGACAAAGAAACTTGGCTACTTCAGTGACATATAACACTTGCTGATAATAATTGGACTTATGACTGTTAACCAGGAAAGATCACACTCTTAGGAATGTTATATAATTTTAAGACACCTATATTAATAACATTTACCCATCTTATACCACCTAAGGAAGTCTATCATCACTTATTTCACAATGTTTCCCATGTAATTTAATAGACCAAGTAAGCCTAATTAGTTTAATATCTTCCTTCTTATAGGAAGAGAGAGCAAATGTCTTCGAGAAGTCTCAGGGGCCCTCTAAAAATCCTCAGAGTAATTTTTCTTCTGCCTACCAGGTCAAAAGAAAGCCTTCATTCAGCATTTGAATATTTTTGAGGGAGAAGCTTGTCAAAACATATGAAAAGCTTTTCAAATGCTTGTTCAAATAGAAAGCAACACTCGCTGTGAAGCAATGCTCGGGTATCTATTCAAAGTGATAACAGAGTCAAAAATCTTAAGAGTGACCTCAGTCATTATTTTCACAAAACAGATTTGTCTCTTACGTAGACTTACTCAAAGGAACAGCTTTTAAGACCTCTTTACCAAGAGCAGATCAAAAGTTCAAGAAAATGTATCCTTTTAGAGAAAACCAAACTTGAATTTCTGCACCTACTTATTTTGAACTTTCAAACTCATGCACTTAATTGAACTTACTTTAGTCTACTTGACCAGGCATAAAACTCCTTTCAGAATTTCTCCTTCACAAACCTTCTACAACTTTCTTTTTTGTTTTCAGAATTTGACCCAACGTCTTTGTTTTTTCCTTTCTAGTACATCACGACAAATTTATCTTTCTTAACCCATCAAACAAAAATATTTCCATTCTTTATACCTTTTTTACTGAAAACATCCATTTTAACCTCCTTGAATACAAAGCTCTTTTCCTTAGTAGTTTCCAGTAGGTTTAATTCCATAAGGTAATTAGAACTTTAACCCTTAACAGACCTAGTAAACACTAAAAAGGTAAACAATTATGGATTGTCTTTTATATCAGCATTCTAAACACTTCATAAGTTTAGAAACATGCCGCTTTACAACTAAACACAAGGCATGCTTTTTAATACACCCACACGCTTTTAGCCTCTTCCATAAGAAGCCAAAAGTAGATAACTTAGATATGTTTATTAATAATGATTCAGTGTTTCATACTATCCAAAAATGATCCAGATATTCAGATATTTATTATTTAACTTTACTTGGCAAAATTCAAGATTGTTACCAAAAGAATTTAAAGCTGTTTTTTTCCCCCAAGTATAGAGACCATAAATGTTATTGTATTCACTTTTATGAGTTTTATGTATTTAAACCATTTGTTTCCAACAATTATGTTCAGATTACCTACGGAAACCTCATGAGGCATTAGACAAAACTGGTCATCATTTAAATATATTATTTTGCTGACAAATTTAACAGACAACGTGAACTTATATCACTAGTAAACCGAGGCTGAATGCCTGCATCCTATGCAAATACTGACAACTCTGACAACAAGACTATTTTCAATCAAACCAACAAACTTAAAGAAACTTTCATTTACCAAAGGTTAATTCACATGATGTTAACTTTGAAAGGCACTGAGTTAATTTCTACTACATTTAGAATTTATGAAAGCACTTACTTTCAGCCAACTAAACATATCTTAATTTTGGCCATACCATCCAGGGGTAAAAATATCACATGTATAACGTACACATAGACACACATACACAGAGACTGTACAACTATTGTTTTAAAAGCTACTGCCGTGAATCAGGTAGAATAATATAAAGCTCACCAGTTATGAAGGTAAACTTTGTTTTGAGCCTTTTTACTAATGCTTATGGAGAAGACTCTCTAGATGCTATACTTTTTGCAATGACACACTTATGGCCATTTATCCTTTCCCCTCCTTTCTTTTTTTTTTTTTTTTTTGAGTCTTAAGACTGAGTGATTGGCTAGATAGTAGTTCCTGGAGAGGGGGGATGATAATCCTTTTCATGATAAAGGAACTAGGTCGAAACTGAGCTGCCTCTAGAGCTGTCTTTCCAGTCTTGCAAGGACTTTCTAAGGACGGTTGCTCTTGATTTCTCAGAAACTGGACTGTAACTTGAAGGACGTTCTAGGTTGATCTACCTGTCCAACTGCACCATAAAGGCACAGAGAAACCTCACAAACTTTCTCCCAGCTGCAGTTTCTGTGCCATAATCCAGACAATTGAAAGTGTTTCTAATTAGTTGGAATGACCCTGAGTGGTGAGTCTCTGGGGATGCTTATGGCATTCCCCATGGCAGTAAAGCCATGACAGTGGAGTGCGACTGACAGTGGAGTGGAGAAGGGTGGAGTGCCTACAAAGGCCTGGAACTGACTGGGGGCCGTGGCTCCAAGTACCCGGGTTGAGAGTTTAGTCCCTTGAAAAATGTTTTCAAGTTTTTCGATTTCACAGAAGGTGCAGGTTCTGATCAGGTCCAGCCTGATCTTAACCTCGACTTGGTGACAACAGAGGAGATGATGACCAAAACAAAGAAAGGAATAGAAGACACCAGACCTCACCCTCATGGCCGCTCAGAGGGTTCTCAAGATAAGAGTCACACAACAGTTCCCGTGCTGTGGCACACTACCATAGCACGACTGTTCACAGGAAAAAATCACAGATTTCCTACCCTCATAGCCAACTCAGTAGGTGACTAAAATACTCAATGAGTCAACCGCCAACAGAGGGTACCCTACTTGGGGTCGCCAGGGTGATCAGGCCCAGAAAGCCAAAGTTGGGGCTCCCAGTGTTGGAGGACTTGACTTTTGAAAGATTTCTTTGTTTCCCGGTTGCAAAGCTCAAAAGGAGACGAAAATGGCCATTGTATCTCTAACAAAGATGAAAGAGACACGTCCATTACCTTGAAAATGCCCCCTGAACCTACGGCAGCATCCCACCTGTTGTTCCTACTGTGGGGTTCCTATAGCAAGGGCTGGCGGGGGTGTCTGCCAGCATTGCATCCCTTGTATACCTTCCCTCGGATGCCTGGCAGTAACAGGTGCCTGGTGAACATCTTTCCTATTCTGCCTGGCAGTAATAGGTGCCTGGTGAATGGTCCCTGAGACAAAAGGAGAAGTTTAAGAGAGAACATAATGGAGAAAAAGTGTGAGGAATTTTCCGCTGCTCTGAGGGACATTCTACCCAATTGCATGTTGGAGTCATTCTCTGAAGAAGGGTTTCCCTTACTCAAGCAAAGGTTAGACTTTGGTAGTTTCCTTGAACTCGATTCCCGATTGGGACATTTGCACAGTTCAGAGCCTGGTCAGGTGCCATGGGAGGTATCCCAATCCAGCCTTAGGAGAAGAAACCTTCCACCGGAGTCTTGCAGATTGCCAACCATCCTAATGACTTAAGTGGCCTATGCATGCCCAGGTAATATTTATATATTAGAGATAGACTCAGGAAGGAATGGATCAATTCATGCTACATCACCCTGAGGCTAAAGCTACTGATTCTCTTCAAGCTGAATGCAATGATTTGCCCCATAGAGTAGCCATGGGCAACAAACATCGATTCATAGAGCTAACCAAGAAAGTTCCTGATGGAGAAGTGAGTTTAGATCCATCCTCGAAAAAGAGAGAGGCACCAGGAAGAAAGGGGCACTTACCAGAAGTCGAGCTCAAAAACTGATGAAGCAAGTTCCCCATACAGGACACAAGATATGATGCAGACTCAGCGAGCTGAAGAGTTGAAAGATTTCTTGGACTCTCAACGTCTGGTAGTGGTGCTCTTTTATTTAGAGAACTTTACAGGATAACATGGGGACAGGACCCATGGGCAGTAAAGAGTTGCTGCATGGGGACAGGATCTATGGGCAGTGTAGAGCTGCATGCATGGGGACAGAACCCATGGGCAGCGAAGAGCTGCTGCTGCTGCCCTGAGTTGAGGGTAAGGGCTAATTTTATGAGTCATGGGTACCTGACTTATTTTTAATGGAAAAAGAAAATATGATGTAAACGTCATTAAATGATTTCAGTTCAGATGGGTTCTTGTTATTGTGTGGTCATATAACACTAGATACAAAACTGGCCCCATAGATAGGCATGTAGGTGAGCATGACCTGGGCTTCTCTCACTGGGGCACCTCTAATTCATACCAAAATAAAATCACCGGGTCATATAGTTCTGCATGTACACCACATAACCTTGGGCTTTTCGAGCTGGGGTGGCCTTAATCCACATCAATTGTCATGGTCTTTCTCAGCTGTCTCCCATAGATATGCTTATCAGTCCCTTCTCCTTCATTCAGGTTATTAATTTTGTATTTCTTTAGTCACCATATGTTCTCTAGGCCGACGTGTGAGCGCTTTCGTGATTTTTGGGTATTGTCTTTGAATTTCAATCGTTCACTTGAAGGAATCTTTGCTATCCAGCCTAGGTCCAATGGAGCACTGAGAACACGAGGTCATCTTTGTTGGTTTGACATTCTGAGATCAGAATCTCCAAATTCTAGGTTGCCCTGGCAACCACCATATGGACATAATGTTTCCGAGACAAATTAGACAAATCTGATGAATTCATCCCTACAGGTAAGATA
Source organism: Equus asinus (assembly GCF_041296235.1). NCBI lineage: Eukaryota > Metazoa > Chordata > Mammalia > Perissodactyla > Equidae > Equus > Equus asinus. The sequence continues at coordinate 5,603,999 of NC_091810.1, forward strand.
TTTTTATGTCTCTTTTCTGAATTTGGGGACGCTCAAAGTGGAACCTGGATCCTTGATCATTTCAGTATACTACGTCTGGATGCTGGTTTACTTTATTTCTGTAGGATTTATTAGTTGTTCGACTTACATCGTCATCTCTGTCATGTTTATTTTTCGTTAAATATAAGTGTAATGTTCTAATTTTCAGTCAACTTCCTCACATATGGTGTCAAAGCACATAAGCAATACTCTTCTATGGCGAGGGATGGGGGAGAGAATTTCATTGTTGCCAAACTGAGCATTCTAGCTTTGGATACCAGCCTTCCCTTTGGATTGGTGGTTCCCAGAGGGAAAGAAAAGATCCTAAAAGGCGTGCATATTTGCAGCATAAAGCTTTTGATGCTGAAAGAGATTAGAGAGATGAACTTCTAAGGATTGTGAAGCTCCTCAAAATGCTTAATGATGCTACAGAATGGTCGACCATTGCAAATAGATTAAGATGAATACTACAAAGAGAATGTGTTCCGTGCTAAACTCATGAACCAAGGGAAAATGTTACCCTCTATGAGGTCACTAATAATTAACTTCAGGAATGATCGAAAAAGGCCAGCTTCTTCCCAAGTTCAGCACAAGATTGCTCCAATAGTCCAATTCAGGTCTGGCACTGTGGTGTAGCAAGTAAGTGCCCACGTTCCTCTTGGGCGGCCCGGGCATCACCGCCTAGCATCATGGGTGGGGGTCAGATTAATAGCAATGGGAAATCCAGATTTCATGGTCTGGTCGGCACAGAGATCATAAAGAAGTAGAAATTGTGAGGAGAACTTATCAATACGCACCAGAAAAGGAACCATGAGAATATTACAATCTATGAACGTATCAGGTACACGTCCCCAAATGATGAAGGAAGGAAGACATGTGACCCAACAAGGTGGAATTGTCAGACTGCCAGGTGATCACACGAGTCAGAGGATTGCCTGGGCAAATTGAACTTGGGAGGGACTCCAGGACTTTCTCTGTGGAAAATCCACCCATTTGGCCATATCCACAAAAGGTAAGAGGTAAAACCCAGGATAATCTTAAAGGAAAGAAACCGGTCTCTGGAGGGAAGGTAGTAGACCTTTCAATGTTCGAGGAGAATCTTAGAAACTGATAAGAAATGCAGAACAAGGAGAACTATCCTACCTGGAAAGATGGAGTCTTCAGACTGGTATGAGATGGCTCTCAAACACTGTGTGCATGGACGTTGTCAGGATAACTTAGAAAAATCCGAGGGTGTTTATGACATCACGGTGAAAATGTCACCAAAGATGGCTGCATGTTTCCCGGGCGAGTATTTGCCTAGGCTGTGATAGTGAAGTGAGAGATACCCAGAAACAGCTTTTCCCAACAGGAACCAGGCACAGAAACTTGAAGAGATCAAAGAGACGCTGATTCAAGGGATAAGAAAGGAATCACTGGGAAGAAGCGCTAATAGAGGGACAAGCGCTGAGAGGAGAACATTGTCATCTACTCAAGTAGATGGGGAGGCCATGCTGATTCAACCTTGAAACTTGATTTGAAACAAGAGGCCGGACTTGGCGCTTATCAGTCCTACGTTGGCCTTCTGCCTTACTCATAATCCAAAGTCAAGAATGATCTCTTGAGGACATTGAAGAGAAGAATCGAAGCCTCCGTCCTGCGCCCCTAGCATGCTTTGAAGAGAAGTCTCCCTTTCCACAGCTCTGGAGTCATGGGGGCCCACTGGGTACATGCTAATGTGTCCCAAGACATCTCTTTGAAGACTTGAAGAAATGCACGCCGATCATTCTTTGAGTATGTCTGCTGGTTTGGAAGGGCACTGGAAGTGTGCTGAAAAGCACCCTTTTCCAGAGGGCTTCGTTCCTGTGTCAAGGCTGCCCCCACAGGCTAGCGTGCTTAGTTGGACTCCAATGAAATTCTCTCCCATTATCTCTTGCCGTAGAAGGAGTACTGACTCTGTGTTTTGACACCATATGGAAGGGGGTTGGCTGAAAATTAGAACACTATCATTATATTTAAAGAAAACTACACATGCCAGAGCTGAGGATGTAAGTCAAACCAATAGAAAACGCTGTGGAAATAAAGTAAGCCAGTATCTAGACCTAATCTGGTGGAGCGCCCAAGGATCAGGGGTTAAGTTCGAAATTTCCCAAATCCAGAAAAGAGACAGAAAAATCTGTTAGCTGGAGAGAGGCGTTCATCAGATTTTGCGAACTTGTCTCAGAAACATACTGTCTGTGAAGGCGGTTGCCAGGACCCCCACGAATCTGGAGTTTCTGATCTCAGAATGTCAAACCAGCCAAGATGACCACGAGTTCTCAGAGTGCAGTGTCAACTCGACCAGGATAGCAAAGATTCCTACAAGTGACCTGTAAAAATTCCAAGACGACGCCCAACAATCAGGAAAGGACTCACACCTCGGCCTACAGAACCTAAGGTGATTAAAGAAATGCAAAATTCATAACTTGGAATGAAGGAGAACGCACTGATAAGCATACCAAAGGGAGATACCTCAGAAAGACCATGACGATTGGACGATGGAAAAGAAAATAAGGTCCTGTCAAATGGAAGGCCAACAGAAATCACAAGTGAATAATCCACAGTGATAGACGTCAGTCTTTAGACAGATTCTGCTTGAACGCTTGAAAGTCTGAGAAAGTCACAACCCCAAAAATTACAGCGAAGTTCAAACCTGGTCTAACTGGGAAGGGTGAGTTATGAGACTGCTCCCCGCAGGCTCTGAAGCCTGTGTCCACGAAGCTAGACTGGACAGAGGAGACACGATTCTGACAAATCCTCCGACATCACAGTGTGCCAGATAAACAGGTTGGCCGCATCTACACAGGGCCAGATTTGGGCTCAAGTAGCATATTCAAGTCCCATTCCACTCAACTGCAGGTTGCCAATGGAACATGAAAGGGGCTGGCCAGTGGGGCAGTGTGGAGTCCACTTCATTTGGGTCGATAGCCCATGGTCAGCGACGTGGAATCCTGGGGGTCAGCCTCCTCAATGATCGTCCAGCCATTCTGTGCCAGGCGTGTGACCTAGTGTAGAGGCAGATGGGAAGCGACTTTAGAGAGCACCACTCTTCCTCAGAGAATACAGCGGCATGGCCAGCAGATTTGAGCACAGCCATAAACATCTGCCAAAACAAAACAAATTAAAAGTTGCAAAGAATACAAAAGCTGAACCTCAAAATAAAAAAGACCCATGCCAGTGAGAAGAAAATTATATCTACGAATAACCTTTGCCAAACAGGAGAAAGCGATGGAAACCAAAAACTAGCAAAGTTTTGGGGAAAGAAATTCCACAAGTCACAAGGCAATGCAAGGCTATTCCATGCCCTTCGAATGGAACAACGGACACACTTGAAACGTCCATACGGCAGAAAGCTGACAAATAAAAATGGGAAGCAATAGGATATATTGGAGTATATGAGGAAGCAATTTGGTATAGACCTAATTCGGCCTGATTTTGTTTTTTCCAAAAGGGCCTGACTATGGCTATTTAGCACGCATTGCATATCTGCTTAGACATTTCCAATGGCCCTTAAGATAAAGGTGCAACTTCCCCAACATTAACATTTCCTTAGGGATAAGCATTTTGTCCTAGGCAATGAACAGATTGCTGCACTCACCTTTGACCACCCAGCTCACCTGTGACCAGTCAGCTGGAGGCAACAGACCGCCAACCTGCTGTGTTCACTGAGACAGAAGACCTACCTGCTATTTCCATCAATCGCTGTGCCAACAGAGTAGTCTCGTGACTATTGTAAATGGGACATTTCAATCCTATGTGAAACATCCTCTCTGGGAGCATATAACCAGTCTGTGCACCCCACTTGTTTGATGCCCGGGTTATAATCCTCAGATTTAAGCTCAGATTAAGCTCACAAAAGTTTCATTTATAGATTGGTTATGGATTATTTTTGACGACAAAGCAATGTCTGGATTCCATGCAGTCCCAGTCAAAGTTGCAGCAATCTGTCCCACACAAATAGGAGAGAGAATCCTAAAGTTTCTATCCAGCAACAAAGGACACTGAATAGACACAGGAATCCTGAGGAAAAAGAACAAAGCAGCAATTATCACCCTTTCTGATTGCCACATATAGAACAAAGAGCTGGGTCCCGAAACAGCACAGCCTGGACTCCAAAATAGGCACACAGACCCATGCAACAGAATCGAGACCCCAGAGGTCAACTCACACATCCATGGACAGCCCATTTACGACCAGGGAGCCAAGAGGAGACAGCAGAGAAAGTAGAGTCTCGACAAGAAACGGTGCTGGGTAGACTGCACAGCCGCATGTAACACAATGAGAGTAGACCATGATGTTACACCAGGCACACACACCACCTTGAAATGGATTCAGGCCTTGAATGGAAGACTTGAAACCGTGACACTACGAGGAGAAAACGCAGGCAGCTTGCTCTTTGCCATCTGGCTTGGCTGCCTGTTTGGAAGAAGCATGTGTGACTGAGCAATGGCAACAAAGGAAACAAGAATCAAGCAGGACTCCATCCAACGCAGAACCTTCTGCCCAGCCAACAACACCATCGGCTCAATGCAAAGACAGCACAACAACTGTGACAGGATGTTTGAAAACCACACATTGGAGAAGAGGTGAATAGCCAAAAGATCCAATGAACTCATATGTCTCCAGAGGAAAAAAAAACAACGAGCCCAATACAACCTGTTAAAAAGATGGAAACAGACATTTCTCCCAGGAAGATAGAAAGATGGCCAACAGGCTATATGAAAACATGCTCATCATCATTAAGTCTCTGGTCAATGTGAATCCGAACGGCACTGAGATAGCAGCTCACAGTGGTCAGAGGGCTATAAGGAGGAAGACAGGAAACCACAGGTTTCGGAGAGGAGGTGGAGAGAAGAGAAGCTTCCTGCACTGATGGTGGGAGTGTAAACCGGTGCAGCCACTATGCAAAGCTGTGTGGAACAGCCTCAGAAATGTCAGAATCCATCTACCATAAGATCCAGGTAGTCCTTGGCAGCATATTTATCCAAAGAACTTGGAAACACTAACGCATAGAGATCCGTGCACCACTGTGCTCACCACAGCCTTACTCCCGATATCCAAGACTTCGAGGCCGCCCTGGTCCCCATGATGTGATGGAAAAAGAAGGAAGATGGGCTATAGCCACACAATGGCATAACACTCAGTTGTAGGAACGGAGGCAGTGCCGCCATTTGTGAACACCAGAAAGGCTCCTGAGGGTATTAGGGGAACTGAAAAAAGCCCTGGGGAAAGGTCAAATACCACAGGATCTCATGCACAAGGAGAAGAGGAAAAATGGACCAACAAACAGGTAGCACGTGACATAGGATTGGTAGTTCCCAGAGGGAAATGGGGGCGGCCACCGGAGGGAGAAAGAGCTGATTAGGCACAAGTGTGTGGTGAGGGCCTGTAATTAGGCTTACGGTGGTGAAGATGATGTAACTTACACAGAAGTCTAAATCTATGAGGATGTAGATCTGAAAGCTATAGGATCTTACAATGTAGGGTTATGACAATCAATTCACATAAAATCAAAACTCCAAAGAGGGGTGCAGATTTACGGCCTAAAGCTTTGGAGGCTGAAAGAGATTAGAGAAGATGAGCTTCCAAGGATTGGCAATCACCTCCAAATGCTTAATGATGCTACTGAAAGGTAGACCTTTGCAAAGAGATGAAGAGGAATACTAGCAAGAGAACATTGTCCGAGCCAAACACATGACCCGATGGAAAATGTTACCATCCATGATGTTACTACTGATTCCCTTCACAAATGATCGAAGCAGGCCAACATATTCCGAAGTTCAGGCCAAAGTTTGGTCCAAAAGTCCAATTCAGGGCCAGCCCTGTGGTGTAGCGTGTAAGTGCACATGTTCTGCTTGAGTTGACCGGGTTTCAAAGGTTAGCATCACGGGTGTAGACCATATTACAAGCATTAGGAAATCCAGATTACACGGTTTGATGGGCACAGAGAACATAAACAAGTAGAAATGGTGAGGAGACCTTATCAATACACACCAGAAAGTGAACCTTGAGAATATTACAATCTGTGAACGCATCAGGTACACTTCCCCAAATGATGAAGGAATGAAAGCATGTGACTTGCCAAGGTGGAATTGTCAGACTGCTGGGAGATCACATGATCATTGTGCATCAGGCAATTGAATGGGCAACTTCAGCTTGGGATGGCCTCCATGACGGTCTCCGGGGAAAGTCCACCAGTTTAACCATATCCACAAAAGATAAGAGATAAAACCAAGAATAATCTTAAAGGAAAGATACCTGTGTGTAGAGAGAATGTAGTAGACCTTTCAAAGTTAGAAGAGAAAGTTAGAAAACGACGGGGACATGGTCACTGTGATGCCATAAAAAAACCTCAAAATTCTAACTTGTCCTGACAACCTCCATGCGCACAGAGTTTCGGAACCATCTCAGACCAGTCTGACTCCTCACCCTTTCCAGGTAGGATAGTTTTCCTTTCTCTGGATTTCTTGTCAGTTTCTAACTTTCTTCTCGAACTTTGAAGGCCTGCTACATTCTCTCTAGACACTGGTTTCTTTCCTGTAAGATTATCCTGGGTTGTATCTCTTACACCTTGTGTAGATGGCCAAGTGGGTGGACCTTCCCCTGAGAAAACCCTGGACTCCCTCCCAAGTTGAAGTTGCCCAGGCAATCCTCCGATGTGCAATGATTGTGTCATCTCCTAGCACTCTGCCAATTCCACCTTGGCAGGTCACATGTATTCCTTTCTTCTTCCTTTGGGGAAGTGTACCAGATGCGTTCATAGATTGTAATATTCTAATGGCTCTTTTTCTGGTGAGTTTTGATAACTTATCCTCACAATTGCAACTTATTTATGGTCCTTGTCCGCAGAGTACCATGAAATCTATATTTCCTAACACTGCTAATGTGATCTGCAGCCGTGATGTGAAAGAGTGGGGCCGGGGTGCTGAAGCGGAAGGTGGAAACTTATCTGCTTCACCACAGGGCCGGCCCTGAATTGGACTTTTGGACCAACCTTTTGCCTGAACTTGGGAAAACGTGGGCCTGTTTGGATTATTCATGAAGGTGATTACTAGTAACATCATGGACGGTAACATTTTCCGCTGGTTCATGGGTTTAGGACGGATCATGTTCTCTTGGTAGTATTCCTCTTCATCTGTTTGGAATGGTCTACATTCCTGTAGCATGAGTAGGCATTTTGAGGTGATTTTCCATCCTTGGAAGTTCACCTTCTCTAATCTCATTCAGCCCCAAAGCTTTATGCCGTCATGCTGGACCCCTTTTTGGATTTTTGATTTTAGGTGAATTTATTGCCATAACCCTGCATTAGAACATCCTATATCTTTCTGCTTTGCATCCTCATCGATTTAGACTTCTGTGGAGCTTACATCATCTTCAACAACCTAAGCCGAATCACAGGTCCTCAGCACACACTTGTGCCTCATCATCTCTGTCACCCTTCCCCACCGCCCCGCTTTGCCTCTGGGAACCCCCGATCAAATGTCCTGTGCCACTTGTTGGGTAGTGCTTGCTTTTCCTTCTCCTTGTCAGTGAGATCCTACCCCTTTGACTTTCTCCCTAGGGCTTGTTTCACTTCCCCTAAAACCCTCACAGTCATTCTGGTGGTCACAAATGGCTGGATTGCATACCTTGTTCTGGCTGAGTGGTATGCCATTGTGTGGCTATAGCCCATCATCCTTCTCCATTAGTCCCTTGCTGGGCACCAGGGCGGCTTCCAAGTCTTGGACAGCGGCAGTAAGGCTGTGCTGAACTCAGCGGTGCAAATGTCTTTATGCGTTAGTTTTTCCAAGTTCTTTGGATAAACACGCCACAGAGGAATAGCTGGATCATATGGGACATGGATTCTTCAATTTCTGAGGCAGTTCCACACCGCTTGGAGTACTGGCTGCACCGGTTTACACTCCCACCAGCAGTGCAGGAGGCTTCCCTTCTCTCCACCTCCTCTCTGACACTTGTTTCCTGTCTGCTTCCTTATAGCCATTCTGACCACAGTGAGCTGCCATGTCCTTGCAGTTTGGATTTGCATTGGCCTGAGACTTAATGATGGTGAACAAGTTTTCATGCACCTGTTGGCCGTCTTTCGATCTTCTGGGGAGAAATCTCTGTCTCCATCTTTCGCCCAGGTTTTCATTGGCTTGTTGTGTTTCTTGTGGAGACGTGTGAGTTGATTGTATCTTTGGGCTTTTCACCCCTGGTCCGATGTGTGCATTGCAAACATCCTCTCCCAGTTGTTGTGCTGTCTTGGCATTGAGTCGATGGTTTCCTTGACTGTGCAGAAGTGTGTGCATTTGATGTGGTCCCGTTTGTTTCTTGTTTCCTTTGTTGCCCTTGCCCAGTCAGACTTGCTTCTTCCAAACAGGCGGCTCAGACAGATGGCAAAGAGCACTCTGCCTAGGTCTTCCCCTACAAGGTTCACGGTTTCAAGTCTGCCATTCAAGGCTTTAATCCATTTCGAGGTGGTGTGTGTGCCAGGTGTAAGAGCATGGTGTACTCTCGTTGTGTTCCATGTGGCTGTGCAGGCTTCCCAGCACCGTTTATTGTAGAGACTCTCCTTTCTCCGCTGTCTCCTCTTGCTCCCTGGTACAAAATGGGCTGTCCATGTACGTTTCACTTGGGCTCTGGGCTGTCGACTCTGTTGCATGGGTCTGCGTGCCTGTTTTTGGGCCCAGACTGTGACGTTTCGGTACCTATCGCTTCATTCTATATGTTGAAATCAGAAAGTGTGACACGTCCTGCTTTGTTCTGTTTCCTGAAGATTCCTTTGCCTATTCAGGGTCTCTTGTTGCTGGCTGGAAACTTTCAGATTCCCTCTTCTGTCTCTGTGGCCAATATTGTTGCAACTTTCACTGGGATTGCATGGAATCCAGAGATTCCTTTCTCTGGTATGGACGTTTCAAGTGTGTTGATGCTTCCATTCCTAGATCTTGGAATTTCTTTCTTTCTCCTTGTGTCTTCTTGAATTTCTTTCCTCACACATTTGCTAGTTTTCGATTGACATAGCTTTCACCTGTTTTGCTAAGGTTCTTCATAAAGATCTTATTCTTCTCACTGGCAAGCTGTTTTTCTTTTTGTTTGTTTAGCTTCAGTTTTTCTATTCTTTGCAACATTCAATTGGTTTTGTTTTGGCAGAATTGCATTGCTGTCCTCACATCTGCTGACAATGCTCCTGTATTTGCTGTGGAAGTCTGGCCCTGTCTAACGTCCCTTCCTATCTGCCTCTACACTACCTCAGACGGCTGCCGCACAATGACTGAAGCAGTGGTGAGGAGGCTCAGCCCCATCATTCCACCCGGCCCACTTCGGGCCACTGACACAAAAGCTGCGGACGTCACCGCTGCACCACCGGTCAGCCCCTCTCCTGTTCCATTGGCAACCTGCAGTTGAGTTCAATGGGACTTGAATATGCTACTTGAGCCCAACTCTGACACTGTGTAGATGAGGCCAGGTTGTTTTTCGGGTCCACTGTGCTGTCAGAGGATTCGTCATAATTGTGTCTCTGCTGTCCCGGCAATCTTCATAGACACAGGGTTTCAGAGCCCGCTTGGAGCAGTCTCATAACTCACCCTTCCCAGTTAGCCCAGGTTTGACATTCACTGCTGTGTTTTGGGTAGTGAATTTCTCTAACTTTCAAATGATCAACCAGAGTCTGTCTAAAGACTGACATCATCGTTCATTGTGGATTATTCAGGTGTGATTTCTGTTCGCCTTCCATTTTCTGGGACCTCTTTTTTATTTTTCCAGAGTATAATCGTCATGGTCTTTCTCAGCTGTCTCCCTTAGACATGCTTATCAGTCTGTTCTCCTTCATTCGAAGTGATTAATTCTGCATTTCTTGAATCACCGTATGTTCTCTAGGCCAAGGCATGAATGCTTTCGTGACTCTTGGATGTTGTCTTTGAATTTACACCGGTCACTTGTAGGAATCTTTGCTATCCTAGCCTAGGTCAAACTAAGCACTGAGAACACGTGGTCATCTGGGTTTGTTTGACATCCTGAGATCAGAAACTCCAAATTCGAGGTGGTCCTGGCATCTCCCTTCAGGGACACAATGTGTCTGACACCAATTAGACAAATCTGATGAATTCCTCTCTCCAGGAAAGATATTTTTCTGTCACTTCTCTGGATTAGGGAAGTTTCGAACTTCACCCCTGATCCTGGAACGTTCCCCTAGATTCCATCTAGATACGGGCTTGCCTCATTTCTATAGGCTGTGCCATTTCTTTGTCTTACATCCTCAGCCCTGGCCTGTTTATTTTTCTTGAAACAGAATTGTAATGTTCTAATTTTCAGCCCACTTCCTTACATATGGTGTCAAAATACATATTCAATAATCCTTCTAGGGCAAGAGGTACAGGGAGAGAATTTCATTGGAGCCAAACTGAGCACTCCAGTCTGGGTGGCAGCTTTCACAAAGGAACGAACCCCCTGGAAAAGGGTGCTTTTCAGCACCCTTGTAGAGCCCTTCCAAACAAAGAGACATGCCCCAAGCGTGACAGGGGTCCATTCCTTCAAGGCGTCCAAGACATCTCTTGGGACACATTAGCATGTAGCCAGTGGGCCCACGTGACACCAGAGCTATGGAAAGTGAGACTGATCTGCAAAGAATGCCAGGGGCCTAGGAAACGAGGAATCGATTCTTCTCTTCAACGTCCTCAAGACATCATTCTTGACTTTGGCTTATTCTTAAGGCAGAAGGACCACGTAGGTCTGATAAGGCCCAAGTCCAGCCTCTTGCTTCCAATCAAGTTGCAAGCTTGAATCAGCATGGCCTCCCCATAGACTTGAATAGATGACAACGTTCTCCTCTCGGGGCTTGTCCCTCTATTCTCGCTTCTTGCCAAGGATTCCTTTCTTATCCCTTGATTCACAGTCTGTTTCATCTCTTCCAGTTTCTGTGCCTGCTTTCTGTTTGTCAAAGCTGTTTCTGGGTATCTCTCCCTTTAATAGCCTAGCGTAGGCCAATCCTTAGACTGTAACCATGCGGCTATCATGGGGGACATATTCACCGTGTTGTCATAAACAACCTCAAAATTCTAAGTTGTCCTGACAACCTCCATGCACACAGACTTTCAGAGCCATCTCAGGTCAGTCCGACTCCTCGCCCTTTCCAGGTAGGATGGTTTTCCTTTCTCTGGATTTCTTGTCGGTTTCTCACTTTCTCCTCGAACTTTGAAAGGCCTGCTACATTCTCTCTAGACACTGGTTTCTTTCCTGTAAGATTATCCTGGGTTGTTTCTCTTATATCTTGGGTAGATGGCCAAGTGGGTGGACGTTCCCCAGAGAAAGTCCTGGACTCCCTCCCAAGTTGAAGTTGCCCAGGCAATCCTGTGATGCACAATGATCGTGTCATCTCCTAGCACTCTGCCAATTCCACCTTGGCAGGTCACAAGTTTTCCTTCCTTCTGCCTTTGGGGAAGTGTACCAGATGCCTTCATAGATTGTAATATTCTCATGGTTCTTTTTCTGGCGCGTATTGATAAGGTATCCTCACAATTGCTACTTATTTATGACCTCTGTCCGCACTGTACCATGAAATCTATATTTCCTACCACTGCTAATGTGATGTGCACCCGTGATGTGAAACAGTGAGGGCCTGGCCGCCCAAGCGGAACGTCGGCACTTACCCGCTCCACCACAGTGACAGCCCTGAATTTGACTTTTGGACGAACCCTTTGCCTGAACTTGGGAAGACGTGGGCCTGTTTGGATTATGCGCGAAGGTGATTAGTAGTAACATCATGGATGGTAGCATTTTCCGTTGGTTCATGGGTTTAGGACGGATCATGTTCTCTTGGAAGTATTCCTCTTCCTCTTTTTGGAATGGTCTACTTTTCTGTAACATCAGTAAGCATTTTGAGGTGATTTTCCATCCTTGGAAGTTCACCTTCTCTAATCTCTTTCAGCCCCCAAAGCTCTATGCCTTCATTCTGAACCCCTTTTTGGATTTTGGATTTTAGGTGAATTTATTGCCATAACGCTGCGATAGAACATCCTATATCTTTCAGATTTGCATCCTCATCGGTTTAGACTTCTGTGTAGGTTACATCATCTTCACCAGAGTAAGCTGAATCACAGGCTCTTACCACACACTTGTGCCTACTCATCTGTTTCACCCTACCCCACCTCACCGCTTTGCCTCTGGTAACCCTTAATCAAATGTCCCGTGCCAATACTGGTTACTGCTTGTCTTTTCTTCTCCTTGTAAGTGAGATCTTACAGTATTTGACTTTCTCCCTGGGGCTTGTTTCACTTCCCCTAAAACCTTCACAGCCATTCTGGTGGTCACTAATGGCTGGATTACATCATTTGTTCCGGCTAAGAGGTATGCCATTGTGTGGGTATAGCCCATCTTCCTTCTGAATTCCTCCTTTTCTGGGTCACCAGGGCGGATTCCAAGTCTTGGATAGAGGGAGGAAGGCTGTGGTGAACTCAGTGGTGCACATGTCTCTATGCAGTAGTGTTTCCGAGTTCTTTGGATAAACACACCACACAGGAATAGCTGGATCTTATGGGACATGGATTCTTCAATTTCTGAGGCAGTTCCACAGTGGTTGGAGTACTGACTGCACCGGTTTACACTCCCACCAGCAGTACAGGAGGCTTCCCTTCTCTCCACATCCTCTCTGACACTTGTTTCCTTTCTGCTTCCTTATAGCCATTCTGACCAGAGTGAGCTCCTGTGTCCTCGCAGATTGCATTTGCATTGGCCTGAGACTTAATGATGGTGAACAAGTTTTCATGCACCTGTTGGCCCTCGTTTGATCTTCTTGGGAGAAATCTCTGTTTCCATCTTTTGCCCAGGTTTTCATTGGCTTGTTTTTCTTGTGGAGACGTGTGAGTTGAATGTATCTTTGGGCTTTTCACCCCTTGTCCGATGTGTGGTTTGCAAACATCCTCTCCCAGTTGTTGTGCTCTCTTGGCATTGAGTCACTGGTTTCCTTGACTGGGCAGAAGCGTGTGCATTTGATGTGGTCCCGTTTGTTTCTTTTTTCCTTTGTTGCCCTTGCCCAGTCAGACATGCTTCATCCAAATAGGTGGCTCAGACAGATGGCAAAGAGCACTCTGCCTAGGTCTTCTCCTGCAAGTTTCATGGCTTCAAATCTGCCATTCAGGGCTTTAATCCATTTCTGGGTGGTGTGTGTGCCAAGTGTAACATCATGGTCTACTCTCATTGTATTCCATGTGGCTGTGCAGGCTTCTCAGCACCATTTATTTTAGACACTCTGCTTTCTCCACTGTCTCCTCTTGGCTTCCTGGCAGAAAATGGGCTGTCCATGTACATTTGAGTTGGGCTCTGGGCTCTCGATTCTGTTGCATGGGTCTGTGTGCCTGTGTTTGGTCCCAGACTGTGCCATTTTGGTACCTAGTGACTTGTCCTATAGGTTTTATTCGAAAAGTGTGATACGTGCTGCTTTGTTCGTTTTCCTGAGGATTCGTTTGCCTATTCAGAGTCTCTGTCTGCTGGCTAGAAACTTTCAGATTCTCTCTTCTGTCTCTGTGGGAAACATTGCTGCAACTTTCACTGGGATTGCATGGAATCCAGAGATTCCTTTCTCTGGTATGGACGTTTCAAGTGTGTTGATGCTTCCATTCCTAGATCTTGGAATTTCCTTCTTTCTCCTTGTGTCTTCTTGAATTTCTTTCCCCCAACGTTTGTTACTTTTCGATTGACATGGCTTTCACCTGTTTTGCTAAGGTTCTTCATAGAGATCTTATTCTTCTCACTGGCATGCAGTTTTTCATTTTTTATTTTCAGCTTCAGTTTTTCTATTCTTTGCAATCTGAATCGGTTTTGTATTGGCAGACATGCATCGCTGAGCTCACATCCGCTGGCAATGTTCCTGTATTTGCTGTGGAAGTCTGGCCCTGTCTAACGTCCCTTCCCATCTGCCTCTACACTACCTCGGACGCCTGCCCCAGAATGACTGAAGCAGTGGTGAGCAGGCTCACCCTGAGGGTCCACACGGCTCACCCCTGGCCACAGACCAAGAAGGTGTGGACCTCACCACTGCACCACCGGCTGGCCCCTTTCATGTTCCATTGGCAACCTGCAGTTGAGGGCAATGGGACTTGAATATGCTACTTGAGCCCAACTCTGGCACTGTGTAGATGAGGCCAGGTTGTTTTTCGGGTCCACTGTGATGTCAGAGGAATTGTAATAATCGTGTCTCTGCTGTCCAGGCAAGCTTCATGGACACACGGTTTCCTGGCCCGCTTGGAGCATTCTTATAACTCACCCTTCCCACTTAGCCCAGGCTTGACGTTTGCTGCCGTCTTTTGGCTTGTGAATTTCTCTGACTTTCAAACGTTCCAGCAGAGTCTGTCTAAAGACGGACATCATCTTCCATTGTGGATTATCCAGGTGTGATTTCCGTTCGCCTTCCATTTTCTGGGACCTTTTTCTCTTTTCCATAGTATAATCGTCATGGTACTTCTCAGCTATCTCTCTTAGACATGCTTATCAGTCCGTTCTCCTTCATTTCAAGTGATTAATTTTGCATTTCTTGAATCACCGTATGTTCTCTAGGCCGAGGTGTGAGTGCTTTCGTGTCTCTTGGTTGTTGTCTTTGAACTTGCACTGGTCACTTGAAGGAGTCTTTGCTGTCCTAGCCTAGGTCAAACTAAGCACTGAGAACACGTGGTCATCTGTTTTGGTTTGACATCCTGAGCTCAGAAACTCCAAATTCCAGGTACTCCTTGCATCCCTCATCATGGACATAATGTTTCCAAGACAAATTAGACAAATCTGAAGAATTCCTCTCTCCAGGAAAGATATTTTCCTGTCTCTTTTCCGGATTTGGGAAGTTTCGAACTTCACCCCTGATCCTGGAACGTTCCCCTAGATTCCGTCTAGATACGGGCTTACTTTATTTCTATAGGCTGTGCCATTTGTTTGCCTTACATCCTCAGCCATGGCCTGTTTATTTTTCTTGAAACAGAATTGTAATGTTCTCATTTTCAGCCCACTTCCTTACATATGGTGTCAAAACACATAATCAATGATCCGTCCACGGCAAGAGGTGGGGGAGAAAATTTCATTGGAGGCAAACTGAGCACTCTAGCCTGGGCGCGCAGCCTTCACGAAGGAACGAAGCCCTGTGGAAAAGGGTGCTTTTCAGCACCCTTGTAGAGCACTCCAAACAAAGAGACATACCGCAAGCATGACAGGGGTCCATTCCTTCAAGGCTTCCAAGAAATCTCTTGGGAAACATTAGCATGAAGCCAGTGGGGTCCCATGACGCCAGAGCTATGGAAAGTGAGACTGGTCTGCAAAGAATGCCAGGGGCTTAGGAAACGAGGAATCGATTCTTCTCTTCAACGTCCTCAAGACATCATTCTTGACTTTGGTTTATTCTTAAGGCAGAAGGACCACGTAGGTCTGATAAGGCCCAAGTCCGGCCTCTTGCTTCCAATCAAGTTGCAAGCTTGAATCAGCATGGCCTCCCCATAGACTTGAATAGATGTCAACGTTCTCCTCTCCGTGCTTGTCCCTGTATTCCTGCTTCTTTCCAAGGATTCCTTTCTTACCCCTTGAATCAGCGTCTGTTTTATGTCTTCCAGTTTCTGTGTCCACTTTCTGCTTTTCAAAGCTGTTTCTGGGTATCCCTCCCTTTAATAGCCTAGCCTAGGCCAATCCTCAGTCTGTAACCGTGCGGCCATCTTGGCGGACATGTTCATCGTGATGTCATAAACAACCTCAAAATTCGAAGTTGTCCTGACAACCTGCGTGCACACAGAGTTTCAGAGCCATCACAGGCCAGTGTGACTCCTCACCCTTTCCAGGTAGTATAGTTTTCCTTTTTCTCGATTTCTTGTCAGTTTCTGACTTTCTACTCGAACTTTGTAAGGCCTGCTACATTCTCTCTGGACACTGGTTTCTTTCCTGTAAGATTATCCTGGGTTTCACCTCTTACATTTTATGTAGATGGCCAAGTGGGTGGACGTTCCCCAGAGAAAGTCCTGGACTCCCTCCCAAGTTGAAGTTGCCTGGGCAATCCTCTGATGGGCAATGATCGTGTCATCTCCTAGCCCTCTGCCAATTCCACCTTGGCAGGTCCCATGTTTTCCTTCCTTCTTCCTTTGGGGAAGTGTACCAGATGCGTTCATGGATTGTAAAAGCCTCACGGTTCTTTTTCTTGTGCGTATTGATAAGGTGACCTCACCATTGCTACTTATTTTATGATCCCTGTCTGCAGTGTACCATGAAATCTATATTTCCTAACACTGCTAATGTGATCTGCACCCGTGATGTGAAACAGTGAGGCCCGGGGCCCAAGGGGAACGTGGGCACTTACCCGATCCACCACAGGGCCGGCCCTGAATTGTTCTTTTGGACCAACCTTTTGCCTGAACTTCGGAAGTCGTTGGCCTGTTTGGATTATTCATGAAGGTGATTACTAGTAACATCATGGACGGTAACATTTTCCCTTGGTTCATGGTTTTAGGACTGATCATGTTCTCTTGGTAGTATTCCTCTTCAACTGTTTTGAATGATCTACCTTTCTGTAGCATCAGTAAGCATTTTGAGGTGATTTTCCATCCTTGGAAGTTCTCCTTCTGTAATCTCTTCAGCCTCCAAAGCTTTATGCTGTCATTCTGGACCTCTTTTTGGATTTTTGATTTTAGGTGAGTTTATTGCCATAACCCTGCATTAGAACATCCTATATCTTTCGGATTTGCATCCTCATCTATTTAGACTTCTGTGTAGGTTACATCATCTTCAGCAGCATAAGGCTAATGGCAGGCCCTAACTGCACTCTTGTCCCTAATCATCTCTTTCACCCTCCCACACCACCGCGCTTTGTCTCTGGGAATGTCCAATCAAATGTCCCTTGTCACCTCTTGGTTACTGCTTGCTTTTTCTTCTCCTTGTAAATGAGATCCTATGGTATCTGACATTCTCCCTGGGGCTTCTTTCGCTTCCCTGAAAACCCTCACATCTATACAGGTGATCACAAATGGCTGGATTGCATCTTTTGTTGTGGTTGAGTGGTATGCCATTGTGTGGCTATAGCCCGTCTTCCATCTGCCTTCATCCCTTGCTGGGCACCAGGGCGGCTACCTAGTCTTGGATAGCGGGAGTCAGGCTAGGCTGAACCCAGCGGTGCACATGTCTTTATGTTGTAGTGTTTCCGAGTTCTTAGGATAAACAGGCCGCAGAGGAATAACTGGATCATATGTCACATCTATTCTTAAACTTCTGAGGCAGCACGACACCTCTTGGCGTAGTGGTTGCAGCGGATTACACTCCCACCGGCAGTACAGAAGGCTTCCCTTCTGCCATCTCCCCTATGACACGTACTGTTTTCCGTCTGGTTCCTTTTAACCATTCTCAGCACAGTGAGCTGCTTTGTCATTCCAGTTTGGATTTGCATGGCCTGAGATTTAATGATGGTGAACAAGTTTTCATGCACCTCCTGGCACTCTTTCGATCTTCTTGGGAGAAATCTCTGTTTCCATCTTTTGCCCAGGTTTTCATTGGCTTCTTGTTTTTTTCTAGTGGAGACGTGCGAGTTGATTGCATCTTTGGGGTTTCCACCCTGTGTCTGATGTGTGGTTTGCAAACATCCTCTCCCAGTTGTTGTGTTGTCTTCGCATTGAGTGGAAGGTTTCCTTGAGTGGGCAGAAGCGTGTGCATTTGATGTGGTCCCGTTTGTTTCATGATTCCTTTGTTGCCCTTGCCCAGTCAGACATGCTTCTTCCATATAGGCGGCTCAGACTGATGGCAAAGAGCTCTCTGCCTAGGTCTTCTCCTACAAGGTTCACGGTTTCAAGTCTGCCATTCAGGGCTTTAATCTATTTCGAGGTGGTGTGTGTGCCAGGTGTAACATCATGGTCTACTCTCGTTGTGTTCCATGTGGCTGTGCAGGCTTCCCAGCACCATTTATTGTAGAGACTCTCCTCTCTCCTCTGTCTCTTCTTGGCTCCCTGCTAGAAAATGGGCTGTCCATGCACGTTTGAGTTGGGCTCTGGGTTCTCGATTCTGTTGCATGGGTCTGTGTGCGTGTTTTTGGGCCCAGACTGTGCCGTTTCATTACCTAGCGCTTCGTCCTATATGTTGAAATCAGAAAGTGTGATACGTCCTGCTTTTCGTTTTCCTGAGGATTCCTTTGCCTATTCAGGGTCTCTTGTTGCTGGCTAGAAACATTAGGATTCTCTCTTCTATCTCTGTGGCAAGTATTGCTGCAACTTTGACTGGGATTGCATGCAACCCAGAGATTCCTTTACTCAGGTATGGGCGTTTCAACTGTGTTAATTCTTGCATTCCTAGATCCTGGAATATCCTTCTTTCTCCTTGTGTCTTCTTGAATTTCTTTCCCCAAACGTTTGCTAGTTTTTGAATTAACATAGCTTTCACCTGTTTTGCTAAGGTTCTTCATAGAGATGTTATTCTTAGTACTGGCAAGCTGTATTTTTTTCTTTTTTTTATCTTGAGTTTTTCTATTCTTTGCAACTTTGAATTGGTTTTGTTTCAGCAGAAGTACAGTGCTATGCCCACATCTGCTGGCAATGCTACAGTATTTGCTGTGGAAGTCTGGCCCTGTCTAACGTCCCTTCCCATCTGCCTCTACAATACCTCGGGCTCCTGCCCTACAATGACTGAAGCAGTGGTCAGGGGGCTCACCCACATGCTTCCAACCGGCTCACCAGGTGACCCCGACCCAGAAGGTGCGGACCTCACAGCTACACCACCGGCCGGCCCCTTTCATGTTCCGTTGGCCACCGGCAGTTGAGTGCAATGGGACTTGAATGTGCTGCTTGAGCCCAACTGTGGCTCTGTATAGATGAGCCCAGGTTGTTTATCGGGTCCACTGTGATGTCAGAGGATTTGTCATAATTGTGTCTCTGCTGTCCCAGCAAGCTCCATGGACACAGGGTTTCAGAGCCGGCTTGGAGCAGTCTCATGACTCATGCTTGCCAGTTGGCCCAGGTTTGACATTCACTGCCGTTTTTTGGCTTGTGAATTTCTCTAACTTTCAAACGTTCAAGCACAGTCTGTCTAAAGACGCACATCTTTCATTGTGGATTATTCAGGTGTGATTTCTGTTCGTCTTCCATTTTCTGGGACTTTTTTTCTTTTCCATAGTATAATCGTCATGGTCTTTCTCAGCTATCTCCCTTAGACATGCTTATCAGTGGGTTCTCCTTCATTCCAAGTCTTTAATTTTGCATTTCTGTAGTCACCTTATGTTCTCTAGGGCGAGGTGTGAGTCCTTTCGTGATTCTTGGTTGTTGTCTTTGTATTTGCACTGGTCACTCGTAGGAATCTTTGCTATTCTAGCCTTGGTCAAACTAAGCCCGGAAACAAGTGGTCATCTGGGTTTTTTTGACATCCTGAGATCAGAAACTCCAAATTTCACGGGGGTCCTGCCAACACCCTTCATGAACATAATGTTTCCCAGACAAATTAGACAAATATGATGAATTCCTCTCTCCAGAAAAGATATTTTTCTCTCATTTTCTGGATTTGGGAAGTTTCAAACTTGACCCCTGATCCTTGAACGTTCCCCTAGATTCCGTCTAGATACGGGTTTACTTTATTTCTATAGGGAGTGAACTTTGTTTGCCTTACATCCTCAGCCCTGGCTTCTTTATTTTTCTTGAAACAGAATTGTAATGTTCTAATTTTCAGCCAACGTCCTTACATATGGTGTCAAAACACATAATCAATAATCCTTCTACAGCAAGAGGTGAAGGGAGAGAATGTCATTGGAGCCAAACTGAGGATTCCAGCCTGGGAGGACAGCCTTCACAAAAAACAAAGCCCTCTGGAAAATGCTGATTTTTAGCACCCTTGTGGAGCACTTCCAAACAAACAGACATACCCTAAGCATGACAGGGCTCCATTCCTTCAAGGCTTCCAAGACATCTCTTGGGACACATTAGCATGTACCCAGTGGGCCCACGTGACACCAGAGCTATGGAAAGTGAGACTGATCTTTGAAGCAGGCTAGGGGCCTAGGAAAGGAGGCATCAATTCTTCTCTTCAATGTCCTCAAGACATCATTCTTCACTTTGGATTATGCTTAAGGCAGAAGGACACTGTAGGTCTCAAAAGGCCCAGTCTGGCCTCTTGTTTCCAATCATGTTGCAAGCTTGAATCAGCATTGCCTCCCCATAGACTTGAATAGATGACAATGTTTTACTCTCAGAGCTTGTCCCTTTATTCTCGCTTCTTGCCAAGGATTCCTTTCTTATCCCTTGAATCAGAGTCTGTTTTCTCTGTTCCAGTTTCTGTGCCCACTTTCTGTTTTTCAAAGCTGTTTCAGGGTATCTCTCTCTTTAATGGCCTAGCCTAGGCCAATCCTCAGACTGTAACCATGCGGCCGTCTTGGGGGACATGTGTACCATGATGTCATAAACAACATCAAAATTCTAAGTTGTCCTGACAACCTGCATGCACACAGAGTTTCAGAGCCATCTCAGACCAGTCTGACTCCTCACCCTTTCCAGGTAGGATAGTTTTCCTTTTTCTGACTTTCTTGTCGGTTTCTCACTTTCTCCTTGAACTTTGAAAGGCCTGCTACATTCTCTCTAGACACTGGTTTCTTTCCTGTAAGATTATCCTGGGTTGTATGTCTTATATCTTGTGTAGATTGCCAAGTGGGAGGACCTTCCCCAGAGAAACTCCTGGACTCCCTCCCAAGTTGAAGTTGCCCAGGCAATCCTCTGATGCACAATGATCATGTCATCTAGCACTCTGGCAATTCCTCCTTAGCATGTCACATGTTTTCCTCCCTTCTTCCTTTGGGGAAGTGTACCAGATGCGTTCATAGATTGTAATATTCTCATGGTTCTTTTTCTGGTGTGTATTGATAACATATCCTCACAATTGTTACTTATATATGATCCCTGTCTGCACCGTACCATGAAATCTATATTTCCTAAAACTGCTCATGTGATCGGCACCCGTGATGTGAAGGAGTGAGGCCCAGGCCACACAAGCGGAACATGGGCACTTACACACTCCACCACAGGGCCGGCCATGAATTGTCCTGTTGGACCAAGCTTTTGCCTGAATGGGGGAAGACGTGGGCCTGTTTGGATTAGTCATGAAGGTGATTAGTTGTAACATCCTGGACGGTAACTTTTTCCCTTGGTTCATGGGATTAGGACTGATCATCTTCTCGTGGTAGTATTCCTCTTCATCTATTTGGAACGGTCTACCCTTCAGTAGCATCAGTAAGCATTTGGAGGTGATTTTCCATGCTTGGAAGTTCACCTTCTCCTATCTCTTTCAGTCCCCAGGGCTTTATGCCGTCATTCTGGAAACGTTTTTGGATTTGTGATTTTAGGTGAATTTATTGCCGTAACACTGCATTAGAACATCCTATATCTTTCAGATTTACATCCTCATCGATTTAGACTTCTGTGTAGGTTAAATCATCTTCACCATCGTAAGCCGAATTGCAGGCCCTCACCACATACTTGTGCCTAGTCATATCTTTCACCCTTCTCCACCGCACTGCTTTGCCTCTGGGAAGGCACAAATATCCCGTGCCACATATTGGTTATTGCTTTCTTTTTCTTCTACTTGTAAGTGATATGTTACGGTATTTGACATTGTCCCTGGAGCTTGTTTCACTTCCCCTAAAACCCTCACAGCCATTCTGGTGGTCAAAAATGGCTGGTTTGCATCCTTTGCTCCGGTTGAGTGGTATGCCATTGTGTGGCTAGAGGCCATCTTCCTTCTGCATTCGTCCCTTGCTGGGCACCAGTGTGGCTTACAAGTCTTGGATAGTGGGAGTAAGGCTGTGGTGAAATCAGCCATGCACATGTCTTTATGTGGTAGTGTTTCCGAATTCTTTGGATAAACACGCCTCAGAGGAATAGCTGGATCATATGGGACATGGATTCTTAAATTTCAGAGGCAGTTACACACCACTTGACATACTGGCTGCACTGTTTTACACTCCCAGCAGGAGTGCAGGAGGCTTCCGTACTCTCCACCTCCTCTCTGACACTTGTTATTCCTGTCTGCTTCCTTATAGCCATTCTGACCACAGTGAGCTGCTATGTCCTTGCAGTTTGGATTTTCATTTTCCTGAGACTTAATGATGGTGAACAAGTTTTCATGCACCTGTTACCCCTCTTTCCATCTTCTTGGGAGAAATTTCTGTTTCCATCTTTTGACCAGGTTTTCATAGGCTTGTTGTTTTTTTTCTTGTGGAGACGTGCGAGTTCATTGTATCTTTGGGCTTTTAACCCCTTCTCCGATTTGTGGTTTGCAAACTTCCTCTCCCAGGTGTTGTGCTGTCTTTGCATTGAGTCGATGGTTTCCTTGAGTGGGCAGAAGCGTGTGCATTTGATGTGGTCCCGTTTGTTTCTTGTTTCCGTTGTTGCCCTTGCCCAGTCAGACATGCTTCTTCCAAATAGGTGGCTCAGACAGATGGAATAGAGCATTCTGCCTAGGTCTTCTGCTACAAGTTTCACAGTTTCAAGTCTACCATTAAGGGCTTCAATCCATTTCACATGGTGTGTGTGCCAGGTGTAACATCATGGTCTTCTCTCGTTGTGTTCCCTGTGGATGTGCAGGCTTCCCAGCACCGTTTATTGTACAGACTCTCCCTTCTCAACTGTCTTCTCTTGGCTCCGTGGTAGAAAATGGGCTGTCCATGTACGTTTGAGTTGGGCTCTGGGTTCTCGCTCCTGTTGCATGGATATGTGTGCCTGTTTTGGGGCCCAGGTTATGCCGTTTTGGTACCTAGAGTTTCGCCCTCTATATTGAAATCAGAAAGTGTGCCACGTCCTGCTTTTTTCATTTCCTGAGGATTCCTTTGCCTATTCAGGGTCTGTTGTTGCTGCCTAGAAACGTTAAGATTCTCTCTTCTATCTCTGTGGCAAATATTGCTGCAACTTTGACTGGGATTGCATGGAATCCAGAGATTCCTTTCTCTGGTATGGACGTTTCAAATGTGCTAATTCTTCCATTCCCAGATCCTGGAATCTCCTTCTTTCTCTTTGTGTCTTTTTGAACATCTTTCACCAAACGACGGCTAGTTTTCGATTAACATAGCTTCACCTGTTTTGCTAAGGTTCTTCATAGAGATCTTGTTCGCCTAACTGGCAAGCTGTTGTTTTTTCTTCCAGTTTCAGGTTTTCTATACTTTGCAAATTTTGACTGATTTTGCTTTGGCAGAAGTGCATCACTAAGCTCACATCTGCTGGCAATGTTCCTGTATTTGCTGTTTAAGTCTGGCACTGTCTATCGTGCCCTCCCATCTCCCTCTACATTACCTCTGACGTCTGCCCCAGAATAACTGAAGCAGTGGTGAGCAGGCTCACCCCCAGGATTCCACCCGGCCCAAACCCGGCCACTGACCCAAAAGGTGCGGACCTCACTGCTGCACCACCGGCCGGCCCCTTTCATGTTCCAGTGGCAACCTGCAGTTGAGTGCAGTGGGACTTGAATATGGTACTTGAGCCCATCTATGGCACTGTGTAGATGAGGCCAGGTGTTTTTTGTTTCCACTGTGATGTCAGAGGATTTGTCATAATTGTGTCTCTGCTATCCCAACAATATTCATGGACACAGGGTTCCAGAGCCTGCTTGGAGCAGTCTTATAACTCGCCCTTCCCAGTTAGCAAAGGTTTGACCTTCGCTGCTTTTTGGCTTGTGAATTACTGTGACTTTCAAACGTTCCAGCAGAGTCTGTCTAAAGACTGACATCATCTTTCATTGTGGATTATCCAGGTGTGATTTCTGTTCACCTTCCATTTTCTGGGACCTTTTTTTCTTTTCTATAATATACTCGTCATGGTCTTTCTCAGCTATGTCCCTTAGACATGCTTATCAGTTCATTCTCCTTCATTCCAAGTGATTAATTTTATACTTCTTTAATCACCATATGTTCTCTAGTCCGAGGTGTGAGTGCTTTCGTGACTCTTGGTTGTTGTCTTTGAATTTACACTGGTCATTGTAGGAATCTTTGCTATCCTAGCCTAGGTCAAACTAAGCACTGAGAACACGTGGTCTTCTCTTTTGGTTTGACATCCTGAGATCAGAAACTCCAAATTCGAGGAGGTCCTGGCAACCCCCTTCACGGACATAGTGTCCTTCTGCCTTAAGCATAATCCAAAGTCAAGAATTATCTGTTCCGAACATTGCTGAAAAGAATCGATGCCTCCTTTCCTAGGCCCCTAGCATTCTTTGAAGATAAGTCTCACTTTCCATAGCTCTGGCTTCACGGGTTCCCACTGGGTACATGCTTATGTGTCTCAAGAGATGTTTTGGAAGCCTTGAAGGAATGGATCCCTGTCACTGTGGGTATGTCTCCTTGTCTGGAAGCACTCTACAAGTGTGTTGAAAAGCACCCTTTTCCAGAGGGCTTCATTCCTTTGTGAAGGCTGACCTCCAAGGCTAGAGTGCTCACTTTGCTTCCAATGAAATTGTCTCCCCTTAACTCTTTCTGTACAAGGATTATTGATTATGTGTTTTGATACCATATGTGAGGAATTTGGCTCAAAATTAGAACATTACAAGTCTGTATCAAGAAAAATAAACATTCCAGGGCTGAGGATGTAAGGCAAAGAAATGGCACACTCTAGAGAATTAAAGTAAGCCCCTATCAAGACACATTCTAAGGGAAAGTCCAAGGATCAGGGGTCAAGTTCAAAACTTCCAAAATCCAGAAATGAGAAGAAAAAATTTCTTTCCTGAGAGAGGAATTTATCAGATTTCTCTAATTTGTCTTAGAAACAGTATGTCCCTGAATGGGGTTGCCAGGACCAGCTCGAATTTGGAGTTTCTGATCTCAGGATGTCAACCAACCCAGATGACCACGTGGTCTCAGTGCTTAGTGTGACCTAGGCTAGGTTAGCAAAGAGTCCTGGCAGTGACTGGTGCAAATTCAAAGACAACAACCAAGAATCACGAAAGCAGTCACACCTCGTCCTAGAGAACATACGGTGATTAAAGATATACAAAATTAATCACTTGGACTGAAGGAGAACGGACTGATAAGCATATCTAAGGGAGATAGTTGAGAAGGACCATGACGATTATACTGTCGAAAAGAAAAAAAGGTGACAGAAAATGGAAGGCGAACAGAAGTCACACCTGAATAATTCACAATGAAGGATGTAAGGCTTTACACAGACTCTGCTTGAACGTTGTAAAGTCAGAGAAATTCATAAGCCAAAAAGCGACAGCGAAGGTCAAACCTGGGCTAATTGGGAAGGGAGAGATATGAGACTGCTCCAAGCGGGCTCTGAAACCCTGTGTCCATGAAGATTGCCGGGACAGCAGAGACACAATTACGACAAATCCTCTGACATCACAGTGGGCCTGAATAACTTCGTGGCCTCATCTATACAGTGCCAAAGTTGGGCTCAAGTAGCACATTCAAGTTCCACTGCCCTCAGCTGCAGGTTTCCAATAAACATGAAAGGGGCCGGCCGGTGGTGCAGTGGCGAGGTCAGCACCTTCAGGTTTGGTGGCCCAGGGTGGGCCGGGTGGAATGAAGTGGGTGATCGTCCTCACCACTGCTTCAGTCATTCTGGGGCAGGCGTCCGAGGTAGTGTAGAGGCAGATGGGAAGGGACGTTAGACAGGGCCAGACTTCCACAGCAAATACAGGAGCATTGCCAGCAGATGTGAGCTCAGCGATGCACTTCTGCCAGAACAAAACCGATTCAAAGTTGCAAAGAATAGAGAAACTGAAGCTGAAAAGAAAAAGTGAAAAACTGCATGCCAGTGAGAAGGATGAGATCTCTATGAAGAACCTTAGCAAAACAGGTGAAAGCCATGTCAATCGAAAACTAACAAACGTTGGGGGAAAGAAATTCAAGAAGACACAAGGAGAAAGAAGAAGATTCCAGGATCTAGGAATGGAAGCATTAACACACTTGAAACGTTCATACCAGAGAAAGGAATCTCTGGATTCCCTGCAATCCCAGTCAAAGTTGCAGCAGTATTTGCCACAGAGAAGAAGAGAGAATCCTAAAGTTTCTAGCCAGCAACAAGAGACCCTGACTAGGCAAAGGAATCCTCAGGAAAACGAACAAAGCAGCACGTGTCACAATTTCTGATTTCAACATAGAGGACGAAGCGCTAGGTACCGAAACGGCACAGTCTGGGCACAAAAACAGGCATGAAGACCCATGCAAAAGAATTGAGAGCCAAGAGCCCAACTCAAACTTACATGGACAGCCCATTTTGGACCAGGGAGCCAAGTGGAGACAGCCCAGAAAGGAGAGTCTCTACAATAAATGGTGCTGGGAAGCCTGCACAGCCACATGGAACACAACGAGAGTACACCATGCTGTTACACCTGGCACACACACCACCTGAAATGGATTAAAGCCTTGAATGGCAGACTTGAAACCGTGAACCTTGTAGGAGAAGACCTAGGCAGAGTGCTCTTTGCCATCTGTCTGAGCCGCCTATTTGGAAGAAGCATGTCTGACTGGGCAAGGGCAACAAAGGAAACAAGAAACAAACGGGACCACATCAAATGCACACACTTCTTCCAGTCAAGGAAACCATCAACTGAATACTAAGACACCACAACAATTGGGAGAGGATGTTTGCAAACCACACATCGGACAAGGGGTGAAAAGCCCAAAGATACAATCAACTCGCACGTCTCCACAAGAAAAACAACAAGCCAATGAAAACCTGGTCAAAAGATGGAAGCAGAGATTTCTCCGAAGAAGATAGAAAGAGGGCCAGTAGGTGCATGAAAACTTGTTCACCATCATTAAGTCTCAGGAAAATGCAAATCCAAACTGCAAGGACATGGCAGCTCACTGTGGTCAGAATGGCCAGAAGGAAGCAGACAGGAAATAACAAGTGTCAGAGAGGAGGTGGAGAGAAGGGAAGCCTCCTGCACTGCTGGTGGGAGTGTAACCCGGTGCAGCCACGATGCCAAAGGTGTGGAACTGCCTCAGAAATTTAAGTATCCATGTCCCATATGACCCAGCTATTAATCTGCCACTTGTTTATCCAAAAAAGTCAGAAAGACTACCGCATAAAGACATGTGCATGGCTGTGTTCACCACAGTCTTACTCCTGATATCCAAGACTTGGAAAGCACCCTGGTGTCCAGCAAGGGATGATTGGAGAAGGAAGATGGGCTATAGCCACACAATGGCATACCACTCAGCCGGAACAAATGACGCAAGCCAGCCATTTGTGACCACCAGAATGGCTGTGAGGGTTTTAGGGGAAGTGTAACAAACCCCAGTGAGAAATTCAAATACCATAGAATCTCACTTACAAGGAGAAGAAAAAGCAAGCACTAACCAACAGGTGGCACAGAACATTTGTATGCGGGCTCCCAGAGGCAAAGAGGGGCGGTGACGGAGGGTGAAAGAGAAGATTAGGCACAAGTGTGTGGTGAGGGCCTGTGATTAGTCTTACACTGGTGAAGATGATGTAAGCTACACAGAAGTCTAAAGCAATGAGGATGTGAATCTGGAAGTTATAGTACGTTCTAATGCAGGGTCATGGCTATAAATTCACCTAAAATCAAAAATCCAAAAAGGGGTCCAGAATGATGTCATAAAGCTTTGGGGGCGGAAAGAGTTTACAGAAGGTGAACTTCCAAGGATGGAAAATCACCTCAAAATGCTTACAGATGCTACAGATGTGTAGATGAGACCAGGTAGTTTTTCGGGTCCACTGTGATGTCAGAGGATTTGTCATAATTGTGTCTCTGCTGTGCCGGCAAGGGTCATGGACACAGGGTTTCAGAGCCCGCTTGGAGCAGTCTCATAACTCGCCCTTTCCAGTTAGCCCAGGTTTGACCTTCGCTGCCATTTTGTGGCTTGTGAATTTCTCTGACATTCAAACGTTCAAGCAGACTCTGTTTAAAGACTGACGTCTTTCATTGTGGATTATTCGGGTATGATTTCTGTTCGCCTTCCATTTTCTGGGACCTTTTTAATTTTCCATAGTATACTCGTAATGGTCTTTCTCAGCTATCTCTCTTAGATATTCTTATCGATCCGATCTCCTTCAGTCCAAGTGATTAATTTTGTATTTCTCTAATAACCGTATGTTCTCTAGGCCGAGCTGTGAGTGCTTTCGTGCCTCGTGGTTGTTGTCTATGAATTTGCACCGGTCACTTGTAGGACTCTTGGCTATCCTGGACCAGGTCAAACTAAGCACTGAGAACACGTGGTCATCTGGGTTGGTTTGACATCCTGAGATCAGAAACTCCAAATTCTAGTTGGTCCTGGCAACCCCCTTCAGGGACACAATGTTTCCGAGGCAAATTAGACAAATCGGATGAATTCCACTCTCCAGGAAAGATATTTTTGTGTCCCTTTACTGGATTTGGGAAGTTTCGAACTTGACCCCTGATCGTCTAACTTTACCCTAGATTCCGTGTAGATACGGGCTTACTTTACTTCTATAGGCTGTGCCATTTGTTTGCCTTACATCCTCAGCCCTGGCCTGTTTATTTTTCTTGAAACAGAATTGTAATGTTCTAATTTTCAGCCAACTTCCTTACATATGGTGTCAAAACACATAATCAATGATCCGTCTCCGGCAAGAGGTGGGGGAGAGAATTGCATTGGAGGCAAACTGAGCACTCTAGCCTGGGAGGGCAGCCTTCACAAGGGAACCAAGCCCTGTGGAAAAGGGTGCTTTTCAGCACACTTGTAGAGCCCTTCTAAACAAGGAGACATACCCCAAGCATAACAGAGCTCCATTCCTTCAAGGCTTCAAAGACATCCCTTGGGACACATTAGCATGTACCCAGTGGGCCCCTGTGACGCCAGAGCTATGGAAAAAGAGACTGATCTTCAAAACGTGCTAGGGGCCTAGGAAAGGATGCATTGATTCTTCTATTCAATGTCCTCAAGTCATCACTCTTGACTTTGGATTATGCTTAAGGCAGAAGGACAACATAGGTCTGATAAGGCCCAAGTCCGACCTCTTGCTTCCAATCAACTTGCAAGATTGAATCAGCATGGCCTCCCCATAGACTTGAATAGATGACAACGTTCTCCTCTCAGTGCTTGTCCCTGTATTCTCGCTTCTTGCCAAGGATTCCTTTCTTACCCCTTGAATCAGCGTCTGTTTTATCTTTTCCAGTTTCTGTGCCCGCTTTGCATCCTTTGTTCCAGTTGTGTGGTATGCCGTTGTGTGGCTATAGCATTTCTTCCTTCTGCATTCTTCCCTTGCTGGGCACCAGGGCAGCTTCCAAGTCTTGGATAGCGGGAGTAAGGCTCTGCTGAATTCCGAGGTGCACATGTCCCCATTCAGTACTGTTTCCGAGTTCTTTGGATAAACACGTCGCAGAGGAATAGCTGGATCATATCAGAAATGGTTTCTTAAATTTCTGAGACAGTTCCACATGGCTTGGCGTGGTGGCTGCACCAGTTTATGCTCCCACCAGCAGTGCAGGAGGCTTCCCTTCTCTCCACCTCCTCTCTGACACTTGTTGTTTCCTCTCTGGTTCCTGAAAGCCATTCTGACCACAGTGAGCTGCCATGCAGTTTGGATTTGCATTGGCCTTAGACTGAATGATGGTGAACAAGTTTTCATGGACCTGTTGGCCCTCTTTTGATCTTCTTGGGAGCAATCTCTGTTTCCATCTTTTGCCCAGGTTTTCATTGGCTTCTTGTTTTTTTCTTGTGGAGACGTGCGAGTTGATTGTATCTTTGGGCTTTTCACCCCTTGTCCGATGTGTGGTTTGCAAACATCCTCTCCCAGTTGTTGTGCTGTCTTGGCATTGAGTCCATGGTTTCCTTGACTGGGCAGAAGTGTGTGCATTTGATGTGGTCCCGTTTGTTTCTTGTTTCCCTTGTTGCCCTTGCCCGGTCCGACATGCTTCTTCCAAATAGGCTTCTCACTCAGATGACAAAGAGCAGTGTGCCTAGGTCTTCTTCTACAAGGTTCACGGTTTCAAGTTTGCCATTCAAGGCTTTAATCCATTTCGAGGTGGTATGTGTGCCAGCTGTAACATCATGATCTTTTCTCGTTGTGTTCCATGTGACTATGCAGGCTTCCCAGCACCGCTTATTGAAGAGATTCTCCTTTCTCCACTGTCTCCTCTTGTTTCCCTGGTCGAAAATGGGCTGTCCATGTACGTTTGAGTTGGGCTCTTGGCTCTCGATTCTGTTGCATGGGTTTGTGTGCCTGTTTCTGGACCAAGACTGCCGTTTCGGTACCTAGCGCTTCGTCCTCTATGTTGAAATCAGAAAGTGTGACACGTGCTGCTTTGTTCATTTCCCTGAGGATTCCTTTGTCTATTCAGTATCTCTTGTTGCTGGGTAGAAAGTTTAGGATTCTCTCTTCTATCTCTGTCGCAAATACTGCTGCAACTTTGACTGGGATTGCATGGAATCCAGAGATTCCTTTCTCCGGTATGGACGTTTCAAGTGTTTTAATTCTTCCATTCCTAGATCCTGGAATATCCTTCTTTCTCCTTGTGTCTTCTTGAATTTCTTTCCCCAAATGTTTGCTAGATTTCGATTGACATAGCTTACTAATGTTTTGCTAATGTTCTTCTTACAGATCTTATTCTTCTCACTGGAAAGCTGTACTTTTTCTTTTTAGCTGCAGTTTTTCTATTCTGTGCCACTTTTAATTGGTTCTGTTTTGGCAGAAGTGCATCGCTGAGCTCACATCTGCTGGCAATGCTCCTGTATTTGCTGTGGAAGTCTGGCCCTGTCTAACGTCCCTTCCCATCTGCCTCTACACCACCTGGGATGCCAGCCCCAGAATGACTGAAGCCATGGAGTGCAGGATGACCCCAAGGATACCACCCGGTCCACCCTTGGGCCACTTACCCAGAAGGTGCAGAACTCACTGCTGCACCACCGGCCGGCCTCTTTCATGTTCCATTGCCAACCTGCAGTTGAGGGCAATGGGACATCAATATGCTACTTGAGCCCAACTCTGGCACTGTGTAGTTCAGACCACGTTGTTTTTCGGGTCCACTGTGATGTCAGAGGATTTGTCATAATTGTGTCTCTGCTGTCCCAGCAAGTTTCATGGACACAGGGTTTCAGAGCCCACTTGGAGCCGTCTCATAAGTCACCCCTCCCAGTTAGCTAGGTTTGACCTTCGCTGCCGTTTTTTGGCTTGTGAATTTCTGTGACTTTCAAACGTTCAAGCAGAGTCTGTCTAAAGACTGACATCTTTCATTGTGGATTATCCAGGTGTGATTTCTGTTCGTCGTCCTTTTTCTGGGACTTTTTTTCTTTTCTATAGTATAATCGTAATGGTCTTTCTCAGCTATCTCTCTTAGACATGCTTATCAGTCCGTTCTCCTTCATTCCAAGTGATTAATCTTGTATTTCTTTAATAACCGTATGTTATCTACACCAAGGTGTGAGTGCTTTCGTGACTCTTGGTTGTTGTCTTTGAATTTGCACCGGTCACTTGTAGGAATCTTTGCTATCCTAGCCTAGGTCAAACTAAGCACTGAGAACACATGGTCATCTGGGTTGGTTTGACATCCTAATCAGAAACTCCAAATTCTAGTTGGTCCTGGCAACCCCCTTCACGGACACAATGTTCCCGAGACAAATTAGACAAATCTGATGAATTCCTCTCTCCAGGAAAGATAGCTTTCTGTCTCTTTTCTGGATTTGGGAAGTTTCAAACTTGACCCCTGATCCTAGAACATTCCCCTAGATTTCCTCTAGATACAGGCCTACTTTATTTCTATAGGCTGTGCCATTTGTTTGCCTTACATCCTCAGCCCTGGCCTGTTTATTTTACTTGAAACAGGATTGTAATATTCTACTTTTCAGCCAACTCCCTTACATATGGTGTCAAAACACACACTCTATAATTCTTCCACGGCACGAAGTAGGGTCAGAGAATTTCATTGGTGCAAAACTGACCACTCTAGCCTGGGAGGGCAACCTTCACAAAGGAATGAAGCTCTCTGGAAAAGGGTGATTTTCAGCACACTTGTAGAGCCCTTCCACTCAAAGAGACATACCCCAAGCGTGACAGGGCTCCATTCCTTCAAGGCTTCCAAGACATCTCTTGGGACACATTAGCATGTACACAGTGGGCCCCCATGATGCCAGAGCTATGGAAAGTGAGACTGATCTGCAAAGAATGCCAGGGGCCTAGGAAAGGAGGCATCGATTCTTCTCTTCAATGTCCTCAAGACGTCATTGTTGACTTTGCATTATGCTTAAGGCAGAAGCACACTGTAGTTCTGATGAGCCCCAAGTCTGGCCTCTTGTTTCCAATCAAGTTGCAAGCTTGAGTCAGCATGGCCTGCCCATAGACTTGAATAGATGACAATGTTCTCCTCTCGGTGCTTGCCCCTCTATTCTCGCTTCTGGCCAAGGATTCCTCTCTTATCCCTTGATTCAGACTCTGTTTTATCTCTTCCAGTTTCTGAGCCCACTTTCTGTTTTTCAAAGCTGTTTCTGGGTATCTGTCCCTTTAATAGCCTAGCCTAGGCCAATCCTCAGACTGTAACCATGCGGCCATATTGGGGGACAGGGTCACCGTGATGTCATAAACAACCTCAAAATTCTAAGTTGTCCTGACAACCTCCATGCACACAGATCTTCAGAGCCATCTCAGACCAGTCTGACTCGTCACCCTTTCCAGGTAGGATAGTTGTCCTTTTTCTGGATTTCTTGTCAGTTTCTGACATTCTCCTCGAACTTCAAAAAGGCTGCTACATCCTCTCTCGACACTGTTTTCTTTCCTGTAAGATTATCCTGGATTGTATCTCTTATATCTTTTGTAGATGGCCAAGTGTGTGGACCTTCCCCAGAGAAAGTCCTGGACTCCCTCCCAAGTTGAAGTTGCCCAGGCTATCTGATGCACAATGATCGTGTCATCTCCTAGCACTCTGCCAATTCCACGTTGGTAGGTCACATGTTTTCCTTCCCACTTCCTTTGGGGAATTGTACCAGATGCCTTCATCGATTGTAATATTCTCAGCGTTCTTTTTCTGGTGCATATTATTAACGTATCCTCACAATTGCTACTTATTTATCATCCCTGTCCACACCGTACTATGAAATCTATATTTCCTAACACTGCTAATGTGATCTACACCCGTGATGTGTAACAGTGAGACTCGGGCCGCCCAAGTGGAACATGGGCACCTACCCTCCCCACCAATGACCGGACCTTAATTGTACTTTTGGATCAACCTTTTGCCTGCGCTTGGGAACACGTGGGCCTGTTTGTATTATTGTTGGAGGTGATTAGTAGTAACATCATGGACGGTAACATTTTCCCTTGGTTCATGGGTTTAGCATGCATCATGTTCTGTGGGTAGTATTCCTCTTCATCTATTTGGAATGGTCTACCTTTCTGTAGAAACAGTAAGAATTTTGAGGTGATTTTCCATCCTTGGAAATTCACCTTCTCTAAATGCTTTCAGCCCCAAAAGCATTATGCCGTCATTCTGGACCCCGTTTTGGATTTTTAATTTTAGGTGAATTTATTGCCATAACCCTGCATTAGAACATCCTATATCTTTCAGATTTGCATCCTCATTGGTTTAGACTTCTGTGTAGGTTACATCATCTTCACCAGCTAAAGCTGAATCACAACCCCTCACCGCACACTGGTGCCTCATCATCTCTTTTACCCTCCCCCACCACCCCGCTCTGCATCTGGGAATTCCCAATAAAATGTCCTGTGCCACCTGTTGGTTAGTGCTTGCTTTTTCTTCTCCTTGTAAGTGAGATCCTATGGTATTTGACGTTCGCCCTGGGGCTTCTTTCACTTCCCCTAAAACCCTCACAGCTATACAGGTGGTCACAAATGGCTGGATTGCATCCTTTGTTCCGGCTGAGTGGTATGCCATGGTGTGGTTATAGCCCATATTCCTTCTGCATTCATCCCTTGCTGCGCACCAGGGTGGCTACCAAGTCTTGGATAGCGAGATTAAGGCTGTGGTGAACTCAGCTGTGCACATGTCTTTATGCTGTAGTGTTTTCCAGTTCTTTGGATAAACGTGCTGCAGAGGAATAGCTGGATCGTATGGAACATGGATTCTTAAACTTCTGATGCAGCTACACACGACTTGGCTTAGTGGATGCACCAGTTTACACTCCCACCAGCAGTACAGGAGGCTTCCCTTCTCTCCACCTCCCCTCTAACAGTTGTGGTTTCCTGTCTGCTTCCTTATAGCCATTCTGACCACAGTGAGATGCTATGTCCTTGCAGTTTGGATTTGCCATGGCCTGAGACTTAATGATGCTGAACAAGTTTTCATGCACTTGTTGGCCCTCTTTAGTTCTTCTTGGGAGAAATCTCTGTTTCCATCTTTTGCCCAGGCTTTCATTGGGTTCTTGTTTTTTTTCTTGGGGAGACGTGTGAGTTGGTTGTATCTTTGGGCTTTTCATCCCGTGTCCGATTTGTGGTTTGCAAACATCCTCTCCCAGTTGTTGTGCTATCTTTGCATTCAGTCGATGGTTTCCTTCACTGGGCAGAAGCGTCCGCATTTGATGTGGTCCCGTTTGTTTCTTGTTTCCTTTGTTGCCCTTTCCCAGTCAGACATGCTTCTTCAAAATAGGTTTCTCACTCAGATGGCAAAGAGCAGTGTGCCTATGTCTTCTCCTACAAGGTTCATAGTTTGAAGTCTGCCATTCAAGGCTATAATCCATTTTGAGGTGGTGTGTGTGCCACGTGTAAGATCATGGTGTACTCTCGTTGTGTTCCATGTGGCTGTGCAGGCTTCCCAGCACCATTTATTGTAGAGACTCTCCTTTCTTCGCTGTCTCCTCTTGGCTCCCTGGCCGAAAATGGGCTGTCCATGTACGTTTGAGTTGGGCTCTGGGCTCTCGATTCTGTTGCATGGGTCTTGTGCATGTTTTTGGGCCAAGATTGTGCCATTTCGGTAACTAGCGCTTCATCCTCTATGTTGAAATCAGAAAGTGTAACACGTCCTGCTTTGTTCGTTTTCCTGAGGATTCCTTTGCCTAGTCAGGGTCTCTTGTTGCTGCCTAGAAATTTTAGGATTCTCTCTTCGATCTCTGTGGCAAGTATGGCTGCAACTTTGACTGGGATTGCATGGAATCCAGAGATTCCTTTTTCCGGTATGGACGTTTCAAGTGTGTTAATTCTTCCATTCCTAGATCCTGGAATATCCTTCTTTCTCCTTGTGTCTTCTTGAATTTCTTTACCGAAACGTTTGCTAGTTTTCGATTGACATAGCTAACACCTGTTTTGCTACGATTCTTCATAGAGATCTTATTCTTCTAACTGGCAAGCTGGTTTTTTCTTTTTCAGAGTCAGTTTTTCTATTCTGTGCAAGTTTTAATTGGTTTTATTTTGGCAGAAGTGCATCGCTGTGCTCACATCTTCTGGCAATGCTCCTGTATTTGCTGTGGAAGTCTGGCCCTGTCTAACGTCCCTTCCCATCTGCCTCTACACTACCTCGAACGCCTGCCCCCCAGTGACTGAAGCAGTGGTGAGCAGGCTCACGCCCAGGATTCCACCCGGCCCACCCCAGGCAATCGTCGCAGTAGGTGCGGGCCTCACTTCTGCACCTCTGGCCATCCGCTTTCCTGTTCCATTGGCCACCTGCAGTTGACTGCAATGGGACTTGTATATGCTACTTGAGCCCAACTCTGGCACTGTGTAGATGAGGCCAGTTTGTTTTTCGCGTACATTGTGATGTCAGAGGATTTGTCATAATTGTGTGTCTTCTGTCCCACCAAGCTTCATGGACACAGGGTTTCAGAGCCCGCTTATAGCAGTCTCATAACTCACCCTTCCCAGTTAGCCCAGGTTTGACCTTCGCTGCCATTTTTTGGCTAGTAAATTTTTCTGACTTTCAAAGGTTCAAGCAGAGTCTGTCTAAAGAGTGACATCATTCATTGTGGATTATTCAGGTGTGATTTCTGTTCGCCTTCCATTTTATGGGAGCATTTTTTCTTTTCTATAGTATACTTGTCATGGTCATTCTCAGCTATCTCCCTTAGACATGCTTATCAGTCCATTCTCCTTCAGTCTAAGTGATTAGTTTTGTATTTCCTTAATCACTGTATGTTCTCTTGGCCGAGGTATGACTGCTTTCACGATTCTTGGTGGTTCCCTTTGAATTTTCACCAGTCACTAGTAGCCATCTTTGCTACCCTAGCATAGGTCAAACTAAGCACTGAGAACACATGGTCATCTGGGTTGGTTTGACATCCTAATCAGAAACTCCAAATTCGTGGGGGTCCTGGCAACACCCTTCACGGACACAATGTTTCCAAGACAAATTAGACAAATCTGATGAATTCATCTCTCCAGGAAAGATATTTTTCTGTCTTTTTCCGGATTTGGAAAGTTTCGAACTTGACACCTGATCCTTGAATGTTCTCCTAGATTTCCTCTAGATACGGGCTTACTTTATTTCTATAGGCTGTGCCATTTGTTTGCCTTACATCCTCAGCCCTGGCTTCTTTATTTTTCTTGAAACAGAATTGTAATGTCCAAATTTTCAGCCCACTTCCTTACATATGGTGTCAAAACACATAGTCAATAATCCTTATGTGGCAAGAGGTAGGGGGAGAGAATTTGATTGGAGCCACACTGAGCACACTAGGCTGGGAGGGCAGCCTTCATGAAGGAACGAAGCCCTCTGGAAAAGGGTGCTTCTCAGCACACTTGTAGAGCCCTTCCAAACAAAGAGACATAGCCCAAGCATGACAGGGGTCCATTCCTTCAATGCTTCCAAGACATCTCTTGGGACACATTAGCATGTACCCAGTGGTCCACCGTGATGCCTGAGCTATGGAAAGTGAGACAGATCTTCAAAGAATGCTACAGGCCTGGGAAAGGAGGCATCGATTCTTCTCTTCAATGTCCTCAAGACATTCAGTCATTGTGGGGCCGGCGTCCAAGGTAGTGCGGAGGCAGAAGGGAAGGGACGTTAGACAGGGCGAGACATCTTGCCAGTGAGAAGAATTAGATCTCTATGAAGAACCTTAGCAAAACAGGTGAGAGCCATATCAATCGAAAACTAGCAAACGTTTTGGGAAAGAAATTCAAGAAGACACAAGGAAAAAGAAGGATATTCCGGGATCTAGGAATGGAAGAATTAACGCACTTGAAAGGTCCATACCACAGAAAGGAATCTCTGGATTCCATGCAATCCCAGTCAAAGTTGCAGCAATATTTCCCAAAGAGATAGAAGAGAGAATCCTAAAGTTTCTAGGCAGCACCAAGAGACCCTGAATAGGCAAAGGAATCCTCAGGAAAATGAACAAAGCAGGACGTGCTACACTTTCTGATTTCAACATAGAGGACGAAGTGCTAGGTACCAAAAGGGCACAGTTTGCACCCAAAAACAGGCACAGAGACCCATGCAACAGAATCGAGAGCCCAGAGCCCAACTCAAACGTACGTGGACAGCACCTTTCCAACGAGGGAGGCAATAGGAGACAGTGGAGAAAGGAGAGTCTCTACAATAAATGGTGCTGGGAAGCCTGCACAGCCACATGGAACACAACGAGAGTACACCATGATGTTACACATGGCACACACGCCACCTCGAAATGGATTGAAGCCTTGAATTGCAGACTTGAAACCGTGAACCTTGTAGGAGAAGACCTACGCAGAGTGCTCTTTGCCATCTGTCTGAGCCACCTATTTGGAAGAAGCATGTCTGACTGGGCAAGGGCAACAAAGGAAACAAGAAACAAACGGGACCACATCAAATGCGGACGCTTCTGCCCAGTCAAGGAAACCATTGACTCAATGCCAAGACAGCACAACAACTGGGAGAGGATGTTTGCAAACCACACATCGGACAAGGGGTGAAAAGCCCAAAGATACAATCAACTCGCACAGCTCCACGAGAAAAACAACAAGAAACCAATGAAAACCTGGGCAAATGATGGAAACAGAGATTTCTCCCAAGAAGATTGAAAGAGGGCCAAAAGGTGCATGAAAACTTGTTCCCATCATCAAGTCTCAGGCCAATGCAAATGCAAACTGCAAGGACAGAGCAGCTCACTGTGGTCAGAATGGCTATAAGGAAGCAGACAGGAAACAAGTGGCAGAGAGGAGGTGGAGAGAAGGGAAATCTCCTGCACTGCAAGTGGGAGTGGAAACCGGTGCAGCCAATATGGCAAGCGGTGTGGAACTGCCTCAGAAATTTAACAATCCATGTCCCATATGATCCAGCTGTTCCTCTGAGGCGTGTTTGTCCAAAGAGCTCAGAAACACTACCTTATAATAAGACGTGCACCGCTGATTTCACAACAGCCTTACTCCCGCTATCCAAGACTTGAAATCCGCCCTGGTGCCCAGCAAGGGAAGAATGCATAAGGAAGATGGGCTATACCCACACAATGGCATACCACTCAGCTGAAAGTTTATCAGAAGCCTGTCGTTTAGAACCTTTGTGTCAGAACCCTTTCGTGGAATTTCTCTGAAGATGAAGCATATTTGCAAAAGAAAAAAGCATCAGAGTAAAACAACAACTACCTGGAAATGGGACAAAGGACTCAAAAGGGCAATTGAGAAAGAAACTTGGCTACTTCTGTGACATATTAAACTTCCAGATAATAAGTGGACTTATGACTGATAACGAGGAGAGATCAGAATTTTAGGAATGCTATATAATTTTAAGACATCTATATTAATAACATTTACCCATCTAATAACACCTAAGAAAGTCCATCATTACTTATTTTACAATGATTCCCGTGCAATGTAATAGACCAAATAAGTCTAATTAGTTTAGTATTTTCCTCCTTTTGGAAGAGAGAGCAAATGTCTTTGAGAA
Organism: Equus asinus; assembly: GCF_041296235.1. NCBI lineage: Eukaryota > Metazoa > Chordata > Mammalia > Perissodactyla > Equidae > Equus > Equus asinus. The sequence goes on from NC_091810.1 coordinate 5,642,705, forward strand.
GTCTCAAGGGCCCTCTGAAAAGCCTCAGATTAATTTTTCTTTTGTCTACCAGGTCAAAAGACAGCCTTCATTTAGGATTTGAATATTTTTGAGGGAGAATCTTGTGAAAACATATCAAAAGCTTTTCAAATGCTTGTTCAAATGTGAAACAACACTCACTGTGAAATATGCTCAGGTATCTATTCAAGGTGATAACAGAAAGAGTCAATAATCTTAATAGTGACCTAAGTCATTATATTCACAAAACAGGTTTGTCTCTTAGGTAGAGTTACTCGAAGTAATAGCTTTTATAACCTCTTTATCAAGAGCAGATCAAAAGTTCAAGAAAATGTATCCTTTTAGAGAAAACCAAATTTGAATTTCTGCACCTACTTATTTTTAACATTCAAACTCATTCACTTAATTGAACTTACTTTAGTCTTCTTGACCAGGCATAAAACTCCTTTCAGACTTTCTTCTTCACAAACCTTCTAAAACTTTCTTTTATGTTTTCAGAATTTCTCCCAAAGTCTTTGTTTTTTTCTTTCTAGTACATCAGGACGAATTTATCTTCCTTAACCAATCAAACAAAAATATTTCCATTATTTATACCTTTTTTACTGAAAACGTACATTTTAACTTCCTTGAATACAGGCTCTTTTTCTTAGTAATTTCCTGTAGCTTTAATTACGTAGGTTAATTAGAACTTTTAACCCTTAACAGACCTACTAAACACTAAAAAGGAAAACAATTATGAATTGTCTTTTACATCAGTATTCTGAACACTTCATAAATTTAGAAACACGCCACTTTACAACAAAACACAAGGCATGGCTTTTAATACACCCACACGCTTTTAGCCTCTTCAAAAAGAAGCCAAAAGTAGATAACTTAGATGTGCTTATTAATAATGTTTCAGTCTTTCGTCCTATCCAGAAATGACCCAGATATTCAGATTTTTATCATTTAACTTAACTTGGCAAAACTCAAGATGGTTACCAAAAAGCATTTCGAAGCTGTTTTTCTTTCCCAAACTATACAGACCATAAAAGTTTTTGTACTCACTTTAATGAGTATTATCTATTTAAACCATTTGTTTCCATCAATTATGTTCAGATTACCTACTGAAACCTCATGAGGCCTTAGACAAAACTGGTCATCATTTAAAGCTATTACTTTGCTGACAAATTTTGCAGACAACGTGAACTTATATGACTAGTAAACCCAGGCTGAAGGCCTGCATCCCTATGCAAATACCGACATCCCTCACAACAAGACTATTTTGAATCAGACCAACAAACTTAAACAGTCTTTCATTTACCAAAGGTTAATTCATATGACATTAACTTTGAAAGGCACTGAGTTAATTTCTACTGCATTTAGCATTTATGTAAACACTTACTATAAGCCAACTAAACAGAGATCTTAATTTTGGTCATACCACCCAAGGCTGAAAATATCACATGTATAACCTACACATAGACACGCATACACAGAGACTGTACAACTACTGTTTTAAAAGCTACTGCCGTGAATCAGGTACAATAATATAAAGCTCACCAGTTATGAAGGTAAACTTTGTTTTGAGCCTTTTTACAAATACTTATGGAGAAGACCCTCGAGATGCTAGACTCTTTCAATGGCACATTTATGGCCATTTCTCCTTTCCCCTCCTTTCTTTTTTTCAGTCTTAAGAGTGAGTGATGGGCTAGATAGTAGTTCCTGGAGAGGGGGGATGATAATCCTTTTCATGATAAAGGAACTAGGTGGAATCTGAACTGCCTCTAGTGCTGTCTCTCCAGTCTTGCAAGGATTTTCTAAGGACAGTTGCTCTTGATTTCTCAGAAACTGGACTGTAACTTGAAGGACGTTCTAGGTTGATCTACCTGTCCAACTGCACCATAAAGGCACAGAGAAACCTCGCAAATTTTCTCCCAGCTGGAGTCTCTGGGGCATAACCCATGCAATTGAAAGTGTTTCTAATTAGTTAGAATGACCCTGAGTGGTGAGTCTCTGGGGATGCTTATGCCATTCCCCATGGCAGTAAAGCCAGTGTGGACTGGAGAAGGGTGCAGTGGCTACAAACACCTGGAACTGGCTGCAGGCCTGGGCTCCCAGTACCGGGGTTGAGAGTTAAGGTCCTTGCCAAATATTTTCAAGTTGTTCGATTTTACAGAAGGTCCATGTTCTGGTCAGGTCCAGCCAGAACTTAACCTCGACTTGGTGACAACAGATGACATGATGAGCAAAACAGAGAAAGGAAAAGAAGACACCAGACCTCACCCTCATGGTTGCTCTCACAGGGTTCTCAAGATAAGAGTCACACAACAGTTCCTGTGTTGTGGCACACTACCGTAGCATGGCAGTTCTCAGAATAAATCACAGGTCTCCTACCCTCATAGCCAACTCAGTAGGTGACTAAAATACTCAATGAGTCAACCGCCAAGAGAGGGCACCCTACTTAGGGTCGTTGGGGTGATCAGGCCCAGAAAGCCAAAGTTGGGGCTCCAGTGGTGGAGGCCTTGATCCATGAGAGATTCCTTCGTTTCCCCAGTTGCAAAGTTCAAAAGGAGATGAAAATGGCCATTGTAACTCTAACAAAGATGAAAGAGACATGTCCATTACCTTGAAGATCACCCCTGACCCTACGGCAGCATCCTACATGTGGTTCCTACTGTGGGGTTCCTATAGCAAGGGGTGATGGGCGTGGCCCCCAGCATTGCATCCCTTGTGTACCTTCCGTGGTATGTCTGGCAGTAACAGCTGCCTGGTGAACATCTTTCCTATTCTGCCTGGCAGTAATAGGAGCCTGTTGAATGGTCCCCAAGAGAAAAGGAGAAGTTTAAGAGAGAAGAGGATGGGGAAAAATAGTGTAGAATTTTCCACTGAGCTGGGGGACATTCTACCCAATTGCGTGTTGGAGCCATTCTTTGAAGAAGGGTTTCCCATATGCAACCAAAGGTTAGACTGTGGTACTTCCCTTGAACTGTAGTCCCGATGGAGACATTCACACAGTTCAGAGCATGGTCAGGTGCCATGGGAGGTATCCCAATCCAGCCTTAGGAAAAGAAACCTTCCAGGGGAGTCTTGCAGATTGCCGGCCATCCTAAGGACTTAAGTGGCTGACCCGTGCTCACCTAAAATTTGTATATTAGAGATAGAGTCAGGAAGGAATGGAGTAATTCACTCTACATCGCCCTTAGGCTTAAGGTACTGATTCTCTTCAAGCTGAATGCCATGATTTGCCCTATAGAGTAGCCATGGGAGCAAACGTGGATTCAAGCAGCTATCCAAGAAAGTTCCTGATGGAGAGGTGAATTTAGATCCATCCTTGAAAAAGAGAGATGCACAACGAAGAAAAGGGCACTCACCAGAAGTCGAGCTCACAAACCTATGAAGCAAGTTTTTGATATGGGCCACAAGATATGATATGGGCTTGGTGAGCTGAAGAGTCAAAAGAAAGATTTCTTGGACTCTCAAATTCTGGAAGTGGTGCTCTTTTAGTTATAGAATGGTACAGGACAACATGGCGACAGGACCCATGGGCAGTAAATAGTTGCTGCATGGGGACAGGACATATGGGCAGTGAAGAGCTGCTGCTGCTGCTGCATTGGGAAAGGTTCCCTGGGAAGTCAGAGGTCCTGCTGCTGCCCTGAGTTGAAGGTAAGGGCTAATTTTATAATGCATTGGTACGTGACATTTTTACTGGAAAAAGAAAAGATGATGTTAAAAGTCATTAAATGATTTCAGTTCAGATGGGGTCTGGTTATTGTGTGGTCATATAGCATTAAATACCAATCTGGCCATATAGATAGGCATGTAGGTGAGCATGAAATGGGCTTCTATCACTGGGACACCTCTAATTCATACCAAAAAAAACACAAAAAAACTCACCGGGTCATGTAGTTTGGTATGTAGGCCAGGTAACCTTGGGCTTTTCGAGCTGGGGCAGCCTTAATCCACATCATTCATCATGGTCTTTCACAGCTATCTCCCATAGATATTCTTATCAGTCTTTTCTCCTCCATTCCAAGTTATGAATGTTGTATTTCCTTGTTCACCATACGTTCTGTAGGGGTCCAGATTTACGGCCTAAAACTTTGGAGGCTGAAAGAGATTAGAGAAGATGAACTTTCAAGGATTGGTAAACACCTCAAAATGCTTAATGATGCTACAGAAAGGAAGACCATTACAAAGAGTTGAAGAAGATCATTACCAAGAGAACACGTTCCATGCTAAACTCAGGAGCCAAAAGAAAAGGTTACACTCCACAATGTTACTACTAATTACCGTTACAAATAACCAAAGCAGGCCAACATCATCCCTAGTTCAGGCAAAAGTTTGATCCAAAAGTCCATTTCAGTGCCGGCCCTGCGGTGTACTGGTTATGTGCCCACGTTCCGCCTGGGCGGCCAGGGCTTCATTGGTTAGCACCACGGGTGTGGATCAGATTAGTAGCTTTAGCAAATATAGATTTCACGGTATGGTGCGGACAGACATCCTAAAGAAATCGAAATTTTGAAGAGATGTTATGAGTACACACCAGAAAAAGAACCATGGGAATGTTACAGTCTATGAATGCATCAGGAACACTTCCCCAAATAATGAAGGAAGGAAAACATGTGACCTGCCAAAGTGGAATTGTCAGACTGCTAGGAGATGACACGATCATTGCGCATCAGAGGATTGCCTGGGAAAAGTCATCTTGGGAGAGCCTCCGGGACTTTCTCTTGGGAAAGTCCACCCATTTGGCCTCATCCACAAAAGATAAGAGAGAAAACCCAGATTAATCCGAAAGGAAAGAAACCAGTGTCTAGAGGGAAGGTAGCAGACCTTTTCAAGTTTGAGGAAAAAGTTAGAAACCGACAAGAAATGCATAAGGGCGAAAACTATCCTACCTGGAAAGGTGGAGTAATCAGACTGGGATGAGATGGTTCTGCAGAACTGTGTGCATGGAGGTCTTCAGGACAACTTTGAATTCTGAGGGTGTTTATGACATCACGGTGAATATGTCACCCAAGATGGCCACAGGTTTCCAGCCCGAGGATTGGCATAGGCTAGGATATTCAAGTGAGGGATACTCAGAAACAGCTTTTGCCCACAGAAACAGGGCACAGAAAGTTGAAGAGATCAAAGATACGCTAATTCAAGGGATAAGACAGGAATCATTGGGAAGAAGCCATAATAGAGGGACAAGCACTGAGTGGAGAACATTGCCATCTCCTCACGTCGAAGAGGCGGCTGTTCTGATTCAAGCTTCAAGCTTGATTTGAAACAAGAGGCTGGAACTATGAGACCTATGTTGTCCTGCCTCACTCATAATCCAAAGTCAAGAATGATCTCTTGAGGTCATTGTAGAGAAGAATCAAGGCTGCCGTCCTAGGCCACTAGCATTTTTTAAAGAGAAGTCTCACTTTCCATAGCTCTGGCATCATGGGTGCCCACTGGCTACATGCTAATGTGTCACAAGACACCTCTTTGAAGCCTGGAAGGAATGGACAACTGTCATGCTTGGGGTATGTCTCTTGGTTTGGAAGGACTCTAGAAGTCCCTTAAAAGCACCCTTTTGCAGAGGGGGTCATTCCTTGGTGAATGCTGCACTCCAAGGCTAGAGTCCTAAGTTGGGATCAATGAGATTCTCTCCCCCTTCTCCTGCCGTAGAAGGAGTATTGATTATGTGTTTCAACACCACATGTAACGATGTTGGCTGAAAATTAGAACATTATCATTATATTTAAAGAAAAATAAACACGCCACAGTTGAGGATGTAAATCAAACAAATAACAAACCCTGTGGAAACAAAGTAAGCCAGTATCTAGACATAATCTAGCAGAGCATTCAAGGATCAGGGGTGAAGTTCGAACTTTCCAAATCCAGAAATAGAAGGATCTCTCACCTGGAAAGAGAAATTCATCAGATTCGTCTAATTTGTTGCGGAACCATTGTGTCCGTGAAGATGGTTGCCAGGACAACCTCAAATCTGGAGTTTCTGATCTCAGAATCTCTAACCAAGGAAGATGCCCACATGTTCTCAGTGCTCAGTGTCACCTCGGCCAGGATAGCAGAGATTCCTTCAAGTGACCGATGGAAATTCAAAGACAACACCCACCAATCACAAAAGCACTCGCACAACAGCCAACAGAACATATCGTGATCAAAGAAATGCAAAATTTATAACTTGGAATGAAAAGGGAACACACTGATAAGCATATCGAAGGGAGATAGCTTAGCAATACCATGATGATTAGCCTATGGAAAAGAAAAAAAGGTCCCAGAAAATGTAAGGCAAACAGAAATCACAACTGAATAATCCACAGTGAAAGACGGCCGTGTTTAGACAGATTCTGCTTAAACGTTTGAAAGTCAGAAAAGTCACAACCCCAAAACCTGCAGTGAAGGTCAAACCTGGGCTAAATGGAATGGGTGAGTTCTGAGACTGCTCCAAGCGGGCTCTGAAACCTTGTGTCCATGAAGCTTGCTGGCACAGCACAGACACAATTCTCAGAAATCCTATGACATCACAGTGGACCAGGAAAACAACATGGCTTCATCTACACAGGGCCAGAGCTGGGCTCCAGTAGCATATTGAAGTCACATTCCAAAACAGCAGGTTGCCAATGGAACATGAAAGGGGCTGGCCACTGCTGAAGCTGTGAAGTCCGTGCCTTCTGGGTCTGCAGCCCGTGGTCGTCCATTTGTGCTCTTGGGGTTGAGCCTCCTCACCGCTGGTACAGCCATCCTGGGAGAGTCCTGGGAGGTAGTGTAGAGGCAGATGGGAAGTGACGTTAGACAGTGCCACTCTTGCTCAGCAAATACAGCAGCACGACCAGCAGATGTGAGCACTGCCATAAACTTCTGCCAAAACAGAACCAATTGAAAGTTGCAAAGAATAGAAAAACTGAGCCTCAAAAAAAGAAGCATGTCACTAAGAATAATAAGATATCTAGGACTAACCTTCACTAAACAGGTGGAAGCATTGTAAACCGATACTAGCAAAGCTTTGGCTAAAGAAATTCCAGAAGACACAACGAAACGGAAGACTATTCCATGCTGTTGGAATGGAAGAACTAACACACTTGAAACGTCCATAGCGGATAGAGGAATCTGTGGATTCCAAGCAGTCCCAGTCAAAGTTGCAGTGATCTTTCCCACAGAAATAGAAGAGAGAATAATAAAGTCTCTATCCAGAAGGAAAGCACCCTGAATACCCAAAGGAATCCTGAAGAAAATGAACAAAGCAGGACGTATCACACTTTCTGATTTACACATATAGGACGAAGTGCTAGGAACCGAAACGGCACAGTCTGGGCCCAAAAACAGGCACACAATTCCATGGAACAGAATCGAGAGCCCAGAGGTCAACTCATGCATATATGCACATGCATACATGCACAACACAATTTCAACCAGGGAACCAAGAGTACACAGCGGAGAAAGGAGAGTCTCGACAAGAAACGGTGCTGGGAAGACTGCACAGACAAATGTAACACAATGAGAGTAGAGCATGATGTTACACTAGTCACACACACCACCTCGAAACTGATTAAAGACTTGAATGGAAGACTTGAAACCGTGAGACTTCTAGGAGAAAACCTAGGCAGCATGCTCGTTGCCATCTGTCTTAGCAGCCTATTTGGAAGAAGCGTGTGTGACAGGAATGGGCAACAAAGGAAACAGGCAGATGGGAAGCGACGTTAGACTGGGCCAGTCTTCCTCAGCAAATACAGCAGCATTGCCAGCAGATGTGAGCACAGCAGTAAACATCTGCCTAAATAAAACTAATCAAAAGTTGCAAAGGATAGAAAAACTGAACCTCAAAAAAAAAAAAAAAGCATGCTAGTAGGAAGAACAAAGTATCTAGGAATAAGCTGTGCCAAACAGGTGAAAGCTATGTAAACCGAGAAGTAGCAAAGCTTTGGGGAAAGAAATTCCACAAGACACAAGGAAACGGAAGGGCATCAGTGCGCATGGAATGGAAGAAAACGAAGGAAGAATGAAGTATCATCACAATGATACCTTTCTTATCCCTGGAATCAGCATCTCTTTGATCTCTTCAAGTTTCTGTGCCTGGTTTCTGTTTGGAAAAGCTGTTTCTGGTTATCTCTCACTTGAGTATCCCAGCCTAAGCCAATCCTGGTACTGTAAACATGCAGCCATCTGGGGTGACACGTTCACTGTAATGTCATAAACACTCTCAGAATTCAAAGTTGTCCTGACAACCTCCATGCACGCAGTGTTTCAGAGCCGTCTCCTCCCAGCCTGACTATTCCCCCTTTCCAGGAAGGATAGTTTTCCTTGTTCTGGATGTGTTGTCGTTTTTCAACTTTGTCCTCTAACTTGCAAAGGTCTACTACATTCCCACAGACACCGGTTTCTTTCCTTTAAGATTATCCTGGGTTTTACCGCATATCTTTTGTGGATATGGCCAAATGGGTGGACTTTCCCCAGAGAAAGTCCTGGACTCCCTCCCAAGTTGACGTTGCCCAGGAAATCCTGTGATGCACAATGATCGTGTGATCTCATGGCAGTCTGACAACTCCACCTTGGTGGGTCACATATTTTCCTTCCTTCATGATTTGGGAAAGCGTACCAGATGCGTTCATAGACTCTAATATTCTCATGGTTCTTTTTCTGGTGAGTATTGATAAGGCCTCCTCACAATTACTACTTCTTTATGATCTCTGTGCCAACCATACCTTGAAATCGGGATTTCCTAATGCTAGAAATCTGATCTGTACCCATGATGCTAGCCCCTGAAGCCCGGGCCACGCAAGAGGAAGTTGGGCACTTACCTGCTGCACCACAGGGCCGGCAATGAATTAGACTTCTGCACCAACCTTTGGCCTGAACTTGGGAAGATGTTGGCCTGCTTCAAACATTCGTGAAGTGAATCAGTAGTAACATCATGGAAGGTATTATTTTCCATTGGTTCAGGAGTTTAGCACGGAACATGTTCTCTTGCTAGTATTCCGCTTCATCACTTTGCAAAGGTCTACCTTTCTGTAGCATCATTAAGCACTTTGAGGTGATTACCAATCCTTGGAAGTTCATCCTCTCTGATCTCTTTCAGCCTATAAAGCTTTAGGCCGTAAGTCTGCACCCCTTTTTGGAGTTTTGATTTTATGTGGATTGATTGCCGTAACCCTGCATTCTAACATGCTATAGCTTTCAGATCTACATCCTCATAGATTTAGGCTTCTGCGTAGGTTACATCATCTTCACCACCGTAAGGCTAACTACAGGCTCTGACGATACTTGTGCCTAATCAACTCTTTCTCCCTCTGGCCCTCGCCTACTTTTCCTCTGGGAACTACCAATCCCATGTCACATGCTACCTGTTTGTTGGTCCGTTTTTCCTCTTCTCCTGTATGTGAGATCCTGTGGTATTTGACCTTACCCCGGCGATTGTTTCAGTTCCTCTAGTACCCTCAGGAGCCATTCTGGTGGTCACAAATGGCTGGACTGCATCCATTCCGACAGCTGAATGCTATGCCACTGTGTGGCTATAGCCTACCTTCCTTCTCCATTCGTCCCTTGATGGGCATCAGGGAGGCTTCCAAGTCTTGGATATCGGGAGTAAGGCTGTAGTGCACACAGCAGTGCACGGATCTCTGTGCATTACTGTTTCCATGATCTTTGGATATATACGTCACAGAGGAATAGCTGGATCATATGCTAGGTGGATTCTGAAACATTCTGAATTTTCACTCCTTTGTGTAGTGGCTGCATCGGCTCAAACTCCCACCTGCAGTGCAGGAGGCTTCCCTTCTCTCCACCTCCTCTCTGAAACTTGTTGTTTCGTGTCTTCACCCTTATAGCCATTCTGACCACTGTGAGCTGCTATCTCATTGCACTTCGGATTTGCATTGGCCTCAGACTTAATGATGAGGAACATGTTTTCATACAGCCTGTTGGCCATCTTTCTATCTTCCTGGGAGAAATGTGTGTTTCCATCTTTTGCCCAGGTGTTGTTGGGCTCATTGTTTTTTTTCCTGTGGAGATGTATGAGTTCACTGGATCTTATGGCTGTTCACCCCTTCTCCGATGTCTGTTCTGCAAACATCCTGTCGCAGTTGTGCTGTCTTTGCATTGAGTCGATGGAGTCGTTGGCCGGGTAGAAGCTTCTGCGTTGGATGGAGTCACGCTTGTTTCTTGTTTCTTTTGTTGCCCTTACCCAGTCACACATGCTTCTTCCAAGTAGGCGGCTATGCCAGATGGCAAAGAGCAAGCTGCCTGCATTTTCCCACAGCAGTTTCATGGTTTCAAGTCTTCCATTCAAAGCTTTAATCCATTTCAATGTGGTATGTGTGCCTGGTGTAACATCATGGTCTAGTCTCATTGTGCCACTTGTGGCTCTGAAGTCTTCCCAGCACTGTTTCTTTTCGAGACTCTCCTTTCTCTGCTGTCTCCTCTTGGCTCCCGTGTCGAAAATGGGCTGCCCATATATGTGGCAGTTGACTGCTGGGCTCAATTCTGTTCCATGGGTCTGTGTGCCTATTTTGGGGGAAAGGCTGTGCTGTACCGGTACCTAGCGCTTTGTCCTATATTTGACAATCAGAAAGTGTGATACATGCTGCTTTGTTCATTTTCCTCAGGATTCCTCTTCCTATTCAGGGTCCTTTGTTGCCACATAGAAACTTTAGTATTCTCTCTTCTATTTCTGTGGGAAAGATTGCTGCAACTTTGACTGGGACGACATGGAATGCAGACATTGCTTTTTGCGGTATGGATGCTTAAAGTGTGTTCGTTCTTCCATTCAAAGAACATGGAATAGACTTCCGTTTCCTTGTGTCTTGTGGAATTTCTTTGCCCAAAGCTTTGCTAGATTTCGGTAGACATAGCTTTCTCCTGTTTGGCCAATGTTATTCCTAGATGTTTTTTTCTTTTTACTGGCATGCTTTCTTTTTCGCTGTTCCTTTTTTCTATTCTTAGCAACATTTAATTGGTTTGTTTTGGCAGAAGTTTATGGCTGTGCTCACATCTGCTGGCCATGCTGCTGTATTTGCTAAGCAAGAGTAGTGCAGTATAACATTGCTTCCCATAGGCCTCTACACCGGGTCACACGCCTGGCCCAGAACGGCTGGATGAGCGGTGAGGAGGCTCACCCCCAGGATTCCACGTGGCCGACCCTGGGTTGCCAACTCAGAATGCAGGGACTTCATGGCTGCCCCACTGGCTGGCCCCTTTCGTGTTCCATTGGCAACCTGCAGTTGAGTGGAATGTACTTTAACATGTTACTTGAGCCCAACTCTGGCCCTGTGTAGATGAGGCCAGCTTCTTTTTCTGCACCACTGTGATGTCGGAGTATTTGTCAGAATCGTGTCTCTTTTCCAATCAGGCTTCGGGGACACAGGGTTTCAGAGCCCGCGTGGAGCAGTCTCAGAACTCACCCTTCCCAGTTAGCACAGGTTTGACCTTCAATGCAAGTTTTGGGGTTGTGACTTTCTCGGACTTTCAAACGTTCAAGCAGACCCTAACTAAACACTGAAGTCATTCACTGTGGATTATTGAGGTGTGATTTCTGTTTGCCTTCCATTTTCTGGGAGCTTGCTTTCTTTTCCATAGTCTAATCATCATGGTTCTGAGCTATCTCCCTTCAATATGCTTATCAGTGTGTTCTCCTTCATTTCAAGTTAGGAGTTTGGTATTTCTTTAATCACCATAGGTTCTGTAGGCTGATGTGTGAGTGCTTTCGTTACTGTTGGGTGTTGTCTTTGAATTTTCATCGGTCATTTGAAGGAATCTTTGCCATCCTAGCCTAGATCCAACTGAGCACTGAGTAAACGTGGTCATCTTGGTTGGTTCGATATTGTGAGATCAGAAATGCCATGTTTGAGGTTGTCCTGGAAACCACCTTCCAAGACACAATGGTTCTGAGACAAATTAGATGAATCTGATGGATTCCTCTCTCCAGGTGAGAGATCCTTTGGAAAGTTCAGAAGTTCACACCTGATCCTTGAACGCTCCACTAGATTACGTCTAGATACTGGCTTACTTTATTTCCACAGGTTTTGCTATTTGTTTAATTTACCTCCTCAGCTGTGGCATGTTTATATTCCTTTAAATAGAATGGTAATGTTCTAAGTTTCAGCAAACATCGTTATGTGTGGTGTCAAACACCTAATCAATACTCCTTCTACGGCAAGAGATGGGGGAGGGAATCTCATTGATCTCAACTGAGTACTCTAGCCTGGGAGGACAGCCTTCACACAGTAACGAAGCTTTCTGCAAAAGGGTGCTTTTGCACACTCTTCCTGAGTCCTTCCAAACCAAGAGACATACCCCAAGCATGACAGGGGTCCATTCCTTCCAGGCTTCAAAGAGATGCCTAGTGACACATTACCATGTAGCCAGTGGGTGCCTATGACGCCAGAGCTATGGAAAGTGAGACTTCTCTTCACCGAATACTAGGGACCTAGGACCGAGGCCTCTATTCTTCTCTTCAATGTCTTCAAGAGATCATTCTTGACTTTGGATTATGAGTAAGGCAGAAGGCCAACATAGGTCTGATAAGCTCAAGGTCCGGCCTCTTGTTTCAAGTCAAGTTTCAAGCTTGAATCAGCATGGCCTCCCCATCGACTTGAGGAGATGGCAATGTTCTCCTCTCAGTGCTTGTCCCTCTGTTATCACTTCTTCCCTATGATTCCTTTCTTATCCATTGAATTAGCGTCTCTTGCATCTCTTCACGTTTCTGCGCCCAGATTCTGTTTGCAAAAGCTGTATCTGGGTATCTGTCACTTGAGTATCCAAGCCTAGGCCAATCCTCAGGCTGGAGACCTGCGGCCATCTTGGGTGACATGTTTACCGTGATGTCATAAACACCCTCAGAATTCTAAGCTGTCCTGAAAACCTCCATGCACACAGTTCTTCACGACCATCTCATACCAGTCTGACTACTTCCCCTTTCCAGGTAGGATAGTTTTCCTTGTTCTGGATTCCGTGTCTGTTTATAACTTTATCCTCGAACTTTGAAAGGTCTACTACAATCCCGCTGGACACCAGTTTCTTTCCTTTCAGATTATCCTGGGTTTTATCTCTTATCTTTTGTGGATGAGTCCAAATGGGTGGACTTTCCCCAGAGAAAGCCCTGGAGTCCCTCCCGAGATTGACTTTCCTGGTCAATCCTCTGATGCATAATGATCGTGTCATCTCCATTTCCACCTGGCAGGTCACATGTTTTCCTTCCTTCATCACTTGGCGAGGTGTTCCTGATGCGTTCATAGATTGTAATATTCTCATGGTTCTTACTCTGATGTGTATTCATAACGTCTCTTCACAATTTCGACTTCTTTAGGATGTCTGTCTGCACCATACCGTGAAATCTATATTTGCTAATGCTACTAATCTGATCTGCACCTGTGATGCTCGCCGATGAAGCCTGTACCACCCAAGTGGAATGTGGGAACTTACCCAGTACACCACAGGGCCGGCACTGAATTGGATTCTTGGACCAACATTTTGCCTGAACTGGGGAAGATGTTGGCCTGCTTTGATTATTTGTAAAGGTAATTGGTAGTAACATCATGGACGGTAACCTTTTCCTTTGGATCCTGAGTTTAGCACGGTACATGTTCTCTTGGTAGAGTTGTTCTTCATCTCTTTGCCACTGTCTACCTTTCTGTAGCATTATTAAGCACTTGGAGGTGATTATCAATGCTTGGAAGTTCATCTTCTCTAATCTCTTTCAGCCTCCAAAGCTTTAGGCCATAAACCTGCTTGCCTTTTTGTAGTTTTGATTTTACATGAATTGATTGCCATAACCCTGCATTATAACACCCTATTGTTTTCAGATTTACAACCTCCTAGATTTAGACTTCTTTGTATGGTACATCATCTTCACCACCGTAAGCCTAATGACATGCCCATACCATACACTGGTGCCTAATCAACTTCTGCCACCGATTCCCTCTGGGAACCACCAATCCCTTGTCATGTGCTACCTGTTTGTTTCTCCTTATTTTACTCTTCTCCTTGTAAGTGAGATCCTACGGTATTTGACTTTCTCCCTGGGGCTTCTTTCAGTTCCCCTCATACCCTCAGGAGCCATTCTGGTGTCACAAATGGCTGGACTGCACCCTTTCTTGCAGCTGAGTGCTATCCCATTGTGCGGCTATAGCCAATCTTCCTTCTCCATTCGTCCCTTGATGGGCCCCAGGGCGATATCCAAGTCCTGGACATCAGGATTAAGGCTGTGGTGAACACAGCGGTGCAGGGATTCCTATGCGTTGGTGTTTCCAAGTTCTTCGGATAAATACGACGCAGAGGAATAGCTGGATCATATGGTAGATGGATTCTGAAATTTCTGCAGAAGTTCCACACCGCTTTGCATAGTTCCTGCACCGGCTTACACTCCCACCAACAGTGCAGGTGGCTTCCCTTCTCTCCACCTCCTCTCCGACACTTGTTTCCTATCTTATTCCTTATGGGCATTCTGACCACAATGTGCTGTTATCTCATTGCCATTTGGATTTGCATTGGCCTTAGACGTAATGATTATGAGCATGTGTTCAGACACCTGTTGGCCATCTTTCTATCTTATCTGGTAAAACTCTGTTTCCATCTTTTGCCCAGGTTTTAATGGGCTTGTTGTTTTTTCTCTTGTGTTGGCATGTGCGGTCGTTGGCTCTTTTGGCTATTCAGTCCTCCGATGTGTGGTTTGAAACATCCACTCGCAGATGTTGTGCTGTCTTTGCATTGAGTGGATGGTTTCCTCGGCTGGGCAGAAGCTTCTGCGTTGGATGCATCCCATTTGTTTCTTGTTTCGTGTGTTGCCCTTGCCCATTCACACATGCTTCTTCCAAATAGGTGGCTATGCCACATGGCCATGAGCAAGGTGCCTGGTTTTCTACTAGAAGTTTCAGGGTTTCAAGTCTTCCGTTCAAGGCTTTAATCCATTTCGAGGTGGTGTGTGAGCCTGATGTAACATCATGGTCTACTCTCATTGCGTCACATATGGCTGTGCACCTTTTCTTCTTGAGACTCTCCTTTCTCCACTGATCCTCTTGCCTTCCTCGTTGCAAATGGGCTGTCCATATATGTGTGAGTTGACCTCTGGGCTCTCGATTCTTTTCCGTTGATCTCTGTGTCTGTTTTTGAGACCAGACTGTGCCATTTCGGTATGTAGCACTTCGTCCTACATGTTGAAATCAGTAAATGTGATATTTCCTGCTTTGTTCGTTTTCCTCAGGATTCCTTTGGGTATTCAGGGTCCCTTGTTGCTGGATAGAGACCTAAGGATACTCTCTTATATTTCTGTGGCAAAGACTCTGCAACTTTGACTGGGATTGCATGGAATCCAGAGATTGCTTTATCCGTTATGGAGGTTTCAAGTATTTTAGATCCTACATTCCTATAGCACGGAATACCCTTCCATTTGCTTGTGTCTTCTGGAATTTCTTTCCCCAAAGTTTTGCTAGTTTTCGATTTCCATAGCTTGCACCTGTTTGGCTAAGCTTATTTCTAGAGATCTTATTCTTTTTTTGCTGAGGTTCGGTTTTTCTGTTCTTTTCAAGTTTTCATTAGTTTTGTTTCGGCTGATGTTTATGGCTGTGCTCAGATCTGCTGTCGATGTTGCTGTATTTGCTGAGGAATACTGACGCTGTGTGACGTTGCTTCCCAGCTGCCTCTACACTACCTCCCATGCCTCCCCGAGAATGGCTGGACCAGCTGTGATGCAGTTCACCCCCAGGATTCCGCATGGCCAGCCCCGGGATGCCGACCCAGAATGTGCAGACTTCACCACTGCACCGCGGGCCGGCTCCTTTCATGTCCCATTGGCAACCTGCAGTTGAGTGGAATGGGACTTGAATATGCTACTTCAGCCCAACTCGGGCACTGTGTAGATGAGGCCAGTTTGTTTTTCTTCTCCACTGTGATGTCAGAGGATTTGTCAGAATTGTGTCTCTGCTGTCCCTGCAAACTTCATAGACACAGGCTTTCAGATCCTGATTTTAGCAGTCTCATAACTCACCCTTACCAGTTAGCCTAGGTTTGACCTTCGCTTGGGTTTTTGGGATTGTGACTTACTCCGACTTTCAAACGTTCAGAGTATGTCTAAAACTGACATCTTTCTTTTTCTATTATTCATCTGTGATTTCTGTGCCTTCCATTTTCTGGGACTGTTTTTTATTTTCCGTGGTAGAATCGTTGATATGGGCTCAGTGAGCTGAAGACTCGAATGAAAGATTGCTTGGACTCTCAAGATCCTGCATTGGTGTTCTTTTATTGAGAGAACAGTACAGGATAGCATGGGGACAGGACACATTAGCAGTGAAGAGCTACTGCTGCTGCTGCCTGGAGACAGGACCCATGGGTCAGAGCTATTGCTGCTACCCTGACTAGAGGGTTAGGGCTAATTTCATAAGGCATGGGTATATGACTTATTTTTACTCGAAAAAGAAATAATGATGTAAAATGTCTTTAAATGATTTCAGTACAGATGGGGTCTGGACATTGTGTTGTCATATTTTTAGATACGAATCTGGCCATATACATCAGCATGTAGGTGAGAATGCCCTGGGCTTCTCGCCCTGCGGCAGCCCTAATTCATACCATAAAAAAACCCTCTGGGTCATATAGTTTGGCATGTAGTCCAGGTCACCTTCAGCTTCCCTAGCTGGGGCAGCCCTGATCCACATCATAAAACCTCCCTGAACCTATTTGGACTGGAAATCTTTGGGGATATGGATGATGGTCAGTCTTCTGTGACTACTTCTGGCTGTACAGGGTCGTAGAGCTGTCCCTAAATGGGGCCATAGGTACACTTAGGCAGTTTAGTGGACCAGAAGGCTTGCCCCTTTGAGTTCAAGCCTGACAAGTTATACAGATCCTCTGGAGATGAGAGAGTCATTGACAAGTGGTGGTCCAGGAAGTGAAACATTTTTGACATGCATAAGACAAACAATGAAACAGACAACAAAATATCATAAGAAATACAAGCAGTATGTTTAACCCAATGAATAAGGTTTTGAAGTAGTGCAGAAACCTTGTCCTGAGTAGGAGTTCAACCAATCATTTAGATTTAGGTTGGTCAGACATGGATTTAATTTGATGGCTGGGATACCAAGTCAGAAATATTTTGATGGTAGTCAGGAATATAGACACAACATTCAGTTTTTATAATGGCACAGGTGCCCCCTTGTGCTGCTGTCAAGACATCCAGAGCCATTTGGATTTGGAGGACTGCCTTACACACTTGGGATACTTCTAAATTGAGCAGTGAAATGCTATGTTGTGTATCATTTAATGCCTTCATAGTAAATTTGTCTAGGACTTCCATGTGCAAGACTTGAATATGCTACAAAAGTCGATTCCTAATTGGTGAAAGAAAATTGTGGAAAGATGGTCATACTAGTGGAAGACAGGGCTGGTAAGTGCTGTTGCAAGTTGGGTAGGTTAGCAGGACGAGATATAGTAAATGTAGTTCCACCTTGCATCCAGACAAAGACTAGAGTGCATCGTCCAATCCATGCAGGTGGTAGCCAAGGTCATAAATTGGAGCCACATATCCACTGAGCACCGTTAGGGGCTAACCAACGCATGTTGAGCCATGTATCCCAGTCAGTCTGAAACCAATCAGTATTTTTTTTAAGGCTATGATATGAGAACACATATAACAGGGATTTTTTCCCATAGGTCGAGTGCTATAAGGCCATGTATCACAGGGGCGATATTTTTTCCCCAAAAGAAAGTGGCCTTTGACTGAGTTGCCCACTAGTAGGAGTGAACCAAATATATTCATCCCAAATTTTGTATTGTCCATCCTGTGTGTATTAATAAGTTGGGGACATTACCTTTGGAACTTGTTCTGTATGATCCAAGTGTGACAAGGCAAATCTAGTTAGTATTTGGACAGTAGTATTGAAGGAAAATGTTTGATTGTGGCCAGGGAACTTCCAGGTGTCAGAGGTAGATGGCCACAAGGAGACATTACTATTAATAATACATGAATATTGCGGAAGAAAAGAGCTAGAATCTAATATCCATGAATGCCTACTATAGCTTCTACAGAAACATAATTTTTCTCTCTTAAATCACTCTCATTTTTACAAAAGATAGTCAAATCAGGATTAACGGGTTTGCAAATCAAGTGTAGTTTCAATACAACTTGCTCCAATTATTTACATAAGAGCAGCAAGAATAGTAATTGTTCATACAGGCTTTTTTAAATGTGCTTCGCTGGATCTTTTCCTGCGGAACCTCAGATTGAACTGTGAAGGCCTCTGGAGGCCAGAAAAGCCAAGCCAAGGACTTGCCATCAGATTTGGCCTGCAGTACCTACAGATTTGAGTGGTGTTCTCTTTGAGGTCTCCCCAAATATTCGGAGGTTCCTTGCACCTGCCAGATAAGCAAGCTTCCTTACTTACCGGGTAAGATTGCCAAAATCTCAGTAAACAAGGTACCAGGCCTGTGTTTCCGAGTGGCTGTATTCCAGAAAGTCCAATCTTTGTTCCTAAAACACTGTCTTGTCATATCGGAGACTGTGTGTTTCAAATATGACATTCCAGTCCAAGCCTTGGTAATATAACCAATGTGTCCTGTTATAAGGAGAACAGATTCTTATGGAACTTATGCAAATATTGCCACGAAATGACCATACTCAGTCACAAAGGGTTTCCAAATTCTCGAGGGATAAGGTAGGCAGAAAAAGATAAATGTTTCAGTTTTGCTCATGACGGTATAATTTCACCAAATGGCTGTAAGTTATAGTTAGCATAAGAGAAAAGAGAAAAAGATTTCCTTCATTATGAGAAAACAAAACAACACATCAAAACTCAACAATATTTCAAACGGAAGTCCTAAAAATTTGTAATCGTCCTAATCAGTGCACACAGTCCTGTATAATCAATTCTTGAGCTGAATGTTCTGTTAGCAGATCGATGAGCATAGTTTCTGTTAGAATTCTGTCATTTCTTATTCCGTTCAGTTTTACAATCTGAAGGTTTATCAGAAACCTGTCGTTTAGACTCTTTGTGTCAGAATCCTTTCCAGGAATTTCTCAGAAGTTGAAACATATTTGCAAAAGGAAAAAGCATCAGAGTAAAACAACAACTATCTGCAAATGGACAAAGAACTCAAAAGGGCAATTGGCAAAGAAACTTGACTACTTCTTTGACATATAACACTGCCAGATAATAAGTGAACTTATCACTGACAACCAGAGTAGATCAGAATTTTAGGAATGCTATCTAATTTTGAGACGTCTATATTAATAACATTTACCCATCAAATACCAGCTAAGAAAGTCTATTGTTGCTTATTTCACAATGTTTCCCATTTGATTTAATAGACCAAATAAGCCAAATTACTTTAGCATTTTCCTCCTTGTAGGAAGAGAGAGCAAATTTCTTTGAGAAGTCTCAGGGACCCTCTGAAAATCCTCAGAGTAATCATTCTTCTGTCTACCAGGTCTAAAGAACGCCTTCATTCAGGATTTGAATATTTTTGAGGAGAAGCTTGTCACAACATATCAAAAGTTTTTAAAATGTTGTTCAAATAGCAAACAACACTCACTGTGAAACAATGCTCAGGTATCCATTCAAAGTGATAACAGAAAGAGTCAAAAATATTAAGAGTAACCTCAGCCATTATTTTCACAAAACAGATTTGTCTCTTACTTAGACGTACTCAAAGGAACAGCTCTTACATCCTCTTTACCAAGAGCAGATCAAAAGTTCAAGAAAATGTATCCTTTTAAAGAAAACCAAATTTGAATTTCTCCACCTACTTATGTTTCACATTCAAACTCATTCACTTAATTGAACTTACTTTAGTCTACTTGAGCAGGCATAAAACTCATTTCAGAATTCCTCCTTCACAAACCTTCTACATCTTTCTTTTTCATTTTCAGTACTTGTCCCAAAGTCTTTCTCTTTTCCTTTCTAGTACATCAGGAGCAATTTATCTGTCTTAACCCATCAAACAAAAATATTTCCATTCTTTATACCTTTTTTACTGAAAACATACATTTTAACCTCCTTGAATAGAGAGTTCTTTTGCTTAGTAATTTCCAGTAGCTTTAATTCCATAGGCTAGTTAGAACCTTTAACGCTTAACGGACCTAGTAAACACTAAAAAGGTAAACAATTATGAAATGTCTTTTATATCAGCATTCTAAACACTTCACAACTTAAGAAACATGCTACTTCACAATAAAACACAAGACATGCTTTTTGATACACCCAAACGCTTTTAGCCTCTTCAATAAGAAGCCAAAAGTAGATAACTTAGATATGTTTAACAATAATGTGTGAGTGTTCCGTTCTATCCAAAAGTGACCCGCATATTCATCTTTTTATCATTCAACTTAACTTGGCAAAACTCAAGATTGTTACCAAAAAGGATTTCGAAGGTGTTGTTTTTCCCCAAATATACAGACCATAAAAGTTATTGTACTCACTTTTATGAGTTTTATGTATTTAAACCATTTGTTTCCAACAATTATGTTCAGATTACTAGGGATACCTCATGAGGCATTAGACAAAACTGGTCATCATTTAAAGCTATTATTTTGCTGACAAATTTAACAGACAATGTGAACTTATATGACTAGTAAACCGAGTCTGAATGCCTGCATCGTATGCAAATACTGACAACTCTGACAAGAAGACAATTTTCAATGAAACCAACAAACTTAAAGAAGCTTTCATTTACCAAAGGTTAATTCACATCACGTTAACTTTGAAAGTCACTCTGTTAATTTTGACTACATTTAGAATTTAAGAAAGCACTTACTTTAAGCCAATTAAACAGAGATCTTAATTTTGGCCAGACCATCCAGTGGTTAAAATATCACAGGTATGATGTACACATAGAAACATATACACAGAGACTGTACAACTATTGTTTTAAAAACTACTGCCATGAATCAGGTACAATAATATAAAGCTCACCAGTTACAAATCAAAACTTTGTTTTGAGCCTTTTTACTAATACTTATGGAGCAGACCCTCAAGATGCTAGACTTTTTGCAAGGGCACACTTATGGCCATTTATCCTTTCCCCTCCTTTTTTTTTTTCAGTCTTAAGAATGAGTGATATGCTACATAGTAGTTCCTGGAGAGTGGGGAAGATAATCCTTTTCATGGTAAAGGAACAATGTGGAATCTGAACTGCCTCTAGAACTGTATTTCCAGTCTTGCAAGGATTTTCTAAGGACGGTTGCTCTTGATTTCTCAGAAACTGGACTGTAACTTGAAGGACGTTCTAGGTTGATCTACCTGTCCAACTGCACCAGAAAGGCAGAGAGAAACATCACACATTTTCTACCAGCTGGAGTTTCTGGGGCATAACCCATACAATTGAAAGTGTTTCTAATTAGTTAGAATGACCCTGAGTGATGAGTCTTAAGGGATGCTTATCTCATTCCCCATGGCAGTAAAGCCAGTGTCCGACTGACAGTGAAGTGGAGAAGGGTGGAGTGCATACAAAGGACTTCAACTGGCTGGAGGCCAGGGCTCCCAGTACCCGAGTTGAGAATGAAGTTCCTTGCAAAAGGTTTTCAAGTTTTCCGATTTTACAGAAGTTCCAGGTTCTGGTCAAGTCCAGCCTGAACTTAACCAAGACTTGGTGACAACAGAGGACATGATGAGCAAAACAGAGAAAGGAAAAGAAGACATCAGACCTCACCCTCATGGCCACTCAAAGAGGGTTATCAAGAGAAGACTCACTCAACAGTTCCCATGCTGGGGCGCACTACTGTAGCATGACAGTTCACAGAATAAATCACAGGTCTGCTACCCTCATAGCCAACTCAGTAGGTGACTAAAACACTCAATGAGTCACCCCCCAAGAGAGAGCACCCTACTTGGGCTTTCTGGGGTGATCAGGCCCAGAAATGCCAAGTTTGGGGTCCCAGGGGTGGAGGCCATGACTGTTGACAGATTTCTTTGCTTCCCTGTTGCAAAGCTCAAAAGGAGACGCAAAACGCCATTGCAACTCTAAGAAAGATGAAAGAGACAGGTCCATTACCTTGAAAATCCCCCCTGAACCTGGGGCAGCATCCTACCTGTCATTCCTACTGTGGGGTTCCTATAACAAGGGGTGATGGGGGTGTCCCCCAGCATTGCATCCATTGCATATCTTCCCTGGTATGCCTGGAAGTTACAGGTGCCTGGTGAACATCCTTCCTATTCTACCTGGCAGTAATAGGTGCCTGATGAATGGTCCCCAAGACAAAGGGAGAAGTTCAAGAGAGACCAGGACGGAGAAAATTAGTGAGGCATTTTCTGCCCCTCTGGGGGACATTCTACCAAATTGCGTGTTGGAGGCATTCTCCGAGAAGGGCTTCCCATACGCAACCAAAGGTCAGACTTTGGTACTTTCCTTGAACTGGAGTCCCAATTGGGACATTCACACAGTTCAGAGCATGGTTAGGTGCCATGGGAGGTATCCTAATCCAACCTTAGGAAAAGAAACCTTACAGGGGAGTCTTGCAGATTGCTGACCATCCTAATGACTTAAGTGGCCGACCCGTGCCCACCTAAAATTTGTTTATTAGAGATAGGGTCAGGAAGGAATGGAGTAATTCACTCTACATCGCCCTTAGGCTTAAGGTACTGATTCTCTTCAAGCTGAATGCCATGATTTGCCCCATAGAGTAGCCATGGGCAGCAAACGTGGATTCTTACAGCTATCCAAGACAGTTCCTGATGGAGAAGTGAATTGTGATTCATCCTCGTAACAGAGAGAGGCACAAGGAAGAAAAGGGCACTTACCAGAAGTTGAGCTCAGAAACCGATGAAGCAAGTTCCCGGTAGGGGGGCCACAATATATGACGGTGGGTCAGCGAGCTGATGAGTCGGAAGAAAGATTTCTTGGTCTCTCAAGGCCTTCCAGAGGTGCTCTTTTATTTAGAGAATGGTACAGGATAACATAGGGACAGGACCCATGGGGAGTAAAGAGTTGCTTCCTGGGGACAGGACCTATGGGTAGTGAAGAGCTGCAGGCATGGGAACTGGACGCACGGGCAGTGAATAGCTGCTGCTGCTGCATGGGGAAAGGAGCCATGGGCAGTCAGATGTCCTGCCGCTCCCCGAGTTGAGGGTAAGGGCAAATTTTACAAGGCATGGGTACATGACATTTTTACTGGAAAAAGAAAAGATGATGTAAAAAGCCATTAAATGACTTCAGTACAGAATGGGGTCTTGTTATTGTGTGGTCGTATAACATTAGATACGAATTTGGCCATATAGATAGGCATGTAGGTGAGCATCGCCTGGGCTTCTCTCACTGGGGCACCTCTAATTCATACCAAAAAAAATTCACCGGGTCATATCCTTTGACATGTAGGCCAGGTAACCTTGGGCTTTTCGAGCTGGGGCAGCCTTAATCCACATCAATCATCATTGTCTTTCTCAGCTATCTCCCATAGATACGCTTATCAGTCCGTTCTCCTTCATTCCAAGTTATGAATTTTGTGATTCTTTAATCACCATATGTTCTCTAGGCTGATGTGTGAGTGTTTTCATGATTGTTGGTCATTGCCTTTGAATTTCCATCGTTCACTTGAAGGAATCTTTGCTATCTTAGCCTAGGTCCAACTGAGCACTGAGAACACGAGGTCACCTTGGTTGGTTTGACATTCTGAGTTCAGAAACTCCAAATTCTAGGTTGTCCAGGCAACCACCTTATTGACATAATGTTTCTGAGACAAATTAGAGAAATCTGATGAATTCCTGTCTCCAGGTAAGATATTTTTATGTCTCTTTTCTAAATTTGGGAAGACTGGAACTTGACCCTGGATCCATGGTCCTCGTAGTAGATTACGTCTAGATACTGCTTTACTTTATTTCTGTAGGGTTTGTAAGTTGTTTGATTTACACCCTAAGCTCTGGCATGTTTATTTTTCATTAAATATAAGTGTAATGTTCTAATTTTCAGCCAACTTCCTCACATATGCTGTCAAAACACATAGTCAATAATCTTCTACGGCCAGAGATGGGAGAGAATTTCGCTGGTGCCAAAGTGAGCATTCTAGCTTTGGATGTCAGTCTTCACTTGGGATTGGTGATTCCCAGAGGGAATGAAAAAATCCAAAAAGGCCTGCTGATTTGGGGCATAAAGGATTTGAGGCTGAAAGAGATTAGAGAAGATGAACTTCCAAGGACTGTGAATCTCCTCCAAATGCTTAATGATGCTACAGAAAGTAGACCATTGCAAATAGATTATGGGGAATACTATGAAGAGAATGTGTTCCGTGCTAAACAGATGAACCAAGGGAAAATGTTACCGTCTATGATGTTACGAGTAATTACATTCACGAATAATCACAGCAGGCCATCTTCTTCCCAAGTTCAGGAAAAATATTGGTCCACAAGTAAAATTCAGGGCCAGCCATGTGTTCAGGAGTGTAAGTGCCCACATTCCTATTGGGTGGCCTGGGATTCATGGATTCGCATCACTGGTGCTGATCAGATTAGTAATGTTGGGAAAGGTAGATTTCATGGTATGGTGTGTACAGAGATCACAAAGAAGTCGAAATTGTGAGCATACGTTAGAGATAGGCAATAGGAAAAAAACATGAAAAAATATTGCAATCTATCACACATCTGGTACACTTCCCTAAATACAGACTGAAGGAAGTGATGTGACCTCCATAGGTAGAATTGGCGGACTGCATGAGATGACACGATCATTGCACATCAGAGGCTTGAGTGGGCAACTTCAACTTTGGATGGACTCCAGGACTTTCACTGGGGAAAGTCTACACATTCGGCCATATTCACAAAATGTAACAGATTAAACCCAGGATAAACTTAAAGTAAAGAAACCATGTCTAGAGAGAATGTAGTAGACATTTAAAAGTTCAAGGGTAAAGTTAGAAACCCACAAGAAATCCAGGAAATGGAAAACTATTCAAGCTGGAAAGGGAGAGTAGTCATGTGCATAGAAGATGCTGGGACAACTTAGAAGTTTGAGGGAGTGTATGACATCACAGTGAACATGTCACCCAAGATGGCCTCATGGTTATAGTCTGAGGATTGTCCTAGGCTACGATACTCAAGTTAGAGATACCCAGAAGAGAATTTAAAAACAGAAACCAGGCACTGAAACTTGAAGAGAGAGAATACACGCTGATTAAAGGGGTAAGAAAGAAGTCATTGTGAGGAAGCAATAATAGGGGACAAGCGCTGAGTGGAGAACATTGTAATCTACTCAAGTGTATGGGGAGGCCATGTTGATGCAAGCTTGAAACTTGATTTGAAACCAGAGGCTGGACTTGGGGCTTATCAGACCTACATTGTCCTTCTGCCTTAATCATAATCCAAAATTAACAATGATCTCCTGAGGACACGGTAGACAATGATTGATGGTTCCTTTCCTATGCCCCTAGCATTCATTGAAGAGAAGTCTCACTTTCCATACCTCTGGCATTACAGAGGCCCATTGGGTACATGCTAATGTGTCACAAGTTATCTCTGTAAACCCTTGAAGGAATGGACCCCCGTCATGCTTTGTGTATGTCCCATTGTTTGACAGGGCTCCAGAATTGAGCTGAGAAGCACCCTATTCCAGACGGCTTCATTGTTTTGTGAGGGCTGCCCTACCAGGCTAGTATGCTTGGTTTGGCTTCAATGAAATTCTCTCCCCGTATCTCTTGAAGTAGAACGATTATTAATATCGTGTATTGACAGCATATGTAAGGAGGTTGGCTCAAAATTAGAACATTACAATTATGTTTATAGAAAAATAAACATGCCAGAGCTGAGGATGTAAATCGAACAAGTAAAACACTCTATAGAAATATAGTAAGCCAGTATCTAGACGTAATCTAGTGGAACACTCAAGGATCGGGAGTAAAGTTTGAAACTTCCCAAATCCAGAAATGAGACAGAAAAGTATCTTACCTGGAGCGGAGTTCATCAGATTTCTCTAATATGTCTCGGAAACATAACGTCCGTGAAGGCGGTTGCCAGCACAACCTCGAATCTGGAGTTTCTCATCTCAGAATGTCAAAGCAACCAAGACGACCACGTGTTCTCAGGGCTCAGTGTCACCTCGGCCAGGATAGCAGTTTCCTACAGGTGACCGATGGAAATTCCAAGACAACACGCAAAAATCACGAAAAGACTCAGACCTCGGCATACAGAACATATGGTGATTACAGAAATACAAAAGTCATAGCTTGCAATGAAGGAGAACGGACTGATAAGCATATCGAAGAGAGATAGGTCAGAAAGACCATAATGATTAGACTTTGGAAAAGAGAAAAAAATCCCTGAAAATGGAAGGCCAATAGAAATCACATCTGAATAATCCACAGTGAAAGACTTCAGTCATTAGACAGACTCTGACTGGACGTTTGAAAGTCCGAGAAAGTCACAAAGCTTAAAACTGCAGCGAAGGTCAAACCTGGACTAACTGGAAGGGTGAGTTATGGGACTGCTCCACGCGGGCTCTGAAAGCCTGCATCCAGGAAGCTAGACAGGACAGCAGACACACGATTCTGACAAATCCTCCGACATCACAGAGGGCCAGAAAAAGAAGCTGGCCTCATCTACACAGGGCCAGAGATGGGCTCAAGTAGCATATTCAAGTCACGTCCAACTCAACTGCAGGTTGCCAATGGAACACGAAAGGGGCTGGCCAGTGGGGAAGTGGTGAAGTCCGCGCATTCTGGTTTGGGAGCCCTGCTTCGGCCACATGAAATCCTGCGGGTGAGCATCCTCACGGCTCATCCAGCCATTCTGGGGCAGATGTGTGAGGTAGTGTAGAGGTAGATGGGAAGCGACATTAGACAGCTCCACTCTTCCACAGCAAATACAGCAGCATGGCCCGCAGATGTGAGCGCAGCCGTAAACTTCTGCCAAAACAAAGCCAATTGAAAGTTGCAAAGAATTGAAAAATTGAACCTCAAAAAAGAAAGCATGCCAGTAAGAAGTAAAAGATATCTAGCAATAACCTTGGCCAAACAGGAGAAAGCTATGGAAACCGAAATCCAGCAAAGATTCTGGGGAAGAAACTCCAGAAGACACAAGGAGACGGAAGGCTATTCCGTGTTCTTCGAATGGAAGAACTAACACACTTGAAGCGTCCATACCGCATAAAGCCATCTCTGGATTCCATGCAGTCCCAGTCAAAGTCGCAGCACTATTTCCCACAGAAATGGAAGAGAGGATCCTAGAGTTTCTATCCCGCAACAAAAGACACTGAATAGCCAAAGGAATACTGAGGAAAACGGACAAAGCTGCAGGCATCACACTTTTTGATTTCCAGATATAGGACGAAGTGATAGGTACGGAAACAGCACAGCCTGGCGCCCAAAAGAGGCGCACAGACCCATGGAACAGAATCGACAGCCCAGAGGTCAACTGACACACATATGGACAGCCCATTTTCGACCAGGGAGCCAAGAGGAGACAGCAGAGAAAGGAGAGTCTCGACAAGAAATGGTGCTGGGAAGACAGCACAGCCACATGGAACACAGTGAGAGTAGACCGTGATGTTACACCAGGGACACACACCACCTCGAAATGGATTAAAGCCTTGAACAGAAGACTTGAAAACGTGCAGCTTCTAGGAGAAAACGCAGGCAGCTTGCTCTTAACCATCTGGCTTAGCCACCTGTTTGGAAGAAGCATGTGTGACCGGGCAAGGGAAACAAAGGAAACAAGAAACAAGCGGGACTCCATCCAACGCAGAAGCTTCTGCCCAGCCAACGACACCATCGACTGACTGCGAAGACTGTGCAACAACTGACAGCAGATGTTTGCAAACCGCACATCGGAGAAGGGGTGAGCAGCCATAAGATCCAATGAACTCATACGTCTTCACAGGAAAAGAAACAGCGAGCCCAATAAAACCAGGGCAAAAGATGGAAACAGACAGCTCTCCCAGGAAGATAGAAAGATGGCCAACAGGCTGTATGAAAACATGCTCATCAACATTAAGTCTCTGCTGAATGCAAATATGAACGGCACTGAGATAGCAGCTCACAGTGGTCAGAATGGCTATAAGAATGAAGACAGGAACCAACAAGTTTCAGAGAGGAGGTGGAGAGAAGGGAAGCCTCCTGCACTGCTGGTGGGAGTGTAAACCGGTGCAGCCACTACGCGAAGTGGTGTGGAATTGCCTCAGAATTTTCAGAATCCATCTACCACATGATCCAGGTATTCCTCTGTGGTGTATATATCCAAAGATCTTGGAAACACTAATGCACAGAGATCCGTGCATCGCTGTATTCCCCACAGCCTTACTCCCAATATGCAACATTTGGAAGCCTCCCTGATGCCCATCAAGGGACAAATGGAGAAGGAAGATGGGCTATAGCCACACAATGGCATAGCATTCAGCTGTAGGAACAGATGCAGTGCAGCCATTTGTGACCACCTGAATGGCTCCTGAGGGTATCAGGGGAACTGAAACAAGCCCTGGGGTAAGGTCAAATACCACAGGATCTCACGTGCAAGGAGAAGAGGAAAAATGGACCCACAAACAGGTAGCACGTGACATAGGATTGGCAGTTCCCAGAGGGAAAGGGGGGCGGGGGACGGAGGGACAAAGAGTTGATTAGGCACAAGTGTGTGGTGTGGGCCTGTAATTAGGCTTACGCTGGTGAAGATGATGTAGCCTACACAGAAGTCTAAATCTATGAGGATGTAGATTTGAAAGCTATAGGATGTTAGAATGCAGGGTTACGGAAATCAATTCACATAAAATCAAAACTCCAAAAAGGGGTGCAGATTTACGGCCTAAAGCTTTGGAGGCTGAAAGAGATTAGAGAAGATGAACATCCAAGGATTAGCAATCGCCTCCAAATGCTTAATGATGATACAGAAAGGTAGACCTTTGCAAAGAGATGAAGAGGAATACTACCAAGAGAACATGGTCCGAGCCAAATCATGAATCAACGGCAAATGTTACCGACACTAATGTTACTACCGCTTCCCTTCACGAATGATCAAAGCAGGCCAACATCTTCCCAAATTCAGGACAAAGGTTGGTCCAAAAGCCCAATTTGGGGCCGGGCTGTGGTGTAGCAGGTAAGTGCCCACATCCGCTTGGGTGGCCCGGGCTTCACCAGCTAGCATCACGCTTGGGGATCAGATTACTAGCATTGGGAAATACAGATTTCAATGTCTGGTGGTCACAGAGATCATAAAGAAGTAGAAATGGTGAGGAGACCTTATCAGTACGAACCAGAAAAGGATCCACGAGAATATTACAATCTATGAATGCATAAGGAACACTTCCCCAAATGATGAAGGAAGGAAAACATGTGACCTGCCAAGGAAGAATTGTCAGACTGCTAGGAGATCACACGATCAGTGTGCATCAGGGGAATGCCTGGGCAACTTCAACATGAGAGGGCCTCCCGGACGTTCTCTGGGGAAAGTCCACCCATTTGGCCATATCCACAAAAGATAAGAGATAAAACCCGGGATAAGCTTAAAGGAAAGAAACTGGTGTCTAGAGGGAACTTAGTAGACCCTTCAAGTCCTTGGAGAAAGTTAGAAACCGACAAGAAACCCAGAGCAAGGAAAACTATCCTACCTGGAAAGGGGGACTAGTCAGATCGGGATGAGACGGCTCTGAAACACTGTGTGCATTGAGGTTGTCAGGACAACTTAGAATCTGAGGGTGTTTATGACATCACGGTGAACATGTCACCCAAGATGGCCGCATGTTTACAGTCCGAGGATTGGCCTAGTCTAGGACACTCAAG
Source organism: Equus asinus (assembly GCF_041296235.1). Taxonomy (NCBI): domain Eukaryota; kingdom Metazoa; phylum Chordata; class Mammalia; order Perissodactyla; family Equidae; genus Equus; species Equus asinus. The sequence goes on from NC_091810.1 coordinate 5,672,349, forward strand.
TGAGAGATACCCAGAAACAGCTTTTCCAAACAAAAACTTGAAAGGATCAAACAGACTCTGACTCAAGGGAGAAGAAAGGAATCATTGGGAACAAGCGATAATAGATGGACAAGCACAGAGAGGAGAACATTGTCACCTACTCAAGTAGATGGTGAGGTCGTGCAGATTCAATCTTGGAACTTGATTTGAAACAAGATGCCAGACTTGGGGCTTATCAGACCTACATTGTCCTTCTGCCTTACTCATAATCCAAAGTACAGAATGATCTCTTGGGGACGTTGAAGAGAAGAATCGAGGACTCCTTTCGTAGGCCCCTAACATCCTTTGAAGAGAACTCTACCTTTGCATAGCTCTGGCCTCACGGGGGCCCACTGGCTACATGCTAATTTTTCCCAAGAGATCTCTTTGAATCCTTTAAGGCATGGACGCCTGTCATGCTTGGGGCATGTAGCTTGGTTTGGAAGGGCTCTAGAAGTGTGCTGAAAAGCACCCTTTTCCAGAGGGCTTCATTCCTGTGTGAAGGCTGCCCTCCCAGGCTACAGTGCTCAGTTGGGCTCCAATGAAATTAACTCCCCCATCTCTTGCCGTAGAAGGAGTACTGATTCTGTGTTTTGACACCATATGGAAGGAGGTTGACTGAAAACTAGAACATTACCATGATATTTAAAGAAAAATACACATGCCAGAGCTGAGGATGTCAATCAAACAGTAACAGACTCTGTAGAAATAAAGTAAGCCAGTATCTAGATGTAATCTAGGGGAGCGTTCAAGGTTCAGGGCTGAACGTCGAAACTTCTCAAATCCAGGGAAAGAGACGGAAGGATTTCTCACCTGGAGAGAGGAATTCATCAGACTCATCGAATTTGTCTCGGAACCATTGTGTCCGTGAAGGTGGTTGCCAGGACAACGTCTAACCTGGAGTTTCTCATCTCATAATGTCAAATGAAGCAAGATGGACACGTGTCCTCAGTTCTCAGTTGGACGTAAGCTAGGATAGCAAATATTCCTTCAACTGACAGATGGAAATTCGAAGACAACATCCAACAATCACCAAAGCACCCACACGTCGGCCTACAGAACATATGGTGATTAAAAAAATACAGAATTCCTAACCTAGAATGAAGGAGAACCCACTGATAAGCATATCGAAGGGAGAGATCAGAAAGACCACTATGATTAGGCTAAGGAAAGAAAACAAGCTCCCAGAAAATGGAAGACAAACAGAAATCACACCTGAATAATCCACAGTGAATGAAGACAGTGTTTACAAAGAGTCTGCTTGAACGTTTGAAAGTCCGAGAAAGTCACAACCCCAAAATTTGCGGTGAATGTCAAACCTGGGCTAACTGGGAAGGGTGAGTTCTCAGACTGCTCCAAGCTGGCTCTGAAACCCTGTGTCCATGATGCTTGCTGGGACAGCAGAGACCCAATTCTGACAAATCCCAGTGGACCGGAAAAACAACCTGGCCTCGTCTACACTGGACCAGATTTGGGCTCAAGTAGCATATTCAAGTCACATTCCACTCAACTGCAGGTTGCCAATGGAACACGAAAGGGGCTGGCCAGTGTTGCATAGGTGACGTCCGCGTGTTCTGTGTCGGCAGCGTGTGGTTGGCCGCGTGGAATTCTGGGGGTGAGCCTCCTCACCGCTCGTGCAGCCTTTCTGGGGCAGGCGTCCGAGGTAGTGTAGAGGCAGATGGGAAGCGACGTTAGACAGGGCCAGTCTTCATCAGCAAATACGGCAGCGTTGCCAGCAGATATGAGCACAGCAGTAAACATCTGCCTAAACAAAACCAATTAAAAGTTGCAAATGATGGAAAAACTGAACCTCAAAAAAAAAAAGCATGCTAGAAAGAAAAACAAGTAATCTAGGGATAACCTGCACAAAACAGGTGAAAGCTACGTAAACCGAGAAATAGCAAACCTTTGGGAAAGAAATTCCAGAGGACACAAGGAAACGGAAGGGAATTCAGTGCTCTTGGAATGGAAGAAAACGAAGAAAGCATGAAGTATCATCACAATGATTCCTTTCTCATGCCTTGGATCAGCGTCTCATTGGTCTCTTCAAGTTTCTGTGCCCGGTTTCTGTTTGGAAAAGCTGTTTCTGGGTATCTCTCACTTGATTCTGCTAGCCTAGGCCAACCCTTGGACTGTAAACATGTGGCCATCTTGGGTGACATGTTCACCGTGATATCATAAACACCCTCAGAATTCTAAGTTGTCCTGACAACCTCCATGCACACAGTGTTTCAGAGCCATCTCATACCAGTCTGACTACTCCCATTTTCCAAGTAGGATAGTTTTGCCAGTTTTGGATTTCTTGTCGGGTTCTAACTTTCTCCTCGAACTTTGAAAGGTCTACAACATTCCCTCTAGACACGGGTTTCTTTCCATGAAGTGTATCCCCGGTTTTCTCCCTTATCTTTTGTGGATGTGGTCAAAGGAGTGGACCTTCCCCAGAGAAATTCCTGGAGCTCCTCCCAAGTTGAATTTACCCAGGCAATTCTCTGATGCGCAATGAGCGTGTCATCTCCTAGGAGTCTGACAATTCCACCTGGGCAGGTCACATGTTTTCCTTCCTTCATCATTTGGGAAATTGTACCTTATGCATTCATAGGTTGTAATATTCTCAGGCTTCATTTTCCGGTGTGTATTGAAAATGTCTCCTCAGAATTTCTACTTCTTTATGATCTCTGTGCCCACCATACTGTGAAATCTGTATTTCCTAATGCTAGTAATCTGATCTGCAACCCTGATGATAGCAGGTGAAGCCTGAGCCGCCCAATCAGAACTTGGGCACTTACCTGCTACACCACAGGGCCGACCCTGAATTAGGATTTTGGACAAACATTTGGCCTGTTCTTGGGAAGATGTTGGCCTGCTTCGATCATTCGTGAAGGCAGTTAGTAACATCATGGACGGTAGCATTTTCCACTGGTTCATGAGTTTAGCATGGAACACGTTCTCTTGGTAGTGTTCCTCTTCATCTCCTTGCAATGGTCTACCTTTCTGTAGCGTCCTTAAGCATTTTGAGGTGATTACCAATCCTTCGAAGTTCATCTTCTCTAATTTCTTACAGACTCCAAAGCTTTAAGCCGTGAACCTTAACGTCTTTTGGGAGTTTTGATTTTACGTGAATTGTTTGCCATAACCCAGCATTATAACATCCTATACGTTTCAGATCTACATCCTCATAGATTTAGACTTCTGTGTATGTTACATCATCTTCACCACCGTAAGCCTAATTACAGGCCCTCACCACACACTTGTGTCAAATCAACTATTTCTCCCTCTGGGCCCCGCCACCTTTCCCTCTGGGAACCAGAAATCCCATGTCATGTGCTACCTGTTTCTTGGTCCTTTTTTTCCTCTTCTCCTTGTAAGTGAGACCCTATGGTATTTGACCTTCCCTCTGGGGCTTGTTTCCATTCCCCTAAAACCCTCAGGAGCCATTCTGTTGGTCACAAATGGCTGGAAGGCATCTGTTCCTGCAGCTGAGTGCTATGCCGTTGTGTGGCTATAGCCCATCTTTCTTGTCCCTTGATGGGCACCAGGGAGGCTTCCCTGTCTTCGATATCGGGAGTAAGGCTGTGGTGAGCACAGCGGTGCACGGATCTCTGTGCATTAGCGTTTGCAAGTTCTTTGGATATATATGCCACATAGGAGTACCTGGATCATGCGGTAGATGGATTCTGAAAATTCTGAGGCAATTCCACACCACTTCGCGTAGTGGCTGCACCGGTTTACACTCCCACCAGCAGTGCAGGAGGCTTGCCTTCTCTCCACCTCCTCTCTGAAACTTGTTGGTTCCTGTCTTCATCCTTATAGCCATTCTGACCACTGTGAGCTGCTATCTCAGTGCCGTTCATATTTGCATTGAGCAGAGACTTAATGATGATGAGCATCTTTTCATACAGCCTGTTGTCCATCTTTCTATCTTCCTGGGAGAGCTGTCTGTTTCCATCTTTTGCCCAGGATTTATTTGACTCATTGACTTTTCTCCTGTGGAGATGTATGACTTCATTGGATCTTTTGGCTATTCACCCCTTCTCCGATGTGTGGTTTGCAAACCTGCTGTCGCAGTTGTTGTGACGTCTTTGCACTGAGTTGATGGTGTCATTGGCTGGGCAGAAGCTTCTGCGTTGGATGGAGTCCCGCTTGTTTCTTGTTCCCTTTGTTGCCCTTGCCCAGTCACACATGCTTCTTCCAAATAGGCGGCCAAGCCAGCTGGCAAAGAGCAAGCTGCCTGCGTTTTCTCCTCGAAGTGTCACGGTTTCAAGTCTTCCATTCAAGGCTTTAATCCATTTCAAGGTGGTGTGTGTGCCTGGTGTAACATCACGGTCTACTCTCATTGTGTTACATCTGGCTGTGCAGTCTTTCCAGCACCATTTCCTGTCTAGAGTCTCTTTTCTCTGCTTTCTCCTCTTGGCTCCCTGGTCGAAAATGGGCTGTCCATAGGTGTGTGAGTTGATTTCTGGGCTGTCGATTCTGTTCCATGCATCTGTGTGCCTCCTTTGCAGGCCAGGCTGTGCTGTTTTGGTACCTAGCTCTTCGTCCTATATGTGGCAGTAAGAAAGTGTGATAATTGCTGCTTTGTTCGTTTTCCCAAGGATTCCTTTTGCTATTCAGTGTCCTTTGTTGCTGGATAGAAACTTTAGGATTCTCTCTTCTATTTCTGTGGGAAAGATTGCTGCAACTTTGACTGGGACTGCATGGAATCCAGACATTGCTTTGTCGACAAAATAATCCGTAACCAATCTGTAAATGAAAATTTGGGGGAGTTTATTCTGAGCTTCAATCTGAGGATTATAACCCGGGGCCTTTCTACCCAAAGGAAGAAAGAGCATCAGAGAAGTGGGGGTGCACAGACTGGTTGTATTCCCCTCATAGAGGATGTTTCACATAGGATTGAAATGTCCCTTTTACAATAGTCGCGAGACTGCTCTGTTGCCACAGCGATTGATGGAAATAGCAGGTAGGTCTTCTGTCTCAGTGAACACAGTAGGGTGGCAGTCTGTTGTCTCCAGCTGACTGGTCACAGGTGAGCTGGGTGGTCAAGGGTGAGTGCAGCAATCAGTTCCTAGCCTAGAGAGAAATGCTTATCCCTAAAGAAATGCTAATGTGGGGGAAGTTGCACCTTTATCTCAAGGGCCATAGGAAATGTCTAAGCAGATATGCAATGCGTGCTAAATAGCCATAGTCAGGCCCTTTTGGAAAAAACAAAATCAGGCCGAATTAGGTTTATACCAAATGGCTTCCTCATATAGTCCAATATATCCAATTGCTTCCCATTTTTATTTGAGCTTTATTCCGTATGGACGTTTCAAGTCTGTCCGTTTTTCCATTCGAAGGGAACGGAATAGCCTTGCATTTCCTTGTGTCTTGTGGAATTTCTTTCCCCAAAACTTTGCTAGCTTTTGTTTCCCATCGCTTTCTCCTGTTTGTCCAAGATTATTCGCAGGTATCATTTTCTTCTCACTGGCATGGGTTTTTTTTGAGGTTCAGCTTTTCTATTCTTTGCAACTTTTAATTGGTTTTGTTTGGCAGAAGTTTATGGCTGTGCTCAAATCTGCTGGCCGTGCTGCTCTCTTTGCTGAGGAAGAGTGGCGCTGTCTAACATCGCTTCCCCTCTTCCTCTACACTAGCTCGCACGCCTGTCCCAGAATGGCTGGACGAGCGTTGAGGAGGCTCACCCCCAGGATTCCACGCGGCTGACCCTGGCCTGCTGACCCAGAACACGTGGACTTCACCGCTGGCCCACTGGCTGGACCGTTTCATGCTGCATTGGCAACCTGCGGTTGAGTGGAATGTGACCTGAATATGCTACTTGAACCCAACTCTGGCCCTGTGTAGATGAGGCCAGGTTGTTTCTGTGGCCCACTGTGATGTTGGAGGATTTTTCAGAATCGTGTCTCTGCTGTCCAGTCTAGCTTGGTGGACACAGGGTTTCAGAGCACGCGTGGAGCAGTCTCATAACTCACCCTTCCCAGTTAGGCCAGGTTAGACCTTCCCTGCAGTTTTTGGGGTTGTGACTTTCCCGGACTTTCAATCGTTCAAGCAGAGTCTGTCTAAAGACTGACATCTTTCACCGTGGATTATTGAGGTGTGATTTCTGTTGGCCTTCCATTTTATGGGACCCTGTTTTCTTTTCCATGGTCTAATCGTCATGTTCTTTATGAGCTTGTCCTTTGACATGCTTATCAGTGCGTTCTCCTTCACTCCATTTTAGGAGTTTTGTATTTCTTTAATCACCATATGTTCTGTAGGCCAAGGTGTGAGTCCTTTCGTGATTGTTGGGTGTTATCCTGGAATTTTCATCGTTCACTTGAGGGAATCTCTGCTATCCTAGCCTAGATCCAACTGAGCACTGACTACACGTGGTCATCTTGGTTCGTTTGACATTGTGAGATGATAAACTCCAGGTTCGAGGTTATCGTGGCAACCACTTTCATGGGCCCAATGGTTCCGACACAAATTAGATGAATCTGATGAATTCCTCTCTGCAGGTGAGAGACCTTCTGTCCCTTTTCTGGATTTGGGAAGTCTCGTGCTTGACCACCGATCCTTGAACTTTCCACTGGATTACGTCTAGATACTGGCTTACTTTATTTCCACAGGGTTTGTTATTTGTTTGATTTACATCCTCAGCTGTGGCATGTTTATTTTTCTTTAAGTATAATGGTAATGTTCTAATTTTCTGCCATCCTTTCTACGTGTGGTTTCGAAACACATAATCAATACTCCTTCTACGGTAAGAGATATGAGGAGAGAATCTCACTGATCCCACTGAGCCCTGTAACCTGAGCCCTCTGCAAAAGGGTACTTTTCAGCACACTTCTAGAGCCCTTCCAAACCAAGAGACATACCCAAGCATGGCAGGGGTCCATTCCTTCAAGGCATCAATGAGCTCTCTTGTGACATATTGGCATATACCCAGTGGGCCCCCGTGACTTGAGAGCTGTGGAAAGTGAGAATTCTCTTCAAGAATGCTAGGGGCCTAGGAAAGGAGGCCTCGATTCTTCTCTTCAATGTCTTCAATTGATCATTCTTGACTTTGTCTTATGGGTAAGGCAGAAGGACAACGTAGGTCTGATAAGCCCCGGGTCCAGCCTCGTTTTTCAGAACACATTTCCAGCTTGAATCAGCATGGCCTCCCCAGACTTCCGTAGATGACAATGTTGTCCTCTGAGTACTTGACCCTCTATTGTCTCTTCTTCCCAATGATTCCTTTCTCATCCCTTGAATTAGCGTCTCTTTGATGTCTTCAAGTTTCTGTGCCCGGTTTGTGTTTGGAAAAGCTGTTTCTGTGTACCTCTCACTTGAATATCCTAGCCCAGGCCAATCCTAGAGCTGGAAACCTATGGCCAACTTTGGTGACATGGTCACCGTGATGTCATAAACATGCTCAGAATTCTAAGTTGTCCTGACAACCTCCATGCACACAGTGTTTCAGAGCCATCTCATACCAGTCTGACGACTCCCCCTTTCCAGGTGCGATAGTTTTCCTTTTTCTGGACTTCTTGTCGGTTTCTAACTTTATCCTCGAACCTTGAAAGTTCTACTACATTCCTTCTAGACAATGGTTTCTTTCCTTTAAGATAGTCCAGGGATTTATCTCTTATCTTCTGTGGATGTGGCCAAATGTGTGGACTTCCCCACAGAAAGTCCTGGAGTCCCTGCAAAGCTGAAGTTACCCAAGCAATCCTCTGATGAGCAATGATCATGTCAACTCATAGCAGTCTGGTGTTTCCACCTTGGCAGGTCAGATGTTTTCCTTCCTTCATCATTTGGGGAAGTGTACCTGATGTGTTCATAGATTGTAATATTGTCATGGTTCATTTCCTGGTGTATATTCATAAGGTATCCTCACAATTTCTACTTCTTCATGATCTCAGTCGGCACCATACCTTGAAATCTATATTTCCTAATGCTCCTAATCGGATCTGCACCTGAGATGCCAGCCTGCCAGTCCCAGGCCGCCCAAGTGGAACATGGACACTTACCCACTACACCAGAGGGCTGGCCCTGAATTGGACTTTTGGACCAACCTTTGGCTTGAACTTGGGAAGATGTTGGTCTTCATAGATTATTCAAAAAGTAATTACCAGTAACATCGTGGACAGCAACATTTCCAGTTGGCTTAGGGGTTTAGCACGGGTCATGTTCTGTTGGTAGTGTTCCTCTTCATCTCTTTGCAATGGTCTACCTTTATGTTGCATCATTAAGCATTTCGAGGTAATTGTCAATCCTTTGAAGTTCATAATCTCTAAAGTCTTTCAGCCTGCAAACTTTATCCCTTAAACCTGCTTGCCTTTATGGAGTTTTGATTTTAGGTGAATTGATTTCCATAACCTAGCATTAGAGAATCCTATAGCTTTCAGATTTACATCCTCATAGATTTAGACTTCTGTGTATGCTACATCTTCTTCCCCACAGTAAACCTAATTACAGGCGCACACCCCACACTTGTGCCTAATCAACTCTTTCTCCCGCCGTCCACTGCCACCCGTTCTCTCTGGGAACCACCAATCCCATATCACGTTCTACCTGTTTGTTGGTCCTTATTTTAATCTTCTGCTTGTAAGTGAGATGCGATGGTATTTGATTTCTCCCTTGGGCTTGTTTCAGGTCCCCTCCCACCCTCAGGAGTGATTCTGCTGTCACAAATCGCTGGACTGCACTCTTTCTTACAGCTGAGTGTTTTGCCTTTGTGTGGATATAGCCCAACTTCCTTCTCCATTGGTCCTTTGATGGGCACCAGGGCGGCTTCCAAGTCTTGGATATCGGGAGTAAGGCTGTGGTGAACACAGCGGGGCACGGATCTGTGTGCATTAGTGTTTCGCAGTTCTTTGGATAAACACGCTGGAGAGGAATAGCTGGATCATATGGTAGATGGACTTGGAAATTTCTGAGGCAATTTCACATGGCTATGCCTAGTGCCCTCACCGGTTTGCACTCCCACCAGAGGTGCAGGACTCTTCCCTTCTCTCCACCTTCTCTCTGACACTTGTTGTTTCCTGTCTTGTTCCTTATAGCCATTCTGAACACAGGGAGCTGTCATCTCATTGCCGTGAGGATTTGCATTGGCCTTATACTTAATGGTGTTGAACATGTGTTCATACAGCTGTTGGCCACCTTTCTGTCTTCTTGGGGTAAATCTCTGTTTCCATCTTCTGTCCAGGTTTTAATGGGTTTGTTTTTTCTCTTGTGGAGACGTCTGTGGTCATTGGGTCTTTTGGCTATTCAGCCCTTCTCAGATGTGTGGTTGAAACATCCTCTCCCTGTTGTTGTGCTGTCTTTGCATTGAGTGGACGGTTTCCCCGGCTGGACAGAAGCTTCTACGTTGGATGGAGTCCTGCTTCTTTCTTCTTTTCTTTGTTGCCCTTGCCTAGTCACACATGCTTCTTCCAAACAGGCGGCTACCCCAGATGGCAAAGAGCAAGCTGCCTGTGTTTTCTCCTAGAAGTTTCACTGTTTCAAGACTTCCGTTGAAGGCTTTAATCCATTTCGAGGTGGTGTGTGTGCCTGGTGTAACATCATGATCTACTCTTATTGGGTTGCATGTGGCTGTGCAGTCTACCCAGCACCATTTATTTTAGAGACTCTCCTTTCTCCACTGTCTCCTCTTGCCTTCTTCATTGCAAATGTGCTGTCCATATATGTGTGAGTTGACCTTTGGGTTCTGCATCCTGTTCCATTGGTCTTTGTGCCTGTTTTTGGGACCAGGCTGTGCTGGTTCGGTACCAAGCACTTCATCCTACATGTTGAAATCAAAGTGTGATACGTCCTGCTTTGTTCATTCTCCTCAGAATTCCTTTGGGTATTCAGGGTCCCTTGTTGCTGGATAGAGACTTTAGGATTTTCTCTTCTATTTCTGTGGGAAAGATTGCTGTAAATTTGACTGGGATTGCAAGCAATACAGAGATTGCTTTATCCATTACGGACGTTTCAGGTATTTTAGATCTTACATTCCTAGAGCACGAATACCCTTCTGTTTCCTTGTGTTTTCTGGAATTTCTTTCCCTAAAGCTTTGCTAGTTTTCGGTTTCCATAGCTTGCACCTGTCTGTCTAAGCTTATTCCTAGAAATCTTATTCTTCTTACTTGCATTTTATTCCCAGAGGTTCAGTTTTTCTATTCTTTGAAACTTTTCATTGGTTTTGTTTTGGCAGCTGTTTATGGCTGTACGCACATTTGGTGGTGATGCTGCTGTATTAGCTGGGCAAGAATGACACTGTCTGACGTTGCTTCCCATCTGCCTCTACACTACCTTGGACGCCTGCCCCAGAATATCTGGACCATCGGTGAGGAGGTTCACCTCCAGGATTCTGCATGGTCTGCCCTGGGTGCCGACCCAGAATTTGTGGACTTCACCACTGCACCACTGGCCAGCACCTTTCATGTTCCATTGGAAACCTGCATTTGATGTGGAATGTGAGTTGAATATGCTATTTGGGACAAATCTTGCACTGTGTAGACGAGGCCAGTTTGTTTTTCTTCTCCACTGTGATGTCAGAGGATTTCTCAGAATTGTGTCTCTGCCATCACGGCAAACTTCATTGACACAGGTTTTCAGAGCCCCATTTTAGCAGTCTCATAACTCACCCTTACCATTTAGCCTAGGTTTGACATTTGCTGCATTTTTTGGTTTTGTGACTTTCTCTGTCTTTTGAACGTTCAGGGTATTTCTGAAACGGACATCTTTCATTGTGGATTATTCAGCTGTGATTTCTGTGTGCCTTCCATTTTCTGGGACGGTTTTTTGTTTTCCATGTTATAATTGTTAATATGGGCTCGGTGAGCTGAAGACTCGAATGAAAGATTTCTCGGACATTCAAGGTGTGGCACTGGTGTTATTTTATTTAGAGAATAGTACGGGATAGCATGGGGACAGGACCCATGGGTAGTGAAGAGTTGCTGCTGCTCCCTGGGGATGGGACCCATGAGCAGTCAAAGCTCCTGCTGCTATCCTGAGTTGAGGGTTAGGGCTAGTTTTATAAGTCATGGGTACATGATTTATTTTTACTGGAAAAAGAAATGATGTGGTAAAATGTCTTTAAATGATTTCAGTGCAGATGGGGTCTGGTTATTGTGCAGTCATGTAACTTTAGATACGGATCTGGCAATATAGATCAGCATGTACATGATGATGCCCTGGGCTTCTCTCCCTGAGTCAGCTCTAATTCCACCGGCTCATATAGTTTGGCATGTAGGCCAGATCACCCTGGGCTTCCCTAGCTGGGGCAGCTTTAATCCACATCATAAACACCCCCTGAACCCATTTGGACTGGAGAGGTTTGGGGATATGGACGATGGTCAGTCTTCTGTAACTACTTATGGCTGTACAAGGTCACAGAGCTGTCCCTAAATGGGGTCATAGGTACAAGTAGGAAGTTCAGTGGACTGGAAGGCTTCACCTGTGGAGTTCAAGGCTGACAAGGTATACAGAGCCTCTGGAGACGAGAGAATCATTTGACGAGAGGTGGTCCAGGAGGTGAAACTTTTTTCACATGCGGAAGACAAACAATGAAACAGACAACAAAATATCATAAGAAATACAAGCAGTATGTTTAACCCAATGTATAACGTATTGAAGTAGTGCAGAAACCTGGTCCTGACTTGGAGTTCAACCAATCGTTTAGAGTTAGGGTTGATAACACATGGATTTAATTTGGTGGTTGGGATAGGAAGCCAGAAATATTTTGACGGTAGTCAGGAATATAGACACAACATTCAGTTTTTATAATGGCATAGGTGCCCCCTTGTGCTGCTGTCAAGACATCCAGTGCCATTTGGATTTGGAGGACTGCCTTTCACACTTGGGATACTTCTAAATTGAGCAGCGAAATGCTATGTTGTGTGTCATTTAATGCCTTCATAATAAATTTGTTTAGGACTTCCATGTGCAAGACGACACTTTCGATACCTAATTGGGGAAGGAAAATTGCGGAAAGATGGTCATACCAGTGGAAGACAGAGCTGGTCCAGGGCTGCTGCAGTTGGGTAGGTTAGCAGGAGTAGATGTAGTAAATGTAGATCTACCCTGCATCCAGCCAAAGCCTAGTGTGCATCGTGCAATCCATTTACGAGGCAGCAAAGGCCATAAATTGGAGCCGCATAGCCACTGAGCACCATTAGGGACTAACCAAAGTGTGCTGGGCTGTCTATCCCAGTGAGTCCCAAACCAATCAGTACTTTTTTAAGACTATGATATGAGAACACATATAACAGCAAATTTTTCCCATAGGTCGGCTGTTATTAGGCCATGTATCACAGGTTTGATTGGTTTGTTCCCAACAGAGAGTGACCTTTTATTGAGTTGACCACTAGTAGGAGTGAACCAAATACATGCATCCCAAATTTCATATCGTCCACCCTGTGTGTATCGATAAGTTAGGTAATTTACCTTTGGAACTTGTTGTTTCTAATCCACCTGTGACAAGGCAAATCTAGTTAGTATTTGGGGAGTAGTTTTAAAAGAAAATGTTTGAATGTGTCCAGGGAACTCGCAGGTGTCAGACATAGATGAGCACAAGGAGACATTACGATTAGTAATAGATGAATCTTGCGGAAGAAAGAGCTAGAATCTAATATCCATGAATGCCTACTATAGCTTCTACAGAAACATAATTTTTTCCTCTCTTAAATCACCCTCATTTTTACAAAAGATAGCCAAATCAGGATTAACAGGTTTGCAAGTAAAGTGTAGTTTCAATACAACATGCTCCAATTATTTACATAACAGCTACAAGAATAGCAATTGTTTATACAGGCTTTTTTAAGTATGCCTTGCTGGAAATTTTTATGAGGAATCTCGGATTTAACTGTGAAGGCCTCTAGAGGCCAGAAAAGCCAAGCCAAGGATTTGCCATCAGATTTGGCCTGCAGTACTTACAGATTTGAGTGGAGTTCTCTTTCAGGTCCCCCAAAGTATTTGGAGGTTACTTGCACCTGCCAAATAAGCACATTTCCTTACTTAACGGGTAAGATTGCAGGAATCTCTGTAAACATGGTACCAGGCCCGTGTTTCCGAGTGGCTGTATTCCAGAAAGTCCAATCTTTGTTCCTGAAATGCTGTCTTGTCATAGCTGAGCCTGTATGTTTCAAATATGACATTCCAGTCAAAGCCTTGGTAATATAACCAATGTGTCCTGTTATAAGGAGAACAGATTCTTATGGAACTTATGCAAATATTGCCACGAAATGACCATACTCAGTCACAAAGGGTTTCCAAATTCTCAAGGGATAAGGTACAGAGAAAAAGATGAATGTTTCAGTTTTGCTCATAAAGGTATAATTTCACCAAATGGCTGTAAGTTATAGTTAGCATAAGAGAAAAGAGAAAAAGATTTCCTTCATTATGAGAAAACAAAACAACACATCAAAACTCAACAATATTTCAAAATAGAAGTCCTAAAAAATTATAATCGTCCTCATCAGTTCACACAGTCCTGTATAATCAATTCTTGAGCTAAATCTGTCCTTAGCAGATCGAGGAGCTTAGTTTCTGTTACAATTCTGTAGTTTCTTACTCAGCTCAGTTTTACAATCTGAAAGTTTATCAGTAACCTGTAGTTTAGATCCTCTGTGTCAGAATCCTTTCCAGGAATATCTCGGAAGATGAAACATATTTGCAAAATAAAAAAGCATCAGAGTAAAACAACAACAATCTGCAAATGGACAAAGGACTCAAAAGGGCAATTGACAAAGAAACTTGGATACTTCTGTGACATATGACCCTTGCAGATAATAAGTGGACTTATGACTGATAACCAGGAAAGATCAGAATCTTAGGAATGCTATATAATTTGAAGACATCTATATTAATATCATTTACCCATCTAATACCACCTAAGAATATCTATCATCACTTGTTTCACAGTTTTCCATGTAATTTAATAGAAAAAATAAGCCTAATTAGTTTAATGTTTTCCTCCTTACAGGAACAGAGAGCAAATTTCTTTGAGAAGTCTCAGGGGCCCTCTGAAAATCCTCAGAGTAATTTCTCTTCTGTCTACCAGGTCAAAAGAAAGACGTCATTCAGGATTTGAATATTTTTGAGGGAGAAGCTTGTCAAAACATAGCCAAAGTTTTTAAAATGCTTCTTCAAATAGGAAACAACACTCACTGTGAAACAATGCTCAGGTATCTATTCAAAGTGATGACAGAAAGAGTCAAAAATCTTAAGAGTGACCTCAGTCATTATTTTCACAAAACACATTTCTCTCTTAGGTAGACTTACTCAAAGGAAGAGCTTTTATAACCTCTTTATCAAGAGCAGCTCCAAAGTTCAAGAAAATGTATCCTTTTAGAGAAAACCAAATTTGAATTTCTGCACCTACTTATGTTTCACATTCAAACTCATTCACTTAATTGAACTTACTTTAGTCTACTTGAGTAGGCATAAAACTCCTTTCAGAATTTCTACTTCACAAACCTTCTTCAACTTTCTTTTTCGTTTTCAGAATTTGTCAACAACTCTTTCTTTTTTCCTTTCTAGTACATTAGGACAAATTTATTTTTCTTCACCCATCAAACAAAAATATTTCCATTCTTTATACTTTTTTACTGAAAGCATACATTTTAACTTCCCTGAATACAGAGCTCTTTTCCCTATTAATTTCCTGTAGCTTTAATTCCATAAGTTAATTAGAACTTTTAAGCCTTAACAGATCTACTAAACGCTAAAAAAGTAAATAATTATGAATTGTCTTTTATATCAGCATTCTAAACACTTCATAACTTTAGAAACATGCCGCTTTACAATAAAACACAAGGCATGCTTTTTAATACACCCAAACGCTTTTAGCCTCTTCAAGAAGAAGCCAAAAGTAGATAACTTAGATATGTTTATTAATAATCATTCAGTGTTTCAGCCTATCCAAAAATGACCCACATATTCATCTTTTTATCATTTAACTTAACTTTGCAAAACTCAAGATTGTTACACAGAAAAATTTCGAAGTTGTTGGTTTTTCAACAAGTATACAGAGCATAAAAGTTGTACTCACTTTTATGAGTTTTATGTATTTAAACCATTTTTTCCAACAATTATGTCCAGATCACCTACAGAAACCTCATGAGGCATTAGACAAAGCTGGTCATCATATAAAGCTATTATTTTGCTGACAAATTTAAGAAAGTGAGCTTATATGACTAGAAAACCCATGCTGAATGCCTACATCCTATGCAAATACCGACAACTCTGACAACAAGATAATTTTCAATCAAACCAACAAACTTTAACAAGCTTTCATTTACCAAAGGTTAATTCACATCACGTTAACTTTGAAAGGCACTGAGTTAATTTCTACTACATTAGAATTTATGTAAGCACTTACTTTAAGCCAACTAAACAGAGATCTTAATTTTGGCCATACCATCCAGGGGTAAAAATATCACACGTATAATGTACACATAGACACACATAGACAGAGACTGTACAACCATTGTTTTAAAAACTACTCCAGTGAATCAGGTACAATAATATAAAGCTCACTGTTATGAGTCCACACTTTGTTTTGAGCCTTTCTACTAATACTTATGGAGAAGACCCTCGAGATGGTAGACTTTCTGCAAGGGTGCACTTATGACCATTTATCCTTTCCCCTCCTTTTTTTTTTCAGTCTTAAGAATGAGTGATGGGCTACATAGTAATTCCTGGAGAGGGGGGATGAGAATCCTTTTCATGGTAAAGGAACAAGGTGGAATCTGAACTGCCTCTAGAGCTGTCTTTCCAGTCTTGCAAGGATTTTGTAAGGACAGTTGCTCTTGATTTCTCAGAAACTGGACTGTAACTTGAAGGACATTCTAGGTTGATCTACCTGTCCAACTGCACCAGAAAGGCACAGAGATACCTCTCAAATTTTCCCCCAGATGGAGTTTCTGGGGCATACCCATACAATTGAAAGTGTTTCTAATTAGTTAGAATGACCCTGAGTGGTGAGTCTCTTGGGATGCTTACGTCATTCCCCATGGCAGTAAAGCCAGTGTCAGACTGACAGTGAACTGGACGAAGGTGCAGTGCCTCCAGAGGCCTGGAACATGCTGGGGGCCGGGGCTCCCAGTAGCAGGGTTGAGAGTTAAGTCCCTTTCAAAATATTTTCAAGTTTTTCGATTTTACAGAAGGTCCAGGTTCTGGTCAAGTCCAGCCTGAACTTAAGCTCGACTTGGTGACAACAGAGGACATGATGAGCAAAACACAGAAATTAAAAGAAGACACCAGACCTCACCCTCATGGCCATTCCCAGAGGGTTATCATGATAAAAGTCACACAACAGTTCCAATGCTGGGGCATACTACCCTAGCACGACAGTTCACAGAATAAATCACAGGTCTCCTAACATCATAGCCAACTCAGTAGGTGACTAAAATACTCAATGAATCAACCGCCAACAGAGGGCACCTTACTTGGGGTCGCTGGGGTGATCAGGCCCAGAAAGCCAAAGTTGGGGCTCCCAGTGTTGTAGGACTTGACTGTTGAAAGATTTCTTTGTTTTCTGGTTGCAAAGCTCAAAAGGGGACGAAATTGGCCATTGTAACTCTAAGAAAGATGAAAGAGACAGGTCCATTACCTTAAAAATCCACCCTGAACCTAGGGAAGCATCCTACCTGTTGTTCCTACTGTGGGGTGCCTATAGCAAGGGGTGATGGGGGTGTCCCCCAGAATTGCATCCCTTGGATATCTTCCCTGGTATGCCTGGCAGTAACAGGTGCCTGGTGAACATCTTTCCTATTCTGCCTGGAAGTAATAGGTGCCTGGTGAGTGGTCCCCAAGAGAATAGGAGAAGTTTAAGAGAGAACATGATGTAGAGAAATAGTGAAGAAGTTTCCGCCACGCTGGGGGACATTCTACCCAATTGTGTATTGGAGCCATTCTCTGAAGAAGGGTTTCCAATACTCAACCAAAGGTTAGAGTTTGGTACTTTCCCTGAACTGCAGTCCCGATTGGGACATTCACACAGTTCAGATGGTCAAGTGCCATGGGAGGTATCTCAATCCAGTTTTAAGAATAGAAAACTTGCACGGGAGTCTTGGAGATTGCCAACCATCCTAATGACTTAAATGGCTCACCTGTTCCCACGTAAAATTTATATATTAGAGATAGGGTCAGGAAGGAATGGATTAATTCATTCTACATCACTCTTAGGCTTAAGGTACTGATTCTCTTCAAGCTGAATGCCAGATTTGCATCATAGAGTAGCCATGGGCAGCAAACATGAATTCATGCAGCTATTCAAGACAGTTCCTGATGGAGAAGTGAATTTAGATCCATCCTAGAATAAGAGAGAGGCACAAGGAAGAAAAGGGCACTTACCAGAATTCGAGCTCACAAACCGATGAAGCATGTTCCCCATACGGGCCACAAGATATGATGCATGGTCGGCAAGCTCAAGACTTGAAAGAAAGATTTCTTGGACCGTCAAGGTCTGGCAGTGGTGCTCTTTTATTTAGACAATGGTACAGGATAGCATGGGGACAGGACCTATGGGCAGTGAAGAGCTGCTGCTGCTGCATTGGGAAAGGACCCATGGGTAGTCACAGCTCCTGCTGCTTTCCGGAGTTGAGGTTAAGGACTAATTTTATAAGGCATGGGTACGTGACTTATTTTTCCTGGAAAAAGAAAAGATGATGTAAAAAGTCGTTAAATGATTTCAGTTCAGATAGGTTCTTGTTATTGTGTGGTCATATAACACTAGATACAAAACTGGCCCTATAGATAGGCATGTAGGTGAGCATGACCTGGGCTTCTCTCACTGGGGCACCTCTAATTCATACCAAAAGAAATTCAACGGGTCATATAGTTCTGCATGTTCACCAGCTAACCTTGGGCTTTCGAGTGGGGGCAGCCTTAATCCACATCAATCCTCATGGTCTTTCACAGCTGTCTCCCATAGATATGCTCATCAGTGTGTCCTCCTTCATTCCAAGTTAGGTATTTTGTATTTCTTTAATCACCATATGTTCTCTAGGCCGATGTGTGAGTGCTTTCATGATTGTTGGGTTTTGTCTTTGAATTTCCATCGTTCACTTGAAGGAATCTTGGTTATCCTGGCTTAGGTCCAACTGAGCACTGAGAACATGAGGTCATCTTGGTTGGTTTGACATTCTGAGATCAGAAACCCCAAATTCTAATTTGTCCTGGCAACCACCTTATGGACATAATGTTTCCGAGACACATTAGACAAATCTGATGAATTCCTCTCTCCAGGTAAGACATTTTTATGTCTTTTTTTCTGAATTTGGGTAGGCTAGACCTTGACTTCGGATCCTTAATTGTTCCAGTAGATTACGTCTAGATACTTGTTTACTTTATTTCTGTAGGGTTTGCTAGTTGTTTGGTTTACATCCTCAGTTCTGGCATGTTTATTTTTTGTTAAATATAAGTGTAATGTTCTAATTTTCAGCCAACTTCCTCACATACAGTATCAAAACACATAATCAATACTCTTCTATGACAAGAGATAGGGGGAGAGAATTTCATTGGGGCCAAATGGAGCATTTTAGCTTTGATGGCAGCCTTCACTTTGGATTGGTGGTTCCCAGAGGGAAAGAAAAAATCCAAAAAGCTGTGCAGATTCATGGCATAAAGCTTTTGAGACTGAAAGAGATTAGAGAAGATAAACTTTCAAGGATTGTGAATCTCCTCCAAATGCTTAATGATGCTACAGAAAAGTAGACCATTGCAAATAAATTAAGAAGAATACTACAAAGACAACGTGTTCCATGCTAAACTCATGAACCAAGGGAAAATGTTACCTTCTGTGAGGTTACTACTCACTACCTTCACGAATAATCACAGCAGGCCAGCTTCTTCCCAATTTCAGGCAAAAGATTGGTCCAAAAGTAAAATTCAGGGCCAGTCATGTGTTCTGGTGTGTAAGAGCCCACGTTCCTAGTCTGTGACCTGGGACTCATGGATTCGCATCACGGGTGCTGATCTGATTAGTAACATCAGGAGAGATAGATTTCATGGTATGGTGCGGGCAGAGATCATACATAAGTGGAAATTGTGAGCATACCTTATAGATATGCACCAGGAAAACAAAATGAAAATATTGCAATCTATGACGCATCTGGTACACTTCTCAAATACAGAATGGAGGAAGTGATGTGACTTGCATAGGTGGAATTGTCGGACTGCACAAGATGACACGATCATGGAACATCAGAGGATTGGCTGGGCAACTTCAACTTGGGAGGGACTCGTGGAATTTTTCTGGGGAAAGTCTACATATTTGGCCATATCCACAAAATGTGACAGATAAAACCAAGGATAAACTTAAAGTAAAGAATTCAGTGTCTAGAGAGAATGTAGTAGACATTTAAAAGTCCAAACATAAAGTTATAAACACACAAGAAATCCAGGAAATGGAAAACCATCTTAGCTGGAAAGGGTGAGCAGTTAGACTGATATCAGATGGCTCTGAAATACTGTGTGCATGTAAGATGCCGGGACAACTGAGAAGTTTGAGGGTGTTTATGATATCACAGTGAACATGTCACCCAAGATGGCCTCATCTTTATAGTCTGAGGATTGTCCTAGGCTACGATACTCAAGTGAGAGATACCCAGAAAAGAATTTAAAAACAGAAACCAGCACTGAAACTTGTAGAGTTAGAATTGCCGTTGATTAAAGGGATAAGAAAGAAGTCATTGTGAAGAAGCAATAAATAACAGAGAGACAAGCACTGAGTGGAGAACATTGTTATCTACTCAAGTAGATGTGAAGGCCGTGCTGATTGAAGCTTGCAACTTGACTTGAAACCAGAGGCTGGACTTGGGTCTTATCAGACCTACATTGTCCTTCTGCTGTAATCATAATCCCAAATCAAGACAGATCTCCTG
Source organism: Equus asinus (assembly GCF_041296235.1). Classification (NCBI taxonomy): domain Eukaryota; kingdom Metazoa; phylum Chordata; class Mammalia; order Perissodactyla; family Equidae; genus Equus; species Equus asinus. Next base: position 5,692,196 of record NC_091810.1, read on the forward strand.
AGGACATTGTAGAGAAGGATCGATGCTTCCCTTCCTATGCCCCTAGCACTCATTGAAGAGAAGTCTCACTTTCCATAGCTCTGGCATTACGGAGGCCCACTGGGTACATGCTAATGTGTCACAATACATCTCTTTGAACCCTTGAAGGACTAGACCCCCATCATGCTCCGGATATGTCGCATTGTTTGGCAGGGCTCCAGAAGTGTGCTGAGAATCACCCTTTTCCAGAGGGCTTCATTGCTTTGTGAGGGATGCCCTACCAGGCTAGTGTGCTCAGTTTGGCTCCAATGAAATACTCTCCCCCATCTCTTGGAGTAGAATGATTACTGATGACGTGTATTGACACCATGTGAAAGGAGGTTGTCTGAAAATTAGAACATTACAATTATCTTTATAGAAAAAAAAACATGCCATAGCTGAGGTTGTAAATCAAACAAATAACACACCTTATAGAAATACAGTAAGCCAGTATCTAGACATAATCTAGTGGAACGTTCAAGGATCGGGGGTCAAGATCGAAACTTCCCAAATCCAGAAATGAGACAGAAATGTATCTTACCTGGAATGGAATTCATCACATCTGTCTAATTTGTCTCGGGTACATTATGTTCATGAAGAAGGTTAACATGACAACCTAGAATTTGGAGTTTAAGATCTCAGAATGTCAGACCAACCAAGATGAACACGTGTTCACAGTGCTCATTTTGACCAAGGCTAGCATGGTAAAGATTGCTACAAGTGACCAATGTAAATTCAAAGACAACACCCAACAATGAAAAGCACTCACACGTAGGCCTATAGAACATAGGGTGGTTAAAGAAATAGAAAATTGATACCTTGGGATGAAGGAGAACGGGCTGACAAGCATACCAAAGGGGGAAATCAGAGAAAGACCATGATGATTATACTATGGAAAAACAAAATGGGCTCAGAATAGGGAAGGCAAACACAAATAACACCTGAATAATCCACAACGAAAGATGTCAGGCTTTAGACAGACTCTGATTGAACTTTTGAAAGTCAGAAAGTGACGCAAACCAAAAAACTGCAGCGAGGTAAAACCTGGGCTACCTGGAAAGGGTGGGTATGAGACTCCTCCAAACGTCCTATGAAACCCTGTGTCCATGAAGCTTGCCAGGAGAGCAGAGACACAATTATGACAAATTCTCTGACATCACAGTTGACCAAAAATACAAACTGGCTACATCTACTCAGTGCCAGAGTTGGGCTGAAGTAGCCTATTTAAGTCACATTCCCCTCAAATGCAGGTTGCCGAGGGAACATGAATGGGGCTGGTCAGCAAAGAATTGGAGAAGTCCGCGCATTCTGCGTCGGCAGCCAAGAGTTGGCAGCATAGAATCCTGGGGGTAAACCTCCTCACCGCTGGTACAGCCATTCTGGGGCAGGCGAGGGAGGTAATGTAGAGGCCGATGAGAAGCGACGTTAGACAGGGCCACTCTTCCTCAGCAAATACAGGAGCATTTCCAGCAGATGTGAGCACAGTGATAAATCTCTTTCAAAAGGAAACAAATTAAAAGTTGCAAAGAATAGGAAAATTGAACCTCAATAAACAAGAAAAAGGATGCCAGTAAGAAGAATAAGATACCTAGGAATAACCTCACCCCAACAGGTGAAAGCTCTGTAAACAGAAAACTAGCAAACCTTTGCAGAAAGAAATGGGAGAAGATACAAGGAAGCGGAAGGATATTCCATGCTCTTGAAATGGAAGAATTAACAGACTTGAAATGTCCACACCGCATAGAGAAATCTCTTCATTCCATGCAGTCCCAGTCAAAATTGCAGCAATATTTCTCACAGAGATAGAAGCGAGCATCCTGAAGTTCACATCCAGCAACAAAAGAACCCGAATAGCCAAAGGAATCCTGAGGAAAAAGAACAAAGCTCAATGTATAACACTTTCTGATTTCAACATATAGGATGAAGAAATTGAAATGGACACAGCGCAGGCTGGGATGCAAAACAAGGAAACAGAACCAAGGAACAGAGTCAAGAGCCCAGAGGTGTAGAGACACATATATGGACACCCCATTTTCGACCACGGAGCCAAGAGGAGACAGTGGAGAAAGGAAAGTCTCTACAATGAATGGTGTTGGGAAGAGTGCAGAGTCTCATGTAAGACAAGGAGAGTAGACCATGGTGTTACACCAGGCACAAACATCAACTCGAAATGAATTAAAGTCTAGAATGTAATACTGGAAACCATGAGACTTCTGGAAGATAACGTAGGTAGGGTGCTCTTTGTCATTTTTCTTAGCCTCATATTTGGAAGAAGCATATCTGTCTGGGAAAGGGCAATAAAGGAAACAAGAAACAAATGGGACTACATCATACCTATCATGCTCATAACCCAAAGACTACGTCCCTTGATGGGCACTTAGGGTGTTTCCAAGTCTTGGATATTGTGAATAATGCTGCAATGAACATAGGGTGCATCTATCTTTACACATTCATGTTTTCCTATTCTTTGGATAAATATCCAGCAGTGGAATAGCTGGATCATATGGTACTTCTATTCTTAATTTTTTGAGGAATCTCCATACTGTTTTCCATAGTCACTACACCAGCTTGCATTTCCATCAGCAATGTAGGATACTTCCCTTTACCTACATCTTCTCCAAGACTTGTCATTTCTTCTCTTGTTAATTATAGCCATTCTGATGGACATGAAGTGATATTTCATTGTAGTTTTGATTTGCATTTCCCTAATAATTACTAATGTTGAACAACTTTTCATGTTCCTGTTGGCCATCTGGATATCTTCTTTGGAAAACTGTCTTTTCAGATTTTCTCCCATTTTTTAATTGGGATGTTAGTTTTTTTGTTGTTGAGATGTATGAGTTCATTGGATATTTTGGATATTAACCCCTTATCAGATATATGGTTTATAAATGTCTTCTCCCAGTTGTTAGGTTGTGTTTTTGTTTTGTTGATGGTTTCCATTGCTGTGGAGAAGCTTTTTAGTTTTATTTGGTCCCATTTGTTTATTGTTTCTAGTGTTTCCCTTGCCTTGTCATACATGGTTCTTGAAATTTACTGATAAGACCAAAGTCTAAGAGCATACTGCTTATCTTTTCTTCTAGAAGTCTTATGATTCCAGTCTTACAGTCAAGTCTTTAATCCACTTTTGAGTTAATTTTTGTGTATGGGGTAAGATAATGGTCTAGTTTTATTCTTTTCATGTGGCTGCCCAGTTTTCCCAACACCATTTATTGAAGAAACTTTCCTTTCTCCATGGTGTGTTCTCTGCTCCGTTGTCAAAAATTCACTGTTCATAGATGAGCGGTTTTATTTCTGGGCTTTCAATTCTGTTCCATTGATCTGTGTGTCTGTTTTTGTGACAGTGCCATGCAGTTTTGATTACTAAGGCTTTGTAGTGTATTCTTAAATCAGGGAGTGTGATGTATCAAGCTTTGTTGTTTTTCTTAGGATTCCCTTGGCTATTCAGGGCCTTTTGTTGTTCCATTTAAATTTTATGACTCTTTGCTCTATTTCTGTGAAAAATGTCATTGTAACTTTGATAAGGATTGCATTGAATCTGTAGATTGCTTTAGGAAGTACGGACATTTTAACTATGTTAATTTTTCCAGTTCAAGAGTGTGAAATATCTTTCCATGTCTTTGTGCTTTCTATTTCTTTTGACAAAATTTTACAATTTTCAGTGTACTGGTCTTTCACCTTTTTGGTCAAGTTTATTCCTACGTATTGCATTCTTTCTGTTGCAATTGTAAATAATATTGTATGCTTAATTTCTCTTTCTACTACTTTGTTGTCACTGTATAGAAATGCAACTGATTTTTGTATGTTGATATTGTATCCTGCAAATTGACTGTATTCATTTACTATTTCTGGAAATTTTTGTTGAATTCTTTAGAGTTTTCTATATATAAAATGATGTCATCTGCAAATAGTCATAGTTTCACTTCTTTTCCAATTTGGATTCTTTTTCTTTCTTTTTCTTGACTGATTGCTCCACGTAGGACTGCCAAGGTTATATTAAATAAGAGTGGTGAAAGTGGGCATCCTTATCTGGTTCCTGTTCTTAGATGGATAGTTTTCAGTTTTTCTCCATTGAGAATGATATTAGCCGTGGGTTTGCCATTTATGGCCTTTTTATGTTGACTTGCTTTCCTTCTATACCTATTTTATTCTGAGTTTTTATCATAAATGGATGCTGTATCTTGTTAAATGCTCCCTCTGCATCTATTGAGATGATCATGTGATTTTTGTCTTCCTTTTGTTAATGTGGTGTTTCACTTTGATTGATTTGCAAATGTTGAACCATTTCTGCATTCCTGGAATAAATCCCACTTGATCATTGTGTATGACCTTTTTAATGTATTGTTACATTCAATTTGCTAGTATTTTGTTGAGGATTTTTGCATCAATGTTCATCAGTGATATTGGCCTGTAATTTTCTTTTTTTGTGTTGTTCTTGTCTGGTTTTGGTAGTAAGGTAACGTTGGCCTTGTAGAATGAGTTAAGAAGATTCTCGTCCTCTTATTTTTTGAAAGAGCTGGAAATTGATAGGTATTATGTCTTCTTTTAATGTTTGGTAGAATTCACCAGGGAAGCCATGTATTCCTGGACTTTCATTTTCTGGGAGGTTTTTGATTACAGTTTCCATCCCTTACAGGTGGTTGGTCTATTCAAATTTTCCATTTCTGCTTGATTCAGTTTTGAAACGTTGTATGATTTTAAGAAGTTATCTATTATTTCTAGTTTATCCAATTTATTGGTGTATAGCTTTTCATATACTCATAATCTTTTATATTTCTGAGGTTTTCATTGTAATTTTCTCCTCTTTCATGTCTGATTTTATTTATTTGAGCATTCTCTCTTATTTTTATGATGATTCTGACTAAGGATTTGTCCATTTTGTTTACCTTTTCAAAGAACCAGCTCTTATTTTCATTGATTCTTTTCTATTGTTCTTTAGCCTTTATTTTATTTGTTTCTGCTCTTATTTTTATTATTTACTTCCTTCTACTGCTTTTGGGCTTTACTTGTTCTTCTTTTTCCAGTCCTGTTATGTGCACTGTTAGATTTTTTGAGATTTTTCTTGTTTGTTTAGGTAGGCTTGCATTGCTATAAACTTCCCTCTTAGAACCACTTTTGCTGTATCCCATAAATTTTGGCAAGTTGTATTTTCATTTTTATTTGTCTCCAGGTATTTTTCTATTTCTCCTTTGATCATATCATTATTCAGTAGCATTTTGGTTAATCTCCACATTTTTGTGGTTTTTCCAATTTTCTTCCTGTAGTTGATTTCTAGGTTCATACCATTGTGGTCAGAAAGGATGCTTGGTATTATTTCAATCTTCTTAAATTTATTCAAACATTTTATGGCCTAAGATGTGATCTATACTGGAGAAAGTTCTATGTCCATTTGAAAAGAATGTGGGTTCTGTTCCATATATACCTACTAAGTCCATCTGGTTTAATGTTTCATTTAAGGCCAAAGTTTCATGATTGATTTTCTGTTTGGATGATCTATCCTTTGATGTAGGCGGAGTATTAAAGTCCTTTAAAATTATTTCGTTGTTGTCTATTTCTCCTTATTTATGCTAATAATTACTTTATATATTTAGGTGCTCTTATGTTGGATGCATAGACATTTACCTGTGTTGTATCCTCTTGTTGGATTGTTCCCTTTATCATTACATAGTGCCCTTCTTTGTCTCTTGTTACAGTTTTTGTTTTAAAGTCTCTTTTGTCTGAGATAAGTATCGCTACCCCAGCTTTCTTTTCATTGCAATTTGCATGGAGTATCTTTTTCCATCCCTCACTTTCAGTTTATGAGTGTCTTTAGGTCTGAAGTGTGTCTCTTGTGTGCAGCATATATATAGGTCTTGTTTTTTATCCAATCAGCCACCCTATGTCTTTGATGGTAGCATTTAGTCTATTGACATTTAAAGTACCTATTTATAAGTATGTACTTATTGCCATTGTGTTACTTTTTTTCTGGGTGTTTTAGTTATTCTCTGTTCCGCTCTTCTTCTCTTGCTCTCTTCCCTTATGGTTTGATGGATTTATTTAGTATTATGTTGGCTTCCTTTCTCTAAATTTTTTGTGTATTTATTATAGGTTTCTGGTTTGTGATTACCATGAGGTTCATATATAATAATATATGTATATATAGCCATCTATATAATGTTGATGGTCTCTTAAGTTTGACCTCTTGCTAAAAGCTCTACTTTTTACTCCCTTTCTCCCACATTCTATATTTTTGCTATCATATTTAACCCCTTTTTTGTGCATGTGTATCTGTTATCCTCTTATCATGGAAATAATTTTAGCAATCTTGTCTTTTGACCTTCATGTTCACTTCATAGGTGGTTGATCTGCTACCTGTATTGTATATATGCCTTTAACAATGATTTTCTTGTTTGGTTTTGTTGATAAATTTTTTATTCCTATCTGTGGTTTTTGTCTTTTCCACTTAAATAAGTCCCTTTAGCATTTCTTGTAAGACTGGCTTATTGATATTAAACTCGTTTAGTTTTGGCTTGTCTGGAAAACTGTTTATCTCTCCCTCCATTCTGAATGATAACCTTGCCAGGTAGAGTATTCTTGTGTAGGCTTTTTCCTTTAAGCACTTTAAATAAGTCACATCACTCCCTTCTAGCCTGTAAGGTTTCTACTGAGAAGTCAGTGGATAGACTTACGGGATTTCCTTTCTATGTAACTTATTGCCTTTCTCTTGCAGCTTTTAGGATTTTCTCTTTGTCTTTAGTTCTTGTCATTTTGATTATCATTTGTCTTGGTGTGGTCCTCTTTGGGTTCTTCTTGTTTGGTGCTCTCTGTGTTTCCTGTCTCTGGATGTCTGTTTCCTTCCTTAGGTAGGAGGGTTCAGCAATTATTTCTTTGAATGGCTTCTCTACCTCTTTGTCTCTCTTCTTCTCCTTCTGAGACACCTAATAAAGAAGTTATTGCACTTGATGTTGTCCCAGATGTCCCTTAGACTGTCCTCATTCTTTTTATTTTTTCTGTTCAGCTTGGGTGATTTCCTCTGGTCTTTCACCCAGCTCACTGATCTGTTCTTTTGTATCATCTATGCTGCTATTGATATCCTCTAGTGAATTTTCCCTTTCCTTTATTTTATTCTTTAGTTCTAGTTGGTTCTTTCTTATATTTTCCAATACTTTGTTCAATTTTTCACTATGTTCATCTATTCCTCTTCCAAGATTAGTGAGCATCCTTATCATGATTAGTTTGTACTTTTTATCAAGTAAGTTATTTGTCTCTGTTTCATTTAGTTCTTTTTCAGAGGATTTGCCCTGTTCCATATTTGGAAGATATTCTTTTGTCTCCTTATTTTGCCTATTTCTCTGTGCTTATATCTATGTTTTAGGTATATCTGCTATGTCTCCCAATCTTAGAGAATGGGCTTTATGTAAGAGATTCCTTATGAAACCAAGAAACATGCTTCCCTGTCATTACCTATTCCAGTGTTCCAAATGTGTCCCCTGTGTGGGCTGTGTGTGTCCTGTTGTGGCAGGGTGGCTCTTACTGCAGGTGTATGGGAAGGCTACTCTGTCCCTGGCTAGCTGGTTGTAAGGCTCAGCTGCATGTGACTTCTATGGTCCCTTCAGTCACTTTATTGGGCAGGGGATACCAGCATTGTTGGCTGAAAAGTCTAATATGACAATCCTCCTGCAGTTTTTCTGTTAAATAAGGAGGTATCCAGCATGGCTGGTTGCTAGGCTTAGGGACTCACACTTGCTGTAGGCATCTACCCTGCAAGGCTGTTGTCAGCTCTCTCAGGAGAGTAGCTGGGTGGCACTGGTCCCTGGTGTGGCAGCAAACAATTGTTTCAGGCATTGGAGGTGGGGCAGATCCCCTATGTGGTTGAAGAGCTACCACTTTCATACAATGAAAGAACATCATAGGTAGCTGTTTAGGAACATTTTCATGAAAGACTTATCATACACATCACTGCAGGCATGACACAATATCCATTCATTCAATGAAAAACACTATTGTGAAACCAGCTTTCTTGTAGCTGATTGGCAACATCTTCAGATAAGGCCTTTCTACTTTCAGTATATGCCATACAGAATGGCTAATACTCAGACATCACTTTCCTAAAATTAAAGAACGCTGTGCTGAATCCACCTTGCAGGTAGCTGTTGAGGAACATCTTCATGTAAGACTTATAAAACATTCACTATAGCCATGACAGAATATAAGATATATTTACTCAAATAACAATGTGGTGAAACTAGATTGCTTGTATCTGTTTGGAAATATCTTTATATAAGGCTCTTCACATAAGTGTATGCCATAAAGAATGGCTATCAGGGGCCAGTCTGGTGGTGCATTATGACAATGAAAGAACACTGTGCTGAACACAGCTCACAGGTAGCTCTTTAAGAATATCTTCATATAAGATTTATCTAACTTTTCACTATAGCTATGACATGATATCTATGACATTCATTCAAAGAAATAACACTATGTTGAAAAAGCTTGCTTGTAGCTATTTAGGAACATCCTCATATAAGACATCAAATATTTCTCTTGAGGCATGACAGAATATATATAACATCCATTTTCTGAATGTACACTGTGGTGAAAACACAGTGCTTGTAGCTGTTTAGGAACATCTTCAAATAAGTCCTATCGAGCATTTCACTACAGGTGTGACAGAATATCTATAGCATTCACTTACTGAGAGGACACTGTGGTGAAACCAGCTTCCTTGCAGCTGTTAAAGAACATCTTCATGTAAGTTTTTTCTAGCATTTCAGTATGTGCCATACAGAACTGTTATACTTTCTTACAATGAAAAAACATTGTACTTAACTCAGCTTACAGGTAGACTTCTAGGAACATTTTCATATAAGGCTGAAAATTTCACATGTGTGAGAGAATATCTATTACATTAATTCAATGAAAGGTCATTATTGTGAAACCAGCTTGCTTGTAGCTCTTTAGCAACATATTCATATGAGTTTTCTGACATTTCAGTATATGCCATACAGAGCAACTATCACTTTATTATAATGAAAAATCAGTGCACTGATCCCAGCTTGCAGGTAGCTGTAGAAACATTTTCATATATGACATAAAACATTTCACTTCAGCTATTGGAAAATATCTATAAGGTTATTCAGTGAAAGAACACTGTGATGTAACCATGTTGCTTGCAGCTGTTTGGAATGATCCTCATATAAGGCTTTTCAAACATTGCAAGCACGTGCCATTCAGAAAGGTTACCACTTCCATAAAATCAAAGAACATTTTTAGGAACCTAGCTTGCGGGTAGCGGTTTAGAAATATCTTTATATAAGTTTTAACAAATATTGCACTACACTCACACCAGAATAACTGTAATATTGATTCAAAGAAAGATCACTGAGCTGAACCCTTGCTTGCCATCTGTTAAGGAACATCTTCTTAAAATACTATGAAACATTTCATTACAGATGTGACAGAATATCCATAAGATTCATTCACTGAAGAAACTCTGTGTTGAAATGAGTGTGTTTGTAGCCATTTAGGGACATCTTCATATAAACCATCTCAAACATTACAGCACATGCCCTATCAACTGGCTAACAATTTCTAAGAATAAAAGAACACTGTACTAAAGGCAACTTGCAGGTAGCTCTTTAGGAACATGTTCATATAAGACAAACATTTCACTACAGGTAGGAGGAATACCTATGACATTCATTCACTGAAAGAAAACCGTGGCGAAACCATGTTACTTCCAGGCATTAAGGATCATTTTCATATTAGTGGATTCAAGCATTTAGGTATAGGCCTTACTGAATGAAATCCCTTCAAATAACGTAGGAATATTGTACAGATCCCAACTTGATAGTAGCTGTTTTGGAACACCTTTATAACACATTATAAATTTCACTGCAGGTGTGACAGAATATCCATTGCACTCATTCAAAGAAAGAAAAATAATGTAAAGCCAGCTTTCTTGTAGCTGGTTAGGAACATCTTGATATAAGACTTTTCTAATATTTAAGCATATGCCATACAAAATGGCTATCACTGTCTTACAATGAAAGAACACTGTACTGAACCCCGCTGCAGGCAGCTGTTTAGGAACATCTTCATATAAGACTTATTAAACATTTCACTACAGGCATGACAGACTAGCTATAACACTCGTTCACTGAAAGAACACTGTGGTGAAGCCAGATTACTTCTGGCGCCTTGGGAATGTCTTCGTATAAGGCTCTTCAAACACTTCATTATGCCTACAGAATGGCTATCACTTCCATATCCAGAAAGAACGTTCTGATGAAACCAGTGGCTCTTTATGAGCATTTCATTTATGTCTTATCAAACGTTTCTCTACAGCCGCAACATGATATCCATAACATTCATTCAAGGAAACCACACTATGTTGAAAAAGCTTGCTTGTAGCTGTTCAGGAACACTCTCACCTAAGACATCAAATAGTTCTCTTGAGGCATGACAGAATACGTATAACATTCATTTTCTGAATGAACACTGTGGTGAAAACACCTTGCTTGCAGCTGTTTAGGGGAATCTTCAAATAAGTCCTATCAAACATTTCACTACGGGCATGATGGAATATCTATAACATTCACACATTGAAAGAATGCTGTGGTGAAACCAACTTCCTTGTAGCTTTTAAGGAACATCTTCATGTAAGTCTTTTCTAGCATTTCAGTATGAGCCATAGAGAACAGCTATACTTTCTTAAAATGAAAAAACATTGTACTTAACTCAGCTTTCAGGTAGACTTATAGTAACATTTTCATGTAAGATTTATTGAAAATTTCACAACATGTGCGACAGAATATCTATTACATTAATTCAATGAAAGATCACTATTGTGAAACCAGCTTGCTTGTATCTCTTTAGAAATACACTCATATAAGTCTTTTCTGACATTTCAGTGTATGCCATACAAAGTAACTATCACTTTATTACAATGAAAAGTCAGTGTGCTGATCCCAGCTTGCAGGTAGCTGTAGGAACATTTTCATATATGATATAAAACATTTCACTACAGCTATAGGAGACTATATATAAAGTTTATTAAATGAAAGAACACTGTGGTGTAACCAGATTGCTTGTAGCTATTTAGGAGTATCTTCATACAAGTCTTTTCAAACATTTCAGTGTATTCCATCCAGAATGGTTATCACTTCCATAAAATGAAAGAACGATGTTAAGAACCCAGCTGGAAAGTTGTTTTTTTAGAAATATCTTTTTATAAGTCTTAACAAATATTGCGCTATGGTCATGACAGAATAATTTTAATATTCACTCAAGGAAAGAAGGATGAGCTGAACCCTTGTTTCCTAGTATCTGTTTAGGAAGAACTTCATAAAATACTTAAAAAATTACACTACAGACTTGAAAAATATCCATAAGATTCAGACACTAAAGGAACTCTGGTGAAACAAATGTGCTTACAGCTGTTTAGGGGCATATTCACATAAGACATTTCAAACATTTCAGTATATGCCCTACAGATGACCTATCAATTACTAACAATGTGAGAACACTGTTCTAAGCCCAGTTTGCGGGCAGCTGTTTAGGAACATGTTCATATAAGACTTAACAAACATTTCATTGCATGTGGGACAGAATATATATAGCATTTGTTCACTGAAAGAAAACTGTGGTGAAACCATCTTACTTGCAGCCATTAAGGATCATCTTCATATTAGTCATTATAACCATTTCAATATTTGCTGTTCTGATTGAATATGAGTTTCCAACAATGAAAGAAACACTGTGCTGAATCCAGCTTGCAAGTAAGTTTTAACTAACACTTCACTACAAGTGTCACAGAATATCTGCAATATTGTTTCACTGAAAGACCTCTGTGGTGAAAGCATCTTGAAGCTATTATTAGGAACATTTGTATTTGAGACATTTCTCACATTTCAGTATATGCCATAATGAATGGGTATCATTTTCCTACAATGAAAGAACACTGTGCTAAATAGAGCTCACAGATAGCTATCTAGGAACGTTTTTACATAAGACTTATCAAACATTTTACAATAGTCGTGACAGACTATACATCACATTCAGTCACTGAAAGAAAACTGTGGAGAAACAATCTTGCTTGTATATATTTAGAAACTTCTTCATGTTCACCATTTCAAGCATTTCCATATAAGACATACTGAATGAATATCACTTTGAGACAATGATATAATGTGCTGAAGCCAGATTGCAGGCAGCTGTTTAGGAACCTTTTCCTAAGAGACTTATCATACATTTCACTACAAAGTATCTATTACATCCATTCAATGAAAGAACACTATTGTGAAGCCAGATTGCTGGTAGCTAATTAGGAACATCTTGATATAAGGCTTTTCTAATATTTCAGTTTAGGCCAAACAGAATGACTATCATTTTCTTAAAATGAAATAACACTGTGTTGAACTCATCTTGCAGGAAGCCATTTAGGATTTCTTCATACAAAACACCAAACATGTCACTACTGCTCTGACAGAATCTCTGTAAGATTCCTTCACTGAGGAACACACTCTGGTGAAACCAGATTGCTCATAAGTTTTTAGGAATATCTTTATATAAGGCTATTCAAACACATCATATGCTATACAGAATGATTATCACTTCCATTAAATTAAACAACATTGTGATGCAACCAGCTGGCACATGCTATTGTGAACATTTTGTGTGTGTCTTATCAAACGTTTCGCTGCAGCCACAATGTGATAATTATTACATTCATTCAATGAAATACTGTGTTGAAAAAGCTTGCTTGTGGCTTTTTAGAAACATCTTCATGTAAGTGTTCATGCAAGTCTTATCAAACATTTCACTACAGGCATGACAGAATATCTATAACATTCAATGTCTGTAAGAACACTGTTGTGAAACCATTTTGCTTGTAGCTACTTGGGGACATCTTCATAAAACTTATCCAGCATTTCACTACGGGTGTGATAGACTATCTATAACATTCATTCACTGAAAGAACATTGTCTTGAAAACACCTAGCAAGTAGCTCTTAAGGAACATCTTCACATATGACATTTCAAACATTTCAGTATATGCCACATGGAACAGCTATCACTTTCTTACAATGAAAGAGCATTGTGCTTAATCAAGCCAACAGGTAGCTGTTTAGGGATATTTTCACATAAATCATATCAAACATTTGACTACAGATGTGACAATGTCTATAACATTTGTTATCTGAAAGAAAATTATGCAAAAACCATCTTCTTTTCACTGTTTAGGAACATCTGCACATAATACGCTTCAAATACTTAAGTATATTCCACACAGAGCGACTATCATTTTCACAAAATGAAAGAACACATGCTGAATCCAGTTTATAGGTAGCTGTTTAGGAACATCATATATCAAATATTTCACCACAGATGTGACAATATCTACAACATTCATTCACTGAAAGAACACTGAGAAGAAACCATCTTGCTTGTTAGCTGTTTAAGAATATAAATAAAAGGCTCTTCAAACATATCACTTTATGCCATACAGAATGGCTATCATCTCCCTAGCCAGAAAAGAATACTGTGATGAACCCAGCTGGCAAGTAATTGTTTATTAATATTTTGTTCAAGTCTTATCAGACATTTGCCTACAGTCATGACAGGATATCTTTAATGTTTATTCAATGTAATAACACTATATTTAAAAAAATTTCCTTGTAGCTGTTTAGAAACATCTTCATGTAAGACTTATTAAACATTCCTTTGCAGGAATGACAGAATCTCTAAACATTCACTCATTGACTGAACACAGGGATGAAAGCAGTTTTCTTGTAACTGTTGAGGAACATCTTCATATAAAGCTTTTCAAGCATTTCAGTATATGGCATACAGCATGGCCATACCCTTCTTACAAGGAAAGAAGGTTGTGTTTAATAGCTTTCAGGTAGATTATTAGGAGCATTTTTATGTAAGACCTATTGAACATTTAACTACAGGCATGACAGAATATCTATTACATCCATTCAATGAAAGAACACTATGGTGAAAGTGGCTTGGTTTGACTGTTAAGGAAGATCTTCATTTAAGTCCTTTTCAGCATTTCTGTATATGCCATACTAAATGGCTGTCACTATCTTATGATGAAATTATTCTGTCCTGAACACATCTTGTTGGATTCTATTTAGGAACATCTTCATATAAGACCTCTCTAACATTTAAGTATATGCCATACAGAATGGCTCTCACTTACTTACAGTTAAAGGACACTGTGCTAAACCCGGCTTGCTGGCGGCTGTTTGAAACCTCTTCATATAAGACTTATTAAACATTTCACTACAGGCATGACAGACTAGCTATAACACTCGTTCACTGAAAGAACACTGTGGTGAAGCCAGATTACTTCTGGCGCCTTGGGAATGTCTTCGTATAAGGCTCTTCAAACACTTCATTATGCCTACAGAATGGCTATCACTTCCATATCCAGAAAGAACGTTCTGATGAAACCAGTGGCTCTTTATGAGCATTTCATTTATGTCTTATCAAACGTTTCTCTACAGCCGCAACATGATATCCATAACATTCATTCAAGGAAACCACACTATGTTGAAAAAGCTTGCTTGTAGCTGTTCAGGAACACTCTCACCTAAGACATCAAATAGTTCTCTTGAGGCATGACAGAATACGTATAACATTCATTTTCTGAATGAACACTGTGGTGAAAACACCTTGCTTGCAGCTGTTTAGGGGAATCTTCAAATAAGTCCTATCAAACATTTCACTACGGGCATGATGGAATATCTATAACATTCACACATTGAAAGAATGCTGTGGTGAAACCAACTTCCTTGTAGCTTTTAAGGAACATCTTCATGTAAGTCTTTTCTAGCATTTCAGTATGAGCCATAGAGAACAGCTATACTTTCTTAAAATGAAAAAACATTGTACTTAACTCAGCTTTCAGGTAGACTTATAGTAACATTTTCATGTAAGATTTATTGAAAATTTCACAACATGTGCGACAGAATATCTATTACATTAATTCAATGAAAGATCACTATTGTGAAACCAGCTTGCTTGTATCTCTTTAGAAATACACTCATATAAGTCTTTTCTGACATTTCAGTGTATGCCATACAAAGTAACTATCACTTTATTACAATGAAAAGTCAGTGTGCTGATCCCAGCTTGCAGGTAGCTGTAGGAACATTTTCATATATGATATAAAACATTTCACTACAGCTATAGGAGAATATATATAAAGTTTATTAAATGAAAGAACACTGTGGTGTAACCAGATTGCTTGTAGCTATTTAGGAGTATCTTCATACAAGTCTTTTCAAACATTTCAGTGTATTCCATCCAGAATGGTTATCACTTCCATAAAATGAAAGAACGATGTTAAGAACCCAGCTGGAAAGTTGTTTTCTTAGAAATATCTTTTTATAAGTCTTAACAAATATTGCGCTATGGTCATGACAGAATAATTTTAATATTCACTCAAGGAAAGAAGGATGAGCTGAACCCTTGTTTCCTAGTATCTGTTTAGGAAGAACTTCATAAAATACTTAAAAAATTACACTACAGACTTGAAAAATATCCATAAGATTCATACACTAAAGGAACTCTGGTGAAACAAATGTGCTTACAGCTGTTTAGGGGCATATTCACATAAGACATTTCAAACATTTCAGTATATGCCCTACAGATGACCTATCAATTACTAACAATGTGAGAACACTGTTCTAAGCCCAGTTTGCGGGCAGCTGTTTAGGAACATGTTCATATAAGACTTAACAAACATTTCATTGCATGTGGGACAGAATATATATAGCATTTGTTCACTGAAAGAAAACTGTGGTGAAACCATCTTACTTGCAGCCATTAAGGATCATCTTCATATTAGTCATTATAACCATTTCAATATTTGCTGTTCTGATTGAATATGAGTTTCCAACAATGAAAGAAACACTGTGCTGAATCCAGCTTGCAAGTAAGTTTTAACTAACACTTCACTACAAGTGTCACAGAATATCTGCAATATTGTTTCACTGAAAGACCTCTGTGGTGAAAGCATCTTGAAGCTATTATTAGGAACATTTGTATTTGAGACATTTCTCACATTTCAGTATATGCCATAATGAATGGGTATCATTTTCCTACAATGAAAGAACACTGTGCTAAATAGAGCTCACAGATAGCTATCTAGGAACGTTTTTACATAAGACTTATCAAACATTTTACAATAGTCGTGACAGACTATACATCACATTCAGTCACTGAAAGAAAACTGTGGAGAAACAATCTTGCTTGTATATATTTAGAAACTTCTTCATGTTCACCATTTCAAGCATTTCCATATAAGACATACTGAATGAATATCACTTTGAGACAATGATATAATGTGCTGAAGCCAGATTGCAGGCAGCTGTTTAGGAACCTTTTCCTAAGAGACTTATCATACATTTCACTACAAAGTATCTATTACATCCATTCAATGAAAGAACACTATTGTGAAGCCAGATTGCTGGTAGCTAATTAGGAACATCTTGATATAAGGCTTTTCTAATATTTCAGTTTAGGCCAAACAGAATGACTATCATTTTCTTAAAATGAAATAACACTGTGTTGAACTCATCTTGCAGGAAGCCATTTAGGATTTCTTCATACAAAACACCAAACATGTCACTACTGCTCTGACAGAATCTCTGTAAGATTCCTTCACTGAGGAACACACTCTGGTGAAACCAGATTGCTCATAAGTTTTTAGGAATATCTTTATATAAGGCTATTCAAACACATCATATGCTATACAGAATGATTATCACTTCCATTAAATTAAACAACATTGTGATGCAACCAGCTGGCACATGCTATTTGTGAACATTTTGTGTGTGTCTTATCAAACGTTTCTCTGCAGCCACAATGTGATAATTATTACATTCATTCAATGAAATACTGTGTTGAAAAAGCTTGCTTGTGGCTGTTTAGAAACATCTTCATGTAAGTGTTCATGCAAGTCTTATCAAACATTTCACTACAGGCATGACAGAATATCTATAACATTCAATGTCTGTAAGAACACTGTTGTGAAACCATTTTGCTTGTAGCTACTTGGGGACATCTTCATAAAACTTATCCAGCATTTCACTACGGGTGTGATAGACTATCTATAACATTCATTCACTGAAAGAACATTGTCTTGAAAACACCTAGCAAGTAGCTCTTAAGGAACATCTTCACATATGACATTTCAAACATTTCAGTATATGCCACATGGAACAGCTATCACTTTCTTACAATGAAAGAGCATTGTGCTTAATCAAGCCAACAGGTAGCTGTTTAGGGATATTTTCACATAAATCATATCAAACATTTGACTACAGATGTGACAATGTCTATAACATTTGTTATCTGAAAGAAAATTATGCAAAAACCATCTTCTTTTCACTGTTTAGGAACATCTGCACATAATACGCTTCAAATACTTAAGTATATTCCACACAGAGCGACTATCATTTTCACAAAATGAAAGAACACATGCTGCATCCAGTTTATAGGTAGCTGTTTAGGAACATCATATATCAAATATTTCACCACAGATGTGACAATATCTACAACATTCATTCACTGAAAGAACACTGAGAAGAAACCATCTTGCTTGTTAGCTGTTTAAGAATATAAATAAAAGGCTCTTCAAACATATCACTTTATGCCATACAGAATGGCTATCATCTCCCTAGCCAGAAAAGAATACTGTGATGAACCCAGCTGGCAAGTAATTGTTTATTAATATTTTGTTCAAGTCTTATCAGACATTTGCCTACAGTCATGACAGGATATCTTTAATGTTTATTCAATGTAATAACACTATATTTAAAAAAATTTCCTTGTAGCTGTTTAGAAACATCTTCATGTAAGACTTATTAAACATTCCTTTGCAGGAATGACAGAATCTCTAAACATTCACTCATTGACTGAACACAGGGATGAAAGCAGTTTTCTTGTAACTGTTGAGGAACATCTTCATATAAAGCTTTTCAAGCATTTCAGTATATGGCATACAGCATGGCCATACCCTTCTTACAAGGAAAGAAGGTTGTGTTTAATAGCTTTCAGGTAGATTATTAGGAGCATTTTTATGTAAGACCTATTGAACATTTAACTACAGGCATGACAGAATATCTATTACATCCATTCAATGAAAGAACACTATGGTGAAAGTGGCTTGGTTTGACTGTTAAGGAAGATCTTCATTTAAGTCCTTTTCAGCATTTCTGTATATGCCATACTAAATGGCTGTCACTATCTTATGATGAAATTATTCTGTCCTGAACACATCTTGTTGGATTCTATTTAGGAACATCTTCATATAAGACCTCTCTAACATTTAAGTATATGCCATACAGAATGGCTCTCACTTACTTACAGTTAAAGGACACTGTGCTAAACCCGGCTTGCTGGCGGCTGTTTGAAACCTCTTCATATAAGACTTATTAAACATTTCACTACAGGCATGACAGACTAGCTATAACACTCGTTCACTGAAAGAACACTGTGGTGAAGCCAGATTACTTCTGGCGCCTTGGGAATGTCTTCGTATAAGGCTCTTCAAACACTTCATTATGCCTACAGAATGGCTATCACTTCCATATCCAGAAAGAACGTTCTGATGAAACCAGTGGCTCTTTATGAGCATTTCATTTATGTCTTATCAAACGTTTCTCTACAGCCGCAACATGATATCCATAACATTCATTCAAGGAAACCACACTATGTTGAAAAAGCTTGCTTGTAGCTGTTCAGGAACACTCTCACCTAAGACATCAAATAGTTCTCTTGAGGCATGACAGAATACGTATAACATTCATTTTCTGAATGAACACTGTGGTGAAAACACTTTGCTTGCAGCTGTTTAGGGGAATCTTCAAATAAGTCCTATCAAACATTTCACTACGGGCATGATGGAATATCTATAGCATTCACACATTGAAAGAATGCTGTGGTGAAACCAACTTCCTTGTAGCTTTTAAGGAACATCTTCATGTAAGTCTTTTCTAGCATTTCAGTATGAGCCATAGAGAACAGCTATACTTTCTTAAAATGTAAAAACATTGTACTTAACTCAGCTTTCAGGTAGACTTATAGTAACATTTTCATGTAAGATTTATTGAAAATTTCACAACATGTGCGACAGAATATCTATTACATTAATTCAATGAAAGATCACTATTGTGAAACCAGCTTGCTTGTATCTCTTTAGAAATACACTCATATAAGTCTTTTCTGACATTTCAGTGTATGCCATACAAAGTAACTATCACTTTATTACAATGAAAAGTCAGTGTGCTGATCCCAGCTTGCAGGTAGCTGTAGGAACATTTTCATATATGATATAAAACATTTCACTACAGCTTTAGGAGAATATATATAAAGTTTATTAAATGAAAGAACACTGTGGTGTAACCAGATTGCTTGTAGCTATTTAGGAGTATCTTCATACAAGTCTTTTCAAACATTTCAGTGTATTCCATCCAGAATGGTTATCACTTCCATAAAATGAAAGAACGATGTTAAGAACCCAGCTGGAAAGTTGTTTTTTTAGAAATATCTTTTTATAAGTCTTAACAAATATTGCGCTATGGTCATGACAGAATAATTTTAATATTCACTCAAGGAAAGAAGGATGAGCTGAACCCTTGTTTCCTAGTATCTGTTTAGGAAGAACTTCATAAAATACTTAAAAAATTACACTACAGACTTGAAAAATATCCATAAGATTCATACACTAAAGGAACTCTGGTGAAACAAATGTGCTTACAGCTGTTTAGGGGCATATTCACATAAGACATTTCAAACATTTCAGTATATGCCCTACAGATGACCTATCAATTACTAACAATGTGAGAACACTGTTCTAAGTCCAGTTTGCGGGCAGCTGTTTAGGAACATGTTCATATAAGACTTAATAAACATTTCATTGCATGTGGGACAGAATATATATAGCATTTGTTCACTGAGAGAAAACTGTGGTGAAACCATCTTACTTGCAGCCATTAAGGATCATCTTCATATTAGTCATTATAACCATTTCAATATTTGCTGTTCTGATTGAATATGAGTTTCCAACAATGAAAGAAACACTGCGCTGAATCCAGCTTGCAAGTAAGTTTTAACTAACACTTCACTACAAGTGTCACAGAATATCTGCAATATTGTTTCACTGAAAGAACTCTGTGGTGAAAGCATCTTGAAGCTATTATTAGGAACATTTGTATTTAAGACATTTCTCACATTTCAGTATATGCCATAATGAATGGGTATCATTTTCCTACAATGAAAGAACACTGTGCTAAATAGAGCTCACAGATAGCTATCTAGGAACGTTTTTACATAAGACTTATCAAACATTTTACAATAGTCGTGACAGACTATACATCACATTCAGTCACTGAAAGAAAACTGTGGAGAAAGAATCTTGCTTGTATATATTTAGAAACTTCTTCATGTTCACCATTTCAAGCATTTCCATATAAGACATACTGAATGAATATCACTTTGAGACAATGATATAATGTGCTGAAGCCAGATTGCAGGCAGCTGTTTAGGAACCTTTTCCTAAGAGACTTATCATACATTTCACTACAAAGTATCTATTACATCCATTCAATGAAAGAACACTATTGTGAAGCCAGATTGCTGGTAGCTAATTAGGAACATCTTGATATAAGGCTTTTCTAATATTTCAGTTTATGCCAAACAGAATGACTATCATTTTCTTAAAATGAAATAACACTGTGTTGAACTCATCTTGCAGGAAGCCATTTAGGGTTTCTTCATACAAAACACCAAACATGTCACTACTGCTCTGACAGAATCTCTGTAAGATTCCTTCACTGAGGAACACACTCTGGTGAAACCAGATTGCTCATAAGTTTTTAGGAATATCTTTATATAAGGCTATTCAAACACATCATATGCTATACAGAATGATTATCACTTCCATTAAATTGAACAACATTGTGATGCAACCAGCTGGCACATGCTATTTATGAACATTTTGTGTGTGTCTTATCAAACGTTTCTCTGCAGCCACAATGTGATAATTATTACATTCATTCAATGAAGTACTGTGTTGAAAAAGCTTGCTTGTGGCTGTTTAGGAACATAATCTTGTAAGTGTTCATGCAAGTCTTATCAAACATTTCACTACAGGCATGACAGAATATCTATGACATTCAATGTCTGTAAGAACACTGTTGTGAAACCATTTTGCTTGTAGCTACTTGGGGACATCTTCATAAAACTTATCCAGCATTTCACTACGGGTGTGATAGACTATCTATAACATTCATTCACTGAAAGAACATTGTCTTGAAAACACCTAGCAAGTAGCTCTTAAGGAACATCTTCACATATGACATTTCAAACATTTCAGTATATGCCACATGGAACAGCTATCACTTTCTTACAATGAAAGAGCATTGTGCTTAATCAAGCCAACAGGTAGCTGTTTAGGGATATTTTCACATAAATCATATCAAACATTTGACTACAGATGTGACAATGTCTATAACATTTGTTATCTGAAAGAAAATTATGCAAAAACCATCTTCTTTTCACTGTTTAGGAACATCTGCACATAATACGCTTCAAATACTTAAGTATATTCCACACAGAGCGACTATCATTTTCACAAAATGAAAGAACACATGCTGAATCCAGTTTATAGGTAGCTGTTTAGGAACATCATATATCAAATATTTCACCACAGATGTGACAATATCTACAACATTCATTCACTGAAAGAACACTGTGAAGAAACCATCTTGCTTGTTAGCTGTTTAAGAATATAAATAAAAGGCTCTTCAAACATATCACTTTATGCCATACAGAATGGCTATCATCTCCCTAGCCAGAAAAGAATACTGTGATGAACCCAGCTTGCAAGTAATTGTTTATTAATATTTTGTTCAAGTCTCATCAGACATTTGCCTACAGTCATGACAGGATATCTTTAATGTTTATTCAATGTAATAACACTATATTTAAAAAAATTTCCTTGTAGCTGTTTAGAAACATCTTCATGTAAGACTTATTAAACATTCCTTTGCAGGAATGACAGAATCTCTAAACATTCACTCATTGACTGAACACAGGGATGAAAGCAGTTTTCTTGTAACTGTTGAGGAACATCTTCATATAAAGCTTTTCAAGCATTTCAGTATATGGCATACAGCATGGCCATACCCTTCTTACAAGGAAAGAAGGTTGTGTTTAATAGCTTTCAGGTAGATTATTAGGAGTATTTTTATGTAAGACCTATTGAACATTTAACTACAGGCATGACAGAATATCTATTACATCCATTCAATGAAAGAACACTATGGTGAAAGTGGCTTGATTTTACTCTTAAGGAAGATCTTCATTTAAGTCCTTTTCAGCATTTCTGTATATGCCATACTAAACGGCTGTCACTATCTTATGATGAAATTATTCTGTCCTGAACACATCTTGTTGGATTCTATTTAGGAACATCTTCATATAAGACCTCTCTAACATTTAAGTATATGCCATACAGAATGGCTCTCACTTACTTACAGTTAAAGGACACTGTGCTAAACCCGGCTTGCTGGCGGCTGTTTGAAACCTCTTCATATAAGACTTATTAAACATTTCACTACAGGCATGACAGACTAGCTATAACACTCGTTCACTGAAAGAACACTGTGGTGAAGCCAGATTACTTCTGGCGCCTTGGGAATGTCTTCGTATAAGGCTCTTCAAACACTTCATTATGCCTACAGAATGGCTATCGCTTCCATATCCAGAAAGAACGTTCTGATGAAACCAGTGGCTCTTTATGAGCATTTCATTTATGTCTTATCAAACGTTTCTCTACAGCCGCAACATGATATCCATAACATTCATTCAAGGAAACCACACTATGTTGAAAAAGCTTGCTTGTAGCTGTTCAGGAACACTCTCACCTAAGACATCAAATAGTTCTCTTGAGGCATGACAGAATACGTACAACATTCATTTTCTGAATGAACACTGTGGTGAAAACACCTTGCTTGCAGCTGTTTAGGGGAATCTTCAAATAAGTCCTATCAAACATTTCACTACGGGCATGATGGAATATCTATAACATTCACACATTGAAAGAATGCTGTGGTGAAACCAACTTCCTTGTAGCTTTTAAGGAACATCTTCATGTAAGTCTTTTCTAGCATTTCAGTATGAGCCATAGAGAACAGCTATACTTTCTTAAAATGAAAAAACATTGTACCTAACTCAGCTTTCAGGTAGACTTATAGTAACATTTTCATGTAAGATTTATTGAAAATTTCACAACATGTGCGACAGGATATCTATTACATTAATTCAATGAAAGATCACTATTGTGAAACCAGCTTGCTTGTATCTCTTTAGAAATACACTCATATAAGTCTTTTCTGACATTTCAGTGTATGCCATACAAAGTAACTATCACCTTATTACAATGAAAAGTCAGTGTGCTGATCCCAGCTTGCAGGTAGCTGTAGGAACCTTTTCATATATGATATAAAACATTTCACTACAGCTATAGGAGACTATATATAAAGTTTATTAAATGAAAGAACACTGTGGTGTAACCAGATTGCTTGTAGCTATTTAGGAGTATCTTCATACAAGTCTTTTCAAACATTTCAGTGTATTCCATCCAGAATGGTTATCACTTCCATAAAATGAAAGAACGATGTTAAGAACCCAGCTGGAAAGTTGTTTTTTAGAAATATCTTTTTATAAGTCTTAACAAATATTGCGCTATGGTCATGACAGAATGATTTTAATATTCATTCAAGGAAAGAAGAATGAGCTGAACCCTTGTTTCCTAGTATCTGTTTAGGAAGAACTTCATAAAATACTTAAAAAATTACACTACAGACTTGAAAAATATCCATAAGATTCATACACTAAAGGAACTCTGGTGAAACAAATGTGCTTACAGCTGTTTAGGGGCATATTCACATAAGACATTTCAAACATTTCAGTATATGCCCTACAGATGACCTGTCAATTACTAACAATGTGAGAACACTGTTCTAAGCCCAGTTTGCAGGTAGCTGTTTAGGAACATGTTCATATAAGACTTAACAAACATTTCATTGCATGTGGGACAGAATATATATAGCATTTGTTCACTGAGAGAAAACTGTGGTGAAACCATCTTACTTGCAGCCATTAAGGATCATCTTCATATTAGTCATTATAACCATTTCAATATTTGCTGTTCTGATTGAATATGAGTTTCCAACAATGAAAGAAACACTGCGCTGAATCCAGCTTGCAAGTAAGTTTTAACTAACACTTCACTACACGTGTCACAGAATATCTGCAATATTGTTTCACTGAAAGAACTCTGTGGTGAAAGCATCTTGAAGCTATTATTAGGAACATTTGTATTTAAGACATTTCTCACATTTCAGTATATGCCGTAATGAATGGGTATCATTTTCCTACAATGAAAGAACACTGTGCTAAATAGAGCTCACAGATAGCTATCTAGGAACGTTTTTACATAAGACATCAAACATTTTACAATAGTCGTGACAGACTATACATAACATTCAGTCACTGAAAGAAAACTGTGGAGAAACAATCTTGCTTGTATATATTTAGAAACTTCTTCATGTTCACCATTTCAAGCATTTCCATATAAGACATACTGAATGAATATCACTTTGAGACAATGATATAATGTGCTGAAGCCAGATTGCAGGCAGCTGTTTAGGAACCTTTTCATAAGAGACTTATCATACATTTCACTACAAAGTATCTATTGCATCCATTCAATGAAAGAACACTATTGTGAAGCCAGATTGCTGGTAGCTAATTAGGAACATCTTGATATAAGGCTTTTCTAATATTTCAGTTTATGCCAAACAGAATGACTATCATTTTCTTAAAATGAAATAACACTGTGTTGAACTCATCTTGCAGGAAGCCATTTAGGGTTTCTTCATACAAAACACCAAACATGTCACTACTGCTCTGACAGAATCTCTGTAAGATTCCTTCACTGAGGAACACACTCTGGTGAAACCAGATTGCTCATAAGTTTTTAGGAATATCTTTATATAAGGCTATTCAAACACATCATATGCTATACAGAATGATTATCACTTCCATTAAATTAAACAACATTGTGATGCAACCAGCTGGCACATGCTATTTATGAACATTTTCTGTGTGTCTTATCAAACGTTTCTCTGCAGCCACAATGTGATAATTATTACATTCATTCAATGAAGTACTGTGTTGAAAAAGCTTGCTTGTGGCTGTTTAGGAACATAATCTTGTAAGTGTTCATGCAAGTCTTATCAAACATTTCCCTACAGGCATGACAGAATATCTATGACATTCAATGTCTGTAAGAACACTGTTGTGAAACCATTTTGCTTGTAGCTACTTGGGGACATCTTCATAAAACTTATCCAGCATTGCACTACGGGTGTGATAGACTATCTATAACATTCATTCACTGAAAGAACATTGTCTTGAAAACACCTAGCAAGTAGCTCTTAAGGAACATCTTCACATATGACATTTCAAACATTTCAGTATATGCCACATGGAACAGCTATCACTTTCTTACAATGAAAGAGCATTGTGCTTAATCAAGCCAACAGGTAGCTGTTTAGGGATATTTTCACATAAATCATATCAAACATTTGACTACAGATGTGACAATGTCTATAACATTTGTTATCTGAAAGAAAATTATGCAAAAACCATCTTCTTTTCACTGTTTAGGAACATCTGCACATAATACGCTTCAAATACTTAAGTATATTCCGCACAGAGCGACTATCATTTTCACAAAATGAAAGAACACATGCTGAATCCAGTTTATAGGTAGCTGTTTAGGAACATCATATATCAAATATTTCACCACAGATGTGACAATATCTAGAACATTCATTCACTGAAAGAACACTGTGAAGAAACCATCTTGCTTGTTAGCTGTTTAAGAATATAAATAAAAGGCTCTTCAAACATATCACTTTATGCCATACAGAATGGCTATCATCTCCCTAGCCAGAAAAGAATACTGTGATGAACCCAGCTTGCAAGTAATTGTTTATTAATATTTTGTTCAAGTCTTATCAGACATTTGCCTACAGTCATGACAGGATATCTTTAATGTTTATTCAATGTAATAACACTATATTTAAAAAAATTTCCTTGTAGCTGTTTAGAAACATCTTCATGTAAGACTTATTAAACATTCCTTTGCAGGAATGACAGAATCTCTAAACATTCACTCATTGAACGAACACAGGGATGAAAGCAGTTTTCTTGTAACTGTTGAGGAACATCTTCATATAAAGCTTTTCAAGCATTTCAGTATATGGCATACAGCATGGCCATACCCTTCTTACAAGGAAAGAAGGTTGTGTTTAATAGCTTTCAGGTAGATTATTAGGAGCATTTTTATGTAAGACCTATTGAACATTTAACTACAGGCATGACAGAATATCTATTACATCCATTCAATGAAAGAACACTATGGTGAAAGTGGCTTGGTTTGACTGTTAAGGAAGATCTTCATTTAAGTCCTTTTCAGCATTTCTGTATATGCCATACTAAATGGCTGTCACTATCTTATGATGAAATTATTCTGTCCTGAACACATCTTGTTGGATTCTATTTCGGAACATCTTCATATAAGACCTCTCTAACATTTAAGTATATGCCATACAGAATGGCTCTCACTTACAGTTAAAGGACACTGTGCTAAACCCGGCTTGCTGGTGGCTGTTTGAAACCTCTTCATATAAGACTTATTAAACATTTCACTACAGGCATGACAGACTATCTATAACACTCGTTCACTGAAAGAACACTGTGGTGAAGCCAGATTACTTCTGGCGCCTTGGGAATGTCTTCGTATAAGGCTCTTCAAACACTTCATTATGCCTACAGAATGGCTATCACTTCCATATCCAGAAAGAACGTTCTGATGAAACCAGTGGCTCTTTATGAGCATTTCATTTATGTCTTATCAAACGTTTCTCTACAGCCGCAACATGATATCCATAACATTCATTCAAGGAAACCACACTATGTTGAAAAAGCTTGCTGGTAGCTGTTCAGGAACACTCTCACCTAAGACATCAAATAGTTCTCTTGAGGCATGACAGAATACGTATAACATTCATTTTCTGAATGAACACTGTGGTGAAAACACCTTGCTTGCAGCTGTTTAGGGGAATCTTCAAATAAGTCCTATCAAACATTTCACTACGGGCATGATGGAATATCTATAACATTCACACATTGAAAGAATGCTGTGGTGAAACCAACTTCCTTGTAGCTTTTAAGGAACATCTTCATGTAAGTCTTTTCTAGCATTTCAGTATGAGCCATAGAGAACAGCTATACTTTCTTAAAATGAAAAAACATTGTACTTAACTCAGCTTTCAGGTAGACTTATAGTAACATTTTCATGTAAGATTTATTGAAAATTTCACAACATGTGCGACAGAATATCTATTACATTAATTCAATGAAAGATCACTATTGTGAAACCAGCTTGCTTGTATCTCTTTAGAAATACACTCATATAAGTCTTTTCTGACATTTCAGTGTATGCCATACAAAGTAACTATCACTTTATTACAATGAAAAGTCAGTGTGCTGATCCCAGCTTGCAGGTAGCTGTAGGAACATTTTCATATATGATATAAAACATTTCACTACAGCTATAGGAGACTATATATAAAGTTTATTAAATGAAAGAACACTGTGGTGTAACCAGATTGCTTGTAGCTATTTAGGAGTATCTTCATACAAGTCTTTTCAAACATTTCAGTGTATTCCATCCAGAATGGTTATCACTTCCATAAAATGAAAGAACGATGTTAAGAACCCAGCTGGAAAGTTGTTTTTTAGAAATATCTTTTTATAAGTCTTAACAAATATTGCGCTATGGTCATGACAGAATAATTTTAATATTCATTCAAGGAAAGAAGGATGAGCTGAACCCTTGTTTCCTAGTATCTGTTTAGGAAGAACTTCATAAAATACTTAAAAAATTACACTACAGACTTGAAAAATATCCATAAGATTCATACACTAAAGGAACTCTGGTGAAACAAATGTGCTTACAGCTGTTTAGGGGCATATTCACATAAGACATTTCAAACATTTCAGTATATGCCCTACAGATGACCTGTCAATTACTAACAATGTGAGAACACTGTTCTAAGCCCTGTTTGCAGGTAGCTGTTTAGGAACATGTTCATATAAGACTTAACAAACATTTCATTGCATGTGGGACAGAATATATACAGCATTTGTTCACTGAGAGAAAACTGTGGTGAAACCATCTTACTTGCAGCCATTAAGGATCATCTTCATATTAGTCATTATAACCATTTCAATATTTGCTGTTCTGATTGAATATGAGTTTCCAACAATGAAAGAAACACTGCGCTGAATCCAGCTTGCAAGTAAGTTTTAACTAACACTTCACTACAAGTGTCACAGAATATCTGCAATATTGTTTCACTGAAAGAACTCTGTGGTGAAAGCATCTTGAAGCTATTATTAGGAACATTTGTATTTAAGACATTTCTCACATTTCAGTATATGCCATAATGAATGGGTATCATTTTCCTACAATGAAAGAACACTGTGCTAAATAGAGCTCACAGATAGCTATCTAGGAACGTTTTTACATAAGACCTATCAAACATTTTACAATAGTCGTGACAGAATATACATAACATTCAGTCACTGAAAGAAAACTGTGGAGAAACAATCTTGCTTGTATATATTTAGAAACTTCTTCATGTTCACCATTTCAAGCATTTCCATATAAGACATACTGAATGAATATCACTTTGAGACAATGATATAATGTGCTGAAGCCAGATTGCAGGCAGCTGTTTAGGAACCTTTTCCTAAGAGACTTATCATACATTTCACTACAAAGTATCTATTACATCCATTCAATGAAAGAACACTATTGTGAAGCCAGATTGCTGGTAGCTAATTAGGAACATCTTGATATAAGGCTTTTCTAATATTTCAGTTTATGCCAAACAGAATGACTATCATTTACTTAAAATGAAATAACACTGTGTTGAACTCATCTTGCAGGAAGCCATTTAGGGTTTCTTCATACAAAACACCAAACATGTCACTACTGCTCTGACAGAATCTCTGTAAGATTCCTTCACTGAGGAACACACTCTGGTGAAACCAGATTGCTCATAAGTTTTTAGGAATATCTTTATATAAGGCTATTCAAACACATCATATGCTGTACAGAATGATTATCACTTCCATTAAATTAAACAACATTGTGATGCAACCAGCTGGCACATGCTATTTATGAACATTTTGTGTGTGTCTTATCAAACGTTTCTCTGCAGCCACAATGTGATAATTATTACATTCATTCAATGAAATACTGTGTTGAAAAAGCCTGCTTGTGGCTGTTTAGAAACATCTTCATGTAAGTGTTCATGCAAGCCTTATCAAACATTTCCCTACAGGCATGACAGAATATCTATAACATTCAATGTCTGTAAGAACACTGTTGTGAAACCATTTTGCTTGTAGCTACTTAGGGACATCTTCATAAAACTTATCCAGCATTGCACTACGGGTGTGATAGACTATCTATAACATTCATTCACTGAAAGAACATTGTCTTGAAAACACCTAGCAAGTAGCTCTTAAGGAACATCTTCACATATGACATTTCAAACATTTCAGTATATGCCACATGGAACAGCTATCACTTTCTTACAATGAAAGAGCATTGTGCTTAATCAAGCCAACAGGTAGCTGTTTAGGGATATTTTCACATAAATCATATCAAACATTTGACTACAGATGTGACAATGTCTATAACATTTGTTATCTGAAAGAAAATTATGCAAAAACCATCTTCTTTTCACTGTTTAGGAACATCTGCACATAGTACACTTCAAATACTTAAGTATATTCCACACAGAGCGACTATCATTTTCACAAAATGAAAGAACACATGCTGAATCCAGTTTATAGGTAGCTGTTTAGGAACATCATATATCAAATATTTCACCACAGATGTGACAATATCTAGAACATTCATTCACTGAAAGAACACTGTGAAGAAACCATCTTGCTTGTTAGCTGTTTAAGAATATAAATAAAAGGCTCTTCAAACATATCACTTTATGCCATACAGAATGGCTATCATCTCCCTAGCCAGAAAAGAATACTGTGATGAACCCAGCTTGCAAGTAATTGTTTATTAATATTTTGTTCAAGTCTTATCAGACATTTGCCTACAGTCATGACAGGATATCTTTAATGTTTATTCAATGTAATAACACTATATTTAAAAAAATTTCCTTGTAGCTGTTTAGAAACATCTTCATGTAAGACTTATTAAACATTCCTTTGCAGGAATGACAGAATCTCTAAACATTCACTCATTGAATGAACACAGGGATGAAAGCAGTTTTCTTGTAACTGTTGAGGAACATCTTCATATAAAGCTTTTCAAGCATTTCAGTATATGGCATACAGCATGGCCATACCCTTCTTACAAGGAAAGAAGGTTGTGTTTAATAGCTTTCAGGTAGATTATTAGGAGTATTTTTATGTAAGACCTATTGAACATTTAACTACAGGCATGACAGAATATCTATTACATCCATTCAATGAAAGAACACTATGGTGAAAGTGGCTTGGTTTGACTGTTAAGGAAGATCTTCATTTAAGTCCTTTTCAGCATTTCTGTATATGCCATACTAAATGGCTGTCACTATCTTATGATGAAATTATTCTGTCCTGAACACATCTTGTTGGATTCTATTTCGGAACATCTTCATATAAGACCTCTCTAACATTTAAGTATATGCCATACAGAATGGCTCTCACTTACAGTTAAAGGACACTGTGCTAAACCCGGCTTGCTGGTGGCTGTTTGAAACCTCTTCATATAAGACTTATTAAACATTTCACTACAGGCATGACAGACTATCTATAACACTCGTTCACTGAAAGAACACTGTGGTGAAGCCAGATTACTTCTGGCGCCTTGGGAATGTCTTCGTATAAGGCTCTTCAAACACTTCATTATGCCTACAGAATGGCTATCACTTCCATATCCAGAAAGAACGTTCTGATGAAACCAGTGGCTCTTTATGAGCATTTCATTTATGTCTTATCAAACGTTTCTCTACAGCCGCAACATGATATCCATAACATTCATTCAAGGAAACCACACTATGTTGAAAAAGCTTGCTGGTAGCTGTTCAGGAACACTCTCACCTAAGACATCAAATAGTTCTCTTGAGGCATGACAGAATACGTATAACATTCATTTTCTGAATGAACACTGTGGTGAAAACACCTTGCTTGCAGCTGTTTAGGGGAATCTTCAAATAAGTCCTATCAAACATTTCACTACGGGCATGATGGAATATGTATAACATTCACACATTGAAAGAATGCTGTGGTGAAACCAACTTCCTTGTAGCTTTTAAGGAACATCTTCATGTAAGTCTTTTCTAGCATTTCAGTATGAGCCATAGAGAACAGCTATACTTTCTTAAAATGAAAAAACATTGTACTTAACTCAGCTTTCAGGTAGACTTATAGTAACATTTTCATGTAAGATTTATTGAAAATTTCACAACATGTGCGACAGAATATCTATTACATTAATTCAATGAAAGATCACTATTGTGAAACCAGCTTGCTTGTATCTCTTTAGAAATACACTCATATAAGTCTTTTCTGACATTTCAGTGTATGCCATACAAAGTAACTATCACTTTATTACAATGAAAAGTCAGTGTGCTGATCCCAGCTTGCAGGTAGCTGTAGGAACATTTTCATATATGATATAAAACATTTCACTACAGCTATAGGAGACTATATATAAAGTTTATTAAATGAAAGAACACTGTGGTGTAACCAGATTGCTTGTAGCTATTTAGGAGTATCTTCATACAAGTCTTTTCAAACATTTCAGTGTATTCCATCCAGAATGGTTATCACTTCCATAAAATGAAAGAACGATGTTAAGAACCCAGCTGGAAAGTTGTTTTTTAGAAATATCTTTTTATAAGTCTTAACAAATATTGCGCTATGGTCATGACAGAATAATTTTAATATTCATTCAAGGAAAGAAGGATGAGCTGAACCCTTGTTTCCTAGTATCTGTTTAGGAAGAACTTCATAAAATACTTAAAAAATTACACTACAGACTTGAAAAATATCCATAAGATTCATACACTAAAGGAACTCTGGTGAAACAAATGTGCTTACAGCTGTTTAGGGGCATATTCACATAAGACATTTCAAACATTTCAGTATATGCCCTACAGATGACCTGTCAATTACTAACAATGTGAGAACACTGTTCTAAGCCCAGTTTGCAGGTAGCTGTTTAGGAACATGTTCATATAAGACTTAACAAACATTTCATTGCATGTGGGACAGAATATATACAGCATTTGTTCACTGAGAGAAAACTGTGGTGAAACCATCTTACTTGCAGCCATTAAGGATCATCTTCATATTAGTCATTATAACCATTTCAATATTTGCTGTTCTGATTGAATATGAGTTTCAAACAATGAAAGAAACACTGCGCTGAATCCAGCTTGCAAGTAAGTTTTAACTAACACTTCACTACAAGTGTCACAGAATATCTGCAATATTGTTTCACTGAAAGAACTCTGTGGTGAAAGCATCTTGAAGCTATTATTAGGAACATTTGTATTTAAGACATTTCTCACATTTCAGTATATGCCATAATGAATGGGTATCATTTTCCTACAATGAAAGAACACTGTGCTAAATAGAGCTCACAGATAGCTATCTAGGAACGTTTTTACATAAGACCTATTTAACATTTTACAATAGTCGTGACAGAATATACATAACATTCAGTCACTGAAAGAAAACTGTGGAGAAACAATCTTGCTTGTATATATTTAGAAACTTCTTCATGTTCACCATTTCAAGCATTTCCATATAAGACATACTGAATGAATATCACTTTGAGACAATGATATAATGTGCTGAAGCCAGATTGCAGGCAGCTGTTTAGGAACCTTTTCATAAGAGACTTATCATACATTTCACTACAAAGTATCTATTACATCCATTCAATGAAAGAACACTATTGTGAAGCCAGATTGCTGGTAGCTAATTAGGAACATCTTGATATAAGGCTTTTCTAATATTTCAGTTTATGCCAAACAGAATGACTATCATTTTCTTAAAATGAAATAACACTGTGTTGAACTCATCTTGCAGGAAGCCATTTAGGGTTTCTTCATACAAAACACCAAACATGTCACTACTGCTCTGACAGAATCTCTGTAAGATTCCTTCACTGAGGAACACACTCTGGTGAAACCAGATTGCTCATAAGTTTTTAGGAATATCTTTATATAAGGCTATTCAAACACATCATATGCTATACAGAATGATTATCACTTCCATTAAATTAAACAACATTGTGATGCAACCAGCTGGCACATGCTATTTATGAACATTTTGTGTGTGTCTTATCAAACGTTTCTCTGCAGCCACAATGTGATAATTATTACATTCATTCAATGAAGTACTGTGTTGAAAAAGCTTGCTTGTGGCTGTTTAGGAACATAATCTTGTAAGTGTTCATGCAAGTCTTATCAAACATTTCACTACACGCATGACAGAATATCTATAACCTTCAATGTCTGTAAGAACACTGTTGTGAAACCATTTTGCTTGTAGCTACTTAGGGACATCTTCATAAAACTTATCCAGCATTGCACTACGGGTGTGATAGACTATCTATAACATTCATTCACTGAAAGAACATTGTCTTGAAAACACCTAGCAAGTAGCTCTTAAGGAACATCTTCACATATGACATTTCAAACATTTCAGTATATGCCACATGGAACGGCTATCACTTTCTTACAATGAAAGAGCATTGTGCTTAATCAAGCCAACAGGTAGCTGTTTAGGGATATTTTCACATAAATCATATCAAACATTTGACTACAGATGTGACAATGTCTATAACATTTGTTATCTGAAAGAAAATTATGCAAAAACCATCTTCTTTTCACTGTTTAGGAACATCTGCACATAATACGCTTCAAATACTTAAGTATATTCCGCACAGAGCGACTATCATTTTCACAAAATGAAAGAACACATGCTGAATCCAGTTTATAGGTAGCTGTTTAGGAACATCATATATCAAATATTTCACCACAGATGTGACAATATCTAGAACATTCATTCACTGAAAGAACACTGTGAAGAAACCATCTTGCTTGTTAGCTGTTTAAGAATATAAATAAAAGGCTCTTCAAACATATCACTTTATGCCATACAGAATGGCTATCATCTCCCTAGCCAGAAAAGAATACTGTGATGAACCCAGCTTGCAAGTAATTGTTTATTAATATTTTGTTCAAGTCTTATCAGACATTTGCCTACAGTCATGACAGGATATCTTTAGTGTTTATTCAATGTAATAACACTATATTTAAAAAAGTTTCCTTGTAGCTGTTTAGAAACATCTTCATGTAAGACTTATTAAACATTCCTTTGCAGGAATGACAGAATCTCTAAACATTCACTCATTGAAAGAACACAGGGATGAAAGCAGTTTTCTTGTAACTGTTGAGGAACATCTTCATATAAAGCTTTTCAAGCATTTCAGTATATGGCATACAGCATGGCCATACCCTTCTTACAAGGAAAGAAGGTTGTGTTTAATAGCTTTCAGGTAGATTATTAGGAGCATTTTTATGTAAGACTTATTGAACGTTTAACTACAGGCATGACTGAATATCTATTACATCCATTCAATGAAAGAACACTATGGTGAAAGTGGCTTGGTTTGACTGTTAAGGAAGATCTTCATTTAAGTCCTTTTCAGCATTTCTGTATATGCCATACTAAATGGCTGTCACTATCTTATGATGAAATTATTCTGTCCTGAACACGTCTTGTTGGATTCTATTTAAGAACATCTTCATATAAGACCTTTCTAACATTTAAGTATATGCCATACAGAATGGCTCTCACTTACTTACAATTAAAGGACACTGTGCTAAACCCAGCTTGCTGGTGGCTGCTTTAAACTTCTTCATATAAGACTTATGAAACATTGCACTATAAGCATGACAGGATATATATTATACTTATTTAATAAAAGAAAGTTATTTTTATTCTAGTTTGGTTTTAGCTGAATAGGAACACCTTCATATAAGGCTTTTATAATATTTCAACATCTTCATGTAAGACTTATTAAACATTCCTTTGCAGGAATGACAGAATCTCTAAACATTCACTCATTGAATGAACACAGGGATGAAAGCAGTTTTCTTGTAACTGGTGAGGAACACCTTCATATAAAGCTATCTGAAGGGCTATCACTTTATTAAAATGAAAGAGCACTGTGCTTGACCCAGCTTATGGGTAGCTGTTTAGGGACATCTTCATAAAAGACTTATCAAGCACTTCACTACAAATGTGACAGAATATCTATTACATTCATTCATTGAAAGAACACAGTGGCTTTAACAGTTGTCCCAAAACAGCAGAATACACATTCTTCTCAAGTGCACATAGAACATTGTCAAGGATAGACCATATGTGGGAAAATAAAGCAAATCTCAAGAAATTTAAGAAGACTGAAATCATATCAAGCATCTTTTCCAACCACAATGCTATGAAACTAGAAATCACCTACAAGTAAAAGGCTGGGACAGTCACAAGTAAGTGGAGACTAAACAACATGCTATTTAACCATTGGATCAATGAAGAAATCAAAAGAGAAATTAAAAAATACCAATAGACAAATGAAAATGAAAATAAAGCATACCAACTCTAATGGGATGAAGGAAGAGCAGTTCTAAAAGGGAAATATATAGCAATACAGGCCTACCTCAAGAAATTTTAAACAACTCAAATAAGTAACCTTAAACCACATCTAGAAGAACTAGGAGAAGAAGGACAAACAAAGCTCAAGAAATCACGAGATAAATAATAAAAATTAGACCAGAAATAAGTGAAATAAATAAACAGTAGAAAGTATAAATGAAACTGAGTTGGTTCTTTGAGAAGATAAACAAAATAGACAAACTTTAGTCAGACTCACTAAGGAAAAAATAAATAAGGGTCAAATAACATTAGAAACGAAAAAGGAGAAGTTACAATGGCTACCACAGAAATACAAGGAATTATAAGAGTATGCTATGAAAAAACTAGTGTGCCAGCAAATTGGACAACCTAGATGAAATGGATAAATTCTTAGACTCATACCACCTCCCAGAACAAAATCAAGAAGAAATAGAGAATCTGAATAGACCAATCACAAGGAAAGGGATTGAAACAGTAATAAAAAAAAAAACCTCCCAGGGCCAGCCCCATGGCCTAGTGGTTAAGTTTGGCCCAGCTTTGGTTCCAGGGTGCAGACCTACACCACTAAACCACTCATTGGCAGCCATGCTCTCATGGTGAACCACATGCAAAATAAAGGAAGATTGGCACTAATGTTAGTTCAGGGCAATTCTTCCTCATGAAAACAAGTCCTCCCATAAAACAAAAGTCCAAGGCCAGATGGCTTCTTTGGAGAATTTGACTAGACAATCAAGTAAGGTTTAATACCTATCCATAGCAAGCTTTTCCAAAAAGTTAAAGAAGACAGAACACTCCCTAACTCATTCTATGAGGTCAACATTACCATGATACCAAAACCAGAAAAGGACAACACAAATAAGGAAAATTACAGGCCAATATCACTCATTAACGTTGAGGCAAAAATCCTCAACAAAATATTGATGAACTGAATATAGCAATACATTAAAAGGACCATACATCATGATCAGGTGGGACTTATATCAGGGATGCAGCGATGGTTCAACGTCCTCAAATCAATCAGTGTGATACATCATATTAACAAAATAAGGAATAAAAATTACATGATCACCTCAACAGATGCAAAATAGCATTTGACAAGACCCAACTTCCATTTACAACAAAAACTCTCAAGAAAATGCGCATAGAAGGAAAGCACCTCAACATAATAAAGGCCATATATGACAAACCTACAGCCAACATCATACTCAATGGGGAAAAAACTGAAAGCCATCCCTCTGAGAAGAGGAACAAGACACAGATGCCCATTCTTCCCACTTCTATTCGAGATAGTACTAGAGGTTTTGGCCAGAGCAATTAGGAAAGAAAAAGAAATAAAAGGTATCCAAATTGGAAAGGAAGAAGTGAAACTCTCATTGTTTGTGGATGACAAGTTTCTATATATAGAAAACCCTAAAGAATCATTCAGAAAACTATTAGAACTAATCAATAACTACAGCAAAGTTGCAGGGTACAAAACCAACTTTCAAAAATCAGTTACATTTCTATACTCTAACAACTAACTGGCAGAGAGAAGTAAAGAATAAAATCCTATTTACAATCACAACGAAAAGAAAAAGTATCTAGGAATAAATTTAACTAAAGAGATGAAAGATCTATACACTGAAAACTATATGGCATTATTCAAAAACATCAAAGAGGACTTAAAGAAATGGAAAGAAATTCCATGCTTATGGATTGGAAGAGTAAACATAATTAAAATGTCCATATTACTTAAAGCAATTACAGATTCAATGCAATCCTAATCAGAACTGCAATGACATTCTTCATGGAAACAGAACAGAGGATCCTAAAATTTATATGTAAAAACAAAAGACCCTGAATAGACAAAGGAATCCTGAGAAAAAGGTCAAAGATGGAGGCATCACAATCGCCGACCTCAATGCTATAGTAATCAAAGCAACATGGTACTGGCACACAAGCAGACACAGAGATCAAAGGAACAGAATTGGAAGCCCAGAAGCAAAACTACATATCAACACAAAGCTAATATTCAACAAAGGAGCCAAGAACATACAATGGAGAAAGCAAAGTCTCTTCAATAAATGGTCTTGGTAAAACTGGACAGCCACATGCAAAAGAATGAAATTAGACCACTGTCTTGCACCATACTGAAAAATTAACTCCAAGTGGATTAAAGACTTGAATGTTAGACCTGAAACCGTACAACTGCTGGAAGAAAATGTAGGCTGTACACTCTTTGACATCAGTCTTAGCAGCATTTTCTTGAATTTCATGTCTACTCAGACAAGGGAAACAAAAGGAAAAACTAACAAATGGAACAACATCAGACTAAAATACTTCTGTAAGGCAAAGGAAATTATGAACAAAATTAAAAGACAGCCCACCAAAAGGGAGGAAATATTTGTAAGTCATATAGCCAACATGGTACTAATTTCCAAAATATATAAAGAACTCATTCAACTCAACAACAGAAAGATCAAACAATCCTATCAAAAAATGGGCAGAGGATATGAACAGATATTTTTCCAAAGAAGATATACAGATAGCCAACAGGCACATGAAAAGATGTTCAACATCACTAATTATCAGGGAAATGCAAATCAAGACTACAATAAGATACTGCCTTACACCAGTCAGAATGGCTAAAATTACCAAGACAAAGCATAACAAATGTTAGAGAGGATGTGGAGAAAAGGGAACTCTCATACACTGCTGGTGGCAATGCAAACTGGCTCAGCCACTAAGGAAAAGAGTGTAGAGATTTCTCAAACAATTAAAAATACGAATGCCATACAATCCAGATATCCCATTGCTGGGTACTTATCAAACAACTTTAAATCAACAACTCAAAGAGATTTGTGTATCCCTATATATTAATTGCAGCATTATTCACAATATCCAAGACAAGGAAGCAATCCATATGCCCACCAACTGGTGAATGGATAAAGAGGACATGGAGTACATATATAAAATGGAATACTGCTCATCCATAAAAAAATCAATATCATTTCATTTGCAACAACATGTATGGTCCTAGATGGTATTACATTAAGCAAAATAAGCCAGACAGAGAAGGCAAAAACCATATGATTTCTCTCATTTGTGGAAGATAAACAAACATATGGATAAAGAGAACAGAGTAGCGGTTACCAGAGACAAAAGGCACTGTGGGGAGGGTGAAAGGGATAAAGGGCCACATATGTATGGTGATGGATAAAAATAAGACTTTGGTGGTGAACACGATGCAGTCTACAGAAACTGATCAACGATAATATACACCCAAAATTACACAATGTTATAAACCATTATAACCCAAATATAATAATTTTAAAAAATACTATTTGTTAAACTAAAACGCAATAAATTTACCTTATTTCAAAAAAAAAGAGAACACTATGATGAAACAAGCTTTTGTAGCTCTTTATGAACATTTGCATATAAGACATCAAAAATTTCCCTATTGATCTGACAGAATATCTATAACACTCATTCAGTGAAAGAACACTGTGGTGAACCATCTCATTTGCAGCTGTTTAGGAACATCTTCAAATAAGTCATTTCAAACTTTTCAGGCTGTGCCATACATAAAAGCTATCACTTTTTCTTTAAAATGAAAGAACACTGTTCTGAACCTAGCTTGCCAGTACCTATTCACAAACTTCTTTAAAAACTTATTAAACATTTCACTACAAGAATGACAGAATTACATATAACATTCATTAAATGAAAGAACACTATTGTGAAGCCAGCTTGCTTGTACCTCTTTAGGAACGTCTTCATATAACACTTAAACATTTCCCTACAGACATGACAGAATATCAGTAACATTCATTCACTCACAGAACACAGTGGTGATACTGGCTGGTTTGTACCTGTTAAGGAAAATCTTCATTTAAGTCTTTCAAGCTTTTCAGTATATGTTGTACAGAATGACTATCATTCTCTTGCAATGAAAGAACACCGTGCTGACACCAGAATATCTACAACATTCACTGAAACAACATTGTAGTGAAACTTTCTTATAGTTGTTTATGAACATGTTCATACAAGACATTTCAAACAAATGTATATGCTGTACAGAATGGCTATCAAATTCTTACTGTGGAAGAACACTATTCTGAACCAAGGTAGCAGGTAGCTATTTATGATCATCTTTATATGACTTAGCAAACATTTCACTAGAGACATAACAGATGATCTATAACCTTCTTTCACTGAGAGAACACTATAGTGAAACCATCTTGCCTGTAGCTGTTTAGGAATATCTTCCTATAAAACATTTCAGACTTTTCAGTATAAGCCTCACAGAAAGACTATCGCATTCTTACAGTGTAAGTACACTGTGGTTAAGCCAGTTTGCTTGCTGCTCTTCAGGAACATCTTAATAAAACACAACAAATAATTGACTACAGGCATGAAAGAATATCTAACATCCATTCACTGAAATGACACTGGTCAAATCATGTTGATTGTAGCTGTTTAGAAACATCTTCTTATAAGACATTTCAAACATTTCTGCATATGCCTTACAAAATAGTTATCATTTTCTTCCAATGAAAAAACACATTGGTGAACCATCTTGCTTGGAGCTGTACAAGAAGTTCTTCATAGAAGATAGCTCACACATTTCAGTATATTCCCTGCAGAATAGATGTTACTTTCTTACCTTGATTGTACACTCTGGCTGACAAATCTTAAGTAGATGTGTAAGAAAATCTTCATATAAGATGTATGAAACATTTCACATAGGCAGCACAGAATATTTACAACATTCATTCATTGAAAGAGCATGCTGTTTTAACTGTCTTTGTTGTAGCTATTTCAGAATATCTTCATATAAGACTTACCAACATTTCACTAAAGGTATGAGAGAATTTCTATAACATTTATTCAATGAAATAACACTGTGGTTAAACCATCCTACTCATGGCTGTTTAGGAACATCTTCTTAGGAGACAATTCAAATATTTCAGTATAAGCCTTACAGAATGCCTATCACTTTGTAGGAATGAAAGAACACTGCAGTGAAAACATCTTGCTAGAGGCTGCTTAGGGTCATCTTCATATAAGAAGTTTCATACATTTCAATAGCTGCCTTTCAGAACGGTTATCATTTTCTTAGAATGAAAGATCATTGTGGTGAAACCATCATGCTCATAGCTGTTTACGTACGTTTTCATATAAGACTTATCAAACATTTCAATCTATGCATGAATGAATATCTGTAACATTCATTCACTAAAATAACACTTTGATGAAACCATCCTGCTTGTAGCTGTGTAGGAAGGAACACTTTATTGTGAGGCAATTCGAATATTTCAGTATATGCCTTATAGAATGACTATCATTTTCTTACAATGAAAGAATAGTCGTGAAAATATCTTGCTTGAAGTTGCTTAGGAACATTTTCATACAAGACATTTCAGTACATTCCTTACACATCAGCTATCACTTTCTTACAATGAAAGAACACTACAATTAAACCACCTTGCTTTTATCTGTTAGGAACATCTTCATACAAGATCTGTCAAACATTTCACTATAGGTGGGACAGAATATCTATTACATTGATTCATTGAAAGAATACTCTGGTTAAACTGTATAGCTTGTAGCTGTTTAGGAACATATTCCTATAAGACATTTAAATCATTTCAGTATATGCTTTAAAAAATGGCTATTACTTTCTTAAACTGAAAAAACACTGTGTGAAACCATTTTGCTTGTAGTTGTTTAGAAACATCTTCATAAAAGACACTTCAAACAGTTATTATTGCCTTACAGAATGGCTATCACTTTCTTACACTGAAAGAACACTCTGGTTAAACCGTCTTGCTTGTGACTGTTTAGGAACATTTTCATATGAAATCACTACAGACATGAGGGAATATCTATAACATTCATTCACTGAAAGAATATTGTGATTAAATGATCTTGTTTGGAGCCGTTTATGAACA
This sequence comes from Equus asinus, assembly GCF_041296235.1. Taxonomy (NCBI): domain Eukaryota; kingdom Metazoa; phylum Chordata; class Mammalia; order Perissodactyla; family Equidae; genus Equus; species Equus asinus. Next base: position 5,734,020 of record NC_091810.1, read on the forward strand.
TGTTCATATGACATAAAACATTTCATTACAGAACTGAGAAAATATCTACAGCATACATTCACTGAAAGTACACATTTTAAACCATCTTCCTTGTAGGTCTTTAGGAAAATCTTCATACAAGACATCAAACATTTTACTACAGGCATGAGAGAATATCAATAACATTCATTCACTGAAAGAACACTGTGGTTAAACTATTCTCGTAGCTGTTTGGGAACATCTTCTCATAAGACAGTTCAAACAATTCCATATATGCCTACAGAACAACTATCACTCTCTTACAGTAAAGCAACACTGTGGCAAAACAATATAGCTTGTAACTGTTTAAGGAAATCTTAATATAAGACATTTTGAACCCATCAGTAAATGCCTTACATACAGGTATCATTTTTTTTTTACAATGAAATAACTTCTCAGTTAAACAGTCTTGTTTATGGCTGTTCAGGAAAAAAATCATATGACTTATCAAACATGTCACTACAATTATGAGAGAATATCTGTAACATTCATTCACTGAAAGATCATTGTGGCTAAACAATATTGCTTGTAGCTGTTTAGGAACATCTTAAGAGAAATTTCAAATATTTCAGTATATGACTACAGAACAGCTATTACTTTTGTAAATGAAAGGATGCTGTGATGAAACCAATTTCTGGTAGCTTCTTAGAAACATCTTTATAGAGGACAGCGTCAAGATGGTGACATAGGAGGACTCTGAATTCACCTCCTCCCATGGACAGAATAAATTTACAACTACTCTTGGAACAATTATTATTAAGAGAGAACAGAAAACTGGCTAAAAAGAATCCTGACAATAAGGGACAGTTCTGATTGAGGTGGAAGATACAGAAATCCACTTCTGGAGAGAAAAAAGCAACGTTTGAGCTGCAATGCTTCATGGCAGGCTGGGAGTAACCTTAAACTATGAAGGCTTCTCTGGAGGAGTCAGGGATCTGAGTGGGAGAGCATTACCAAAATAAGCAACTTTTGGTCTCAGTACAACCGAGACAAGTGTTATAATACTTGCCTTTCTGGCAATTAACTACAACAGGGAATACCCTGAGAAAAGTTATTGGATATAAGGGTAAAAAAAAGCCCGCTCTTAAAGGGCCCACACATAAATTCATCCATTTCAGAAAGCAATCTAAAATCATGAGAAAGAAAGGTACACAGTCCTTTGGTGAAAAGATACAAAGAGACTCAACTGATATGCTCTAGGTGCATCTCAATGAGAGGCAAGACCTTTCCAGGGACTTAAGATTGGTGGCAGCCATTATTGTGACCTAGTGCAAGCATGCTAACACAGATGCTGTCAGACAATATTGGAGTACCTTCCCTGGCCTGTTAGACCATGGGAATGCCACACCCACTAGAGTACTAATTTAATCCAGCTCAGCCAGGGTGGGCAGCCCACCCTAGGGACTGGCCCCAGCCAACAGCAAGCCCTTGGGCAACTTGTGGGCCAATATAGGTGGAGTGCCTGAAACCTATGTAACTGGGCAAGTGGGTCTGCCTCAGTAGGGTAGGGTGTACATGAGTGGTGGGCCTGCATTGGTGGAGTGTGTGGCACCTCTGCAGTGGGTGACTGGGTCCAATTCAGTTTTTCAGGTCACATACATGGGGCAAGAAGGTGTTCATGGAGCATGTAGCCCTGAAGGGGGTGGAACCTGACAGCTGCAGCAGACTTGTGCTTGTCAAAAAACCACATAGGGGACTTGCCCCACTTCTCAATCTTGAAACAATTAGGTACTCCCATGCCTGGGGCTGGGCCCACTCAGCAGTAACAATGAGAGAGCTGACAACAGCCTCCTAGGCCAGAGGCCTACAACAATTGTAATCCCCTGAGTCTAGCAACCAATAATGCTGGAGGTCTACTCACTTAACAGAAAAACTGCAACAGGAATGTGCTATTAGAACTTGCATCCAACTATGCTGGGGCTCCCCATGCCTGATAAAGTGGCTGAAAGGATGATAGCAGCCACACACAGCTGAGCATAACAACCAGCAAGCTATGGGGACAGCCTAGCCTCCTTGGGTACCTGCAGCAAGAGCAACACTGCCATAAAATAAGGACACGTAAACCACAAAGGGAAAAACCCTGGAACATCGGGAACTGGTGATTAAAGGAAAGCACACTACTGGACCTCATAGGGAATCTTGTACACAAGGCCACGTCTCCAAACTGGGAGATGTAGCTGATGTAACTAATACATAGATATAAGCACAGAGAAGGAGGAAAATGAGGAGACAAAGGAATATGTTCCAAGTAAAGGAACAGAACAAAACCCCAGAAAAAGAACTAAATTGAACAGAAATAAACAATCTACCTGACAAAGAGTTCAAAAAAATAGTCATAAAGATGCTCATTGGTCTCAGGAGAAGAATGGATGAACTCAGTGAGAACTTCAACAAAGAAGTGGAAAATACAAAAAAGAACAAATCAGAAATTAAGAATACAATACTGGAAATGAAAAATTCTCTACAGGGTCTCAATAGCAAAGTATATGATATGAAGAATGGATTAGCAAGCTGGATGAAAGACTAGAGGAAATAACCCAGCCTGAACAAACAAAAGAAAAAAGAATTTAAAAGAATGAAGACAGTATAAGAGACAACTGGGACAACATCAAGAACAGTAATATCTGTGTTATAGGAGTCCCAGTGAGAAGAGAGAGAAAAAAGGGCAGAGAATCTATTTGAAGAAATAATGGCTGAAAACTTTTCTAACCTAAGGAAGGAAGCAGACATCCAGGTACAGGAATCACAGACAGCACAAAACAAGATAAATCCAAAGAGGCCCACACCAAGACACATTATAATTAAAATGTATACTATTAAAGATACAGAGAGAATTTTAAAAGTCACAAGAGAAAGACAACAAGTTACATACAAAGGAAACTCCATACTTCTATCAGCTGGCTTCTCAGCAGAAAACTTACAGGCTACAAAGGAGCAGCACGGTATATTTAAAATGCTGAAAGGAAAACACCTACAGCCAAGAATACTCTCCCTAGCAAGGTTATCATTCAGAATAGAAGGAGAGATAAAGACTTCCCCAAACAAGCAAAAGCAAATAATTTAACTCCAAGAAACCAGCTTTACAAGAAATGCAAAAGGGACTTATTTAAGTGAGAAAGAGAAGAACACAAATAAGAATAAGAAAATTATCAAAAAAGAAGACAATAAAATCACCAGTAAAGGCAACTATATGGTAAATGTAGCAGATAACCACCTATGAAGATAATACGAAGGTCAAAATACAACAGTACAAAAGTTATCTATTTCCATGACAAGAGGGTAATGGATACACATACATACAAAAAGAGGTTAGATAAAGGGGTGGAGTAAAAGAGTAGAGCTTTTAGCAAATGTCAAACTAAAGAGATCATCAACTTAATATAAACTGATATATACATAGGTTATTATCTATGAACCTCATGGCAATCACAAACCAGAAACCTATAACAAATATAGAAAAAATTAAGAGAAAGGAACCCAAACATAATACTAAACAAAGCCATCAAACCACAAGGGAAGAAGAAAGGGACGGAGAAGAACTACTAAAACACCCATAAAAATAACAAAATGGCAATAAGTACATTCTTATCAATAGATACAATAAATGTCAATGAGCTAAATGCTACAATCAAAGACATAGGGTGGCTGATTGGATAAAAAAACAAGACCTATATATATGCTGCACACAAGAGACACACTTCAGACCTAAAGACACTCACAAACTGAAAGTGAGGGATGGAAAAAGATACTCCATGCAAATTGCAATGAAAAGAAAGCTGGGGTAGCAATACTTATCTCAGACAAAAGAGACTTTAAAACAAAAACTGCAACAAGATACAAAGAAGGGCACTACATGATAATAAGGGGAACAATCCAACAAGAAGATACAGTACTTGTAAATATCTATGCACCTAATATAGGAGGACCTAAATATAAAAGTGATTATTAACAGACCTAAAAGGAGAAATAGACAGCAACACAATAATAATAGGAGACTTTAACACTCCACTTTCACCAATGGATAGATCATCCAAACAGTAAATCAATAAGGAAATATTGGCCTTCAATAATAAATTAGACCAGCTGGACGTAGTAGATATATACCAAACATTGCATCCAACAACCTCAGAGTACACATTTTTTTCAAGAGGACATGGAACATTCTCCAGGATAGATGGCATATGAGGCCACAAAAAAGTCTCTATAAATTTAAGAACATTGAAATAAACCAAGCATATTTTCTGACTACAATGGTATGAAACTAGAAGTCAACTATAAGAAGAAAATTGGAAAAACCACAAATATGTGGAGATCAAACAAAATGCTACTAAACAACGATTGGGTCAATGGATAAATCAACGGAGAAATTTAAAAAATACCTGGAGACAAAGGAAAATGAAAATACAACATGCCAAAATTTATGGAACATAGCAAAAGTGATTCTAAGAGTAAAGTTTGTAGCAATATAGGCCTACCTCAACAAACAAGAAAAATCTCAAATAAACAATCTAACAGTGCACCCAATGGAACTGGAAAAAGAGGAACAAACAGGGCCCAAAATCAGTAGAAAGAAGGATATAATGAAAAGAGCAAAAATAATTGAAATAGAGTCTAAAAAAATAGAAAAAATCAATGAAATCAAGAGCCATTCTTTGAAAAGATAAATAAACTTGATAAAACTTTAGCTAGGCTTACCAAGAAAATAAGAGAGAGTGCTCAAATAAATAAATCAGAAATGAAAGTAAAATCAGAAACGAAAGAAGAGAAATTGCAACAGACCTAAAAAATACAAAAGATTATAAGAGAATACTATGAAAAGCTGTATATCAACAAATTGAATAAGCTAGAAAAAAATAGATAAATTCTTAGAATCATGAAAGCTTCCAAAACTGAATCAAGAATAAATAGAGAAATTGAATAGACCAGTCACAAGTAAGGAAATTGAAACAGTAATGAAAAACATACCCCAAAATAAAAATCCAGGACCAGATGGCTTCCATGGTGAATGCCAGCAAACATTCAGATAAGAAATGGTGCCTATCCAGATCAAACTCTTACAAAAAATTGAAGAGGAGGCAAAGCTTCCTAACTCATTCCACAAAATCAACCTTACCTTGAAACCAAAGCCAAACAAGGAAGACACAAAACAGAAAATTACAGGCCAATATCACTGATGAGCATCAATGCAAAAATCCTTAACAAAATACTAGCAAATCAAATACAAAAATATGAAAAATATCATGCACCATGACAATTGGAAGTAATTCCAGTGATGCAGGGATGGTTTAACATCTGTAAATCAGAGTGATACACCACATTAAAAAAATGAAGAAGAAAAATCACATGGTCATCTCAACAGATGTAGAGAAATCCCTTGACAAGATAGAGCATACATTTATGATTTTAAAAAACTCTGAATAAAATGGGTATAGAAAGAAAGTAGTTCAACATCATAAAGGCCATATATGACAAACCCACAGCTAATATTCTCAATGATGAAAAACTGAAATCTATCCATCTAAAACAGGAACCAGACAAGGGTGTCTTATTCCATCACTCTTATTTAACGCAGTATTGGAAGTCCTACCAGATCAATGGCAAGACAAAAAATAAATAATGGGATCAAAATTGGAAAGTAAGAAGTGAAACCGCCACTTTTTGCAGATGACATGATTTTATATATAGAAAACCCCAAAGGATCCACAAAAGATTTTAGAAATAGTAAATGAATATGGTAAAGTTACAGGATACAAAATCAACCTACAAAAATGAATTGCTTTTCTATACACTAAGAATTGATTAGTAGAAAGAGAAATTAAGAATATAATCCCATTTACAATTGCAACAGAAAGAGTACAATACCTAGGAATAAACTTAACCAAAAAGGTGAAAGACCTACACTGAAACCTGTAAAACATTATTAAAAGAAATAGAAGAAGACACAAAGACATAGAAAGATATTTCATGTTCTTGGATTGGAATAATTTATATAGTTAAAATGTCCAGACTTTCTAAAGCAATCTACAGATTCACTGCAATCCTTATCAAAGTTCCAATGACATTTTTCACAAAGCAAAGAATCTTAAAATTTATATGGAACAATAAAAGACCCCAAATAGCCAAAGGAATCCTGAGAAAAAAGAACAAAGCTGGAGGTATCATACTCTCTGACTTCAAGATATACTCCAAACCTACAGTAATCAAAACAGCATGGTACTGGCACAAAACCAGACTCACAGATCAATGTAACAGAATTGAAAGCCCCAAGTAAAACCACACATCTATGGACAGCTAATTTTCAACGAGGGAGCCAAGAATGTAAAATGGAGAAAGGAAAGTCTCTTCAATAAGTGGTGTTGGGAAAACTGGACAGCAACATGGAAAAGAATGGAAGTAGACCGTTATCTTACGCCACACGCAAAAATTAACTCAAAATGGATTATAGACTTGAACATAAGACCTGAAACTACAAAACTTCTAGAAGAAAACCTAAGCAGTTCACTATTAGATGTTGGTCTTAGCAGCATATTTTCAAGTACCAGATCTGACTGGGCAAGGGAAACAATAGAAAAAATAAATGCATGGGACTACATCAAGCTAAAAAGCTTCTGCACAGAAAAGAAAATCAACAAAAATAAGACAACCTAACAATTGGGAGAAGATATTTGCAAACCGTATATCTGATAAAGGGTTAATATCCAAAATATATAGAGAACTCCTACATCTCAACAACGAAAAACTAACAACCCAATTAAAAAATGGTCAGGGGCCAGCCCTGTGGCACAGTGGTTGAGTTCACACATTCCACTTCTGTGTCACTAATTATGAGGGAAATGCAAATCAAAATTCCAGTGAGATACTACCTCACACCCATCAGAATGGCTATAATTAACAAGTCTTGGAGAGGATGTGGGGAAAATGGAACTCTCATACACTACTGGTGGGAATACAAACCAGTGCAGTCACTATGAAGAACAGTATGGACATTCCTCAGAAACTTAAGAATAGAACTTCCGTACAATCCAGCTATTCCACTGATGGGTATTTATCCAAAGGACATAAAAACATGAATGAATAAAGATATATGCACCCTATGTTCACTTCAGCATTATTCACAATAGCCAAGACTCGAAAAAACACTTAGTGACCATCAAGGGATGAATAGATAAAGAAGATGTGGTCTACGTACACAATGGAATACTACCCAGCCATAAAAAAGGGTGAAATATGGTGATTTGTGACAACATGGATGTGCCTTGAGGGTATTATACTAAGTGAAATAAGTCAGAGGGAGAAAGTGAAATACCATATGATCTCACTCATTAATAGAAGATAAAAACAACAACAAAGTAACATAGAGACAGAGATTGCATTGATGGTTACCAGAGGGTGAAGGGAGGGAGGAAGGTGAAAGGGATGATTAGGCACACGTGTATCATGGTGGATTGTAGGCAGTCTTTGGGTTATGAGCATGATGTAATCTACACAGAAATTCAAATATAGGGTTGCACAACCGAAGTTTGTATAATGTTATAGACCAATGTTACCACAGTAAAAAACAAAGATAAACCAAAATTGAATAAATAAATAAAAAGAAACTTCTTTATATGAGAATTATCAACATTTCACTACAGCAGTGAGAGAATATAACATTCATTCACTGAAACAACACGGGTTAAACCATGTTGCTTGCATTTGTTTTAAAAATATCTTCTTAAAACACATTTTTAAAACTTCAATATATGCCTTGTGGAATGGCTATCATGTTTTCACAATGAAGGAACACTATGGTGAAACCACGTTGCTCAAAGTTGTTTAAGAACAACTTCACATAAGTAATTTCAAACATTTCTTTACAGGCCTGAGGGAATATCTGTAATATTCATTCACTGAAAGAACAATGTGATTAATCCATCCTCCTTGTAGCTGTTCAGGAGCAACTTCTTATGAGACAATTCAAACACGTCAGTGTAGTCTGGAAAAAAGGCTATCAGCTTCTTACAATAAAAGAACACTGTGGTGGAATCATCTTGCTTGAAGCTGTTTACCAACATGTTCATATAAGACACTTCAAAATTTCAGTATACGCCTTTCAGAACAGCCGTCATTTTCTTAGATTGAAAGGAAACTTTGGTGAAATCTTGTTGCTTGTAGCTCTTTAGGAACATTTTCATATAAGACTTATCACACATTTCAACATATGCATGAGAGAATATCTATAACATTCATTAACTGAAAAAACACTGTGGCTAAGACTTCCTGTTTGTAGTCATTTGGGAACATTTTCTTAGAGACAACTCAAACATTGCATTACATGCCTTATAGAATGACTGTTACTTTCGTACAATGAAAGATCACTGTCATGAAAACATCTTGCTTTAAGTTGCTTAGTAACATTTTTATTTAAGACATTTCAAATATTTCAGTGTAGACCTTACAGAGTGGTTGTCACTTTCTCAAAATGAAAGAACACTGTGGAGAAACCATCTTGCTTGTAGCCGTTTAAACACATCTTTATATAAGACTTATCAAACTTTTCACTGCAGATGTGAGAGAGTGTAACATTCATTCACCCAAAAAATACTGTGATTAAACAACATTGCTGGGAGCTGTTTAGGAACATATTCTAATAAAACATTTCAAATATTTCCGTGTATGTGGTACAGAATGGCTGTCACTTTCTTACAATGAAAGAACACTGTGATGAATCTGTCTTGATTGTTGCTGTTTAGGAATATCTTCACTTAAGGCATTTAAAACACTGAGTAAACGCCTTACAGAGCAGGTTTCCATTTCTTACAATGAAAGAACACTGTGGTTAAACCATCTTGCACATAGCTGTTTAGGAACATCTTCATATAGGACTTATCAAACACTTCACTATAGGCAGGGTGGAATATCTGTAAAATTCCTTCACTGAAAGATAAAACTTTGGTTAAACCATCTTGCTTGCAGCTGTTTAGGAACAGCTCCCTATAAGACCTATCAAACTTTTCATTACAGGTATTAGAGAATATATATAACACTCATTTACATAAAGAGCCTTGTGTTTAAAAAACATCTTCTTGTAGCTTTTTAGGAAGCTCTTTGTGTAAGCATTATGAAATATTTCAGTGCATTTGTGAGAAAATGTCATAACACTCTCACTGAAAGAACACTATGGTTAAACCATCTTGCTTGGAGCTGTTTAGGAACATCTTCATATAAGAGTTGCAAAACATTTCAATACAGGATTGAGAGAATATCTGTAACATTCTTTCACCGAAAGTACATGTGTTTAAACAATTTTCATTGTAGGTGTTTAGGAACATCTTTGTACAAGACTTTTAAAACATTTTACTACATGCATGATAGAATATCAATAACATTCATTCAATGCTAGAACACGGTGGTTAAACCATGCTACTTGTAGTTTTAGGAACATCTCATAAAACATTTCAAACATTTCTGTATGTGCCTTATAGAACACGTAACACTTTCTTACATTGAAGAAACACTGTGGTTAAACCAGGTTTATTTTAGCCGTTTGGGAACATCTTCTTATAAGACATTTTTTAAATTTCAGAATATATCTACTGAATGGATCTTTCTTTCATGAATGTTAGAACACTGTGGTGAAACCATCTTACTTGTAACTGCTGAAAAACATCTTCATATAAGACATCAAACATTTCACTACAGATGTGAGAGAATGTAACATTCATTCACTAAGAGAACACTGTGGTTAAACAATGTTGCCGGTACTGTTTAGGAACATATTCTAATAAGACATTTCAAATATTTCAGGATATGCCTTACAGAACGGATATCACTTTCTTACAATGAAGGAACAGTGTGGTGGCTCAATATTGCTTGTAAGTGTTTAGGGACATCATAATATAAGATATTTCAAACATTTCAGTAAATGCTTTACAAAGCCCCTGTCAGTTTCTTACAATGAAAGAACACCATCTTGCTTGTAGCTGTTTAGGAATATTTCCATTGTAAGACTTATCAAACATTGCACTATAGGCATGAGACCATATCTATAACATCCATTCACTGACATAGTACTTTGATTAAACCATCATGCTTGTAGCTGTTTAGAAACATCTTCTTATAAGACAATTCAAACACAGCAATTTATGCCTTATTGAACGACTATCACCTTCTTACAAAGAAGGAACACTGTTGTGAAAACATCTTGCTGGAAGCTGCTGAGGAAAGTCTTCATATGAGACATTTCAAACATTTAAGTATATGCCTTGCAGAGTGGCTGCCACTTTCTTACAATGAAAGAACACTGTGGCAAACCACCTTGCTTGTAGCTGTTTAGGAACATCTTCTGATAAGACATTTTTATCATTTCAGTATCTGACTTACAAAAAGGTATAACTTTTCTTTTGCTTTTACTGTACTTTTTAAAACTGAGGTTATATTAGTTTATAACATTTAAATTTCAGGTGTACATCTGTATATTTTGATTTTGTGTATATTACTTCATGTTCACCACTCAAAGATGAATTACTATCCATCAGCATACACACATGCCCAGTGATCTCTTCCTCCCTCCACCCTTCCCCTCTGATAACCAACAATCTAATCTCTGTATCTGTGTTTGGTTGATGTTGCTATTGTTGTTTTTATCTTCTATTTATAAGCAAGGTCATATGGTGTTGGACTTTCTCCCTGTGACTAATTTCACTTAGCATAATACCTTAAAGGTCCATCCATGTTGTCACAAATGGCCACATTTTATCATTTTTTATGGCTCCATAGTATTCTACTGTGTATCTATACCACATCTTCTATATCCATACGTCCCTTGATGGGCACTTAGGGTGTTTCCAAGTCTTGGATATTGTGAATAATGCTGCAATGAACATAGGGTGCATCTATCTTTACACATTCATGTTTTCCTATTCTTTGGATAAATATCCAGCAGTGGAATAGCTGGATCATATGGTACTTCTATTCTTAATTTTTTGAGGAATCTCCATACTGTTTTCCATAGTCACTACACCAGCTTGCATTTCCATCAGCAATGTAGGATACTTCCCTTTACCTACATCTTCTCCAAGACTTGTCATTTCTTCTCTTGTTAATTATAGCCATTCTGATGGACATGAAGTGATATTTCATTGTAGTTTTGATTTGCATTTCCCTAATAATTACTAATGTTGAACAACTTTTCATGTTCCTGTTGGCCATCTGGATATCTTCTTTGGAAAACTGTCTTTTCAGATTTTCTCCCATTTTTTAATTGGGATGTTAGTTTTTTTGTTGTTGAGATGTATGAGTTCATTGGATATTTTGGATATTAACCCCTTATCAGATATATGGTTTATAAATGTCTTCTCCCAGTTGTTAGGTTGTGTTTTTGTTTTGTTGATGGTTTCCATTGCTGTGGAGAAGCTTTTTAGTTTTATTTGGTCCCATTTGTTTATTGTTTCTAGTGTTTCCCTTGCCTTGTCATACATGGTTCTTGAAATTTACTGATAAGACCAAAGTCTAAGAGCATACTGCTTATCTTTTCTTCTAGAAGTCTTATGATTCCAGTCTTACAGTCAAGTCTTTAATCCACTTTTGAGTTAATTTTTGTGTATGGGGTAAGATAATGGTCTAGTTTTATTCTTTTCATGTGGCTGCCCAGTTTTCCCAACACCATTTATTGAAGAAACTTTCCTTTCTCCATGGTGTGTTCTCTGCTCCGTTGTCAAAAATTCACTGTTCATAGATGAGCGGTTTTATTTCTGGGCTTTCAATTCTGTTCCATTGATCTGTGTGTCTGTTTTTGTGACAGTGCCATGCAGTTTTGATTACTAAGGCTTTGTAGTGTATTCTTAAATCAGGGAGTGTGATGTATCAAGCTTTGTTGTTTTTCTTAGGATTCCCTTGGCTATTCAGGGCCTTTTGTTGTTCCATTTAAATTTTATGACTCTTTGCTCTATTTCTGTGAAAAATGTCATTGTAACTTTGATAAGGATTGCATTGAATCTGTAGATTGCTTTAGGAAGTACGGACATTTTAACTATGTTAATTTTTCCAGTTCAAGAGTGTGAAATATCTTTCCATGTCTTTGTGCTTTCTATTTCTTTTGACAAAATTTTACAATTTTCAGTGTACTGGTCTTTCACCTTTTTGGTCAAGTTTATTCCTACGTATTGCATTCTTTCTGTTGCAATTGTAAATAATATTGTATGCTTAATTTCTCTTTCTACTACTTTGTTGTCACTGTATAGAAATGCAACTGATTTTTGTATGTTGATATTGTATCCTGCAAATTGACTGTATTCATTTACTATTTCTGGAAATTTTTGTTGAATTCTTTAGAGTTTTCTATATATAAAATGATGTCATCTGCAAATAGTCATAGTTTCACTTCTTTTCCAATTTGGATTCTTTTTCTTTCTTTTTCTTGACTGATTGCTCCACGTAGGACTGCCAAGGTTATATTAAATAAGAGTGGTGAAAGTGGGCATCCTTATCTGGTTCCTGTTCTTAGATGGATAGTTTTCAGTTTTTCTCCATTGAGAATGATATTAGCCGTGGGTTTGCCATTTATGGCCTTTTTATGTTGACTTGCTTTCCTTCTATACCTATTTTATTCTGAGTTTTTATCATAAATGGATGCTGTATCTTGTTAAATGCTCCCTCTGCATCTATTGAGATGATCATGTGATTTTTGTCTTCCTTTTGTTAATGTGGTGTTTCACTTTGATTGATTTGCAAATGTTGAACCATTTCTGCATTCCTGGAATAAATCCCACTTGATCATTGTGTATGACCTTTTTAATGTATTGTTACATTCAATTTGCTAGTATTTTGTTGAGGATTTTTGCATCAATGTTCATCAGTGATATTGGCCTGTAATTTTCTTTTTTTGTGTTGTTCTTGTCTGGTTTTGGTAGTAAGGTAACGTTGGCCTTGTAGAATGAGTTAAGAAGATTCTCGTCCTCTTATTTTTTGAAAGAGCTGGAAATTGATAGGTATTATGTCTTCTTTTAATGTTTGGTAGAATTCACCAGGGAAGCCATGTATTCCTGGACTTTCATTTTCTGGGAGGTTTTTGATTACAGTTTCCATCCCTTACAGGTGGTTGGTCTATTCAAATTTTCCATTTCTGCTTGATTCAGTTTTGAAACGTTGTATGATTTTAAGAAGTTATCTATTATTTCTAGTTTATCCAATTTATTGGTGTATAGCTTTTCATATACTCATAATCTTTTATATTTCTGAGGTTTTCATTGTAATTTTCTCCTCTTTCATGTCTGATTTTATTTATTTGAGCATTCTCTCTTATTTTTATGATGATTCTGACTAAGGATTTGTCCATTTTGTTTACCTTTTCAAAGAACCAGCTCTTATTTTCATTGATTCTTTTCTATTGTTCTTTAGCCTTTATTTTATTTGTTTCTGCTCTTATTTTTATTATTTACTTCCTTCTACTGCTTTTGGGCTTTACTTGTTCTTCTTTTTCCAGTCCTGTTATGTGCACTGTTAGATTTTTTGAGATTTTTCTTGTTTGTTTAGGTAGGCTTGCATTGCTATAAACTTCCCTCTTAGAACCACTTTTGCTGTATCCCATAAATTTTGGCAAGTTGTATTTTCATTTTTATTTGTCTCCAGGTATTTTTCTATTTCTCCTTTGATCATATCATTATTCAGTAGCATTTTGGTTAATCTCCACATTTTTGTGGTTTTTCCAATTTTCTTCCTGTAGTTGATTTCTAGGTTCATACCATTGTGGTCAGAAAGGATGCTTGGTATTATTTCAATCTTCTTAAATTTATTCAAACATTTTATGGCCTAAGATGTGATCTATACTGGAGAAAGTTCTATGTCCATTTGAAAAGAATGTGGGTTCTGTTCCATATATACCTACTAAGTCCATCTGGTTTAATGTTTCATTTAAGGCCAAAGTTTCATGATTGATTTTCTGTTTGGATGATCTATCCTTTGATGTAGGCGGAGTATTAAAGTCCTTTAAAATTATTTCGTTGTTGTCTATTTCTCCTTATTTATGCTAATAATTACTTTATATATTTAGGTGCTCTTATGTTGGATGCATAGACATTTACCTGTGTTGTATCCTCTTGTTGGATTGTTCCCTTTATCATTACATAGTGCCCTTCTTTGTCTCTTGTTACAGTTTTTGTTTTAAAGTCTCTTTTGTCTGAGATAAGTATCGCTACCCCAGCTTTCTTTTCATTGCAATTTGCATGGAGTATCTTTTTCCATCCCTCACTTTCAGTTTATGAGTGTCTTTAGGTCTGAAGTGTGTCTCTTGTGTGCAGCATATATATAGGTCTTGTTTTTTATCCAATCAGCCACCCTATGTCTTTGATGGTAGCATTTAGTCTATTGACATTTAAAGTACCTATTTATAAGTATGTACTTATTGCCATTGTGTTACTTTTTTTCTGGGTGTTTTAGTTATTCTCTGTTCCGCTCTTCTTCTCTTGCTCTCTTCCCTTATGGTTTGATGGATTTATTTAGTATTATGTTGGCTTCCTTTCTCTAAATTTTTTGTGTATTTATTATAGGTTTCTGGTTTGTGATTACCATGAGGTTCATATATAATAATATATGTATATATAGCCATCTATATAATGTTGATGGTCTCTTAAGTTTGACCTCTTGCTAAAAGCTCTACTTTTTACTCCCTTTCTCCCACATTCTATATTTTTGCTATCATATTTAACCCCTTTTTTGTGCATGTGTATCTGTTATCCTCTTATCATGGAAATAATTTTAGCAATCTTGTCTTTTGACCTTCATGTTCACTTCATAGGTGGTTGATCTGCTACCTGTATTGTATATATGCCTTTAACAATGATTTTCTTGTTTGGTTTTGTTGATAAATTTTTTATTCCTATCTGTGGTTTTTGTCTTTTCCACTTAAATAAGTCCCTTTAGCATTTCTTGTAAGACTGGCTTATTGATATTAAACTCGTTTAGTTTTGGCTTGTCTGGAAAACTGTTTATCTCTCCCTCCATTCTGAATGATAACCTTGCCAGGTAGAGTATTCTTGTGTAGGCTTTTTCCTTTAAGCACTTTAAATAAGTCACATCACTCCCTTCTAGCCTGTAAGGTTTCTACTGAGAAGTCAGTGGATAGACTTACGGGATTTCCTTTCTATGTAACTTATTGCCTTTCTCTTGCAGCTTTTAGGATTTTCTCTTTGTCTTTAGTTCTTGTCATTTTGATTATCATTTGTCTTGGTGTGGTCCTCTTTGGGTTCTTCTTGTTTGGTGCTCTCTGTGTTTCCTGTCTCTGGATGTCTGTTTCCTTCCTTAGGTAGGAGGGTTCAGCAATTATTTCTTTGAATGGCTTCTCTACCTCTTTGTCTCTCTTCTTCTCCTTCTGAGACACCTAATAAAGAAGTTATTGCACTTGATGTTGTCCCAGATGTCCCTTAGACTGTCCTCATTCTTTTTATTTTTTCTGTTCAGCTTGGGTGATTTCCTCTGGTCTTTCACCCAGCTCACTGATCTGTTCTTTTGTATCATCTATGCTGCTATTGATATCCTCTAGTGAATTTTCCCTTTCCTTTATTTTATTCTTTAGTTCTAGTTGGTTCTTTCTTATATTTTCCAATACTTTGTTCAATTTTTCACTATGTTCATCTATTCCTCTTCCAAGATTAGTGAGCATCCTTATCATGATTAGTTTGTACTTTTTATCAAGTAAGTTATTTGTCTCTGTTTCATTTAGTTCTTTTTCAGAGGATTTGCCCTGTTCCATATTTGGAAGATATTCTTTTGTCTCCTTATTTTGCCTATTTCTCTGTGCTTATATCTATGTTTTAGGTATATCTGCTATGTCTCCCAATCTTAGAGAATGGGCTTTATGTAAGAGATTCCTTATGAAACCAAGAAACATGCTTCCCTGTCATTACCTATTCCAGTGTTCCAAATGTGTCCCCTGTGTGGGCTGTGTGTGTCCTGTTGTGGCAGGGTGGCTCTTACTGCAGGTGTATGGGAAGGCTACTCTGTCCCTGGCTAGCTGGTTGTAAGGCTCAGCTGCATGTGACTTCTATGGTCCCTTCAGTCACTTTATTGGGCAGGGGATACCAGCATTGTTGGCTGAAAAGTCTAATATGACAATCCTCCTGCAGTTTTTCTGTTAAATAAGGAGGTATCCAGCATGGCTGGTTGCTAGGCTTAGGGACTCACACTTGCTGTAGGCATCTACCCTGCAAGGCTGTTGTCAGCTCTCTCAGGAGAGTAGCTGGGTGGCACTGGTCCCTGGTGTGGCAGCAAACAATTGTTTCAGGCATTGGAGGTGGGGCAGATCCCCTATGTGGTTGAAGAGCTACCACTTTCATACAATGAAAGAACATCATAGGTAGCTGTTTAGGAACATTTTCATGAAAGACTTATCATACACATCACTGCAGGCATGACACAATATCCATTCATTCAATGAAAAACACTATTGTGAAACCAGCTTTCTTGTAGCTGATTGGCAACATCTTCAGATAAGGCCTTTCTACTTTCAGTATATGCCATACAGAATGGCTAATACTCAGACATCACTTTCCTAAAATTAAAGAACGCTGTGCTGAATCCACCTTGCAGGTAGCTGTTGAGGAACATCTTCATGTAAGACTTATAAAACATTCACTATAGCCATGACAGAATATAAGATATATTTACTCAAATAACAATGTGGTGAAACTAGATTGCTTGTATCTGTTTGGAAATATCTTTATATAAGGCTCTTCACATAAGTGTATGCCATAAAGAATGGCTATCAGGGGCCAGTCTGGTGGTGCATTATGACAATGAAAGAACACTGTGCTGAACACAGCTCACAGGTAGCTCTTTAAGAATATCTTCATATAAGATTTATCTAACTTTTCACTATAGCTATGACATGATATCTATGACATTCATTCAAAGAAATAACACTATGTTGAAAAAGCTTGCTTGTAGCTATTTAGGAACATCCTCATATAAGACATCAAATATTTCTCTTGAGGCATGACAGAATATATATAACATCCATTTTCTGAATGTACACTGTGGTGAAAACACAGTGCTTGTAGCTGTTTAGGAACATCTTCAAATAAGTCCTATCGAGCATTTCACTACAGGTGTGACAGAATATCTATAGCATTCACTTACTGAGAGGACACTGTGGTGAAACCAGCTTCCTTGCAGCTGTTAAAGAACATCTTCATGTAAGTTTTTTCTAGCATTTCAGTATGTGCCATACAGAACTGTTATACTTTCTTACAATGAAAAAACATTGTACTTAACTCAGCTTACAGGTAGACTTCTAGGAACATTTTCATATAAGGCTGAAAATTTCACATGTGTGAGAGAATATCTATTACATTAATTCAATGAAAGGTCATTATTGTGAAACCAGCTTGCTTGTAGCTCTTTAGCAACATATTCATATAAGAGTTTTCTGACATTTCAGTATATGCCATACAGAGCAACTATCACTTTATTATAATGAGAAATCAGTGCACTGATCCCAGCTTGCAGGTAGCTGTAGAAACATTTTCATATATGACATAAAACATTTCACTTCAGCTATTGGAAAATATCTATAAGGTTATTCAGTGAAAGAACACTGTGATGTAACCATGTTGCTTGCAGCTGTTTGGAATGATCCTCATATAAGGCTTTTCAAACATTGCAAGCACGTGCCATTCAGAAAGGTTACCACTTCCATAAAATCAAAGAACATTTTTAGGAACCTAGCTTGCGGGTAGCGGTTTAGAAATATCTTTATATAAGTTTTAACAAATATTGCACTACACTCACACCAGAATAACTGTAATATTGATTCAAAGAAAGATCACTGAGCTGAACCCTTGCTTGCCATCTGTTAAGGAACATCTTCTTAAAATACTATGAAACATTTCATTACAGATGTGACAGAATATCCATAAGATTCATTCACTGAAGAAACTCTGTGTTGAAATGAGTGTGTTTGTAGCCATTTAGGGACATCTTCATATAAACCATCTCAAACATTACAGCACATGCCCTATCAACTGGCTAACAATTTCTAAGAATAAAAGAACACTGTACTAAAGGCAACTTGCAGGTAGCTCTTTAGGAACATGTTCATATAAGACAAACATTTCACTACAGGTAGGAGGAATACCTATGACATTCATTCACTGAAAGAAAACCGTGGCGAAACCATGCTACTTCCAGGCATTAAGGATCATTTTCATATTAGTGGATTCAAGCATTTAGGTATAGGCCTTACTGAATGAAATCCCTTCAAATAACGTAGGAATATTGTACAGATCCCAACTTGATAGTAGCTGTTTTGGAACATCTTCATAACACATTATAAATTTCACTGCAGGTGTGACAGAATATCCATTGCACTCATTCAAAGAAAGAAAAATAATGTAAAGCCAGCTTTCTTGTAGCTGGTTAGGAACATCTTGATATAAGACTTTTCTAATAATTAAGCATATGCCATACAAAACGGCTATCACTGTCTTACAATGAAAGAACACTGTACTGAACCCCGCTGCAGGCAGCTGTTTAGGAACATCTTCATATAAGACTTATTAAACATTTCCCTACAGGCATGACAGACTATCTAACACTCGTTCACTGAAAGAACACTGTGGTGAAGCCAGATTACTTCTGGCGCCTTGGGAATGTCTTCGTATAAGGCTCTTCAAACACTTCATTATGCCTACAGAATGGCTATCACTTCCATATCCAGAAAGAACGTTCTGATGAAACCAGTGGCTCTTTATGAGCATTTCATTTATGTCTTATCAAACGTTTCTCTACAGCCGCAACATGATATCCATAACATTCATTCAAGGAAGCCACACTAT
Source organism: Equus asinus (assembly GCF_041296235.1). Classification (NCBI taxonomy): domain Eukaryota; kingdom Metazoa; phylum Chordata; class Mammalia; order Perissodactyla; family Equidae; genus Equus; species Equus asinus. Next base: position 5,752,847 of record NC_091810.1, read on the forward strand.
GTTGAAAAAGCTTGCTTGTAGCTGTTCAGGAACACTCTCACCTAAGACATCAAATAGTTCTATTGAGGCATGACAGAATACGTACAACATTCATTTTCTGAATGAACACTGTGGTGAAAACACCTTGCTTGCAGCTGTTTAGGGGAATCTTCAAATAAGTCCTATCAAACATTTCACTACGGGCATGATGGAATATCTATAACATTCACACATTGAAAGAATGCTGTGGTGAAACCAACTTCCTTGTAGCTTTTAAGGAACATCTTCATGTAAGTCTTTTCTAGCATTTCAGTATGAGCCATAGAGAACAGCTATACTTTCTTAAAATGAAAAAAACATCGTACTTAACTCAGCTTTCAGGTAGACTTATAGTAACATTTTCATGTAAGATTTATTGAAAATTTCACAACATGTGCGACAGAATATCTATTACATTAATTCAATGAAAGATCACTATTGTGAAACCAGCTTGCTTGTATCTCTTTAGAAATACACTCATATAAGTCTTTTCTGACATTTCAGTGTATGCCATACAAAGTAACTATCACTTTATTACAATGAAAAGTCAGTGTGCTGATCCCAGCTTGCAGGTAGCTGTAGGAACATTTTCATATATGATATAAAACATTTCACTACAGCTATAGGAGAATATATATAAAGTTTATTAAATGAAAGAACACTGTGGTGTAACCAGATTGCTTGTAGCTATTTAGGAGTATCTTCATACAAGTCTTTTCAAACATTTCAGTGTATTCCATCCAGAATGGTTATCACTTCCATAAAATGAAAGAACGATGTTAAGAACCCAGCTGGAAAGTTGTTTTTTTAGAAATATCTTTTTATAAGTCTTAACAAATATTGCGCTATGGTCATGACAGAATGATTTTAATATTCACTCAAGGAAAGAAGGATGAGCTGAACCCTTGTTTCCTAGTTTCTGTTTGGGAAGAACTTCATAAAATACTTAAAAAATTACACTACAGACTTGAAAAATATCCATAAGATTCATACACTAAAGGAACTCTGGTGAAACAAATGTGCTTACAGCTGTTTAGGGGCATATTCACCTAAGACATTTCCAACATTTCAGCATATGCCCTACAGATGACCTATCAATTACTAACAATGTGAGAACACTGTTCTAAGCCCAGTTTGCAGGTAGCTGTTTAGGAACATGTTCATATAAGACTTAACAAGCATTTAATTGCATGTGGGACAGAATATATATAGCATTTGTTCACTGAGAGAAAACTGTGGTGAAACCATGTTACTTGCAGCCATTAAGGATCATCTTCATATTAGTCATTATAACCATTTCAATATTTGCTGTTCTGATTGAATATGAGTTTCCAACAATGAAAGAAACACTGTGCTGAATCCAGCTTGCAAGTAAGTTTTAACTAACACTTCACTACAAGTGTCACAGAATATCTGCAATATTGTTTCACTGAAAGAACTCTGTGGTGAAAGCATCTTGAAGCTATTATTAGGAACATTTGTATTTGAGACATTTCTCACATTTCAGTATATGCCATAATGAATGGGTATCATTTTCCTACAATGAAAGAACACTGTGCTAAATAGAGCTCACAGATAGCTATCTAGGAACGTTTTTACATAAGACTTATCAAACATTTTACAATAGTCGTGACAGACTATACATAACATTCAGTCACTGAAAGAAAACTGTGGAGAAACAATCTTGCTTGTATATATTTAGAAGCTTCTTCATGTTCACCATTTCAAGCATTTCCATATAAGACATACTGAATGAATATCACTTTGAGACAATGATATAATGTGCTGAAGCCAGATTGCAGGCAGCTGTTTAGGAACCTTTTCCTAAGAGACTTATCATACATTTCACTACAAAGTATCTATTACATCCATTCAGTGAAAGAACACTATTGTGAAGCCAGATTGCTGGTAGCTAATTAGGAACATCTTGATATAAGGCTTTTCTAATATTTCAGTTTATGCCAAACAGAATGACTATCATTTTCTTAAAATGAAATAACACTGTGTTGAACTCATCTTGCAGGAAGCCATTTAGGGTTTCTTCATACAAAACACCAAACATGTCACTACTGCTCTGACAGAATCTCTGTAAGATTCCTTCACTGAGGAACACACTCTGGTGAAACCAGGTTGCTCATAAGTTTTTAGGAATATCTTTATATAAGGCTATTCAAACACATCATATGCTGTACAGAATGATTATCACTTCCATTAAATTAAACAACATTGTGATGCAACCAGCTGGCACATGCTATTTATGAACATTTTGTGTGTGTCTTATCAAACGTTTCTCTGCAGCCACAATGTGATAATTATTACATTCATTCAATGAAATACTGTGTTGAAAAAGCCTGCTTGTGGCTGTTTAGAAACATCTTCATGTAAGTGTTCATGCAAGCCTTATCAAACATTTCCCTACAGGCATGACAGAATATCTATAACATTCAATGTCTGTAAGAACACTGTTGTGAAACCATTTTGCTTGTAGCTACTTGGGGACATCTTCATAAAACTTATCCAGCATTTCACTACGGGTGTGATAGACTATCTATAACATTCATTCACTGAAAGAACATTGTCTTGAAAACACCTAGCAAGTAGCTCTTAAGGAACATCTTCACATATGACATTTCAAACATTTCAGTATATGCCACATGGAACGGCTATCACTTTCTTACAATGAAAGAGCATTGTGCTTAATCAAGCCAACAGGTAGCTGTTTAGGGATATTTTCACATAAATCATATCAAACATTTGACTACAGATGTGACAATGTCTATAACATTTGTTATCTGAAAGAAAATTATGCAAAAACCATCTTCTTTTCACTGTTTAGGAACATCTGCACATAATACGCTTCAAATACTTAAGTATATTCCACACAGAGCGACTATCATTTTCACAAAATGAAAGAACACATGCTGAATCCGGTTTATAGGTAGCTGTTTAGGAACATCATATATCAAATGGTTCACCACAGATGTGACGATTTCTAGAACATTCATTCACTGAAAGAACACTGTGAAGAAACCATCTTGCTTGTTAGCTGTTTAAGAATATAAATAAAAGGCTCTTCAAACATATCACTTTATGCCATACAGAATGGCTATCATCTCCATAGCCAGAAAAGAATACTGTGATGAACCCAGCTTGCAAGTAATTGTTTATTAATATTTTGCTCAAGTCTTATCAGACATTTGCCTACAGTCATGACAGGATATCTTTAATGTCTATTCAATGTAATAACACTATATTTAAAAAAATTTCCTTGTAGCTGTTTAGAAACATCTTCATGTAAGACTTATTAAACATTCCTTTGCAGGAATGACAGAATCTCTAAACAGTCACTCATTGACTGAACACAGGGATGAAAGCAGTTTTCTTGTAACTGTTGAGGAACATCTTCATATAAAGCTTTTCAAGCATATCAGTATATGGCATACAGCATGGCCATACCCTTCTTACAAGGAAAGAAGGTTGTGTTTAATAGCTTTCAGGTAGATTATTAGGAGTATTTTTATATAAGACCTATTGAACATTTAACTACAGGCATGACAGAATATCTATTACATCCATTCAATGAAAGAACACTATGTTGAAAGTGGCTTGGTTTGACTGTTAAGGAAGATCTTCATTTAAGTCCTTTTCAGCATTTCTGTATATGCCATACTAAACGGCTGTCACTATCTTATGATGAAATTATTCTGTCCTGAACACGTCTTGTTGGATTCTATTTAGGAACATCTTCATATAAGACCTCTCTAACATTTAAGCATATGCCATACAGAATGGCTCTCACTTACTTACAGTTAAAGGACACTGTGCTAAACCCGGCTTGCTGGCGGCTGTTTGAAACCTCTTCATATAAGACTTATTAAACATTTCACTACAGGCATGACAGACTAGCTATAACACTCGTTCACTGAAAGAACACTGTGGTGAAGCCAGATTACTTCTGGCGCCTTGGGAATGTCTTCGTATAAGGCTCTTCAAACACTTCATTATGCCTACAGAATGGCTATCGCTTCCATATCCAGAAAGAACGTTCTGATGAAACCAGTGGCTCTTTATGAGCATTTCATTTATGTCTTATCAAACGTTTCTCTACAGCCGCAACATGATATCCATAACATTCATTCAAGGAAACCACACTATGTTGAAAAAGCTTGCTTGTAGCTGTTCAGGAACACTCTCACCTAAGACATCAAATAGTTCTCTTGAGGCATGACAGAATACGTATAACATTCATTTTCTGAATGAACACTGTGGTGAAAACACCTTGCTTGCAGCTGTTTAGGGGAATCTTCAAATAAGTCCTATCAAACATTTCACTACGGGCATGATGGAATATCTATAACATTCACTCATTGAAAGAATGCTGTGGTGAAACCAACTTCCTTGTAGCTTTTAAGGAACATCTTCATGTAAGTCTTTTCTAGCATTTCAGTATGAGCCATAGAGAACAGCTATACTTTCTTAAAATGAAAAAACATTGTACTTAACTCAGCTTTCAGGTAGACTTATAGTAACATTTTCATGTAAGATTTATTGAAAATTTCACAACATGTGCGACAGAATATCTATTACATTAATTCAATGAAAGATCACTATTGTGAAACCAGCTTGCTTGTATCTCTTTAGAAATACACTCATATAAGTCTTTTCTGACATTTCAGTGTATGCCATACAAAGTAACTATCACCTTATTACAATGAAAAGTCAGTGTGCTGATCCCAGCTTGCAGGTAGCTGTAGGAACCTTTTCATATATGATATAAAACATTTCACTACAGCTATAGGAGACTATATATAAAGTTTATTAAATGAAAGAACACTGTGCTGTAACCAGATTGCTTGTAGCTATTTAGGAGTATCTTCATACAAGTCTTTTCAAACATTTCAGTGTATTCCATCCAGAATGGTTATCACTTCCATAAAATGAAAGAACGATGTTAAGAACCCAGCTGGAAAGTTGTCTTTTAGAAATATCTTTTTATAAGTCTTAACAAATATTGCGCTATGGTCATGACAGAATGATTTTAATATTCACTCAAGGAAAGAAGGATGAGCTGAACCCTTGTTTCCTAGTATCTGTTTAGGAAGAACTTCATAAAATACTTAAAAAATTACACTACAGACTTGAAAAATATCCATAAGATTCAGACACTAAAGGAACTCTGGTGAAACAAATGTGCTTACAGCTGTTTAGGGGCATATTCACATAAGACAGTTCAAACATTTCAGCATATGCCCTACAGATGACCTATCAATTACTAACAATGTGAGAACGCTGTTCTAAGCCCAGTTTGCGGGTAGCTGTTTAGGAACATGTTCATATAAGACTTAACAAACATTTCATTGCATGTGGGACAGAATATATATAGCATTTGTTCACTGAGAGAAAACTGTGGTGAAACCATCTTACTTGCAGCCATTAAGGATCATCTTCATATTAGTCATTATAACCATTTCAATATTTGCTGTTCTGATTGAATATGAGTTTCCAACAATGAAAGAAACACTGTGCTGAATCCAGCTTGCAAGTAAGTTTTAACTAACACTTCACTACAAGTGTCACAGAATATCTGCAATATTGTTTCACTGAAAGACCTCTGTGGTGAAAGCATCTTGAAGCTATTATTAGGAACATTTGTATTTGAGACATTTCTCACATTTCAGTATATGCCATAATGAATGGGTATCATTTTCCTACAATGAAAGAACACTGTGCTAAATAGAGCTCACAGATAGCTATCTAGGAACGTTTTTACATAAGACTTATCAAACATTTTACAATAGTCGTGACAGACTATACATCACATTCAGTCACTGAAAGAAAACTGTGGAGAAACAATCTTGCTTGTATATATTTAGAAACTTCTTCATGTTCACCATTTCAAGCATTTCCATATAAGACATACTGAATGAATATCACTTTGAGACAATGATATAATGTGCTGAGGCCAGATTGCAGGCAGCTGTTTAGGAACCTTTTCCTAAGAGACTTATCATACATTTCACTACAAAGTATCTGTTACATCCATTCAGTGAAAGAACACTATTGTGAAGCCAGATTGCTGGTAGCTAATTAGGAACATCTTGATATAAGGCTTTTCTAATATTTCAGTTTATGCCAAACAGAATGACTATCATTTTCTTAAAATGAAATAACACTGTGTTGAACTCATCTTGCAGGAAGCCATTTAGGGTTTCTTCATACAAAACACCAAACATGTCACTACTGCTCTGACAGAATCTCTGTAAGATTCCTTCACTGAGGAACACACTCTGGTGAAACCAGATTGCTCATAAGTTTTTAGGAATATCTTTATATAAGGCTATTCAAACACATCATATGCTGTACAGAATGATTATCACTTCCATTAAATTAAACAACATTGTGATGCAACCAGCTGGCACATGCTATTTACGAACATTTTGTGTGTGTCTTATCAAACGTTTCTCTGCAGCCACAATGTGATAATTATTACATTCATTCAATGAAATACTGTGTTGAAAAAGCCTGCTTGTGGCTGTTTAGAAACATCTTCATGTAAGTGTTCATGCAAGCCTTATCAAACATTTCCCTACAGGCATGACAGAATATCTATAACATTCAATGTCTGTAAGAACACTGTTGGGAAACCATTTTGCTTGTAGCTACTTAGGGACATCTTCATAAAACTTATCCAGCATTTCACTACGGGTGTGATAGACTATCTATAACATCCATTCACTGAAAGAACATTGTCTGGAAAACACCTAGCAAGTAGCTCTTAAGGAACATCTTCACATATGCCATTTCAAACATTTCAGTATATGCCACAAGGAACGGCTATCACTTTCTTACAATGAAAGAGCATCGTGCTTAATCAAGCCAACAGGTAGCTGTTTAGGGATATTTTCACATAAATCATATCAAACATTTGACTACAGATGTGACAATGTCTATAACATTTGTTATCTGAAAGAAAATTATGCAAAAACCATCTTCTTTTCACTGTTTAGGAACATCTGCACATAGTACACTTCAAATACTTAAGTATATTCCACACAGAGCGACTATCATTTTCACAAAATGAAAGAACACATGCTGAATCCAGTTTATGGGTAGCTGTTTAGGAACATCATATATCAAATATTTCACCACAGATGTGACAATATCTAGAACATTCATTCACTGAAAGAACACTGTGAAGAAACCATCTTGCTTGTTAGCTGTTTAAGAATATAAATAAAAGGCTCTTCAAACATATCACTTTATGCCATACAGAATGGCTATCATCTCCATAGCCAGAAAAGAATACTGTGATGAACCCAGCTTGCAAGTAATTGTTTATTAATATTTTGCTCAAGTCTTATCAGACATTTGCCTACAGTCATGACAGGATATCTTTAATGTCTATTCAATGTAATAACACTATATTTAAAAGAATTTCCTTGTAGCTGTTTAGAAACATCTTCATGTAAGACTTATTAAACATTCCTTTGCAGGAATGACAGAATCTCTAAACATTCACTCATTGAATGAACACAGGGATGAAAGCAGTTTTCTTGTAACTGTTGAGGAACATCTTCATATAAAGCTTTTCAAGCATTTCAGTATATGGCATACAGCATGGCCATACCCTTCTTACAAGGAAAGAAGGTTGTGTTTAATAGCTTTCAGGTAGATTATTAGGAGCATTTTTATGTAAGACCTATTGAACTTTTAACTACAGGCATGACAGAATATCTATTACATCCATTCAATGAAAGAACACTATGGTGAAAGTGGCTTGGTTTGACTGTTAAGGAAGATCTTCATTTGAGTCCTTTTCAGCATTTCTGTATATGCCATACTAAACGGCTGTCACTATCTTATGATGAAATTATTCTGTCCTGAACACGTCTTGTTGGATTCTATTTAGGAACATCCTCATATAAGACCTCTCTAACATTTAAGCATATGCCATACAGAAGGGCTCTCACTTACTTACAGTTAAAGGACACTGTGCTAAACCCGGCTTGCTGGTGGCTGTTTGAAACCTCTTCATATAAGACTTATTAAACATTTCACTACAGGCATGACAGACTAGCTATAACACTCGTTCACTGAAAGAACACTGTGGTGAAGCCAGATTACTTCTGGCGCCTTGGGAATGTCTTCGTATAAGGCTCTTCAAACACTTCATTATGCCTACAGAATGGCTATCGCTTCCATATCCAGAAAGAACGTTCTGATGAAACCAGTGGCTCTTTATGAGCATTTCATTTATGTCTTATCAAACGTTTCTCTACAGCCGCAACATGATATCCATAACATTCATTCAAGGAAGCCACACTATGTTGAAAAAGCTTGCTTGTAGCTGTTCAGGAACACTCTCACCTAAGACATCAAATAGTTCTCTTGAGGCATGACAGAATACGTATAACATTCATTTTCTGAATGAACACTGTGGTGAAAACACCTTGCTTGCAGCTGTTTAGGGGAATCTTCAAATAAGTCCTATCAAACATTTCACTACGGGCATGATGGAATATCTATAACATTCACTCATTGAAAGAATGCTGTGGTGAAACCAACTTCCTTGTAGCTTTTAAGGAACATCTTCATGTAAGTCTTTTCTAGCATTTCAGTATGAGCCATAGAGAACAGCTATACTTTCTTAAAATGAACAAACATTGTACTTAACTCAGCTTTCAGGTAGACTTATAGTAACATTTTCATGTAAGATTTATTGAAAATTTCACAACATGTGCGACAGAATATCTATTACATTAATTCAATGAAAGATCACTATTGTGAAACCAGCTTGCTTGTATCTCTTTAGAAATACACTCATATAAGTCTTTTCTGACATTTCAGTGTATGCCATACAAAGTAACTATCACCTTATTACAATGAAAAGTCAGTGTGCTGATCCCAGCTTGCAGGTAGCTGTAGGAACCTTTTCATATATGATATAAAACATTTCACTACAGCTATAGGAGACTATATATAAAGTTTATTAAATGAAAGAACACTGTGGTGTAACCAGATTGCTTGTAGCTATTTAGGAGTATCTTCATACAAGTCTTTTCAAACATTTCAGTGTATTCCATCCAGAATGGTTATCACTTCCATAAAATGAAAGAACGATGTTAAGAACCCAGCTGGAAAGTTGTCTTTTAGAAATATCTTTTTATAAGTCTTAACAAATATTGCGCTATGGTCATGACAGAATGATTTTAATATTCACTCAAGGAAAGAAGGATGAGCTGAACCCTTGTTTCCTAGTATCTGTTTAGGAAGAACTTCATAAAATACTTAAAAAATTACACTACAGACTTGAAAAATATCCATAAGATTCAGACACTAAAGGAACTCTGGTGAAACAAATGTGCTTACAGCTGTTTAGGGGCATATTCACATAAGACAGTTCAAACATTTCAGCATATGCCCTACAGATGACCTATCAATTACTAACAATGTGAGAACGCTGTTCTAAGCCCAGTTTGCGGGTAGCTGTTTAGGAACATGTTCATATAAGACTTAACAAACATTTCATTGCATGTGGGACAGAATGTATATAGCATTTGTTCACTGAGAGAAAACTGTGGTGAAACCATCTTACTTGCAGCCATTAAGGATCATCTTCATATTAGTCATTATAACCATTTCAATATTTGCTGTTCTGATTGAATATGAGTTTCCAACAATGAAAGAAACACTGTGCTGAATCCAGCTTGCAAGTAAGTTTTAACTAACACTTCACTACAAGTGTCACAGAATATCTGCAATATTGTTTCACTGAAAGACCTCTGTGGTGAAAGCATCTTGAAGCTATTATTAGGAACATTTGTATTTGAGACATTTCTCACATTTCAGTATATGCCATAATGAATGGGTATCATTTTCCTACAATGAAAGAACACTGTGCTAAATAGAGCTCACAGATAGCTATCTAGGAACGTTTTTACATAAGACTTATCAAACATTTTACAATAGTCGTGACAGACTATACATCACATTCAGTCACTGAAAGAAAACTGTGGAGAAACAATCTTGCTTGTATATATTTAGAAACTTCTTCATGTTCACCATTTCAAGCATTTCCATATAAGACATACTGAATGAATATCACTTTGAGACAATGATATAATGTGCTGAGGCCAGATTGCAGGCAGCTGTTTAGGAACCTTTTCCTAAGAGACTTATCATACATTTCACTACAAAGTATCTGTTACATCCATTCAGTGAAAGAACACTATTGTGAAGCCAGATTGCTGGTAGCTAATTAGGAACATCTTGATATAAGGCTTTTCTAATATTTCAGTTTATGCCAAACAGAATGACTATCATTTTCTTAAAATGAAATAACACTGTGTTGAACTCATCTTGCAGGAAGCCATTTAGGGTTTCTTCATACAAAACACCAAACATGTCACTACTGCTCTGACAGAATCTCTGTAAGATTCCTTCACTGAGGAACACACTCTGGTGAAACCAGATTGCTCATAAGTTTTTAGGAATATCTTTATATAAGGCTATTCAAACACATCATATGCTGTACAGAATGATTATCACTTCCATTAAATTAAACAACATTGTGATGCAACCAGCTGGCACATGCTATTTACGAACATTTTGTGTGTGTCTTATCAAACGTTTCTCTGCAGCCACAATGTGATAATTATTACATTCATTCAATGAAATACTGTGTTGAAAAAGCCTGCTTGTGGCTGTTTAGAAACATCTTCATGTAAGTGTTCATGCAAGCCTTATCAAACATTTCCCTACAGGCATGACAGAATATCTATAACATTCAATGTCTGTAAGAACACTGTTGGGAAACCATTTTGCTTGTAGCTACTTAGGGACATCTTCATAAAACTTATCCAGCATTTCACTACGGGTGTGATAGACTATCTATAACATCCATTCACTGAAAGAACATTGTCTGGAAAACACCTAGCAAGTAGCTCTTAAGGAACATCTTCACATATGCCATTTCAAACATTTCAGTATATGCCACAAGGAACGGCTATCACTTTCTTACAATGAAAGAGCATCGTGCTTAATCAAGCCAACAGGTAGCTGTTTAGGGATATTTTCACATAAATCATATCAAACATTTGACTACAGATGTGACAATGTCTATAACATTTGTTATCTGAAAGAAAATTATGCAAAAACCATCTTCTTTTCACTGTTTAGGAACATCTGCACATAGTACACTTCAAATACTTAAGTATATTCCACACAGAGCGACTATCATTTTCACAAAATGAAAGAACACATGCTGAATCCAGTTTATGGGTAGCTGTTTAGGAACATCATATATCAAATATTTCACCACAGATGTGACAATATCTAGAACATTCATTCACTGAAAGAACACTGTGAAGAAACCATCTTGCTTGTTAGCTGTTTAAGAATATAAATAAAAGGCTCTTCAAACATATCACTTTATGCCATACAGAATGGCTATCATCTCCATAGCCAGAAAAGAATACTGTGATGAACCCAGCTTGCAAGTAATTGTTTATTAATATTTTGCTCAAGTCTTATCAGACATTTGCCTACAGTCATGACAGGATATCTTTAATGTCTATTCAATGTAATAACACTATATTTAAAAGAATTTCCTTGTAGCTGTTTAGAAACATCTTCATGTAAGACTTATTAAACATTCCTTTGCAGGAATGACAGAATCTCTAAACATTCACTCATTGAATGAACACAGGGATGAAAGCAGTTTTCTTGTAACTGTTGAGGAACATCTTCATATAAAGCTTTTCAAGCATTTCAGTATATGGCATACAGCATGGCCATACCCTTCTTACAAGGAAAGAAGGTTGTGTTTAATAGCTTTCAGGTAGATTATTAGGAGCATTTTTATGTAAGACCTATTGAACTTTTAACTACAGGCATGACAGAATATCTATTACATCCATTCAATGAAAGAACACTATGGTGAAAGTGGCTTGGTTTGACTGTTAAGGAAGATCTTCATTTGAGTCCTTTTCAGCATTTCTGTATATGCCATACTAAACGGCTGTCACTATCTTATGATGAAATTATTCTGTCCTGAACACGTCTTGTTGGATTCTATTTAGGAACATCCTCATATAAGACCTCTCTAACATTTAAGCATATGCCATACAGAAGGGCTCTCACTTACTTACAGTTAAAGGACACTGTGCTAAACCCGGCTTGCTGGCGGCTGTTTGAAACCTCTTCATATAAGACTTATTAAACATTTCACTACAGGCATGACAGACTAGCTATAACACTCGTTCACTGAAAGAACACTGTGGTGAAGCCAGATTACTTCTGGCGCCTTGGGAATGTCTTCGTATAAGGCTCTTCAAACACTTCATTATGCCTACAGAATGGCTATCGCTTCCATATCCAGAAAGAACGTTCTGATGAAACCAGTGGCTCTTTATGAGCATTTCATTTATGTCTTATCAAACGTTTCTCTACAGCCGCAACATGATATCCATAACATTCATTCAAGGAAGCCACACTATGTTGAAAAAGCTTGCTTGTAGCTGTTCAGGAACACTCTCACCTAAGACATCAAATAGTTCTCTTGAGGCATGACAGAATACGTATAACATTCATTTTCTGAATGAACACTGTGGTGAAAACACCTTGCTTGCAGCTGTTTAGGGGAATCTTCAAATAAGTCCTATCAAACATTTCACTACGGGCATGATGGAATATCTATAACATTCACTCATTGAAAGAATGCTGTGGTGAAACCAACTTCCTTGTAGCTTTTAAGGAACATCTTCATGTAAGTCTTTTCTAGCATTTCAGTATGAGCCATAGAGAACAGCTATACTTTCTTAAAATGAACAAACATTGTACTTAACTCAGCTTTCAGGTAGACTTATAGTAACATTTTCATGTAAGATTTATTGAAAATTTCACAACATGTGCGACAGAATATCTATTACATTAATTCAATGAAAGATCACTATTGTGAAACCAGCTTGCTTGTATCTCTTTAGAAATACACTCATATAAGTCTTTTCTGACATTTCAGTGTATGCCATACAAAGTAACTATCACCTTATTACAATGAAAAGTCAGTGTGCTGATCCCAGCTTGCAGGTAGCTGTAGGAACCTTTTCATATATGATATAAAACATTTCACTACAGCTATAGGAGACTATATATAAAGTTTATTAAATGAAAGAACACTGTGGTGTAACCAGATTGCTTGTAGCTATTTAGGAGTATCTTCATACAAGTCTTTTCAAACATTTCAGTGTATTCCATCCAGAATGGTTATCACTTCCATAAAATGAAAGAACGATGTTAAGAACCCAGCTGGAAAGTTGTCTTTTAGAAATATCTTTTTATAAGTCTTAACAAATATTGCGCTATGGTCATGACAGAATGATTTTAATATTCACTCAAGGAAAGAAGGATGAGCTGAACCCTTGTTTCCTAGTATCTGTTTAGGAAGAACTTCATAAAATACTTAAAAAATTACACTACAGACTTGAAAAATATCCATAAGATTCAGACACTAAAGGAACTCTGGTGAAACAAATGTGCTTACAGCTGTTTAGGGGCATATTCACATAAGACAGTTCAAACATTTCAGCATATGCCCTACAGATGACCTATCAATTACTAACAATGTGAGAACGCTGTTCTAAGCCCAGTTTGCGGGTAGCTGTTTAGGAACATGTTCATATAAGACTTAACAAACATTTCATTGCATGTGGGACAGAATGTATATAGCATTTGTTCACTGAGAGAAAACTGTGGTGAAACCATCTTACTTGCAGCCATTAAGGATCATCTTCATATTAGTCATTATAACCATTTCAATATTTGCTGTTCTGATTGAATATGAGTTTCCAACAATGAAAGAAACACTGTGCTGAATCCAGCTTGCAAGTAAGTTTTAACTAACACTTCACTACAAGTGTCACAGAATATCTGCAATATTGTTTCACTGAAAGACCTCTGTGGTGAAAGCATCTTGAAGCTATTATTAGGAACATTTGTATTTGAGACATTTCTCACATTTCAGTATATGCCATAATGAATGGGTATCATTTTCCTACAATGAAAGAACACTGTGCTAAATAGAGCTCACAGATAGCTATCTAGGAACGTTTTTACATAAGACTTATCAAACATTTTACAATAGTCGTGACAGACTATACATCACATTCAGTCACTGAAAGAAAACTGTGGAGAAACAATCTTGCTTGTATATATTTAGAAACTTCTTCATGTTCACCATTTCAAGCATTTCCATATAAGACATACTGAATGAATATCACTTTGAGACAATGATATAATGTGCTGAGGCCAGATTGCAGGCAGCTGTTTAGGAACCTTTTCCTAAGAGACTTATCATACATTTCACTACAAAGTATCTGTTACATCCATTCAGTGAAAGAACACTATTGTGAAGCCAGATTGCTGGTAGCTAATTAGGAACATCTTGATATAAGGCTTTTCTAATATTTCAGTTTATGCCAAACAGAATGACTATCATTTTCTTAAAATGAAATAACACTGTGTTGAACTCATCTTGCAGGAAGCCATTTAGGGTTTCTTCATACAAAACACCAAACATGTCACTACTGCTCTGACAGAATCTCTGTAAGATTCCTTCACTGAGGAACACACTCTGGTGAAACCAGATTGCTCATAAGTTTTTAGGAATATCTTTATATAAGGCTATTCAAACACATCATATGCTGTACAGAATGATTATCACTTCCATTAAATTAAACAACATTGTGATGCAACCAGCTGGCACATGCTATTTACGAACATTTTGTGTGTGTCTTATCAAACGTTTCTCTGCAGCCACAATGTGATAATTATTACATTCATTCAATGAAATACTGTGTTGAAAAAGCCTGCTTGTGGCTGTTTAGAAACATCTTCATGTAAGTGTTCATGCAAGCCTTATCAAACATTTCCCTACAGGCATGACAGAATATCTATAACATTCAATGTCTGTAAGAACACTGTTGGGAAACCATTTTGCTTGTAGCTACTTAGGGACATCTTCATAAAACTTATCCAGCATTTCACTACGGGTGTGATAGACTATCTATAACATCCATTCACTGAAAGAACATTGTCTGGAAAACACCTAGCAAGTAGCTCTTAAGGAACATCTTCACATATGCCATTTCAAACATTTCAGTATATGCCACAAGGAACGGCTATCACTTTCTTACAATGAAAGAGCATCGTGCTTAATCAAGCCAACAGGTAGCTGTTTAGGGATATTTTCACATAAATCATATCAAACATTTGACTACAGATGTGACAATGTCTATAACATTTGTTATCTGAAAGAAAATTATGCAAAAACCATCTTCTTTTCACTGTTTAGGAACATCTGCACATAGTACACTTCAAATACTTAAGTATATTCCACACAGAGCGACTATCATTTTCACAAAATGAAAGAACACATGCTGAATCCAGTTTATGGGTAGCTGTTTAGGAACATCATATATCAAATATTTCACCACAGATGTGACAATATCTAGAACATTCATTCACTGAAAGAACACTGTGAAGAAACCATCTTGCTTGTTAGCTGTTTAAGAATATAAATAAAAGGCTCTTCAAACATATCACTTTATGCCATACAGAATGGCTATCATCTCCATAGCCAGAAAAGAATACTGTGATGAACCCAGCTTGCAAGTAATTGTTTATTAATATTTTGCTCAAGTCTTATCAGACATTTGCCTACAGTCATGACAGGATATCTTTAATGTCTATTCAATGTAATAACACTATATTTAAAAGAATTTCCTTGTAGCTGTTTAGAAACATCTTCATGTAAGACTTATTAAACATTCCTTTGCAGGAATGACAGAATCTCTAAACATTCACTCATTGAATGAACACAGGGATGAAAGCAGTTTTCTTGTAACTGTTGAGGAACATCTTCATATAAAGCTTTTCAAGCATTTCAGTATATGGCATACAGCATGGCCATACCCTTCTTACAAGGAAAGAAGGTTGTGTTTAATAGCTTTCAGGTAGATTATTAGGAGCATTTTTATGTAAGACCTATTGAACTTTTAACTACAGGCATGACAGAATATCTATTACATCCATTCAATGAAAGAACACTATGGTGAAAGTGGCTTGGTTTGACTGTTAAGGAAGATCTTCATTTGAGTCCTTTTCAGCATTTCTGTATATGCCATACTAAACGGCTGTCACTATCTTATGATGAAATTATTCTGTCCTGAACACGTCTTGTTGGATTCTATTTAGGAACATCCTCATATAAGACCTCTCTAACATTTAAGCATATGCCATACAGAAGGGCTCTCACTTACTTACAGTTAAAGGACACTGTGCTAAACCCGGCTTGCTGGCGGCTGTTTGAAACCTCTTCATATAAGACTTATTAAACATTTCACTACAGGCATGACAGACTAGCTAT
The DNA here is from genome assembly GCF_041296235.1 of Equus asinus. NCBI lineage: Eukaryota > Metazoa > Chordata > Mammalia > Perissodactyla > Equidae > Equus > Equus asinus. The sequence continues at coordinate 5,769,288 of NC_091810.1, forward strand.
AACACTCGTTCACTGAAAGAACACTGTGGTGAAGCCAGATTACTTCTGGCGCCTTGGGAATGTCTTCGTATAAGGCTCTTCAAACACTTCATTATGCCTACAGAATGGCTATCGCTTCCATATCCAGAAAGAACGTTCTGATGAAACCAGTGGCTCTTTATGAGCATTTCATTTATGTCTTATCAAACGTTTCTCTACAGCCGCAACATGATATCCATAACATTCATTCAAGGAAGCCACACTATGTTGAAAAAGCTTGCTTGTAGCTGTTCAGGAACACTCTCACCTAAGACATCAAATAGTTCTCTTGAGGCATGACAGAATACGTATAACATTCATTTTCTGAATGAACACTGTGGTGAAAACACCTTGCTTGCAGCTGTTTAGGGGAATCTTCAAATAAGTCCTATCAAACATTTCACTACGGGCATGATGGAATATCTATAACATTCACTCATTGAAAGAATGCTGTGGTGAAACCAACTTCCTTGTAGCTTTTAAGGAACATCTTCATGTAAGTCTTTTCTAGCATTTCAGTATGAGCCATAGAGAACAGCTATACTTTCTTAAAATGAACAAACATTGTACTTAACTCAGCTTTCAGGTAGACTTATAGTAACATTTTCATGTAAGATTTATTGAAAATTTCACAACATGTGCGACAGAATATCTATTACATTAATTCAATGAAAGATCACTATTGTGAAACCAGCTTGCTTGTATCTCTTTAGAAATACACTCATATAAGTCTTTTCTGACATTTCAGTGTATGCCATACAAAGTAACTATCACCTTATTACAATGAAAAGTCAGTGTGCTGATCCCAGCTTGCAGGTAGCTGTAGGAACCTTTTCATATATGATATAAAACATTTCACTACAGCTATAGGAGACTATATATAAAGTTTATTAAATGAAAGAACACTGTGGTGTAACCAGATTGCTTGTAGCTATTTAGGAGTATCTTCATACAAGTCTTTTCAAACATTTCAGTGTATTCCATCCAGAATGGTTATCACTTCCATAAAATGAAAGAACGATGTTAAGAACCCAGCTGGAAAGTTGTCTTTTAGAAATATCTTTTTATAAGTCTTAACAAATATTGCGCTATGGTCATGACAGAATGATTTTAATATTCACTCAAGGAAAGAAGGATGAGCTGAACCCTTGTTTCCTAGTATCTGTTTAGGAAGAACTTCATAAAATACTTAAAAAATTACACTACAGACTTGAAAAATATCCATAAGATTCAGACACTAAAGGAACTCTGGTGAAACAAATGTGCTTACAGCTGTTTAGGGGCATATTCACATAAGACAGTTCAAACATTTCAGCATATGCCCTACAGATGACCTATCAATTACTAACAATGTGAGAACGCTGTTCTAAGCCCAGTTTGCGGGTAGCTGTTTAGGAACATGTTCATATAAGACTTAACAAACATTTCATTGCATGTGGGACAGAATGTATATAGCATTTGTTCACTGAGAGAAAACTGTGGTGAAACCATCTTACTTGCAGCCATTAAGGATCATCTTCATATTAGTCATTATAACCATTTCAATATTTGCTGTTCTGATTGAATATGAGTTTCCAACAATGAAAGAAACACTGTGCTGAATCCAGCTTGCAAGTAAGTTTTAACTAACACTTCACTACAAGTGTCACAGAATATCTGCAATATTGTTTCACTGAAAGACCTCTGTGGTGAAAGCATCTTGAAGCTATTATTAGGAACATTTGTATTTGAGACATTTCTCACATTTCAGTATATGCCATAATGAATGGGTATCATTTTCCTACAATGAAAGAACACTGTGCTAAATAGAGCTCACAGATAGCTATCTAGGAACGTTTTTACATAAGACTTATCAAACATTTTACAATAGTCGTGACAGACTATACATCACATTCAGTCACTGAAAGAAAACTGTGGAGAAACAATCTTGCTTGTATATATTTAGAAACTTCTTCATGTTCACCATTTCAAGCATTTCCATATAAGACATACTGAATGAATATCACTTTGAGACAATGATATAATGTGCTGAGGCCAGATTGCAGGCAGCTGTTTGGGAACCTTTTCCTAAGAGACTTATCATACATTTCACTACAAAGTATCTGTTACATCCATTCAGTGAAAGAACACTATTGTGAAGCCAGATTGCTGGTAGCTAATTAGGAACATCTTGATATAAGGCTTTTCTAATATTTCAGTTTATGCCAAACAGAATGACTATCATTTTCTTAAAATGAAATAACACTGTGTTGAACTCATCTTGCAGGAAGCCATTTAGGGTTTCTTCATACAAAACACCAAACATGTCACTACTGCTCTGACAGAATCTCTGTAAGATTCCTTCACTGAGGAACACACTCTGGTGAAACCAGATTGCTCATAAGTTTTTAGGAATATCTTTATATAAGGCTATTCAAACACATCATATGCTGTACAGAATGATTATCACTTCCATTAAATTAAACAACATTGTGATGCAACCAGCTGGCACATGCTATTTACGAACATTTTGTGTGTGTCTTATCAAACGTTTCTCTGCAGCCACAATGTGATAATTATTACATTCATTCAATGAAATACTGTGTTGAAAAAGCCTGCTTGTGGCTGTTTAGAAACATCTTCATGTAAGTGTTCATGCAAGCCTTATCAAACATTTCCCTACAGGCATGACAGAATATCTATAACATTCAATGTCTGTAAGAACACTGTTGGGAAACCATTTTGCTTGTAGCTACTTAGGGACATCTTCATAAAACTTATCCAGCATTTCACTACGGGTGTGATAGACTATCTATAACATCCATTCACTGAAAGAACATTGTCTGGAAAACACCTAGCAAGCAGCTCTTAAGGAACATCTTCACATATGCCATTTCAAACATTTCAGTATATGCCACAAGGAACGGCTATCACTTTCTTACAATGAAAGCGCATCGTGCTTAATCAAGCCAACAGGTAGCTGTTTAGGGATATTTTCACATAAATCATATCAAACATTTGACTACAGATGTGACAATGTCTATAACATTTGTTATCTGAAAGAAAATTATGCAAAAACCATCTTCTTTTCACTGTTTAGGAACATCTGCACATAGTACACTTCAAATACTTAAGTATATTCCACACAGAGCGACTATCATTTTCACAAAATGAAAGAACACATGCTGAATCCAGTTTATGGGTAGCTGTTTAGGAACATCATATATCAAATATTTCACCACAGATGTGACAATATCTAGAACATTCATTCACTGAAAGAACACTGTGAAGAAACCATCTTGCTTGTTAGCTGTTTAAGAATATAAATAAAAGGCTCTTCAAACATATCACTTTATGCCATACAGAATGGCTATCATCTCCCTAGCCAGAAAAGAATACTGTGATGAACCCAGCTTGCAAGTAATTGTTTATTAATATTTTGCTCAAGTCTTATCAGACATTTGCCTACAGTCATGACAGGATATCTTTAATGTCTATTCAATGTAATAACACTATATTTAAAAGAATTTCCTTGTAGCTGTTTAGAAACATCTTCATGTAAGACTTATTAAACATTCCTTTGCAGGAATGACAGAATCTCTAAACATTCACTCATTGAATGAACACAGGGATGAAAGCAGTTTTCTTGTAACTGTTGAGGAACATCTTCATAAAAAGCTTTTCAAGCATTTCAGTATATGGCATACAGCATGGCCATACCCTTCTTACAAGGAAAGAAGGTTGTGTTTAATAGCTTTCAGGTAGATTATTAGGAGCATTTTTATGTAAGACCTATTGAACTTTTAACTACAGGCATGACAGAATATCTATTACATCCATTCAATGAAAGAACACTATGGTGAAAGTGGCTTGGTTTGACTGTTAAGGAAGATCTTCATTTGAGTCCTTTTCAGCATTTCTGTATATGCCATACTAAACGGCTGTCACTATCTTATGATGAAATTATTCTGTCCTGAACACGTCTTGTTGGATTCTATTTAGGAACATCTTCATATAAGACCTCTCTAACATTTAAGCATATGCCATACAGAAGGGCTCTCACTTACTTACAGTTAAAGGACACTGTGCTAAACCCGGCTTGCTGGCGGCTGTTTGAAACCTCTTCATATAAGACTTATTAAACATTTCACTACAGGCATGACAGACTAGCTATAACACTCGTTCACTGAAAGAACACTGTGGTGAAGCCAGATTACTTCTGGCGCCTTGGGAATGTCTTCGTATAAGGCTCTTCAAACACTTCATTATGCCTACAGAATGGCTATCGCTTCCATATCCAGAAAGAACGTTCTGATGAAACCAGTGGCTCTTTATGAGCATTTCATTTATGTCTTATCAAACGTTTCTCTACAGCCGCAACATGATATCCATAACATTCATTCAAGGAAGCCACACTATGTTGAAAAAGCTTGCTTGTAGCTGTTCAGGAACACTCTCACCTAAGACATCAAATAGTTCTCTTGAGGCATGACAGAATACGTATAACATTCATTTTCTGAATGAACACTGTGGTGAAAACACCTTGCTTGCAGCTGTTTAGGGGAATCTTCAAATAAGTCCTATCAAACATTTCACTACGGGCATGATGGAATATCTATAACATTCACTCATTGAAAGAATGCTGTGGTGAAACCAACTTCCTTGTAGCTTTTAAGGAACATCTTCATGTAAGTCTTTTCTAGCATTTCAGTATGAGCCATAGAGAACAGCTATACTTTCTTAAAATGAAAAAACATTGTACTTAACTCAGCTTTCAGGTAGACTTATAGTAACATTTTCATGTAAGATTTATTGAAAATTTCACAACATGTGCGACAGAATATCTATTACATTAATTCAATGAAAGATCACTATTGTGAAACCAGCTTGCTTGTATCTCTTTAGAAATACACTCATATAAGTCTTTTCTGACATTTCAGTGTATGCCATACAAAGTAACTATCACCTTATTACAATGAAAAGTCAGTGTGCTGATCCCAGCTTGCAGGTAGCTGTAGGAACCTTTTCATATATGATATAAAACATTTCACTACAGCTATAGGAGACTATATATAAAGTTTATTAAATGAAAGAACACTGTGGTGTAACCAGATTGCTTGTAGCTATTTAGGAGTATCTTCATACAAGTCTTTTCAAACATTTCAGTGTATTCCATCCAGAATGGTTATCACTTCCATAAAATGAAAGAACGATGTTAAGAACCCAGCTGGAAAGTTGTCTTTTAGAAATATCTTTTTATAAGTCTTAACAAATATTGCGCTATGGTCATGACAGAATGATTTTAATATTCACTCAAGGAAAGAAGGATGAGCTGAACCCTTGTTTCCTAGTATCTGTTTAGGAAGAACTTCATAAAATACTTAAAAAATTACACTACAGACTTGAAAAATATCCATAAGATTCAGACACTAAAGGAACTCTGGTGAAACAAATGTGCTTACAGCTGTTTAGGGGCATATTCACATAAGACAGTTCAAACATTTCAGCATATGCCCTACAGATGACCTATCAATTACTAACAATGTGAGAACACTGTTCTAAGCCCAGTTTGCGGGTAGCTGTTTAGGAACATGTTCATATAAGACTTAACAAACATTTCATTGCATGTGGGACAGAATGTATATAGCATTTGTTCACTGAGAGAAAACTGTGGTGAAACCATCTTACTTGCAGCCATTAAGGATCATCTTCATATTAGTCATTATAACCATTTCAATATTTGCTGTTCTGATTGAATATGAGTTTCCAACAATGAAAGAAACACTGTGCTGAATCCAGCTTGCAAGTAAGTTTTAACTAACACTTCACTACAAGTGTCACAGAATATCTGCAATATTGTTTCACTGAAAGACCTCTGTGGTGAAAGCATCTTGAAGCTATTATTAGGAACATTTGTATTTGAGACATTTCTCACATTTCAGTATATGCCATAATGAATGGGTATCATTTTCCTACAATGAAAGAACACTGTGCTAAATAGAGCTCACAGATAGCTATCTAGGAACGTTTTTACATAAGACTTATCAAACATTTTACAATAGTCGTGACAGACTATACATCACATTCAGTCACTGAAAGAAAACTGTGGAGAAACAATCTTGCTTGTATATATTTAGAAACTTCTTCATGTTCACCATTTCAAGCATTTCCATATAAGACATACTGAATGAATATCACTTTGAGACAATGATATAATGTGCTGAGGCCAGATTGCAGGCAGCTGTTTGGGAACCTTTTCCTAAGAGACTTATCATACATTTCACTACAAAGTATCTGTTACATCCATTCAGTGAAAGAACACTATTGTGAAGCCAGATTGCTGGTAGCTAATTAGGAACATCTTGATATAAGGCTTTTCTAATATTTCAGTTTATGCCAAACAGAATGACTATCATTTTCTTAAAATGAAATAACACTGTGTTGAACTCATCTTGCAGGAAGCCATTTAGGGTTTCTTCATACAAAACACCAAACATGTCACTACTGCTCTGACAGAATCTCTGTAAGATTCCTTCACTGAGGAACACACTCTGGTGAAACCAGATTGCTCATAAGTTTTTAGGAATATCTTTATATAAGGCTATTCAAACACATCATATGCTGTACAGAATGATTATCACTTCCATTAAATTAAACAACATTGTGATGCAACCAGCTGGCACATGCTATTTACGAACATTTTGTGTGTGTCTTATCAAACGTTTCTCTGCAGCCACAATGTGATAATTATTACATTCATTCAATGAAATACTGTGTTGAAAAAGCCTGCTTGTGGCTGTTTAGAAACATCTTCATGTAAGTGTTCATGCAAGCCTTATCAAACATTTCCCTACAGGCATGACAGAATATCTATAACATTCAATGTCTGTAAGAACACTGTTGGGAAACCATTTTGCTTGTAGCTACTTAGGGACATCTTCATAAAACTTATCCAGCATTTCACTACGGGTGTGATAGACTATCTATAACATCCATTCACTGAAAGAACATTGTCTGGAAAACACCTAGCAAGTAGCTCTTAAGGAACATCTTCACATATGCCATTTCAAACATTTCAGTATATGCCACAAGGAACGGCTATCACTTTCTTACAATGAAAGAGCATCGTGCTTAATCAAGCCAACAGGTAGCTGTTTAGGGATATTTTCACATAAATCATATCAAACATTTGACTACAGATGTGACAATGTCTATAACATTTGTTATCTGAAAGAAAATTATGCAAAAACCATCTTCTTTTCACTGTTTAGGAACATCTGCACATAGTACACTTCAAATACTTAAGTATATTCCACACAGAGCGACTATCATTTTCACAAAATGAAAGAACACATGCTGAATCCAGTTTATGGGTAGCTGTTTAGGAACATCATATATCAAATATTTCACCACAGATGTGACAATATCTAGAACATTCATTCACTGAAAGAACACTGTGAAGAAACCATCTTGCTTGTTAGCTGTTTAAGAATATAAATAAAAGGCTCTTCAAACATATCACTTTATGCCATACAGAATGGCTATCATCTCCCTAGCCAGAAAAGAATACTGTGATGAACCCAGCTTGCAAGTAATTGTTTATTAATATTTTGCTCAAGTCTTATCAGACATTTGCCTACAGTCATGACAGGATATCTTTAATGTCTATTCAATGTAATAACACTATATTTAAAAGAATTTCCTTGTAGCTGTTTAGAAACATCTTCATGTAAGACTTATTAAACATTCCTTTGCAGGAATGACAGAATCTCTAAACATTCACTCATTGAACGAACACAGGGATGAAAGCAGTTTTCTTGTAACTGTTGAGGAACATCTTCATAAAAAGCTTTTCAAGCATTTCAGTATATGGCATACAGCATGGCCATACCCTTCTTACAAGGAAAGAAGGTTGTGTTTAATAGCTTTCAGGTAGATTATTAGGAGCATTTTTATGTAAGACCTATTGAACTTTTAACTACAGGCATGACAGAATATCTATTACATCCATTCAATGAAAGAACACTATGGTGAAAGTGGCTTGGTTTTACTCTTAAGGAAGATCTTCATTTAAGTCCTTTTCAGCATTTCTGTATATGCCATACTAAACGGCTGTCACTATCTTATGATGAAATTATTCTGTCCTGAACACATCTTGTTGGATTCTATTTAGGAACATCTTCATATAAGACCTCTCTAACATTTAAGTATATGCCATACAGAATGGCTCTCACTTACTTACAGTTAAAGGACACTGTGCTAAACCCGGCTTGCTGGCGGCTGTTTGAAACCTCTTCATATAAGACTTATTAAACATTTCACTACAGGCATGACAGACTAGCTATAACACTCGTTCACTGAAAGAACACTGTGGTGAAGCCAGATTACTTCTGGCGCCTTGGGAATGTCTTCGTATAAGGCTCTTCAAACACTTCATTATGCCTACAGAATGGCTATCGCTTCCATATCCAGAAAGAACGTTCTGATGAAACCAGTGGCTCTTTATGAGCATTTCATTTATGTCTTATCAAACGTTTCTCTACAGCCGCAACATGATATCCATAACATTCATTCAAGGAAACCACACTATGTTGAAAAAGCTTGCTTGTAGCTGTTCAGGAACACTCTCACCTAAGACATCAAATAGTTCTCTTGAGGCATGACAGAATACGTACAACATTCATTTTCTGAATGAACACTGTGGTGAAAACACCTTGCTTGCAGCTGTTTAGGGGAATCTTCAAATAAGTCCTATCAAACATTTCACTACGGGCATGATGGAATATCTATAACATTCACACATTGAAAGAATGCTGTGGTGAAACCAACTTCCTTGTAGCTTTTAAGGAACATCTTCATGTAAGTCTTTTCTAGCATTTCAGTATGAGCCATAGAGAACAGCTATACTTTCTTAAAATGAAAAAACATTGTACTTAACTCAGCTTTCAGGTAGACTTATAGTAACATTTTCATGTAAGATTTATTGAAAATTTCACAACATGTGCGACAGAATATCTATTACATTAATTCAATGAAAGATCACTATTGTGAAACCAGCTTGCTTGTATCTCTTTAGAAATACACTCATATAAGTCTTTTCTGACATTTCAGTGTATGCCATACAAAGTAACTATCACTTTATTACAATGAAAAGTCAGTGTGCTGATCCCAGCTTGCAGGTAGCTGTAGGAACATTTTCATATATGATATAAAACATTTCACTACAGCTATAGGAGACTATATATAAAGTTTATTAAATGAAAGAACACTGTGGTGTAACCAGATTGCTTGTAGCTATTTAGGAGTATCTTCATACAAGTCTTTTCAAACATTTCAGTGTATTCCATCCAGAATGGTTATCACTTCCATAAAATGAAAGAACGATGTTAAGAACCCAGCTGGAAAGTTGTTTTTTAGAAATATCTTTTTATAAGTCTTAACAAATATTGCGCTATGGTCATGACAGAATAATTTTAATATTCACTCAAGGAAAGAAGGATGAGCTGAACCCTTGTTTCCTAGTATCTGTTTAGGAAGAACTTCATAAAATACTTAAAAAATTACACTACAGACTTGAAAAATATCCATAAGATTCATACACTAAAGGAACTCTGGTGAAACAAATGTGCTTACAGCTGTTTAGGGGCATATTCACATAAGACATTTCAAACATTTCAGTATATGCCCTACAGATGACCTGTCAATTACTAACAATGTGAGAACACTGTTCTAAGCCCTGTTTGCAGGTAGCTGTTTAGGAACATGTTCATATAAGACTTAACAAACATTTCATTGCATGTGGGACAGAATATATACAGCATTTGTTCACTGAGAGAAAACTGTGGTGAAACCATCTTACTTGCAGCCATTAAGGATCATCTTCATATTAGTCATTATAACCATTTCAATATTTGCTGTTCTGATTGAATATGAGTTTCCAACAATGAAAGAAACACTGCGCTGAATCCAGCTTGCAAGTAAGTTTTAACTAACACTTCACTACAAGTGTCACAGAATATCTGCAATATTGTTTCACTGAAAGAACTCTGTGGTGAAAGCATCTTGAAGCTATTATTAGGAACATTTGTATTTAAGACATTTCTCACATTTCAGTATATGCCATAATGAATGGGTATCATTTTCCTACAATGAAAGAACACTGTGCTAAATAGAGCTCACAGATAGCTATCTAGGAACGTTTTTACATAAGACCTATCAAACATTTTACAATAGTCGTGACAGAATATACATAACATTCAGTCACTGAAAGAAAACTGTGGAGAAACAATCTTGCTTGTATATATTTAGAAACTTCTTCATGTTCACCATTTCAAGCATTTCCATATAAGACATACTGAATGAATATCACTTTGAGACAATGATATAATGTGCTGAAGCCAGATTGCAGGCAGCTGTTTAGGAACCTTTTCCTAAGAGACTTATCATACATTTCACTACAAAGTATCTATTACATCCATTCAATGAAAGAACACTATTGTGAAGCCAGATTGCTGGTAGCTAATTAGGAACATCTTGATATAAGGCTTTTCTAATATTTCAGTTTATGCCAAACAGAATGACTATCATTTTCTTAAAATGAAATAACACTGTGTTGAACTCATCTTGCAGGAAGCCATTTAGGGTTTCTTCATACAAAACACCAAACATGTCACTACTGCTCTGACAGAATCTCTGTAAGATTCCTTCACTGAGGAACACACTCTGGTGAAACCAGATTGCTCATAAGTTTTTAGGAATATCTTTATATAAGGCTATTCAAACACATCATATGCTGTACAGAATGATTATCACTTCCATTAAATTAAACAACATTGTGATGCAACCAGCTGGCACATGCTATTTATGAACATTTTGTGTGTGTCTTATCAAACGTTTCTCTGCAGCCACAATGTGATAATTATTACATTCATTCAATGAAATACTGTGTTGAAAAAGCCTGCTTGTGGCTGTTTAGAAACATCTTCATGTAAGTGTTCATGCAAGCCTTATCAAACATTTCCCTACAGGCATGACAGAATATCTATAACATTCAATGTCTGTAAGAACACTGTTGTGAAACCATTTTGCTTGTAGCTACTTAGGGACATCTTCATAAAACTTATCCAGCATTGCACTACGGGTGTGATAGACTATCTATAACATTCATTCACTGAAAGAACATTGTCTTGAAAACACCTAGCAAGTAGCTCTTAAGGAACATCTTCACATATGACATTTCAAACATTTCAGTATATGCCACATGGAACAGCTATCACTTTCTTACAATGAAAGAGCATTGTGCTTAATCAAGCCAACAGGTAGCTGTTTAGGGATATTTTCACATAAATCATATCAAACATTTGACTACAGATGTGACAATGTCTATAACATTTGTTATCTGAAAGAAAATTATGCAAAAACCATCTTCTTTTCACTGTTTAGGAACATCTGCACATAGTACACTTCAAATACTTAAGTATATTCCACACAGAGCGACTATCATTTTCACAAAATGAAAGAACACATGCTGAATCCAGTTTATAGGTAGCTGTTTAGGAACATCATATATCAAATATTTCACCACAGATGTGACAATATCTAGAACATTCATTCACTGAAAGAACACTGTGAAGAAACCATCTTGCTTGTTAGCTGTTTAAGAATATAAATAAAAGGCTCTTCAAACATATCACTTTATGCCATACAGAATGGCTATCATCTCCCTAGCCAGAAAAGAATACTGTGATGAACCCAGCTTGCAAGTAATTGTTTATTAATATTTTGTTCAAGTCTTATCAGACATTTGCCTACAGTCATGACAGGATATCTTTAATGTTTATTCAATGTAATAACACTATATTTAAAAAAATTTCCTTGTAGCTGTTTAGAAACATCTTCATGTAAGACTTATTAAACATTCCTTTGCAGGAATGACAGAATCTCTAAACATTCACTCATTGAATGAACACAGGGATGAAAGCAGTTTTCTTGTAACTGTTGAGGAACATCTTCATATAAAGCTTTTCAAGCATTTCAGTATATGGCATACAGCATGGCCATACCCTTCTTACAAGGAAAGAAGGTTGTGTTTAATAGCTTTCAGGTAGATTATTAGGAGTATTTTTATGTAAGACCTATTGAACATTTAACTACAGGCATGACAGAATATCTATTACATCCATTCAATGAAAGAACACTATGGTGAAAGTGGCTTGGTTTGACTGTTAAGGAAGATCTTCATTTAAGTCCTTTTCAGCATTTCTGTATATGCCATACTAAATGGCTGTCACTATCTTATGATGAAATTATTCTGTCCTGAACACATCTTGTTGGATTCTATTTCGGAACATCTTCATATAAGACCTCTCTAACATTTAAGTATATGCCATACAGAATGGCTCTCACTTACAGTTAAAGGACACTGTGCTAAACCCGGCTTGCTGGTGGCTGTTTGAAACCTCTTCATATAAGACTTATTAAACATTTCACTACAGGCATGACAGACTATCTATAACACTCGTTCACTGAAAGAACACTGTGGTGAAGCCAGATTACTTCTGGCGCCTTGGGAATGTCTTCGTATAAGGCTCTTCAAACACTTCATTATGCCTACAGAATGGCTATCACTTCCATATCCAGAAAGAACGTTCTGATGAAACCAGTGGCTCTTTATGAGCATTTCATTTATGTCTTATCAAACGTTTCTCTACAGCCGCAACATGATATCCATAACATTCATTCAAGGAAACCACACTATGTTGAAAAAGCTTGCTGGTAGCTGTTCAGGAACACTCTCACCTAAGACATCAAATAGTTCTCTTGAGGCATGACAGAATACGTATAACATTCATTTTCTGAATGAACACTGTGGTGAAAACACCTTGCTTGCAGCTGTTTAGGGGAATCTTCAAATAAGTCCTATCAAACATTTCACTACGGGCATGATGGAATATGTATAACATTCACACATTGAAAGAATGCTGTGGTGAAACCAACTTCCTTGTAGCTTTTAAGGAACATCTTCATGTAAGTCTTTTCTAGCATTTCAGTATGAGCCATAGAGAACAGCTATACTTTCTTAAAATGAAAAAACATTGTACTTAACTCAGCTTTCAGGTAGACTTATAGTAACATTTTCATGTAAGATTTATTGAAAATTTCACAACATGTGCGACAGAATATCTATTACATTAATTCAATGAAAGATCACTATTGTGAAACCAGCTTGCTTGTATCTCTTTAGAAATACACTCATATAAGTCTTTTCTGACATTTCAGTGTATGCCATACAAAGTAACTATCACTTTATTACAATGAAAAGTCAGTGTGCTGATCCCAGCTTGCAGGTAGCTGTAGGAACATTTTCATATATGATATAAAACATTTCACTACAGCTATAGGAGACTATATATAAAGTTTATTAAATGAAAGAACACTGTGGTGTAACCAGATTGCTTGTAGCTATTTAGGAGTATCTTCATACAAGTCTTTTCAAACATTTCAGTGTATTCCATCCAGAATGGTTATCACTTCCATAAAATGAAAGAACGATGTTAAGAACCCAGCTGGAAAGTTGTCTTTTAGAAATATCTTTTTATAAGTCTTAACAAATATTGCGCTATGGTCATGACAGAATAATTTTAATATTCATTCAAGGAAAGAAGGATGAGCTGAACCCTTGTTTCCTAGTATCTGTTTAGGAAGAACTTCATAAAATACTTAAAAAATTACACTACAGACTTGAAAAATATCCATAAGATTCATACACTAAAGGAACTCTGGTGAAACAAATGTGCTTACAGCTGTTTAGGGGCATATTCACATAAGACATTTCAAACATTTCAGTATATGCCCTACAGATGACCTGTCAATTACTAACAATGTGAGAACACTGTTCTAAGCCCAGTTTGCAGGTAGCTGTTTAGGAACATGTTCATATAAGACTTAACAAACATTTCATTGCATGTGGGACAGAATATATACAGCATTTGTTCACTGAGAGAAAACTGTGGTGAAACCATCTTACTTGCAGCCATTAAGGATCATCTTCATATTAGTCATTATAACCATTTCAATATTTGCTGTTCTGATTGAATATGAGTTTCAAACAATGAAAGAAACACTGCGCTGAATCCAGCTTGCAAGTAAGTTTTAACTAACACTTCACTACAAGTGTCACAGAATATCTGCAATATTGTTTCACTGAAAGAACTCTGTGGTGAAAGCATCTTGAAGCTATTATTAGGAACATTTGTATTTAAGACATTTCTCACATTTCAGTATATGCCATAATGAATGGGTATCATTTTCCTACAATGAAAGAACACTGTGCTAAATAGAGCTCACAGATAGCTATCTAGGAACGTTTTTACATAAGACCTATTTAACATTTTACAATAGTCGTGACAGAATATACATAACATTCAGTCACTGAAAGAAAACTGTGGAGAAACAATCTTGCTTGTATATATTTAGAAACTTCTTCATGTTCACCATTTCAAGCATTTCCATATAAGACATACTGAATGAATATCACTTTGAGACAATGATATAATGTGCTGAAGCCAGATTGCAGGCAGCTGTTTAGGAACCTTTTCATAAGAGACTTATCATACATTTCACTACAAAGTATCTATTACATCCATTCAATGAAAGAACACTATTGTGAAGCCAGATTGCTGGTAGCTAATTAGGAACATCTTGATATAAGGCTTTTCTAATATTTCAGTTTATGCCAAACAGAATGACTATCATTTTCTTAAAATGAAATAACACTGTGTTGAACTCATCTTGCAGGAAGCCATTTAGGGTTTCTTCATACAAAACACCAAACATGTCACTACTGCTCTGACAGAATCTCTGTAAGATTCCTTCACTGAGGAACACACTCTGGTGAAACCAGATTGCTCATAAGTTTTTAGGAATATCTTTATATAAGGCTATTCAAACACATCATATGCTATACAGAATGATTATCACTTCCATTAAATTAAACAACATTGTGATGCAACCAGCTGGCACATGCTATTTATGAACATTTTCTGTGTGTCTTATCAAACGTTTCTCTGCAGCCACAATGTGATAATTATTACATTCATTCAATGAAGTACTGTGTTGAAAAAGCTTGCTTGTGGCTGTTTAGGAACATAATCTTGTAAGTGTTCATGCAAGTCTTATCAAACATTTCACTACACGCATGACAGAATATCTATAACCTTCAATGTCTGTAAGAACACTGTTGTGAAACCATTTTGCTTGTAGCTACTTAGGGACATCTTCATAAAACTTATCCAGCATTGCACTACGGGTGTGATAGACTATCTATAACATTCATTCACTGAAAGAACATTGTCTTGAAAACACCTAGCAAGTAGCTCTTAAGGAACATCTTCACATATGACATTTCAAACATTTCAGTATATGCCACATGGAACGGCTATCACTTTCTTACAATGAAAGAGCATTGTGCTTAATCAAGCCAACAGGTAGCTGTTTAGGGATATTTTCACATAAATCATATCAAACATTTGACTACAGATGTGACAATGTCTATAACATTTGTTATCTGAAAGAAAATTATGCAAAAACCATCTTCTTTTCACTGTTTAGGAACATCTGCACATAATACGCTTCAAATACTTAAGTATATTCCGCACAGAGCGACTATCATTTTCACAAAATGAAAGAACACATGCTGAATCCAGTTTATAGGTAGCTGTTTAGGAACATCATATATCAAATATTTCACCACAGATGTGACAATATCTAGAACATTCATTCACTGAAAGAACACTGTGAAGAAACCATCTTGCTTGTTAGCTGTTTAAGAATATAAATAAAAGGCTCTTCAAACATATCACTTTATGCCATACAGAATGGCTATCATCTCCCTAGCCAGAAAAGAATACTGTGATGAACCCAGCTTGCAAGTAATTGTTTATTAATATTTTGTTCAAGTCTTATCAGACATTTGCCTACAGTCATGACAGGATATCTTTAGTGTTTATTCAATGTAATAACACTATATTTAAAAAAGTTTCCTTGTAGCTGTTTAGAAACATCTTCATGTAAGACTTATTAAACATTCCTTTGCAGGAATGACAGAATCTCTAAACATTCACTCATTGAAAGAACACAGGGATGAAAGCAGTTTTCTTGTAACTGTTGAGGAACATCTTCATATAAAGCTTTTCAAGCATTTCAGTATATGGCATACAGCATGGCCATACCCTTCTTACAAGGAAAGAAGGTTGTGTTTAATAGCTTTCAGGTAGATTATTAGGAGCATTTTTATGTAAGACTTATTGAACGTTTAACTACAGGCATGACTGAATATCTATTACATCCATTCAATGAAAGAACACTATGGTGAAAGTGGCTTGGTTTGACTGTTAAGGAAGATCTTCATTTAAGTCCTTTTCAGCATTTCTGTATATGCCATACTAAATGGCTGTCACTATCTTATGATGAAATTATTCTGTCCTGAACACGTCTTGTTGGATTCTATTTAAGAACATCTTCATATAAGACCTTTCTAACATTTAAGTATATGCCATACAGAATGGCTCTCACTTACTTACAATTAAAGGACACTGTGCTAAACCCAGCTTGCTGGTGGCTGCTTTAAACTTCTTCATATAAGACTTATGAAACATTGCACTATAAGCATGACAGGATATATATTATACTTATTTAATAAAAGAAAGTTATTTTTATTCTAGTTTGGTTTTAGCTGAATAGGAACACCTTCATATAAGGCTTTTATAATATTTCAACATCTTCATGTAAGACTTATTAAACATTCCTTTGCAGGAATGACAGAATCTCTAAACATTCACTCATTGAATGAACACAGGGATGAAAGCAGTTTTCTTGTAACTGGTGAGGAACACCTTCATATAAAGCTATCTGAAGGGCTATCACTTTATTAAAATGAAAGAGCACTGTGCTTGACCCAGCTTATGGGTAGCTGTTTAGGGACATCTTCATAAAAGACTTATCAAGCACTTCACTACAAATGTGACAGAATATCTATTACATTCATTCATTGAAAGAACACAGTGGCTTTAACAGTTGTCCCAAAACAGCAGAATACACATTCTTCTCAAGTGCACATAGAACATTGTCAAGGATAGACCATATGTGGGAAAATAAAGCAAATCTCAAGAAATTTAAGAAGACTGAAATCATATCAAGCATCTTTTCCAACCACAATGCTATGAAACTAGAAATCACCTACAAGTAAAAGGCTGGGACAGTCACAAGTAAGTGGAGACTAAACAACATGCTATTTAACCATTGGATCAATGAAGAAATCAAAAGAGAAATTAAAAAATACCAATAGACAAATGAAAATGAAAATAAAGCATACCAACTCTAATGGGATGAAGGAAGAGCAGTTCTAAAAGGGAAATATATAGCAATACAGGCCTACCTCAAGAAATTTTAAACAACTCAAATAAGTAACCTTAAACCACATCTAGAAGAACTAGGAGAAGAAGGACAAACAAAGCTCAAGAAATCACGAGATAAATAATAAAAATTAGACCAGAAATAAGTGAAATAAATAAACAGTAGAAAGTATAAATGAAACTGAGTTGGTTCTTTGAGAAGATAAACAAAATAGACAAACTTTAGTCAGACTCACTAAGGAAAAAATAAATAAGGGTCAAATAACATTAGAAACGAAAAAGGAGAAGTTACAATGGCTACCACAGAAATACAAGGAATTATAAGAGTATGCTATGAAAAAACTAGTGTGCCAGCAAATTGGACAACCTAGATGAAATGGATAAATTCTTAGACTCATACCACCTCCCAGAACAAAATCAAGAAGAAATAGAGAATCTGAATAGACCAATCACAAGGAAAGGGATTGAAACAGTAATAAAAAAAAAAACCTCCCAGGGCCAGCCCCATGGCCTAGTGGTTAAGTTTGGCCCAGCTTTGGTTCCAGGGTGCAGACCTACACCACTAAACCACTCATTGGCAGCCATGCTCTCATGGTGAACCACATGCAAAATAAAGGAAGATTGGCACTAATGTTAGTTCAGGGCAATTCTTCCTCATGAAAACAAGTCCTCCCATAAAACAAAAGTCCAAGGCCAGATGGCTTCTTTGGAGAATTTGACTAGACAATCAAGTAAGGTTTAATACCTATCCATAGCAAGCTTTTCCAAAAAGTTAAAGAAGACAGAACACTCCCTAACTCATTCTATGAGGTCAACATTACCATGATACCAAAACCAGAAAAGGACAACACAAATAAGGAAAATTACAGGCCAATATCACTCATTAACGTTGAGGCAAAAATCCTCAACAAAATATTGATGAACTGAATATAGCAATACATTAAAAGGACCATACATCATGATCAGGTGGGACTTATATCAGGGATGCAGCGATGGTTCAACGTCCTCAAATCAATCAGTGTGATACATCATATTAACAAAATAAGGAATAAAAATTACATGATCACCTCAACAGATGCAAAATAGCATTTGACAAGACCCAACTTCCATTTACAACAAAAACTCTCAAGAAAATGCGCATAGAAGGAAAGCACCTCAACATAATAAAGGCCATATATGACAAACCTACAGCCAACATCATACTCAATGGGGAAAAAACTGAAAGCCATCCCTCTGAGAAGAGGAACAAGACACAGATGCCCATTCTTCCCACTTCTATTCGAGATAGTACTAGAGGTTTTGGCCAGAGCAATTAGGAAAGAAAAAGAAATAAAAGGTATCCAAATTGGAAAGGAAGAAGTGAAACTCTCATTGTTTGTGGATGACAAGTTTCTATATATAGAAAACCCTAAAGAATCATTCAGAAAACTATTAGAACTAATCAATAACTACAGCAAAGTTGCAGGGTACAAAACCAACTTTCAAAAATCAGTTACATTTCTATACTCTAACAACTAACTGGCAGAGAGAAGTAAAGAATAAAATCCTATTTACAATCACAACGAAAAGAAAAAGTATCTAGGAATAAATTTAACTAAAGAGATGAAAGATCTATACACTGAAAACTATATGGCATTATTCAAAAACATCAAAGAGGACTTAAAGAAATGGAAAGAAATTCCATGCTTATGGATTGGAAGAGTAAACATAATTAAAATGTCCATATTACTTAAAGCAATTACAGATTCAATGCAATCCTAATCAGAACTGCAATGACATTCTTCATGGAAACAGAACAGAGGATCCTAAAATTTATATGTAAAAACAAAAGACCCTGAATAGACAAAGGAATCCTGAGAAAAAGGTCAAAGATGGAGGCATCACAATCGCCGACCTCAATGCTATAGTAATCAAAGCAACATGGTACTGGCACACAAGCAGACACAGAGATCAAAGGAACAGAATTGGAAGCCCAGAAGCAAAACTACATATCAACACAAAGCTAATATTCAACAAAGGAGCCAAGAACATACAATGGAGAAAGCAAAGTCTCTTCAATAAATGGTCTTGGTAAAACTGGACAGCCACATGCAAAAGAATGAAATTAGACCACTGTCTTGCACCATACTGAAAAATTAACTCCAAGTGGATTAAAGACTTGAATGTTAGACCTGAAACCGTACAACTGCTGGAAGAAAATGTAGGCTGTACACTCTTTGACATCAGTCTTAGCAGCATTTTCTTGAATTTCATGTCTACTCAGACAAGGGAAACAAAAGGAAAAACTAACAAATGGAACAACATCAGACTAAAATACTTCTGTAAGGCAAAGGAAATTATGAACAAAATTAAAAGACAGCCCACCAAAAGGGAGGAAATATTTGTAAGTCATATAGCCAACATGGTACTAATTTCCAAAATATATAAAGAACTCATTCAACTCAACAACAGAAAGATCAAACAATCCTATCAAAAAATGGGCAGAGGATATGAACAGATATTTTTCCAAAGAAGATATACAGATAGCCAACAGGCACATGAAAAGATGTTCAACATCACTAATTATCAGGGAAATGCAAATCAAGACTACAATAAGATACTGCCTTACACCAGTCAGAATGGCTAAAATTACCAAGACAAAGCATAACAAATGTTAGAGAGGATGTGGAGAAAAGGGAACTCTCATACACTGCTGGTGGCAATGCAAACTGGCTCAGCCACTAAGGAAAAGAGTGTAGAGATTTCTCAAACAATTAAAAATACGAATGCCATACAATCCAGATATCCCATTGCTGGGTACTTATCAAACAACTTTAAATCAACAACTCAAAGAGATTTGTGTATCCCTATATATTAATTGCAGCATTATTCACAATATCCAAGACAAGGAAGCAATCCATATGCCCACCAACTGGTGAATGGATAAAGAGGACATGGAGTACATATATAAAATGGAATACTGCTCATCCATAAAAAAATCAATATCATTTCATTTGCAACAACATGTATGGTCCTAGATGGTATTACATTAAGCAAAATAAGCCAGACAGAGAAGGCAAAAACCATATGATTTCTCTCATTTGTGGAAGATAAACAAACATATGGATAAAGAGAACAGAGTAGCGGTTACCAGAGACAAAAGGCACTGTGGGGAGGGTGAAAGGGATAAAGGGCCACATATGTATGGTGATGGATAAAAATAAGACTTTGGTGGTGAACACGATGCAGTCTACAGAAACTGATCAACGATAATATACACCCAAAATTACACAATGTTATAAACCATTATAACCCAAATATAATAATTTTAAAAAATACTATTTGTTAAACTAAAACGCAATAAATTTACCTTATTTCAAAAAAAAAGAGAACACTATGATGAAACAAGCTTTTGTAGCTCTTTATGAACATTTGCATATAAGACATCAAAAATTTCCCTATTGATCTGACAGAATATCTATAACACTCATTCAGTGAAAGAACACTGTGGTGAACCATCTCATTTGCAGCTGTTTAGGAACATCTTCAAATAAGTCATTTCAAACTTTTCAGGCTGTGCCATACATAAAAGCTATCACTTTTTCTTTAAAATGAAAGAACACTGTTCTGAACCTAGCTTGCCAGTACCTATTCACAAACTTCTTTAAAAACTTATTAAACATTTCACTACAAGAATGACAGAATTACATATAACATTCATTAAATGAAAGAACACTATTGTGAAGCCAGCTTGCTTGTACCTCTTTAGGAACGTCTTCATATAACACTTAAACATTTCCCTACAGACATGACAGAATATCAGTAACATTCATTCACTCACAGAACACAGTGGTGATACTGGCTGGTTTGTACCTGTTAAGGAAAATCTTCATTTAAGTCTTTCAAGCTTTTCAGTATATGTTGTACAGAATGACTATCATTCTCTTGCAATGAAAGAACACCGTGCTGACACCAGAATATCTACAACATTCACTGAAACAACATTGTAGTGAAACTTTCTTATAGTTGTTTATGAACATGTTCATACAAGACATTTCAAACAAATGTATATGCTGTACAGAATGGCTATCAAATTCTTACTGTGGAAGAACACTATTCTGAACCAAGGTAGCAGGTAGCTATTTATGATCATCTTTATATGACTTAGCAAACATTTCACTAGAGACATAACAGATGATCTATAACCTTCTTTCACTGAGAGAACACTATAGTGAAACCATCTTGCCTGTAGCTGTTTAGGAATATCTTCCTATAAAACATTTCAGACTTTTCAGTATAAGCCTCACAGAAAGACTATCGCATTCTTACAGTGTAAGTACACTGTGGTTAAGCCAGTTTGCTTGCTGCTCTTCAGGAACATCTTAATAAAACACAACAAATAATTGACTACAGGCATGAAAGAATATCTAACATCCATTCACTGAAATGACACTGGTCAAATCATGTTGATTGTAGCTGTTTAGAAACATCTTCTTATAAGACATTTCAAACATTTCTGCATATGCCTTACAAAATAGTTATCATTTTCTTCCAATGAAAAAACACATTGGTGAACCATCTTGCTTGGAGCTGTACAAGAAGTTCTTCATAGAAGATAGCTCACACATTTCAGTATATTCCCTGCAGAATAGATGTTACTTTCTTACCTTGATTGTACACTCTGGCTGACAAATCTTAAGTAGATGTGTAAGAAAATCTTCATATAAGATGTATGAAACATTTCACATAGGCAGCACAGAATATTTACAACATTCATTCATTGAAAGAGCATGCTGTTTTAACTGTCTTTGTTGTAGCTATTTCAGAATATCTTCATATAAGACTTACCAACATTTCACTAAAGGTATGAGAGAATTTCTATAACATTTATTCAATGAAATAACACTGTGGTTAAACCATCCTACTCATGGCTGTTTAGGAACATCTTCTTAGGAGACAATTCAAATATTTCAGTATAAGCCTTACAGAATGCCTATCACTTTGTAGGAATGAAAGAACACTGCAGTGAAAACATCTTGCTAGAGGCTGCTTAGGGTCATCTTCATATAAGAAGTTTCATACATTTCAATAGCTGCCTTTCAGAACGGTTATCATTTTCTTAGAATGAAAGATCATTGTGGTGAAACCATCATGCTCATAGCTGTTTACGTACGTTTTCATATAAGACTTATCAAACATTTCAATCTATGCATGAATGAATATCTGTAACATTCATTCACTAAAATAACACTTTGATGAAACCATCCTGCTTGTAGCTGTGTAGGAAGGAACACTTTATTGTGAGGCAATTCGAATATTTCAGTATATGCCTTATAGAATGACTATCATTTTCTTACAATGAAAGAATAGTCGTGAAAATATCTTGCTTGAAGTTGCTTAGGAACATTTTCATACAAGACATTTCAGTACATTCCTTACACATCAGCTATCACTTTCTTACAATGAAAGAACACTACAATTAAACCACCTTGCTTTTATCTGTTAGGAACATCTTCATACAAGATCTGTCAAACATTTCACTATAGGTGGGACAGAATATCTATTACATTGATTCATTGAAAGAATACTCTGGTTAAACTGTATAGCTTGTAGCTGTTTAGGAACATATTCCTATAAGACATTTAAATCATTTCAGTATATGCTTTAAAAAATGGCTATTACTTTCTTAAACTGAAAAAACACTGTGTGAAACCATTTTGCTTGTAGTTGTTTAGAAACATCTTCATAAAAGACACTTCAAACAGTTATTATTGCCTTACAGAATGGCTATCACTTTCTTACACTGAAAGAACACTCTGGTTAAACCGTCTTGCTTGTGACTGTTTAGGAACATTTTCATATGAAATCACTACAGACATGAGGGAATATCTATAACATTCATTCACTGAAAGAATATTGTGATTAAATGATCTTGTTTGGAGCCGTTTATGAACATGTTCATATGACATAAAACATTTCATTACAGAACTGAGAAAATATCTACAGCATACATTCACTGAAAGTACACATTTTAAACCATCTTCCTTGTAGGTCTTTAGGAAAATCTTCATACAAGACATCAAACATTTTACTACAGGCATGAGAGAATATCAATAACATTCATTCACTGAAAGAACACTGTGGTTAAACTATTCTCGTAGCTGTTTGGGAACATCTTCTCATAAGACAGTTCAAACAATTCCATATATGCCTACAGAACAACTATCACTCTCTTACAGTAAAGCAACACTGTGGCAAAACAATATAGCTTGTAACTGTTTAAGGAAATCTTAATATAAGACATTTTGAACCCATCAGTAAATGCCTTACATACAGGTATCATTTTTTTTTTACAATGAAATAACTTCTCAGTTAAACAGTCTTGTTTATGGCTGTTCAGGAAAAAAATCATATGACTTATCAAACATGTCACTACAATTATGAGAGAATATCTGTAACATTCATTCACTGAAAGATCATTGTGGCTAAACAATATTGCTTGTAGCTGTTTAGGAACATCTTAAGAGAAATTTCAAATATTTCAGTATATGACTACAGAACAGCTATTACTTTTGTAAATGAAAGGATGCTGTGATGAAACCAATTTCTGGTAGCTTCTTAGAAACATCTTTATAGAGGACAGCGTCAAGATGGTGACATAGGAGGACTCTGAATTCACCTCCTCCCATGGACAGAATAAATTTACAACTACTCTTGGAACAATTATTATTAAGAGAGAACAGAAAACTGGCTAAAAAGAATCCTGACAATAAGGGACAGTTCTGATTGAGGTGGAAGATACAGAAATCCACTTCTGGAGAGAAAAAAGCAACGTTTGAGCTGCAATGCTTCATGGCAGGCTGGGAGTAACCTTAAACTATGAAGGCTTCTCTGGAGGAGTCAGGGATCTGAGTGGGAGAGCATTACCAAAATAAGCAACTTTTGGTCTCAGTACAACCGAGACAAGTGTTATAATACTTGCCTTTCTGGCAATTAACTACAACAGGGAATACCCTGAGAAAAGTTATTGGATATAAGGGTAAAAAAAAGCCCGCTCTTAAAGGGCCCACACATAAATTCATCCATTTCAGAAAGCAATCTAAAATCATGAGAAAGAAAGGTACACAGTCCTTTGGTGAAAAGATACAAAGAGACTCAACTGATATGCTCTAGGTGCATCTCAATGAGAGGCAAGACCTTTCCAGGGACTTAAGATTGGTGGCAGCCATTATTGTGACCTAGTGCAAGCATGCTAACACAGATGCTGTCAGACAATATTGGAGTACCTTCCCTGGCCTGTTAGACCATGGGAATGCCACACCCACTAGAGTACTAATTTAATCCAGCTCAGCCAGGGTGGGCAGCCCACCCTAGGGACTGGCCCCAGCCAACAGCAAGCCCTTGGGCAACTTGTGGGCCAATATAGGTGGAGTGCCTGAAACCTATGTAACTGGGCAAGTGGGTCTGCCTCAGTAGGGTAGGGTGTACATGAGTGGTGGGCCTGCATTGGTGGAGTGTGTGGCACCTCTGCAGTGGGTGACTGGGTCCAATTCAGTTTTTCAGGTCACATACATGGGGCAAGAAGGTGTTCATGGAGCATGTAGCCCTGAAGGGGGTGGAACCTGACAGCTGCAGCAGACTTGTGCTTGTCAAAAAACCACATAGGGGACTTGCCCCACTTCTCAATCTTGAAACAATTAGGTACTCCCATGCCTGGGGCTGGGCCCACTCAGCAGTAACAATGAGAGAGCTGACAACAGCCTCCTAGGCCAGAGGCCTACAACAATTGTAATCCCCTGAGTCTAGCAACCAATAATGCTGGAGGTCTACTCACTTAACAGAAAAACTGCAACAGGAATGTGCTATTAGAACTTGCATCCAACTATGCTGGGGCTCCCCATGCCTGATAAAGTGGCTGAAAGGATGATAGCAGCCACACACAGCTGAGCATAACAACCAGCAAGCTATGGGGACAGCCTAGCCTCCTTGGGTACCTGCAGCAAGAGCAACACTGCCATAAAATAAGGACACGTAAACCACAAAGGGAAAAACCCTGGAACATCGGGAACTGGTGATTAAAGGAAAGCACACTACTGGACCTCATAGGGAATCTTGTACACAAGGCCACGTCTCCAAACTGGGAGATGTAGCTGATGTAACTAATACATAGATATAAGCACAGAGAAGGAGGAAAATGAGGAGACAAAGGAATATGTTCCAAGTAAAGGAACAGAACAAAACCCCAGAAAAAGAACTAAATTGAACAGAAATAAACAATCTACCTGACAAAGAGTTCAAAAAAATAGTCATAAAGATGCTCATTGGTCTCAGGAGAAGAATGGATGAACTCAGTGAGAACTTCAACAAAGAAGTGGAAAATACAAAAAAGAACAAATCAGAAATTAAGAATACAATACTGGAAATGAAAAATTCTCTACAGGGTCTCAATAGCAAAGTATATGATATGAAGAATGGATTAGCAAGCTGGATGAAAGACTAGAGGAAATAACCCAGCCTGAACAAACAAAAGAAAAAAGAATTTAAAAGAATGAAGACAGTATAAGAGACAACTGGGACAACATCAAGAACAGTAATATCTGTGTTATAGGAGTCCCAGTGAGAAGAGAGAGAAAAAAGGGCAGAGAATCTATTTGAAGAAATAATGGCTGAAAACTTTTCTAACCTAAGGAAGGAAGCAGACATCCAGGTACAGGAATCACAGACAGCACAAAACAAGATAAATCCAAAGAGGCCCACACCAAGACACATTATAATTAAAATGTATACTATTAAAGATACAGAGAGAATTTTAAAAGTCACAAGAGAAAGACAACAAGTTACATACAAAGGAAACTCCATACTTCTATCAGCTGGCTTCTCAGCAGAAAACTTACAGGCTACAAAGGAGCAGCACGGTATATTTAAAATGCTGAAAGGAAAACACCTACAGCCAAGAATACTCTCCCTAGCAAGGTTATCATTCAGAATAGAAGGAGAGATAAAGACTTCCCCAAACAAGCAAAAGCAAATAATTTAACTCCAAGAAACCAGCTTTACAAGAAATGCAAAAGGGACTTATTTAAGTGAGAAAGAGAAGAACACAAATAAGAATAAGAAAATTATCAAAAAAGAAGACAATAAAATCACCAGTAAAGGCAACTATATGGTAAATGTAGCAGATAACCACCTATGAAGATAATACGAAGGTCAAAATACAACAGTACAAAAGTTATCTATTTCCATGACAAGAGGGTAATGGATACACATACATACAAAAAGAGGTTAGATAAAGGGGTGGAGTAAAAGAGTAGAGCTTTTAGCAAATGTCAAACTAAAGAGATCATCAACTTAATATAAACTGATATATACATAGGTTATTATCTATGAACCTCATGGCAATCACAAACCAGAAACCTATAACAAATATAGAAAAAATTAAGAGAAAGGAACCCAAACATAATACTAAACAAAGCCATCAAACCACAAGGGAAGAAGAAAGGGACGGAGAAGAACTACTAAAACACCCATAAAAATAACAAAATGGCAATAAGTACATTCTTATCAATAGATACAATAAATGTCAATGAGCTAAATGCTACAATCAAAGACATAGGGTGGCTGATTGGATAAAAAAACAAGACCTATATATATGCTGCACACAAGAGACACACTTCAGACCTAAAGACACTCACAAACTGAAAGTGAGGGATGGAAAAAGATACTCCATGCAAATTGCAATGAAAAGAAAGCTGGGGTAGCAATACTTATCTCAGACAAAAGAGACTTTAAAACAAAAACTGCAACAAGATACAAAGAAGGGCACTACATGATAATAAGGGGAACAATCCAACAAGAAGATACAGTACTTGTAAATATCTATGCACCTAATATAGGAGGACCTAAATATAAAAGTGATTATTAACAGACCTAAAAGGAGAAATAGACAGCAACACAATAATAATAGGAGACTTTAACACTCCACTTTCACCAATGGATAGATCATCCAAACAGTAAATCAATAAGGAAATATTGGCCTTCAATAATAAATTAGACCAGCTGGACGTAGTAGATATATACCAAACATTGCATCCAACAACCTCAGAGTACACATTTTTTTCAAGAGGACATGGAACATTCTCCAGGATAGATGGCATATGAGGCCACAAAAAAGTCTCTATAAATTTAAGAACATTGAAATAAACCAAGCATATTTTCTGACTACAATGGTATGAAACTAGAAGTCAACTATAAGAAGAAAATTGGAAAAACCACAAATATGTGGAGATCAAACAAAATGCTACTAAACAACGATTGGGTCAATGGATAAATCAACGGAGAAATTTAAAAAATACCTGGAGACAAAGGAAAATGAAAATACAACATGCCAAAATTTATGGAACATAGCAAAAGTGATTCTAAGAGTAAAGTTTGTAGCAATATAGGCCTACCTCAACAAACAAGAAAAATCTCAAATAAACAATCTAACAGTGCACCCAATGGAACTGGAAAAAGAGGAACAAACAGGGCCCAAAATCAGTAGAAAGAAGGATATAATGAAAAGAGCAAAAATAATTGAAATAGAGTCTAAAAAAATAGAAAAAATCAATGAAATCAAGAGCCATTCTTTGAAAAGATAAATAAACTTGATAAAACTTTAGCTAGGCTTACCAAGAAAATAAGAGAGAGTGCTCAAATAAATAAATCAGAAATGAAAGTAAAATCAGAAACGAAAGAAGAGAAATTGCAACAGACCTAAAAAATACAAAAGATTATAAGAGAATACTATGAAAAGCTGTATATCAACAAATTGAATAAGCTAGAAAAAAATAGATAAATTCTTAGAATCATGAAAGCTTCCAAAACTGAATCAAGAATAAATAGAGAAATTGAATAGACCAGTCACAAGTAAGGAAATTGAAACAGTAATGAAAAACATACCCCAAAATAAAAATCCAGGACCAGATGGCTTCCATGGTGAATGCCAGCAAACATTCAGATAAGAAATGGTGCCTATCCAGATCAAACTCTTACAAAAAATTGAAGAGGAGGCAAAGCTTCCTAACTCATTCCACAAAATCAACCTTACCTTGAAACCAAAGCCAAACAAGGAAGACACAAAACAGAAAATTACAGGCCAATATCACTGATGAGCATCAATGCAAAAATCCTTAACAAAATACTAGCAAATCAAATACAAAAATATGAAAAATATCATGCACCATGACAATTGGAAGTAATTCCAGTGATGCAGGGATGGTTTAACATCTGTAAATCAGAGTGATACACCACATTAAAAAAATGAAGAAGAAAAATCACATGGTCATCTCAACAGATGTAGAGAAATCCCTTGACAAGATAGAGCATACATTTATGATTTTAAAAAACTCTGAATAAAATGGGTATAGAAAGAAAGTAGTTCAACATCATAAAGGCCATATATGACAAACCCACAGCTAATATTCTCAATGATGAAAAACTGAAATCTATCCATCTAAAACAGGAACCAGACAAGGGTGTCTTATTCCATCACTCTTATTTAACGCAGTATTGGAAGTCCTACCAGATCAATGGCAAGACAAAAAATAAATAATGGGATCAAAATTGGAAAGTAAGAAGTGAAACCGCCACTTTTTGCAGATGACATGATTTTATATATAGAAAACCCCAAAGGATCCACAAAAGATTTTAGAAATAGTAAATGAATATGGTAAAGTTACAGGATACAAAATCAACCTACAAAAATGAATTGCTTTTCTATACACTAAGAATTGATTAGTAGAAAGAGAAATTAAGAATATAATCCCATTTACAATTGCAACAGAAAGAGTACAATACCTAGGAATAAACTTAACCAAAAAGGTGAAAGACCTACACTGAAACCTGTAAAACATTATTAAAAGAAATAGAAGAAGACACAAAGACATAGAAAGATATTTCATGTTCTTGGATTGGAATAATTTATATAGTTAAAATGTCCAGACTTTCTAAAGCAATCTACAGATTCACTGCAATCCTTATCAAAGTTCCAATGACATTTTTCACAAAGCAAAGAATCTTAAAATTTATATGGAACAATAAAAGACCCCAAATAGCCAAAGGAATCCTGAGAAAAAAGAACAAAGCTGGAGGTATCATACTCTCTGACTTCAAGATATACTCCAAACCTACAGTAATCAAAACAGCATGGTACTGGCACAAAACCAGACTCACAGATCAATGTAACAGAATTGAAAGCCCCAAGTAAAACCACACATCTATGGACAGCTAATTTTCAACGAGGGAGCCAAGAATGTAAAATGGAGAAAGGAAAGTCTCTTCAATAAGTGGTGTTGGGAAAACTGGACAGCAACATGGAAAAGAATGGAAGTAGACCGTTATCTTACGCCACACGCAAAAATTAACTCAAAATGGATTATAGACTTGAACATAAGACCTGAAACTACAAAACTTCTAGAAGAAAACCTAAGCAGTTCACTATTAGATGTTGGTCTTAGCAGCATATTTTCAAGTACCAGATCTGACTGGGCAAGGGAAACAATAGAAAAAATAAATGCATGGGACTACATCAAGCTAAAAAGCTTCTGCACAGAAAAGAAAATCAACAAAAATAAGACAACCTAACAATTGGGAGAAGATATTTGCAAACCGTATATCTGATAAAGGGTTAATATCCAAAATATATAGAGAACTCCTACATCTCAACAACGAAAAACTAACAACCCAATTAAAAAATGGTCAGGGGCCAGCCCTGTGGCACAGTGGTTGAGTTCACACATTCCACTTCTGTGTCACTAATTATGAGGGAAATGCAAATCAAAATTCCAGTGAGATACTACCTCACACCCATCAGAATGGCTATAATTAACAAGTCTTGGAGAGGATGTGGGGAAAATGGAACTCTCATACACTACTGGTGGGAATACAAACCAGTGCAGTCACTATGAAGAACAGTATGGACATTCCTCAGAAACTTAAGAATAGAACTTCCGTACAATCCAGCTATTCCACTGATGGGTATTTATCCAAAGGACATAAAAACATGAATGAATAAAGATATATGCACCCTATGTTCACTTCAGCATTATTCACAATAGCCAAGACTCGAAAAAACACTTAGTGACCATCAAGGGATGAATAGATAAAGAAGATGTGGTCTACGTACACAATGGAATACTACCCAGCCATAAAAAAGGGTGAAATATGGTGATTTGTGACAACATGGATGTGCCTTGAGGGTATTATACTAAGTGAAATAAGTCAGAGGGAGAAAGTGAAATACCATATGATCTCACTCATTAATAGAAGATAAAAACAACAACAAAGTAACATAGAGACAGAGATTGCATTGATGGTTACCAGAGGGTGAAGGGAGGGAGGAAGGTGAAAGGGATGATTAGGCACACGTGTATCATGGTGGATTGTAGGCAGTCTTTGGGTTATGAGCATGATGTAATCTACACAGAAATTCAAATATAGGGTTGCACAACCGAAGTTTGTATAATGTTATAGACCAATGTTACCACAGTAAAAAACAAAGATAAACCAAAATTGAATAAATAAATAAAAAGAAACTTCTTTATATGAGAATTATCAACATTTCACTACAGCAGTGAGAGAATATAACATTCATTCACTGAAACAACACGGGTTAAACCATGTTGCTTGCATTTGTTTTAAAAATATCTTCTTAAAACACATTTTTAAAACTTCAATATATGCCTTGTGGAATGGCTATCATGTTTTCACAATGAAGGAACACTATGGTGAAACCACGTTGCTCAAAGTTGTTTAAGAACAACTTCACATAAGTAATTTCAAACATTTCTTTACAGGCCTGAGGGAATATCTGTAATATTCATTCACTGAAAGAACAATGTGATTAATCCATCCTCCTTGTAGCTGTTCAGGAGCAACTTCTTATGAGACAATTCAAACACGTCAGTGTAGTCTGGAAAAAAGGCTATCAGCTTCTTACAATAAAAGAACACTGTGGTGGAATCATCTTGCTTGAAGCTGTTTACCAACATGTTCATATAAGACACTTCAAAATTTCAGTATACGCCTTTCAGAACAGCCGTCATTTTCTTAGATTGAAAGGAAACTTTGGTGAAATCTTGTTGCTTGTAGCTCTTTAGGAACATTTTCATATAAGACTTATCACACATTTCAACATATGCATGAGAGAATATCTATAACATTCATTAACTGAAAAAACACTGTGGCTAAGACTTCCTGTTTGTAGTCATTTGGGAACATTTTCTTAGAGACAACTCAAACATTGCATTACATGCCTTATAGAATGACTGTTACTTTCGTACAATGAAAGATCACTGTCATGAAAACATCTTGCTTTAAGTTGCTTAGTAACATTTTTATTTAAGACATTTCAAATATTTCAGTGTAGACCTTACAGAGTGGTTGTCACTTTCTCAAAATGAAAGAACACTGTGGAGAAACCATCTTGCTTGTAGCCGTTTAAACACATCTTTATATAAGACTTATCAAACTTTTCACTGCAGATGTGAGAGAGTGTAACATTCATTCACCCAAAAAATACTGTGATTAAACAACATTGCTGGGAGCTGTTTAGGAACATATTCTAATAAAACATTTCAAATATTTCCGTGTATGTGGTACAGAATGGCTGTCACTTTCTTACAATGAAAGAACACTGTGATGAATCTGTCTTGATTGTTGCTGTTTAGGAATATCTTCACTTAAGGCATTTAAAACACTGAGTAAACGCCTTACAGAGCAGGTTTCCATTTCTTACAATGAAAGAACACTGTGGTTAAACCATCTTGCACATAGCTGTTTAGGAACATCTTCATATAGGACTTATCAAACACTTCACTATAGGCAGGGTGGAATATCTGTAAAATTCCTTCACTGAAAGATAAAACTTTGGTTAAACCATCTTGCTTGCAGCTGTTTAGGAACAGCTCCCTATAAGACCTATCAAACTTTTCATTACAGGTATTAGAGAATATATATAACACTCATTTACATAAAGAGCCTTGTGTTTAAAAAACATCTTCTTGTAGCTTTTTAGGAAGCTCTTTGTGTAAGCATTATGAAATATTTCAGTGCATTTGTGAGAAAATGTCATAACACTCTCACTGAAAGAACACTATGGTTAAACCATCTTGCTTGGAGCTGTTTAGGAACATCTTCATATAAGAGTTGCAAAACATTTCAATACAGGATTGAGAGAATATCTGTAACATTCTTTCACCGAAAGTACATGTGTTTAAACAATTTTCATTGTAGGTGTTTAGGAACATCTTTGTACAAGACTTTTAAAACATTTTACTACATGCATGATAGAATATCAATAACATTCATTCAATGCTAGAACACGGTGGTTAAACCATGCTACTTGTAGTTTTAGGAACATCTCATAAAACATTTCAAACATTTCTGTATGTGCCTTATAGAACACGTAACACTTTCTTACATTGAAGAAACACTGTGGTTAAACCAGGTTTATTTTAGCCGTTTGGGAACATCTTCTTATAAGACATTTTTTAAATTTCAGAATATATCTACTGAATGGATCTTTCTTTCATGAATGTTAGAACACTGTGGTGAAACCATCTTACTTGTAACTGCTGAAAAACATCTTCATATAAGACATCAAACATTTCACTACAGATGTGAGAGAATGTAACATTCATTCACTAAGAGAACACTGTGGTTAAACAATGTTGCCGGTACTGTTTAGGAACATATTCTAATAAGACATTTCAAATATTTCAGGATATGCCTTACAGAACGGATATCACTTTCTTACAATGAAGGAACAGTGTGGTGGCTCAATATTGCTTGTAAGTGTTTAGGGACATCATAATATAAGATATTTCAAACATTTCAGTAAATGCTTTACAAAGCCCCTGTCAGTTTCTTACAATGAAAGAACACCATCTTGCTTGTAGCTGTTTAGGAATATTTCCATTGTAAGACTTATCAAACATTGCACTATAGGCATGAGACCATATCTATAACATCCATTCACTGACATAGTACTTTGATTAAACCATCATGCTTGTAGCTGTTTAGAAACATCTTCTTATAAGACAATTCAAACACAGCAATTTATGCCTTATTGAACGACTATCACCTTCTTACAAAGAAGGAACACTGTTGTGAAAACATCTTGCTGGAAGCTGCTGAGGAAAGTCTTCATATGAGACATTTCAAACATTTAAGTATATGCCTTGCAGAGTGGCTGCCACTTTCTTACAATGAAAGAACACTGTGGCAAACCACCTTGCTTGTAGCTGTTTAGGAACATCTTCTGATAAGACATTTTTATCATTTCAGTATCTGACTTACAAAAAGGTATAACTTTTCTTTTGCTTTTACTGTACTTTTTAAAACTGAGGTTATATTAGTTTATAACATTTAAATTTCAGGTGTACATCTGTATATTTTGATTTTGTGTATATTACTTCATGTTCACCACTCAAAGATGAATTACTATCCATCAGCATACACACATGCCCAGTGATCTCTTCCTCCCTCCACCCTTCCCCTCTGATAACCAACAATCTAATCTCTGTATCTGTGTTTGGTTGATGTTGCTATTGTTGTTTTTATCTTCTATTTATAAGCAAGGTCATATGGTGTTGGACTTTCTCCCTGTGACTAATTTCACTTAGCATAATACCTTAAAGGTCCATCCATGTTGTCACAAATGGCCACATTTTATCATTTTTTATGGCTCCATAGTATTCTACTGTGTATCTATACCACATCTTCTATATCCATACGTCCCTTGATGGGCACTTAGGGTGTTTCCAAGTCTTGGATATTGTGAATAATGCTGCAATGAACATAGGGTGCATCTATCTTTACACATTCATGTTTTCCTATTCTTTGGATAAATATCCAGCAGTGGAATAGCTGGATCATATGGTACTTCTATTCTTAATTTTTTGAGGAATCTCCATACTGTTTTCCATAGTCACTACACCAGCTTGCATTTCCATCAGCAATGTAGGATACTTCCCTTTACCTACATCTTCTCCAAGACTTGTCATTTCTTCTCTTGTTAATTATAGCCATTCTGATGGACATGAAGTGATATTTCATTGTAGTTTTGATTTGCATTTCCCTAATAATTACTAATGTTGAACAACTTTTCATGTTCCTGTTGGCCATCTGGATATCTTCTTTGGAAAACTGTCTTTTCAGATTTTCTCCCATTTTTTAATTGGGATGTTAGTTTTTTTGTTGTTGAGATGTATGAGTTCATTGGATATTTTGGATATTAACCCCTTATCAGATATATGGTTTATAAATGTCTTCTCCCAGTTGTTAGGTTGTGTTTTTGTTTTGTTGATGGTTTCCATTGCTGTGGAGAAGCTTTTTAGTTTTATTTGGTCCCATTTGTTTATTGTTTCTAGTGTTTCCCTTGCCTTGTCATACATGGTTCTTGAAATTTACTGATAAGACCAAAGTCTAAGAGCATACTGCTTATCTTTTCTTCTAGAAGTCTTATGATTCCAGTCTTACAGTCAAGTCTTTAATCCACTTTTGAGTTAATTTTTGTGTATGGGGTAAGATAATGGTCTAGTTTTATTCTTTTCATGTGGCTGCCCAGTTTTCCCAACACCATTTATTGAAGAAACTTTCCTTTCTCCATGGTGTGTTCTCTGCTCCGTTGTCAAAAATTCACTGTTCATAGATGAGCGGTTTTATTTCTGGGCTTTCAATTCTGTTCCATTGATCTGTGTGTCTGTTTTTGTGACAGTGCCATGCAGTTTTGATTACTAAGGCTTTGTAGTGTATTCTTAAATCAGGGAGTGTGATGTATCAAGCTTTGTTGTTTTTCTTAGGATTCCCTTGGCTATTCAGGGCCTTTTGTTGTTCCATTTAAATTTTATGACTCTTTGCTCTATTTCTGTGAAAAATGTCATTGTAACTTTGATAAGGATTGCATTGAATCTGTAGATTGCTTTAGGAAGTACGGACATTTTAACTATGTTAATTTTTCCAGTTCAAGAGTGTGAAATATCTTTCCATGTCTTTGTGCTTTCTATTTCTTTTGACAAAATTTTACAATTTTCAGTGTACTGGTCTTTCACCTTTTTGGTCAAGTTTATTCCTACGTATTGCATTCTTTCTGTTGCAATTGTAAATAATATTGTATGCTTAATTTCTCTTTCTACTACTTTGTTGTCACTGTATAGAAATGCAACTGATTTTTGTATGTTGATATTGTATCCTGCAAATTGACTGTATTCATTTACTATTTCTGGAAATTTTTGTTGAATTCTTTAGAGTTTTCTATATATAAAATGATGTCATCTGCAAATAGTCATAGTTTCACTTCTTTTCCAATTTGGATTCTTTTTCTTTCTTTTTCTTGACTGATTGCTCCACGTAGGACTGCCAAGGTTATATTAAATAAGAGTGGTGAAAGTGGGCATCCTTATCTGGTTCCTGTTCTTAGATGGATAGTTTTCAGTTTTTCTCCATTGAGAATGATATTAGCCGTGGGTTTGCCATTTATGGCCTTTTTATGTTGACTTGCTTTCCTTCTATACCTATTTTATTCTGAGTTTTTATCATAAATGGATGCTGTATCTTGTTAAATGCTCCCTCTGCATCTATTGAGATGATCATGTGATTTTTGTCTTCCTTTTGTTAATGTGGTGTTTCACTTTGATTGATTTGCAAATGTTGAACCATTTCTGCATTCCTGGAATAAATCCCACTTGATCATTGTGTATGACCTTTTTAATGTATTGTTACATTCAATTTGCTAGTATTTTGTTGAGGATTTTTGCATCAATGTTCATCAGTGATATTGGCCTGTAATTTTCTTTTTTTGTGTTGTTCTTGTCTGGTTTTGGTAGTAAGGTAACGTTGGCCTTGTAGAATGAGTTAAGAAGATTCTCGTCCTCTTATTTTTTGAAAGAGCTGGAAATTGATAGGTATTATGTCTTCTTTTAATGTTTGGTAGAATTCACCAGGGAAGCCATGTATTCCTGGACTTTCATTTTCTGGGAGGTTTTTGATTACAGTTTCCATCCCTTACAGGTGGTTGGTCTATTCAAATTTTCCATTTCTGCTTGATTCAGTTTTGAAACGTTGTATGATTTTAAGAAGTTATCTATTATTTCTAGTTTATCCAATTTATTGGTGTATAGCTTTTCATATACTCATAATCTTTTATATTTCTGAGGTTTTCATTGTAATTTTCTCCTCTTTCATGTCTGATTTTATTTATTTGAGCATTCTCTCTTATTTTTATGATGATTCTGACTAAGGATTTGTCCATTTTGTTTACCTTTTCAAAGAACCAGCTCTTATTTTCATTGATTCTTTTCTATTGTTCTTTAGCCTTTATTTTATTTGTTTCTGCTCTTATTTTTATTATTTACTTCCTTCTACTGCTTTTGGGCTTTACTTGTTCTTCTTTTTCCAGTCCTGTTATGTGCACTGTTAGATTTTTTGAGATTTTTCTTGTTTGTTTAGGTAGGCTTGCATTGCTATAAACTTCCCTCTTAGAACCACTTTTGCTGTATCCCATAAATTTTGGCAAGTTGTATTTTCATTTTTATTTGTCTCCAGGTATTTTTCTATTTCTCCTTTGATCATATCATTATTCAGTAGCATTTTGGTTAATCTCCACATTTTTGTGGTTTTTCCAATTTTCTTCCTGTAGTTGATTTCTAGGTTCATACCATTGTGGTCAGAAAGGATGCTTGGTATTATTTCAATCTTCTTAAATTTATTCAAACATTTTATGGCCTAAGATGTGATCTATACTGGAGAAAGTTCTATGTCCATTTGAAAAGAATGTGGGTTCTGTTCCATATATACCTACTAAGTCCATCTGGTTTAATGTTTCATTTAAGGCCAAAGTTTCATGATTGATTTTCTGTTTGGATGATCTATCCTTTGATGTAGGCGGAGTATTAAAGTCCTTTAAAATTATTTCGTTGTTGTCTATTTCTCCTTATTTATGCTAATAATTACTTTATATATTTAGGTGCTCTTATGTTGGATGCATAGACATTTACCTGTGTTGTATCCTCTTGTTGGATTGTTCCCTTTATCATTACATAGTGCCCTTCTTTGTCTCTTGTTACAGTTTTTGTTTTAAAGTCTCTTTTGTCTGAGATAAGTATCGCTACCCCAGCTTTCTTTTCATTGCAATTTGCATGGAGTATCTTTTTCCATCCCTCACTTTCAGTTTATGAGTGTCTTTAGGTCTGAAGTGTGTCTCTTGTGTGCAGCATATATATAGGTCTTGTTTTTTATCCAATCAGCCACCCTATGTCTTTGATGGTAGCATTTAGTCTATTGACATTTAAAGTACCTATTTATAAGTATGTACTTATTGCCATTGTGTTACTTTTTTTCTGGGTGTTTTAGTTATTCTCTGTTCCGCTCTTCTTCTCTTGCTCTCTTCCCTTATGGTTTGATGGATTTATTTAGTATTATGTTGGCTTCCTTTCTCTAAATTTTTTGTGTATTTATTATAGGTTTCTGGTTTGTGATTACCATGAGGTTCATATATAATAATATATGTATATATAGCCATCTATATAATGTTGATGGTCTCTTAAGTTTGACCTCTTGCTAAAAGCTCTACTTTTTACTCCCTTTCTCCCACATTCTATATTTTTGCTATCATATTTAACCCCTTTTTTGTGCATGTGTATCTGTTATCCTCTTATCATGGAAATAATTTTAGCAATCTTGTCTTTTGACCTTCATGTTCACTTCATAGGTGGTTGATCTGCTACCTGTATTGTATATATGCCTTTAACAATGATTTTCTTGTTTGGTTTTGTTGATAAATTTTTTATTCCTATCTGTGGTTTTTGTCTTTTCCACTTAAATAAGTCCCTTTAGCATTTCTTGTAAGACTGGCTTATTGATATTAAACTCGTTTAGTTTTGGCTTGTCTGGAAAACTGTTTATCTCTCCCTCCATTCTGAATGATAACCTTGCCAGGTAGAGTATTCTTGTGTAGGCTTTTTCCTTTAAGCACTTTAAATAAGTCACATCACTCCCTTCTAGCCTGTAAGGTTTCTACTGAGAAGTCAGTGGATAGACTTACGGGATTTCCTTTCTATGTAACTTATTGCCTTTCTCTTGCAGCTTTTAGGATTTTCTCTTTGTCTTTAGTTCTTGTCATTTTGATTATCATTTGTCTTGGTGTGGTCCTCTTTGGGTTCTTCTTGTTTGGTGCTCTCTGTGTTTCCTGTCTCTGGATGTCTGTTTCCTTCCTTAGGTAGGAGGGTTCAGCAATTATTTCTTTGAATGGCTTCTCTACCTCTTTGTCTCTCTTCTTCTCCTTCTGAGACACCTAATAAAGAAGTTATTGCACTTGATGTTGTCCCAGATGTCCCTTAGACTGTCCTCATTCTTTTTATTTTTTCTGTTCAGCTTGGGTGATTTCCTCTGGTCTTTCACCCAGCTCACTGATCTGTTCTTTTGTATCATCTATGCTGCTATTGATATCCTCTAGTGAATTTTCCCTTTCCTTTATTTTATTCTTTAGTTCTAGTTGGTTCTTTCTTATATTTTCCAATACTTTGTTCAATTTTTCACTATGTTCATCTATTCCTCTTCCAAGATTAGTGAGCATCCTTATCATGATTAGTTTGTACTTTTTATCAAGTAAGTTATTTGTCTCTGTTTCATTTAGTTCTTTTTCAGAGGATTTGCCCTGTTCCATATTTGGAAGATATTCTTTTGTCTCCTTATTTTGCCTATTTCTCTGTGCTTATATCTATGTTTTAGGTATATCTGCTATGTCTCCCAATCTTAGAGAATGGGCTTTATGTAAGAGATTCCTTATGAAACCAAGAAACATGCTTCCCTGTCATTACCTATTCCAGTGTTCCAAATGTGTCCCCTGTGTGGGCTGTGTGTGTCCTGTTGTGGCAGGGTGGCTCTTACTGCAGGTGTATGGGAAGGCTACTCTGTCCCTGGCTAGCTGGTTGTAAGGCTCAGCTGCATGTGACTTCTATGGTCCCTTCAGTCACTTTATTGGGCAGGGGATACCAGCATTGTTGGCTGAAAAGTCTAATATGACAATCCTCCTGCAGTTTTTCTGTTAAATAAGGAGGTATCCAGCATGGCTGGTTGCTAGGCTTAGGGACTCACACTTGCTGTAGGCATCTACCCTGCAAGGCTGTTGTCAGCTCTCTCAGGAGAGTAGCTGGGTGGCACTGGTCCCTGGTGTGGCAGCAAACAATTGTTTCAGGCATTGGAGGTGGGGCAGATCCCCTATGTGGTTGAAGAGCTACCACTTTCATACAATGAAAGAACATCATAGGTAGCTGTTTAGGAACATTTTCATGAAAGACTTATCATACACATCACTGCAGGCATGACACAATATCCATTCATTCAATGAAAAACACTATTGTGAAACCAGCTTTCTTGTAGCTGATTGGCAACATCTTCAGATAAGGCCTTTCTACTTTCAGTATATGCCATACAGAATGGCTAATACTCAGACATCACTTTCCTAAAATTAAAGAACGCTGTGCTGAATCCACCTTGCAGGTAGCTGTTGAGGAACATCTTCATGTAAGACTTATAAAACATTCACTATAGCCATGACAGAATATAAGATATATTTACTCAAATAACAATGTGGTGAAACTAGATTGCTTGTATCTGTTTGGAAATATCTTTATATAAGGCTCTTCACATAAGTGTATGCCATAAAGAATGGCTATCAGGGGCCAGTCTGGTGGTGCATTATGACAATGAAAGAACACTGTGCTGAACACAGCTCACAGGTAGCTCTTTAAGAATATCTTCATATAAGATTTATCTAACTTTTCACTATAGCTATGACATGATATCTATGACATTCATTCAAAGAAATAACACTATGTTGAAAAAGCTTGCTTGTAGCTATTTAGGAACATCCTCATATAAGACATCAAATATTTCTCTTGAGGCATGACAGAATATATATAACATCCATTTTCTGAATGTACACTGTGGTGAAAACACAGTGCTTGTAGCTGTTTAGGAACATCTTCAAATAAGTCCTATCGAGCATTTCACTACAGGTGTGACAGAATATCTATAGCATTCACTTACTGAGAGGACACTGTGGTGAAACCAGCTTCCTTGCAGCTGTTAAAGAACATCTTCATGTAAGTTTTTTCTAGCATTTCAGTATGTGCCATACAGAACTGTTATACTTTCTTACAATGAAAAAACATTGTACTTAACTCAGCTTACAGGTAGACTTCTAGGAACATTTTCATATAAGGCTGAAAATTTCACATGTGTGAGAGAATATCTATTACATTAATTCAATGAAAGGTCATTATTGTGAAACCAGCTTGCTTGTAGCTCTTTAGCAACATATTCATATAAGAGTTTTCTGACATTTCAGTATATGCCATACAGAGCAACTATCACTTTATTATAATGAGAAATCAGTGCACTGATCCCAGCTTGCAGGTAGCTGTAGAAACATTTTCATATATGACATAAAACATTTCACTTCAGCTATTGGAAAATATCTATAAGGTTATTCAGTGAAAGAACACTGTGATGTAACCATGTTGCTTGCAGCTGTTTGGAATGATCCTCATATAAGGCTTTTCAAACATTGCAAGCACGTGCCATTCAGAAAGGTTACCACTTCCATAAAATCAAAGAACATTTTTAGGAACCTAGCTTGCGGGTAGCGGTTTAGAAATATCTTTATATAAGTTTTAACAAATATTGCACTACACTCACACCAGAATAACTGTAATATTGATTCAAAGAAAGATCACTGAGCTGAACCCTTGCTTGCCATCTGTTAAGGAACATCTTCTTAAAATACTATGAAACATTTCATTACAGATGTGACAGAATATCCATAAGATTCATTCACTGAAGAAACTCTGTGTTGAAATGAGTGTGTTTGTAGCCATTTAGGGACATCTTCATATAAACCATCTCAAACATTACAGCACATGCCCTATCAACTGGCTAACAATTTCTAAGAATAAAAGAACACTGTACTAAAGGCAACTTGCAGGTAGCTCTTTAGGAACATGTTCATATAAGACAAACATTTCACTACAGGTAGGAGGAATACCTATGACATTCATTCACTGAAAGAAAACCGTGGCGAAACCATGCTACTTCCAGGCATTAAGGATCATTTTCATATTAGTGGATTCAAGCATTTAGGTATAGGCCTTACTGAATGAAATCCCTTCAAATAACGTAGGAATATTGTACAGATCCCAACTTGATAGTAGCTGTTTTGGAACATCTTCATAACACATTATAAATTTCACTGCAGGTGTGACAGAATATCCATTGCACTCATTCAAAGAAAGAAAAATAATGTAAAGCCAGCTTTCTTGTAGCTGGTTAGGAACATCTTGATATAAGACTTTTCTAATAATTAAGCATATGCCATACAAAACGGCTATCACTGTCTTACAATGAAAGAACACTGTACTGAACCCCGCTGCAGGCAGCTGTTTAGGAACATCTTCATATAAGACTTATTAAACATTTCCCTACAGGCATGACAGACTATCTAACACTCGTTCACTGAAAGAACACTGTGGTGAAGCCAGATTACTTCTGGCGCCTTGGGAATGTCTTCGTATAAGGCTCTTCAAACACTTCATTATGCCTACAGAATGGCTATCACTTCCATATCCAGAAAGAACGTTCTGATGAAACCAGTGGCTCTTTATGAGCATTTCATTTATGTCTTATCAAACGTTTCTCTACAGCCGCAACATGATATCCATAACATTCATTCAAGGAAGCCACACTATGTTGAAAAAGCTTGCTTGTAGCTGTTCAGGAACACTCTCACCTAAGACATCAAATAGTTCTATTGAGGCATGACAGAATACGTACAACATTCATTTTCTGAATGAACACTGTGGTGAAAACACCTTGCTTGCAGCTGTTTAGGGGAATCTTCAAATAAGTCCTATCAAACATTTCACTACGGGCATGATGGAATATCTATAACATTCACACATTGAAAGAATGCTGTGGTGAAACCAACTTCCTTGTAGCTTTTAAGGAACATCTTCATGTAAGTCTTTTCTAGCATTTCAGTATGAGCCATAGAGAACAGCTATACTTTCTTAAAATGAAAAAAACATCGTACTTAACTCAGCTTTCAGGTAGACTTATAGTAACATTTTCATGTAAGATTTATTGAAAATTTCACAACATGTGCGACAGAATATCTATTACATTAATTCAATGAAAGATCACTATTGTGAAACCAGCTTGCTTGTATCTCTTTAGAAATACACTCATATAAGTCTTTTCTGACATTTCAGTGTATGCCATACAAAGTAACTATCACTTTATTACAATGAAAAGTCAGTGTGCTGATCCCAGCTTGCAGGTAGCTGTAGGAACATTTTCATATATGATATAAAACATTTCACTA
Organism: Equus asinus; assembly: GCF_041296235.1. Taxonomy (NCBI): domain Eukaryota; kingdom Metazoa; phylum Chordata; class Mammalia; order Perissodactyla; family Equidae; genus Equus; species Equus asinus. The sequence goes on from NC_091810.1 coordinate 5,812,092, forward strand.
CAGCTATAGGAGAATATATATAAAGTTTATTAAATGAAAGAACACTGTGGTGTAACCAGATTGCTTGTAGCTATTTAGGAGTATCTTCATACAAGTCTTTTCAAACATTTCAGTGTATTCCATCCAGAATGGTTATCACTTCCATAAAATGAAAGAACGATGTTAAGAACCCAGCTGGAAAGTTGTTTTTTTAGAAATATCTTTTTATAAGTCTTAACAAATATTGCGCTATGGTCATGACAGAATGATTTTAATATTCACTCAAGGAAAGAAGGATGAGCTGAACCCTTGTTTCCTAGTTTCTGTTTGGGAAGAACTTCATAAAATACTTAAAAAATTACACTACAGACTTGAAAAATATCCATAAGATTCATACACTAAAGGAACTCTGGTGAAACAAATGTGCTTACAGCTGTTTAGGGGCATATTCACCTAAGACATTTCCAACATTTCAGCATATGCCCTACAGATGACCTATCAATTACTAACAATGTGAGAACACTGTTCTAAGCCCAGTTTGCAGGTAGCTGTTTAGGAACATGTTCATATAAGACTTAACAAGCATTTAATTGCATGTGGGACAGAATATATATAGCATTTGTTCACTGAGAGAAAACTGTGGTGAAACCATGTTACTTGCAGCCATTAAGGATCATCTTCATATTAGTCATTATAACCATTTCAATATTTGCTGTTCTGATTGAATATGAGTTTCCAACAATGAAAGAAACACTGTGCTGAATCCAGCTTGCAAGTAAGTTTTAACTAACACTTCACTACAAGTGTCACAGAATATCTGCAATATTGTTTCACTGAAAGAACTCTGTGGTGAAAGCATCTTGAAGCTATTATTAGGAACATTTGTATTTGAGACATTTCTCACATTTCAGTATATGCCATAATGAATGGGTATCATTTTCCTACAATGAAAGAACACTGTGCTAAATAGAGCTCACAGATAGCTATCTAGGAACGTTTTTACATAAGACTTATCAAACATTTTACAATAGTCGTGACAGACTATACATAACATTCAGTCACTGAAAGAAAACTGTGGAGAAACAATCTTGCTTGTATATATTTAGAAGCTTCTTCATGTTCACCATTTCAAGCATTTCCATATAAGACATACTGAATGAATATCACTTTGAGACAATGATATAATGTGCTGAAGCCAGATTGCAGGCAGCTGTTTAGGAACCTTTTCCTAAGAGACTTATCATACATTTCACTACAAAGTATCTATTACATCCATTCAGTGAAAGAACACTATTGTGAAGCCAGATTGCTGGTAGCTAATTAGGAACATCTTGATATAAGGCTTTTCTAATATTTCAGTTTATGCCAAACAGAATGACTATCATTTTCTTAAAATGAAATAACACTGTGTTGAACTCATCTTGCAGGAAGCCATTTAGGGTTTCTTCATACAAAACACCAAACATGTCACTACTGCTCTGACAGAATCTCTGTAAGATTCCTTCACTGAGGAACACACTCTGGTGAAACCAGGTTGCTCATAAGTTTTTAGGAATATCTTTATATAAGGCTATTCAAACACATCATATGCTGTACAGAATGATTATCACTTCCATTAAATTAAACAACATTGTGATGCAACCAGCTGGCACATGCTATTTATGAACATTTTGTGTGTGTCTTATCAAACGTTTCTCTGCAGCCACAATGTGATAATTATTACATTCATTCAATGAAATACTGTGTTGAAAAAGCCTGCTTGTGGCTGTTTAGAAACATCTTCATGTAAGTGTTCATGCAAGCCTTATCAAACATTTCCCTACAGGCATGACAGAATATCTATAACATTCAATGTCTGTAAGAACACTGTTGTGAAACCATTTTGCTTGTAGCTACTTGGGGACATCTTCATAAAACTTATCCAGCATTTCACTACGGGTGTGATAGACTATCTATAACATTCATTCACTGAAAGAACATTGTCTTGAAAACACCTAGCAAGTAGCTCTTAAGGAACATCTTCACATATGACATTTCAAACATTTCAGTATATGCCACATGGAACGGCTATCACTTTCTTACAATGAAAGAGCATTGTGCTTAATCAAGCCAACAGGTAGCTGTTTAGGGATATTTTCACATAAATCATATCAAACATTTGACTACAGATGTGACAATGTCTATAACATTTGTTATCTGAAAGAAAATTATGCAAAAACCATCTTCTTTTCACTTTTTAGGAACATCTGCACATAATACGCTTCAAATACTTAAGTATATTCCACACAGAGCGACTATCATTTTCACAAAATGAAAGAACACATGCTGAATCCGGTTTATAGGTAGCTGTTTAGGAACATCATATATCAAATGGTTCACCACAGATGTGACGATTTCTAGAACATTCATTCACTGAAAGAACACTGTGAAGAAACCATCTTGCTTGTTAGCTGTTTAAGAATATAAATAAAAGGCTCTTCAAACATATCACTTTATGCCATACAGAATGGCTATCATCTCCATAGCCAGAAAAGAATACTGTGATGAACCCAGCTTGCAAGTAATTGTTTATTAATATTTTGCTCAAGTCTTATCAGACATTTGCCTACAGTCATGACAGGATATCTTTAATGTCTATTCAATGTAATAACACTATATTTAAAAAAATTTCCTTGTAGCTGTTTAGAAACATCTTCATGTAAGACTTATTAAACATTCCTTTGCAGGAATGACAGAATCTCTAAACAGTCACTCATTGACTGAACACAGGGATGAAAGCAGTTTTCTTGTAACTGTTGAGGAACATCTTCATATAAAGCTTTTCAAGCATATCAGTATATGGCATACAGCATGGCCATACCCTTCTTACAAGGAAAGAAGGTTGTGTTTAATAGCTTTCAGGTAGATTATTAGGAGTATTTTTATATAAGACCTATTGAACATTTAACTACAGGCATGACAGAATATCTATTACATCCATTCAATGAAAGAACACTATGTTGAAAGTGGCTTGGTTTGACTGTTAAGGAAGATCTTCATTTAAGTCCTTTTCAGCATTTCTGTATATGCCATACTAAACGGCTGTCACTATCTTATGATGAAATTATTCTGTCCTGAACACGTCTTGTTGGATTCTATTTAGGAACATCTTCATATAAGACCTCTCTAACATTTAAGCATATGCCATACAGAATGGCTCTCACTTACTTACAGTTAAAGGACACTGTGCTAAACCCGGCTTGCTGGCGGCTGTTTGAAACCTCTTCATATAAGACTTATTAAACATTTCACTACAGGCATGACAGACTAGCTATAACACTCGTTCACTGAAAGAACACTGTGGTGAAGCCAGATTACTTCTGGCGCCTTGGGAATGTCTTCGTATAAGGCTCTTCAAACACTTCATTATGCCTACAGAATGGCTATCGCTTCCATATCCAGAAAGAACGTTCTGATGAAACCAGTGGCTCTTTATGAGCATTTCATTTATGTCTTATCAAACGTTTCTCTACAGCCGCAACATGATATCCATAACATTCATTCAAGGAAACCACACTATGTTGAAAAAGCTTGCTTGTAGCTGTTCAGGAACACTCTCACCTAAGACATCAAATAGTTCTCTTGAGGCATGACAGAATACGTATAAACATTCATTTTCTGAATGAACACTGTGGTGAAAACACCTTGCTTGCAGCTGTTTAGGGGAATCTTCAAATAAGTCCTATCAAACATTTCACTACGGGCATGATGGAATATCTATAACATTCACTCATTGAAAGAATGCTGTGGTGAAACCAACTTCCTTGTAGCTTTTAAGGAACATCTTCATGTAAGTCTTTTCTAGCATTTCAGTATGAGCCATAGAGAACAGCTATACTTTCTTAAAATGAAAAAACATTGTACTTAACTCAGCTTTCAGGTAGACTTATAGTAACATTTTCATGTAAGATTTATTGAAAATTTCACAACATGTGCGACAGAATATCTATTACATTAATTCAATGAAAGATCACTATTGTGAAACCAGCTTGCTTGTATCTCTTTAGAAATACACTCATATAAGTCTTTTCTGACATTTCAGTGTATGCCATACAAAGTAACTATCACCTTATTACAATGAAAAGTCAGTGTGCTGATCCCAGCTTGCAGGTAGCTGTAGGAACCTTTTCATATATGATATAAAACATTTCACTACAGCTATAGGAGACTATATATAAAGTTTATTAAATGAAAGAACACTGTGCTGTAACCAGATTGCTTGTAGCTATTTAGGAGTATCTTCATACAAGTCTTTTCAAACATTTCAGTGTATTCCATCCAGAATGGTTATCACTTCCATAAAATGAAAGAACGATGTTAAGAACCCAGCTGGAAAGTTGTCTTTTAGAAATATCTTTTTATAAGTCTTAACAAATATTGCGCTATGGTCATGACAGAATGATTTTAATATTCACTCAAGGAAAGAAGGATGAGCTGAACCCTTGTTTCCTAGTATCTGTTTAGGAAGAACTTCATAAAATACTTAAAAAATTACACTACAGACTTGAAAAATATCCATAAGATTCAGACACTAAAGGAACTCTGGTGAAACAAATGTGCTTACAGCTGTTTAGGGGCATATTCACATAAGACAGTTCAAACATTTCAGCATATGCCCTACAGATGACCTATCAATTACTAACAATGTGAGAACGCTGTTCTAAGCCCAGTTTGCGGGTAGCTGTTTAGGAACATGTTCATATAAGACTTAACAAACATTTCATTGCATGTGGGACAGAATATATATAGCATTTGTTCACTGAGAGAAAACTGTGGTGAAACCATCTTACTTGCAGCCATTAAGGATCATCTTCATATTAGTCATTATAACCATTTCAATATTTGCTGTTCTGATTGAATATGAGTTTCCAACAATGAAAGAAACACTGTGCTGAATCCAGCTTGCAAGTAAGTTTTAACTAACACTTCACTACAAGTGTCACAGAATATCTGCAATATTGTTTCACTGAAAGACCTCTGTGGTGAAAGCATCTTGAAGCTATTATTAGGAACATTTGTATTTGAGACATTTCTCACATTTCAGTATATGCCATAATGAATGGGTATCATTTTCCTACAATGAAAGAACACTGTGCTAAATAGAGCTCACAGATAGCTATCTAGGAACGTTTTTACATAAGACTTATCAAACATTTTACAATAGTCGTGACAGACTATACATCACATTCAGTCACTGAAAGAAAACTGTGGAGAAACAATCTTGCTTGTATATATTTAGAAACTTCTTCATGTTCACCATTTCAAGCATTTCCATATAAGACATACTGAATGAATATCACTTTGAGACAATGATATAATGTGCTGAGGCCAGATTGCAGGCAGCTGTTTAGGAACCTTTTCCTAAGAGACTTATCATACATTTCACTACAAAGTATCTGTTACATCCATTCAGTGAAAGAACACTATTGTGAAGCCAGATTGCTGGTAGCTAATTAGGAACATCTTGATATAAGGCTTTTCTAATATTTCAGTTTATGCCAAACAGAATGACTATCATTTTCTTAAAATGAAATAACACTGTGTTGAACTCATCTTGCAGGAAGCCATTTAGGGTTTCTTCATACAAAACACCAAACATGTCACTACTGCTCTGACAGAATCTCTGTAAGATTCCTTCACTGAGGAACACACTCTGGTGAAACCAGATTGCTCATAAGTTTTTAGGAATATCTTTATATAAGGCTATTCAAACACATCATATGCTGTACAGAATGATTATCACTTCCATTAAATTAAACAACATTGTGATGCAACCAGCTGGCACATGCTATTTACGAACATTTTGTGTGTGTCTTATCAAACGTTTCTCTGCAGCCACAATGTGATAATTATTACATTCATTCAATGAAATACTGTGTTGAAAAAGCCTGCTTGTGGCTGTTTAGAAACATCTTCATGTAAGTGTTCATGCAAGCCTTATCAAACATTTCCCTACAGGCATGACAGAATATCTATAACATTCAATGTCTGTAAGAACACTGTTGGGAAACCATTTTGCTTGTAGCTACTTAGGGACATCTTCATAAAACTTATCCAGCATTTCACTACGGGTGTGATAGACTATCTATAACATCCATTCACTGAAAGAACATTGTCTGGAAAACACCTAGCAAGCAGCTCTTAAGGAACATCTTCACATATGCCATTTCAAACATTTCAGTATATGCCACAAGGAACGGCTATCACTTTCTTACAATGAAAGCGCATCGTGCTTAATCAAGCCAACAGGTAGCTGTTTAGGGATATTTTCACATAAATCATATCAAACATTTGACTACAGATGTGACAATGTCTATAACATTTGTTATCTGAAAGAAAATTATGCAAAAACCATCTTCTTTTCACTGTTTAGGAACATCTGCACATAGTACACTTCAAATACTTAAGTATATTCCACACAGAGCGACTATCATTTTCACAAAATGAAAGAACACATGCTGAATCCAGTTTATGGGTAGCTGTTTAGGAACATCATATATCAAATATTTCACCACAGATGTGACAATATCTAGAACATTCATTCACTGAAAGAACACTGTGAAGAAACCATCTTGCTTGTTAGCTGTTTAAGAATATAAATAAAAGGCTCTTCAAACATATCACTTTATGCCATACAGAATGGCTATCATCTCCATAGCCAGAAAAGAATACTGTGATGAACCCAGCTTGCAAGTAATTGTTTATTAATATTTTGCTCAAGTCTTATCAGACATTTGCCTACAGTCATGACAGGATATCTTTAATGTCTATTCAATGTAATAACACTATATTTAAAAGAATTTCCTTGTAGCTGTTTAGAAACATCTTCATGTAAGACTTATTAAACATTCCTTTGCAGGAATGACAGAATCTCTAAACATTCACTCATTGAATGAACACAGGGATGAAAGCAGTTTTCTTGTAACTGTTGAGGAACATCTTCATATAAAGCTTTTCAAGCATTTCAGTATATGGCATACAGCATGGCCATACCCTTCTTACAAGGAAAGAAGGTTGTGTTTAATAGCTTTCAGGTAGATTATTAGGAGCATTTTTATGTAAGACCTATTGAACTTTTAACTACAGGCATGACAGAATATCTATTACATCCATTCAATGAAAGAACACTATGGTGAAAGTGGCTTGGTTTGACTGTTAAGGAAGATCTTCATTTGAGTCCTTTTCAGCATTTCTGTATATGCCATACTAAACGGCTGTCACTATCTTATGATGAAATTATTCTGTCCTGAACACGTCTTGTTGGATTCTATTTAGGAACATCCTCATATAAGACCTCTCTAACATTTAAGCATATGCCATACAGAAGGGCTCTCACTTACTTACAGTTAAAGGACACTGTGCTAAACCCGGCTTGCTGGCGGCTGTTTGAAACCTCTTCATATAAGACTTATTAAACATTTCACTACAGGCATGACAGACTAGCTATAACACTCGTTCACTGAAAGAACACTGTGGTGAAGCCAGATTACTTCTGGCGCCTTGGGAATGTCTTCGTATAAGGCTCTTCAAACACTTCATTATGCCTACAGAATGGCTATCGCTTCCATATCCAGAAAGAACGTTCTGATGAAACCAGTGGCTCTTTATGAGCATTTCATTTATGTCTTATCAAACGTTTCTCTACAGCCGCAACATGATATCCATAACATTCATTCAAGGAAGCCACACTATGTTGAAAAAGCTTGCTTGTAGCTGTTCAGGAACACTCTCACCTAAGACATCAAATAGTTCTCTTGAGGCATGACAGAATACGTATAACATTCATTTTCTGAATGAACACTGTGGTGAAAACACCTTGCTTGCAGCTGTTTAGGGGAATCTTCAAATAAGTCCTATCAAACATTTCACTACGGGCATGATGGAATATCTATAACATTCACTCATTGAAAGAATGCTGTGGTGAAACCAACTTCCTTGTAGCTTTTAAGGAACATCTTCATGTAAGTCTTTTCTAGCATTTCAGTATGAGCCATAGAGAACAGCTATACTTTCTTAAAATGAACAAACATTGTACTTAACTCAGCTTTCAGGTAGACTTATAGTAACATTTTCATGTAAGATTTATTGAAAATTTCACAACATGTGCGACAGAATATCTATTACATTAATTCAATGAAAGATCACTATTGTGAAACCAGCTTGCTTGTATCTCTTTAGAAATACACTCATATAAGTCTTTTCTGACATTTCAGTGTATGCCATACAAAGTAACTATCACCTTATTACAATGAAAAGTCAGTGTGCTGATCCCAGCTTGCAGGTAGCTGTAGGAACCTTTTCATATATGATATAAAACATTTCACTACAGCTATAGGAGACTATATATAAAGTTTATTAAATGAAAGAACACTGTGGTGTAACCAGATTGCTTGTAGCTATTTAGGAGTATCTTCATACAAGTCTTTTCAAACATTTCAGTGTATTCCATCCAGAATGGTTATCACTTCCATAAAATGAAAGAACGATGTTAAGAACCCAGCTGGAAAGTTGTCTTTTAGAAATATCTTTTTATAAGTCTTAACAAATATTGCGCTATGGTCATGACAGAATGATTTTAATATTCACTCAAGGAAAGAAGGATGAGCTGAACCCTTGTTTCCTAGTATCTGTTTAGGAAGAACTTCATAAAATACTTAAAAAATTACACTACAGACTTGAAAAATATCCATAAGATTCAGACACTAAAGGAACTCTGGTGAAACAAATGTGCTTACAGCTGTTTAGGGGCATATTCACATAAGACAGTTCAAACATTTCAGCATATGCCCTACAGATGACCTATCAATTACTAACAATGTGAGAACGCTGTTCTAAGCCCAGTTTGCGGGTAGCTGTTTAGGAACATGTTCATATAAGACTTAACAAACATTTCATTGCATGTGGGACAGAATGTATATAGCATTTGTTCACTGAGAGAAAACTGTGGTGAAACCATCTTACTTGCAGCCATTAAGGATCATCTTCATATTAGTCATTATAACCATTTCAATATTTGCTGTTCTGATTGAATATGAGTTTCCAACAATGAAAGAAACACTGTGCTGAATCCAGCTTGCAAGTAAGTTTTAACTAACACTTCACTACAAGTGTCACAGAATATCTGCAATATTGTTTCACTGAAAGACCTCTGTGGTGAAAGCATCTTGAAGCTATTATTAGGAACATTTGTATTTGAGACATTTCTCACATTTCAGTATATGCCATAATGAATGGGTATCATTTTCCTACAATGAAAGAACACTGTGCTAAATAGAGCTCACAGATAGCTATCTAGGAACGTTTTTACATAAGACTTATCAAACATTTTACAATAGTCGTGACAGACTATACATCACATTCAGTCACTGAAAGAAAACTGTGGAGAAACAATCTTGCTTGTATATATTTAGAAACTTCTTCATGTTCACCATTTCAAGCATTTCCATATAAGACATACTGAATGAATATCACTTTGAGACAATGATATAATGTGCTGAGGCCAGATTGCAGGCAGCTGTTTAGGAACCTTTTCCTAAGAGACTTATCATACATTTCACTACAAAGTATCTGTTACATCCATTCAGTGAAAGAACACTATTGTGAAGCCAGATTGCTGGTAGCTAATTAGGAACATCTTGATATAAGGCTTTTCTAATATTTCAGTTTATGCCAAACAGAATGACTATCATTTTCTTAAAATGAAATAACACTGTGTTGAACTCATCTTGCAGGAAGCCATTTAGGGTTTCTTCATACAAAACACCAAACATGTCACTACTGCTCTGACAGAATCTCTGTAAGATTCCTTCACTGAGGAACACACTCTGGTGAAACCAGATTGCTCATAAGTTTTTAGGAATATCTTTATATAAGGCTATTCAAACACATCATATGCTGTACAGAATGATTATCACTTCCATTAAATTAAACAACATTGTGATGCAACCAGCTGGCACATGCTATTTACGAACATTTTGTGTGTGTCTTATCAAACGTTTCTCTGCAGCCACAATGTGATAATTATTACATTCATTCAATGAAATACTGTGTTGAAAAAGCCTGCTTGTGGCTGTTTAGAAACATCTTCATGTAAGTGTTCATGCAAGCCTTATCAAACATTTCCCTACAGGCATGACAGAATATCTATAACATTCAATGTCTGTAAGAACACTGTTGGGAAACCATTTTGCTTGTAGCTACTTAGGGACATCTTCATAAAACTTATCCAGCATTTCACTACGGGTGTGATAGACTATCTATAACATCCATTCACTGAAAGAACATTGTCTGGAAAACACCTAGCAAGCAGCTCTTAAGGAACATCTTCACATATGCCATTTCAAACATTTCAGTATATGCCACAAGGAACGGCTATCACTTTCTTACAATGAAAGAGCATCGTGCTTAATCAAGCCAACAGGTAGCTGTTTAGGGATATTTTCACATAAATCATATCAAACATTTGACTACAGATGTGACAATGTCTATAACATTTGTTATCTGAAAGAAAATTATGCAAAAACCATCTTCTTTTCACTGTTTAGGAACATCTGCACATAGTACACTTCAAATACTTAAGTATATTCCACACAGAGCGACTATCATTTTCACAAAATGAAAGAACACATGCTGAATCCAGTTTATGGGTAGCTGTTTAGGAACATCATATATCAAATATTTCACCACAGATGTGACAATATCTAGAACATTCATTCACTGAAAGAACACTGTGAAGAAACCATCTTGCTTGTTAGCTGTTTAAGAATATAAATAAAAGGCTCTTCAAACATATCACTTTATGCCATACAGAATGGCTATCATCTCCATAGCCAGAAAAGAATACTGTGATGAACCCAGCTTGCAAGTAATTGTTTATTAATATTTTGCTCAAGTCTTATCAGACATTTGCCTACAGTCATGACAGGATATCTTTAATGTCTATTCAATGTAATAACACTATATTTAAAAGAATTTCCTTGTAGCTGTTTAGAAACATCTTCATGTAAGACTTATTAAACATTCCTTTGCAGGAATGACAGAATCTCTAAACATTCACTCATTGAATGAACACAGGGATGAAAGCAGTTTTCTTGTAACTGTTGAGGAACATCTTCATATAAAGCTTTTCAAGCATTTCAGTATATGGCATACAGCATGGCCATACCCTTCTTACAAGGAAAGAAGGTTGTGTTTAATAGCTTTCAGGTAGATTATTAGGAGCATTTTTATGTAAGACCTATTGAACTTTTAACTACAGGCATGACAGAATATCTATTACATCCATTCAATGAAAGAACACTATGGTGAAAGTGGCTTGGTTTGACTGTTAAGGAAGATCTTCATTTGAGTCCTTTTCAGCATTTCTGTATATGCCATACTAAACGGCTGTCACTATCTTATGATGAAATTATTCTGTCCTGAACACGTCTTGTTGGATTCTATTTAGGAACATCCTCATATAAGACCTCTCTAACATTTAAGCATATGCCATACAGAAGGGCTCTCACTTACTTACAGTTAAAGGACACTGTGCTAAACCCGGCTTGCTGGCGGCTGTTTGAAACCTCTTCATATAAGACTTATTAAACATTTCACTACAGGCATGACAGACTAGCTATAACACTCGTTCACTGAAAGAACACTGTGGTGAAGCCAGATTACTTCTGGCGCCTTGGGAATGTCTTCGTATAAGGCTCTTCAAACACTTCATTATGCCTACAGAATGGCTATCGCTTCCATATCCAGAAAGAACGTTCTGATGAAACCAGTGGCTCTTTATGAGCATTTCATTTATGTCTTATCAAACGTTTCTCTACAGCCGCAACATGATATCCATAACATTCATTCAAGGAAGCCACACTATGTTGAAAAAGCTTGCTTGTAGCTGTTCAGGAACACTCTCACCTAAGACATCAAATAGTTCTCTTGAGGCATGACAGAATACGTATAACATTCATTTTCTGAATGAACACTGTGGTGAAAACACCTTGCTTGCAGCTGTTTAGGGGAATCTTCAAATAAGTCCTATCAAACATTTCACTACGGGCATGATGGAATATCTATAACATTCACTCATTGAAAGAATGCTGTGGTGAAACCAACTTCCTTGTAGCTTTTAAGGAACATCTTCATGTAAGTCTTTTCTAGCATTTCAGTATGAGCCATAGAGAACAGCTATACTTTCTTAAAATGAACAAACATTGTACTTAACTCAGCTTTCAGGTAGACTTATAGTAACATTTTCATGTAAGATTTATTGAAAATTTCACAACATGTGCGACAGAATATCTATTACATTAATTCAATGAAAGATCACTATTGTGAAACCAGCTTGCTTGTATCTCTTTAGAAATACACTCATATAAGTCTTTTCTGACATTTCAGTGTATGCCATACAAAGTAACTATCACCTTATTACAATGAAAAGTCAGTGTGCTGATCCCAGCTTGCAGGTAGCTGTAGGAACCTTTTCATATATGATATAAAACATTTCACTACAGCTATAGGAGACTATATATAAAGTTTATTAAATGAAAGAACACTGTGGTGTAACCAGATTGCTTGTAGCTATTTAGGAGTATCTTCATACAAGTCTTTTCAAACATTTCAGTGTATTCCATCCAGAATGGTTATCACTTCCATAAAATGAAAGAACGATGTTAAGAACCCAGCTGGAAAGTTGTCTTTTAGAAATATCTTTTTATAAGTCTTAACAAATATTGCGCTATGGTCATGACAGAATGATTTTAATATTCACTCAAGGAAAGAAGGATGAGCTGAACCCTTGTTTCCTAGTATCTGTTTAGGAAGAACTTCATAAAATACTTAAAAAATTACACTACAGACTTGAAAAATATCCATAAGATTCAGACACTAAAGGAACTCTGGTGAAACAAATGTGCTTACAGCTGTTTAGGGGCATATTCACATAAGACAGTTCAAACATTTCAGCATATGCCCTACAGATGACCTATCAATTACTAACAATGTGAGAACGCTGTTCTAAGCCCAGTTTGCGGGTAGCTGTTTAGGAACATGTTCATATAAGACTTAACAAACATTTCATTGCATGTGGGACAGAATGTATATAGCATTTGTTCACTGAGAGAAAACTGTGGTGAAACCATCTTACTTGCAGCCATTAAGGATCATCTTCATATTAGTCATTATAACCATTTCAATATTTGCTGTTCTGATTGAATATGAGTTTCCAACAATGAAAGAAACACTGTGCTGAATCCAGCTTGCAAGTAAGTTTTAACTAACACTTCACTACAAGTGTCACAGAATATCTGCAATATTGTTTCACTGAAAGACCTCTGTGGTGAAAGCATCTTGAAGCTATTATTAGGAACATTTGTATTTGAGACATTTCTCACATTTCAGTATATGCCATAATGAATGGGTATCATTTTCCTACAATGAAAGAACACTGTGCTAAATAGAGCTCACAGATAGCTATCTAGGAACGTTTTTACATAAGACTTATCAAACATTTTACAATAGTCGTGACAGACTATACATCACATTCAGTCACTGAAAGAAAACTGTGGAGAAACAATCTTGCTTGTATATATTTAGAAACTTCTTCATGTTCACCATTTCAAGCATTTCCATATAAGACATACTGAATGAATATCACTTTGAGACAATGATATAATGTGCTGAGGCCAGATTGCAGGCAGCTGTTTAGGAACCTTTTCCTAAGAGACTTATCATACATTTCACTACAAAGTATCTGTTACATCCATTCAGTGAAAGAACACTATTGTGAAGCCAGATTGCTGGTAGCTAATTAGGAACATCTTGATATAAGGCTTTTCTAATATTTCAGTTTATGCCAAACAGAATGACTATCATTTTCTTAAAATGAAATAACACTGTGTTGAACTCATCTTGCAGGAAGCCATTTAGGGTTTCTTCATACAAAACACCAAACATGTCACTACTGCTCTGACAGAATCTCTGTAAGATTCCTTCACTGAGGAACACACTCTGGTGAAACCAGATTGCTCATAAGTTTTTAGGAATATCTTTATATAAGGCTATTCAAACACATCATATGCTGTACAGAATGATTATCACTTCCATTAAATTAAACAACATTGTGATGCAACCAGCTGGCACATGCTATTTACGAACATTTTGTGTGTGTCTTATCAAACGTTTCTCTGCAGCCACAATGTGATAATTATTACATTCATTCAATGAAATACTGTGTTGAAAAAGCCTGCTTGTGGCTGTTTAGAAACATCTTCATGTAAGTGTTCATGCAAGCCTTATCAAACATTTCCCTACAGGCATGACAGAATATCTATAACATTCAATGTCTGTAAGAACACTGTTGGGAAACCATTTTGCTTGTAGCTACTTAGGGACATCTTCATAAAACTTATCCAGCATTTCACTACGGGTGTGATAGACTATCTATAACATCCATTCACTGAAAGAACATTGTCTGGAAAACACCTAGCAAGCAGCTCTTAAGGAACATCTTCACATATGCCATTTCAAACATTTCAGTATATGCCACAAGGAACGGCTATCACTTTCTTACAATGAAAGAGCATCGTGCTTAATCAAGCCAACAGGTAGCTGTTTAGGGATATTTTCACATAAATCATATCAAACATTTGACTACAGATGTGACAATGTCTATAACATTTGTTATCTGAAAGAAAATTATGCAAAAACCATCTTCTTTTCACTGTTTAGGAACATCTGCACATAGTACACTTCAAATACTTAAGTATATTCCACACAGAGCGACTATCATTTTCACAAAATGAAAGAACACATGCTGAATCCAGTTTATGGGTAGCTGTTTAGGAACATCATATATCAAATATTTCACCACAGATGTGACAATATCTAGAACATTCATTCACTGAAAGAACACTGTGAAGAAACCATCTTGCTTGTTAGCTGTTTAAGAATATAAATAAAAGGCTCTTCAAACATATCACTTTATGCCATACAGAATGGCTATCATCTCCCTAGCCAGAAAAGAATACTGTGATGAACCCAGCTTGCAAGTAATTGTTTATTAATATTTTGCTCAAGTCTTATCAGACATTTGCCTACAGTCATGACAGGATATCTTTAATGTCTATTCAATGTAATAACACTATATTTAAAAGAATTTCCTTGTAGCTGTTTAGAAACATCTTCATGTAAGACTTATTAAACATTCCTTTGCAGGAATGACAGAATCTCTAAACATTCACTCATTGAATGAACACAGGGATGAAAGCAGTTTTCTTGTAACTGTTGAGGAACATCTTCATATAAAGCTTTTCAAGCATTTCAGTATATGGCATACAGCATGGCCATACCCTTCTTACAAGGAAAGAAGGTTGTGTTTAATAGCTTTCAGGTAGATTATTAGGAGCATTTTTATGTAAGACCTATTGAACTTTTAACTACAGGCATGACAGAATATCTATTACATCCATTCAATGAAAGAACACTATGGTGAAAGTGGCTTGGTTTGACTGTTAAGGAAGATCTTCATTTGAGTCCTTTTCAGCATTTCTGTATATGCCATACTAAACGGCTGTCACTATCTTATGATGAAATTATTCTGTCCTGAACACGTCTTGTTGGATTCTATTTAGGAACATCCTCATATAAGACCTCTCTAACATTTAAGCATATGCCATACAGAAGGGCTCTCACTTACTTACAGTTAAAGGACACTGTGCTAAACCCGGCTTGCTGGCGGCTGTTTGAAACCTCTTCATATAAGACTTATTAAACATTTCACTACAGGCATGACAGACTAGCTATAACACTCGTTCACTGAAAGAACACTGTGGTGAAGCCAGATTACTTCTGGCGCCTTGGGAATGTCTTCGTATAAGGCTCTTCAAACACTTCATTATGCCTACAGAATGGCTATCGCTTCCATATCCAGAAAGAACGTTCTGATGAAACCAGTGGCTCTTTATGAGCATTTCATTTATGTCTTATCAAACGTTTCTCTACAGCCGCAACATGATATCCATAACATTCATTCAAGGAAGCCACACTATGTTGAAAAAGCTTGCTTGTAGCTGTTCAGGAACACTCTCACCTAAGACATCAAATAGTTCTCTTGAGGCATGACAGAATACGTATAACATTCATTTTCTGAATGAACACTGTGGTGAAAACACCTTGCTTGCAGCTGTTTAGGGGAATCTTCAAATAAGTCCTATCAAACATTTCACTACGGGCATGATGGAATATCTATAACATTCACTCATTGAAAGAATGCTGTGGTGAAACCAACTTCCTTGTAGCTTTTAAGGAACATCTTCATGTAAGTCTTTTCTAGCATTTCAGTATGAGCCATAGAGAACAGCTATACTTTCTTAAAATGAACAAACATTGTACTTAACTCAGCTTTCAGGTAGACTTATAGTAACATTTTCATGTAAGATTTATTGAAAATTTCACAACATGTGCGACAGAATATCTATTACATTAATTCAATGAAAGATCACTATTGTGAAACCAGCTTGCTTGTATCTCTTTAGAAATACACTCATATAAGTCTTTTCTGACATTTCAGTGTATGCCATACAAAGTAACTATCACCTTATTACAATGAAAAGTCAGTGTGCTGATCCCAGCTTGCAGGTAGCTGTAGGAACCTTTTCATATATGATATAAAACATTTCACTACAGCTATAGGAGACTATATATAAAGTTTATTAAATGAAAGAACACTGTGGTGTAACCAGATTGCTTGTAGCTATTTAGGAGTATCTTCATACAAGTCTTTTCAAACATTTCAGTGTATTCCATCCAGAATGGTTATCACTTCCATAAAATGAAAGAACGATGTTAAGAACCCAGCTGGAAAGTTGTCTTTTAGAAATATCTTTTTATAAGTCTTAACAAATATTGCGCTATGGTCATGACAGAATGATTTTAATATTCACTCAAGGAAAGAAGGATGAGCTGAACCCTTGTTTCCTAGTATCTGTTTAGGAAGAACTTCATAAAATACTTAAAAAATTACACTACAGACTTGAAAAATATCCATAAGATTCAGACACTAAAGGAACTCTGGTGAAACAAATGTGCTTACAGCTGTTTAGGGGCATATTCACATAAGACAGTTCAAACATTTCAGCATATGCCCTACAGATGACCTATCAATTACTAACAATGTGAGAACGCTGTTCTAAGCCCAGTTTGCGGGTAGCTGTTTAGGAACATGTTCATATAAGACTTAACAAACATTTCATTGCATGTGGGACAGAATGTATATAGCATTTGTTCACTGAGAGAAAACTGTGGTGAAACCATGTTACTTGCAGCCATTAAGGATCATCTTCATATTAGTCATTATAACCATTTCAATATTTGCTGTTCTGATTGAATATGAGTTTCCAACAATGAAAGAAACACTGTGCTGAATCCAGCTTGCAAGTAAGTTTTAACTAACACTTCACTACAAGTGTCACAGAATATCTGCAATATTGTTTCACTGAAAGACCTCTGTGGTGAAAGCATCTTGAAGCTATTATTAGGAACATTTGTATTTGAGACATTTCTCACATTTCAGTATATGCCATAATGAATGGGTATCATTTTCCTACAATGAAAGAACACTGTGCTAAATAGAGCTCACAGATAGCTATCTAGGAACGTTTTTACATAAGACTTATCAAACATTTTACAATAGTCGTGACAGACTATACATCACATTCAGTCACTGAAAGAAAACTGTGGAGAAACAATCTTGCTTGTATATATTTAGAAACTTCTTCATGTTCACCATTTCAAGCATTTCCATATAAGACATACTGAATGAATATCACTTTGAGACAATGATATAATGTGCTGAGGCCAGATTGCAGGCAGCTGTTTAGGAACCTTTTCCTAAGAGACTTATCATACATTTCACTACAAAGTATCTGTTACATCCATTCAGTGAAAGAACACTATTGTGAAGCCAGATTGCTGGTAGCTAATTAGGAACATCTTGATATAAGGCTTTTCTAATATTTCAGTTTATGCCAAACAGAATGACTATCATTTTCTTAAAATGAAATAACACTGTGTTGAACTCATCTTGCAGGAAGCCATTTAGGGTTTCTTCATACAAAACACCAAACATGTCACTACTGCTCTGACAGAATCTCTGTAAGATTCCTTCACTGAGGAACACACTCTGGTGAAACCAGATTGCTCATAAGTTTTTAGGAATATCTTTATATAAGGCTATTCAAACACATCATATGCTGTACAGAATGATTATCACTTCCATTAAATTAAACAACATTGTGATGCAACCAGCTGGCACATGCTATTTACGAACATTTTGTGTGTGTCTTATCAAACGTTTCTCTGCAGCCACAATGTGATAATTATTACATTCATTCAATGAAATACTGTGTTGAAAAAGCCTGCTTGTGGCTGTTTAGAAACATCTTCATGTAAGTGTTCATGCAAGCCTTATCAAACATTTCCCTACAGGCATGACAGAATATCTATAACATTCAATGTCTGTAAGAACACTGTTGGGAAACCATTTTGCTTGTAGCTACTTAGGGACATCTTCATAAAACTTATCCAGCATTTCACTACGGGTGTGATAGACTATCTATAACATCCATTCACTGAAAGAACATTGTCTGGAAAACACCTAGCAAGCAGCTCTTAAGGAACATCTTCACATATGCCATTTCAAACATTTCAGTATATGCCACAAGGAACGGCTATCACTTTCTTACAATGAAAGCGCATCGTGCTTAATCAAGCCAACAGGTAGCTGTTTAGGGATATTTTCACATAAATCATATCAAACATTTGACTACAGATGTGACAATGTCTATAACATTTGTTATCTGAAAGAAAATTATGCAAAAACCATCTTCTTTTCACTGTTTAGGAACATCTGCACATAGTACACTTCAAATACTTAAGTATATTCCACACAGAGCGACTATCATTTTCACAAAATGAAAGAACACATGCTGAATCCAGTTTATGGGTAGCTGTTTAGGAACATCATATATCAAATATTTCACCACAGATGTGACAATATCTAGAACATTCATTCACTGAAAGAACACTGTGAAGAAACCATCTTGCTTGTTAGCTGTTTAAGAATATAAATAAAAGGCTCTTCAAACATATCACTTTATGCCATACAGAATGGCTATCATCTCCCTAGCCAGAAAAGAATACTGTGATGAACCCAGCTTGCAAGTAATTGTTTATTAAT
Organism: Equus asinus; assembly: GCF_041296235.1. Lineage (NCBI taxonomy): Eukaryota > Metazoa > Chordata > Mammalia > Perissodactyla > Equidae > Equus > Equus asinus. The sequence continues at coordinate 5,831,332 of NC_091810.1, forward strand.
ATTTTGCTCAAGTCTTATCAGACATTTGCCTACAGTCATGACAGGATATCTTTAATGTCTATTCAATGTAATAACACTATATTTAAAAGAATTTCCTTGTAGCTGTTTAGAAACATCTTCATGTAAGACTTATTAAACATTCCTTTGCAGGAATGACAGAATCTCTAAACATTCACTCATTGAATGAACACAGGGATGAAAGCAGTTTTCTTGTAACTGTTGAGGAACATCTTCATAAAAAGCTTTTCAAGCATTTCAGTATATGGCATACAGCATGGCCATACCCTTCTTACAAGGAAAGAAGGTTGTGTTTAATAGCTTTCAGGTAGATTATTAGGAGCATTTTTATGTAAGACCTATTGAACTTTTAACTACAGGCATGACAGAATATCTATTACATCCATTCAATGAAAGAACACTATGGTGAAAGTGGCTTGGTTTGACTGTTAAGGAAGATCTTCATTTGAGTCCTTTTCAGCATTTCTGTATATGCCATACTAAACGGCTGTCACTATCTTATGATGAAATTATTCTGTCCTGAACACGTCTTGTTGGATTCTATTTAGGAACATCTTCATATAAGACCTCTCTAACATTTAAGCATATGCCATACAGAAGGGCTCTCACTTACTTACAGTTAAAGGACACTGTGCTAAACCCGGCTTGCTGGCGGCTGTTTGAAACCTCTTCATATAAGACTTATTAAACATTTCACTACAGGCATGACAGACTAGCTATAACACTCGTTCACTGAAAGAACACTGTGGTGAAGCCAGATTACTTCTGGCGCCTTGGGAATGTCTTCGTATAAGGCTCTTCAAACACTTCATTATGCCTACAGAATGGCTATCGCTTCCATATCCAGAAAGAACGTTCTGATGAAACCAGTGGCTCTTTATGAGCATTTCATTTATGTCTTATCAAACGTTTCTCTACAGCCGCAACATGATATCCATAACATTCATTCAAGGAAGCCACACTATGTTGAAAAAGCTTGCTTGTAGCTGTTCAGGAACACTCTCACCTAAGACATCAAATAGTTCTCTTGAGGCATGACAGAATACGTATAACATTCATTTTCTGAATGAACACTGTGGTGAAAACACCTTGCTTGCAGCTGTTTAGGGGAATCTTCAAATAAGTCCTATCAAACATTTCACTACGGGCATGATGGAATATCTATAACATTCACTCATTGAAAGAATGCTGTGGTGAAACCAACTTCCTTGTAGCTTTTAAGGAACATCTTCATGTAAGTCTTTTCTAGCATTTCAGTATGAGCCATAGAGAACAGCTATACTTTCTTAAAATGAAAAAACATTGTACTTAACTCAGCTTTCAGGTAGACTTATAGTAACATTTTCATGTAAGATTTATTGAAAATTTCACAACATGTGCGACAGAATATCTATTACATTAATTCAATGAAAGATCACTATTGTGAAACCAGCTTGCTTGTATCTCTTTAGAAATACACTCATATAAGTCTTTTCTGACATTTCAGTGTATGCCATACAAAGTAACTATCACCTTATTACAATGAAAAGTCAGTGTGCTGATCCCAGCTTGCAGGTAGCTGTAGGAACCTTTTCATATATGATATAAAACATTTCACTACAGCTATAGGAGACTATATATAAAGTTTATTAAATGAAAGAACACTGTGGTGTAACCAGATTGCTTGTAGCTATTTAGGAGTATCTTCATACAAGTCTTTTCAAACATTTCAGTGTATTCCATCCAGAATGGTTATCACTTCCATAAAATGAAAGAACGATGTTAAGAACCCAGCTGGAAAGTTGTCTTTTAGAAATATCTTTTTATAAGTCTTAACAAATATTGCGCTATGGTCATGACAGAATGATTTTAATATTCACTCAAGGAAAGAAGGATGAGCTGAACCCTTGTTTCCTAGTATCTGTTTAGGAAGAACTTCATAAAATACTTAAAAAATTACACTACAGACTTGAAAAATATCCATAAGATTCAGACACTAAAGGAACTCTGGTGAAACAAATGTGCTTACAGCTGTTTAGGGGCATATTCACATAAGACAGTTCAAACATTTCAGCATATGCCCTACAGATGACCTATCAATTACTAACAATGTGAGAACACTGTTCTAAGCCCAGTTTGCGGGTAGCTGTTTAGGAACATGTTCATATAAGACTTAACAAACATTTCATTGCATGTGGGACAGAATGTATATAGCATTTGTTCACTGAGAGAAAACTGTGGTGAAACCATCTTACTTGCAGCCATTAAGGATCATCTTCATATTAGTCATTATAACCATTTCAATATTTGCTGTTCTGATTGAATATGAGTTTCCAACAATGAAAGAAACACTGTGCTGAATCCAGCTTGCAAGTAAGTTTTAACTAACACTTCACTACAAGTGTCACAGAATATCTGCAATATTGTTTCACTGAAAGACCTCTGTGGTGAAAGCATCTTGAAGCTATTATTAGGAACATTTGTATTTGAGACATTTCTCACATTTCAGTATATGCCATAATGAATGGGTATCATTTTCCTACAATGAAAGAACACTGTGCTAAATAGAGCTCACAGATAGCTATCTAGGAACGTTTTTACATAAGACTTATCAAACATTTTACAATAGTCGTGACAGACTATACATCACATTCAGTCACTGAAAGAAAACTGTGGAGAAACAATCTTGCTTGTATATATTTAGAAACTTCTTCATGTTCACCATTTCAAGCATTTCCATATAAGACATACTGAATGAATATCACTTTGAGACAATGATATAATGTGCTGAGGCCAGATTGCAGGCAGCTGTTTGGGAACCTTTTCCTAAGAGACTTATCATACATTTCACTACAAAGTATCTGTTACATCCATTCAGTGAAAGAACACTATTGTGAAGCCAGATTGCTGGTAGCTAATTAGGAACATCTTGATATAAGGCTTTTCTAATATTTCAGTTTATGCCAAACAGAATGACTATCATTTTCTTAAAATGAAATAACACTGTGTTGAACTCATCTTGCAGGAAGCCATTTAGGGTTTCTTCATACAAAACACCAAACATGTCACTACTGCTCTGACAGAATCTCTGTAAGATTCCTTCACTGAGGAACACACTCTGGTGAAACCAGATTGCTCATAAGTTTTTAGGAATATCTTTATATAAGGCTATTCAAACACATCATATGCTGTACAGAATGATTATCACTTCCATTAAATTAAACAACATTGTGATGCAACCAGCTGGCACATGCTATTTACGAACATTTTGTGTGTGTCTTATCAAACGTTTCTCTGCAGCCACAATGTGATAATTATTACATTCATTCAATGAAATACTGTGTTGAAAAAGCCTGCTTGTGGCTGTTTAGAAACATCTTCATGTAAGTGTTCATGCAAGCCTTATCAAACATTTCCCTACAGGCATGACAGAATATCTATAACATTCAATGTCTGTAAGAACACTGTTGGGAAACCATTTTGCTTGTAGCTACTTAGGGACATCTTCATAAAACTTATCCAGCATTTCACTACGGGTGTGATAGACTATCTATAACATCCATTCACTGAAAGAACATTGTCTGGAAAACACCTAGCAAGCAGCTCTTAAGGAACATCTTCACATATGCCATTTCAAACATTTCAGTATATGCCACAAGGAACGGCTATCACTTTCTTACAATGAAAGAGCATCGTGCTTAATCAAGCCAACAGGTAGCTGTTTAGGGATATTTTCACATAAATCATATCAAACATTTGACTACAGATGTGACAATGTCTATAACATTTGTTATCTGAAAGAAAATTATGCAAAAACCATCTTCTTTTCACTGTTTAGGAACATCTGCACATAGTACACTTCAAATACTTAAGTATATTCCACACAGAGCGACTATCATTTTCACAAAATGAAAGAACACATGCTGAATCCAGTTTATGGGTAGCTGTTTAGGAACATCATATATCAAATATTTCACCACAGATGTGACAATATCTAGAACATTCATTCACTGAAAGAACACTGTGAAGAAACCATCTTGCTTGTTAGCTGTTTAAGAATATAAATAAAAGGCTCTTCAAACATATCACTTTATGCCATACAGAATGGCTATCATCTCCCTAGCCAGAAAAGAATACTGTGATGAACCCAGCTTGCAAGTAATTGTTTATTAATATTTTGCTCAAGTCTTATCAGACATTTGCCTACAGTCATGACAGGATATCTTTAATGTCTATTCAATGTAATAACACTATATTTAAAAGAATTTCCTTGTAGCTGTTTAGAAACATCTTCATGTAAGACTTATTAAACATTCCTTTGCAGGAATGACAGAATCTCTAAACATTCACTCATTGAACGAACACAGGGATGAAAGCAGTTTTCTTGTAACTGTTGAGGAACATCTTCATAAAAAGCTTTTCAAGCATTTCAGTATATGGCATACAGCATGGCCATACCCTTCTTACAAGGAAAGAAGGTTGTGTTTAATAGCTTTCAGGTAGATTATTAGGAGCATTTTTATGTAAGACCTATTGAACTTTTAACTACAGGCATGACAGAATATCTATTACATCCATTCAATGAAAGAACACTATGGTGAAAGTGGCTTGGTTTTACTCTTAAGGAAGATCTTCATTTAAGTCCTTTTCAGCATTTCTGTATATGCCATACTAAACGGCTGTCACTATCTTATGATGAAATTATTCTGTCCTGAACACATCTTGTTGGATTCTATTTAGGAACATCTTCATATAAGACCTCTCTAACATTTAAGCATATGCCATACAGAATGGCTCTCACTTACTTACAGTTAAAGGACACTGTGCTAAACCCGGCTTGCTGGCGGCTGTTTGAAACCTCTTCATATAAGACTTATTAAACATTTCACTACAGGCATGACAGACTAGCTATAACACTCGTTCACTGAAAGAACACTGTGGTGAAGCCAGATTACTTCTGGCGCCTTGGGAATGTCTTCGTATAAGGCTCTTCAAACACTTCATTATGCCTACAGAATGGCTATCGCTTCCATATCCAGAAAGAACGTTCTGATGAAACCAGTGGCTCTTTATGAGCATTTCATTTATGTCTTATCAAACGTTTCTCTACAGCCGCAACATGATATCCATAACATTCATTCAAGGAAACCACACTATGTTGAAAAAGCTTGCTTGTAGCTGTTCAGGAACACTCTCACCTAAGACATCAAATAGTTCTCTTGAGGCATGACAGAATACGTACAACATTCATTTTCTGAATGAACACTGTGGTGAAAACACCTTGCTTGCAGCTGTTTAGGGGAATCTTCAAATAAGTCCTATCAAACATTTCACTACGGGCATGATGGAATATCTATAACATTCACACATTGAAAGAATGCTGTGGTGAAACCAACTTCCTTGTAGCTTTTAAGGAACATCTTCATGTAAGTCTTTTCTAGCATTTCAGTATGAGCCATAGAGAACAGCTATACTTTCTTAAAATGAAAAAACATTGTACCTAACTCAGCTTTCAGGTAGACTTATAGTAACATTTTCATGTAAGATTTATTGAAAATTTCACAACATGTGCGACAGGATATCTATTACATTAATTCAATGAAAGATCACTATTGTGAAACCAGCTTGCTTGTATCTCTTTAGAAATACACTCATATAAGTCTTTTCTGACATTTCAGTGTATGCCATACAAAGTAACTATCACCTTATTACAATGAAAAGTCAGTGTGCTGATCCCAGCTTGCAGGTAGCTGTAGGAACCTTTTCATATATGATATAAAACATTTCACTACAGCTATAGGAGACTATATATAAAGTTTATTAAATGAAAGAACACTGTGGTGTAACCAGATTGCTTGTAGCTATTTAGGAGTATCTTCATACAAGTCTTTTCAAACATTTCAGTGTATTCCATCCAGAATGGTTATCACTTCCATAAAATGAAAGAACGATGTTAAGAACCCAGCTGGAAAGTTGTCTTTTAGAAATATCTTTTTATAAGTCTTAACAAATATTGCGCTATGGTCATGACAGAATGATTTTAATATTCACTCAAGGAAAGAAGGATGAGCTGAACCCTTGTTTCCTAGTATCTGTTTAGGAAGAACTTCATAAAATACTTAAAAAATTACACTACAGACTTGAAAAATATCCATAAGATTCAGACACTAAAGGAACTCTGGTGAAACAAATGTGCTTACAGCTGTTTAGGGGCATATTCACATAAGACAGTTCAAACATTTCAGCATATGCCCTACAGATGACCTATCAATTACTAACAATGTGAGAACACTGTTCTAAGCCCAGTTTGCGGGTAGCTGTTTAGGAACATGTTCATATAAGACTTAACAAACATTTCATTGCATGTGGGACAGAATGTATATAGCATTTGTTCACTGAGAGAAAACTGTGGTGAAACCATCTTACTTGCAGCCATTAAGGATCATCTTCATATTAGTCATTATAACCATTTCAATATTTGCTGTTCTGATTGAATATGAGTTTCCAACAATGAAAGAAACACTGTGCTGAATCCAGCTTGCAAGTAAGTTTTAACTAACACTTCACTACAAGTGTCACAGAATATCTGCAATATTGTTTCACTGAAAGACCTCTGTGGTGAAAGCATCTTGAAGCTATTATTAGGAACATTTGTATTTGAGACATTTCTCACATTTCAGTATATGCCATAATGAATGGGTATCATTTTCCTACAATGAAAGAACACTGTGCTAAATAGAGCTCACAGATAGCTATCTAGGAACGTTTTTACATAAGACTTATCAAACATTTTACAATAGTCGTGACAGACTATACATCACATTCAGTCACTGAAAGAAAACTGTGGAGAAACAATCTTGCTTGTATATATTTAGAAACTTCTTCATGTTCACCATTTCAAGCATTTCCATATAAGACATACTGAATGAATATCACTTTGAGACAATGATATAATGTGCTGAGGCCAGATTGCAGGCAGCTGTTTGGGAACCTTTTCCTAAGAGACTTATCATACATTTCACTACAAAGTATCTGTTACATCCATTCAGTGAAAGAACACTATTGTGAAGCCAGATTGCTGGTAGCTAATTAGGAACATCTTGATATAAGGCTTTTCTAATATTTCAGTTTATGCCAAACAGAATGACTATCATTTTCTTAAAATGAAATAACACTGTGTTGAACTCATCTTGCAGGAAGCCATTTAGGGTTTCTTCATACAAAACACCAAACATGTCACTACTGCTCTGACAGAATCTCTGTAAGATTCCTTCACTGAGGAACACACTCTGGTGAAACCAGATTGCTCATAAGTTTTTAGGAATATCTTTATATAAGGCTATTCAAACACATCATATGCTGTACAGAATGATTATCACTTCCATTAAATTAAACAACATTGTGATGCAACCAGCTGGCACATGCTATTTACGAACATTTTGTGTGTGTCTTATCAAACGTTTCTCTGCAGCCACAATGTGATAATTATTACATTCATTCAATGAAATACTGTGTTGAAAAAGCCTGCTTGTGGCTGTTTAGAAACATCTTCATGTAAGTGTTCATGCAAGCCTTATCAAACATTTCCCTACAGGCATGACAGAATATCTATAACATTCAATGTCTGTAAGAACACTGTTGGGAAACCATTTTGCTTGTAGCTACTTAGGGACATCTTCATAAAACTTATCCAGCATTTCACTACGGGTGTGATAGACTATCTATAACATCCATTCACTGAAAGAACATTGTCTGGAAAACACCTAGCAAGCAGCTCTTAAGGAACATCTTCACATATGCCATTTCAAACATTTCAGTATATGCCACAAGGAACGGCTATCACTTTCTTACAATGAAAGCGCATCGTGCTTAATCAAGCCAACAGGTAGCTGTTTAGGGATATTTTCACATAAATCATATCAAACATTTGACTACAGATGTGACAATGTCTATAACATTTGTTATCTGAAAGAAAATTATGCAAAAACCATCTTCTTTTCACTGTTTAGGAACATCTGCACATAGTACACTTCAAATACTTAAGTATATTCCACACAGAGCGACTATCATTTTCACAAAATGAAAGAACACATGCTGAATCCAGTTTATGGGTAGCTGTTTAGGAACATCATATATCAAATATTTCACCACAGATGTGACAATATCTAGAACATTCATTCACTGAAAGAACACTGTGAAGAAACCATCTTGCTTGTTAGCTGTTTAAGAATATAAATAAAAGGCTCTTCAAACATATCACTTTATGCCATACAGAATGGCTATCATCTCCCTAGCCAGAAAAGAATACTGTGATGAACCCAGCTTGCAAGTAATTGTTTATTAATATTTTGCTCAAGTCTTATCAGACATTTGCCTACAGTCATGACAGGATATCTTTAATGTCTATTCAATGTAATAACACTATATTTAAAAGAATTTCCTTGTAGCTGTTTAGAAACATCTTCATGTAAGACTTATTAAACATTCCTTTGCAGGAATGACAGAATCTCTAAACATTCACTCATTGAACGAACACAGGGATGAAAGCAGTTTTCTTGTAACTGTTGAGGAACATCTTCATAAAAAGCTTTTCAAGCATTTCAGTATATGGCATACAGCATGGCCATACCCTTCTTACAAGGAAAGAAGGTTGTGTTTAATAGCTTTCAGGTAGATTATTAGGAGCATTTTTATGTAAGACCTATTGAACTTTTAACTACAGGCATGACAGAATATCTATTACATCCATTCAATGAAAGAACACTATGGTGAAAGTGGCTTGGTTTTACTCTTAAGGAAGATCTTCATTTAAGTCCTTTTCAGCATTTCTGTATATGCCATACTAAACGGCTGTCACTATCTTATGATGAAATTATTCTGTCCTGAACACATCTTGTTGGATTCTATTTAGGAACATCTTCATATAAGACCTCTCTAACATTTAAGCATATGCCATACAGAATGGCTCTCACTTACTTACAGTTAAAGGACACTGTGCTAAACCCGGCTTGCTGGCGGCTGTTTGAAACCTCTTCATATAAGACTTATTAAACATTTCACTACAGGCATGACAGACTAGCTATAACACTCGTTCACTGAAAGAACACTGTGGTGAAGCCAGATTACTTCTGGCGCCTTGGGAATGTCTTCGTATAAGGCTCTTCAAACACTTCATTATGCCTACAGAATGGCTATCGCTTCCATATCCAGAAAGAACGTTCTGATGAAACCAGTGGCTCTTTATGAGCATTTCATTTATGTCTTATCAAACGTTTCTCTACAGCCGCAACATGATATCCATAACATTCATTCAAGGAAACCACACTATGTTGAAAAAGCTTGCTTGTAGCTGTTCAGGAACACTCTCACCTAAGACATCAAATAGTTCTCTTGAGGCATGACAGAATACGTACAACATTCATTTTCTGAATGAACACTGTGGTGAAAACACCTTGCTTGCAGCTGTTTAGGGGAATCTTCAAATAAGTCCTATCAAACATTTCACTACGGGCATGATGGAATATCTATAACATTCACACATTGAAAGAATGCTGTGGTGAAACCAACTTCCTTGTAGCTTTTAAGGAACATCTTCATGTAAGTCTTTTCTAGCATTTCAGTATGAGCCATAGAGAACAGCTATACTTTCTTAAAATGAAAAAACATTGTACCTAACTCAGCTTTCAGGTAGACTTATAGTAACATTTTCATGTAAGATTTATTGAAAATTTCACAACATGTGCGACAGGATATCTATTACATTAATTCAATGAAAGATCACTATTGTGAAACCAGCTTGCTTGTATCTCTTTAGAAATACACTCATATAAGTCTTTTCTGACATTTCAGTGTATGCCATACAAAGTAACTATCACCTTATTACAATGAAAAGTCAGTGTGCTGATCCCAGCTTGCAGGTAGCTGTAGGAACCTTTTCATATATGATATAAAACATTTCACTACAGCTATAGGAGACTATATATAAAGTTTATTAAATGAAAGAACACTGTGGTGTAACCAGATTGCTTGTAGCTATTTAGGAGTATCTTCATACAAGTCTTTTCAAACATTTCAGTGTATTCCATCCAGAATGGTTATCACTTCCATAAAATGAAAGAACGATGTTAAGAACCCAGCTGGAAAGTTGTCTTTTAGAAATATCTTTTTATAAGTCTTAACAAATATTGCGCTATGGTCATGACAGAATGATTTTAATATTCACTCAAGGAAAGAAGGATGAGCTGAACCCTTGTTTCCTAGTATCTGTTTAGGAAGAACTTCATAAAATACTTAAAAAATTACACTACAGACTTGAAAAATATCCATAAGATTCAGACACTAAAGGAACTCTGGTGAAACAAATGTGCTTACAGCTGTTTAGGGGCATATTCACATAAGACAGTTCAAACATTTCAGCATATGCCCTACAGATGACCTATCAATTACTAACAATGTGAGAACACTGTTCTAAGCCCAGTTTGCGGGTAGCTGTTTAGGAACATGTTCATATAAGACTTAACAAACATTTCATTGCATGTGGGACAGAATGTATATAGCATTTGTTCACTGAGAGAAAACTGTGGTGAAACCATCTTACTTGCAGCCATTAAGGATCATCTTCATATTAGTCATTATAACCATTTCAATATTTGCTGTTCTGATTGAATATGAGTTTCCAACAATGAAAGAAACACTGTGCTGAATCCAGCTTGCAAGTAAGTTTTAACTAACACTTCACTACAAGTGTCACAGAATATCTGCAATATTGTTTCACTGAAAGACCTCTGTGGTGAAAGCATCTTGAAGCTATTATTAGGAACATTTGTATTTGAGACATTTCTCACATTTCAGTATATGCCATAATGAATGGGTATCATTTTCCTACAATGAAAGAACACTGTGCTAAATAGAGCTCACAGATAGCTATCTAGGAACGTTTTTACATAAGACTTATCAAACATTTTACAATAGTCGTGACAGACTATACATCACATTCAGTCACTGAAAGAAAACTGTGGAGAAACAATCTTGCTTGTATATATTTAGAAACTTCTTCATGTTCACCATTTCAAGCATTTCCATATAAGACATACTGAATGAATATCACTTTGAGACAATGATATAATGTGCTGAGGCCAGATTGCAGGCAGCTGTTTGGGAACCTTTTCCTAAGAGACTTATCATACATTTCACTACAAAGTATCTGTTACATCCATTCAGTGAAAGAACACTATTGTGAAGCCAGATTGCTGGTAGCTAATTAGGAACATCTTGATATAAGGCTTTTCTAATATTTCAGTTTATGCCAAACAGAATGACTATCATTTTCTTAAAATGAAATAACACTGTGTTGAACTCATCTTGCAGGAAGCCATTTAGGGTTTCTTCATACAAAACACCAAACATGTCACTACTGCTCTGACAGAATCTCTGTAAGATTCCTTCACTGAGGAACACACTCTGGTGAAACCAGATTGCTCATAAGTTTTTAGGAATATCTTTATATAAGGCTATTCAAACACATCATATGCTGTACAGAATGATTATCACTTCCATTAAATTAAACAACATTGTGATGCAACCAGCTGGCACATGCTATTTACGAACATTTTGTGTGTGTCTTATCAAACGTTTCTCTGCAGCCACAATGTGATAATTATTACATTCATTCAATGAAATACTGTGTTGAAAAAGCCTGCTTGTGGCTGTTTAGAAACATCTTCATGTAAGTGTTCATGCAAGCCTTATCAAACATTTCCCTACAGGCATGACAGAATATCTATAACATTCAATGTCTGTAAGAACACTGTTGGGAAACCATTTTGCTTGTAGCTACTTAGGGACATCTTCATAAAACTTATCCAGCATTTCACTACGGGTGTGATAGACTATCTATAACATCCATTCACTGAAAGAACATTGTCTGGAAAACACCTAGCAAGCAGCTCTTAAGGAACATCTTCACATATGCCATTTCAAACATTTCAGTATATGCCACAAGGAACGGCTATCACTTTCTTACAATGAAAGCGCATCGTGCTTAATCAAGCCAACAGGTAGCTGTTTAGGGATATTTTCACATAAATCATATCAAACATTTGACTACAGATGTGACAATGTCTATAACATTTGTTATCTGAAAGAAAATTATGCAAAAACCATCTTCTTTTCACTGTTTAGGAACATCTGCACATAGTACACTTCAAATACTTAAGTATATTCCACACAGAGCGACTATCATTTTCACAAAATGAAAGAACACATGCTGAATCCAGTTTATGGGTAGCTGTTTAGGAACATCATATATCAAATATTTCACCACAGATGTGACAATATCTAGAACATTCATTCACTGAAAGAACACTGTGAAGAAACCATCTTGCTTGTTAGCTGTTTAAGAATATAAATAAAAGGCTCTTCAAACATATCACTTTATGCCATACAGAATGGCTATCATCTCCCTAGCCAGAAAAGAATACTGTGATGAACCCAGCTTGCAAGTAATTGTTTATTAATATTTTGCTCAAGTCTTATCAGACATTTGCCTACAGTCATGACAGGATATCTTTAATGTCTATTCAATGTAATAACACTATATTTAAAAGAATTTCCTTGTAGCTGTTTAGAAACATCTTCATGTAAGACTTATTAAACATTCCTTTGCAGGAATGACAGAATCTCTAAACATTCACTCATTGAATGAACACAGGGATGAAAGCAGTTTTCTTGTAACTGTTGAGGAACATCTTCATAAAAAGCTTTTCAAGCATTTCAGTATATGGCATACAGCATGGCCATACCCTTCTTACAAGGAAAGAAGGTTGTGTTTAATAGCTTTCAGGTAGATTATTAGGAGCATTTTTATGTAAGACCTATTGAACTTTTAACTACAGGCATGACAGAATATCTATTACATCCATTCAATGAAAGAACACTATGGTGAAAGTGGCTTGGTTTGACTGTTAAGGAAGATCTTCATTTGAGTCCTTTTCAGCATTTCTGTATATGCCATACTAAACGGCTGTCACTATCTTATGATGAAATTATTCTGTCCTGAACACGTCTTGTTGGATTCTATTTAGGAACATCTTCATATAAGACCTCTCTAACATTTAAGCATATGCCATACAGAAGGGCTCTCACTTACTTACAGTTAAAGGACACTGTGCTAAACCCGGCTTGCTGGCGGCTGTTTGAAACCTCTTCATATAAGACTTATTAAACATTTCACTACAGGCATGACAGACTAGCTATAACACTCGTTCACTGAAAGAACACTGTGGTGAAGCCAGATTACTTCTGGCGCCTTGGGAATGTCTTCGTATAAGGCTCTTCAAACACTTCATTATGCCTACAGAATGGCTATCGCTTCCATATCCAGAAAGAACGTTCTGATGAAACCAGTGGCTCTTTATGAGCATTTCATTTATGTCTTATCAAACGTTTCTCTACAGCCGCAACATGATATCCATAACATTCATTCAAGGAAGCCACACTATGTTGAAAAAGCTTGCTTGTAGCTGTTCAGGAACACTCTCACCTAAGACATCAAATAGTTCTCTTGAGGCATGACAGAATACGTATAACATTCATTTTCTGAATGAACACTGTGGTGAAAACACCTTGCTTGCAGCTGTTTAGGGGAATCTTCAAATAAGTCCTATCAAACATTTCACTACGGGCATGATGGAATATCTATAACATTCACTCATTGAAAGAATGCTGTGGTGAAACCAACTTCCTTGTAGCTTTTAAGGAACATCTTCATGTAAGTCTTTTCTAGCATTTCAGTATGAGCCATAGAGAACAGCTATACTTTCTTAAAATGAAAAAACATTGTACTTAACTCAGCTTTCAGGTAGACTTATAGTAACATTTTCATGTAAGATTTATTGAAAATTTCACAACATGTGCGACAGAATATCTATTACATTAATTCAATGAAAGATCACTATTGTGAAACCAGCTTGCTTGTATCTCTTTAGAAATACACTCATATAAGTCTTTTCTGACATTTCAGTGTATGCCATACAAAGTAACTATCACCTTATTACAATGAAAAGTCAGTGTGCTGATCCCAGCTTGCAGGTAGCTGTAGGAACCTTTTCATATATGATATAAAACATTTCACTACAGCTATAGGAGACTATATATAAAGTTTATTAAATGAAAGAACACTGTGGTGTAACCAGATTGCTTGTAGCTATTTAGGAGTATCTTCATACAAGTCTTTTCAAACATTTCAGTGTATTCCATCCAGAATGGTTATCACTTCCATAAAATGAAAGAACGATGTTAAGAACCCAGCTGGAAAGTTGTCTTTTAGAAATATCTTTTTATAAGTCTTAACAAATATTGCGCTATGGTCATGACAGAATGATTTTAATATTCACTCAAGGAAAGAAGGATGAGCTGAACCCTTGTTTCCTAGTATCTGTTTAGGAAGAACTTCATAAAATACTTAAAAAATTACACTACAGACTTGAAAAATATCCATAAGATTCAGACACTAAAGGAACTCTGGTGAAACAAATGTGCTTACAGCTGTTTAGGGGCATATTCACATAAGACAGTTCAAACATTTCAGCATATGCCCTACAGATGACCTATCAATTACTAACAATGTGAGAACACTGTTCTAAGCCCAGTTTGCGGGTAGCTGTTTAGGAACATGTTCATATAAGACTTAACAAACATTTCATTGCATGTGGGACAGAATGTATATAGCATTTGTTCACTGAGAGAAAACTGTGGTGAAACCATCTTACTTGCAGCCATTAAGGATCATCTTCATATTAGTCATTATAACCATTTCAATATTTGCTGTTCTGATTGAATATGAGTTTCCAACAATGAAAGAAACACTGTGCTGAATCCAGCTTGCAAGTAAGTTTTAACTAACACTTCACTACAAGTGTCACAGAATATCTGCAATATTGTTTCACTGAAAGACCTCTGTGGTGAAAGCATCTTGAAGCTATTATTAGGAACATTTGTATTTGAGACATTTCTCACATTTCAGTATATGCCATAATGAATGGGTATCATTTTCCTACAATGAAAGAACACTGTGCTAAATAGAGCTCACAGATAGCTATCTAGGAACGTTTTTACATAAGACTTATCAAACATTTTACAATAGTCGTGACAGACTATACATCACATTCAGTCACTGAAAGAAAACTGTGGAGAAACAATCTTGCTTGTATATATTTAGAAACTTCTTCATGTTCACCATTTCAAGCATTTCCATATAAGACATACTGAATGAATATCACTTTGAGACAATGATATAATGTGCTGAGGCCAGATTGCAGGCAGCTGTTTGGGAACCTTTTCCTAAGAGACTTATCATACATTTCACTACAAAGTATCTGTTACATCCATTCAGTGAAAGAACACTATTGTGAAGCCAGATTGCTGGTAGCTAATTAGGAACATCTTGATATAAGGCTTTTCTAATATTTCAGTTTATGCCAAACAGAATGACTATCATTTTCTTAAAATGAAATAACACTGTGTTGAACTCATCTTGCAGGAAGCCATTTAGGGTTTCTTCATACAAAACACCAAACATGTCACTACTGCTCTGACAGAATCTCTGTAAGATTCCTTCACTGAGGAACACACTCTGGTGAAACCAGATTGCTCATAAGTTTTTAGGAATATCTTTATATAAGGCTATTCAAACACATCATATGCTGTACAGAATGATTATCACTTCCATTAAATTAAACAACATTGTGATGCAACCAGCTGGCACATGCTATTTACGAACATTTTGTGTGTGTCTTATCAAACGTTTCTCTGCAGCCACAATGTGATAATTATTACATTCATTCAATGAAATACTGTGTTGAAAAAGCCTGCTTGTGGCTGTTTAGAAACATCTTCATGTAAGTGTTCATGCAAGCCTTATCAAACATTTCCCTACAGGCATGACAGAATATCTATAACATTCAATGTCTGTAAGAACACTGTTGGGAAACCATTTTGCTTGTAGCTACTTAGGGACATCTTCATAAAACTTATCCAGCATTTCACTACGGGTGTGATAGACTATCTATAACATCCATTCACTGAAAGAACATTGTCTGGAAAACACCTAGCAAGCAGCTCTTAAGGAACATCTTCACATATGCCATTTCAAACATTTCAGTATATGCCACAAGGAACGGCTATCACTTTCTTACAATGAAAGCGCATCGTGCTTAATCAAGCCAACAGGTAGCTGTTTAGGGATATTTTCACATAAATCATATCAAACATTTGACTACAGATGTGACAATGTCTATAACATTTGTTATCTGAAAGAAAATTATGCAAAAACCATCTTCTTTTCACTGTTTAGGAACATCTGCACATAGTACACTTCAAATACTTAAGTATATTCCACACAGAGCGACTATCATTTTCACAAAATGAAAGAACACATGCTGAATCCAGTTTATGGGTAGCTGTTTAGGAACATCATATATCAAATATTTCACCACAGATGTGACAATATCTAGAACATTCATTCACTGAAAGAACACTGTGAAGAAACCATCTTGCTTGTTAGCTGTTTAAGAATATAAATAAAAGGCTCTTCAAACATATCACTTTATGCCATACAGAATGGCTATCATCTCCCTAGCCAGAAAAGAATACTGTGATGAACCCAGCTTGCAAGTAATTGTTTATTAATATTTTGCTCAAGTCTTATCAGACATTTGCCTACAGTCATGACAGGATATCTTTAATGTCTATTCAATGTAATAACACTATATTTAAAAGAATTTCCTTGTAGCTGTTTAGAAACATCTTCATGTAAGACTTATTAAACATTCCTTTGCAGGAATGACAGAATCTCTAAACATTCACTCATTGAATGAACACAGGGATGAAAGCAGTTTTCTTGTAACTGTTGAGGAACATCTTCATAAAAAGCTTTTCAAGCATTTCAGTATATGGCATACAGCATGGCCATACCCTTCTTACAAGGAAAGAAGGTTGTGTTTAATAGCTTTCAGGTAGATTATTAGGAGCATTTTTATGTAAGACCTATTGAACTTTTAACTACAGGCATGACAGAATATCTATTACATCCATTCAATGAAAGAACACTATGGTGAAAGTGGCTTGGTTTGACTGTTAAGGAAGATCTTCATTTGAGTCCTTTTCAGCATTTCTGTATATGCCATACTAAACGGCTGTCACTATCTTATGATGAAATTATTCTGTCCTGAACACGTCTTGTTGGATTCTATTTAGGAACATCTTCATATAAGACCTCTCTAACATTTAAGCATATGCCATACAGAAGGGCTCTCACTTACTTACAGTTAAAGGACACTGTGCTAAACCCGGCTTGCTGGCGGCTGTTTGAAACCTCTTCATATAAGACTTATTAAACATTTCACTACAGGCATGACAGACTAGCTATAACACTCGTTCACTGAAAGAACACTGTGGTGAAGCCAGATTACTTCTGGCGCCTTGGGAATGTCTTCGTATAAGGCTCTTCAAACACTTCATTATGCCTACAGAATGGCTATCGCTTCCATATCCAGAAAGAACGTTCTGATGAAACCAGTGGCTCTTTATGAGCATTTCATTTATGTCTTATCAAACGTTTCTCTACAGCCGCAACATGATATCCATAACATTCATTCAAGGAAGCCACACTATGTTGAAAAAGCTTGCTTGTAGCTGTTCAGGAACACTCTCACCTAAGACATCAAATAGTTCTCTTGAGGCATGACAGAATACGTATAACATTCATTTTCTGAATGAACACTGTGGTGAAAACACCTTGCTTGCAGCTGTTTAGGGGAATCTTCAAATAAGTCCTATCAAACATTTCACTACGGGCATGATGGAATATCTATAACATTCACTCATTGAAAGAATGCTGTGGTGAAACCAACTTCCTTGTAGCTTTTAAGGAACATCTTCATGTAAGTCTTTTCTAGCATTTCAGTATGAGCCATAGAGAACAGCTATACTTTCTTAAAATGAAAAAACATTGTACTTAACTCAGCTTTCAGGTAGACTTATAGTAACATTTTCATGTAAGATTTATTGAAAATTTCACAACATGTGCGACAGAATATCTATTACATTAATTCAATGAAAGATCACTATTGTGAAACCAGCTTGCTTGTATCTCTTTAGAAATACACTCATATAAGTCTTTTCTGACATTTCAGTGTATGCCATACAAAGTAACTATCACCTTATTACAATGAAAAGTCAGTGTGCTGATCCCAGCTTGCAGGTAGCTGTAGGAACCTTTTCATATATGATATAAAACATTTCACTACAGCTATAGGAGACTATATATAAAGTTTATTAAATGAAAGAACACTGTGGTGTAACCAGATTGCTTGTAGCTATTTAGGAGTATCTTCATACAAGTCTTTTCAAACATTTCAGTGTATTCCATCCAGAATGGTTATCACTTCCATAAAATGAAAGAACGATGTTAAGAACCCAGCTGGAAAGTTGTCTTTTAGAAATATCTTTTTATAAGTCTTAACAAATATTGCGCTATGGTCATGACAGAATGATTTTAATATTCACTCAAGGAAAGAAGGATGAGCTGAACCCTTGTTTCCTAGTATCTGTTTAGGAAGAACTTCATAAAATACTTAAAAAATTACACTACAGACTTGAAAAATATCCATAAGATTCAGACACTAAAGGAACTCTGGTGAAACAAATGTGCTTACAGCTGTTTAGGGGCATATTCACATAAGACAGTTCAAACATTTCAGCATATGCCCTACAGATGACCTATCAATTACTAACAATGTGAGAACACTGTTCTAAGCCCAGTTTGCGGGTAGCTGTTTAGGAACATGTTCATATAAGACTTAACAAACATTTCATTGCATGTGGGACAGAATGTATATAGCATTTGTTCACTGAGAGAAAACTGTGGTGAAACCATCTTACTTGCAGCCATTAAGGATCATCTTCATATTAGTCATTATAACCATTTCAATATTTGCTGTTCTGATTGAATATGAGTTTCCAACAATGAAAGAAACACTGTGCTGAATCCAGCTTGCAAGTAAGTTTTAACTAACACTTCACTACAAGTGTCACAGAATATCTGCAATATTGTTTCACTGAAAGACCTCTGTGGTGAAAGCATCTTGAAGCTATTATTAGGAACATTTGTATTTGAGACATTTCTCACATTTCAGTATATGCCATAATGAATGGGTATCATTTTCCTACAATGAAAGAACACTGTGCTAAATAGAGCTCACAGATAGCTATCTAGGAACGTTTTTACATAAGACTTATCAAACATTTTACAATAGTCGTGACAGACTATACATCACATTCAGTCACTGAAAGAAAACTGTGGAGAAACAATCTTGCTTGTATATATTTAGAAACTTCTTCATGTTCACCATTTCAAGCATTTCCATATAAGACATACTGAATGAATATCACTTTGAGACAATGATATAATGTGCTGAGGCCAGATTGCAGGCAGCTGTTTGGGAACCTTTTCCTAAGAGACTTATCATACATTTCACTACAAAGTATCTGTTACATCCATTCAGTGAAAGAACACTATTGTGAAGCCAGATTGCTGGTAGCTAATTAGGAACATCTTGATATAAGGCTTTTCTAATATTTCAGTTTATGCCAAACAGAATGACTATCATTTTCTTAAAATGAAATAACACTGTGTTGAACTCATCTTGCAGGAAGCCATTTAGGGTTTCTTCATACAAAACACCAAACATGTCACTACTGCTCTGACAGAATCTCTGTAAGATTCCTTCACTGAGGAACACACTCTGGTGAAACCAGATTGCTCATAAGTTTTTAGGAATATCTTTATATAAGGCTATTCAAACACATCATATGCTGTACAGAATGATTATCACTTCCATTAAATTAAACAACATTGTGATGCAACCAGCTGGCACATGCTATTTACGAACATTTTGTGTGTGTCTTATCAAACGTTTCTCTGCAGCCACAATGTGATAATTATTACATTCATTCAATGAAATACTGTGTTGAAAAAGCCTGCTTGTGGCTGTTTAGAAACATCTTCATGTAAGTGTTCATGCAAGCCTTATCAAACATTTCCCTACAGGCATGACAGAATATCTATAACATTCAATGTCTGTAAGAACACTGTTGGGAAACCATTTTGCTTGTAGCTACTTAGGGACATCTTCATAAAACTTATCCAGCATTTCACTACGGGTGTGATAGACTATCTATAACATCCATTCACTGAAAGAACATTGTCTGGAAAACACCTAGCAAGCAGCTCTTAAGGAACATCTTCACATATGCCATTTCAAACATTTCAGTATATGCCACAAGGAACGGCTATCACTTTCTTACAATGAAAGCGCATCGTGCTTAATCAAGCCAACAGGTAGCTGTTTAGGGATATTTTCACATAAATCATATCAAACATTTGACTACAGATGTGACAATGTCTATAACATTTGTTATCTGAAAGAAAATTATGCAAAAACCATCTTCTTTTCACTGTTTAGGAACATCTGCACATAGTACACTTCAAATACTTAAGTATATTCCACACAGAGCGACTATCATTTTCACAAAATGAAAGAACACATGCTGAATCCAGTTTATGGGTAGCTGTTTAGGAACATCATATATCAAATATTTCACCACAGATGTGACAATATCTAGAACATTCATTCACTGAAAGAACACTGTGAAGAAACCATCTTGCTTGTTAGCTGTTTAAGAATATAAATAAAAGGCTCTTCAAACATATCACTTTATGCCATACAGAATGGCTATCATCTCCCTAGCCAGAAAAGAATACTGTGATGAACCCAGCTTGCAAGTAATTGTTTATTAATATTTTGCTCAAGTCTTATCAGACATTTGCCTACAGTCATGACAGGATATCTTTAATGTCTATTCAATGTAATAACACTATATTTAAAAGAATTTCCTTGTAGCTGTTTAGAAACATCTTCATGTAAGACTTATTAAACATTCCTTTGCAGGAATGACAGAATCTCTAAACATTCACTCATTGAATGAACACAGGGATGAAAGCAGTTTTCTTGTAACTGTTGAGGAACATCTTCATAAAAAGCTTTTCAAGCATTTCAGTATATGGCATACAGCATGGCCATACCCTTCTTACAAGGAAAGAAGGTTGTGTTTAATAGCTTTCAGGTAGATTATTAGGAGCATTTTTATGTAAGACCTATTGAACTTTTAACTACAGGCATGACAGAATATCTATTACATCCATTCAATGAAAGAACACTATGGTGAAAGTGGCTTGGTTTGACTGTTAAGGAAGATCTTCATTTGAGTCCTTTTCAGCATTTCTGTATATGCCATACTAAACGGCTGTCACTATCTTATGATGAAATTATTCTGTCCTGAACACGTCTTGTTGGATTCTATTTAGGAACATCTTCATATAAGACCTCTCTAACATTTAAGCATATGCCATACAGAAGGGCTCTCACTTACTTACAGTTAAAGGACACTGTGCTAAACCCGGCTTGCTGGCGGCTGTTTGAAACCTCTTCATATAAGACTTATTAAACATTTCACTACAGGCATGACAGACTAGCTATAACACTCGTTCACTGAAAGAACACTGTGGTGAAGCCAGATTACTTCTGGCGCCTTGGGAATGTCTTCGTATAAGGCTCTTCAAACACTTCATTATGCCTACAGAATGGCTATCGCTTCCATATCCAGAAAGAACGTTCTGATGAAACCAGTGGCTCTTTATGAGCATTTCATTTATGTCTTATCAAACGTTTCTCTACAGCCGCAACATGATATCCATAACATTCATTCAAGGAAGCCACACTATGTTGAAAAAGCTTGCTTGTAGCTGTTCAGGAACACTCTCACCTAAGACATCAAATAGTTCTCTTGAGGCATGACAGAATACGTATAACATTCATTTTCTGAATGAACACTGTGGTGAAAACACCTTGCTTGCAGCTGTTTAGGGGAATCTTCAAATAAGTCCTATCAAACATTTCACTACGGGCATGATGGAATATCTATAACATTCACTCATTGAAAGAATGCTGTGGTGAAACCAACTTCCTTGTAGCTTTTAAGGAACATCTTCATGTAAGTCTTTTCTAGCATTTCAGTATGAGCCATAGAGAACAGCTATACTTTCTTAAAATGAAAAAACATTGTACTTAACTCAGCTTTCAGGTAGACTTATAGTAACATTTTCATGTAAGATTTATTGAAAATTTCACAACATGTGCGACAGAATATCTATTACATTAATTCAATGAAAGATCACTATTGTGAAACCAGCTTGCTTGTATCTCTTTAGAAATACACTCATATAAGTCTTTTCTGACATTTCAGTGTATGCCATACAAAGTAACTATCACCTTATTACAATGAAAAGTCAGTGTGCTGATCCCAGCTTGCAGGTAGCTGTAGGAACCTTTTCATATATGATATAAAACATTTCACTACAGCTATAGGAGACTATATATAAAGTTTATTAAATGAAAGAACACTGTGGTGTAACCAGATTGCTTGTAGCTATTTAGGAGTATCTTCATACAAGTCTTTTCAAACATTTCAGTGTATTCCATCCAGAATGGTTATCACTTCCATAAAATGAAAGAACGATGTTAAGAACCCAGCTGGAAAGTTGTCTTTTAGAAATATCTTTTTATAAGTCTTAACAAATATTGCGCTATGGTCATGACAGAATGATTTTAATATTCACTCAAGGAAAGAAGGATGAGCTGAACCCTTGTTTCCTAGTATCTGTTTAGGAAGAACTTCATAAAATACTTAAAAAATTACACTACAGACTTGAAAAATATCCATAAGATTCAGACACTAAAGGAACTCTGGTGAAACAAATGTGCTTACAGCTGTTTAGGGGCATATTCACATAAGACAGTTCAAACATTTCAGCATATGCCCTACAGATGACCTATCAATTACTAACAATGTGAGAACACTGTTCTAAGCCCAGTTTGCGGGTAGCTGTTTAGGAACATGTTCATATAAGACTTAACAAACATTTCATTGCATGTGGGACAGAATGTATATAGCATTTGTTCACTGAGAGAAAACTGTGGTGAAACCATCTTACTTGCAGCCATTAAGGATCATCTTCATATTAGTCATTATAACCATTTCAATATTTGCTGTTCTGATTGAATATGAGTTTCCAACAATGAAAGAAACACTGTGCTGAATCCAGCTTGCAAGTAAGTTTTAACTAACACTTCACTACAAGTGTCACAGAATATCTGCAATATTGTTTCACTGAAAGACCTCTGTGGTGAAAGCATCTTGAAGCTATTATTAGGAACATTTGTATTTGAGACATTTCTCACATTTCAGTATATGCCATAATGAATGGGTATCATTTTCCTACAATGAAAGAACACTGTGCTAAATAGAGCTCACAGATAGCTATCTAGGAACGTTTTTACATAAGACTTATCAAACATTTTACAATAGTCGTGACAGACTATACATCACATTCAGTCACTGAAAGAAAACTGTGGAGAAACAATCTTGCTTGTATATATTTAGAAACTTCTTCATGTTCACCATTTCAAGCATTTCCATATAAGACATACTGAATGAATATCACTTTGAGACAATGATATAATGTGCTGAGGCCAGATTGCAGGCAGCTGTTTGGGAACCTTTTCCTAAGAGACTTATCATACATTTCACTACAAAGTATCTGTTACATCCATTCAGTGAAAGAACACTATTGTGAAGCCAGATTGCTGGTAGCTAATTAGGAACATCTTGATATAAGGCTTTTCTAATATTTCAGTTTATGCCAAACAGAATGACTATCATTTTCTTAAAATGAAATAACACTGTGTTGAACTCATCTTGCAGGAAGCCATTTAGGGTTTCTTCATACAAAACACCAAACATGTCACTACTGCTCTGACAGAATCTCTGTAAGATTCCTTCACTGAGGAACACACTCTGGTGAAACCAGATTGCTCATAAGTTTTTAGGAATATCTTTATATAAGGCTATTCAAACACATCATATGCTGTACAGAATGATTATCACTTCCATTAAATTAAACAACATTGTGATGCAACCAGCTGGCACATGCTATTTACGAACATTTTGTGTGTGTCTTATCAAACGTTTCTCTGCAGCCACAATGTGATAATTATTACATTCATTCAATGAAATACTGTGTTGAAAAAGCCTGCTTGTGGCTGTTTAGAAACATCTTCATGTAAGTGTTCATGCAAGCCTTATCAAACATTTCCCTACAGGCATGACAGAATATCTATAACATTCAATGTCTGTAAGAACACTGTTGGGAAACCATTTTGCTTGTAGCTACTTAGGGACATCTTCATAAAACTTATCCAGCATTTCACTACGGGTGTGATAGACTATCTATAACATCCATTCACTGAAAGAACATTGTCTGGAAAACACCTAGCAAGCAGCTCTTAAGGAACATCTTCACATATGCCATTTCAAACATTTCAGTATATGCCACAAGGAACGGCTATCACTTTCTTACAATGAAAGCGCATCGTGCTTAATCAAGCCAACAGGTAGCTGTTTAGGGATATTTTCACATAAATCATATCAAACATTTGACTACAGATGTGACAATGTCTATAACATTTGTTATCTGAAAGAAAATTATGCAAAAACCATCTTCTTTTCACTGTTTAGGAACATCTGCACATAGTACACTTCAAATACTTAAGTATATTCCACACAGAGCGACTATCATTTTCACAAAATGAAAGAACACATGCTGAATCCAGTTTATGGGTAGCTGTTTAGGAACATCATATATCAAATATTTCACCACAGATGTGACAATATCTAGAACATTCATTCACTGAAAGAACACTGTGAAGAAACCATCTTGCTTGTTAGCTGTTTAAGAATATAAATAAAAGGCTCTTCAAACATATCACTTTATGCCATACAGAATGGCTATCATCTCCCTAGCCAGAAAAGAATACTGTGATGAACCCAGCTTGCAAGTAATTGTTTATTAATATTTTGCTCAAGTCTTATCAGACATTTGCCTACAGTCATGACAGGATATCTTTAATGTCTATTCAATGTAATAACACTATATTTAAAAGAATTTCCTTGTAGCTGTTTAGAAACATCTTCATGTAAGACTTATTAAACATTCCTTTGCAGGAATGACAGAATCTCTAAACATTCACTCATTGAATGAACACAGGGATGAAAGCAGTTTTCTTGTAACTGTTGAGGAACATCTTCATAAAAAGCTTTTCAAGCATTTCAGTATATGGCATACAGCATGGCCATACCCTTCTTACAAGGAAAGAAGGTTGTGTTTAATAGCTTTCAGGTAGATTATTAGGAGCATTTTTATGTAAGACCTATTGAACTTTTAACTACAGGCATGACAGAATATCTATTACATCCATTCAATGAAAGAACACTATGGTGAAAGTGGCTTGGTTTGACTGTTAAGGAAGATCTTCATTTGAGTCCTTTTCAGCATTTCTGTATATGCCATACTAAACGGCTGTCACTATCTTATGATGAAATTATTCTGTCCTGAACACGTCTTGTTGGATTCTATTTAGGAACATCTTCATATAAGACCTCTCTAACATTTAAGCATATGCCATACAGAAGGGCTCTCACTTACTTACAGTTAAAGGACACTGTGCTAAACCCGGCTTGCTGGCGGCTGTTTGAAACCTCTTCATATAAGACTTATTAAACATTTCACTACAGGCATGACAGACTAGCTATAACACTCGTTCACTGAAAGAACACTGTGGTGAAGCCAGATTACTTCTGGCGCCTTGGGAATGTCTTCGTATAAGGCTCTTCAAACACTTCATTATGCCTACAGAATGGCTATCGCTTCCATATCCAGAAAGAACGTTCTGATGAAACCAGTGGCTCTTTATGAGCATTTCATTTATGTCTTATCAAACGTTTCTCTACAGCCGCAACATGATATCCATAACATTCATTCAAGGAAGCCACACTATGTTGAAAAAGCTTGCTTGTAGCTGTTCAGGAACACTCTCACCTAAGACATCAAATAGTTCTCTTGAGGCATGACAGAATACGTATAACATTCATTTTCTGAATGAACACTGTGGTGAAAACACCTTGCTTGCAGCTGTTTAGGGGAATCTTCAAATAAGTCCTATCAAACATTTCACTACGGGCATGATGGAATATCTATAACATTCACTCATTGAAAGAATGCTGTGGTGAAACCAACTTCCTTGTAGCTTTTAAGGAACATCTTCATGTAAGTCTTTTCTAGCATTTCAGTATGAGCCATAGAGAACAGCTATACTTTCTTAAAATGAAAAAACATTGTACTTAACTCAGCTTTCAGGTAGACTTATAGTAACATTTTCATGTAAGATTTATTGAAAATTTCACAACATGTGCGACAGAATATCTATTACATTAATTCAATGAAAGATCACTATTGTGAAACCAGCTTGCTTGTATCTCTTTAGAAATACACTCATATAAGTCTTTTCTGACATTTCAGTGTATGCCATACAAAGTAACTATCACCTTATTACAATGAAAAGTCAGTGTGCTGATCCCAGCTTGCAGGTAGCTGTAGGAACCTTTTCATATATGATATAAAACATTTCACTACAGCTATAGGAGACTATATATAAAGTTTATTAAATGAAAGAACACTGTGGTGTAACCAGATTGCTTGTAGCTATTTAGGAGTATCTTCATACAAGTCTTTTCAAACATTTCAGTGTATTCCATCCAGAATGGTTATCACTTCCATAAAATGAAAGAACGATGTTAAGAACCCAGCTGGAAAGTTGTCTTTTAGAAATATCTTTTTATAAGTCTTAACAAATATTGCGCTATGGTCATGACAGAATGATTTTAATATTCACTCAAGGAAAGAAGGATGAGCTGAACCCTTGTTTCCTAGTATCTGTTTAGGAAGAACTTCATAAAATACTTAAAAAATTACACTACAGACTTGAAAAATATCCATAAGATTCAGACACTAAAGGAACTCTGGTGAAACAAATGTGCTTACAGCTGTTTAGGGGCATATTCACATAAGACAGTTCAAACATTTCAGCATATGCCCTACAGATGACCTATCAATTACTAACAATGTGAGAACACTGTTCTAAGCCCAGTTTGCGGGTAGCTGTTTAGGAACATGTTCATATAAGACTTAACAAACATTTCATTGCATGTGGGACAGAATGTATATAGCATTTGTTCACTGAGAGAAAACTGTGGTGAAACCATCTTACTTGCAGCCATTAAGGATCATCTTCATATTAGTCATTATAACCATTTCAATATTTGCTGTTCTGATTGAATATGAGTTTCCAACAATGAAAGAAACACTGTGCTGAATCCAGCTTGCAAGTAAGTTTTAACTAACACTTCACTACAAGTGTCACAGAATATCTGCAATATTGTTTCACTGAAAGACCTCTGTGGTGAAAGCATCTTGAAGCTATTATTAGGAACATTTGTATTTGAGACATTTCTCACATTTCAGTATATGCCATAATGAATGGGTATCATTTTCCTACAATGAAAGAACACTGTGCTAAATAGAGCTCACAGATAGCTATCTAGGAACGTTTTTACATAAGACTTATCAAACATTTTACAATAGTCGTGACAGACTATACATCACATTCAGTCACTGAAAGAAAACTGTGGAGAAACAATCTTGCTTGTATATATTTAGAAACTTCTTCATGTTCACCATTTCAAGCATTTCCATATAAGACATACTGAATGAATATCACTTTGAGACAATGATATAATGTGCTGAGGCCAGATTGCAGGCAGCTGTTTGGGAACCTTTTCCTAAGAGACTTATCATACATTTCACTACAAAGTATCTGTTACATCCATTCAGTGAAAGAACACTATTGTGAAGCCAGATTGCTGGTAGCTAATTAGGAACATCTTGATATAAGGCTTTTCTAATATTTCAGTTTATGCCAAACAGAATGACTATCATTTTCTTAAAATGAAATAACACTGTGTTGAACTCATCTTGCAGGAAGCCATTTAGGGTTTCTTCATACAAAACACCAAACATGTCACTACTGCTCTGACAGAATCTCTGTAAGATTCCTTCACTGAGGAACACACTCTGGTGAAACCAGATTGCTCATAAGTTTTTAGGAATATCTTTATATAAGGCTATTCAAACACATCATATGCTGTACAGAATGATTATCACTTCCATTAAATTAAACAACATTGTGATGCAACCAGCTGGCACATGCTATTTACGAACATTTTGTGTGTGTCTTATCAAACGTTTCTCTGCAGCCACAATGTGATAATTATTACATTCATTCAATGAAATACTGTGTTGAAAAAGCCTGCTTGTGGCTGTTTAGAAACATCTTCATGTAAGTGTTCATGCAAGCCTTATCAAACATTTCCCTACAGGCATGACAGAATATCTATAACATTCAATGTCTGTAAGAACACTGTTGGGAAACCATTTTGCTTGTAGCTACTTAGGGACATCTTCATAAAACTTATCCAGCATTTCACTACGGGTGTGATAGACTATCTATAACATCCATTCACTGAAAGAACATTGTCTGGAAAACACCTAGCAAGCAGCTCTTAAGGAACATCTTCACATATGCCATTTCAAACATTTCAGTATATGCCACAAGGAACGGCTATCACTTTCTTACAATGAAAGAGCATCGTGCTTAATCAAGCCAACAGGTAGCTGTTTAGGGATATTTTCACATAAATCATATCAAACATTTGACTACAGATGTGACAATGTCTATAACATTTGTTATCTGAAAGAAAATTATGCAAAAACCATCTTCTTTTCACTGTTTAGGAACATCTGCACATAGTACACTTCAAATACTTAAGTATATTCCACACAGAGCGACTATCATTTTCACAAAATGAAAGAACACATGCTGAATCCAGTTTATGGGTAGCTGTTTAGGAACATCATATATCAAATATTTCACCACAGATGTGACAATATCTAGAACATTCATTCACTGAAAGAACACTGTGAAGAAACCATCTTGCTTGTTAGCTGTTTAAGAATATAAATAAAAGGCTCTTCAAACATATCACTTTATGCCATACAGAATGGCTATCATCTCCCTAGCCAGAAAAGAATACTGTGATGAACCCAGCTTGCAAGTAATTGTTTATTAATATTTTGCTCAAGTCTTATCAGACATTTGCCTACAGTCATGACAGGATATCTTTAATGTCTATTCAATGTAATAACACTATATTTAAAAGAATTTCCTTGTAGCTGTTTAGAAACATCTTCATGTAAGACTTATTAAACATTCCTTTGCAGGAATGACAGAATCTCTAAACATTCACTCATTGAACGAACACAGGGATGAAAGCAGTTTTCTTGTAACTGTTGAGGAACATCTTCATAAAAAGCTTTTCAAGCATTTCAGTATATGGCATACAGCATGGCCATACCCTTCTTACAAGGAAAGAAGGTTGTGTTTAATAGCTTTCAGGTAGATTATTAGGAGCATTTTTATGTAAGACCTATTGAACTTTTAACTACAGGCATGACAGAATATCTATTACATCCATTCAATGAAAGAACACTATGGTGAAAGTGGCTTGGTTTTACTCTTAAGGAAGATCTTCATTTAAGTCCTTTTCAGCATTTCTGTATATGCCATACTAAACGGCTGTCACTATCTTATGATGAAATTATTCTGTCCTGAACACATCTTGTTGGATTCTATTTAGGAACATCTTCATATAAGACCTCTCTAACATTTAAGCATATGCCATACAGAATGGCTCTCACTTACTTACAGTTAAAGGACACTGTGCTAAACCCGGCTTGCTGGCGGCTGTTTGAAACCTCTTCATATAAGACTTATTAAACATTTCACTACAGGCATGACAGACTAGCTATAACACTCGTTCACTGAAAGAACACTGTGGTGAAGCCAGATTACTTCTGGCGCCTTGGGAATGTCTTCGTATAAGGCTCTTCAAACACTTCATTATGCCTACAGAATGGCTATCGCTTCCATATCCAGAAAGAACGTTCTGATGAAACCAGTGGCTCTTTATGAGCATTTCATTTATGTCTTATCAAA
The DNA here is from genome assembly GCF_041296235.1 of Equus asinus. Lineage (NCBI taxonomy): Eukaryota > Metazoa > Chordata > Mammalia > Perissodactyla > Equidae > Equus > Equus asinus. The sequence goes on from NC_091810.1 coordinate 5,861,454, forward strand.
CGTTTCTCTACAGCCGCAACATGATATCCATAACATTCATTCAAGGAAACCACACTATGTTGAAAAAGCTTGCTTGTAGCTGTTCAGGAACACTCTCACCTAAGACATCAAATAGTTCTCTTGAGGCATGACAGAATACGTACAACATTCATTTTCTGAATGAACACTGTGGTGAAAACACCTTGCTTGCAGCTGTTTAGGGGAATCTTCAAATAAGTCCTATCAAACATTTCACTACGGGCATGATGGAATATCTATAACATTCACACATTGAAAGAATGCTGTGGTGAAACCAACTTCCTTGTAGCTTTTAAGGAACATCTTCATGTAAGTCTTTTCTAGCATTTCAGTATGAGCCATAGAGAACAGCTATACTTTCTTAAAATGAAAAAACATTGTACCTAACTCAGCTTTCAGGTAGACTTATAGTAACATTTTCATGTAAGATTTATTGAAAATTTCACAACATGTGCGACAGGATATCTATTACATTAATTCAATGAAAGATCACTATTGTGAAACCAGCTTGCTTGTATCTCTTTAGAAATACACTCATATAAGTCTTTTCTGACATTTCAGTGTATGCCATACAAAGTAACTATCACCTTATTACAATGAAAAGTCAGTGTGCTGATCCCAGCTTGCAGGTAGCTGTAGGAACCTTTTCATATATGATATAAAACATTTCACTACAGCTATAGGAGACTATATATAAAGTTTATTAAATGAAAGAACACTGTGGTGTAACCAGATTGCTTGTAGCTATTTAGGAGTATCTTCATACAAGTCTTTTCAAACATTTCAGTGTATTCCATCCAGAATGGTTATCACTTCCATAAAATGAAAGAACGATGTTAAGAACCCAGCTGGAAAGTTGTCTTTTAGAAATATCTTTTTATAAGTCTTAACAAATATTGCGCTATGGTCATGACAGAATGATTTTAATATTCACTCAAGGAAAGAAGGATGAGCTGAACCCTTGTTTCCTAGTATCTGTTTAGGAAGAACTTCATAAAATACTTAAAAAATTACACTACAGACTTGAAAAATATCCATAAGATTCAGACACTAAAGGAACTCTGGTGAAACAAATGTGCTTACAGCTGTTTAGGGGCATATTCACATAAGACAGTTCAAACATTTCAGCATATGCCCTACAGATGACCTATCAATTACTAACAATGTGAGAACACTGTTCTAAGCCCAGTTTGCGGGTAGCTGTTTAGGAACATGTTCATATAAGACTTAACAAACATTTCATTGCATGTGGGACAGAATGTATATAGCATTTGTTCACTGAGAGAAAACTGTGGTGAAACCATCTTACTTGCAGCCATTAAGGATCATCTTCATATTAGTCATTATAACCATTTCAATATTTGCTGTTCTGATTGAATATGAGTTTCCAACAATGAAAGAAACACTGTGCTGAATCCAGCTTGCAAGTAAGTTTTAACTAACACTTCACTACAAGTGTCACAGAATATCTGCAATATTGTTTCACTGAAAGACCTCTGTGGTGAAAGCATCTTGAAGCTATTATTAGGAACATTTGTATTTGAGACATTTCTCACATTTCAGTATATGCCATAATGAATGGGTATCATTTTCCTACAATGAAAGAACACTGTGCTAAATAGAGCTCACAGATAGCTATCTAGGAACGTTTTTACATAAGACTTATCAAACATTTTACAATAGTCGTGACAGACTATACATCACATTCAGTCACTGAAAGAAAACTGTGGAGAAACAATCTTGCTTGTATATATTTAGAAACTTCTTCATGTTCACCATTTCAAGCATTTCCATATAAGACATACTGAATGAATATCACTTTGAGACAATGATATAATGTGCTGAGGCCAGATTGCAGGCAGCTGTTTGGGAACCTTTTCCTAAGAGACTTATCATACATTTCACTACAAAGTATCTGTTACATCCATTCAGTGAAAGAACACTATTGTGAAGCCAGATTGCTGGTAGCTAATTAGGAACATCTTGATATAAGGCTTTTCTAATATTTCAGTTTATGCCAAACAGAATGACTATCATTTTCTTAAAATGAAATAACACTGTGTTGAACTCATCTTGCAGGAAGCCATTTAGGGTTTCTTCATACAAAACACCAAACATGTCACTACTGCTCTGACAGAATCTCTGTAAGATTCCTTCACTGAGGAACACACTCTGGTGAAACCAGATTGCTCATAAGTTTTTAGGAATATCTTTATATAAGGCTATTCAAACACATCATATGCTGTACAGAATGATTATCACTTCCATTAAATTAAACAACATTGTGATGCAACCAGCTGGCACATGCTATTTACGAACATTTTGTGTGTGTCTTATCAAACGTTTCTCTGCAGCCACAATGTGATAATTATTACATTCATTCAATGAAATACTGTGTTGAAAAAGCCTGCTTGTGGCTGTTTAGAAACATCTTCATGTAAGTGTTCATGCAAGCCTTATCAAACATTTCCCTACAGGCATGACAGAATATCTATAACATTCAATGTCTGTAAGAACACTGTTGGGAAACCATTTTGCTTGTAGCTACTTAGGGACATCTTCATAAAACTTATCCAGCATTTCACTACGGGTGTGATAGACTATCTATAACATCCATTCACTGAAAGAACATTGTCTGGAAAACACCTAGCAAGCAGCTCTTAAGGAACATCTTCACATATGCCATTTCAAACATTTCAGTATATGCCACAAGGAACGGCTATCACTTTCTTACAATGAAAGCGCATCGTGCTTAATCAAGCCAACAGGTAGCTGTTTAGGGATATTTTCACATAAATCATATCAAACATTTGACTACAGATGTGACAATGTCTATAACATTTGTTATCTGAAAGAAAATTATGCAAAAACCATCTTCTTTTCACTGTTTAGGAACATCTGCACATAGTACACTTCAAATACTTAAGTATATTCCACACAGAGCGACTATCATTTTCACAAAATGAAAGAACACATGCTGAATCCAGTTTATGGGTAGCTGTTTAGGAACATCATATATCAAATATTTCACCACAGATGTGACAATATCTAGAACATTCATTCACTGAAAGAACACTGTGAAGAAACCATCTTGCTTGTTAGCTGTTTAAGAATATAAATAAAAGGCTCTTCAAACATATCACTTTATGCCATACAGAATGGCTATCATCTCCCTAGCCAGAAAAGAATACTGTGATGAACCCAGCTTGCAAGTAATTGTTTATTAATATTTTGCTCAAGTCTTATCAGACATTTGCCTACAGTCATGACAGGATATCTTTAATGTCTATTCAATGTAATAACACTATATTTAAAAGAATTTCCTTGTAGCTGTTTAGAAACATCTTCATGTAAGACTTATTAAACATTCCTTTGCAGGAATGACAGAATCTCTAAACATTCACTCATTGAATGAACACAGGGATGAAAGCAGTTTTCTTGTAACTGTTGAGGAACATCTTCATAAAAAGCTTTTCAAGCATTTCAGTATATGGCATACAGCATGGCCATACCCTTCTTACAAGGAAAGAAGGTTGTGTTTAATAGCTTTCAGGTAGATTATTAGGAGCATTTTTATGTAAGACCTATTGAACTTTTAACTACAGGCATGACAGAATATCTATTACATCCATTCAATGAAAGAACACTATGGTGAAAGTGGCTTGGTTTGACTGTTAAGGAAGATCTTCATTTGAGTCCTTTTCAGCATTTCTGTATATGCCATACTAAACGGCTGTCACTATCTTATGATGAAATTATTCTGTCCTGAACACGTCTTGTTGGATTCTATTTAGGAACATCTTCATATAAGACCTCTCTAACATTTAAGCATATGCCATACAGAAGGGCTCTCACTTACTTACAGTTAAAGGACACTGTGCTAAACCCGGCTTGCTGGCGGCTGTTTGAAACCTCTTCATATAAGACTTATTAAACATTTCACTACAGGCATGACAGACTAGCTATAACACTCGTTCACTGAAAGAACACTGTGGTGAAGCCAGATTACTTCTGGCGCCTTGGGAATGTCTTCGTATAAGGCTCTTCAAACACTTCATTATGCCTACAGAATGGCTATCGCTTCCATATCCAGAAAGAACGTTCTGATGAAACCAGTGGCTCTTTATGAGCATTTCATTTATGTCTTATCAAACGTTTCTCTACAGCCGCAACATGATATCCATAACATTCATTCAAGGAAGCCACACTATGTTGAAAAAGCTTGCTTGTAGCTGTTCAGGAACACTCTCACCTAAGACATCAAATAGTTCTCTTGAGGCATGACAGAATACGTATAACATTCATTTTCTGAATGAACACTGTGGTGAAAACACCTTGCTTGCAGCTGTTTAGGGGAATCTTCAAATAAGTCCTATCAAACATTTCACTACGGGCATGATGGAATATCTATAACATTCACTCATTGAAAGAATGCTGTGGTGAAACCAACTTCCTTGTAGCTTTTAAGGAACATCTTCATGTAAGTCTTTTCTAGCATTTCAGTATGAGCCATAGAGAACAGCTATACTTTCTTAAAATGAAAAAACATTGTACTTAACTCAGCTTTCAGGTAGACTTATAGTAACATTTTCATGTAAGATTTATTGAAAATTTCACAACATGTGCGACAGAATATCTATTACATTAATTCAATGAAAGATCACTATTGTGAAACCAGCTTGCTTGTATCTCTTTAGAAATACACTCATATAAGTCTTTTCTGACATTTCAGTGTATGCCATACAAAGTAACTATCACCTTATTACAATGAAAAGTCAGTGTGCTGATCCCAGCTTGCAGGTAGCTGTAGGAACCTTTTCATATATGATATAAAACATTTCACTACAGCTATAGGAGACTATATATAAAGTTTATTAAATGAAAGAACACTGTGGTGTAACCAGATTGCTTGTAGCTATTTAGGAGTATCTTCATACAAGTCTTTTCAAACATTTCAGTGTATTCCATCCAGAATGGTTATCACTTCCATAAAATGAAAGAACGATGTTAAGAACCCAGCTGGAAAGTTGTCTTTTAGAAATATCTTTTTATAAGTCTTAACAAATATTGCGCTATGGTCATGACAGAATGATTTTAATATTCACTCAAGGAAAGAAGGATGAGCTGAACCCTTGTTTCCTAGTATCTGTTTAGGAAGAACTTCATAAAATACTTAAAAAATTACACTACAGACTTGAAAAATATCCATAAGATTCAGACACTAAAGGAACTCTGGTGAAACAAATGTGCTTACAGCTGTTTAGGGGCATATTCACATAAGACAGTTCAAACATTTCAGCATATGCCCTACAGATGACCTATCAATTACTAACAATGTGAGAACACTGTTCTAAGCCCAGTTTGCGGGTAGCTGTTTAGGAACATGTTCATATAAGACTTAACAAACATTTCATTGCATGTGGGACAGAATGTATATAGCATTTGTTCACTGAGAGAAAACTGTGGTGAAACCATCTTACTTGCAGCCATTAAGGATCATCTTCATATTAGTCATTATAACCATTTCAATATTTGCTGTTCTGATTGAATATGAGTTTCCAACAATGAAAGAAACACTGTGCTGAATCCAGCTTGCAAGTAAGTTTTAACTAACACTTCACTACAAGTGTCACAGAATATCTGCAATATTGTTTCACTGAAAGACCTCTGTGGTGAAAGCATCTTGAAGCTATTATTAGGAACATTTGTATTTGAGACATTTCTCACATTTCAGTATATGCCATAATGAATGGGTATCATTTTCCTACAATGAAAGAACACTGTGCTAAATAGAGCTCACAGATAGCTATCTAGGAACGTTTTTACATAAGACTTATCAAACATTTTACAATAGTCGTGACAGACTATACATCACATTCAGTCACTGAAAGAAAACTGTGGAGAAACAATCTTGCTTGTATATATTTAGAAACTTCTTCATGTTCACCATTTCAAGCATTTCCATATAAGACATACTGAATGAATATCACTTTGAGACAATGATATAATGTGCTGAGGCCAGATTGCAGGCAGCTGTTTGGGAACCTTTTCCTAAGAGACTTATCATACATTTCACTACAAAGTATCTGTTACATCCATTCAGTGAAAGAACACTATTGTGAAGCCAGATTGCTGGTAGCTAATTAGGAACATCTTGATATAAGGCTTTTCTAATATTTCAGTTTATGCCAAACAGAATGACTATCATTTTCTTAAAATGAAATAACACTGTGTTGAACTCATCTTGCAGGAAGCCATTTAGGGTTTCTTCATACAAAACACCAAACATGTCACTACTGCTCTGACAGAATCTCTGTAAGATTCCTTCACTGAGGAACACACTCTGGTGAAACCAGATTGCTCATAAGTTTTTAGGAATATCTTTATATAAGGCTATTCAAACACATCATATGCTGTACAGAATGATTATCACTTCCATTAAATTAAACAACATTGTGATGCAACCAGCTGGCACATGCTATTTACGAACATTTTGTGTGTGTCTTATCAAACGTTTCTCTGCAGCCACAATGTGATAATTATTACATTCATTCAATGAAATACTGTGTTGAAAAAGCCTGCTTGTGGCTGTTTAGAAACATCTTCATGTAAGTGTTCATGCAAGCCTTATCAAACATTTCCCTACAGGCATGACAGAATATCTATAACATTCAATGTCTGTAAGAACACTGTTGGGAAACCATTTTGCTTGTAGCTACTTAGGGACATCTTCATAAAACTTATCCAGCATTTCACTACGGGTGTGATAGACTATCTATAACATCCATTCACTGAAAGAACATTGTCTGGAAAACACCTAGCAAGCAGCTCTTAAGGAACATCTTCACATATGCCATTTCAAACATTTCAGTATATGCCACAAGGAACGGCTATCACTTTCTTACAATGAAAGCGCATCGTGCTTAATCAAGCCAACAGGTAGCTGTTTAGGGATATTTTCACATAAATCATATCAAACATTTGACTACAGATGTGACAATGTCTATAACATTTGTTATCTGAAAGAAAATTATGCAAAAACCATCTTCTTTTCACTGTTTAGGAACATCTGCACATAGTACACTTCAAATACTTAAGTATATTCCACACAGAGCGACTATCATTTTCACAAAATGAAAGAACACATGCTGAATCCAGTTTATGGGTAGCTGTTTAGGAACATCATATATCAAATATTTCACCACAGATGTGACAATATCTAGAACATTCATTCACTGAAAGAACACTGTGAAGAAACCATCTTGCTTGTTAGCTGTTTAAGAATATAAATAAAAGGCTCTTCAAACATATCACTTTATGCCATACAGAATGGCTATCATCTCCCTAGCCAGAAAAGAATACTGTGATGAACCCAGCTTGCAAGTAATTGTTTATTAATATTTTGCTCAAGTCTTATCAGACATTTGCCTACAGTCATGACAGGATATCTTTAATGTCTATTCAATGTAATAACACTATATTTAAAAGAATTTCCTTGTAGCTGTTTAGAAACATCTTCATGTAAGACTTATTAAACATTCCTTTGCAGGAATGACAGAATCTCTAAACATTCACTCATTGAATGAACACAGGGATGAAAGCAGTTTTCTTGTAACTGTTGAGGAACATCTTCATAAAAAGCTTTTCAAGCATTTCAGTATATGGCATACAGCATGGCCATACCCTTCTTACAAGGAAAGAAGGTTGTGTTTAATAGCTTTCAGGTAGATTATTAGGAGCATTTTTATGTAAGACCTATTGAACTTTTAACTACAGGCATGACAGAATATCTATTACATCCATTCAATGAAAGAACACTATGGTGAAAGTGGCTTGGTTTGACTGTTAAGGAAGATCTTCATTTGAGTCCTTTTCAGCATTTCTGTATATGCCATACTAAACGGCTGTCACTATCTTATGATGAAATTATTCTGTCCTGAACACGTCTTGTTGGATTCTATTTAGGAACATCTTCATATAAGACCTCTCTAACATTTAAGCATATGCCATACAGAAGGGCTCTCACTTACTTACAGTTAAAGGACACTGTGCTAAACCCGGCTTGCTGGCGGCTGTTTGAAACCTCTTCATATAAGACTTATTAAACATTTCACTACAGGCATGACAGACTAGCTATAACACTCGTTCACTGAAAGAACACTGTGGTGAAGCCAGATTACTTCTGGCGCCTTGGGAATGTCTTCGTATAAGGCTCTTCAAACACTTCATTATGCCTACAGAATGGCTATCGCTTCCATATCCAGAAAGAACGTTCTGATGAAACCAGTGGCTCTTTATGAGCATTTCATTTATGTCTTATCAAACGTTTCTCTACAGCCGCAACATGATATCCATAACATTCATTCAAGGAAGCCACACTATGTTGAAAAAGCTTGCTTGTAGCTGTTCAGGAACACTCTCACCTAAGACATCAAATAGTTCTCTTGAGGCATGACAGAATACGTATAACATTCATTTTCTGAATGAACACTGTGGTGAAAACACCTTGCTTGCAGCTGTTTAGGGGAATCTTCAAATAAGTCCTATCAAACATTTCACTACGGGCATGATGGAATATCTATAACATTCACTCATTGAAAGAATGCTGTGGTGAAACCAACTTCCTTGTAGCTTTTAAGGAACATCTTCATGTAAGTCTTTTCTAGCATTTCAGTATGAGCCATAGAGAACAGCTATACTTTCTTAAAATGAAAAAACATTGTACTTAACTCAGCTTTCAGGTAGACTTATAGTAACATTTTCATGTAAGATTTATTGAAAATTTCACAACATGTGCGACAGAATATCTATTACATTAATTCAATGAAAGATCACTATTGTGAAACCAGCTTGCTTGTATCTCTTTAGAAATACACTCATATAAGTCTTTTCTGACATTTCAGTGTATGCCATACAAAGTAACTATCACCTTATTACAATGAAAAGTCAGTGTGCTGATCCCAGCTTGCAGGTAGCTGTAGGAACCTTTTCATATATGATATAAAACATTTCACTACAGCTATAGGAGACTATATATAAAGTTTATTAAATGAAAGAACACTGTGGTGTAACCAGATTGCTTGTAGCTATTTAGGAGTATCTTCATACAAGTCTTTTCAAACATTTCAGTGTATTCCATCCAGAATGGTTATCACTTCCATAAAATGAAAGAACGATGTTAAGAACCCAGCTGGAAAGTTGTCTTTTAGAAATATCTTTTTATAAGTCTTAACAAATATTGCGCTATGGTCATGACAGAATGATTTTAATATTCACTCAAGGAAAGAAGGATGAGCTGAACCCTTGTTTCCTAGTATCTGTTTAGGAAGAACTTCATAAAATACTTAAAAAATTACACTACAGACTTGAAAAATATCCATAAGATTCAGACACTAAAGGAACTCTGGTGAAACAAATGTGCTTACAGCTGTTTAGGGGCATATTCACATAAGACAGTTCAAACATTTCAGCATATGCCCTACAGATGACCTATCAATTACTAACAATGTGAGAACACTGTTCTAAGCCCAGTTTGCGGGTAGCTGTTTAGGAACATGTTCATATAAGACTTAACAAACATTTCATTGCATGTGGGACAGAATGTATATAGCATTTGTTCACTGAGAGAAAACTGTGGTGAAACCATCTTACTTGCAGCCATTAAGGATCATCTTCATATTAGTCATTATAACCATTTCAATATTTGCTGTTCTGATTGAATATGAGTTTCCAACAATGAAAGAAACACTGTGCTGAATCCAGCTTGCAAGTAAGTTTTAACTAACACTTCACTACAAGTGTCACAGAATATCTGCAATATTGTTTCACTGAAAGACCTCTGTGGTGAAAGCATCTTGAAGCTATTATTAGGAACATTTGTATTTGAGACATTTCTCACATTTCAGTATATGCCATAATGAATGGGTATCATTTTCCTACAATGAAAGAACACTGTGCTAAATAGAGCTCACAGATAGCTATCTAGGAACGTTTTTACATAAGACTTATCAAACATTTTACAATAGTCGTGACAGACTATACATCACATTCAGTCACTGAAAGAAAACTGTGGAGAAACAATCTTGCTTGTATATATTTAGAAACTTCTTCATGTTCACCATTTCAAGCATTTCCATATAAGACATACTGAATGAATATCACTTTGAGACAATGATATAATGTGCTGAGGCCAGATTGCAGGCAGCTGTTTGGGAACCTTTTCCTAAGAGACTTATCATACATTTCACTACAAAGTATCTGTTACATCCATTCAGTGAAAGAACACTATTGTGAAGCCAGATTGCTGGTAGCTAATTAGGAACATCTTGATATAAGGCTTTTCTAATATTTCAGTTTATGCCAAACAGAATGACTATCATTTTCTTAAAATGAAATAACACTGTGTTGAACTCATCTTGCAGGAAGCCATTTAGGGTTTCTTCATACAAAACACCAAACATGTCACTACTGCTCTGACAGAATCTCTGTAAGATTCCTTCACTGAGGAACACACTCTGGTGAAACCAGATTGCTCATAAGTTTTTAGGAATATCTTTATATAAGGCTATTCAAACACATCATATGCTGTACAGAATGATTATCACTTCCATTAAATTAAACAACATTGTGATGCAACCAGCTGGCACATGCTATTTACGAACATTTTGTGTGTGTCTTATCAAACGTTTCTCTGCAGCCACAATGTGATAATTATTACATTCATTCAATGAAATACTGTGTTGAAAAAGCCTGCTTGTGGCTGTTTAGAAACATCTTCATGTAAGTGTTCATGCAAGCCTTATCAAACATTTCCCTACAGGCATGACAGAATATCTATAACATTCAATGTCTGTAAGAACACTGTTGGGAAACCATTTTGCTTGTAGCTACTTAGGGACATCTTCATAAAACTTATCCAGCATTTCACTACGGGTGTGATAGACTATCTATAACATCCATTCACTGAAAGAACATTGTCTGGAAAACACCTAGCAAGCAGCTCTTAAGGAACATCTTCACATATGCCATTTCAAACATTTCAGTATATGCCACAAGGAACGGCTATCACTTTCTTACAATGAAAGCGCATCGTGCTTAATCAAGCCAACAGGTAGCTGTTTAGGGATATTTTCACATAAATCATATCAAACATTTGACTACAGATGTGACAATGTCTATAACATTTGTTATCTGAAAGAAAATTATGCAAAAACCATCTTCTTTTCACTGTTTAGGAACATCTGCACATAGTACACTTCAAATACTTAAGTATATTCCACACAGAGCGACTATCATTTTCACAAAATGAAAGAACACATGCTGAATCCAGTTTATGGGTAGCTGTTTAGGAACATCATATATCAAATATTTCACCACAGATGTGACAATATCTAGAACATTCATTCACTGAAAGAACACTGTGAAGAAACCATCTTGCTTGTTAGCTGTTTAAGAATATAAATAAAAGGCTCTTCAAACATATCACTTTATGCCATACAGAATGGCTATCATCTCCCTAGCCAGAAAAGAATACTGTGATGAACCCAGCTTGCAAGTAATTGTTTATTAATATTTTGCTCAAGTCTTATCAGACATTTGCCTACAGTCATGACAGGATATCTTTAATGTCTATTCAATGTAATAACACTATATTTAAAAGAATTTCCTTGTAGCTGTTTAGAAACATCTTCATGTAAGACTTATTAAACATTCCTTTGCAGGAATGACAGAATCTCTAAACATTCACTCATTGAATGAACACAGGGATGAAAGCAGTTTTCTTGTAACTGTTGAGGAACATCTTCATAAAAAGCTTTTCAAGCATTTCAGTATATGGCATACAGCATGGCCATACCCTTCTTACAAGGAAAGAAGGTTGTGTTTAATAGCTTTCAGGTAGATTATTAGGAGCATTTTTATGTAAGACCTATTGAACTTTTAACTACAGGCATGACAGAATATCTATTACATCCATTCAATGAAAGAACACTATGGTGAAAGTGGCTTGGTTTGACTGTTAAGGAAGATCTTCATTTGAGTCCTTTTCAGCATTTCTGTATATGCCATACTAAACGGCTGTCACTATCTTATGATGAAATTATTCTGTCCTGAACACGTCTTGTTGGATTCTATTTAGGAACATCTTCATATAAGACCTCTCTAACATTTAAGCATATGCCATACAGAAGGGCTCTCACTTACTTACAGTTAAAGGACACTGTGCTAAACCCGGCTTGCTGGCGGCTGTTTGAAACCTCTTCATATAAGACTTATTAAACATTTCACTACAGGCATGACAGACTAGCTATAACACTCGTTCACTGAAAGAACACTGTGGTGAAGCCAGATTACTTCTGGCGCCTTGGGAATGTCTTCGTATAAGGCTCTTCAAACACTTCATTATGCCTACAGAATGGCTATCGCTTCCATATCCAGAAAGAACGTTCTGATGAAACCAGTGGCTCTTTATGAGCATTTCATTTATGTCTTATCAAACGTTTCTCTACAGCCGCAACATGATATCCATAACATTCATTCAAGGAAGCCACACTATGTTGAAAAAGCTTGCTTGTAGCTGTTCAGGAACACTCTCACCTAAGACATCAAATAGTTCTCTTGAGGCATGACAGAATACGTATAACATTCATTTTCTGAATGAACACTGTGGTGAAAACACCTTGCTTGCAGCTGTTTAGGGGAATCTTCAAATAAGTCCTATCAAACATTTCACTACGGGCATGATGGAATATCTATAACATTCACTCATTGAAAGAATGCTGTGGTGAAACCAACTTCCTTGTAGCTTTTAAGGAACATCTTCATGTAAGTCTTTTCTAGCATTTCAGTATGAGCCATAGAGAACAGCTATACTTTCTTAAAATGAAAAAACATTGTACTTAACTCAGCTTTCAGGTAGACTTATAGTAACATTTTCATGTAAGATTTATTGAAAATTTCACAACATGTGCGACAGGATATCTATTACATTAATTCAATGAAAGATCACTATTGTGAAACCAGCTTGCTTGTATCTCTTTAGAAATACACTCATATAAGTCTTTTCTGACATTTCAGTGTATGCCATACAAAGTAACTATCACCTTATTACAATGAAAAGTCAGTGTGCTGATCCCAGCTTGCAGGTAGCTGTAGGAACCTTTTCATATATGATATAAAACATTTCACTACAGCTATAGGAGACTATATATAAAGTTTATTAAATGAAAGAACACTGTGGTGTAACCAGATTGCTTGTAGCTATTTAGGAGTATCTTCATACAAGTGTTTTCAAACATTTCAGTGTATTCCATCCAGAATGGTTATCACTTCCATAAAATGAAAGAACGATGTTAAGAACCCAGCTGGAAAGTTGTCTTTTAGAAATATCTTTTTATAAGTCTTAACAAATATTGCGCTATGGTCATGACAGAATGATTTTAATATTCACTCAAGGAAAGAAGGATGAGCTGAACCCTTGTTTCCTAGTATCTGTTTAGGAAGAACTTCATAAAATACTTAAAAAATTACACTACAGACTTGAAAAATATCCATAAGATTCAGACACTAAAGGAACTCTGGTGAAACAAATGTGCTTACAGCTGTTTAGGGGCATATTCACATAAGACAGTTCAAACATTTCAGCATATGCCCTACAGATGACCTATCAATTACTAACAATGTGAGAACACTGTTCTAAGCCCAGTTTGCGGGTAGCTGTTTAGGAACATGTTCATATAAGACTTAACAAACATTTCATTGCATGTGGGACAGAATGTATATAGCATTTGTTCACTGAGAGAAAACTGTGGTGAAACCATCTTACTTGCAGCCATTAAGGATCATCTTCATATTAGTCATTATAACCATTTCAATATTTGCTGTTCTGATTGAATATGAGTTTCCAACAATGAAAGAAACACTGTGCTGAATCCAGCTTGCAAGTAAGTTTTAACTAACACTTCACTACAAGTGTCACAGAATATCTGCAATATTGTTTCACTGAAAGACCTCTGTGGTGAAAGCATCTTGAAGCTATTATTAGGAACATTTGTATTTGAGACATTTCTCACATTTCAGTATATGCCATAATGAATGGGTATCATTTTCCTACAATGAAAGAACACTGTGCTAAATAGAGCTCACAGATAGCTATCTAGGAACGTTTTTACATAAGACTTATCAAACATTTTACAATAGTCGTGACAGACTATACATCACATTCAGTCACTGAAAGAAAACTGTGGAGAAACAATCTTGCTTGTATATATTTAGAAACTTCTTCATGTTCACCATTTCAAGCATTTCCATATAAGACATACTGAATGAATATCACTTTGAGACAATGATATAATGTGCTGAGGCCAGATTGCAGGCAGCTGTTTGGGAACCTTTTCCTAAGAGACTTATCATACATTTCACTACAAAGTATCTGTTACATCCATTCAGTGAAAGAACACTATTGTGAAGCCAGATTGCTGGTAGCTAATTAGGAACATCTTGATATAAGGCTTTTCTAATATTTCAGTTTATGCCAAACAGAATGACTATCATTTTCTTAAAATGAAATAACACTGTGTTGAACTCATCTTGCAGGAAGCCATTTAGGGTTTCTTCATACAAAACACCAAACATGTCACTACTGCTCTGACAGAATCTCTGTAAGATTCCTTCACTGAGGAACACACTCTGGTGAAACCAGATTGCTCATAAGTTTTTAGGAATATCTTTATATAAGGCTATTCAAACACATCATATGCTGTACAGAATGATTATCACTTCCATTAAATTAAACAACATTGTGATGCAACCAGCTGGCACATGCTATTTACGAACATTTTGTGTGTGTCTTATCAAACGTTTCTCTGCAGCCACAATGTGATAATTATTACATTCATTCAATGAAATACTGTGTTGAAAAAGCCTGCTTGTGGCTGTTTAGAAACATCTTCATGTAAGTGTTCATGCAAGCCTTATCAAACATTTCCCTACAGGCATGACAGAATATCTATAACATTCAATGTCTGTAAGAACACTGTTGGGAAACCATTTTGCTTGTAGCTACTTAGGGACATCTTCATAAAACTTATCCAGCATTTCACTACGGGTGTGATAGACTATCTATAACATCCATTCACTGAAAGAACATTGTCTGGAAAACACCTAGCAAGCAGCTCTTAAGGAACATCTTCACATATGCCATTTCAAACATTTCAGTATATGCCACAAGGAACGGCTATCACTTTCTTACAATGAAAGCGCATCGTGCTTAATCAAGCCAACAGGTAGCTGTTTAGGGATATTTTCACATAAATCATATCAAACATTTGACTACAGATGTGACAATGTCTATAACATTTGTTATCTGAAAGAAAATTATGCAAAAACCATCTTCTTTTCACTGTTTAGGAACATCTGCACATAGTACACTTCAAATACTTAAGTATATTCCACACAGAGCGACTATCATTTTCACAAAATGAAAGAACACATGCTGAATCCAGTTTATGGGTAGCTGTTTAGGAACATCATATATCAAATATTTCACCACAGATGTGACAATATCTAGAACATTCATTCACTGAAAGAACACTGTGAAGAAACCATCTTGCTTGTTAGCTGTTTAAGAATATAAATAAAAGGCTCTTCAAACATATCACTTTATGCCATACAGAATGGCTATCATCTCCCTAGCCAGAAAAGAATACTGTGATGAACCCAGCTTGCAAGTAATTGTTTATTAATATTTTGCTCAAGTCTTATCAGACATTTGCCTACAGTCATGACAGGATATCTTTAATGTCTATTCAATGTAATAACACTATATTTAAAAGAATTTCCTTGTAGCTGTTTAGAAACATCTTCATGTAAGACTTATTAAACATTCCTTTGCAGGAATGACAGAATCTCTAAACATTCACTCATTGAATGAACACAGGGATGAAAGCAGTTTTCTTGTAACTGTTGAGGAACATCTTCATAAAAAGCTTTTCAAGCATTTCAGTATATGGCATACAGCATGGCCATACCCTTCTTACAAGGAAAGAAGGTTGTGTTTAATAGCTTTCAGGTAGATTATTAGGAGCATTTTTATGTAAGACCTATTGAACTTTTAACTACAGGCATGACAGAATATCTATTACATCCATTCAATGAAAGAACACTATGGTGAAAGTGGCTTGGTTTGACTGTTAAGGAAGATCTTCATTTGAGTCCTTTTCAGCATTTCTGTATATGCCATACTAAACGGCTGTCACTATCTTATGATGAAATTATTCTGTCCTGAACACGTCTTGTTGGATTCTATTTAGGAACATCTTCATATAAGACCTCTCTAACATTTAAGCATATGCCATACAGAAGGGCTCTCACTTACTTACAGTTAAAGGACACTGTGCTAAACCCGGCTTGCTGGCGGCTGTTTGAAACCTCTTCATATAAGACTTATTAAACATTTCACTACAGGCATGACAGACTAGCTATAACACTCGTTCACTGAAAGAACACTGTGGTGAAGCCAGATTACTTCTGGCGCCTTGGGAATGTCTTCGTATAAGGCTCTTCAAACACTTCATTATGCCTACAGAATGGCTATCGCTTCCATATCCAGAAAGAACGTTCTGATGAAACCAGTGGCTCTTTATGAGCATTTCATTTATGTCTTATCAAACGTTTCTCTACAGCCGCAACATGATATCCATAACATTCATTCAAGGAAGCCACACTATGTTGAAAAAGCTTGCTTGTAGCTGTTCAGGAACACTCTCACCTAAGACATCAAATAGTTCTCTTGAGGCATGACAGAATACGTATAACATTCATTTTCTGAATGAACACTGTGGTGAAAACACCTTGCTTGCAGCTGTTTAGGGGAATCTTCAAATAAGTCCTATCAAACATTTCACTACGGGCATGATGGAATATCTATAACATTCACTCATTGAAAGAATGCTGTGGTGAAACCAACTTCCTTGTAGCTTTTAAGGAACATCTTCATGTAAGTCTTTTCTAGCATTTCAGTATGAGCCATAGAGAACAGCTATACTTTCTTAAAATGAAAAAACATTGTACTTAACTCAGCTTTCAGGTAGACTTATAGTAACATTTTCATGTAAGATTTATTGAAAATTTCACAACATGTGCGACAGAATATCTATTACATTAATTCAATGAAAGATCACTATTGTGAAACCAGCTTGCTTGTATCTCTTTAGAAATACACTCATATAAGTCTTTTCTGACATTTCAGTGTATGCCATACAAAGTAACTATCACCTTATTACAATGAAAAGTCAGTGTGCTGATCCCAGCTTGCAGGTAGCTGTAGGAACCTTTTCATATATGATATAAAACATTTCACTACAGCTATAGGAGACTATATATAAAGTTTATTAAATGAAAGAACACTGTGGTGTAACCAGATTGCTTGTAGCTATTTAGGAGTATCTTCATACAAGTCTTTTCAAACATTTCAGTGTATTCCATCCAGAATGGTTATCACTTCCATAAAATGAAAGAACGATGTTAAGAACCCAGCTGGAAAGTTGTCTTTTAGAAATATCTTTTTATAAGTCTTAACAAATATTGCGCTATGGTCATGACAGAATGATTTTAATATTCACTCAAGGAAAGAAGGATGAGCTGAACCCTTGTTTCCTAGTATCTGTTTAGGAAGAACTTCATAAAATACTTAAAAAATTACACTACAGACTTGAAAAATATCCATAAGATTCAGACACTAAAGGAACTCTGGTGAAACAAATGTGCTTACAGCTGTTTAGGGGCATATTCACATAAGACAGTTCAAACATTTCAGCATATGCCCTACAGATGACCTATCAATTACTAACAATGTGAGAACACTGTTCTAAGCCCAGTTTGCGGGTAGCTGTTTAGGAACATGTTCATATAAGACTTAACAAACATTTCATTGCATGTGGGACAGAATGTATATAGCATTTGTTCACTGAGAGAAAACTGTGGTGAAACCATCTTACTTGCAGCCATTAAGGATCATCTTCATATTAGTCATTATAACCATTTCAATATTTGCTGTTCTGATTGAATATGAGTTTCCAACAATGAAAGAAACACTGTGCTGAATCCAGCTTGCAAGTAAGTTTTAACTAACACTTCACTACAAGTGTCACAGAATATCTGCAATATTGTTTCACTGAAAGACCTCTGTGGTGAAAGCATCTTGAAGCTATTATTAGGAACATTTGTATTTGAGACATTTCTCACATTTCAGTATATGCCATAATGAATGGGTATCATTTTCCTACAATGAAAGAACACTGTGCTAAATAGAGCTCACAGATAGCTATCTAGGAACGTTTTTACATAAGACTTATCAAACATTTTACAATAGTCGTGACAGACTATACATCACATTCAGTCACTGAAAGAAAACTGTGGAGAAACAATCTTGCTTGTATATATTTAGAAACTTCTTCATGTTCACCATTTCAAGCATTTCCATATAAGACATACTGAATGAATATCACTTTGAGACAATGATATAATGTGCTGAGGCCAGATTGCAGGCAGCTGTTTGGGAACCTTTTCCTAAGAGACTTATCATACATTTCACTACAAAGTATCTGTTACATCCATTCAGTGAAAGAACACTATTGTGAAGCCAGATTGCTGGTAGCTAATTAGGAACATCTTGATATAAGGCTTTTCTAATATTTCAGTTTATGCCAAACAGAATGACTATCATTTTCTTAAAATGAAATAACACTGTGTTGAACTCATCTTGCAGGAAGCCATTTAGGGTTTCTTCATACAAAACACCAAACATGTCACTACTGCTCTGACAGAATCTCTGTAAGATTCCTTCACTGAGGAACACACTCTGGTGAAACCAGATTGCTCATAAGTTTTTAGGAATATCTTTATATAAGGCTATTCAAACACATCATATGCTGTACAGAATGATTATCACTTCCATTAAATTAAACAACATTGTGATGCAACCAGCTGGCACATGCTATTTACGAACATTTTGTGTGTGTCTTATCAAACGTTTCTCTGCAGCCACAATGTGATAATTATTACATTCATTCAATGAAATACTGTGTTGAAAAAGCCTGCTTGTGGCTGTTTAGAAACATCTTCATGTAAGTGTTCATGCAAGCCTTATCAAACATTTCCCTACAGGCATGACAGAATATCTATAACATTCAATGTCTGTAAGAACACTGTTGGGAAACCATTTTGCTTGTAGCTACTTAGGGACATCTTCATAAAACTTATCCAGCATTTCACTACGGGTGTGATAGACTATCTATAACATCCATTCACTGAAAGAACATTGTCTGGAAAACACCTAGCAAGCAGCTCTTAAGGAACATCTTCACATATGCCATTTCAAACATTTCAGTATATGCCACAAGGAACGGCTATCACTTTCTTACAATGAAAGCGCATCGTGCTTAATCAAGCCAACAGGTAGCTGTTTAGGGATATTTTCACATAAATCATATCAAACATTTGACTACAGATGTGACAATGTCTATAACATTTGTTATCTGAAAGAAAATTATGCAAAAACCATCTTCTTTTCACTGTTTAGGAACATCTGCACATAGTACACTTCAAATACTTAAGTATATTCCACACAGAGCGACTATCATTTTCACAAAATGAAAGAACACATGCTGAATCCAGTTTATGGGTAGCTGTTTAGGAACATCATATATCAAATATTTCACCACAGATGTGACAATATCTAGAACATTCATTCACTGAAAGAACACTGTGAAGAAACCATCTTGCTTGTTAGCTGTTTAAGAATATAAATAAAAGGCTCTTCAAACATATCACTTTATGCCATACAGAATGGCTATCATCTCCCTAGCCAGAAAAGAATACTGTGATGAACCCAGCTTGCAAGTAATTGTTTATTAATATTTTGCTCAAGTCTTATCAGACATTTGCCTACAGTCATGACAGGATATCTTTAATGTCTATTCAATGTAATAACACTATATTTAAAAGAATTTCCTTGTAGCTGTTTAGAAACATCTTCATGTAAGACTTATTAAACATTCCTTTGCAGGAATGACAGAATCTCTAAACATTCACTCATTGAATGAACACAGGGATGAAAGCAGTTTTCTTGTAACTGTTGAGGAACATCTTCATAAAAAGCTTTTCAAGCATTTCAGTATATGGCATACAGCATGGCCATACCCTTCTTACAAGGAAAGAAGGTTGTGTTTAATAGCTTTCAGGTAGATTATTAGGAGCATTTTTATGTAAGACCTATTGAACTTTTAACTACAGGCATGACAGAATATCTATTACATCCATTCAATGAAAGAACACTATGGTGAAAGTGGCTTGGTTTGACTGTTAAGGAAGATCTTCATTTGAGTCCTTTTCAGCATTTCTGTATATGCCATACTAAACGGCTGTCACTATCTTATGATGAAATTATTCTGTCCTGAACACGTCTTGTTGGATTCTATTTAGGAACATCTTCATATAAGACCTCTCTAACATTTAAGCATATGCCATACAGAAGGGCTCTCACTTACTTACAGTTAAAGGACACTGTGCTAAACCCGGCTTGCTGGCGGCTGTTTGAAACCTCTTCATATAAGACTTATTAAACATTTCACTACAGGCATGACAGACTAGCTATAACACTCGTTCACTGAAAGAACACTGTGGTGAAGCCAGATTACTTCTGGCGCCTTGGGAATGTCTTCGTATAAGGCTCTTCAAACACTTCATTATGCCTACAGAATGGCTATCGCTTCCATATCCAGAAAGAACGTTCTGATGAAACCAGTGGCTCTTTATGAGCATTTCATTTATGTCTTATCAAACGTTTCTCTACAGCCGCAACATGATATCCATAACATTCATTCAAGGAAGCCACACTATGTTGAAAAAGCTTGCTTGTAGCTGTTCAGGAACACTCTCACCTAAGACATCAAATAGTTCTCTTGAGGCATGACAGAATACGTATAACATTCATTTTCTGAATGAACACTGTGGTGAAAACACCTTGCTTGCAGCTGTTTAGGGGAATCTTCAAATAAGTCCTATCAAACATTTCACTACGGGCATGATGGAATATCTATAACATTCACTCATTGAAAGAATGCTGTGGTGAAACCAACTTCCTTGTAGCTTTTAAGGAACATCTTCATGTAAGTCTTTTCTAGCATTTCAGTATGAGCCATAGAGAACAGCTATACTTTCTTAAAATGAAAAAACATTGTACTTAACTCAGCTTTCAGGTAGACTTATAGTAACATTTTCATGTAAGATTTATTGAAAATTTCACAACATGTGCGACAGAATATCTATTACATTAATTCAATGAAAGATCACTATTGTGAAACCAGCTTGCTTGTATCTCTTTAGAAATACACTCATATAAGTCTTTTCTGACATTTCAGTGTATGCCATACAAAGTAACTATCACCTTATTACAATGAAAAGTCAGTGTGCTGATCCCAGCTTGCAGGTAGCTGTAGGAACCTTTTCATATATGATATAAAACATTTCACTACAGCTATAGGAGACTATATATAAAGTTTATTAAATGAAAGAACACTGTGGTGTAACCAGATTGCTTGTAGCTATTTAGGAGTATCTTCATACAAGTCTTTTCAAACATTTCAGTGTATTCCATCCAGAATGGTTATCACTTCCATAAAATGAAAGAACGATGTTAAGAACCCAGCTGGAAAGTTGTCTTTTAGAAATATCTTTTTATAAGTCTTAACAAATATTGCGCTATGGTCATGACAGAATGATTTTAATATTCACTCAAGGAAAGAAGGATGAGCTGAACCCTTGTTTCCTAGTATCTGTTTAGGAAGAACTTCATAAAATACTTAAAAAATTACACTACAGACTTGAAAAATATCCATAAGATTCAGACACTAAAGGAACTCTGGTGAAACAAATGTGCTTACAGCTGTTTAGGGGCATATTCACATAAGACAGTTCAAACATTTCAGCATATGCCCTACAGATGACCTATCAATTACTAACAATGTGAGAACACTGTTCTAAGCCCAGTTTGCGGGTAGCTGTTTAGGAACATGTTCATATAAGACTTAACAAACATTTCATTGCATGTGGGACAGAATGTATATAGCATTTGTTCACTGAGAGAAAACTGTGGTGAAACCATCTTACTTGCAGCCATTAAGGATCATCTTCATATTAGTCATTATAACCATTTCAATATTTGCTGTTCTGATTGAATATGAGTTTCCAACAATGAAAGAAACACTGTGCTGAATCCAGCTTGCAAGTAAGTTTTAACTAACACTTCACTACAAGTGTCACAGAATATCTGCAATATTGTTTCACTGAAAGACCTCTGTGGTGAAAGCATCTTGAAGCTATTATTAGGAACATTTGTATTTGAGACATTTCTCACATTTCAGTATATGCCATAATGAATGGGTATCATTTTCCTACAATGAAAGAACACTGTGCTAAATAGAGCTCACAGATAGCTATCTAGGAACGTTTTTACATAAGACTTATCAAACATTTTACAATAGTCGTGACAGACTATACATCACATTCAGTCACTGAAAGAAAACTGTGGAGAAACAATCTTGCTTGTATATATTTAGAAACTTCTTCATGTTCACCATTTCAAGCATTTCCATATAAGACATACTGAATGAATATCACTTTGAGACAATGATATAATGTGCTGAGGCCAGATTGCAGGCAGCTGTTTGGGAACCTTTTCCTAAGAGACTTATCATACATTTCACTACAAAGTATCTGTTACATCCATTCAGTGAAAGAACACTATTGTGAAGCCAGATTGCTGGTAGCTAATTAGGAACATCTTGATATAAGGCTTTTCTAATATTTCAGTTTATGCCAAACAGAATGACTATCATTTTCTTAAAATGAAATAACACTGTGTTGAACTCATCTTGCAGGAAGCCATTTAGGGTTTCTTCATACAAAACACCAAACATGTCACTACTGCTCTGACAGAATCTCTGTAAGATTCCTTCACTGAGGAACACACTCTGGTGAAACCAGATTGCTCATAAGTTTTTAGGAATATCTTTATATAAGGCTATTCAAACACATCATATGCTGTACAGAATGATTATCACTTCCATTAAATTAAACAACATTGTGATGCAACCAGCTGGCACATGCTATTTACGAACATTTTGTGTGTGTCTTATCAAACGTTTCTCTGCAGCCACAATGTGATAATTATTACATTCATTCAATGAAATACTGTGTTGAAAAAGCCTGCTTGTGGCTGTTTAGAAACATCTTCATGTAAGTGTTCATGCAAGCCTTATCAAACATTTCCCTACAGGCATGACAGAATATCTATAACATTCAATGTCTGTAAGAACACTGTTGGGAAACCATTTTGCTTGTAGCTACTTAGGGACATCTTCATAAAACTTATCCAGCATTTCACTACGGGTGTGATAGACTATCTATAACATCCATTCACTGAAAGAACATTGTCTGGAAAACACCTAGCAAGTAGCTCTTAAGGAACATCTTCACATATGCCATTTCAAACATTTCAGTATATGCCACAAGGAACGGCTATCACTTTCTTACAATGAAAGAGCATCGTGCTTAATCAAGCCAACAGGTAGCTGTTTAGGGATATTTTCACATAAATCATATCAAACATTTGACTACAGATGTGACAATGTCTATAACATTTGTTATCTGAAAGAAAATTATGCAAAAACCATCTTCTTTTCACTGTTTAGGAACATCTGCACATAGTACACTTCAAATACTTAAGTATATTCCACACAGAGCGACTATCATTTTCACAAAATGAAAGAACACATGCTGAATCCAGTTTATGGGTAGCTGTTTAGGAACATCATATATCAAATATTTCACCACAGATGTGACAATATCTAGAACATTCATTCACTGAAAGAACACTGTGAAGAAACCATCTTGCTTGTTAGCTGTTTAAGAATATAAATAAAAGGCTCTTCAAACATATCACTTTATGCCATACAGAATGGCTATCATCTCCCTAGCCAGAAAAGAATACTGTGATGAACCCAGCTTGCAAGTAATTGTTTATTAATATTTTGCTCAAGTCTTATCAGACATTTGCCTACAGTCATGACAGGATATCTTTAATGTCTATTCAATGTAATAACACTATATTTAAAAGAATTTCCTTGTAGCTGTTTAGAAACATCTTCATGTAAGACTTATTAAACATTCCTTTGCAGGAATGACAGAATCTCTAAACATTCACTCATTGAACGAACACAGGGATGAAAGCAGTTTTCTTGTAACTGTTGAGGAACATCTTCATAAAAAGCTTTTCAAGCATTTCAGTATATGGCATACAGCATGGCCATACCCTTCTTACAAGGAAAGAAGGTTGTGTTTAATAGCTTTCAGGTAGATTATTAGGAGCATTTTTATGTAAGACCTATTGAACTTTTAACTACAGGCATGACAGAATATCTATTACATCCATTCAATGAAAGAACACTATGGTGAAAGTGGCTTGGTTTTACTCTTAAGGAAGATCTTCATTTGAGTCCTTTTCAGCATTTCTGTATATGCCATACTAAACGGCTGTCACTATCTTATGATGAAATTATTCTGTCCTGAACACGTCTTGTTGGATTCTATTTAGGAACATCTTCATATAAGACCTCTCTAACATTTAAGCATATGCCATACAGAAGGGCTCTCACTTACTTACAGTTAAAGGACACTGTGCTAAACCCGGCTTGCTGGCGGCTGTTTGAAACCTCTTCATATAAGACTTATTAAACATTTCACTACAGGCATGACAGACTAGCTATAACACTCGTTCACTGAAAGAACACTGTGGTGAAGCCAGATTACTTCTGGCGCCTTGGGAATGTCTTCGTATAAGGCTCTTCAAACACTTCATTATGCCTACAGAATGGCTATCGCTTCCATATCCAGAAAGAACGTTCTGATGAAACCAGTGGCTCTTTATGAGCATTTCATTTATGTCTTATCAAACGTTTCTCTACAGCCGCAACATGATATCCATAACATTCATTCAAGGAAGCCACACTATGTTGAAAAAGCTTGCTTGTAGCTGTTCAGGAACACTCTCACCTAAGACATCAAATAGTTCTCTTGAGGCATGACAGAATACGTATAACATTCATTTTCTGAATGAACACTGTGGTGAAAACACCTTGCTTGCAGCTGTTTAGGGGAATCTTCAAATAAGTCCTATCAAACATTTCACTACGGGCATGATGGAATATCTATAACATTCACTCATTGAAAGAATGCTGTGGTGAAACCAACTTCCTTGTAGCTTTTAAGGAACATCTTCATGTAAGTCTTTTCTAGCATTTCAGTATGAGCCATAGAGAACAGCTATACTTTCTTAAAATGAAAAAACATTGTACTTAACTCAGCTTTCAGGTAGACTTATAGTAACATTTTCATGTAAGATTTATTGAAAATTTCACAACATGTGCGACAGGATATCTATTACATTAATTCAATGAAAGATCACTATTGTGAAACCAGCTTGCTTGTATCTCTTTAGAAATACACTCATATAAGTCTTTTCTGACATTTCAGTGTATGCCATACAAAGTAACTATCACCTTATTACAATGAAAAGTCAGTGTGCTGATCCCAGCTTGCAGGTAGCTGTAGGAACCTTTTCATATATGATATAAAACATTTCACTACAGCTATAGGAGACTATATATAAAGTTTATTAAATGAAAGAACACTGTGGTGTAACCAGATTGCTTGTAGCTATTTAGGAGTATCTTCATACAAGTCTTTTCAAACATTTCAGTGTATTCCATCCAGAATGGTTATCACTTCCATAAAATGAAAGAACGATGTTAAGAACCCAGCTGGAAAGTTGTCTTTTAGAAATATCTTTTTATAAGTCTTAACAAATATTGCGCTATGGTCATGACAGAATGATTTTAATATTCACTCAAGGAAAGAAGGATGAGCTGAACCCTTGTTTCCTAGTATCTGTTTAGGAAGAACTTCATAAAATACTTAAAAAATTACACTACAGACTTGAAAAATATCCATAAGATTCAGACACTAAAGGAACTCTGGTGAAACAAATGTGCTTACAGCTGTTTAGGGGCATATTCACATAAGACAGTTCAAACATTTCAGCATATGCCCTACAGATGACCTATCAATTACTAACAATGTGAGAACACTGTTCTAAGCCCAGTTTGCGGGTAGCTGTTTAGGAACATGTTCATATAAGACTTAACAAACATTTCATTGCATGTGGGACAGAATGTATATAGCATTTGTTCACTGAGAGAAAACTGTGGTGAAACCATCTTACTTGCAGCCATTAAGGATCATCTTCATATTAGTCATTATAACCATTTCAATATTTGCTGTTCTGATTGAATATGAGTTTCCAACAATGAAAGAAACACTGTGCTGAATCCAGCTTGCAAGTAAGTTTTAACTAACACTTCACTACAAGTGTCACAGAATATCTGCAATATTGTTTCACTGAAAGACCTCTGTGGTGAAAGCATCTTGAAGCTATTATTAGGAACATTTGTATTTGAGACATTTCTCACATTTCAGTATATGCCATAATGAATGGGTATCATTTTCCTACAATGAAAGAACACTGTGCTAAATAGAGCTCACAGATAGCTATCTAGGAACGTTTTTACATAAGACTTATCAAACATTTTACAATAGTCGTGACAGACTATACATCACATTCAGTCACTGAAAGAAAACTGTGGAGAAACAATCTTGCTTGTATATATTTAGAAACTTCTTCATGTTCACCATTTCAAGCATTTCCATATAAGACATACTGAATGAATATCACTTTGAGACAATGATATAATGTGCTGAGGCCAGATTGCAGGCAGCTGTTTGGGAACCTTTTCCTAAGAGACTTATCATACATTTCACTACAAAGTATCTGTTACATCCATTCAGTGAAAGAACACTATTGTGAAGCCAGATTGCTGGTAGCTAATTAGGAACATCTTGATATAAGGCTTTTCTAATATTTCAGTTTATGCCAAACAGAATGACTATCATTTTCTTAAAATGAAATAACACTGTGTTGAACTCATCTTGCAGGAAGCCATTTAGGGTTTCTTCATACAAAACACCAAACATGTCACTACTGCTCTGACAGAATCTCTGTAAGATTCCTTCACTGAGGAACACACTCTGGTGAAACCAGATTGCTCATAAGTTTTTAGGAATATCTTTATATAAGGCTATTCAAACACATCATATGCTGTACAGAATGATTATCACTTCCATTAAATTAAACAACATTGTGATGCAACCAGCTGGCACATGCTATTTACGAACATTTTGTGTGTGTCTTATCAAACGTTTCTCTGCAGCCACAATGTGATAATTATTACATTCATTCAATGAAATACTGTGTTGAAAAAGCCTGCTTGTGGCTGTTTAGAAACATCTTCATGTAAGTGTTCATGCAAGCCTTATCAAACATTTCCCTACAGGCATGACAGAATATCTATAACATTCAATGTCTGTAAGAACACTGTTGGGAAACCATTTTGCTTGTAGCTACTTAGGGACATCTTCATAAAACTTATCCAGCATTTCACTACGGGTGTGATAGACTATCTATAACATCCATTCACTGAAAGAACATTGTCTGGAAAACACCTAGCAAGCAGCTCTTAAGGAACATCTTCACATATGCCATTTCAAACATTTCAGTATATGCCACAAGGAACGGCTATCACTTTCTTACAATGAAAGCGCATCGTGCTTAATCAAGCCAACAGGTAGCTGTTTAGGGATATTTTCACATAAATCATATCAAACATTTGACTACAGATGTGACAATGTCTATAACATTTGTTATCTGAAAGAAAATTATGCAAAAACCATCTTCTTTTCACTGTTTAGGAACATCTGCACATAGTACACTTCAAATACTTAAGTATATTCCACACAGAGCGACTATCATTTTCACAAAATGAAAGAACACATGCTGAATCCAGTTTATGGGTAGCTGTTTAGGAACATCATATATCAAATATTTCACCACAGATGTGACAATATCTAGAACATTCATTCACTGAAAGAACACTGTGAAGAAACCATCTTGCTTGTTAGCTGTTTAAGAATATAAATAAAAGGCTCTTCAAACATATCACTTTATGCCATACAGAATGGCTATCATCTCCCTAGCCAGAAAAGAATACTGTGATGAACCCAGCTTGCAAGTAATTGTTTATTAATATTTTGCTCAAGTCTTATCAGACATTTGCCTACAGTCATGACAGGATATCTTTAATGTCTATTCAATGTAATAACACTATATTTAAAAGAATTTCCTTGTAGCTGTTTAGAAACATCTTCATGTAAGACTTATTAAACATTCCTTTGCAGGAATGACAGAATCTCTAAACATTCACTCATTGAATGAACACAGGGATGAAAGCAGTTTTCTTGTAACTGTTGAGGAACATCTTCATAAAAAGCTTTTCAAGCATTTCAGTATATGGCATACAGCATGGCCATACCCTTCTTACAAGGAAAGAAGGTTGTGTTTAATAGCTTTCAGGTAGATTATTAGGAGCATTTTTATGTAAGACCTATTGAACTTTTAACTACAGGCATGACAGAATATCTATTACATCCATTCAATGAAAGAACACTATGGTGAAAGTGGCTTGGTTTGACTGTTAAGGAAGATCTTCATTTGAGTCCTTTTCAGCATTTCTGTATATGCCATACTAAACGGCTGTCACTATCTTATGATGAAATTATTCTGTCCTGAACACGTCTTGTTGGATTCTATTTAGGAACATCTTCATATAAGACCTCTCTAACATTTAAGCATATGCCATACAGAAGGGCTCTCACTTACTTACAGTTAAAGGACACTGTGCTAAACCCGGCTTGCTGGCGGCTGTTTGAAACCTCTTCATATAAGACTTATTAAACATTTCACTACAGGCATGACAGACTAGCTATAACACTCGTTCACTGAAAGAACACTGTGGTGAAGCCAGATTACTTCTGGCGCCTTGGGAATGTCTTCGTATAAGGCTCTTCAAACACTTCATTATGCCTACAGAATGGCTATCGCTTCCATATCCAGAAAGAACGTTCTGATGAAACCAGTGGCTCTTTATGAGCATTTCATTTATGTCTTATCAAACGTTTCTCTACAGCCGCAACATGATATCCATAACATTCATTCAAGGAAGCCACACTATGTTGAAAAAGCTTGCTTGTAGCTGTTCAGGAACACTCTCACCTAAGACATCAAATAGTTCTCTTGAGGCATGACAGAATACGTATAACATTCATTTTCTGAATGAACACTGTGGTGAAAACACCTTGCTTGCAGCTGTTTAGGGGAATCTTCAAATAAGTCCTATCAAACATTTCACTACGGGCATGATGGAATATCTATAACATTCACTCATTGAAAGAATGCTGTGGTGAAACCAACTTCCTTGTAGCTTTTAAGGAACATCTTCATGTAAGTCTTTTCTAGCATTTCAGTATGAGCCATAGAGAACAGCTATACTTTCTTAAAATGAAAAAACATTGTACTTAACTCAGCTTTCAGGTAGACTTATAGTAACATTTTCATGTAAGATTTATTGAAAATTTCACAACATGTGCGACAGAATATCTATTACATTAATTCAATGAAAGATCACTATTGTGAAACCAGCTTGCTTGTATCTCTTTAGAAATACACTCATATAAGTCTTTTCTGACATTTCAGTGTATGCCATACAAAGTAACTATCACCTTATTACAATGAAAAGTCAGTGTGCTGATCCCAGCTTGCAGGTAGCTGTAGGAACCTTTTCATATATGATATAAAACATTTCACTACAGCTATAGGAGACTATATATAAAGTTTATTAAATGAAAGAACACTGTGGTGTAACCAGATTGCTTGTAGCTATTTAGGAGTATCTTCATACAAGTCTTTTCAAACATTTCAGTGTATTCCATCCAGAATGGTTATCACTTCCATAAAATGAAAGAACGATGTTAAGAACCCAGCTGGAAAGTTGTCTTTTAGAAATATCTTTTTATAAGTCTTAACAAATATTGCGCTATGGTCATGACAGAATGATTTTAATATTCACTCAAGGAAAGAAGGATGAGCTGAACCCTTGTTTCCTAGTATCTGTTTAGGAAGAACTTCATAAAATACTTAAAAAATTACACTACAGACTTGAAAAATATCCATAAGATTCAGACACTAAAGGAACTCTGGTGAAACAAATGTGCTTACAGCTGTTTAGGGGCATATTCACATAAGACAGTTCAAACATTTCAGCATATGCCCTACAGATGACCTATCAATTACTAACAATGTGAGAACACTGTTCTAAGCCCAGTTTGCGGGTAGCTGTTTAGGAACATGTTCATATAAGACTTAACAAACATTTCATTGCATGTGGGACAGAATGTATATAGCATTTGTTCACTGAGAGAAAACTGTGGTGAAACCATCTTACTTGCAGCCATTAAGGATCATCTTCATATTAGTCATTATAACCATTTCAATATTTGCTGTTCTGATTGAATATGAGTTTCCAACAATGAAAGAAACACTGTGCTGAATCCAGCTTGCAAGTAAGTTTTAACTAACACTTCACTACAAGTGTCACAGAATATCTGCAATATTGTTTCACTGAAAGACCTCTGTGGTGAAAGCATCTTGAAGCTATTATTAGGAACATTTGTATTTGAGACATTTCTCACATTTCAGTATATGCCATAATGAATGGGTATCATTTTCCTACAATGAAAGAACACTGTGCTAAATAGAGCTC
The DNA here is from genome assembly GCF_041296235.1 of Equus asinus. Taxonomy (NCBI): domain Eukaryota; kingdom Metazoa; phylum Chordata; class Mammalia; order Perissodactyla; family Equidae; genus Equus; species Equus asinus. The sequence goes on from NC_091810.1 coordinate 5,892,296, forward strand.
ACAGATAGCTATCTAGGAACGTTTTTACATAAGACTTATCAAACATTTTACAATAGTCGTGACAGACTATACATCACATTCAGTCACTGAAAGAAAACTGTGGAGAAACAATCTTGCTTGTATATATTTAGAAACTTCTTCATGTTCACCATTTCAAGCATTTCCATATAAGACATACTGAATGAATATCACTTTGAGACAATGATATAATGTGCTGAGGCCAGATTGCAGGCAGCTGTTTGGGAACCTTTTCCTAAGAGACTTATCATACATTTCACTACAAAGTATCTGTTACATCCATTCAGTGAAAGAACACTATTGTGAAGCCAGATTGCTGGTAGCTAATTAGGAACATCTTGATATAAGGCTTTTCTAATATTTCAGTTTATGCCAAACAGAATGACTATCATTTTCTTAAAATGAAATAACACTGTGTTGAACTCATCTTGCAGGAAGCCATTTAGGGTTTCTTCATACAAAACACCAAACATGTCACTACTGCTCTGACAGAATCTCTGTAAGATTCCTTCACTGAGGAACACACTCTGGTGAAACCAGATTGCTCATAAGTTTTTAGGAATATCTTTATATAAGGCTATTCAAACACATCATATGCTGTACAGAATGATTATCACTTCCATTAAATTAAACAACATTGTGATGCAACCAGCTGGCACATGCTATTTACGAACATTTTGTGTGTGTCTTATCAAACGTTTCTCTGCAGCCACAATGTGATAATTATTACATTCATTCAATGAAATACTGTGTTGAAAAAGCCTGCTTGTGGCTGTTTAGAAACATCTTCATGTAAGTGTTCATGCAAGCCTTATCAAACATTTCCCTACAGGCATGACAGAATATCTATAACATTCAATGTCTGTAAGAACACTGTTGGGAAACCATTTTGCTTGTAGCTACTTAGGGACATCTTCATAAAACTTATCCAGCATTTCACTACGGGTGTGATAGACTATCTATAACATCCATTCACTGAAAGAACATTGTCTGGAAAACACCTAGCAAGTAGCTCTTAAGGAACATCTTCACATATGCCATTTCAAACATTTCAGTATATGCCACAAGGAACGGCTATCACTTTCTTACAATGAAAGAGCATCGTGCTTAATCAAGCCAACAGGTAGCTGTTTAGGGATATTTTCACATAAATCATATCAAACATTTGACTACAGATGTGACAATGTCTATAACATTTGTTATCTGAAAGAAAATTATGCAAAAACCATCTTCTTTTCACTGTTTAGGAACATCTGCACATAGTACACTTCAAATACTTAAGTATATTCCACACAGAGCGACTATCATTTTCACAAAATGAAAGAACACATGCTGAATCCAGTTTATGGGTAGCTGTTTAGGAACATCATATATCAAATATTTCACCACAGATGTGACAATATCTAGAACATTCATTCACTGAAAGAACACTGTGAAGAAACCATCTTGCTTGTTAGCTGTTTAAGAATATAAATAAAAGGCTCTTCAAACATATCACTTTATGCCATACAGAATGGCTATCATCTCCCTAGCCAGAAAAGAATACTGTGATGAACCCAGCTTGCAAGTAATTGTTTATTAATATTTTGCTCAAGTCTTATCAGACATTTGCCTACAGTCATGACAGGATATCTTTAATGTCTATTCAATGTAATAACACTATATTTAAAAGAATTTCCTTGTAGCTGTTTAGAAACATCTTCATGTAAGACTTATTAAACATTCCTTTGCAGGAATGACAGAATCTCTAAACATTCACTCATTGAACGAACACAGGGATGAAAGCAGTTTTCTTGTAACTGTTGAGGAACATCTTCATAAAAAGCTTTTCAAGCATTTCAGTATATGGCATACAGCATGGCCATACCCTTCTTACAAGGAAAGAAGGTTGTGTTTAATAGCTTTCAGGTAGATTATTAGGAGCATTTTTATGTAAGACCTATTGAACTTTTAACTACAGGCATGACAGAATATCTATTACATCCATTCAATGAAAGAACACTATGGTGAAAGTGGCTTGGTTTTACTCTTAAGGAAGATCTTCATTTGAGTCCTTTTCAGCATTTCTGTATATGCCATACTAAACGGCTGTCACTATCTTATGATGAAATTATTCTGTCCTGAACACGTCTTGTTGGATTCTATTTAGGAACATCTTCATATAAGACCTCTCTAACATTTAAGCATATGCCATACAGAAGGGCTCTCACTTACTTACAGTTAAAGGACACTGTGCTAAACCCGGCTTGCTGGCGGCTGTTTGAAACCTCTTCATATAAGACTTATTAAACATTTCACTACAGGCATGACAGACTAGCTATAACACTCGTTCACTGAAAGAACACTGTGGTGAAGCCAGATTACTTCTGGCGCCTTGGGAATGTCTTCGTATAAGGCTCTTCAAACACTTCATTATGCCTACAGAATGGCTATCGCTTCCATATCCAGAAAGAACGTTCTGATGAAACCAGTGGCTCTTTATGAGCATTTCATTTATGTCTTATCAAACGTTTCTCTACAGCCGCAACATGATATCCATAACATTCATTCAAGGAAGCCACACTATGTTGAAAAAGCTTGCTTGTAGCTGTTCAGGAACACTCTCACCTAAGACATCAAATAGTTCTCTTGAGGCATGACAGAATACGTATAACATTCATTTTCTGAATGAACACTGTGGTGAAAACACCTTGCTTGCAGCTGTTTAGGGGAATCTTCAAATAAGTCCTATCAAACATTTCACTACGGGCATGATGGAATATCTATAACATTCACTCATTGAAAGAATGCTGTGGTGAAACCAACTTCCTTGTAGCTTTTAAGGAACATCTTCATGTAAGTCTTTTCTAGCATTTCAGTATGAGCCATAGAGAACAGCTATACTTTCTTAAAATGAAAAAACATTGTACTTAACTCAGCTTTCAGGTAGACTTATAGTAACATTTTCATGTAAGATTTATTGAAAATTTCACAACATGTGCGACAGGATATCTATTACATTAATTCAATGAAAGATCACTATTGTGAAACCAGCTTGCTTGTATCTCTTTAGAAATACACTCATATAAGTCTTTTCTGACATTTCAGTGTATGCCATACAAAGTAACTATCACCTTATTACAATGAAAAGTCAGTGTGCTGATCCCAGCTTGCAGGTAGCTGTAGGAACCTTTTCATATATGATATAAAACATTTCACTACAGCTATAGGAGACTATATATAAAGTTTATTAAATGAAAGAACACTGTGGTGTAACCAGATTGCTTGTAGCTATTTAGGAGTATCTTCATACAAGTCTTTTCAAACATTTCAGTGTATTCCATCCAGAATGGTTATCACTTCCATAAAATGAAAGAACGATGTTAAGAACCCAGCTGGAAAGTTGTCTTTTAGAAATATCTTTTTATAAGTCTTAACAAATATTGCGCTATGGTCATGACAGAATGATTTTAATATTCACTCAAGGAAAGAAGGATGAGCTGAACCCTTGTTTCCTAGTATCTGTTTAGGAAGAACTTCATAAAATACTTAAAAAATTACACTACAGACTTGAAAAATATCCATAAGATTCAGACACTAAAGGAACTCTGGTGAAACAAATGTGCTTACAGCTGTTTAGGGGCATATTCACATAAGACAGTTCAAACATTTCAGCATATGCCCTACAGATGACCTATCAATTACTAACAATGTGAGAACACTGTTCTAAGCCCAGTTTGCGGGTAGCTGTTTAGGAACATGTTCATATAAGACTTAACAAACATTTCATTGCATGTGGGACAGAATGTATATAGCATTTGTTCACTGAGAGAAAACTGTGGTGAAACCATCTTACTTGCAGCCATTAAGGATCATCTTCATATTAGTCATTATAACCATTTCAATATTTGCTGTTCTGATTGAATATGAGTTTCCAACAATGAAAGAAACACTGTGCTGAATCCAGCTTGCAAGTAAGTTTTAACTAACACTTCACTACAAGTGTCACAGAATATCTGCAATATTGTTTCACTGAAAGACCTCTGTGGTGAAAGCATCTTGAAGCTATTATTAGGAACATTTGTATTTGAGACATTTCTCACATTTCAGTATATGCCATAATGAATGGGTATCATTTTCCTACAATGAAAGAACACTGTGCTAAATAGAGCTCACAGATAGCTATCTAGGAACGTTTTTACATAAGACTTATCAAACATTTTACAATAGTCGTGACAGACTATACATCACATTCAGTCACTGAAAGAAAACTGTGGAGAAACAATCTTGCTTGTATATATTTAGAAACTTCTTCATGTTCACCATTTCAAGCATTTCCATATAAGACATACTGAATGAATATCACTTTGAGACAATGATATAATGTGCTGAGGCCAGATTGCAGGCAGCTGTTTGGGAACCTTTTCCTAAGAGACTTATCATACATTTCACTACAAAGTATCTGTTACATCCATTCAGTGAAAGAACACTATTGTGAAGCCAGATTGCTGGTAGCTAATTAGGAACATCTTGATATAAGGCTTTTCTAATATTTCAGTTTATGCCAAACAGAATGACTATCATTTTCTTAAAATGAAATAACACTGTGTTGAACTCATCTTGCAGGAAGCCATTTAGGGTTTCTTCATACAAAACACCAAACATGTCACTACTGCTCTGACAGAATCTCTGTAAGATTCCTTCACTGAGGAACACACTCTGGTGAAACCAGATTGCTCATAAGTTTTTAGGAATATCTTTATATAAGGCTATTCAAACACATCATATGCTGTACAGAATGATTATCACTTCCATTAAATTAAACAACATTGTGATGCAACCAGCTGGCACATGCTATTTACGAACATTTTGTGTGTGTCTTATCAAACGTTTCTCTGCAGCCACAATGTGATAATTATTACATTCATTCAATGAAATACTGTGTTGAAAAAGCCTGCTTGTGGCTGTTTAGAAACATCTTCATGTAAGTGTTCATGCAAGCCTTATCAAACATTTCCCTACAGGCATGACAGAATATCTATAACATTCAATGTCTGTAAGAACACTGTTGGGAAACCATTTTGCTTGTAGCTACTTAGGGACATCTTCATAAAACTTATCCAGCATTTCACTACGGGTGTGATAGACTATCTATAACATCCATTCACTGAAAGAACATTGTCTGGAAAACACCTAGCAAGCAGCTCTTAAGGAACATCTTCACATATGCCATTTCAAACATTTCAGTATATGCCACAAGGAACGGCTATCACTTTCTTACAATGAAAGCGCATCGTGCTTAATCAAGCCAACAGGTAGCTGTTTAGGGATATTTTCACATAAATCATATCAAACATTTGACTACAGATGTGACAATGTCTATAACATTTGTTATCTGAAAGAAAATTATGCAAAAACCATCTTCTTTTCACTGTTTAGGAACATCTGCACATAGTACACTTCAAATACTTAAGTATATTCCACACAGAGCGACTATCATTTTCACAAAATGAAAGAACACATGCTGAATCCAGTTTATGGGTAGCTGTTTAGGAACATCATATATCAAATATTTCACCACAGATGTGACAATATCTAGAACATTCATTCACTGAAAGAACACTGTGAAGAAACCATCTTGCTTGTTAGCTGTTTAAGAATATAAATAAAAGGCTCTTCAAACATATCACTTTATGCCATACAGAATGGCTATCATCTCCCTAGCCAGAAAAGAATACTGTGATGAACCCAGCTTGCAAGTAATTGTTTATTAATATTTTGCTCAAGTCTTATCAGACATTTGCCTACAGTCATGACAGGATATCTTTAATGTCTATTCAATGTAATAACACTATATTTAAAAGAATTTCCTTGTAGCTGTTTAGAAACATCTTCATGTAAGACTTATTAAACATTCCTTTGCAGGAATGACAGAATCTCTAAACATTCACTCATTGAATGAACACAGGGATGAAAGCAGTTTTCTTGTAACTGTTGAGGAACATCTTCATAAAAAGCTTTTCAAGCATTTCAGTATATGGCATACAGCATGGCCATACCCTTCTTACAAGGAAAGAAGGTTGTGTTTAATAGCTTTCAGGTAGATTATTAGGAGCATTTTTATGTAAGACCTATTGAACTTTTAACTACAGGCATGACAGAATATCTATTACATCCATTCAATGAAAGAACACTATGGTGAAAGTGGCTTGGTTTGACTGTTAAGGAAGATCTTCATTTGAGTCCTTTTCAGCATTTCTGTATATGCCATACTAAACGGCTGTCACTATCTTATGATGAAATTATTCTGTCCTGAACACGTCTTGTTGGATTCTATTTAGGAACATCTTCATATAAGACCTCTCTAACATTTAAGCATATGCCATACAGAAGGGCTCTCACTTACTTACAGTTAAAGGACACTGTGCTAAACCCGGCTTGCTGGCGGCTGTTTGAAACCTCTTCATATAAGACTTATTAAACATTTCACTACAGGCATGACAGACTAGCTATAACACTCGTTCACTGAAAGAACACTGTGGTGAAGCCAGATTACTTCTGGCGCCTTGGGAATGTCTTCGTATAAGGCTCTTCAAACACTTCATTATGCCTACAGAATGGCTATCGCTTCCATATCCAGAAAGAACGTTCTGATGAAACCAGTGGCTCTTTATGAGCATTTCATTTATGTCTTATCAAACGTTTCTCTACAGCCGCAACATGATATCCATAACATTCATTCAAGGAAGCCACACTATGTTGAAAAAGCTTGCTTGTAGCTGTTCAGGAACACTCTCACCTAAGACATCAAATAGTTCTCTTGAGGCATGACAGAATACGTATAACATTCATTTTCTGAATGAACACTGTGGTGAAAACACCTTGCTTGCAGCTGTTTAGGGGAATCTTCAAATAAGTCCTATCAAACATTTCACTACGGGCATGATGGAATATCTATAACATTCACTCATTGAAAGAATGCTGTGGTGAAACCAACTTCCTTGTAGCTTTTAAGGAACATCTTCATGTAAGTCTTTTCTAGCATTTCAGTATGAGCCATAGAGAACAGCTATACTTTCTTAAAATGAAAAAACATTGTACTTAACTCAGCTTTCAGGTAGACTTATAGTAACATTTTCATGTAAGATTTATTGAAAATTTCACAACATGTGCGACAGAATATCTATTACATTAATTCAATGAAAGATCACTATTGTGAAACCAGCTTGCTTGTATCTCTTTAGAAATACACTCATATAAGTCTTTTCTGACATTTCAGTGTATGCCATACAAAGTAACTATCACCTTATTACAATGAAAAGTCAGTGTGCTGATCCCAGCTTGCAGGTAGCTGTAGGAACCTTTTCATATATGATATAAAACATTTCACTACAGCTATAGGAGACTATATATAAAGTTTATTAAATGAAAGAACACTGTGGTGTAACCAGATTGCTTGTAGCTATTTAGGAGTATCTTCATACAAGTCTTTTCAAACATTTCAGTGTATTCCATCCAGAATGGTTATCACTTCCATAAAATGAAAGAACGATGTTAAGAACCCAGCTGGAAAGTTGTCTTTTAGAAATATCTTTTTATAAGTCTTAACAAATATTGCGCTATGGTCATGACAGAATGATTTTAATATTCACTCAAGGAAAGAAGGATGAGCTGAACCCTTGTTTCCTAGTATCTGTTTAGGAAGAACTTCATAAAATACTTAAAAAATTACACTACAGACTTGAAAAATATCCATAAGATTCAGACACTAAAGGAACTCTGGTGAAACAAATGTGCTTACAGCTGTTTAGGGGCATATTCACATAAGACAGTTCAAACATTTCAGCATATGCCCTACAGATGACCTATCAATTACTAACAATGTGAGAACACTGTTCTAAGCCCAGTTTGCGGGTAGCTGTTTAGGAACATGTTCATATAAGACTTAACAAACATTTCATTGCATGTGGGACAGAATGTATATAGCATTTGTTCACTGAGAGAAAACTGTGGTGAAACCATCTTACTTGCAGCCATTAAGGATCATCTTCATATTAGTCATTATAACCATTTCAATATTTGCTGTTCTGATTGAATATGAGTTTCCAACAATGAAAGAAACACTGTGCTGAATCCAGCTTGCAAGTAAGTTTTAACTAACACTTCACTACAAGTGTCACAGAATATCTGCAATATTGTTTCACTGAAAGACCTCTGTGGTGAAAGCATCTTGAAGCTATTATTAGGAACATTTGTATTTGAGACATTTCTCACATTTCAGTATATGCCATAATGAATGGGTATCATTTTCCTACAATGAAAGAACACTGTGCTAAATAGAGCTCACAGATAGCTATCTAGGAACGTTTTTACATAAGACTTATCAAACATTTTACAATAGTCGTGACAGACTATACATCACATTCAGTCACTGAAAGAAAACTGTGGAGAAACAATCTTGCTTGTATATATTTAGAAACTTCTTCATGTTCACCATTTCAAGCATTTCCATATAAGACATACTGAATGAATATCACTTTGAGACAATGATATAATGTGCTGAGGCCAGATTGCAGGCAGCTGTTTGGGAACCTTTTCCTAAGAGACTTATCATACATTTCACTACAAAGTATCTGTTACATCCATTCAGTGAAAGAACACTATTGTGAAGCCAGATTGCTGGTAGCTAATTAGGAACATCTTGATATAAGGCTTTTCTAATATTTCAGTTTATGCCAAACAGAATGACTATCATTTTCTTAAAATGAAATAACACTGTGTTGAACTCATCTTGCAGGAAGCCATTTAGGGTTTCTTCATACAAAACACCAAACATGTCACTACTGCTCTGACAGAATCTCTGTAAGATTCCTTCACTGAGGAACACACTCTGGTGAAACCAGATTGCTCATAAGTTTTTAGGAATATCTTTATATAAGGCTATTCAAACACATCATATGCTGTACAGAATGATTATCACTTCCATTAAATTAAACAACATTGTGATGCAACCAGCTGGCACATGCTATTTACGAACATTTTGTGTGTGTCTTATCAAACGTTTCTCTGCAGCCACAATGTGATAATTATTACATTCATTCAATGAAATACTGTGTTGAAAAAGCCTGCTTGTGGCTGTTTAGAAACATCTTCATGTAAGTGTTCATGCAAGCCTTATCAAACATTTCCCTACAGGCATGACAGAATATCTATAACATTCAATGTCTGTAAGAACACTGTTGGGAAACCATTTTGCTTGTAGCTACTTAGGGACATCTTCATAAAACTTATCCAGCATTTCACTACGGGTGTGATAGACTATCTATAACATCCATTCACTGAAAGAACATTGTCTGGAAAACACCTAGCAAGCAGCTCTTAAGGAACATCTTCACATATGCCATTTCAAACATTTCAGTATATGCCACAAGGAACGGCTATCACTTTCTTACAATGAAAGCGCATCGTGCTTAATCAAGCCAACAGGTAGCTGTTTAGGGATATTTTCACATAAATCATATCAAACATTTGACTACAGATGTGACAATGTCTATAACATTTGTTATCTGAAAGAAAATTATGCAAAAACCATCTTCTTTTCACTGTTTAGGAACATCTGCACATAGTACACTTCAAATACTTAAGTATATTCCACACAGAGCGACTATCATTTTCACAAAATGAAAGAACACATGCTGAATCCAGTTTATGGGTAGCTGTTTAGGAACATCATATATCAAATATTTCACCACAGATGTGACAATATCTAGAACATTCATTCACTGAAAGAACACTGTGAAGAAACCATCTTGCTTGTTAGCTGTTTAAGAATATAAATAAAAGGCTCTTCAAACATATCACTTTATGCCATACAGAATGGCTATCATCTCCCTAGCCAGAAAAGAATACTGTGATGAACCCAGCTTGCAAGTAATTGTTTATTAATATTTTGCTCAAGTCTTATCAGACATTTGCCTACAGTCATGACAGGATATCTTTAATGTCTATTCAATGTAATAACACTATATTTAAAAGAATTTCCTTGTAGCTGTTTAGAAACATCTTCATGTAAGACTTATTAAACATTCCTTTGCAGGAATGACAGAATCTCTAAACATTCACTCATTGAATGAACACAGGGATGAAAGCAGTTTTCTTGTAACTGTTGAGGAACATCTTCATAAAAAGCTTTTCAAGCATTTCAGTATATGGCATACAGCATGGCCATACCCTTCTTACAAGGAAAGAAGGTTGTGTTTAATAGCTTTCAGGTAGATTATTAGGAGCATTTTTATGTAAGACCTATTGAACTTTTAACTACAGGCATGACAGAATATCTATTACATCCATTCAATGAAAGAACACTATGGTGAAAGTGGCTTGGTTTGACTGTTAAGGAAGATCTTCATTTGAGTCCTTTTCAGCATTTCTGTATATGCCATACTAAACGGCTGTCACTATCTTATGATGAAATTATTCTGTCCTGAACACGTCTTGTTGGATTCTATTTAGGAACATCTTCATATAAGACCTCTCTAACATTTAAGCATATGCCATACAGAAGGGCTCTCACTTACTTACAGTTAAAGGACACTGTGCTAAACCCGGCTTGCTGGCGGCTGTTTGAAACCTCTTCATATAAGACTTATTAAACATTTCACTACAGGCATGACAGACTAGCTATAACACTCGTTCACTGAAAGAACACTGTGGTGAAGCCAGATTACTTCTGGCGCCTTGGGAATGTCTTCGTATAAGGCTCTTCAAACACTTCATTATGCCTACAGAATGGCTATCGCTTCCATATCCAGAAAGAACGTTCTGATGAAACCAGTGGCTCTTTATGAGCATTTCATTTATGTCTTATCAAACGTTTCTCTACAGCCGCAACATGATATCCATAACATTCATTCAAGGAAGCCACACTATGTTGAAAAAGCTTGCTTGTAGCTGTTCAGGAACACTCTCACCTAAGACATCAAATAGTTCTCTTGAGGCATGACAGAATACGTATAACATTCATTTTCTGAATGAACACTGTGGTGAAAACACCTTGCTTGCAGCTGTTTAGGGGAATCTTCAAATAAGTCCTATCAAACATTTCACTACGGGCATGATGGAATATCTATAACATTCACTCATTGAAAGAATGCTGTGGTGAAACCAACTTCCTTGTAGCTTTTAAGGAACATCTTCATGTAAGTCTTTTCTAGCATTTCAGTATGAGCCATAGAGAACAGCTATACTTTCTTAAAATGAAAAAACATTGTACTTAACTCAGCTTTCAGGTAGACTTATAGTAACATTTTCATGTAAGATTTATTGAAAATTTCACAACATGTGCGACAGAATATCTATTACATTAATTCAATGAAAGATCACTATTGTGAAACCAGCTTGCTTGTATCTCTTTAGAAATACACTCATATAAGTCTTTTCTGACATTTCAGTGTATGCCATACAAAGTAACTATCACCTTATTACAATGAAAAGTCAGTGTGCTGATCCCAGCTTGCAGGTAGCTGTAGGAACCTTTTCATATATGATATAAAACATTTCACTACAGCTATAGGAGACTATATATAAAGTTTATTAAATGAAAGAACACTGTGGTGTAACCAGATTGCTTGTAGCTATTTAGGAGTATCTTCATACAAGTCTTTTCAAACATTTCAGTGTATTCCATCCAGAATGGTTATCACTTCCATAAAATGAAAGAACGATGTTAAGAACCCAGCTGGAAAGTTGTCTTTTAGAAATATCTTTTTATAAGTCTTAACAAATATTGCGCTATGGTCATGACAGAATGATTTTAATATTCACTCAAGGAAAGAAGGATGAGCTGAACCCTTGTTTCCTAGTATCTGTTTAGGAAGAACTTCATAAAATACTTAAAAAATTACACTACAGACTTGAAAAATATCCATAAGATTCAGACACTAAAGGAACTCTGGTGAAACAAATGTGCTTACAGCTGTTTAGGGGCATATTCACATAAGACAGTTCAAACATTTCAGCATATGCCCTACAGATGACCTATCAATTACTAACAATGTGAGAACACTGTTCTAAGCCCAGTTTGCGGGTAGCTGTTTAGGAACATGTTCATATAAGACTTAACAAACATTTCATTGCATGTGGGACAGAATGTATATAGCATTTGTTCACTGAGAGAAAACTGTGGTGAAACCATCTTACTTGCAGCCATTAAGGATCATCTTCATATTAGTCATTATAACCATTTCAATATTTGCTGTTCTGATTGAATATGAGTTTCCAACAATGAAAGAAACACTGTGCTGAATCCAGCTTGCAAGTAAGTTTTAACTAACACTTCACTACAAGTGTCACAGAATATCTGCAATATTGTTTCACTGAAAGACCTCTGTGGTGAAAGCATCTTGAAGCTATTATTAGGAACATTTGTATTTGAGACATTTCTCACATTTCAGTATATGCCATAATGAATGGGTATCATTTTCCTACAATGAAAGAACACTGTGCTAAATAGAGCTCACAGATAGCTATCTAGGAACGTTTTTACATAAGACTTATCAAACATTTTACAATAGTCGTGACAGACTATACATCACATTCAGTCACTGAAAGAAAACTGTGGAGAAACAATCTTGCTTGTATATATTTAGAAACTTCTTCATGTTCACCATTTCAAGCATTTCCATATAAGACATACTGAATGAATATCACTTTGAGACAATGATATAATGTGCTGAGGCCAGATTGCAGGCAGCTGTTTGGGAACCTTTTCCTAAGAGACTTATCATACATTTCACTACAAAGTATCTGTTACATCCATTCAGTGAAAGAACACTATTGTGAAGCCAGATTGCTGGTAGCTAATTAGGAACATCTTGATATAAGGCTTTTCTAATATTTCAGTTTATGCCAAACAGAATGACTATCATTTTCTTAAAATGAAATAACACTGTGTTGAACTCATCTTGCAGGAAGCCATTTAGGGTTTCTTCATACAAAACACCAAACATGTCACTACTGCTCTGACAGAATCTCTGTAAGATTCCTTCACTGAGGAACACACTCTGGTGAAACCAGATTGCTCATAAGTTTTTAGGAATATCTTTATATAAGGCTATTCAAACACATCATATGCTGTACAGAATGATTATCACTTCCATTAAATTAAACAACATTGTGATGCAACCAGCTGGCACATGCTATTTACGAACATTTTGTGTGTGTCTTATCAAACGTTTCTCTGCAGCCACAATGTGATAATTATTACATTCATTCAATGAAATACTGTGTTGAAAAAGCCTGCTTGTGGCTGTTTAGAAACATCTTCATGTAAGTGTTCATGCAAGCCTTATCAAACATTTCCCTACAGGCATGACAGAATATCTATAACATTCAATGTCTGTAAGAACACTGTTGGGAAACCATTTTGCTTGTAGCTACTTAGGGACATCTTCATAAAACTTATCCAGCATTTCACTACGGGTGTGATAGACTATCTATAACATCCATTCACTGAAAGAACATTGTCTGGAAAACACCTAGCAAGCAGCTCTTAAGGAACATCTTCACATATGCCATTTCAAACATTTCAGTATATGCCACAAGGAACGGCTATCACTTTCTTACAATGAAAGCGCATCGTGCTTAATCAAGCCAACAGGTAGCTGTTTAGGGATATTTTCACATAAATCATATCAAACATTTGACTACAGATGTGACAATGTCTATAACATTTGTTATCTGAAAGAAAATTATGCAAAAACCATCTTCTTTTCACTGTTTAGGAACATCTGCACATAGTACACTTCAAATACTTAAGTATATTCCACACAGAGCGACTATCATTTTCACAAAATGAAAGAACACATGCTGAATCCAGTTTATGGGTAGCTGTTTAGGAACATCATATATCAAATATTTCACCACAGATGTGACAATATCTAGAACATTCATTCACTGAAAGAACACTGTGAAGAAACCATCTTGCTTGTTAGCTGTTTAAGAATATAAATAAAAGGCTCTTCAAACATATCACTTTATGCCATACAGAATGGCTATCATCTCCCTAGCCAGAAAAGAATACTGTGATGAACCCAGCTTGCAAGTAATTGTTTATTAATATTTTGCTCAAGTCTTATCAGACATTTGCCTACAGTCATGACAGGATATCTTTAATGTCTATTCAATGTAATAACACTATATTTAAAAGAATTTCCTTGTAGCTGTTTAGAAACATCTTCATGTAAGACTTATTAAACATTCCTTTGCAGGAATGACAGAATCTCTAAACATTCACTCATTGAATGAACACAGGGATGAAAGCAGTTTTCTTGTAACTGTTGAGGAACATCTTCATATAAAGCTTTTCAAGCATTTCAGTATATGGCATACAGCATGGCCATACCCTTCTTACAAGGAAAGAAGGTTGTGTTTAATAGCTTTCAGGTAGATTATTAGGAGCATTTTTATGTAAGACCTATTGAACTTTTAACTACAGGCATGACAGAATATCTATTACATCCATTCAATGAAAGAACACTATGGTGAAAGTGGCTTGGTTTGACTGTTAAGGAAGATCTTCATTTGAGTCCTTTTCAGCATTTCTGTATATGCCATACTAAACGGCTGTCACTATCTTATGATGAAATTATTCTGTCCTGAACACGTCTTGTTGGATTCTATTTAGGAACATCTTCATATAAGACCTCTCTAACATTTAAGCATATGCCATACAGAAGGGCTCTCACTTACTTACAGTTAAAGGACACTGTGCTAAACCCGGCTTGCTGGCGGCTGTTTGAAACCTCTTCATATAAGACTTATTAAACATTTCACTACAGGCATGACAGACTAGCTATAACACTCGTTCACTGAAAGAACACTGTGGTGAAGCCAGATTACTTCTGGCGCCTTGGGAATGTCTTCGTATAAGGCTCTTCAAACACTTCATTATGCCTACAGAATGGCTATCGCTTCCATATCCAGAAAGAACGTTCTGATGAAACCAGTGGCTCTTTATGAGCATTTCATTTATGTCTTATCAAACGTTTCTCTACAGCCGCAACATGATATCCATAACATTCATTCAAGGAAGCCACACTATGTTGAAAAAGCTTGCTTGTAGCTGTTCAGGAACACTCTCACCTAAGACATCAAATAGTTCTCTTGAGGCATGACAGAATACGTATAACATTCATTTTCTGAATGAACACTGTGGTGAAAACACCTTGCTTGCAGCTGTTTAGGGGAATCTTCAAATAAGTCCTATCAAACATTTCACTACGGGCATGATGGAATATCTATAACATTCACTCATTGAAAGAATGCTGTGGTGAAACCAACTTCCTTGTAGCTTTTAAGGAACATCTTCATGTAAGTCTTTTCTAGCATTTCAGTATGAGCCATAGAGAACAGCTATACTTTCTTAAAATGAAAAAACATTGTACTTAACTCAGCTTTCAGGTAGACTTATAGTAACATTTTCATGTAAGATTTATTGAAAATTTCACAACATGTGCGACAGAATATCTATTACATTAATTCAATGAAAGATCACTATTGTGAAACCAGCTTGCTTGTATCTCTTTAGAAATACACTCATATAAGTCTTTTCTGACATTTCAGTGTATGCCATACAAAGTAACTATCACCTTATTACAATGAAAAGTCAGTGTGCTGATCCCAGCTTGCAGGTAGCTGTAGGAACCTTTTCATATATGATATAAAACATTTCACTACAGCTATAGGAGACTATATATAAAGTTTATTAAATGAAAGAACACTGTGGTGTAACCAGATTGCTTGTAGCTATTTAGGAGTATCTTCATACAAGTCTTTTCAAACATTTCAGTGTATTCCATCCAGAATGGTTATCACTTCCATAAAATGAAAGAACGATGTTAAGAACCCAGCTGGAAAGTTGTCTTTTAGAAATATCTTTTTATAAGTCTTAACAAATATTGCGCTATGGTCATGACAGAATGATTTTAATATTCACTCAAGGAAAGAAGGATGAGCTGAACCCTTGTTTCCTAGTATCTGTTTAGGAAGAACTTCATAAAATACTTAAAAAATTACACTACAGACTTGAAAAATATCCATAAGATTCAGACACTAAAGGAACTCTGGTGAAACAAATGTGCTTACAGCTGTTTAGGGGCATATTCACATAAGACAGTTCAAACATTTCAGCATATGCCCTACAGATGACCTATCAATTACTAACAATGTGAGAACACTGTTCTAAGCCCAGTTTGCGGGTAGCTGTTTAGGAACATGTTCATATAAGACTTAACAAACATTTCATTGCATGTGGGACAGAATGTATATAGCATTTGTTCACTGAGAGAAAACTGTGGTGAAACCATCTTACTTGCAGCCATTAAGGATCATCTTCATATTAGTCATTATAACCATTTCAATATTTGCTGTTCTGATTGAATATGAGTTTCCAACAATGAAAGAAACACTGTGCTGAATCCAGCTTGCAAGTAAGTTTTAACTAACACTTCACTACAAGTGTCACAGAATATCTGCAATATTGTTTCACTGAAAGACCTCTGTGGTGAAAGCATCTTGAAGCTATTATTAGGAACATTTGTATTTGAGACATTTCTCACATTTCAGTATATGCCATAATGAATGGGTATCATTTTCCTACAATGAAAGAACACTGTGCTAAATAGAGCTCACAGATAGCTATCTAGGAACGTTTTTACATAAGACTTATCAAACATTTTACAATAGTCGTGACAGACTATACATCACATTCAGTCACTGAAAGAAAACTGTGGAGAAACAATCTTGCTTGTATATATTTAGAAACTTCTTCATGTTCACCATTTCAAGCATTTCCATATAAGACATACTGAATGAATATCACTTTGAGACAATGATATAATGTGCTGAGGCCAGATTGCAGGCAGCTGTTTGGGAACCTTTTCCTAAGAGACTTATCATACATTTCACTACAAAGTATCTGTTACATCCATTCAGTGAAAGAACACTATTGTGAAGCCAGATTGCTGGTAGCTAATTAGGAACATCTTGATATAAGGCTTTTCTAATATTTCAGTTTATGCCAAACAGAATGACTATCATTTTCTTAAAATGAAATAACACTGTGTTGAACTCATCTTGCAGGAAGCCATTTAGGGTTTCTTCATACAAAACACCAAACATGTCACTACTGCTCTGACAGAATCTCTGTAAGATTCCTTCACTGAGGAACACACTCTGGTGAAACCAGATTGCTCATAAGTTTTTAGGAATATCTTTATATAAGGCTATTCAAACACATCATATGCTGTACAGAATGATTATCACTTCCATTAAATTAAACAACATTGTGATGCAACCAGCTGGCACATGCTATTTACGAACATTTTGTGTGTGTCTTATCAAACGTTTCTCTGCAGCCACAATGTGATAATTATTACATTCATTCAATGAAATACTGTGTTGAAAAAGCCTGCTTGTGGCTGTTTAGAAACATCTTCATGTAAGTGTTCATGCAAGCCTTATCAAACATTTCCCTACAGGCATGACAGAATATCTATAACATTCAATGTCTGTAAGAACACTGTTGGGAAACCATTTTGCTTGTAGCTACTTAGGGACATCTTCATAAAACTTATCCAGCATTTCACTACGGGTGTGATAGACTATCTATAACATCCATTCACTGAAAGAACATTGTCTGGAAAACACCTAGCAAGCAGCTCTTAAGGAACATCTTCACATATGCCATTTCAAACATTTCAGTATATGCCACAAGGAACGGCTATCACTTTCTTACAATGAAAGCGCATCGTGCTTAATCAAGCCAACAGGTAGCTGTTTAGGGATATTTTCACATAAATCATATCAAACATTTGACTACAGATGTGACAATGTCTATAACATTTGTTATCTGAAAGAAAATTATGCAAAAACCATCTTCTTTTCACTGTTTAGGAACATCTGCACATAGTACACTTCAAATACTTAAGTATATTCCACACAGAGCGACTATCATTTTCACAAAATGAAAGAACACATGCTGAATCCAGTTTATGGGTAGCTGTTTAGGAACATCATATATCAAATATTTCACCACAGATGTGACAATATCTAGAACATTCATTCACTGAAAGAACACTGTGAAGAAACCATCTTGCTTGTTAGCTGTTTAAGAATATAAATAAAAGGCTCTTCAAACATATCACTTTATGCCATACAGAATGGCTATCATCTCCCTAGCCAGAAAAGAATACTGTGATGAACCCAGCTTGCAAGTAATTGTTTATTAATATTTTGCTCAAGTCTTATCAGACATTTGCCTACAGTCATGACAGGATATCTTTAATGTCTATTCAATGTAATAACACTATATTTAAAAGAATTTCCTTGTAGCTGTTTAGAAACATCTTCATGTAAGACTTATTAAACATTCCTTTGCAGGAATGACAGAATCTCTAAACATTCACTCATTGAATGAACACAGGGATGAAAGCAGTTTTCTTGTAACTGTTGAGGAACATCTTCATATAAAGCTTTTCAAGCATTTCAGTATATGGCATACAGCATGGCCATACCCTTCTTACAAGGAAAGAAGGTTGTGTTTAATAGCTTTCAGGTAGATTATTAGGAGCATTTTTATGTAAGACCTATTGAACTTTTAACTACAGGCATGACAGAATATCTATTACATCCATTCAATGAAAGAACACTATGGTGAAAGTGGCTTGGTTTGACTGTTAAGGAAGATCTTCATTTGAGTCCTTTTCAGCATTTCTGTATATGCCATACTAAACGGCTGTCACTATCTTATGATGAAATTATTCTGTCCTGAACACGTCTTGTTGGATTCTATTTAGGAACATCTTCATATAAGACCTCTCTAACATTTAAGCATATGCCATACAGAAGGGCTCTCACTTACTTACAGTTAAAGGACACTGTGCTAAACCCGGCTTGCTGGCGGCTGTTTGAAACCTCTTCATATAAGACTTATTAAACATTTCACTACAGGCATGACAGACTAGCTATAACACTCGTTCACTGAAAGAACACTGTGGTGAAGCCAGATTACTTCTGGCGCCTTGGGAATGTCTTCGTATAAGGCTCTTCAAACACTTCATTATGCCTACAGAATGGCTATCGCTTCCATATCCAGAAAGAACGTTCTGATGAAACCAGTGGCTCTTTATGAGCATTTCATTTATGTCTTATCAAACGTTTCTCTACAGCCGCAACATGATATCCATAACATTCATTCAAGGAAGCCACACTATGTTGAAAAAGCTTGCTTGTAGCTGTTCAGGAACACTCTCACCTAAGACATCAAATAGTTCTCTTGAGGCATGACAGAATACGTATAACATTCATTTTCTGAATGAACACTGTGGTGAAAACACCTTGCTTGCAGCTGTTTAGGGGAATCTTCAAATAAGTCCTATCAAACATTTCACTACGGGCATGATGGAATATCTATAACATTCACTCATTGAAAGAATGCTGTGGTGAAACCAACTTCCTTGTAGCTTTTAAGGAACATCTTCATGTAAGTCTTTTCTAGCATTTCAGTATGAGCCATAGAGAACAGCTATACTTTCTTAAAATGAAAAAACATTGTACTTAACTCAGCTTTCAGGTAGACTTATAGTAACATTTTCATGTAAGATTTATTGAAAATTTCACAACATGTGCGACAGAATATCTATTACATTAATTCAATGAAAGATCACTATTGTGAAACCAGCTTGCTTGTATCTCTTTAGAAATACACTCATATAAGTCTTTTCTGACATTTCAGTGTATGCCATACAAAGTAACTATCACCTTATTACAATGAAAAGTCAGTGTGCTGATCCCAGCTTGCAGGTAGCTGTAGGAACCTTTTCATATATGATATAAAACATTTCACTACAGCTATAGGAGACTATATATAAAGTTTATTAAATGAAAGAACACTGTGGTGTAACCAGATTGCTTGTAGCTATTTAGGAGTATCTTCATACAAGTCTTTTCAAACATTTCAGTGTATTCCATCCAGAATGGTTATCACTTCCATAAAATGAAAGAACGATGTTAAGAACCCAGCTGGAAAGTTGTCTTTTAGAAATATCTTTTTATAAGTCTTAACAAATATTGCGCTATGGTCATGACAGAATGATTTTAATATTCACTCAAGGAAAGAAGGATGAGCTGAACCCTTGTTTCCTAGTATCTGTTTAGGAAGAACTTCATAAAATACTTAAAAAATTACACTACAGACTTGAAAAATATCCATAAGATTCAGACACTAAAGGAACTCTGGTGAAACAAATGTGCTTACAGCTGTTTAGGGGCATATTCACATAAGACAGTTCAAACATTTCAGCATATGCCCTACAGATGACCTATCAATTACTAACAATGTGAGAACACTGTTCTAAGCCCAGTTTGCGGGTAGCTGTTTAGGAACATGTTCATATAAGACTTAACAAACATTTCATTGCATGTGGGACAGAATGTATATAGCATTTGTTCACTGAGAGAAAACTGTGGTGAAACCATCTTACTTGCAGCCATTAAGGATCATCTTCATATTAGTCATTATAACCATTTCAATATTTGCTGTTCTGATTGAATATGAGTTTCCAACAATGAAAGAAACACTGTGCTGAATCCAGCTTGCAAGTAAGTTTTAACTAACACTTCACTACAAGTGTCACAGAATATCTGCAATATTGTTTCACTGAAAGACCTCTGTGGTGAAAGCATCTTGAAGCTATTATTAGGAACATTTGTATTTGAGACATTTCTCACATTTCAGTATATGCCATAATGAATGGGTATCATTTTCCTACAATGAAAGAACACTGTGCTAAATAGAGCTCACAGATAGCTATCTAGGAACGTTTTTACATAAGACTTATCAAACATTTTACAATAGTCGTGACAGACTATACATCACATTCAGTCACTGAAAGAAAACTGTGGAGAAACAATCTTGCTTGTATATATTTAGAAACTTCTTCATGTTCACCATTTCAAGCATTTCCATATAAGACATACTGAATGAATATCACTTTGAGACAATGATATAATGTGCTGAGGCCAGATTGCAGGCAGCTGTTTGGGAACCTTTTCCTAAGAGACTTATCATACATTTCACTACAAAGTATCTGTTACATCCATTCAGTGAAAGAACACTATTGTGAAGCCAGATTGCTGGTAGCTAATTAGGAACATCTTGATATAAGGCTTTTCTAATATTTCAGTTTATGCCAAACAGAATGACTATCATTTTCTTAAAATGAAATAACACTGTGTTGAACTCATCTTGCAGGAAGCCATTTAGGGTTTCTTCATACAAAACACCAAACATGTCACTACTGCTCTGACAGAATCTCTGTAAGATTCCTTCACTGAGGAACACACTCTGGTGAAACCAGATTGCTCATAAGTTTTTAGGAATATCTTTATATAAGGCTATTCAAACACATCATATGCTGTACAGAATGATTATCACTTCCATTAAATTAAACAACATTGTGATGCAACCAGCTGGCACATGCTATTTACGAACATTTTGTGTGTGTCTTATCAAACGTTTCTCTGCAGCCACAATGTGATAATTATTACATTCATTCAATGAAATACTGTG
Organism: Equus asinus; assembly: GCF_041296235.1. Taxonomy (NCBI): domain Eukaryota; kingdom Metazoa; phylum Chordata; class Mammalia; order Perissodactyla; family Equidae; genus Equus; species Equus asinus. Next base: position 5,913,921 of record NC_091810.1, read on the forward strand.
TTGAAAAAGCCTGCTTGTGGCTGTTTAGAAACATCTTCATGTAAGTGTTCATGCAAGCCTTATCAAACATTTCCCTACAGGCATGACAGAATATCTATAACATTCAATGTCTGTAAGAACACTGTTGGGAAACCATTTTGCTTGTAGCTACTTAGGGACATCTTCATAAAACTTATCCAGCATTTCACTACGGGTGTGATAGACTATCTATAACATCCATTCACTGAAAGAACATTGTCTGGAAAACACCTAGCAAGCAGCTCTTAAGGAACATCTTCACATATGCCATTTCAAACATTTCAGTATATGCCACAAGGAACGGCTATCACTTTCTTACAATGAAAGAGCATCGTGCTTAATCAAGCCAACAGGTAGCTGTTTAGGGATATTTTCACATAAATCATATCAAACATTTGACTACAGATGTGACAATGTCTATAACATTTGTTATCTGAAAGAAAATTATGCAAAAACCATCTTCTTTTCACTGTTTAGGAACATCTGCACATAGTACACTTCAAATACTTAAGTATATTCCACACAGAGCGACTATCATTTTCACAAAATGAAAGAACACATGCTGAATCCAGTTTATGGGTAGCTGTTTAGGAACATCATATATCAAATATTTCACCACAGATGTGACAATATCTAGAACATTCATTCACTGAAAGAACACTGTGAAGAAACCATCTTGCTTGTTAGCTGTTTAAGAATATAAATAAAAGGCTCTTCAAACATATCACTTTATGCCATACAGAATGGCTATCATCTCCCTAGCCAGAAAAGAATACTGTGATGAACCCAGCTTGCAAGTAATTGTTTATTAATATTTTGCTCAAGTCTTATCAGACATTTGCCTACAGTCATGACAGGATATCTTTAATGTCTATTCAATGTAATAACACTATATTTAAAAGAATTTCCTTGTAGCTGTTTAGAAACATCTTCATGTAAGACTTATTAAACATTCCTTTGCAGGAATGACAGAATCTCTAAACATTCACTCATTGAATGAACACAGGGATGAAAGCAGTTTTCTTGTAACTGTTGAGGAACATCTTCATATAAAGCTTTTCAAGCATTTCAGTATATGGCATACAGCATGGCCATACCCTTCTTACAAGGAAAGAAGGTTGTGTTTAATAGCTTTCAGGTAGATTATTAGGAGCATTTTTATGTAAGACCTATTGAACTTTTAACTACAGGCATGACAGAATATCTATTACATCCATTCAATGAAAGAACACTATGGTGAAAGTGGCTTGGTTTGACTGTTAAGGAAGATCTTCATTTGAGTCCTTTTCAGCATTTCTGTATATGCCATACTAAACGGCTGTCACTATCTTATGATGAAATTATTCTGTCCTGAACACGTCTTGTTGGATTCTATTTAGGAACATCTTCATATAAGACCTCTCTAACATTTAAGCATATGCCATACAGAAGGGCTCTCACTTACTTACAGTTAAAGGACACTGTGCTAAACCCGGCTTGCTGGCGGCTGTTTGAAACCTCTTCATATAAGACTTATTAAACATTTCACTACAGGCATGACAGACTAGCTATAACACTCGTTCACTGAAAGAACACTGTGGTGAAGCCAGATTACTTCTGGCGCCTTGGGAATGTCTTCGTATAAGGCTCTTCAAACACTTCATTATGCCTACAGAATGGCTATCGCTTCCATATCCAGAAAGAACGTTCTGATGAAACCAGTGGCTCTTTATGAGCATTTCATTTATGTCTTATCAAACGTTTCTCTACAGCCGCAACATGATATCCATAACATTCATTCAAGGAAGCCACACTATGTTGAAAAAGCTTGCTTGTAGCTGTTCAGGAACACTCTCACCTAAGACATCAAATAGTTCTCTTGAGGCATGACAGAATACGTATAACATTCATTTTCTGAATGAACACTGTGGTGAAAACACCTTGCTTGCAGCTGTTTAGGGGAATCTTCAAATAAGTCCTATCAAACATTTCACTACGGGCATGATGGAATATCTATAACATTCACTCATTGAAAGAATGCTGTGGTGAAACCAACTTCCTTGTAGCTTTTAAGGAACATCTTCATGTAAGTCTTTTCTAGCATTTCAGTATGAGCCATAGAGAACAGCTATACTTTCTTAAAATGAAAAAACATTGTACTTAACTCAGCTTTCAGGTAGACTTATAGTAACATTTTCATGTAAGATTTATTGAAAATTTCACAACATGTGCGACAGAATATCTATTACATTAATTCAATGAAAGATCACTATTGTGAAACCAGCTTGCTTGTATCTCTTTAGAAATACACTCATATAAGTCTTTTCTGACATTTCAGTGTATGCCATACAAAGTAACTATCACCTTATTACAATGAAAAGTCAGTGTGCTGATCCCAGCTTGCAGGTAGCTGTAGGAACCTTTTCATATATGATATAAAACATTTCACTACAGCTATAGGAGACTATATATAAAGTTTATTAAATGAAAGAACACTGTGGTGTAACCAGATTGCTTGTAGCTATTTAGGAGTATCTTCATACAAGTCTTTTCAAACATTTCAGTGTATTCCATCCAGAATGGTTATCACTTCCATAAAATGAAAGAACGATGTTAAGAACCCAGCTGGAAAGTTGTCTTTTAGAAATATCTTTTTATAAGTCTTAACAAATATTGCGCTATGGTCATGACAGAATGATTTTAATATTCACTCAAGGAAAGAAGGATGAGCTGAACCCTTGTTTCCTAGTATCTGTTTAGGAAGAACTTCATAAAATACTTAAAAAATTACACTACAGACTTGAAAAATATCCATAAGATTCAGACACTAAAGGAACTCTGGTGAAACAAATGTGCTTACAGCTGTTTAGGGGCATATTCACATAAGACAGTTCAAACATTTCAGCATATGCCCTACAGATGACCTATCAATTACTAACAATGTGAGAACACTGTTCTAAGCCCAGTTTGCGGGTAGCTGTTTAGGAACATGTTCATATAAGACTTAACAAACATTTCATTGCATGTGGGACAGAATGTATATAGCATTTGTTCACTGAGAGAAAACTGTGGTGAAACCATCTTACTTGCAGCCATTAAGGATCATCTTCATATTAGTCATTATAACCATTTCAATATTTGCTGTTCTGATTGAATATGAGTTTCCAACAATGAAAGAAACACTGTGCTGAATCCAGCTTGCAAGTAAGTTTTAACTAACACTTCACTACAAGTGTCACAGAATATCTGCAATATTGTTTCACTGAAAGACCTCTGTGGTGAAAGCATCTTGAAGCTATTATTAGGAACATTTGTATTTGAGACATTTCTCACATTTCAGTATATGCCATAATGAATGGGTATCATTTTCCTACAATGAAAGAACACTGTGCTAAATAGAGCTCACAGATAGCTATCTAGGAACGTTTTTACATAAGACTTATCAAACATTTTACAATAGTCGTGACAGACTATACATCACATTCAGTCACTGAAAGAAAACTGTGGAGAAACAATCTTGCTTGTATATATTTAGAAACTTCTTCATGTTCACCATTTCAAGCATTTCCATATAAGACATACTGAATGAATATCACTTTGAGACAATGATATAATGTGCTGAGGCCAGATTGCAGGCAGCTGTTTGGGAACCTTTTCCTAAGAGACTTATCATACATTTCACTACAAAGTATCTGTTACATCCATTCAGTGAAAGAACACTATTGTGAAGCCAGATTGCTGGTAGCTAATTAGGAACATCTTGATATAAGGCTTTTCTAATATTTCAGTTTATGCCAAACAGAATGACTATCATTTTCTTAAAATGAAATAACACTGTGTTGAACTCATCTTGCAGGAAGCCATTTAGGGTTTCTTCATACAAAACACCAAACATGTCACTACTGCTCTGACAGAATCTCTGTAAGATTCCTTCACTGAGGAACACACTCTGGTGAAACCAGATTGCTCATAAGTTTTTAGGAATATCTTTATATAAGGCTATTCAAACACATCATATGCTGTACAGAATGATTATCACTTCCATTAAATTAAACAACATTGTGATGCAACCAGCTGGCACATGCTATTTACGAACATTTTGTGTGTGTCTTATCAAACGTTTCTCTGCAGCCACAATGTGATAATTATTACATTCATTCAATGAAATACTGTGTTGAAAAAGCCTGCTTGTGGCTGTTTAGAAACATCTTCATGTAAGTGTTCATGCAAGCCTTATCAAACATTTCCCTACAGGCATGACAGAATATCTATAACATTCAATGTCTGTAAGAACACTGTTGGGAAACCATTTTGCTTGTAGCTACTTAGGGACATCTTCATAAAACTTATCCAGCATTTCACTACGGGTGTGATAGACTATCTATAACATCCATTCACTGAAAGAACATTGTCTGGAAAACACCTAGCAAGCAGCTCTTAAGGAACATCTTCACATATGCCATTTCAAACATTTCAGTATATGCCACAAGGAACGGCTATCACTTTCTTACAATGAAAGCGCATCGTGCTTAATCAAGCCAACAGGTAGCTGTTTAGGGATATTTTCACATAAATCATATCAAACATTTGACTACAGATGTGACAATGTCTATAACATTTGTTATCTGAAAGAAAATTATGCAAAAACCATCTTCTTTTCACTGTTTAGGAACATCTGCACATAGTACACTTCAAATACTTAAGTATATTCCACACAGAGCGACTATCATTTTCACAAAATGAAAGAACACATGCTGAATCCAGTTTATGGGTAGCTGTTTAGGAACATCATATATCAAATATTTCACCACAGATGTGACAATATCTAGAACATTCATTCACTGAAAGAACACTGTGAAGAAACCATCTTGCTTGTTAGCTGTTTAAGAATATAAATAAAAGGCTCTTCAAACATATCACTTTATGCCATACAGAATGGCTATCATCTCCCTAGCCAGAAAAGAATACTGTGATGAACCCAGCTTGCAAGTAATTGTTTATTAATATTTTGCTCAAGTCTTATCAGACATTTGCCTACAGTCATGACAGGATATCTTTAATGTCTATTCAATGTAATAACACTATATTTAAAAGAATTTCCTTGTAGCTGTTTAGAAACATCTTCATGTAAGACTTATTAAACATTCCTTTGCAGGAATGACAGAATCTCTAAACATTCACTCATTGAATGAACACAGGGATGAAAGCAGTTTTCTTGTAACTGTTGAGGAACATCTTCATATAAAGCTTTTCAAGCATTTCAGTATATGGCATACAGCATGGCCATACCCTTCTTACAAGGAAAGAAGGTTGTGTTTAATAGCTTTCAGGTAGATTATTAGGAGCATTTTTATGTAAGACCTATTGAACTTTTAACTACAGGCATGACAGAATATCTATTACATCCATTCAATGAAAGAACACTATGGTGAAAGTGGCTTGGTTTGACTGTTAAGGAAGATCTTCATTTGAGTCCTTTTCAGCATTTCTGTATATGCCATACTAAACGGCTGTCACTATCTTATGATGAAATTATTCTGTCCTGAACACGTCTTGTTGGATTCTATTTAGGAACATCTTCATATAAGACCTCTCTAACATTTAAGCATATGCCATACAGAAGGGCTCTCACTTACTTACAGTTAAAGGACACTGTGCTAAACCCGGCTTGCTGGCGGCTGTTTGAAACCTCTTCATATAAGACTTATTAAACATTTCACTACAGGCATGACAGACTAGCTATAACACTCGTTCACTGAAAGAACACTGTGGTGAAGCCAGATTACTTCTGGCGCCTTGGGAATGTCTTCGTATAAGGCTCTTCAAACACTTCATTATGCCTACAGAATGGCTATCGCTTCCATATCCAGAAAGAACGTTCTGATGAAACCAGTGGCTCTTTATGAGCATTTCATTTATGTCTTATCAAACGTTTCTCTACAGCCGCAACATGATATCCATAACATTCATTCAAGGAAGCCACACTATGTTGAAAAAGCTTGCTTGTAGCTGTTCAGGAACACTCTCACCTAAGACATCAAATAGTTCTCTTGAGGCATGACAGAATACGTATAACATTCATTTTCTGAATGAACACTGTGGTGAAAACACCTTGCTTGCAGCTGTTTAGGGGAATCTTCAAATAAGTCCTATCAAACATTTCACTACGGGCATGATGGAATATCTATAACATTCACTCATTGAAAGAATGCTGTGGTGAAACCAACTTCCTTGTAGCTTTTAAGGAACATCTTCATGTAAGTCTTTTCTAGCATTTCAGTATGAGCCATAGAGAACAGCTATACTTTCTTAAAATGAAAAAACATTGTACTTAACTCAGCTTTCAGGTAGACTTATAGTAACATTTTCATGTAAGATTTATTGAAAATTTCACAACATGTGCGACAGAATATCTATTACATTAATTCAATGAAAGATCACTATTGTGAAACCAGCTTGCTTGTATCTCTTTAGAAATACACTCATATAAGTCTTTTCTGACATTTCAGTGTATGCCATACAAAGTAACTATCACCTTATTACAATGAAAAGTCAGTGTGCTGATCCCAGCTTGCAGGTAGCTGTAGGAACCTTTTCATATATGATATAAAACATTTCACTACAGCTATAGGAGACTATATATAAAGTTTATTAAATGAAAGAACACTGTGGTGTAACCAGATTGCTTGTAGCTATTTAGGAGTATCTTCATACAAGTCTTTTCAAACATTTCAGTGTATTCCATCCAGAATGGTTATCACTTCCATAAAATGAAAGAACGATGTTAAGAACCCAGCTGGAAAGTTGTCTTTTAGAAATATCTTTTTATAAGTCTTAACAAATATTGCGCTATGGTCATGACAGAATGATTTTAATATTCACTCAAGGAAAGAAGGATGAGCTGAACCCTTGTTTCCTAGTATCTGTTTAGGAAGAACTTCATAAAATACTTAAAAAATTACACTACAGACTTGAAAAATATCCATAAGATTCAGACACTAAAGGAACTCTGGTGAAACAAATGTGCTTACAGCTGTTTAGGGGCATATTCACATAAGACAGTTCAAACATTTCAGCATATGCCCTACAGATGACCTATCAATTACTAACAATGTGAGAACACTGTTCTAAGCCCAGTTTGCGGGTAGCTGTTTAGGAACATGTTCATATAAGACTTAACAAACATTTCATTGCATGTGGGACAGAATGTATATAGCATTTGTTCACTGAGAGAAAACTGTGGTGAAACCATCTTACTTGCAGCCATTAAGGATCATCTTCATATTAGTCATTATAACCATTTCAATATTTGCTGTTCTGATTGAATATGAGTTTCCAACAATGAAAGAAACACTGTGCTGAATCCAGCTTGCAAGTAAGTTTTAACTAACACTTCACTACAAGTGTCACAGAATATCTGCAATATTGTTTCACTGAAAGACCTCTGTGGTGAAAGCATCTTGAAGCTATTATTAGGAACATTTGTATTTGAGACATTTCTCACATTTCAGTATATGCCATAATGAATGGGTATCATTTTCCTACAATGAAAGAACACTGTGCTAAATAGAGCTCACAGATAGCTATCTAGGAACGTTTTTACATAAGACTTATCAAACATTTTACAATAGTCGTGACAGACTATACATCACATTCAGTCACTGAAAGAAAACTGTGGAGAAACAATCTTGCTTGTATATATTTAGAAACTTCTTCATGTTCACCATTTCAAGCATTTCCATATAAGACATACTGAATGAATATCACTTTGAGACAATGATATAATGTGCTGAGGCCAGATTGCAGGCAGCTGTTTGGGAACCTTTTCCTAAGAGACTTATCATACATTTCACTACAAAGTATCTGTTACATCCATTCAGTGAAAGAACACTATTGTGAAGCCAGATTGCTGGTAGCTAATTAGGAACATCTTGATATAAGGCTTTTCTAATATTTCAGTTTATGCCAAACAGAATGACTATCATTTTCTTAAAATGAAATAACACTGTGTTGAACTCATCTTGCAGGAAGCCATTTAGGGTTTCTTCATACAAAACACCAAACATGTCACTACTGCTCTGACAGAATCTCTGTAAGATTCCTTCACTGAGGAACACACTCTGGTGAAACCAGATTGCTCATAAGTTTTTAGGAATATCTTTATATAAGGCTATTCAAACACATCATATGCTGTACAGAATGATTATCACTTCCATTAAATTAAACAACATTGTGATGCAACCAGCTGGCACATGCTATTTACGAACATTTTGTGTGTGTCTTATCAAACGTTTCTCTGCAGCCACAATGTGATAATTATTACATTCATTCAATGAAATACTGTGTTGAAAAAGCCTGCTTGTGGCTGTTTAGAAACATCTTCATGTAAGTGTTCATGCAAGCCTTATCAAACATTTCCCTACAGGCATGACAGAATATCTATAACATTCAATGTCTGTAAGAACACTGTTGGGAAACCATTTTGCTTGTAGCTACTTAGGGACATCTTCATAAAACTTATCCAGCATTTCACTACGGGTGTGATAGACTATCTATAACATCCATTCACTGAAAGAACATTGTCTGGAAAACACCTAGCAAGTAGCTCTTAAGGAACATCTTCACATATGCCATTTCAAACATTTCAGTATATGCCACAAGGAACGGCTATCACTTTCTTACAATGAAAGAGCATCGTGCTTAATCAAGCCAACAGGTAGCTGTTTAGGGATATTTTCACATAAATCATATCAAACATTTGACTACAGATGTGACAATGTCTATAACATTTGTTATCTGAAAGAAAATTATGCAAAAACCATCTTCTTTTCACTGTTTAGGAACATCTGCACATAGTACACTTCAAATACTTAAGTATATTCCACACAGAGCGACTATCATTTTCACAAAATGAAAGAACACATGCTGAATCCAGTTTATGGGTAGCTGTTTAGGAACATCATATATCAAATATTTCACCACAGATGTGACAATATCTAGAACATTCATTCACTGAAAGAACACTGTGAAGAAACCATCTTGCTTGTTAGCTGTTTAAGAATATAAATAAAAGGCTCTTCAAACATATCACTTTATGCCATACAGAATGGCTATCATCTCCCTAGCCAGAAAAGAATACTGTGATGAACCCAGCTTGCAAGTAATTGTTTATTAATATTTTGCTCAAGTCTTATCAGACATTTGCCTACAGTCATGACAGGATATCTTTAATGTCTATTCAATGTAATAACACTATATTTAAAAGAATTTCCTTGTAGCTGTTTAGAAACATCTTCATGTAAGACTTATTAAACATTCCTTTGCAGGAATGACAGAATCTCTAAACATTCACTCATTGAATGAACACAGGGATGAAAGCAGTTTTCTTGTAACTGTTGAGGAACATCTTCATATAAAGCTTTTCAAGCATTTCAGTATATGGCATACAGCATGGCCATACCCTTCTTACAAGGAAAGAAGGTTGTGTTTAATAGCTTTCAGGTAGATTATTAGGAGCATTTTTATGTAAGACCTATTGAACTTTTAACTACAGGCATGACAGAATATCTATTACATCCATTCAATGAAAGAACACTATGGTGAAAGTGGCTTGGTTTGACTGTTAAGGAAGATCTTCATTTGAGTCCTTTTCAGCATTTCTGTATATGCCATACTAAACGGCTGTCACTATCTTATGATGAAATTATTCTGTCCTGAACACGTCTTGTTGGATTCTATTTAGGAACATCTTCATATAAGACCTCTCTAACATTTAAGCATATGCCATACAGAAGGGCTCTCACTTACTTACAGTTAAAGGACACTGTGCTAAACCCGGCTTGCTGGCGGCTGTTTGAAACCTCTTCATATAAGACTTATTAAACATTTCACTACAGGCATGACAGACTAGCTATAACACTCGTTCACTGAAAGAACACTGTGGTGAAGCCAGATTACTTCTGGCGCCTTGGGAATGTCTTCGTATAAGGCTCTTCAAACACTTCATTATGCCTACAGAATGGCTATCGCTTCCATATCCAGAAAGAACGTTCTGATGAAACCAGTGGCTCTTTATGAGCATTTCATTTATGTCTTATCAAACGTTTCTCTACAGCTGCAACATGATATCCATAACATTCATTCAAGGAAGCCACACTATGTTGAAAAAGCTTGCTTGTAGCTGTTCAGGAACACTCTCACCTAAGACATCAAATAGTTCTCTTGAGGCATGACAGAATACGTATAACATTCATTTTCTGAATGAACACTGTGGTGAAAACACCTTGCTTGCAGCTGTTTAGGGGAATCTTCAAATAAGTCCTATCAAACATTTCACTACGGGCATGATGGAATATCTATAACATTCACTCATTGAAAGAATGCTGTGGTGAAACCAACTTCCTTGTAGCTTTTAAGGAACATCTTCATGTAAGTCTTTTCTAGCATTTCAGTATGAGCCATAGAGAACAGCTATACTTTCTTAAAATGAAAAAACATTGTACTTAACTCAGCTTTCAGGTAGACTTATAGTAACATTTTCATGTAAGATTTATTGAAAATTTCACAACATGTGCGACAGAATATCTATTACATTAATTCAATGAAAGATCACTATTGTGAAACCAGCTTGCTTGTATCTCTTTAGAAATACACTCATATAAGTCTTTTCTGACATTTCAGTGTATGCCATACAAAGTAACTATCACCTTATTACAATGAAAAGTCAGTGTGCTGATCCCAGCTTGCAGGTAGCTGTAGGAACCTTTTCATATATGATATAAAACATTTCACTACAGCTATAGGAGACTATATATAAAGTTTATTAAATGAAAGAACACTGTGGTGTAACCAGATTGCTTGTAGCTATTTAGGAGTATCTTCATACAAGTCTTTTCAAACATTTCAGTGTATTCCATCCAGAATGGTTATCACTTCCATAAAATGAAAGAACGATGTTAAGAACCCAGCTGGAAAGTTGTCTTTTAGAAATATCTTTTTATAAGTCTTAACAAATATTGCGCTATGGTCATGACAGAATGATTTTAATATTCACTCAAGGAAAGAAGGATGAGCTGAACCCTTGTTTCCTAGTATCTGTTTAGGAAGAACTTCATAAAATACTTAAAAAATTACACTACAGACTTGAAAAATATCCATAAGATTCAGACACTAAAGGAACTCTGGTGAAACAAATGTGCTTACAGCTGTTTAGGGGCATATTCACATAAGACAGTTCAAACATTTCAGCATATGCCCTACAGATGACCTATCAATTACTAACAATGTGAGAACACTGTTCTAAGCCCAGTTTGCGGGTAGCTGTTTAGGAACATGTTCATATAAGACTTAACAAACATTTCATTGCATGTGGGACAGAATGTATATAGCATTTGTTCACTGAGAGAAAACTGTGGTGAAACCATCTTACTTGCAGCCATTAAGGATCATCTTCATATTAGTCATTATAACCATTTCAATATTTGCTGTTCTGATTGAATATGAGTTTCCAACAATGAAAGAAACACTGTGCTGAATCCAGCTTGCAAGTAAGTTTTAACTAACACTTCACTACAAGTGTCACAGAATATCTGCAATATTGTTTCACTGAAAGACCTCTGTGGTGAAAGCATCTTGAAGCTATTATTAGGAACATTTGTATTTGAGACATTTCTCACATTTCAGTATATGCCATAATGAATGGGTATCATTTTCCTACAATGAAAGAACACTGTGCTAAATAGAGCTCACAGATAGCTATCTAGGAACGTTTTTACATAAGACTTATCAAACATTTTACAATAGTCGTGACAGACTATACATCACATTCAGTCACTGAAAGAAAACTGTGGAGAAACAATCTTGCTTGTATATATTTAGAAACTTCTTCATGTTCACCATTTCAAGCATTTCCATATAAGACATACTGAATGAATATCACTTTGAGACAATGATATAATGTGCTGAGGCCAGATTGCAGGCAGCTGTTTGGGAACCTTTTCCTAAGAGACTTATCATACATTTCACTACAAAGTATCTGTTACATCCATTCAGTGAAAGAACACTATTGTGAAGCCAGATTGCTGGTAGCTAATTAGGAACATCTTGATATAAGGCTTTTCTAATATTTCAGTTTATGCCAAACAGAATGACTATCATTTTCTTAAAATGAAATAACACTGTGTTGAACTCATCTTGCAGGAAGCCATTTAGGGTTTCTTCATACAAAACACCAAACATGTCACTACTGCTCTGACAGAATCTCTGTAAGATTCCTTCACTGAGGAACACACTCTGGTGAAACCAGATTGCTCATAAGTTTTTAGGAATATCTTTATATAAGGCTATTCAAACACATCATATGCTGTACAGAATGATTATCACTTCCATTAAATTAAACAACATTGTGATGCAACCAGCTGGCACATGCTATTTACGAACATTTTGTGTGTGTCTTATCAAACGTTTCTCTGCAGCCACAATGTGATAATTATTACATTCATTCAATGAAATACTGTGTTGAAAAAGCCTGCTTGTGGCTGTTTAGAAACATCTTCATGTAAGTGTTCATGCAAGCCTTATCAAACATTTCCCTACAGGCATGACAGAATATCTATAACATTCAATGTCTGTAAGAACACTGTTGGGAAACCATTTTGCTTGTAGCTACTTAGGGACATCTTCATAAAACTTATCCAGCATTTCACTACGGGTGTGATAGACTATCTATAACATCCATTCACTGAAAGAACATTGTCTGGAAAACACCTAGCAAGTAGCTCTTAAGGAACATCTTCACATATGCCATTTCAAACATTTCAGTATATGCCACAAGGAACGGCTATCACTTTCTTACAATGAAAGAGCATCGTGCTTAATCAAGCCAACAGGTAGCTGTTTAGGGATATTTTCACATAAATCATATCAAACATTTGACTACAGATGTGACAATGTCTATAACATTTGTTATCTGAAAGAAAATTATGCAAAAACCATCTTCTTTTCACTGTTTAGGAACATCTGCACATAGTACACTTCAAATACTTAAGTATATTCCACACAGAGCGACTATCATTTTCACAAAATGAAAGAACACATGCTGAATCCAGTTTATGGGTAGCTGTTTAGGAACATCATATATCAAATATTTCACCACAGATGTGACAATATCTAGAACATTCATTCACTGAAAGAACACTGTGAAGAAACCATCTTGCTTGTTAGCTGTTTAAGAATATAAATAAAAGGCTCTTCAAACATATCACTTTATGCCATACAGAATGGCTATCATCTCCCTAGCCAGAAAAGAATACTGTGATGAACCCAGCTTGCAAGTAATTGTTTATTAATATTTTGCTCAAGTCTTATCAGACATTTGCCTACAGTCATGACAGGATATCTTTAATGTCTATTCAATGTAATAACACTATATTTAAAAGAATTTCCTTGTAGCTGTTTAGAAACATCTTCATGTAAGACTTATTAAACATTCCTTTGCAGGAATGACAGAATCTCTAAACATTCACTCATTGAATGAACACAGGGATGAAAGCAGTTTTCTTGTAACTGTTGAGGAACATCTTCATATAAAGCTTTTCAAGCATTTCAGTATATGGCATACAGCATGGCCATACCCTTCTTACAAGGAAAGAAGGTTGTGTTTAATAGCTTTCAGGTAGATTATTAGGAGCATTTTTATGTAAGACCTATTGAACTTTTAACTACAGGCATGACAGAATATCTATTACATCCATTCAATGAAAGAACACTATGGTGAAAGTGGCTTGGTTTGACTGTTAAGGAAGATCTTCATTTGAGTCCTTTTCAGCATTTCTGTATATGCCATACTAAACGGCTGTCACTATCTTATGATGAAATTATTCTGTCCTGAACACGTCTTGTTGGATTCTATTTAGGAACATCTTCATATAAGACCTCTCTAACATTTAAGCATATGCCATACAGAAGGGCTCTCACTTACTTACAGTTAAAGGACACTGTGCTAAACCCGGCTTGCTGGCGGCTGTTTGAAACCTCTTCATATAAGACTTATTAAACATTTCACTACAGGCATGACAGACTAGCTATAACACTCGTTCACTGAAAGAACACTGTGGTGAAGCCAGATTACTTCTGGCGCCTTGGGAATGTCTTCGTATAAGGCTCTTCAAACACTTCATTATGCCTACAGAATGGCTATCGCTTCCATATCCAGAAAGAACGTTCTGATGAAACCAGTGGCTCTTTATGAGCATTTCATTTATGTCTTATCAAACGTTTCTCTACAGCCGCAACATGATATCCATAACATTCATTCAAGGAAGCCACACTATGTTGAAAAAGCTTGCTTGTAGCTGTTCAGGAACACTCTCACCTAAGACATCAAATAGTTCTCTTGAGGCATGACAGAATACGTATAACATTCATTTTCTGAATGAACACTGTGGTGAAAACACCTTGCTTGCAGCTGTTTAGGGGAATCTTCAAATAAGTCCTATCAAACATTTCACTACGGGCATGATGGAATATCTATAACATTCACTCATTGAAAGAATGCTGTGGTGAAACCAACTTCCTTGTAGCTTTTAAGGAACATCTTCATGTAAGTCTTTTCTAGCATTTCAGTATGAGCCATAGAGAACAGCTATACTTTCTTAAAATGAAAAAACATTGTACTTAACTCAGCTTTCAGGTAGACTTATAGTAACATTTTCATGTAAGATTTATTGAAAATTTCACAACATGTGCGACAGAATATCTATTACATTAATTCAATGAAAGATCACTATTGTGAAACCAGCTTGCTTGTATCTCTTTAGAAATACACTCATATAAGTCTTTTCTGACATTTCAGTGTATGCCATACAAAGTAACTATCACCTTATTACAATGAAAAGTCAGTGTGCTGATCCCAGCTTGCAGGTAGCTGTAGGAACCTTTTCATATATGATATAAAACATTTCACTACAGCTATAGGAGACTATATATAAAGTTTATTAAATGAAAGAACACTGTGGTGTAACCAGATTGCTTGTAGCTATTTAGGAGTATCTTCATACAAGTCTTTTCAAACATTTCAGTGTATTCCATCCAGAATGGTTATCACTTCCATAAAATGAAAGAACGATGTTAAGAACCCAGCTGGAAAGTTGTCTTTTAGAAATATCTTTTTATAAGTCTTAACAAATATTGCGCTATGGTCATGACAGAATGATTTTAATATTCACTCAAGGAAAGAAGGATGAGCTGAACCCTTGTTTCCTAGTATCTGTTTAGGAAGAACTTCATAAAATACTTAAAAAATTACACTACAGACTTGAAAAATATCCATAAGATTCAGACACTAAAGGAACTCTGGTGAAACAAATGTGCTTACAGCTGTTTAGGGGCATATTCACATAAGACAGTTCAAACATTTCAGCATATGCCCTACAGATGACCTATCAATTACTAACAATGTGAGAACACTGTTCTAAGCCCAGTTTGCGGGTAGCTGTTTAGGAACATGTTCATATAAGACTTAACAAACATTTCATTGCATGTGGGACAGAATGTATATAGCATTTGTTCACTGAGAGAAAACTGTGGTGAAACCATCTTACTTGCAGCCATTAAGGATCATCTTCATATTAGTCATTATAACCATTTCAATATTTGCTGTTCTGATTGAATATGAGTTTCCAACAATGAAAGAAACACTGTGCTGAATCCAGCTTGCAAGTAAGTTTTAACTAACACTTCACTACAAGTGTCACAGAATATCTGCAATATTGTTTCACTGAAAGACCTCTGTGGTGAAAGCATCTTGAAGCTATTATTAGGAACATTTGTATTTGAGACATTTCTCACATTTCAGTATATGCCATAATGAATGGGTATCATTTTCCTACAATGAAAGAACACTGTGCTAAATAGAGCTCACAGATAGCTATCTAGGAACGTTTTTACATAAGACTTATCAAACATTTTACAATAGTCGTGACAGACTATACATCACATTCAGTCACTGAAAGAAAACTGTGGAGAAACAATCTTGCTTGTATATATTTAGAAACTTCTTCATGTTCACCATTTCAAGCATTTCCATATAAGACATACTGAATGAATATCACTTTGAGACAATGATATAATGTGCTGAGGCCAGATTGCAGGCAGCTGTTTGGGAACCTTTTCCTAAGAGACTTATCATACATTTCACTACAAAGTATCTGTTACATCCATTCAGTGAAAGAACACTATTGTGAAGCCAGATTGCTGGTAGCTAATTAGGAACATCTTGATATAAGGCTTTTCTAATATTTCAGTTTATGCCAAACAGAATGACTATCATTTTCTTAAAATGAAATAACACTGTGTTGAACTCATCTTGCAGGAAGCCATTTAGGGTTTCTTCATACAAAACACCAAACATGTCACTACTGCTCTGACAGAATCTCTGTAAGATTCCTTCACTGAGGAACACACTCTGGTGAAACCAGATTGCTCATAAGTTTTTAGGAATATCTTTATATAAGGCTATTCAAACACATCATATGCTGTACAGAATGATTATCACTTCCATTAAATTAAACAACATTGTGATGCAACCAGCTGGCACATGCTATTTACGAACATTTTGTGTGTGTCTTATCAAACGTTTCTCTGCAGCCACAATGTGATAATTATTACATTCATTCAATGAAATACTGTGTTGAAAAAGCCTGCTTGTGGCTGTTTAGAAACATCTTCATGTAAGTGTTCATGCAAGCCTTATCAAACATTTCCCTACAGGCATGACAGAATATCTATAACATTCAATGTCTGTAAGAACACTGTTGGGAAACCATTTTGCTTGTAGCTACTTAGGGACATCTTCATAAAACTTATCCAGCATTTCACTACGGGTGTGATAGACTATCTATAACATCCATTCACTGAAAGAACATTGTCTGGAAAACACCTAGCAAGTAGCTCTTAAGGAACATCTTCACATATGCCATTTCAAACATTTCAGTATATGCCACAAGGAACGGCTATCACTTTCTTACAATGAAAGAGCATCGTGCTTAATCAAGCCAACAGGTAGCTGTTTAGGGATATTTTCACATAAATCATATCAAACATTTGACTACAGATGTGACAATGTCTATAACATTTGTTATCTGAAAGAAAATTATGCAAAAACCATCTTCTTT
Source organism: Equus asinus (assembly GCF_041296235.1). Taxonomy (NCBI): domain Eukaryota; kingdom Metazoa; phylum Chordata; class Mammalia; order Perissodactyla; family Equidae; genus Equus; species Equus asinus. The sequence goes on from NC_091810.1 coordinate 5,931,089, forward strand.
TCACTGTTTAGGAACATCTGCACATAGTACACTTCAAATACTTAAGTATATTCCACACAGAGCGACTATCATTTTCACAAAATGAAAGAACACATGCTGAATCCAGTTTATGGGTAGCTGTTTAGGAACATCATATATCAAATATTTCACCACAGATGTGACAATATCTAGAACATTCATTCACTGAAAGAACACTGTGAAGAAACCATCTTGCTTGTTAGCTGTTTAAGAATATAAATAAAAGGCTCTTCAAACATATCACTTTATGCCATACAGAATGGCTATCATCTCCCTAGCCAGAAAAGAATACTGTGATGAACCCAGCTTGCAAGTAATTGTTTATTAATATTTTGCTCAAGTCTTATCAGACATTTGCCTACAGTCATGACAGGATATCTTTAATGTCTATTCAATGTAATAACACTATATTTAAAAGAATTTCCTTGTAGCTGTTTAGAAACATCTTCATGTAAGACTTATTAAACATTCCTTTGCAGGAATGACAGAATCTCTAAACATTCACTCATTGAATGAACACAGGGATGAAAGCAGTTTTCTTGTAACTGTTGAGGAACATCTTCATATAAAGCTTTTCAAGCATTTCAGTATATGGCATACAGCATGGCCATACCCTTCTTACAAGGAAAGAAGGTTGTGTTTAATAGCTTTCAGGTAGATTATTAGGAGCATTTTTATGTAAGACCTATTGAACTTTTAACTACAGGCATGACAGAATATCTATTACATCCATTCAATGAAAGAACACTATGGTGAAAGTGGCTTGGTTTGACTGTTAAGGAAGATCTTCATTTGAGTCCTTTTCAGCATTTCTGTATATGCCATACTAAACGGCTGTCACTATCTTATGATGAAATTATTCTGTCCTGAACACGTCTTGTTGGATTCTATTTAGGAACATCTTCATATAAGACCTCTCTAACATTTAAGCATATGCCATACAGAAGGGCTCTCACTTACTTACAGTTAAAGGACACTGTGCTAAACCCGGCTTGCTGGCGGCTGTTTGAAACCTCTTCATATAAGACTTATTAAACATTTCACTACAGGCATGACAGACTAGCTATAACACTCGTTCACTGAAAGAACACTGTGGTGAAGCCAGATTACTTCTGGCGCCTTGGGAATGTCTTCGTATAAGGCTCTTCAAACACTTCATTATGCCTACAGAATGGCTATCGCTTCCATATCCAGAAAGAACGTTCTGATGAAACCAGTGGCTCTTTATGAGCATTTCATTTATGTCTTATCAAACGTTTCTCTACAGCCGCAACATGATATCCATAACATTCATTCAAGGAAGCCACACTATGTTGAAAAAGCTTGCTTGTAGCTGTTCAGGAACACTCTCACCTAAGACATCAAATAGTTCTCTTGAGGCATGACAGAATACGTATAACATTCATTTTCTGAATGAACACTGTGGTGAAAACACCTTGCTTGCAGCTGTTTAGGGGAATCTTCAAATAAGTCCTATCAAACATTTCACTACGGGCATGATGGAATATCTATAACATTCACTCATTGAAAGAATGCTGTGGTGAAACCAACTTCCTTGTAGCTTTTAAGGAACATCTTCATGTAAGTCTTTTCTAGCATTTCAGTATGAGCCATAGAGAACAGCTATACTTTCTTAAAATGAAAAAACATTGTACTTAACTCAGCTTTCAGGTAGACTTATAGTAACATTTTCATGTAAGATTTATTGAAAATTTCACAACATGTGCGACAGAATATCTATTACATTAATTCAATGAAAGATCACTATTGTGAAACCAGCTTGCTTGTATCTCTTTAGAAATACACTCATATAAGTCTTTTCTGACATTTCAGTGTATGCCATACAAAGTAACTATCACCTTATTACAATGAAAAGTCAGTGTGCTGATCCCAGCTTGCAGGTAGCTGTAGGAACCTTTTCATATATGATATAAAACATTTCACTACAGCTATAGGAGACTATATATAAAGTTTATTAAATGAAAGAACACTGTGGTGTAACCAGATTGCTTGTAGCTATTTAGGAGTATCTTCATACAAGTCTTTTCAAACATTTCAGTGTATTCCATCCAGAATGGTTATCACTTCCATAAAATGAAAGAACGATGTTAAGAACCCAGCTGGAAAGTTGTCTTTTAGAAATATCTTTTTATAAGTCTTAACAAATATTGCGCTATGGTCATGACAGAATGATTTTAATATTCACTCAAGGAAAGAAGGATGAGCTGAACCCTTGTTTCCTAGTATCTGTTTAGGAAGAACTTCATAAAATACTTAAAAAATTACACTACAGACTTGAAAAATATCCATAAGATTCAGACACTAAAGGAACTCTGGTGAAACAAATGTGCTTACAGCTGTTTAGGGGCATATTCACATAAGACAGTTCAAACATTTCAGCATATGCCCTACAGATGACCTATCAATTACTAACAATGTGAGAACACTGTTCTAAGCCCAGTTTGCGGGTAGCTGTTTAGGAACATGTTCATATAAGACTTAACAAACATTTCATTGCATGTGGGACAGAATGTATATAGCATTTGTTCACTGAGAGAAAACTGTGGTGAAACCATCTTACTTGCAGCCATTAAGGATCATCTTCATATTAGTCATTATAACCATTTCAATATTTGCTGTTCTGATTGAATATGAGTTTCCAACAATGAAAGAAACACTGTGCTGAATCCAGCTTGCAAGTAAGTTTTAACTAACACTTCACTACAAGTGTCACAGAATATCTGCAATATTGTTTCACTGAAAGACCTCTGTGGTGAAAGCATCTTGAAGCTATTATTAGGAACATTTGTATTTGAGACATTTCTCACATTTCAGTATATGCCATAATGAATGGGTATCATTTTCCTACAATGAAAGAACACTGTGCTAAATAGAGCTCACAGATAGCTATCTAGGAACGTTTTTACATAAGACTTATCAAACATTTTACAATAGTCGTGACAGACTATACATCACATTCAGTCACTGAAAGAAAACTGTGGAGAAACAATCTTGCTTGTATATATTTAGAAACTTCTTCATGTTCACCATTTCAAGCATTTCCATATAAGACATACTGAATGAATATCACTTTGAGACAATGATATAATGTGCTGAGGCCAGATTGCAGGCAGCTGTTTGGGAACCTTTTCCTAAGAGACTTATCATACATTTCACTACAAAGTATCTGTTACATCCATTCAGTGAAAGAACACTATTGTGAAGCCAGATTGCTGGTAGCTAATTAGGAACATCTTGATATAAGGCTTTTCTAATATTTCAGTTTATGCCAAACAGAATGACTATCATTTTCTTAAAATGAAATAACACTGTGTTGAACTCATCTTGCAGGAAGCCATTTAGGGTTTCTTCATACAAAACACCAAACATGTCACTACTGCTCTGACAGAATCTCTGTAAGATTCCTTCACTGAGGAACACACTCTGGTGAAACCAGATTGCTCATAAGTTTTTAGGAATATCTTTATATAAGGCTATTCAAACACATCATATGCTGTACAGAATGATTATCACTTCCATTAAATTAAACAACATTGTGATGCAACCAGCTGGCACATGCTATTTACGAACATTTTGTGTGTGTCTTATCAAACGTTTCTCTGCAGCCACAATGTGATAATTATTACATTCATTCAATGAAATACTGTGTTGAAAAAGCCTGCTTGTGGCTGTTTAGAAACATCTTCATGTAAGTGTTCATGCAAGCCTTATCAAACATTTCCCTACAGGCATGACAGAATATCTATAACATTCAATGTCTGTAAGAACACTGTTGGGAAACCATTTTGCTTGTAGCTACTTAGGGACATCTTCATAAAACTTATCCAGCATTTCACTACGGGTGTGATAGACTATCTATAACATCCATTCACTGAAAGAACATTGTCTGGAAAACACCTAGCAAGCAGCTCTTAAGGAACATCTTCACATATGCCATTTCAAACATTTCAGTATATGCCACAAGGAACGGCTATCACTTTCTTACAATGAAAGAGCATCGTGCTTAATCAAGCCAACAGGTAGCTGTTTAGGGATATTTTCACATAAATCATATCAAACATTTGACTACAGATGTGACAATGTCTATAACATTTGTTATCTGAAAGAAAATTATGCAAAAACCATCTTCTTTTCACTGTTTAGGAACATCTGCACATAGTACACTTCAAATACTTAAGTATATTCCACACAGAGCGACTATCATTTTCACAAAATGAAAGAACACATGCTGAATCCAGTTTATGGGTAGCTGTTTAGGAACATCATATATCAAATATTTCACCACAGATGTGACAATATCTAGAACATTCATTCACTGAAAGAACACTGTGAAGAAACCATCTTGCTTGTTAGCTGTTTAAGAATATAAATAAAAGGCTCTTCAAACATATCACTTTATGCCATACAGAATGGCTATCATCTCCCTAGCCAGAAAAGAATACTGTGATGAACCCAGCTTGCAAGTAATTGTTTATTAATATTTTGCTCAAGTCTTATCAGACATTTGCCTACAGTCATGACAGGATATCTTTAATGTCTATTCAATGTAATAACACTATATTTAAAAGAATTTCCTTGTAGCTGTTTAGAAACATCTTCATGTAAGACTTATTAAACATTCCTTTGCAGGAATGACAGAATCTCTAAACATTCACTCATTGAATGAACACAGGGATGAAAGCAGTTTTCTTGTAACTGTTGAGGAACATCTTCATAAAAAGCTTTTCAAGCATTTCAGTATATGGCATACAGCATGGCCATACCCTTCTTACAAGGAAAGAAGGTTGTGTTTAATAGCTTTCAGGTAGATTATTAGGAGCATTTTTATGTAAGACCTATTGAACTTTTAACTACAGGCATGACAGAATATCTATTACATCCATTCAATGAAAGAACACTATGGTGAAAGTGGCTTGGTTTGACTGTTAAGGAAGATCTTCATTTGAGTCCTTTTCAGCATTTCTGTATATGCCATACTAAACGGCTGTCACTATCTTATGATGAAATTATTCTGTCCTGAACACGTCTTGTTGGATTCTATTTAGGAACATCTTCATATAAGACCTCTCTAACATTTAAGCATATGCCATACAGAAGGGCTCTCACTTACTTACAGTTAAAGGACACTGTGCTAAACCCGGCTTGCTGGCGGCTGTTTGAAACCTCTTCATATAAGACTTATTAAACATTTCACTACAGGCATGACAGACTAGCTATAACACTCGTTCACTGAAAGAACACTGTGGTGAAGCCAGATTACTTCTGGCGCCTTGGGAATGTCTTCGTATAAGGCTCTTCAAACACTTCATTATGCCTACAGAATGGCTATCGCTTCCATATCCAGAAAGAACGTTCTGATGAAACCAGTGGCTCTTTATGAGCATTTCATTTATGTCTTATCAAACGTTTCTCTACAGCCGCAACATGATATCCATAACATTCATTCAAGGAAGCCACACTATGTTGAAAAAGCTTGCTTGTAGCTGTTCAGGAACACTCTCACCTAAGACATCAAATAGTTCTCTTGAGGCATGACAGAATACGTATAACATTCATTTTCTGAATGAACACTGTGGTGAAAACACCTTGCTTGCAGCTGTTTAGGGGAATCTTCAAATAAGTCCTATCAAACATTTCACTACGGGCATGATGGAATATCTATAACATTCACTCATTGAAAGAATGCTGTGGTGAAACCAACTTCCTTGTAGCTTTTAAGGAACATCTTCATGTAAGTCTTTTCTAGCATTTCAGTATGAGCCATAGAGAACAGCTATACTTTCTTAAAATGAAAAAACATTGTACTTAACTCAGCTTTCAGGTAGACTTATAGTAACATTTTCATGTAAGATTTATTGAAAATTTCACAACATGTGCGACAGAATATCTATTACATTAATTCAATGAAAGATCACTATTGTGAAACCAGCTTGCTTGTATCTCTTTAGAAATACACTCATATAAGTCTTTTCTGACATTTCAGTGTATGCCATACAAAGTAACTATCACCTTATTACAATGAAAAGTCAGTGTGCTGATCCCAGCTTGCAGGTAGCTGTAGGAACCTTTTCATATATGATATAAAACATTTCACTACAGCTATAGGAGACTATATATAAAGTTTATTAAATGAAAGAACACTGTGGTGTAACCAGATTGCTTGTAGCTATTTAGGAGTATCTTCATACAAGTCTTTTCAAACATTTCAGTGTATTCCATCCAGAATGGTTATCACTTCCATAAAATGAAAGAACGATGTTAAGAACCCAGCTGGAAAGTTGTCTTTTAGAAATATCTTTTTATAAGTCTTAACAAATATTGCGCTATGGTCATGACAGAATGATTTTAATATTCACTCAAGGAAAGAAGGATGAGCTGAACCCTTGTTTCCTAGTATCTGTTTAGGAAGAACTTCATAAAATACTTAAAAAATTACACTACAGACTTGAAAAATATCCATAAGATTCAGACACTAAAGGAACTCTGGTGAAACAAATGTGCTTACAGCTGTTTAGGGGCATATTCACATAAGACAGTTCAAACATTTCAGCATATGCCCTACAGATGACCTATCAATTACTAACAATGTGAGAACACTGTTCTAAGCCCAGTTTGCGGGTAGCTGTTTAGGAACATGTTCATATAAGACTTAACAAACATTTCATTGCATGTGGGACAGAATGTATATAGCATTTGTTCACTGAGAGAAAACTGTGGTGAAACCATCTTACTTGCAGCCATTAAGGATCATCTTCATATTAGTCATTATAACCATTTCAATATTTGCTGTTCTGATTGAATATGAGTTTCCAACAATGAAAGAAACACTGTGCTGAATCCAGCTTGCAAGTAAGTTTTAACTAACACTTCACTACAAGTGTCACAGAATATCTGCAATATTGTTTCACTGAAAGACCTCTGTGGTGAAAGCATCTTGAAGCTATTATTAGGAACATTTGTATTTGAGACATTTCTCACATTTCAGTATATGCCATAATGAATGGGTATCATTTTCCTACAATGAAAGAACACTGTGCTAAATAGAGCTCACAGATAGCTATCTAGGAACGTTTTTACATAAGACTTATCAAACATTTTACAATAGTCGTGACAGACTATACATCACATTCAGTCACTGAAAGAAAACTGTGGAGAAACAATCTTGCTTGTATATATTTAGAAACTTCTTCATGTTCACCATTTCAAGCATTTCCATATAAGACATACTGAATGAATATCACTTTGAGACAATGATATAATGTGCTGAGGCCAGATTGCAGGCAGCTGTTTGGGAACCTTTTCCTAAGAGACTTATCATACATTTCACTACAAAGTATCTGTTACATCCATTCAGTGAAAGAACACTATTGTGAAGCCAGATTGCTGGTAGCTAATTAGGAACATCTTGATATAAGGCTTTTCTAATATTTCAGTTTATGCCAAACAGAATGACTATCATTTTCTTAAAATGAAATAACACTGTGTTGAACTCATCTTGCAGGAAGCCATTTAGGGTTTCTTCATACAAAACACCAAACATGTCACTACTGCTCTGACAGAATCTCTGTAAGATTCCTTCACTGAGGAACACACTCTGGTGAAACCAGATTGCTCATAAGTTTTTAGGAATATCTTTATATAAGGCTATTCAAACACATCATATGCTGTACAGAATGATTATCACTTCCATTAAATTAAACAACATTGTGATGCAACCAGCTGGCACATGCTATTTACGAACATTTTGTGTGTGTCTTATCAAACGTTTCTCTGCAGCCACAATGTGATAATTATTACATTCATTCAATGAAATACTGTGTTGAAAAAGCCTGCTTGTGGCTGTTTAGAAACATCTTCATGTAAGTGTTCATGCAAGCCTTATCAAACATTTCCCTACAGGCATGACAGAATATCTATAACATTCAATGTCTGTAAGAACACTGTTGGGAAACCATTTTGCTTGTAGCTACTTAGGGACATCTTCATAAAACTTATCCAGCATTTCACTACGGGTGTGATAGACTATCTATAACATCCATTCACTGAAAGAACATTGTCTGGAAAACACCTAGCAAGTAGCTCTTAAGGAACATCTTCACATATGCCATTTCAAACATTTCAGTATATGCCACAAGGAACGGCTATCACTTTCTTACAATGAAAGAGCATCGTGCTTAATCAAGCCAACAGGTAGCTGTTTAGGGATATTTTCACATAAATCATATCAAACATTTGACTACAGATGTGACAATGTCTATAACATTTGTTATCTGAAAGAAAATTATGCAAAAACCATCTTCTTTTCACTGTTTAGGAACATCTGCACATAGTACACTTCAAATACTTAAGTATATTCCACACAGAGCGACTATCATTTTCACAAAATGAAAGAACACATGCTGAATCCAGTTTATGGGTAGCTGTTTAGGAACATCATATATCAAATATTTCACCACAGATGTGACAATATCTAGAACATTCATTCACTGAAAGAACACTGTGAAGAAACCATCTTGCTTGTTAGCTGTTTAAGAATATAAATAAAAGGCTCTTCAAACATATCACTTTATGCCATACAGAATGGCTATCATCTCCCTAGCCAGAAAAGAATACTGTGATGAACCCAGCTTGCAAGTAATTGTTTATTAATATTTTGCTCAAGTCTTATCAGACATTTGCCTACAGTCATGACAGGATATCTTTAATGTCTATTCAATGTAATAACACTATATTTAAAAGAATTTCCTTGTAGCTGTTTAGAAACATCTTCATGTAAGACTTATTAAACATTCCTTTGCAGGAATGACAGAATCTCTAAACATTCACTCATTGAATGAACACAGGGATGAAAGCAGTTTTCTTGTAACTGTTGAGGAACATCTTCATAAAAAGCTTTTCAAGCATTTCAGTATATGGCATACAGCATGGCCATACCCTTCTTACAAGGAAAGAAGGTTGTGTTTAATAGCTTTCAGGTAGATTATTAGGAGCATTTTTATGTAAGACCTATTGAACTTTTAACTACAGGCATGACAGAATATCTATTACATCCATTCAATGAAAGAACACTATGGTGAAAGTGGCTTGGTTTGACTGTTAAGGAAGATCTTCATTTGAGTCCTTTTCAGCATTTCTGTATATGCCATACTAAACGGCTGTCACTATCTTATGATGAAATTATTCTGTCCTGAACACGTCTTGTTGGATTCTATTTAGGAACATCTTCATATAAGACCTCTCTAACATTTAAGCATATGCCATACAGAAGGGCTCTCACTTACTTACAGTTAAAGGACACTGTGCTAAACCCGGCTTGCTGGCGGCTGTTTGAAACCTCTTCATATAAGACTTATTAAACATTTCACTACAGGCATGACAGACTAGCTATAACACTCGTTCACTGAAAGAACACTGTGGTGAAGCCAGATTACTTCTGGCGCCTTGGGAATGTCTTCGTATAAGGCTCTTCAAACACTTCATTATGCCTACAGAATGGCTATCGCTTCCATATCCAGAAAGAACGTTCTGATGAAACCAGTGGCTCTTTATGAGCATTTCATTTATGTCTTATCAAACGTTTCTCTACAGCCGCAACATGATATCCATAACATTCATTCAAGGAAGCCACACTATGTTGAAAAAGCTTGCTTGTAGCTGTTCAGGAACACTCTCACCTAAGACATCAAATAGTTCTCTTGAGGCATGACAGAATACGTATAACATTCATTTTCTGAATGAACACTGTGGTGAAAACACCTTGCTTGCAGCTGTTTAGGGGAATCTTCAAATAAGTCCTATCAAACATTTCACTACGGGCATGATGGAATATCTATAACATTCACTCATTGAAAGAATGCTGTGGTGAAACCAACTTCCTTGTAGCTTTTAAGGAACATCTTCATGTAAGTCTTTTCTAGCATTTCAGTATGAGCCATAGAGAACAGCTATACTTTCTTAAAATGAAAAAACATTGTACTTAACTCAGCTTTCAGGTAGACTTATAGTAACATTTTCATGTAAGATTTATTGAAAATTTCACAACATGTGCGACAGAATATCTATTACATTAATTCAATGAAAGATCACTATTGTGAAACCAGCTTGCTTGTATCTCTTTAGAAATACACTCATATAAGTCTTTTCTGACATTTCAGTGTATGCCATACAAAGTAACTATCACCTTATTACAATGAAAAGTCAGTGTGCTGATCCCAGCTTGCAGGTAGCTGTAGGAACCTTTTCATATATGATATAAAACATTTCACTACAGCTATAGGAGACTATATATAAAGTTTATTAAATGAAAGAACACTGTGGTGTAACCAGATTGCTTGTAGCTATTTAGGAGTATCTTCATACAAGTCTTTTCAAACATTTCAGTGTATTCCATCCAGAATGGTTATCACTTCCATAAAATGAAAGAACGATGTTAAGAACCCAGCTGGAAAGTTGTCTTTTAGAAATATCTTTTTATAAGTCTTAACAAATATTGCGCTATGGTCATGACAGAATGATTTTAATATTCACTCAAGGAAAGAAGGATGAGCTGAACCCTTGTTTCCTAGTATCTGTTTAGGAAGAACTTCATAAAATACTTAAAAAATTACACTACAGACTTGAAAAATATCCATAAGATTCAGACACTAAAGGAACTCTGGTGAAACAAATGTGCTTACAGCTGTTTAGGGGCATATTCACATAAGACAGTTCAAACATTTCAGCATATGCCCTACAGATGACCTATCAATTACTAACAATGTGAGAACACTGTTCTAAGCCCAGTTTGCGGGTAGCTGTTTAGGAACATGTTCATATAAGACTTAACAAACATTTCATTGCATGTGGGACAGAATGTATATAGCATTTGTTCACTGAGAGAAAACTGTGGTGAAACCATCTTACTTGCAGCCATTAAGGATCATCTTCATATTAGTCATTATAACCATTTCAATATTTGCTGTTCTGATTGAATATGAGTTTCCAACAATGAAAGAAACACTGTGCTGAATCCAGCTTGCAAGTAAGTTTTAACTAACACTTCACTACAAGTGTCACAGAATATCTGCAATATTGTTTCACTGAAAGACCTCTGTGGTGAAAGCATCTTGAAGCTATTATTAGGAACATTTGTATTTGAGACATTTCTCACATTTCAGTATATGCCATAATGAATGGGTATCATTTTCCTACAATGAAAGAACACTGTGCTAAATAGAGCTCACAGATAGCTATCTAGGAACGTTTTTACATAAGACTTATCAAACATTTTACAATAGTCGTGACAGACTATACATCACATTCAGTCACTGAAAGAAAACTGTGGAGAAACAATCTTGCTTGTATATATTTAGAAACTTCTTCATGTTCACCATTTCAAGCATTTCCATATAAGACATACTGAATGAATATCACTTTGAGACAATGATATAATGTGCTGAGGCCAGATTGCAGGCAGCTGTTTGGGAACCTTTTCCTAAGAGACTTATCATACATTTCACTACAAAGTATCTGTTACATCCATTCAGTGAAAGAACACTATTGTGAAGCCAGATTGCTGGTAGCTAATTAGGAACATCTTGATATAAGGCTTTTCTAATATTTCAGTTTATGCCAAACAGAATGACTATCATTTTCTTAAAATGAAATAACACTGTGTTGAACTCATCTTGCAGGAAGCCATTTAGGGTTTCTTCATACAAAACACCAAACATGTCACTACTGCTCTGACAGAATCTCTGTAAGATTCCTTCACTGAGGAACACACTCTGGTGAAACCAGATTGCTCATAAGTTTTTAGGAATATCTTTATATAAGGCTATTCAAACACATCATATGCTGTACAGAATGATTATCACTTCCATTAAATTAAACAACATTGTGATGCAACCAGCTGGCACATGCTATTTACGAACATTTTGTGTGTGTCTTATCAAACGTTTCTCTGCAGCCACAATGTGATAATTATTACATTCATTCAATGAAATACTGTGTTGAAAAAGCCTGCTTGTGGCTGTTTAGAAACATCTTCATGTAAGTGTTCATGCAAGCCTTATCAAACATTTCCCTACAGGCATGACAGAATATCTATAACATTCAATGTCTGTAAGAACACTGTTGGGAAACCATTTTGCTTGTAGCTACTTAGGGACATCTTCATAAAACTTATCCAGCATTTCACTACGGGTGTGATAGACTATCTATAACATCCATTCACTGAAAGAACATTGTCTGGAAAACACCTAGCAAGCAGCTCTTAAGGAACATCTTCACATATGCCATTTCAAACATTTCAGTATATGCCACAAGGAACGGCTATCACTTTCTTACAATGAAAGCGCATCGTGCTTAATCAAGCCAACAGGTAGCTGTTTAGGGATATTTTCACATAAATCATATCAAACATTTGACTACAGATGTGACAATGTCTATAACATTTGTTATCTGAAAGAAAATTATGCAAAAACCATCTTCTTTTCACTGTTTAGGAACATCTGCACATAGTACACTTCAAATACTTAAGTATATTCCACACAGAGCGACTATCATTTTCACAAAATGAAAGAACACATGCTGAATCCAGTTTATGGGTAGCTGTTTAGGAACATCATATATCAAATATTTCACCACAGATGTGACAATATCTAGAACATTCATTCACTGAAAGAACACTGTGAAGAAACCATCTTGCTTGTTAGCTGTTTAAGAATATAAATAAAAGGCTCTTCAAACATATCACTTTATGCCATACAGAATGGCTATCATCTCCCTAGCCAGAAAAGAATACTGTGATGAACCCAGCTTGCAAGTAATTGTTTATTAATATTTTGCTCAAGTCTTATCAGACATTTGCCTACAGTCATGACAGGATATCTTTAATGTCTATTCAATGTAATAACACTATATTTAAAAGAATTTCCTTGTAGCTGTTTAGAAACATCTTCATGTAAGACTTATTAAACATTCCTTTGCAGGAATGACAGAATCTCTAAACATTCACTCATTGAATGAACACAGGGATGAAAGCAGTTTTCTTGTAACTGTTGAGGAACATCTTCATAAAAAGCTTTTCAAGCATTTCAGTATATGGCATACAGCATGGCCATACCCTTCTTACAAGGAAAGAAGGTTGTGTTTAATAGCTTTCAGGTAGATTATTAGGAGCATTTTTATGTAAGACCTATTGAACTTTTAACTACAGGCATGACAGAATATCTATTACATCCATTCAATGAAAGAACACTATGGTGAAAGTGGCTTGGTTTGACTGTTAAGGAAGATCTTCATTTGAGTCCTTTTCAGCATTTCTGTATATGCCATACTAAACGGCTGTCACTATCTTATGATGAAATTATTCTGTCCTGAACACGTCTTGTTGGATTCTATTTAGGAACATCTTCATATAAGACCTCTCTAACATTTAAGCATATGCCATACAGAAGGGCTCTCACTTACTTACAGTTAAAGGACACTGTGCTAAACCCGGCTTGCTGGCGGCTGTTTGAAACCTCTTCATATAAGACTTATTAAACATTTCACTACAGGCATGACAGACTAGCTATAACACTCGTTCACTGAAAGAACACTGTGGTGAAGCCAGATTACTTCTGGCGCCTTGGGAATGTCTTCGTATAAGGCTCTTCAAACACTTCATTATGCCTACAGAATGGCTATCGCTTCCATATCCAGAAAGAACGTTCTGATGAAACCAGTGGCTCTTTATGAGCATTTCATTTATGTCTTATCAAACGTTTCTCTACAGCCGCAACATGATATCCATAACATTCATTCAAGGAAGCCACACTATGTTGAAAAAGCTTGCTTGTAGCTGTTCAGGAACACTCTCACCTAAGACATCAAATAGTTCTCTTGAGGCATGACAGAATACGTATAACATTCATTTTCTGAATGAACACTGTGGTGAAAACACCTTGCTTGCAGCTGTTTAGGGGAATCTTCAAATAAGTCCTATCAAACATTTCACTACGGGCATGATGGAATATCTATAACATTCACTCATTGAAAGAATGCTGTGGTGAAACCAACTTCCTTGTAGCTTTTAAGGAACATCTTCATGTAAGTCTTTTCTAGCATTTCAGTATGAGCCATAGAGAACAGCTATACTTTCTTAAAATGAAAAAACATTGTACTTAACTCAGCTTTCAGGTAGACTTATAGTAACATTTTCATGTAAGATTTATTGAAAATTTCACAACATGTGCGACAGAATATCTATTACATTAATTCAATGAAAGATCACTATTGTGAAACCAGCTTGCTTGTATCTCTTTAGAAATACACTCATATAAGTCTTTTCTGACATTTCAGTGTATGCCATACAAAGTAACTATCACCTTATTACAATGAAAAGTCAGTGTGCTGATCCCAGCTTGCAGGTAGCTGTAGGAACCTTTTCATATATGATATAAAACATTTCACTACAGCTATAGGAGACTATATATAAAGTTTATTAAATGAAAGAACACTGTGGTGTAACCAGATTGCTTGTAGCTATTTAGGAGTATCTTCATACAAGTCTTTTCAAACATTTCAGTGTATTCCATCCAGAATGGTTATCACTTCCATAAAATGAAAGAACGATGTTAAGAACCCAGCTGGAAAGTTGTCTTTTAGAAATATCTTTTTATAAGTCTTAACAAATATTGCGCTATGGTCATGACAGAATGATTTTAATATTCACTCAAGGAAAGAAGGATGAGCTGAACCCTTGTTTCCTAGTATCTGTTTAGGAAGAACTTCATAAAATACTTAAAAAATTACACTACAGACTTGAAAAATATCCATAAGATTCAGACACTAAAGGAACTCTGGTGAAACAAATGTGCTTACAGCTGTTTAGGGGCATATTCACATAAGACAGTTCAAACATTTCAGCATATGCCCTACAGATGACCTATCAATTACTAACAATGTGAGAACACTGTTCTAAGCCCAGTTTGCGGGTAGCTGTTTAGGAACATGTTCATATAAGACTTAACAAACATTTCATTGCATGTGGGACAGAATGTATATAGCATTTGTTCACTGAGAGAAAACTGTGGTGAAACCATCTTACTTGCAGCCATTAAGGATCATCTTCATATTAGTCATTATAACCATTTCAATATTTGCTGTTCTGATTGAATATGAGTTTCCAACAATGAAAGAAACACTGTGCTGAATCCAGCTTGCAAGTAAGTTTTAACTAACACTTCACTACAAGTGTCACAGAATATCTGCAATATTGTTTCACTGAAAGACCTCTGTGGTGAAAGCATCTTGAAGCTATTATTAGGAACATTTGTATTTGAGACATTTCTCACATTTCAGTATATGCCATAATGAATGGGTATCATTTTCCTACAATGAAAGAACACTGTGCTAAATAGAGCTCACAGATAGCTATCTAGGAACGTTTTTACATAAGACTTATCAAACATTTTACAATAGTCGTGACAGACTATACATCACATTCAGTCACTGAAAGAAAACTGTGGAGAAACAATCTTGCTTGTATATATTTAGAAACTTCTTCATGTTCACCATTTCAAGCATTTCCATATAAGACATACTGAATGAATATCACTTTGAGACAATGATATAATGTGCTGAGGCCAGATTGCAGGCAGCTGTTTAGGAACCTTTTCCTAAGAGACTTATCATACATTTCACTACAAAGTATCTGTTACATCCATTCAGTGAAAGAACACTATTGTGAAGCCAGATTGCTGGTAGCTAATTAGGAACATCTTGATATAAGGCTTTTCTAATATTTCAGTTTATGCCAAACAGAATGACTATCATTTTCTTAAAATGAAATAACACTGTGTTGAACTCATCTTGCAGGAAGCCATTTAGGGTTTCTTCATACAAAACACCAAACATGTCACTACTGCTCTGACAGAATCTCTGTAAGATTCCTTCACTGAGGAACACACTCTGGTGAAACCAGATTGCTCATAAGTTTTTAGGAATATCTTTATATAAGGCTATTCAAACACATCATATGCTGTACAGAATGATTATCACTTCCATTAAATTAAACAACATTGTGATGCAACCAGCTGGCACATGCTATTTACGAACATTTTGTGTGTGTCTTATCAAACGTTTCTCTGCAGCCACAATGTGATAATTATTACATTCATTCAATGAAATACTGTGTTGAAAAAGCCTGCTTGTGGCTGTTTAGAAACATCTTCATGTAAGTGTTCATGCAAGCCTTATCAAACATTTCCCTACAGGCATGACAGAATATCTATAACATTCAATGTCTGTAAGAACACTGTTGGGAAACCATTTTGCTTGTAGCTACTTAGGGACATCTTCATAAAACTTATCCAGCATTTCACTACGGGTGTGATAGACTATCTATAACATCCATTCACTGAAAGAACATTGTCTGGAAAACACCTAGCAAGTAGCTCTTAAGGAACATCTTCACATATGCCATTTCAAACATTTCAGTATATGCCACAAGGAACGGCTATCACTTTCTTACAATGAAAGAGCATCGTGCTTAATCAAGCCAACAGGTAGCTGTTTAGGGATATTTTCACATAAATCATATCAAACATTTGACTACAGATGTGACAATGTCTATAACATTTGTTATCTGAAAGAAAATTATGCAAAAACCATCTTCTTTTCACTGTTTAGGAACATCTGCACATAGTACACTTCAAATACTTAAGTATATTCCACACAGAGCGACTATCATTTTCACAAAATGAAAGAACACATGCTGAATCCAGTTTATGGGTAGCTGTTTAGGAACATCATATATCAAATATTTCACCACAGATGTGACAATATCTAGAACATTCATTCACTGAAAGAACACTGTGAAGAAACCATCTTGCTTGTTAGCTGTTTAAGAATATAAATAAAAGGCTCTTCAAACATATCACTTTATGCCATACAGAATGGCTATCATCTCCATAGCCAGAAAAGAATACTGTGATGAACCCAGCTTGCAAGTAATTGTTTATTAATATTTTGCTCAAGTCTTATCAGACATTTGCCTACAGTCATGACAGGATATCTTTAATGTCTATTCAATGTAATAACACTATATTTAAAAGAATTTCCTTGTAGCTGTTTAGAAACATCTTCATGTAAGACTTATTAAACATTCCTTTGCAGGAATGACAGAATCTCTAAACATTCACTCATTGAATGAACACAGGGATGAAAGCAGTTTTCTTGTAACTGTTGAGGAACATCTTCATATAAAGCTTTTCAAGCATTTCAGTATATGGCATACAGCATGGCCATACCCTTCTTACAAGGAAAGAAGGTTGTGTTTAATAGCTTTCAGGTAGATTATTAGGAGCATTTTTATGTAAGACCTATTGAACTTTTAACTACAGGCATGACAGAATATCTATTACATCCATTCAATGAAAGAACACTATGGTGAAAGTGGCTTGGTTTGACTGTTAAGGAAGATCTTCATTTGAGTCCTTTTCAGCATTTCTGTATATGCCATACTAAACGGCTGTCACTATCTTATGATGAAATTATTCTGTCCTGAACACGTCTTGTTGGATTCTATTTAGGAACATCTTCATATAAGACCTCTCTAACATTTAAGCATATGCCATACAGAAGGGCTCTCACTTACTTACAGTTAAAGGACACTGTGCTAAACCCGGCTTGCTGGCGGCTGTTTGAAACCTCTTCATATAAGACTTATTAAACATTTCACTACAGGCATGACAGACTAGCTATAACACTCGTTCACTGAAAGAACACTGTGGTGAAGCCAGATTACTTCTGGCGCCTTGGGAATGTCTTCGTATAAGGCTCTTCAAACACTTCATTATGCCTACAGAATGGCTATCGCTTCCATATCCAGAAAGAACGTTCTGATGAAACCAGTGGCTCTTTATGAGCATTTCATTTATGTCTTATCAAACGTTTCTCTACAGCCGCAACATGATATCCATAACATTCATTCAAGGAAGCCACACTATGTTGAAAAAGCTTGCTTGTAGCTGTTCAGGAACACTCTCACCTAAGACATCAAATAGTTCTCTTGAGGCATGACAGAATACGTATAACATTCATTTTCTGAATGAACACTGTGGTGAAAACACCTTGCTTGCAGCTGTTTAGGGGAATCTTCAAATAAGTCCTATCAAACATTTCACTACGGGCATGATGGAATATCTATAACATTCACTCATTGAAAGAATGCTGTGGTGAAACCAACTTCCTTGTAGCTTTTAAGGAACATCTTCATGTAAGTCTTTTCTAGCATTTCAGTATGAGCCATAGAGAACAGCTATACTTTCTTAAAATGAAAAAACATTGTACTTAACTCAGCTTTCAGGTAGACTTATAGTAACATTTTCATGTAAGATTTATTGAAAATTTCACAACATGTGCGACAGAATATCTATTACATTAATTCAATGAAAGATCACTATTGTGAAACCAGCTTGCTTGTATCTCTTTAGAAATACACTCATATAAGTCTTTTCTGACATTTCAGTGTATGCCATACAAAGTAACTATCACCTTATTACAATGAAAAGTCAGTGTGCTGATCCCAGCTTGCAGGTAGCTGTAGGAACCTTTTCATATATGATATAAAACATTTCACTACAGCTATAGGAGACTATATATAAAGTTTATTAAATGAAAGAACACTGTGGTGTAACCAGATTGCTTGTAGCTATTTAGGAGTATCTTCATACAAGTCTTTTCAAACATTTCAGTGTATTCCATCCAGAATGGTTATCACTTCCATAAAATGAAAGAACGATGTTAAGAACCCAGCTGGAAAGTTGTCTTTTAGAAATATCTTTTTATAAGTCTTAACAAATATTGCGCTATGGTCATGACAGAATGATTTTAATATTCACTCAAGGAAAGAAGGATGAGCTGAACCCTTGTTTCCTAGTATCTGTTTAGGAAGAACTTCATAAAATACTTAAAAAATTACACTACAGACTTGAAAAATATCCATAAGATTCAGACACTAAAGGAACTCTGGTGAAACAAATGTGCTTACAGCTGTTTAGGGGCATATTCACATAAGACAGTTCAAACATTTCAGCATATGCCCTACAGATGACCTATCAATTACTAACAATGTGAGAACACTGTTCTAAGCCCAGTTTGCGGGTAGCTGTTTAGGAACATGTTCATATAAGACTTAACAAACATTTCATTGCATGTGGGACAGAATGTATATAGCATTTGTTCACTGAGAGAAAACTGTGGTGAAACCATCTTACTTGCAGCCATTAAGGATCATCTTCATATTAGTCATTATAACCATTTCAATATTTGCTGTTCTGATTGAATATGAGTTTCCAACAATGAAAGAAACACTGTGCTGAATCCAGCTTGCAAGTAAGTTTTAACTAACACTTCACTACAAGTGTCACAGAATATCTGCAATATTGTTTCACTGAAAGACCTCTGTGGTGAAAGCATCTTGAAGCTATTATTAGGAACATTTGTATTTGAGACATTTCTCACATTTCAGTATATGCCATAATGAATGGGTATCATTTTCCTACAATGAAAGAACACTGTGCTAAATAGAGCTCACAGATAGCTATCTAGGAACGTTTTTACATAAGACTTATCAAACATTTTACAATAGTCGTGACAGACTATACATCACATTCAGTCACTGAAAGAAAACTGTGGAGAAACAATCTTGCTTGTATATATTTAGAAACTTCTTCATGTTCACCATTTCAAGCATTTCCATATAAGACATACTGAATGAATATCACTTTGAGACAATGATATAATGTGCTGAGGCCAGATTGCAGGCAGCTGTTTGGGAACCTTTTCCTAAGAGACTTATCATACATTTCACTACAAAGTATCTGTTACATCCATTCAGTGAAAGAACACTATTGTGAAGCCAGATTGCTGGTAGCTAATTAGGAACATCTTGATATAAGGCTTTTCTAATATTTCAGTTTATGCCAAACAGAATGACTATCATTTTCTTAAAATGAAATAACACTGTGTTGAACTCATCTTGCAGGAAGCCATTTAGGGTTTCTTCATACAAAACACCAAACATGTCACTACTGCTCTGACAGAATCTCTGTAAGATTCCTTCACTGAGGAACACACTCTGGTGAAACCAGATTGCTCATAAGTTTTTAGGAATATCTTTATATAAGGCTATTCAAACACATCATATGCTGTACAGAATGATTATCACTTCCATTAAATTAAACAACATTGTGATGCAACCAGCTGGCACATGCTATTTACGAACATTTTGTGTGTGTCTTATCAAACGTTTCTCTGCAGCCACAATGTGATAATTATTACATTCATTCAATGAAATACTGTGTTGAAAAAGCCTGCTTGTGGCTGTTTAGAAACATCTTCATGTAAGTGTTCATGCAAGCCTTATCAAACATTTCCCTACAGGCATGACAGAATATCTATAACATTCAATGTCTGTAAGAACACTGTTGGGAAACCATTTTGCTTGTAGCTACTTAGGGACATCTTCATAAAACTTATCCAGCATTTCACTACGGGTGTGATAGACTATCTATAACATCCATTCACTGAAAGAACATTGTCTGGAAAACACCTAGCAAGTAGCTCTTAAGGAACATCTTCACATATGCCATTTCAAACATTTCAGTATATGCCACAAGGAACGGCTATCACTTTCTTACAATGAAAGCGCATCGTGCTTAATCAAGCCAACAGGTAGCTGTTTAGGGATATTTTCACATAAATCATATCAAACATTTGACTACAGATGTGACAATGTCTATAACATTTGTTATCTGAAAGAAAATTATGCAAAAACCATCTTCTTTTCACTGTTTAGGAACATCTGCACATAGTACACTTCAAATACTTAAGTATATTCCACACAGAGCGACTATCATTTTCACAAAATGAAAGAACACATGCTGAATCCAGTTTATGGGTAGCTGTTTAGGAACATCATATATCAAATATTTCACCACAGATGTGACAATATCTAGAACATTCATTCACTGAAAGAACACTGTGAAGAAACCATCTTGCTTGTTAGCTGTTTAAGAATATAAATAAAAGGCTCTTCAAACATATCACTTTATGCCATACAGAATGGCTATCATCTCCCTAGCCAGAAAAGAATACTGTGATGAACCCAGCTTGCAAGTAATTGTTTATTAATATTTTGCTCAAGTCTTATCAGACATTTGCCTACAGTCATGACAGGATATCTTTAATGTCTATTCAATGTAATAACACTATATTTAAAAGAATTTCCTTGTAGCTGTTTAGAAACATCTTCATGTAAGACTTATTAAACATTCCTTTGCAGGAATGACAGAATCTCTAAACATTCACTCATTGAATGAACACAGGGATGAAAGCAGTTTTCTTGTAACTGTTGAGGAACATCTTCATAAAAAGCTTTTCAAGCATTTCAGTATATGGCATACAGCATGGCCATACCCTTCTTACAAGGAAAGAAGGTTGTGTTTAATAGCTTTCAGGTAGATTATTAGGAGCATTTTTATGTAAGACCTATTGAACTTTTAACTACAGGCATGACAGAATATCTATTACATCCATTCAATGAAAGAACACTATGGTGAAAGTGGCTTGGTTTGACTGTTAAGGAAGATCTTCATTTGAGTCCTTTTCAGCATTTCTGTATATGCCATACTAAACGGCTGTCACTATCTTATGATGAAATTATTCTGTCCTGAACACGTCTTGTTGGATTCTATTTAGGAACATCTTCATATAAGACCTCTCTAACATTTAAGCATATGCCATACAGAAGGGCTCTCACTTACTTACAGTTAAAGGACACTGTGCTAAACCCGGCTTGCTGGCGGCTGTTTGAAACCTCTTCATATAAGACTTATTAAACATTTCACTACAGGCATGACAGACTAGCTATAACACTCGTTCACTGAAAGAACACTGTGGTGAAGCCAGATTACTTCTGGCGCCTTGGGAATGTCTTCGTATAAGGCTCTTCAAACACTTCATTATGCCTACAGAATGGCTATCGCTTCCATATCCAGAAAGAACGTTCTGATGAAACCAGTGGCTCTTTATGAGCATTTCATTTATGTCTTATCAAACGTTTCTCTACAGCCGCAACATGATATCCATAACATTC
The DNA here is from genome assembly GCF_041296235.1 of Equus asinus. Taxonomy (NCBI): domain Eukaryota; kingdom Metazoa; phylum Chordata; class Mammalia; order Perissodactyla; family Equidae; genus Equus; species Equus asinus. Next base: position 5,953,254 of record NC_091810.1, read on the forward strand.
ATTCAAGGAAGCCACACTATGTTGAAAAAGCTTGCTTGTAGCTGTTCAGGAACACTCTCACCTAAGACATCAAATAGTTCTCTTGAGGCATGACAGAATACGTATAACATTCATTTTCTGAATGAACACTGTGGTGAAAACACCTTGCTTGCAGCTGTTTAGGGGAATCTTCAAATAAGTCCTATCAAACATTTCACTACGGGCATGATGGAATATCTATAACATTCACTCATTGAAAGAATGCTGTGGTGAAACCAACTTCCTTGTAGCTTTTAAGGAACATCTTCATGTAAGTCTTTTCTAGCATTTCAGTATGAGCCATAGAGAACAGCTATACTTTCTTAAAATGAAAAAACATTGTACTTAACTCAGCTTTCAGGTAGACTTATAGTAACATTTTCATGTAAGATTTATTGAAAATTTCACAACATGTGCGACAGAATATCTATTACATTAATTCAATGAAAGATCACTATTGTGAAACCAGCTTGCTTGTATCTCTTTAGAAATACACTCATATAAGTCTTTTCTGACATTTCAGTGTATGCCATACAAAGTAACTATCACCTTATTACAATGAAAAGTCAGTGTGCTGATCCCAGCTTGCAGGTAGCTGTAGGAACCTTTTCATATATGATATAAAACATTTCACTACAGCTATAGGAGACTATATATAAAGTTTATTAAATGAAAGAACACTGTGGTGTAACCAGATTGCTTGTAGCTATTTAGGAGTATCTTCATACAAGTCTTTTCAAACATTTCAGTGTATTCCATCCAGAATGGTTATCACTTCCATAAAATGAAAGAACGATGTTAAGAACCCAGCTGGAAAGTTGTCTTTTAGAAATATCTTTTTATAAGTCTTAACAAATATTGCGCTATGGTCATGACAGAATGATTTTAATATTCACTCAAGGAAAGAAGGATGAGCTGAACCCTTGTTTCCTAGTATCTGTTTAGGAAGAACTTCATAAAATACTTAAAAAATTACACTACAGACTTGAAAAATATCCATAAGATTCAGACACTAAAGGAACTCTGGTGAAACAAATGTGCTTACAGCTGTTTAGGGGCATATTCACATAAGACAGTTCAAACATTTCAGCATATGCCCTACAGATGACCTATCAATTACTAACAATGTGAGAACACTGTTCTAAGCCCAGTTTGCGGGTAGCTGTTTAGGAACATGTTCATATAAGACTTAACAAACATTTCATTGCATGTGGGACAGAATGTATATAGCATTTGTTCACTGAGAGAAAACTGTGGTGAAACCATCTTACTTGCAGCCATTAAGGATCATCTTCATATTAGTCATTATAACCATTTCAATATTTGCTGTTCTGATTGAATATGAGTTTCCAACAATGAAAGAAACACTGTGCTGAATCCAGCTTGCAAGTAAGTTTTAACTAACACTTCACTACAAGTGTCACAGAATATCTGCAATATTGTTTCACTGAAAGACCTCTGTGGTGAAAGCATCTTGAAGCTATTATTAGGAACATTTGTATTTGAGACATTTCTCACATTTCAGTATATGCCATAATGAATGGGTATCATTTTCCTACAATGAAAGAACACTGTGCTAAATAGAGCTCACAGATAGCTATCTAGGAACGTTTTTACATAAGACTTATCAAACATTTTACAATAGTCGTGACAGACTATACATCACATTCAGTCACTGAAAGAAAACTGTGGAGAAACAATCTTGCTTGTATATATTTAGAAACTTCTTCATGTTCACCATTTCAAGCATTTCCATATAAGACATACTGAATGAATATCACTTTGAGACAATGATATAATGTGCTGAGGCCAGATTGCAGGCAGCTGTTTGGGAACCTTTTCCTAAGAGACTTATCATACATTTCACTACAAAGTATCTGTTACATCCATTCAGTGAAAGAACACTATTGTGAAGCCAGATTGCTGGTAGCTAATTAGGAACATCTTGATATAAGGCTTTTCTAATATTTCAGTTTATGCCAAACAGAATGACTATCATTTTCTTAAAATGAAATAACACTGTGTTGAACTCATCTTGCAGGAAGCCATTTAGGGTTTCTTCATACAAAACACCAAACATGTCACTACTGCTCTGACAGAATCTCTGTAAGATTCCTTCACTGAGGAACACACTCTGGTGAAACCAGATTGCTCATAAGTTTTTAGGAATATCTTTATATAAGGCTATTCAAACACATCATATGCTGTACAGAATGATTATCACTTCCATTAAATTAAACAACATTGTGATGCAACCAGCTGGCACATGCTATTTACGAACATTTTGTGTGTGTCTTATCAAACGTTTCTCTGCAGCCACAATGTGATAATTATTACATTCATTCAATGAAATACTGTGTTGAAAAAGCCTGCTTGTGGCTGTTTAGAAACATCTTCATGTAAGTGTTCATGCAAGCCTTATCAAACATTTCCCTACAGGCATGACAGAATATCTATAACATTCAATGTCTGTAAGAACACTGTTGGGAAACCATTTTGCTTGTAGCTACTTAGGGACATCTTCATAAAACTTATCCAGCATTTCACTACGGGTGTGATAGACTATCTATAACATCCATTCACTGAAAGAACATTGTCTGGAAAACACCTAGCAAGTAGCTCTTAAGGAACATCTTCACATATGCCATTTCAAACATTTCAGTATATGCCACAAGGAACGGCTATCACTTTCTTACAATGAAAGAGCATCGTGCTTAATCAAGCCAACAGGTAGCTGTTTAGGGATATTTTCACATAAATCATATCAAACATTTGACTACAGATGTGACAATGTCTATAACATTTGTTATCTGAAAGAAAATTATGCAAAAACCATCTTCTTTTCACTGTTTAGGAACATCTGCACATAGTACACTTCAAATACTTAAGTATATTCCACACAGAGCGACTATCATTTTCACAAAATGAAAGAACACATGCTGAATCCAGTTTATGGGTAGCTGTTTAGGAACATCATATATCAAATATTTCACCACAGATGTGACAATATCTAGAACATTCATTCACTGAAAGAACACTGTGAAGAAACCATCTTGCTTGTTAGCTGTTTAAGAATATAAATAAAAGGCTCTTCAAACATATCACTTTATGCCATACAGAATGGCTATCATCTCCCTAGCCAGAAAAGAATACTGTGATGAACCCAGCTTGCAAGTAATTGTTTATTAATATTTTGCTCAAGTCTTATCAGACATTTGCCTACAGTCATGACAGGATATCTTTAATGTCTATTCAATGTAATAACACTATATTTAAAAGAATTTCCTTGTAGCTGTTTAGAAACATCTTCATGTAAGACTTATTAAACATTCCTTTGCAGGAATGACAGAATCTCTAAACATTCACTCATTGAATGAACACAGGGATGAAAGCAGTTTTCTTGTAACTGTTGAGGAACATCTTCATAAAAAGCTTTTCAAGCATTTCAGTATATGGCATACAGCATGGCCATACCCTTCTTACAAGGAAAGAAGGTTGTGTTTAATAGCTTTCAGGTAGATTATTAGGAGCATTTTTATGTAAGACCTATTGAACTTTTAACTACAGGCATGACAGAATATCTATTACATCCATTCAATGAAAGAACACTATGGTGAAAGTGGCTTGGTTTGACTGTTAAGGAAGATCTTCATTTGAGTCCTTTTCAGCATTTCTGTATATGCCATACTAAACGGCTGTCACTATCTTATGATGAAATTATTCTGTCCTGAACACGTCTTGTTGGATTCTATTTAGGAACATCTTCATATAAGACCTCTCTAACATTTAAGCATATGCCATACAGAAGGGCTCTCACTTACTTACAGTTAAAGGACACTGTGCTAAACCCGGCTTGCTGGCGGCTGTTTGAAACCTCTTCATATAAGACTTATTAAACATTTCACTACAGGCATGACAGACTAGCTATAACACTCGTTCACTGAAAGAACACTGTGGTGAAGCCAGATTACTTCTGGCGCCTTGGGAATGTCTTCGTATAAGGCTCTTCAAACACTTCATTATGCCTACAGAATGGCTATCGCTTCCATATCCAGAAAGAACGTTCTGATGAAACCAGTGGCTCTTTATGAGCATTTCATTTATGTCTTATCAAACGTTTCTCTACAGCCGCAACATGATATCCATAACATTCATTCAAGGAAGCCACACTATGTTGAAAAAGCTTGCTTGTAGCTGTTCAGGAACACTCTCACCTAAGACATCAAATAGTTCTCTTGAGGCATGACAGAATACGTATAACATTCATTTTCTGAATGAACACTGTGGTGAAAACACCTTGCTTGCAGCTGTTTAGGGGAATCTTCAAATAAGTCCTATCAAACATTTCACTACGGGCATGATGGAATATCTATAACATTCACTCATTGAAAGAATGCTGTGGTGAAACCAACTTCCTTGTAGCTTTTAAGGAACATCTTCATGTAAGTCTTTTCTAGCATTTCAGTATGAGCCATAGAGAACAGCTATACTTTCTTAAAATGAAAAAACATTGTACTTAACTCAGCTTTCAGGTAGACTTATAGTAACATTTTCATGTAAGATTTATTGAAAATTTCACAACATGTGCGACAGAATATCTATTACATTAATTCAATGAAAGATCACTATTGTGAAACCAGCTTGCTTGTATCTCTTTAGAAATACACTCATATAAGTCTTTTCTGACATTTCAGTGTATGCCATACAAAGTAACTATCACCTTATTACAATGAAAAGTCAGTGTGCTGATCCCAGCTTGCAGGTAGCTGTAGGAACCTTTTCATATATGATATAAAACATTTCACTACAGCTATAGGAGACTATATATAAAGTTTATTAAATGAAAGAACACTGTGGTGTAACCAGATTGCTTGTAGCTATTTAGGAGTATCTTCATACAAGTCTTTTCAAACATTTCAGTGTATTCCATCCAGAATGGTTATCACTTCCATAAAATGAAAGAACGATGTTAAGAACCCAGCTGGAAAGTTGTCTTTTAGAAATATCTTTTTATAAGTCTTAACAAATATTGCGCTATGGTCATGACAGAATGATTTTAATATTCACTCAAGGAAAGAAGGATGAGCTGAACCCTTGTTTCCTAGTATCTGTTTAGGAAGAACTTCATAAAATACTTAAAAAATTACACTACAGACTTGAAAAATATCCATAAGATTCAGACACTAAAGGAACTCTGGTGAAACAAATGTGCTTACAGCTGTTTAGGGGCATATTCACATAAGACAGTTCAAACATTTCAGCATATGCCCTACAGATGACCTATCAATTACTAACAATGTGAGAACACTGTTCTAAGCCCAGTTTGCGGGTAGCTGTTTAGGAACATGTTCATATAAGACTTAACAAACATTTCATTGCATGTGGGACAGAATGTATATAGCATTTGTTCACTGAGAGAAAACTGTGGTGAAACCATCTTACTTGCAGCCATTAAGGATCATCTTCATATTAGTCATTATAACCATTTCAATATTTGCTGTTCTGATTGAATATGAGTTTCCAACAATGAAAGAAACACTGTGCTGAATCCAGCTTGCAAGTAAGTTTTAACTAACACTTCACTACAAGTGTCACAGAATATCTGCAATATTGTTTCACTGAAAGACCTCTGTGGTGAAAGCATCTTGAAGCTATTATTAGGAACATTTGTATTTGAGACATTTCTCACATTTCAGTATATGCCATAATGAATGGGTATCATTTTCCTACAATGAAAGAACACTGTGCTAAATAGAGCTCACAGATAGCTATCTAGGAACGTTTTTACATAAGACTTATCAAACATTTTACAATAGTCGTGACAGACTATACATCACATTCAGTCACTGAAAGAAAACTGTGGAGAAACAATCTTGCTTGTATATATTTAGAAACTTCTTCATGTTCACCATTTCAAGCATTTCCATATAAGACATACTGAATGAATATCACTTTGAGACAATGATATAATGTGCTGAGGCCAGATTGCAGGCAGCTGTTTGGGAACCTTTTCCTAAGAGACTTATCATACATTTCACTACAAAGTATCTGTTACATCCATTCAGTGAAAGAACACTATTGTGAAGCCAGATTGCTGGTAGCTAATTAGGAACATCTTGATATAAGGCTTTTCTAATATTTCAGTTTATGCCAAACAGAATGACTATCATTTTCTTAAAATGAAATAACACTGTGTTGAACTCATCTTGCAGGAAGCCATTTAGGGTTTCTTCATACAAAACACCAAACATGTCACTACTGCTCTGACAGAATCTCTGTAAGATTCCTTCACTGAGGAACACACTCTGGTGAAACCAGATTGCTCATAAGTTTTTAGGAATATCTTTATATAAGGCTATTCAAACACATCATATGCTGTACAGAATGATTATCACTTCCATTAAATTAAACAACATTGTGATGCAACCAGCTGGCACATGCTATTTACGAACATTTTGTGTGTGTCTTATCAAACGTTTCTCTGCAGCCACAATGTGATAATTATTACATTCATTCAATGAAATACTGTGTTGAAAAAGCCTGCTTGTGGCTGTTTAGAAACATCTTCATGTAAGTGTTCATGCAAGCCTTATCAAACATTTCCCTACAGGCATGACAGAATATCTATAACATTCAATGTCTGTAAGAACACTGTTGGGAAACCATTTTGCTTGTAGCTACTTAGGGACATCTTCATAAAACTTATCCAGCATTTCACTACGGGTGTGATAGACTATCTATAACATCCATTCACTGAAAGAACATTGTCTGGAAAACACCTAGCAAGTAGCTCTTAAGGAACATCTTCACATATGCCATTTCAAACATTTCAGTATATGCCACAAGGAACGGCTATCACTTTCTTACAATGAAAGCGCATCGTGCTTAATCAAGCCAACAGGTAGCTGTTTAGGGATATTTTCACATAAATCATATCAAACATTTGACTACAGATGTGACAATGTCTATAACATTTGTTATCTGAAAGAAAATTATGCAAAAACCATCTTCTTTTCACTGTTTAGGAACATCTGCACATAGTACACTTCAAATACTTAAGTATATTCCACACAGAGCGACTATCATTTTCACAAAATGAAAGAACACATGCTGAATCCAGTTTATGGGTAGCTGTTTAGGAACATCATATATCAAATATTTCACCACAGATGTGACAATATCTAGAACATTCATTCACTGAAAGAACACTGTGAAGAAACCATCTTGCTTGTTAGCTGTTTAAGAATATAAATAAAAGGCTCTTCAAACATATCACTTTATGCCATACAGAATGGCTATCATCTCCCTAGCCAGAAAAGAATACTGTGATGAACCCAGCTTGCAAGTAATTGTTTATTAATATTTTGCTCAAGTCTTATCAGACATTTGCCTACAGTCATGACAGGATATCTTTAATGTCTATTCAATGTAATAACACTATATTTAAAAGAATTTCCTTGTAGCTGTTTAGAAACATCTTCATGTAAGACTTATTAAACATTCCTTTGCAGGAATGACAGAATCTCTAAACATTCACTCATTGAATGAACACAGGGATGAAAGCAGTTTTCTTGTAACTGTTGAGGAACATCTTCATAAAAAGCTTTTCAAGCATTTCAGTATATGGCATACAGCATGGCCATACCCTTCTTACAAGGAAAGAAGGTTGTGTTTAATAGCTTTCAGGTAGATTATTAGGAGCATTTTTATGTAAGACCTATTGAACTTTTAACTACAGGCATGACAGAATATCTATTACATCCATTCAATGAAAGAACACTATGGTGAAAGTGGCTTGGTTTGACTGTTAAGGAAGATCTTCATTTGAGTCCTTTTCAGCATTTCTGTATATGCCATACTAAACGGCTGTCACTATCTTATGATGAAATTATTCTGTCCTGAACACGTCTTGTTGGATTCTATTTAGGAACATCTTCATATAAGACCTCTCTAACATTTAAGCATATGCCATACAGAAGGGCTCTCACTTACTTACAGTTAAAGGACACTGTGCTAAACCCGGCTTGCTGGCGGCTGTTTGAAACCTCTTCATATAAGACTTATTAAACATTTCACTACAGGCATGACAGACTAGCTATAACACTCGTTCACTGAAAGAACACTGTGGTGAAGCCAGATTACTTCTGGCGCCTTGGGAATGTCTTCGTATAAGGCTCTTCAAACACTTCATTATGCCTACAGAATGGCTATCGCTTCCATATCCAGAAAGAACGTTCTGATGAAACCAGTGGCTCTTTATGAGCATTTCATTTATGTCTTATCAAACGTTTCTCTACAGCCGCAACATGATATCCATAACATTCATTCAAGGAAGCCACACTATGTTGAAAAAGCTTGCTTGTAGCTGTTCAGGAACACTCTCACCTAAGACATCAAATAGTTCTCTTGAGGCATGACAGAATACGTATAACATTCATTTTCTGAATGAACACTGTGGTGAAAACACCTTGCTTGCAGCTGTTTAGGGGAATCTTCAAATAAGTCCTATCAAACATTTCACTACGGGCATGATGGAATATCTATAACATTCACTCATTGAAAGAATGCTGTGGTGAAACCAACTTCCTTGTAGCTTTTAAGGAACATCTTCATGTAAGTCTTTTCTAGCATTTCAGTATGAGCCATAGAGAACAGCTATACTTTCTTAAAATGAAAAAACATTGTACTTAACTCAGCTTTCAGGTAGACTTATAGTAACATTTTCATGTAAGATTTATTGAAAATTTCACAACATGTGCGACAGAATATCTATTACATTAATTCAATGAAAGATCACTATTGTGAAACCAGCTTGCTTGTATCTCTTTAGAAATACACTCATATAAGTCTTTTCTGACATTTCAGTGTATGCCATACAAAGTAACTATCACCTTATTACAATGAAAAGTCAGTGTGCTGATCCCAGCTTGCAGGTAGCTGTAGGAACCTTTTCATATATGATATAAAACATTTCACTACAGCTATAGGAGACTATATATAAAGTTTATTAAATGAAAGAACACTGTGGTGTAACCAGATTGCTTGTAGCTATTTAGGAGTATCTTCATACAAGTCTTTTCAAACATTTCAGTGTATTCCATCCAGAATGGTTATCACTTCCATAAAATGAAAGAACGATGTTAAGAACCCAGCTGGAAAGTTGTCTTTTAGAAATATCTTTTTATAAGTCTTAACAAATATTGCGCTATGGTCATGACAGAATGATTTTAATATTCACTCAAGGAAAGAAGGATGAGCTGAACCCTTGTTTCCTAGTATCTGTTTAGGAAGAACTTCATAAAATACTTAAAAAATTACACTACAGACTAGAAAAATATCCATAAGATTCAGACACTAAAGGAACTCTGGTGAAACAAATGTGCTTACAGCTGTTTAGGGGCATATTCACATAAGACAGTTCAAACATTTCAGCATATGCCCTACAGATGACCTATCAATTACTAACAATGTGAGAACACTGTTCTAAGCCCAGTTTGCGGGTAGCTGTTTAGGAACATGTTCATATAAGACTTAACAAACATTTCATTGCATGTGGGACAGAATGTATATAGCATTTGTTCACTGAGAGAAAACTGTGGTGAAACCATCTTACTTGCAGCCATTAAGGATCATCTTCATATTAGTCATTATAACCATTTCAATATTTGCTGTTCTGATTGAATATGAGTTTCCAACAATGAAAGAAACACTGTGCTGAATCCAGCTTGCAAGTAAGTTTTAACTAACACTTCACTACAAGTGTCACAGAATATCTGCAATATTGTTTCACTGAAAGACCTCTGTGGGGAAAGCATCTTGAAGCTATTATTAGGAACATTTGTATTTGAGACATTTCTCACATTTCAGTATATGCCATAATGAATGGGTATCATTTTCCTACAATGAAAGAACACTGTGCTAAATAGAGCTCACAGATAGCTATCTAGGAACGTTTTTACATAAGACTTATCAAACATTTTACAATAGTCGTGACAGACTATACATCACATTCAGTCACTGAAAGAAAACTGTGGAGAAACAATCTTGCTTGTATATATTTAGAAACTTCTTCATGTTCACCATTTCAAGCATTTCCATATAAGACATACTGAATGAATATCACTTTGAGACAATGATATAATGTGCTGAGGCCAGATTGCAGGCAGCTGTTTAGGAACCTTTTCCTAAGAGACTTATCATACATTTCACTACAAAGTATCTGTTACATCCATTCAGTGAAAGAACACTATTGTGAAGCCAGATTGCTGGTAGCTAATTAGGAACATCTTGATATAAGGCTTTTCTAATATTTCAGTTTATGCCAAACAGAATGACTATCATTTTCTTAAAATGAAATAACACTGTGTTGAACTCATCTTGCAGGAAGCCATTTAGGGTTTCTTCATACAAAACACCAAACATGTCACTACTGCTCTGACAGAATCTCTGTAAGATTCCTTCACTGAGGAACACACTCTGGTGAAACCAGATTGCTCATAAGTTTTTAGGAATATCTTTATATAAGGCTATTCAAACACATCATATGCTGTACAGAATGATTATCACTTCCATTAAATTAAACAACATTGTGATGCAACCAGCTGGCACATGCTATTTACGAACATTTTGTGTGTGTCTTATCAAACGTTTCTCTGCAGCCACAATGTGATAATTATTACATTCATTCAATGAAATACTGTGTTGAAAAAGCCTGCTTGTGGCTGTTTAGAAACATCTTCATGTAAGTGTTCATGCAAGCCTTATCAAACATTTCCCTACAGGCATGACAGAATATCTATAACATTCAATGTCTGTAAGAACACTGTTGGGAAACCATTTTGCTTGTAGCTACTTAGGGACATCTTCATAAAACTTATCCAGCATTTCACTACGGGTGTGATAGACTATCTATAACATCCATTCACTGAAAGAACATTGTCTGGAAAACACCTAGCAAGTAGCTCTTAAGGAACATCTTCACATATGCCATTTCAAACATTTCAGTATATGCCACAAGGAACGGCTATCACTTTCTTACAATGAAAGAGCATCGTGCTTAATCAAGCCAACAGGTAGCTGTTTAGGGATATTTTCACATAAATCATATCAAACATTTGACTACAGATGTGACAATGTCTATAACATTTGTTATCTGAAAGAAAATTATGCAAAAACCATCTTCTTTTCACTGTTTAGGAACATCTGCACATAGTACACTTCAAATACTTAAGTATATTCCACACAGAGCGACTATCATTTTCACAAAATGAAAGAACACATGCTGAATCCAGTTTATGGGTAGCTGTTTAGGAACATCATATATCAAATATTTCACCACAGATGTGACAATATCTAGAACATTCATTCACTGAAAGAACACTGTGAAGAAACCATCTTGCTTGTTAGCTGTTTAAGAATATAAATAAAAGGCTCTTCAAACATATCACTTTATGCCATACAGAATGGCTATCATCTCCCTAGCCAGAAAAGAATACTGTGATGAACCCAGCTTGCAAGTAATTGTTTATTAATATTTTGCTCAAGTCTTATCAGACATTTGCCTACAGTCATGACAGGATATCTTTAATGTCTATTCAATGTAATAACACTATATTTAAAAGAATTTCCTTGTAGCTGTTTAGAAACATCTTCATGTAAGACTTATTAAACATTCCTTTGCAGGAATGACAGAATCTCTAAACATTCACTCATTGAATGAACACAGGGATGAAAGCAGTTTTCTTGTAACTGTTGAGGAACATCTTCATAAAAAGCTTTTCAAGCATTTCAGTATATGGCATACAGCATGGCCATACCCTTCTTACAAGGAAAGAAGGTTGTGTTTAATAGCTTTCAGGTAGATTATTAGGAGCATTTTTATGTAAGACCTATTGAACTTTTAACTACAGGCATGACAGAATATCTATTACATCCATTCAATGAAAGAACACTATGGTGAAAGTGGCTTGGTTTGACTGTTAAGGAAGATCTTCATTTGAGTCCTTTTCAGCATTTCTGTATATGCCATACTAAACGGCTGTCACTATCTTATGATGAAATTATTCTGTCCTGAACACGTCTTGTTGGATTCTATTTAGGAACATCTTCATATAAGACCTCTCTAACATTTAAGCATATGCCATACAGAAGGGCTCTCACTTACTTACAGTTAAAGGACACTGTGCTAAACCCGGCTTGCTGGCGGCTGTTTGAAACCTCTTCATATAAGACTTATTAAACATTTCACTACAGGCATGACAGACTAGCTATAACACTCGTTCACTGAAAGAACACTGTGGTGAAGCCAGATTACTTCTGGCGCCTTGGGAATGTCTTCGTATAAGGCTCTTCAAACACTTCATTATGCCTACAGAATGGCTATCGCTTCCATATCCAGAAAGAACGTTCTGATGAAACCAGTGGCTCTTTATGAGCATTTCATTTATGTCTTATCAAACGTTTCTCTACAGCCGCAACATGATATCCATAACATTCATTCAAGGAAGCCACACTATGTTGAAAAAGCTTGCTTGTAGCTGTTCAGGAACACTCTCACCTAAGACATCAAATAGTTCTCTTGAGGCATGACAGAATACGTATAACATTCATTTTCTGAATGAACACTGTGGTGAAAACACCTTGCTTGCAGCTGTTTAGGGGAATCTTCAAATAAGTCCTATCAAACATTTCACTACGGGCATGATGGAATATCTATAACATTCACTCATTGAAAGAATGCTGTGGTGAAACCAACTTCCTTGTAGCTTTTAAGGAACATCTTCATGTAAGTCTTTTCTAGCATTTCAGTATGAGCCATAGAGAACAGCTATACTTTCTTAAAATGAAAAAACATTGTACTTAACTCAGCTTTCAGGTAGACTTATAGTAACATTTTCATGTAAGATTTATTGAAAATTTCACAACATGTGCGACAGAATATCTATTACATTAATTCAATGAAAGATCACTATTGTGAAACCAGCTTGCTTGTATCTCTTTAGAAATACACTCATATAAGTCTTTTCTGACATTTCAGTGTATGCCATACAAAGTAACTATCACCTTATTACAATGAAAAGTCAGTGTGCTGATCCCAGCTTGCAGGTAGCTGTAGGAACCTTTTCATATATGATATAAAACATTTCACTACAGCTATAGGAGACTATATATAAAGTTTATTAAATGAAAGAACACTGTGGTGTAACCAGATTGCTTGTAGCTATTTAGGAGTATCTTCATACAAGTCTTTTCAAACATTTCAGTGTATTCCATCCAGAATGGTTATCACTTCCATAAAATGAAAGAACGATGTTAAGAACCCAGCTGGAAAGTTGTCTTTTAGAAATATCTTTTTATAAGTCTTAACAAATATTGCGCTATGGTCATGACAGAATGATTTTAATATTCACTCAAGGAAAGAAGGATGAGCTGAACCCTTGTTTCCTAGTATCTGTTTAGGAAGAACTTCATAAAATACTTAAAAAATTACACTACAGACTTGAAAAATATCCATAAGATTCAGACACTAAAGGAACTCTGGTGAAACAAATGTGCTTACAGCTGTTTAGGGGCATATTCACATAAGACAGTTCAAACATTTCAGCATATGCCCTACAGATGACCTATCAATTACTAACAATGTGAGAACACTGTTCTAAGCCCAGTTTGCGGGTAGCTGTTTAGGAACATGTTCATATAAGACTTAACAAACATTTCATTGCATGTGGGACAGAATGTATATAGCATTTGTTCACTGAGAGAAAACTGTGGTGAAACCATCTTACTTGCAGCCATTAAGGATCATCTTCATATTAGTCATTATAACCATTTCAATATTTGCTGTTCTGATTGAATATGAGTTTCCAACAATGAAAGAAACACTGTGCTGAATCCAGCTTGCAAGTAAGTTTTAACTAACACTTCACTACAAGTGTCACAGAATATCTGCAATATTGTTTCACTGAAAGACCTCTGTGGTGAAAGCATCTTGAAGCTATTATTAGGAACATTTGTATTTGAGACATTTCTCACATTTCAGTATATGCCATAATGAATGGGTATCATTTTCCTACAATGAAAGAACACTGTGCTAAATAGAGCTCACAGATAGCTATCTAGGAACGTTTTTACATAAGACTTATCAAACATTTTACAATAGTCGTGACAGACTATACATCACATTCAGTCACTGAAAGAAAACTGTGGAGAAACAATCTTGCTTGTATATATTTAGAAACTTCTTCATGTTCACCATTTCAAGCATTTCCATATAAGACATACTGAATGAATATCACTTTGAGACAATGATATAATGTGCTGAGGCCAGATTGCAGGCAGCTGTTTGGGAACCTTTTCCTAAGAGACTTATCATACATTTCACTACAAAGTATCTGTTACATCCATTCAGTGAAAGAACACTATTGTGAAGCCAGATTGCTGGTAGCTAATTAGGAACATCTTGATATAAGGCTTTTCTAATATTTCAGTTTATGCCAAACAGAATGACTATCATTTTCTTAAAATGAAATAACACTGTGTTGAACTCATCTTGCAGGAAGCCATTTAGGGTTTCTTCATACAAAACACCAAACATGTCACTACTGCTCTGACAGAATCTCTGTAAGATTCCTTCACTGAGGAACACACTCTGGTGAAACCAGATTGCTCATAAGTTTTTAGGAATATCTTTATATAAGGCTATTCAAACACATCATATGCTGTACAGAATGATTATCACTTCCATTAAATTAAACAACATTGTGATGCAACCAGCTGGCACATGCTATTTACGAACATTTTGTGTGTGTCTTATCAAACGTTTCTCTGCAGCCACAATGTGATAATTATTACATTCATTCAATGAAATACTGTGTTGAAAAAGCCTGCTTGTGGCTGTTTAGAAACATCTTCATGTAAGTGTTCATGCAAGCCTTATCAAACATTTCCCTACAGGCATGACAGAATATCTATAACATTCAATGTCTGTAAGAACACTGTTGGGAAACCATTTTGCTTGTAGCTACTTAGGGACATCTTCATAAAACTTATCCAGCATTTCACTACGGGTGTGATAGACTATCTATAACATCCATTCACTGAAAGAACATTGTCTGGAAAACACCTAGCAAGTAGCTCTTAAGGAACATCTTCACATATGCCATTTCAAACATTTCAGTATATGCCACAAGGAACGGCTATCACTTTCTTACAATGAAAGAGCATCGTGCTTAATCAAGCCAACAGGTAGCTGTTTAGGGATATTTTCACATAAATCATATCAAACATTTGACTACAGATGTGACAATGTCTATAACATTTGTTATCTGAAAGAAAATTATGCAAAAACCATCTTCTTTTCACTGTTTAGGAACATCTGCACATAGTACACTTCAAATACTTAAGTATATTCCACACAGAGCGACTATCATTTTCACAAAATGAAAGAACACATGCTGAATCCAGTTTATGGGTAGCTGTTTAGGAACATCATATATCAAATATTTCACCACAGATGTGACAATATCTAGAACATTCATTCACTGAAAGAACACTGTGAAGAAACCATCTTGCTTGTTAGCTGTTTAAGAATATAAATAAAAGGCTCTTCAAACATATCACTTTATGCCATACAGAATGGCTATCATCTCCCTAGCCAGAAAAGAATACTGTGATGAACCCAGCTTGCAAGTAATTGTTTATTAATATTTTGCTCAAGTCTTATCAGACATTTGCCTACAGTCATGACAGGATATCTTTAATGTCTATTCAATGTAATAACACTATATTTAAAAGAATTTCCTTGTAGCTGTTTAGAAACATCTTCATGTAAGACTTATTAAACATTCCTTTGCAGGAATGACAGAATCTCTAAACATTCACTCATTGAATGAACACAGGGATGAAAGCAGTTTTCTTGTAACTGTTGAGGAACATCTTCATAAAAAGCTTTTCAAGCATTTCAGTATATGGCATACAGCATGGCCATACCCTTCTTACAAGGAAAGAAGGTTGTGTTTAATAGCTTTCAGGTAGATTATTAGGAGCATTTTTATGTAAGACCTATTGAACTTTTAACTACAGGCATGACAGAATATCTATTACATCCATTCAATGAAAGAACACTATGGTGAAAGTGGCTTGGTTTGACTGTTAAGGAAGATCTTCATTTGAGTCCTTTTCAGCATTTCTGTATATGCCATACTAAACGGCTGTCACTATCTTATGATGAAATTATTCTGTCCTGAACACGTCTTGTTGGATTCTATTTAGGAACATCTTCATATAAGACCTCTCTAACATTTAAGCATATGCCATACAGAAGGGCTCTCACTTACTTACAGTTAAAGGACACTGTGCTAAACCCGGCTTGCTGGCGGCTGTTTGAAACCTCTTCATATAAGACTTATTAAACATTTCACTACAGGCATGACAGACTAGCTATAACACTCGTTCACTGAAAGAACACTGTGGTGAAGCCAGATTACTTCTGGCGCCTTGGGAATGTCTTCGTATAAGGCTCTTCAAACACTTCATTATGCCTACAGAATGGCTATCGCTTCCATATCCAGAAAGAACGTTCTGATGAAACCAGTGGCTCTTTATGAGCATTTCATTTATGTCTTATCAAACGTTTCTCTACAGCCGCAACATGATATCCATAACATTCATTCAAGGAAGCCACACTATGTTGAAAAAGCTTGCTTGTAGCTGTTCAGGAACACTCTCACCTAAGACATCAAATAGTTCTCTTGAGGCATGACAGAATACGTATAACATTCATTTTCTGAATGAACACTGTGGTGAAAACACCTTGCTTGCAGCTGTTTAGGGGAATCTTCAAATAAGTCCTATCAAACATTTCACTACGGGCATGATGGAATATCTATAACATTCACTCATTGAAAGAATGCTGTGGTGAAACCAACTTCCTTGTAGCTTTTAAGGAACATCTTCATGTAAGTCTTTTCTAGCATTTCAGTATGAGCCATAGAGAACAGCTATACTTTCTTAAAATGAAAAAACATTGTACTTAACTCAGCTTTCAGGTAGACTTATAGTAACATTTTCATGTAAGATTTATTGAAAATTTCACAACATGTGCGACAGAATATCTATTACATTAATTCAATGAAAGATCACTATTGTGAAACCAGCTTGCTTGTATCTCTTTAGAAATACACTCATATAAGTCTTTTCTGACATTTCAGTGTATGCCATACAAAGTAACTATCACCTTATTACAATGAAAAGTCAGTGTGCTGATCCCAGCTTGCAGGTAGCTGTAGGAACCTTTTCATATATGATATAAAACATTTCACTACAGCTATAGGAGACTATATATAAAGTTTATTAAATGAAAGAACACTGTGGTGTAACCAGATTGCTTGTAGCTATTTAGGAGTATCTTCATACAAGTCTTTTCAAACATTTCAGTGTATTCCATCCAGAATGGTTATCACTTCCATAAAATGAAAGAACGATGTTAAGAACCCAGCTGGAAAGTTGTCTTTTAGAAATATCTTTTTATAAGTCTTAACAAATATTGCGCTATGGTCATGACAGAATGATTTTAATATTCACTCAAGGAAAGAAGGATGAGCTGAACCCTTGTTTCCTAGTATCTGTTTAGGAAGAACTTCATAAAATACTTAAAAAATTACACTACAGACTTGAAAAATATCCATAAGATTCAGACACTAAAGGAACTCTGGTGAAACAAATGTGCTTACAGCTGTTTAGGGGCATATTCACATAAGACAGTTCAAACATTTCAGCATATGCCCTACAGATGACCTATCAATTACTAACAATGTGAGAACACTGTTCTAAGCCCAGTTTGCGGGTAGCTGTTTAGGAACATGTTCATATAAGACTTAACAAACATTTCATTGCATGTGGGACAGAATGTATATAGCATTTGTTCACTGAGAGAAAACTGTGGTGAAACCATCTTACTTGCAGCCATTAAGGATCATCTTCATATTAGTCATTATAACCATTTCAATATTTGCTGTTCTGATTGAATATGAGTTTCCAACAATGAAAGAAACACTGTGCTGAATCCAGCTTGCAAGTAAGTTTTAACTAACACTTCACTACAAGTGTCACAGAATATCTGCAATATTGTTTCACTGAAAGACCTCTGTGGGGAAAGCATCTTGAAGCTATTATTAGGAACATTTGTATTTGAGACATTTCTCACATTTCAGTATATGCCATAATGAATGGGTATCATTTTCCTACAATGAAAGAACACTGTGCTAAATAGAGCTCACAGATAGCTATCTAGGAACGTTTTTACATAAGACTTATCAAACATTTTACAATAGTCGTGACAGACTATACATCACATTCAGTCACTGAAAGAAAACTGTGGAGAAACAATCTTGCTTGTATATATTTAGAAACTTCTTCATGTTCACCATTTCAAGCATTTCCATATAAGACATACTGAATGAATATCACTTTGAGACAATGATATAATGTGCTGAGGCCAGATTGCAGGCAGCTGTTTAGGAACCTTTTCCTAAGAGACTTATCATACATTTCACTACAAAGTATCTGTTACATCCATTCAGTGAAAGAACACTATTGTGAAGCCAGATTGCTGGTAGCTAATTAGGAACATCTTGATATAAGGCTTTTCTAATATTTCAGTTTATGCCAAACAGAATGACTATCATTTTCTTAAAATGAAATAACACTGTGTTGAACTCATCTTGCAGGAAGCCATTTAGGGTTTCTTCATACAAAACACCAAACATGTCACTACTGCTCTGACAGAATCTCTGTAAGATTCCTTCACTGAGGAACACACTCTGGTGAAACCAGATTGCTCATAAGTTTTTAGGAATATCTTTATATAAGGCTATTCAAACACATCATATGCTGTACAGAATGATTATCACTTCCATTAAATTAAACAACATTGTGATGCAACCAGCTGGCACATGCTATTTACGAACATTTTGTGTGTGTCTTATCAAACGTTTCTCTGCAGCCACAATGTGATAATTATTACATTCATTCAATGAAATACTGTGTTGAAAAAGCCTGCTTGTGGCTGTTTAGAAACATCTTCATGTAAGTGTTCATGCAAGCCTTATCAAACATTTCCCTACAGGCATGACAGAATATCTATAACATTCAATGTCTGTAAGAACACTGTTGGGAAACCATTTTGCTTGTAGCTACTTAGGGACATCTTCATAAAACTTATCCAGCATTTCACTACGGGTGTGATAGACTATCTATAACATCCATTCACTGAAAGAACATTGTCTGGAAAACACCTAGCAAGTAGCTCTTAAGGAACATCTTCACATATGCCATTTCAAACATTTCAGTATATGCCACAAGGAACGGCTATCACTTTCTTACAATGAAAGAGCATCGTGCTTAATCAAGCCAACAGGTAGCTGTTTAGGGATATTTTCACATAAATCATATCAAACATTTGACTACAGATGTGACAATGTCTATAACATTTGTTATCTGAAAGAAAATTATGCAAAAACCATCTTCTTTTCACTGTTTAGGAACATCTGCACATAGTACACTTCAAATACTTAAGTATATTCCACACAGAGCGACTATCATTTTCACAAAATGAAAGAACACATGCTGAATCCAGTTTATGGGTAGCTGTTTAGGAACATCATATATCAAATATTTCACCACAGATGTGACAATATCTAGAACATTCATTCACTGAAAGAACACTGTGAAGAAACCATCTTGCTTGTTAGCTGTTTAAGAATATAAATAAAAGGCTCTTCAAACATATCACTTTATGCCATACAGAATGGCTATCATCTCCCTAGCCAGAAAAGAATACTGTGATGAACCCAGCTTGCAAGTAATTGTTTATTAATATTTTGCTCAAGTCTTATCAGACATTTGCCTACAGTCATGACAGGATATCTTTAATGTCTATTCAATGTAATAACACTATATTTAAAAGAATTTCCTTGTAGCTGTTTAGAAACATCTTCATGTAAGACTTATTAAACATTCCTTTGCAGGAATGACAGAATCTCTAAACATTCACTCATTGAATGAACACAGGGATGAAAGCAGTTTTCTTGTAACTGTTGAGGAACATCTTCATAAAAAGCTTTTCAAGCATTTCAGTATATGGCATACAGCATGGCCATACCCTTCTTACAAGGAAAGAAGGTTGTGTTTAATAGCTTTCAGGTAGATTATTAGGAGCATTTTTATGTAAGACCTATTGAACTTTTAACTACAGGCATGACAGAATATCTATTACATCCATTCAATGAAAGAACACTATGGTGAAAGTGGCTTGGTTTGACTGTTAAGGAAGATCTTCATTTGAGTCCTTTTCAGCATTTCTGTATATGCCATACTAAACGGCTGTCACTATCTTATGATGAAATTATTCTGTCCTGAACACGTCTTGTTGGATTCTATTTAGGAACATCTTCATATAAGACCTCTCTAACATTTAAGCATATGCCATACAGAAGGGCTCTCACTTACTTACAGTTAAAGGACACTGTGCTAAACCCGGCTTGCTGGCGGCTGTTTGAAACCTCTTCATATAAGACTTATTAAACATTTCACTACAGGCATGACAGACTAGCTATAACACTCGTTCACTGAAAGAACACTGTGGTGAAGCCAGATTACTTCTGGCGCCTTGGGAATGTCTTCGTATAAGGCTCTTCAAACACTTCATTATGCCTACAGAATGGCTATCGCTTCCATATCCAGAAAGAACGTTCTGATGAAACCAGTGGCTCTTTATGAGCATTTCATTTATGTCTTATCAAACGTTTCTCTACAGCCGCAACATGATATCCATAACATTCATTCAAGGAAGCCACACTATGTTGAAAAAGCTTGCTTGTAGCTGTTCAGGAACACTCTCACCTAAGACATCAAATAGTTCTCTTGAGGCATGACAGAATACGTATAACATTCATTTTCTGAATGAACACTGTGGTGAAAACACCTTGCTTGCAGCTGTTTAGGGGAATCTTCAAATAAGTCCTATCAAACATTTCACTACGGGCATGATGGAATATCTATAACATTCACTCATTGAAAGAATGCTGTGGTGAAACCAACTTCCTTGTAGCTTTTAAGGAACATCTTCATGTAAGTCTTTTCTAGCATTTCAGTATGAGCCATAGAGAACAGCTATACTTTCTTAAAATGAAAAAACATTGTACTTAACTCAGCTTTCAGGTAGACTTATAGTAACATTTTCATGTAAGATTTATTGAAAATTTCACAACATGTGCGACAGAATATCTATTACATTAATTCAATGAAAGATCACTATTGTGAAACCAGCTTGCTTGTATCTCTTTAGAAATACACTCATATAAGTCTTTTCTGACATTTCAGTGTATGCCATACAAAGTAACTATCACCTTATTACAATGAAAAGTCAGTGTGCTGATCCCAGCTTGCAGGTAGCTGTAGGAACCTTTTCATATATGATATAAAACATTTCACTACAGCTATAGGAGACTATATATAAAGTTTATTAAATGAAAGAACACTGTGGTGTAACCAGATTGCTTGTAGCTATTTAGGAGTATCTTCATACAAGTCTTTTCAAACATTTCAGTGTATTCCATCCAGAATGGTTATCACTTCCATAAAATGAAAGAACGATGTTAAGAACCCAGCTGGAAAGTTGTCTTTTAGAAATATCTTTTTATAAGTCTTAACAAATATTGCGCTATGGTCATGACAGAATGATTTTAATATTCACTCAAGGAAAGAAGGATGAGCTGAACCCTTGTTTCCTAGTATCTGTTTAGGAAGAACTTCATAAAATACTTAAAAAATTACACTACAGACTTGAAAAATATCCATAAGATTCAGACACTAAAGGAACTCTGGTGAAACAAATGTGCTTACAGCTGTTTAGGGGCATATTCACATAAGACAGTTCAAACATTTCAGCATATGCCCTACAGATGACCTATCAATTACTAACAATGTGAGAACACTGTTCTAAGCCCAGTTTGCGGGTAGCTGTTTAGGAACATGTTCATATAAGACTTAACAAACATTTCATTGCATGTGGGACAGAATGTATATAGCATTTGTTCACTGAGAGAAAACTGTGGTGAAACCATCTTACTTGCAGCCATTAAGGATCATCTTCATATTAGTCATTATAACCATTTCAATATTTGCTGTTCTGATTGAATATGAGTTTCCAACAATGAAAGAAACACTGTGCTGAATCCAGCTTGCAAGTAAGTTTTAACTAACACTTCACTACAAGTGTCACAGAATATCTGCAATATTGTTTCACTGAAAGACCTCTGTGGGGAAAGCATCTTGAAGCTATTATTAGGAACATTTGTATTTGAGACATTTCTCACATTTCAGTATATGCCATAATGAATGGGTATCATTTTCCTACAATGAAAGAACACTGTGCTAAATAGAGCTCACAGATAGCTATCTAGGAACGTTTTTACATAAGACTTATCAAACATTTTACAATAGTCGTGACAGACTATACATCACATTCAGTCACTGAAAGAAAACTGTGGAGAAACAATCTTGCTTGTATATATTTAGAAACTTCTTCATGTTCACCATTTCAAGCATTTCCATATAAGACATACTGAATGAATATCACTTTGAGACAATGATATAATGTGCTGAGGCCAGATTGCAGGCAGCTGTTTGGGAACCTTTTCCTAAGAGACTTATCATACATTTCACTACAAAGTATCTGTTACATCCATTCAGTGAAAGAACACTATTGTGAAGCCAGATTGCTGGTAGCTAATTAGGAACATCTTGATATAAGGCTTTTCTAATATTTCAGTTTATGCCAAACAGAATGACTATCATTTTCTTAAAATGAAATAACACTGTGTTGAACTCATCTTGCAGGAAGCCATTTAGGGTTTCTTCATACAAAACACCAAACATGTCACTACTGCTCTGACAGAATCTCTGTAAGATTCCTTCACTGAGGAACACACTCTGGTGAAACCAGATTGCTCATAAGTTTTTAGGAATATCTTTATATAAGGCTATTCAAACACATCATATGCTGTACAGAATGATTATCACTTCCATTAAATTAAACAACATTGTGATGCAACCAGCTGGCACATGCTATTTACGAACATTTTGTGTGTGTCTTATCAAACGTTTCTCTGCAGCCACAATGTGATAATTATTACATTCATTCAATGAAATACTGTGTTGAAAAAGCCTGCTTGTGGCTGTTTAGAAACATCTTCATGTAAGTGTTCATGCAAGCCTTATCAAACATTTCCCTACAGGCATGACAGAATATCTATAACATTCAATGTCTGTAAGAACACTGTTGGGAAACCATTTTGCTTGTAGCTACTTAGGGACATCTTCATAAAACTTATCCAGCATTTCACTACGGGTGTGATAGACTATCTATAACATCCATTCACTGAAAGAACATTGTCTGGAAAACACCTAGCAAGTAGCTCTTAAGGAACATCTTCACATATGCCATTTCAAACATTTCAGTATATGCCACAAGGAACGGCTATCACTTTCTTACAATGAAAGAGCATCGTGCTTAATCAAGCCAACAGGTAGCTGTTTAGGGATATTTTCACATAAATCATATCAAACATTTGACTACAGATGTGACAATGTCTATAACATTTGTTATCTGAAAGAAAATTATGCAAAAACCATCTTCTTTTCACTGTTTAGGAACATCTGCACATAGTACACTTCAAATACTTAAGTATATTCCACACAGAGCGACTATCATTTTCACAAAATGAAAGAACACATGCTGAATCCAGTTTATGGGTAGCTGTTTAGGAACATCATATATCAAATATTTCACCACAGATGTGACAATATCTAGAACATTCATTCACTGAAAGAACACTGTGAAGAAACCATCTTGCTTGTTAGCTGTTTAAGAATATAAATAAAAGGCTCTTCAAACATATCACTTTATGCCATACAGAATGGCTATCATCTCCCTAGCCAGAAAAGAATACTGTGATGAACCCAGCTTGCAAGTAATTGTTTATTAATATTTTGCTCAAGTCTTATCAGACATTTGCCTACAGTCATGACAGGATATCTTTAATGTCTATTCAATGTAATAACACTATATTTAAAAGAATTTCCTTGTAGCTGTTTAGAAACATCTTCATGTAAGACTTATTAAACATTCCTTTGCAGGAATGACAGAATCTCTAAACATTCACTCATTGAATGAACACAGGGATGAAAGCAGTTTTCTTGTAACTGTTGAGGAACATCTTCATAAAAAGCTTTTCAAGCATTTCAGTATATGGCATACAGCATGGCCATACCCTTCTTACAAGGAAAGAAGGTTGTGTTTAATAGCTTTCAGGTAGATTATTAGGAGCATTTTTATGTAAGACCTATTGAACTTTTAACTACAGGCATGACAGAATATCTATTACATCCATTCAATGAAAGAACACTATGGTGAAAGTGGCTTGGTTTGACTGTTAAGGAAGATCTTCATTTGAGTCCTTTTCAGCATTTCTGTATATGCCATACTAAACGGCTGTCACTATCTTATGATGAAATTATTCTGTCCTGAACACGTCTTGTTGGATTCTATTTAGGAACATCTTCATATAAGACCTCTCTAACATTTAAGCATATGCCATACAGAAGGGCTCTCACTTACTTACAGTTAAAGGACACTGTGCTAAACCCGGCTTGCTGGCGGCTGTTTGAAACCTCTTCATATAAGACTTATTAAACATTTCACTACAGGCATGACAGACTAGCTATAACACTCGTTCACTGAAAGAACACTGTGGTGAAGCCAGATTACTTCTGGCGCCTTGGGAATGTCTTCGTATAAGGCTCTTCAAACACTTCATTATGCCTACAGAATGGCTATCGCTTCCATATCCAGAAAGAACGTTCTGATGAAACCAGTGGCTCTTTATGAGCATTTCATTTATGTCTTATCAAACGTTTCTCTACAGCCGCAACATGATATCCATAACATTCATTCAAGGAAGCCACACTATGTTGAAAAAGCTTGCTTGTAGCTGTTCAGGAACACTCTCACCTAAGACATCAAATAGTTCTCTTGAGGCATGACAGAATACGTATAACATTCATTTTCTGAATGAACACTGTGGTGAAAACACCTTGCTTGCAGCTGTTTAGGGGAATCTTCAAATAAGTC
Source organism: Equus asinus (assembly GCF_041296235.1). Taxonomy (NCBI): domain Eukaryota; kingdom Metazoa; phylum Chordata; class Mammalia; order Perissodactyla; family Equidae; genus Equus; species Equus asinus. Next base: position 5,978,461 of record NC_091810.1, read on the forward strand.
CTATCAAACATTTCACTACGGGCATGATGGAATATCTATAACATTCACTCATTGAAAGAATGCTGTGGTGAAACCAACTTCCTTGTAGCTTTTAAGGAACATCTTCATGTAAGTCTTTTCTAGCATTTCAGTATGAGCCATAGAGAACAGCTATACTTTCTTAAAATGAAAAAACATTGTACTTAACTCAGCTTTCAGGTAGACTTATAGTAACATTTTCATGTAAGATTTATTGAAAATTTCACAACATGTGCGACAGAATATCTATTACATTAATTCAATGAAAGATCACTATTGTGAAACCAGCTTGCTTGTATCTCTTTAGAAATACACTCATATAAGTCTTTTCTGACATTTCAGTGTATGCCATACAAAGTAACTATCACCTTATTACAATGAAAAGTCAGTGTGCTGATCCCAGCTTGCAGGTAGCTGTAGGAACCTTTTCATATATGATATAAAACATTTCACTACAGCTATAGGAGACTATATATAAAGTTTATTAAATGAAAGAACACTGTGGTGTAACCAGATTGCTTGTAGCTATTTAGGAGTATCTTCATACAAGTCTTTTCAAACATTTCAGTGTATTCCATCCAGAATGGTTATCACTTCCATAAAATGAAAGAACGATGTTAAGAACCCAGCTGGAAAGTTGTCTTTTAGAAATATCTTTTTATAAGTCTTAACAAATATTGCGCTATGGTCATGACAGAATGATTTTAATATTCACTCAAGGAAAGAAGGATGAGCTGAACCCTTGTTTCCTAGTATCTGTTTAGGAAGAACTTCATAAAATACTTAAAAAATTACACTACAGACTTGAAAAATATCCATAAGATTCAGACACTAAAGGAACTCTGGTGAAACAAATGTGCTTACAGCTGTTTAGGGGCATATTCACATAAGACAGTTCAAACATTTCAGCATATGCCCTACAGATGACCTATCAATTACTAACAATGTGAGAACACTGTTCTAAGCCCAGTTTGCGGGTAGCTGTTTAGGAACATGTTCATATAAGACTTAACAAACATTTCATTGCATGTGGGACAGAATGTATATAGCATTTGTTCACTGAGAGAAAACTGTGGTGAAACCATCTTACTTGCAGCCATTAAGGATCATCTTCATATTAGTCATTATAACCATTTCAATATTTGCTGTTCTGATTGAATATGAGTTTCCAACAATGAAAGAAACACTGTGCTGAATCCAGCTTGCAAGTAAGTTTTAACTAACACTTCACTACAAGTGTCACAGAATATCTGCAATATTGTTTCACTGAAAGACCTCTGTGGGGAAAGCATCTTGAAGCTATTATTAGGAACATTTGTATTTGAGACATTTCTCACATTTCAGTATATGCCATAATGAATGGGTATCATTTTCCTACAATGAAAGAACACTGTGCTAAATAGAGCTCACAGATAGCTATCTAGGAACGTTTTTACATAAGACTTATCAAACATTTTACAATAGTCGTGACAGACTATACATCACATTCAGTCACTGAAAGAAAACTGTGGAGAAACAATCTTGCTTGTATATATTTAGAAACTTCTTCATGTTCACCATTTCAAGCATTTCCATATAAGACATACTGAATGAATATCACTTTGAGACAATGATATAATGTGCTGAGGCCAGATTGCAGGCAGCTGTTTGGGAACCTTTTCCTAAGAGACTTATCATACATTTCACTACAAAGTATCTGTTACATCCATTCAGTGAAAGAACACTATTGTGAAGCCAGATTGCTGGTAGCTAATTAGGAACATCTTGATATAAGGCTTTTCTAATATTTCAGTTTATGCCAAACAGAATGACTATCATTTTCTTAAAATGAAATAACACTGTGTTGAACTCATCTTGCAGGAAGCCATTTAGGGTTTCTTCATACAAAACACCAAACATGTCACTACTGCTCTGACAGAATCTCTGTAAGATTCCTTCACTGAGGAACACACTCTGGTGAAACCAGATTGCTCATAAGTTTTTAGGAATATCTTTATATAAGGCTATTCAAACACATCATATGCTGTACAGAATGATTATCACTTCCATTAAATTAAACAACATTGTGATGCAACCAGCTGGCACATGCTATTTACGAACATTTTGTGTGTGTCTTATCAAACGTTTCTCTGCAGCCACAATGTGATAATTATTACATTCATTCAATGAAATACTGTGTTGAAAAAGCCTGCTTGTGGCTGTTTAGAAACATCTTCATGTAAGTGTTCATGCAAGCCTTATCAAACATTTCCCTACAGGCATGACAGAATATCTATAACATTCAATGTCTGTAAGAACACTGTTGGGAAACCATTTTGCTTGTAGCTACTTAGGGACATCTTCATAAAACTTATCCAGCATTTCACTACGGGTGTGATAGACTATCTATAACATCCATTCACTGAAAGAACATTGTCTGGAAAACACCTAGCAAGTAGCTCTTAAGGAACATCTTCACATATGCCATTTCAAACATTTCAGTATATGCCACAAGGAACGGCTATCACTTTCTTACAATGAAAGAGCATCGTGCTTAATCAAGCCAACAGGTAGCTGTTTAGGGATATTTTCACATAAATCATATCAAACATTTGACTACAGATGTGACAATGTCTATAACATTTGTTATCTGAAAGAAAATTATGCAAAAACCATCTTCTTTTCACTGTTTAGGAACATCTGCACATAGTACACTTCAAATACTTAAGTATATTCCACACAGAGCGACTATCATTTTCACAAAATGAAAGAACACATGCTGAATCCAGTTTATGGGTAGCTGTTTAGGAACATCATATATCAAATATTTCACCACAGATGTGACAATATCTAGAACATTCATTCACTGAAAGAACACTGTGAAGAAACCATCTTGCTTGTTAGCTGTTTAAGAATATAAATAAAAGGCTCTTCAAACATATCACTTTATGCCATACAGAATGGCTATCATCTCCCTAGCCAGAAAAGAATACTGTGATGAACCCAGCTTGCAAGTAATTGTTTATTAATATTTTGCTCAAGTCTTATCAGACATTTGCCTACAGTCATGACAGGATATCTTTAATGTCTATTCAATGTAATAACACTATATTTAAAAGAATTTCCTTGTAGCTGTTTAGAAACATCTTCATGTAAGACTTATTAAACATTCCTTTGCAGGAATGACAGAATCTCTAAACATTCACTCATTGAATGAACACAGGGATGAAAGCAGTTTTCTTGTAACTGCTGAGGAACATCTTCATAAAAAGCTTTTCAAGCATTTCAGTATATGGCATACAGCATGGCCATACCCTTCTTACAAGGAAAGAAGGTTGTGTTTAATAGCTTTCAGGTAGATTATTAGGAGCATTTTTATGTAAGACCTATTGAACTTTTAACTACAGGCATGACAGAATATCTATTACATCCATTCAATGAAAGAACACTATGGTGAAAGTGGCTTGGTTTGACTGTTAAGGAAGATCTTCATTTGAGTCCTTTTCAGCATTTCTGTATATGCCATACTAAACGGCTGTCACTATCTTATGATGAAATTATTCTGTCCTGAACACGTCTTGTTGGATTCTATTTAGGAACATCTTCATATAAGACCTCTCTAACATTTAAGCATATGCCATACAGAAGGGCTCTCACTTACTTACAGTTAAAGGACACTGTGCTAAACCCGGCTTGCTGGCGGCTGTTTGAAACCTCTTCATATAAGACTTATTAAACATTTCACTACAGGCATGACAGACTAGCTATAACACTCGTTCACTGAAAGAACACTGTGGTGAAGCCAGATTACTTCTGGCGCCTTGGGAATGTCTTCGTATAAGGCTCTTCAAACACTTCATTATGCCTACAGAATGGCTATCGCTTCCATATCCAGAAAGAACGTTCTGATGAAACCAGTGGCTCTTTATGAGCATTTCATTTATGTCTTATCAAACGTTTCTCTACAGCCGCAACATGATATCCATAACATTCATTCAAGGAAGCCACACTATGTTGAAAAAGCTTGCTTGTAGCTGTTCAGGAACACTCTCACCTAAGACATCAAATAGTTCTCTTGAGGCATGACAGAATACGTATAACATTCATTTTCTGAATGAACACTGTGGTGAAAACACCTTGCTTGCAGCTGTTTAGGGGAATCTTCAAATAAGTCCTATCAAACATTTCACTACGGGCATGATGGAATATCTATAACATTCACTCATTGAAAGAATGCTGTGGTGAAACCAACTTCCTTGTAGCTTTTAAGGAACATCTTCATGTAAGTCTTTTCTAGCATTTCAGTATGAGCCATAGAGAACAGCTATACTTTCTTAAAATGAAAAAACATTGTACTTAACTCAGCTTTCAGGTAGACTTATAGTAACATTTTCATGTAAGATTTATTGAAAATTTCACAACATGTGCGACAGAATATCTATTACATTAATTCAATGAAAGATCACTATTGTGAAACCAGCTTGCTTGTATCTCTTTAGAAATACACTCATATAAGTCTTTTCTGACATTTCAGTGTATGCCATACAAAGTAACTATCACCTTATTACAATGAAAAGTCAGTGTGCTGATCCCAGCTTGCAGGTAGCTGTAGGAACCTTTTCATATATGATATAAAACATTTCACTACAGCTATAGGAGACTATATATAAAGTTTATTAAATGAAAGAACACTGTGGTGTAACCAGATTGCTTGTAGCTATTTAGGAGTATCTTCATACAAGTCTTTTCAAACATTTCAGTGTATTCCATCCAGAATGGTTATCACTTCCATAAAATGAAAGAACGATGTTAAGAACCCAGCTGGAAAGTTGTCTTTTAGAAATATCTTTTTATAAGTCTTAACAAATATTGCGCTATGGTCATGACAGAATGATTTTAATATTCACTCAAGGAAAGAAGGATGAGCTGAACCCTTGTTTCCTAGTATCTGTTTAGGAAGAACTTCATAAAATACTTAAAAAATTACACTACAGACTTGAAAAATATCCATAAGATTCAGACACTAAAGGAACTCTGGTGAAACAAATGTGCTTACAGCTGTTTAGGGGCATATTCACATAAGACAGTTCAAACATTTCAGCATATGCCCTACAGATGACCTATCAATTACTAACAATGTGAGAACACTGTTCTAAGCCCAGTTTGCGGGTAGCTGTTTAGGAACATGTTCATATAAGACTTAACAAACATTTCATTGCATGTGGGACAGAATGTATATAGCATTTGTTCACTGAGAGAAAACTGTGGTGAAACCATCTTACTTGCAGCCATTAAGGATCATCTTCATATTAGTCATTATAACCATTTCAATATTTGCTGTTCTGATTGAATATGAGTTTCCAACAATGAAAGAAACACTGTGCTGAATCCAGCTTGCAAGTAAGTTTTAACTAACACTTCACTACAAGTGTCACAGAATATCTGCAATATTGTTTCACTGAAAGACCTCTGTGGGGAAAGCATCTTGAAGCTATTATTAGGAACATTTGTATTTGAGACATTTCTCACATTTCAGTATATGCCATAATGAATGGGTATCATTTTCCTACAATGAAAGAACACTGTGCTAAATAGAGCTCACAGATAGCTATCTAGGAACGTTTTTACATAAGACTTATCAAACATTTTACAATAGTCGTGACAGACTATACATCACATTCAGTCACTGAAAGAAAACTGTGGAGAAACAATCTTGCTTGTATATATTTAGAAACTTCTTCATGTTCACCATTTCAAGCATTTCCATATAAGACATACTGAATGAATATCACTTTGAGACAATGATATAATGTGCTGAGGCCAGATTGCAGGCAGCTGTTTAGGAACCTTTTCCTAAGAGACTTATCATACATTTCACTACAAAGTATCTGTTACATCCATTCAGTGAAAGAACACTATTGTGAAGCCAGATTGCTGGTAGCTAATTAGGAACATCTTGATATAAGGCTTTTCTAATATTTCAGTTTATGCCAAACAGAATGACTATCATTTTCTTAAAATGAAATAACACTGTGTTGAACTCATCTTGCAGGAAGCCATTTAGGGTTTCTTCATACAAAACACCAAACATGTCACTACTGCTCTGACAGAATCTCTGTAAGATTCCTTCACTGAGGAACACACTCTGGTGAAACCAGATTGCTCATAAGTTTTTAGGAATATCTTTATATAAGGCTATTCAAACACATCATATGCTGTACAGAATGATTATCACTTCCATTAAATTAAACAACATTGTGATGCAACCAGCTGGCACATGCTATTTACGAACATTTTGTGTGTGTCTTATCAAACGTTTCTCTGCAGCCACAATGTGATAATTATTACATTCATTCAATGAAATACTGTGTTGAAAAAGCCTGCTTGTGGCTGTTTAGAAACATCTTCATGTAAGTGTTCATGCAAGCCTTATCAAACATTTCCCTACAGGCATGACAGAATATCTATAACATTCAATGTCTGTAAGAACACTGTTGGGAAACCATTTTGCTTGTAGCTACTTAGGGACATCTTCATAAAACTTATCCAGCATTTCACTACGGGTGTGATAGACTATCTATAACATCCATTCACTGAAAGAACATTGTCTGGAAAACACCTAGCAAGTAGCTCTTAAGGAACATCTTCACATATGCCATTTCAAACATTTCAGTATATGCCACAAGGAACGGCTATCACTTTCTTACAATGAAAGAGCATCGTGCTTAATCAAGCCAACAGGTAGCTGTTTAGGGATATTTTCACATAAATCATATCAAACATTTGACTACAGATGTGACAATGTCTATAACATTTGTTATCTGAAAGAAAATTATGCAAAAACCATCTTCTTTTCACTGTTTAGGAACATCTGCACATAGTACACTTCAAATACTTAAGTATATTCCACACAGAGCGACTATCATTTTCACAAAATGAAAGAACACATGCTGAATCCAGTTTATGGGTAGCTGTTTAGGAACATCATATATCAAATATTTCACCACAGATGTGACAATATCTAGAACATTCATTCACTGAAAGAACACTGTGAAGAAACCATCTTGCTTGTTAGCTGTTTAAGAATATAAATAAAAGGCTCTTCAAACATATCACTTTATGCCATACAGAATGGCTATCATCTCCCTAGCCAGAAAAGAATACTGTGATGAACCCAGCTTGCAAGTAATTGTTTATTAATATTTTGCTCAAGTCTTATCAGACATTTGCCTACAGTCATGACAGGATATCTTTAATGTCTATTCAATGTAATAACACTATATTTAAAAGAATTTCCTTGTAGCTGTTTAGAAACATCTTCATGTAAGACTTATTAAACATTCCTTTGCAGGAATGACAGAATCTCTAAACATTCACTCATTGAATGAACACAGGGATGAAAGCAGTTTTCTTGTAACTGCTGAGGAACATCTTCATAAAAAGCTTTTCAAGCATTTCAGTATATGGCATACAGCATGGCCATACCCTTCTTACAAGGAAAGAAGGTTGTGTTTAATAGCTTTCAGGTAGATTATTAGGAGCATTTTTATGTAAGACCTATTGAACTTTTAACTACAGGCATGACAGAATATCTATTACATCCATTCAATGAAAGAACACTATGGTGAAAGTGGCTTGGTTTGACTGTTAAGGAAGATCTTCATTTGAGTCCTTTTCAGCATTTCTGTATATGCCATACTAAACGGCTGTCACTATCTTATGATGAAATTATTCTGTCCTGAACACGTCTTGTTGGATTCTATTTAGGAACATCTTCATATAAGACCTCTCTAACATTTAAGCATATGCCATACAGAAGGGCTCTCACTTACTTACAGTTAAAGGACACTGTGCTAAACCCGGCTTGCTGGCGGCTGTTTGAAACCTCTTCATATAAGACTTATTAAACATTTCACTACAGGCATGACAGACTAGCTATAACACTCGTTCACTGAAAGAACACTGTGGTGAAGCCAGATTACTTCTGGCGCCTTGGGAATGTCTTCGTATAAGGCTCTTCAAACACTTCATTATGCCTACAGAATGGCTATCGCTTCCATATCCAGAAAGAACGTTCTGATGAAACCAGTGGCTCTTTATGAGCATTTCATTTATGTCTTATCAAACGTTTCTCTACAGCCGCAACATGATATCCATAACATTCATTCAAGGAAGCCACACTATGTTGAAAAAGCTTGCTTGTAGCTGTTCAGGAACACTCTCACCTAAGACATCAAATAGTTCTCTTGAGGCATGACAGAATACGTATAACATTCATTTTCTGAATGAACACTGTGGTGAAAACACCTTGCTTGCAGCTGTTTAGGGGAATCTTCAAATAAGTCCTATCAAACATTTCACTACGGGCATGATGGAATATCTATAACATTCACTCATTGAAAGAATGCTGTGGTGAAACCAACTTCCTTGTAGCTTTTAAGGAACATCTTCATGTAAGTCTTTTCTAGCATTTCAGTATGAGCCATAGAGAACAGCTATACTTTCTTAAAATGAAAAAACATTGTACTTAACTCAGCTTTCAGGTAGACTTATAGTAACATTTTCATGTAAGATTTATTGAAAATTTCACAACATGTGCGACAGAATATCTATTACATTAATTCAATGAAAGATCACTATTGTGAAACCAGCTTGCTTGTATCTCTTTAGAAATACACTCATATAAGTCTTTTCTGACATTTCAGTGTATGCCATACAAAGTAACTATCACCTTATTACAATGAAAAGTCAGTGTGCTGATCCCAGCTTGCAGGTAGCTGTAGGAACCTTTTCATATATGATATAAAACATTTCACTACAGCTATAGGAGACTATATATAAAGTTTATTAAATGAAAGAACACTGTGGTGTAACCAGATTGCTTGTAGCTATTTAGGAGTATCTTCATACAAGTCTTTTCAAACATTTCAGTGTATTCCATCCAGAATGGTTATCACTTCCATAAAATGAAAGAACGATGTTAAGAACCCAGCTGGAAAGTTGTCTTTTAGAAATATCTTTTTATAAGTCTTAACAAATATTGCGCTATGGTCATGACAGAATGATTTTAATATTCACTCAAGGAAAGAAGGATGAGCTGAACCCTTGTTTCCTAGTATCTGTTTAGGAAGAACTTCATAAAATACTTAAAAAATTACACTACAGACTTGAAAAATATCCATAAGATTCAGACACTAAAGGAACTCTGGTGAAACAAATGTGCTTACAGCTGTTTAGGGGCATATTCACATAAGACAGTTCAAACATTTCAGCATATGCCCTACAGATGACCTATCAATTACTAACAATGTGAGAACACTGTTCTAAGCCCAGTTTGCGGGTAGCTGTTTAGGAACATGTTCATATAAGACTTAACAAACATTTCATTGCATGTGGGACAGAATGTATATAGCATTTGTTCACTGAGAGAAAACTGTGGTGAAACCATCTTACTTGCAGCCATTAAGGATCATCTTCATATTAGTCATTATAACCATTTCAATATTTGCTGTTCTGATTGAATATGAGTTTCCAACAATGAAAGAAACACTGTGCTGAATCCAGCTTGCAAGTAAGTTTTAACTAACACTTCACTACAAGTGTCACAGAATATCTGCAATATTGTTTCACTGAAAGACCTCTGTGGGGAAAGCATCTTGAAGCTATTATTAGGAACATTTGTATTTGAGACATTTCTCACATTTCAGTATATGCCATAATGAATGGGTATCATTTTCCTACAATGAAAGAACACTGTGCTAAATAGAGCTCACAGATAGCTATCTAGGAACGTTTTTACATAAGACTTATCAAACATTTTACAATAGTCGTGACAGACTATACATCACATTCAGTCACTGAAAGAAAACTGTGGAGAAACAATCTTGCTTGTATATATTTAGAAACTTCTTCATGTTCACCATTTCAAGCATTTCCATATAAGACATACTGAATGAATATCACTTTGAGACAATGATATAATGTGCTGAGGCCAGATTGCAGGCAGCTGTTTAGGAACCTTTTCCTAAGAGACTTATCATACATTTCACTACAAAGTATCTGTTACATCCATTCAGTGAAAGAACACTATTGTGAAGCCAGATTGCTGGTAGCTAATTAGGAACATCTTGATATAAGGCTTTTCTAATATTTCAGTTTATGCCAAACAGAATGACTATCATTTTCTTAAAATGAAATAACACTGTGTTGAACTCATCTTGCAGGAAGCCATTTAGGGTTTCTTCATACAAAACACCAAACATGTCACTACTGCTCTGACAGAATCTCTGTAAGATTCCTTCACTGAGGAACACACTCTGGTGAAACCAGATTGCTCATAAGTTTTTAGGAATATCTTTATATAAGGCTATTCAAACACATCATATGCTGTACAGAATGATTATCACTTCCATTAAATTAAACAACATTGTGATGCAACCAGCTGGCACATGCTATTTACGAACATTTTGTGTGTGTCTTATCAAACGTTTCTCTGCAGCCACAATGTGATAATTATTACATTCATTCAATGAAATACTGTGTTGAAAAAGCCTGCTTGTGGCTGTTTAGAAACATCTTCATGTAAGTGTTCATGCAAGCCTTATCAAACATTTCCCTACAGGCATGACAGAATATCTATAACATTCAATGTCTGTAAGAACACTGTTGGGAAACCATTTTGCTTGTAGCTACTTAGGGACATCTTCATAAAACTTATCCAGCATTTCACTACGGGTGTGATAGACTATCTATAACATCCATTCACTGAAAGAACATTGTCTGGAAAACACCTAGCAAGTAGCTCTTAAGGAACATCTTCACATATGCCATTTCAAACATTTCAGTATATGCCACAAGGAACGGCTATCACTTTCTTACAATGAAAGAGCATCGTGCTTAATCAAGCCAACAGGTAGCTGTTTAGGGATATTTTCACATAAATCATATCAAACATTTGACTACAGATGTGACAATGTCTATAACATTTGTTATCTGAAAGAAAATTATGCAAAAACCATCTTCTTTTCACTGTTTAGGAACATCTGCACATAGTACACTTCAAATACTTAAGTATATTCCACACAGAGCGACTATCATTTTCACAAAATGAAAGAACACATGCTGAATCCAGTTTATGGGTAGCTGTTTAGGAACATCATATATCAAATATTTCACCACAGATGTGACAATATCTAGAACATTCATTCACTGAAAGAACACTGTGAAGAAACCATCTTGCTTGTTAGCTGTTTAAGAATATAAATAAAAGGCTCTTCAAACATATCACTTTATGCCATACAGAATGGCTATCATCTCCCTAGCCAGAAAAGAATACTGTGATGAACCCAGCTTGCAAGTAATTGTTTATTAATATTTTGCTCAAGTCTTATCAGACATTTGCCTACAGTCATGACAGGATATCTTTAATGTCTATTCAATGTAATAACACTATATTTAAAAGAATTTCCTTGTAGCTGTTTAGAAACATCTTCATGTAAGACTTATTAAACATTCCTTTGCAGGAATGACAGAATCTCTAAACATTCACTCATTGAATGAACACAGGGATGAAAGCAGTTTTCTTGTAACTGCTGAGGAACATCTTCATAAAAAGCTTTTCAAGCATTTCAGTATATGGCATACAGCATGGCCATACCCTTCTTACAAGGAAAGAAGGTTGTGTTTAATAGCTTTCAGGTAGATTATTAGGAGCATTTTTATGTAAGACCTATTGAACTTTTAACTACAGGCATGACAGAATATCTATTACATCCATTCAATGAAAGAACACTATGGTGAAAGTGGCTTGGTTTGACTGTTAAGGAAGATCTTCATTTGAGTCCTTTTCAGCATTTCTGTATATGCCATACTAAACGGCTGTCACTATCTTATGATGAAATTATTCTGTCCTGAACACGTCTTGTTGGATTCTATTTAGGAACATCTTCATATAAGACCTCTCTAACATTTAAGCATATGCCATACAGAAGGGCTCTCACTTACTTACAGTTAAAGGACACTGTGCTAAACCCGGCTTGCTGGCGGCTGTTTGAAACCTCTTCATATAAGACTTATTAAACATTTCACTACAGGCATGACAGACTAGCTATAACACTCGTTCACTGAAAGAACACTGTGGTGAAGCCAGATTACTTCTGGCGCCTTGGGAATGTCTTCGTATAAGGCTCTTCAAACACTTCATTATGCCTACAGAATGGCTATCGCTTCCATATCCAGAAAGAACGTTCTGATGAAACCAGTGGCTCTTTATGAGCATTTCATTTATGTCTTATCAAACGTTTCTCTACAGCCGCAACATGATATCCATAACATTCATTCAAGGAAGCCACACTATGTTGAAAAAGCTTGCTTGTAGCTGTTCAGGAACACTCTCACCTAAGACATCAAATAGTTCTCTTGAGGCATGACAGAATACGTATAACATTCATTTTCTGAATGAACACTGTGGTGAAAACACCTTGCTTGCAGCTGTTTAGGGGAATCTTCAAATAAGTCCTATCAAACATTTCACTACGGGCATGATGGAATATCTATAACATTCACTCATTGAAAGAATGCTGTGGTGAAACCAACTTCCTTGTAGCTTTTAAGGAACATCTTCATGTAAGTCTTTTCTAGCATTTCAGTATGAGCCATAGAGAACAGCTATACTTTCTTAAAATGAAAAAACATTGTACTTAACTCAGCTTTCAGGTAGACTTATAGTAACATTTTCATGTAAGATTTATTGAAAATTTCACAACATGTGCGACAGAATATCTATTACATTAATTCAATGAAAGATCACTATTGTGAAACCAGCTTGCTTGTATCTCTTTAGAAATACACTCATATAAGTCTTTTCTGACATTTCAGTGTATGCCATACAAAGTAACTATCACCTTATTACAATGAAAAGTCAGTGTGCTGATCCCAGCTTGCAGGTAGCTGTAGGAACCTTTTCATATATGATATAAAACATTTCACTACAGCTATAGGAGACTATATATAAAGTTTATTAAATGAAAGAACACTGTGGTGTAACCAGATTGCTTGTAGCTATTTAGGAGTATCTTCATACAAGTCTTTTCAAACATTTCAGTGTATTCCATCCAGAATGGTTATCACTTCCATAAAATGAAAGAACGATGTTAAGAACCCAGCTGGAAAGTTGTCTTTTAGAAATATCTTTTTATAAGTCTTAACAAATATTGCGCTATGGTCATGACAGAATGATTTTAATATTCACTCAAGGAAAGAAGGATGAGCTGAACCCTTGTTTCCTAGTATCTGTTTAGGAAGAACTTCATAAAATACTTAAAAAATTACACTACAGACTTGAAAAATATCCATAAGATTCAGACACTAAAGGAACTCTGGTGAAACAAATGTGCTTACAGCTGTTTAGGGGCATATTCACATAAGACAGTTCAAACATTTCAGCATATGCCCTACAGATGACCTATCAATTACTAACAATGTGAGAACACTGTTCTAAGCCCAGTTTGCGGGTAGCTGTTTAGGAACATGTTCATATAAGACTTAACAAACATTTCATTGCATGTGGGACAGAATGTATATAGCATTTGTTCACTGAGAGAAAACTGTGGTGAAACCATCTTACTTGCAGCCATTAAGGATCATCTTCATATTAGTCATTATAACCATTTCAATATTTGCTGTTCTGATTGAATATGAGTTTCCAACAATGAAAGAAACACTGTGCTGAATCCAGCTTGCAAGTAAGTTTTAACTAACACTTCACTACAAGTGTCACAGAATATCTGCAATATTGTTTCACTGAAAGACCTCTGTGGGGAAAGCATCTTGAAGCTATTATTAGGAACATTTGTATTTGAGACATTTCTCACATTTCAGTATATGCCATAATGAATGGGTATCATTTTCCTACAATGAAAGAACACTGTGCTAAATAGAGCTCACAGATAGCTATCTAGGAACGTTTTTACATAAGACTTATCAAACATTTTACAATAGTCGTGACAGACTATACATCACATTCAGTCACTGAAAGAAAACTGTGGAGAAACAATCTTGCTTGTATATATTTAGAAACTTCTTCATGTTCACCATTTCAAGCATTTCCATATAAGACATACTGAATGAATATCACTTTGAGACAATGATATAATGTGCTGAGGCCAGATTGCAGGCAGCTGTTTAGGAACCTTTTCCTAAGAGACTTATCATACATTTCACTACAAAGTATCTGTTACATCCATTCAGTGAAAGAACACTATTGTGAAGCCAGATTGCTGGTAGCTAATTAGGAACATCTTGATATAAGGCTTTTCTAATATTTCAGTTTATGCCAAACAGAATGACTATCATTTTCTTAAAATGAAATAACACTGTGTTGAACTCATCTTGCAGGAAGCCATTTAGGGTTTCTTCATACAAAACACCAAACATGTCACTACTGCTCTGACAGAATCTCTGTAAGATTCCTTCACTGAGGAACACACTCTGGTGAAACCAGATTGCTCATAAGTTTTTAGGAATATCTTTATATAAGGCTATTCAAACACATCATATGCTGTACAGAATGATTATCACTTCCATTAAATTAAACAACATTGTGATGCAACCAGCTGGCACATGCTATTTACGAACATTTTGTGTGTGTCTTATCAAACGTTTCTCTGCAGCCACAATGTGATAATTATTACATTCATTCAATGAAATACTGTGTTGAAAAAGCCTGCTTGTGGCTGTTTAGAAACATCTTCATGTAAGTGTTCATGCAAGCCTTATCAAACATTTCCCTACAGGCATGACAGAATATCTATAACATTCAATGTCTGTAAGAACACTGTTGGGAAACCATTTTGCTTGTAGCTACTTAGGGACATCTTCATAAAACTTATCCAGCATTTCACTACGGGTGTGATAGACTATCTATAACATCCATTCACTGAAAGAACATTGTCTGGAAAACACCTAGCAAGTAGCTCTTAAGGAACATCTTCACATATGCCATTTCAAACATTTCAGTATATGCCACAAGGAACGGCTATCACTTTCTTACAATGAAAGAGCATCGTGCTTAATCAAGCCAACAGGTAGCTGTTTAGGGATATTTTCACATAAATCATATCAAACATTTGACTACAGATGTGACAATGTCTATAACATTTGTTATCTGAAAGAAAATTATGCAAAAACCATCTTCTTTTCACTGTTTAGGAACATCTGCACATAGTACACTTCAAATACTTAAGTATATTCCACACAGAGCGACTATCATTTTCACAAAATGAAAGAACACATGCTGAATCCAGTTTATGGGTAGCTGTTTAGGAACATCATATATCAAATATTTCACCACAGATGTGACAATATCTAGAACATTCATTCACTGAAAGAACACTGTGAAGAAACCATCTTGCTTGTTAGCTGTTTAAGAATATAAATAAAAGGCTCTTCAAACATATCACTTTATGCCATACAGAATGGCTATCATCTCCCTAGCCAGAAAAGAATACTGTGATGAACCCAGCTTGCAAGTAATTGTTTATTAATATTTTGCTCAAGTCTTATCAGACATTTGCCTACAGTCATGACAGGATATCTTTAATGTCTATTCAATGTAATAACACTATATTTAAAAGAATTTCCTTGTAGCTGTTTAGAAACATCTTCATGTAAGACTTATTAAACATTCCTTTGCAGGAATGACAGAATCTCTAAACATTCACTCATTGAATGAACACAGGGATGAAAGCAGTTTTCTTGTAACTGCTGAGGAACATCTTCATAAAAAGCTTTTCAAGCATTTCAGTATATGGCATACAGCATGGCCATACCCTTCTTACAAGGAAAGAAGGTTGTGTTTAATAGCTTTCAGGTAGATTATTAGGAGCATTTTTATGTAAGACCTATTGAACTTTTAACTACAGGCATGACAGAATATCTATTACATCCATTCAATGAAAGAACACTATGGTGAAAGTGGCTTGGTTTGACTGTTAAGGAAGATCTTCATTTGAGTCCTTTTCAGCATTTCTGTATATGCCATACTAAACGGCTGTCACTATCTTATGATGAAATTATTCTGTCCTGAACACGTCTTGTTGGATTCTATTTAGGAACATCTTCATATAAGACCTCTCTAACATTTAAGCATATGCCATACAGAAGGGCTCTCACTTACTTACAGTTAAAGGACACTGTGCTAAACCCGGCTTGCTGGCGGCTGTTTGAAACCTCTTCATATAAGACTTATTAAACATTTCACTACAGGCATGACAGACTAGCTATAACACTCGTTCACTGAAAGAACACTGTGGTGAAGCCAGATTACTTCTGGCGCCTTGGGAATGTCTTCGTATAAGGCTCTTCAAACACTTCATTATGCCTACAGAATGGCTATCGCTTCCATATCCAGAAAGAACGTTCTGATGAAACCAGTGGCTCTTTATGAGCATTTCATTTATGTCTTATCAAACGTTTCTCTACAGCCGCAACATGATATCCATAACATTCATTCAAGGAAGCCACACTATGTTGAAAAAGCTTGCTTGTAGCTGTTCAGGAACACTCTCACCTAAGACATCAAATAGTTCTCTTGAGGCATGACAGAATACGTATAACATTCATTTTCTGAATGAACACTGTGGTGAAAACACCTTGCTTGCAGCTGTTTAGGGGAATCTTCAAATAAGTCCTATCAAACATTTCACTACGGGCATGATGGAATATCTATAACATTCACTCATTGAAAGAATGCTGTGGTGAAACCAACTTCCTTGTAGCTTTTAAGGAACATCTTCATGTAAGTCTTTTCTAGCATTTCAGTATGAGCCATAGAGAACAGCTATACTTTCTTAAAATGAAAAAACATTGTACTTAACTCAGCTTTCAGGTAGACTTATAGTAACATTTTCATGTAAGATTTATTGAAAATTTCACAACATGTGCGACAGAATATCTATTACATTAATTCAATGAAAGATCACTATTGTGAAACCAGCTTGCTTGTATCTCTTTAGAAATACACTCATATAAGTCTTTTCTGACATTTCAGTGTATGCCATACAAAGTAACTATCACCTTATTACAATGAAAAGTCAGTGTGCTGATCCCAGCTTGCAGGTAGCTGTAGGAACCTTTTCATATATGATATAAAACATTTCACTACAGCTATAGGAGACTATATATAAAGTTTATTAAATGAAAGAACACTGTGGTGTAACCAGATTGCTTGTAGCTATTTAGGAGTATCTTCATACAAGTCTTTTCAAACATTTCAGTGTATTCCATCCAGAATGGTTATCACTTCCATAAAATGAAAGAACGATGTTAAGAACCCAGCTGGAAAGTTGTCTTTTAGAAATATCTTTTTATAAGTCTTAACAAATATTGCGCTATGGTCATGACAGAATGATTTTAATATTCACTCAAGGAAAGAAGGATGAGCTGAACCCTTGTTTCCTAGTATCTGTTTAGGAAGAACTTCATAAAATACTTAAAAAATTACACTACAGACTTGAAAAATATCCATAAGATTCAGACACTAAAGGAACTCTGGTGAAACAAATGTGCTTACAGCTGTTTAGGGGCATATTCACATAAGACAGTTCAAACATTTCAGCATATGCCCTACAGATGACCTATCAATTACTAACAATGTGAGAACGCTGTTCTAAGCCCAGTTTGCGGGTAGCTGTTTAGGAACATGTTCATATAAGACTTAACAAACATTTCATTGCATGTGGGACAGAATGTATATAGCATTTGTTCACTGAGAGAAAACTGTGGTGAAACCATCTTACTTGCAGCCATTAAGGATCATCTTCATATTAGTCATTATAACCATTTCAATATTTGCTGTTCTGATTGAATATGAGTTTCCAACAATGAAAGAAACACTGTGCTGAATCCAGCTTGCAAGTAAGTTTTAACTAACACTTCACTACAAGTGTCACAGAATATCTGCAATATTGTTTCACTGAAAGACCTCTGTGGTGAAAGCATCTTGAAGCTATTATTAGGAACATTTGTATTTGAGACATTTCTCACATTTCAGTATATGCCATAATGAATGGGTATCATTTTCCTACAATGAAAGAACACTGTGCTAAATAGAGCTCACAGATAGCTATCTAGGAACGTTTTTACATAAGACTTATCAAACATTTTACAATAGTCGTGACAGACTATACATCACATTCAGTCACTGAAAGAAAACTGTGGAGAAACAATCTTGCTTGTATATATTTAGAAACTTCTTCATGTTCACCATTTCAAGCATTTCCATATAAGACATACTGAATGAATATCACTTTGAGACAATGATATAATGTGCTGAGGCCAGATTGCAGGCAGCTGTTTAGGAACCTTTTCCTAAGAGACTTATCATACATTTCACTACAAAGTATCTGTTACATCCATTCAGTGAAAGAACACTATTGTGAAGCCAGATTGCTGGTAGCTAATTAGGAACATCTTGATATAAGGCTTTTCTAATATTTCAGTTTATGCCAAACAGAATGACTATCATTTTCTTAAAATGAAATAACACTGTGTTGAACTCATCTTGCAGGAAGCCATTTAGGGTTTCTTCATACAAAACACCAAACATGTCACTACTGCTCTGACAGAATCTCTGTAAGATTCCTTCACTGAGGAACACACTCTGGTGAAACCAGATTGCTCATAAGTTTTTAGGAATATCTTTATATAAGGCTATTCAAACACATCATATGCTGTACAGAATGATTATCACTTCCATTAAATTAAACAACATTGTGATGCAACCAGCTGGCACATGCTATTTACGAACATTTTGTGTGTGTCTTATCAAACGTTTCTCTGCAGCCACAATGTGATAATTATTACATTCATTCAATGAAATACTGTGTTGAAAAAGCCTGCTTGTGGCTGTTTAGAAACATCTTCATGTAAGTGTTCATGCAAGCCTTATCAAACATTTCCCTACAGGCATGACAGAATATCTATAACATTCAATGTCTGTAAGAACACTGTTGGGAAACCATTTTGCTTGTAGCTACTTAGGGACATCTTCATAAAACTTATCCAGCATTTCACTACGGGTGTGATAGACTATCTATAACATCCATTCACTGAAAGAACATTGTCTGGAAAACACCTAGCAAGTAGCTCTTAAGGAACATCTTCACATATGCCATTTCAAACATTTCAGTATATGCCACAAGGAACGGCTATCACTTTCTTACAATGAAAGAGCATCGTGCTTAATCAAGCCAACAGGTAGCTGTTTAGGGATATTTTCACATAAATCATATCAAACATTTGACTACAGATGTGACAATGTCTATAACATTTGTTATCTGAAAGAAAATTATGCAAAAACCATCTTCTTTTCACTGTTTAGGAACATCTGCACATAGTACACTTCAAATACTTAAGTATATTCCACACAGAGCGACTATCATTTTCACAAAATGAAAGAACACATGCTGAATCCAGTTTATGGGTAGCTGTTTAGGAACATCATATATCAAATATTTCACCACAGATGTGACAATATCTAGAACATTCATTCACTGAAAGAACACTGTGAAGAAACCATCTTGCTTGTTAGCTGTTTAAGAATATAAATAAAAGGCTCTTCAAACATATCACTTTATGCCATACAGAATGGCTATCATCTCCCTAGCCAGAAAAGAATACTGTGATGAACCCAGCTTGCAAGTAATTGTTTATTAATATTTTGCTCAAGTCTTATCAGACATTTGCCTACAGTCATGACAGGATATCTTTAATGTCTATTCAATGTAATAACACTATATTTAAAAGAATTTCCTTGTAGCTGTTTAGAAACATCTTCATGTAAGACTTATTAAACATTCCTTTGCAGGAATGACAGAATCTCTAAACATTCACTCATTGAATGAACACAGGGATGAAAGCAGTTTTCTTGTAACTGTTGAGGAACATCTTCATATAAAGCTTTTCAAGCATTTCAGTATATGGCATACAGCATGGCCATACCCTTCTTACAAGGAAAGAAGGTTGTGTTTAATAGCTTTCAGGTAGATTATTAGGAGCATTTTTATGTAAGACCTATTGAACTTTTAACTACAGGCATGACAGAATATCTATTACATCCATTCAATGAAAGAACACTATGGTGAAAGTGGCTTGGTTTGACTGTTAAGGAAGATCTTCATTTGAGTCCTTTTCAGCATTTCTGTATATGCCATACTAAACGGCTGTCACTATCTTATGATGAAATTATTCTGTCCTGAACACGTCTTGTTGGATTCTATTTAGGAACATCTTCATATAAGACCTCTCTAACATTTAAGCATATGCCATACAGAAGGGCTCTCACTTACTTACAGTTAAAGGACACTGTGCTAAACCCGGCTTGCTGGCGGCTGTTTGAAACCTCTTCATATAAGACTTATTAAACATTTCACTACAGGCATGACAGACTAGCTATAACACTCGTTCACTGAAAGAACACTGTGGTGAAGCCAGATTACTTCTGGCGCCTTGGGAATGTCTTCGTATAAGGCTCTTCAAACACTTCATTATGCCTACAGAATGGCTATCGCTTCCATATCCAGAAAGAACGTTCTGATGAAACCAGTGGCTCTTTATGAGCATTTCATTTATGTCTTATCAAACGTTTCTCTACAGCCGCAACATGATATCCATAACATTCATTCAAGGAAGCCACACTATGTTGAAAAAGCTTGCTTGTAGCTGTTCAGGAACACTCTCACCTAAGACATCAAATAGTTCTCTTGAGGCATGACAGAATACGTATAACATTCATTTTCTGAATGAACACTGTGGTGAAAACACCTTGCTTGCAGCTGTTTAGGGGAATCTTCAAATAAGTCCTATCAAACATTTCACTACGGGCATGATGGAATATCTATAACATTCACTCATTGAAAGAATGCTGTGGTGAAACCAACTTCCTTGTAGCTTTTAAGGAACATCTTCATGTAAGTCTTTTCTAGCATTTCAGTATGAGCCATAGAGAACAGCTATACTTTCTTAAAATGAAAAAACATTGTACTTAACTCAGCTTTCAGGTAGACTTATAGTAACATTTTCATGTAAGATTTATTGAAAATTTCACAACATGTGCGACAGAATATCTATTACATTAATTCAATGAAAGATCACTATTGTGAAACCAGCTTGCTTGTATCTCTTTAGAAATACACTCATATAAGTCTTTTCTGACATTTCAGTGTATGCCATACAAAGTAACTATCACCTTATTACAATGAAAAGTCAGTGTGCTGATCCCAGCTTGCAGGTAGCTGTAGGAACCTTTTCATATATGATATAAAACATTTCACTACAGCTATAGGAGACTATATATAAAGTTTATTAAATGAAAGAACACTGTGGTGTAACCAGATTGCTTGTAGCTATTTAGGAGTATCTTCATACAAGTCTTTTCAAACATTTCAGTGTATTCCATCCAGAATGGTTATCACTTCCATAAAATGAAAGAACGATGTTAAGAACCCAGCTGGAAAGTTGTCTTTTAGAAATATCTTTTTATAAGTCTTAACAAATATTGCGCTATGGTCATGACAGAATGATTTTAATATTCACTCAAGGAAAGAAGGATGAGCTGAACCCTTGTTTCCTAGTATCTGTTTAGGAAGAACTTCATAAAATACTTAAAAAATTACACTACAGACTTGAAAAATATCCATAAGATTCAGACACTAAAGGAACTCTGGTGAAACAAATGTGCTTACAGCTGTTTAGGGGCATATTCACATAAGACAGTTCAAACATTTCAGCATATGCCCTACAGATGACCTATCAATTACTAACAATGTGAGAACGCTGTTCTAAGCCCAGTTTGCGGGTAGCTGTTTAGGAACATGTTCATATAAGACTTAACAAACATTTCATTGCATGTGGGACAGAATGTATATAGCATTTGTTCACTGAGAGAAAACTGTGGTGAAACCATCTTACTTGCAGCCATTAAGGATCATCTTCATATTAGTCATTATAACCATTTCAATATTTGCTGTTCTGATTGAATATGAGTTTCCAACAATGAAAGAAACACTGTGCTGAATCCAGCTTGCAAGTAAGTTTTAACTAACACTTCACTACAAGTGTCACAGAATATCTGCAATATTGTTTCACTGAAAGACCTCTGTGGTGAAAGCATCTTGAAGCTATTATTAGGAACATTTGTATTTGAGACATTTCTCACATTTCAGTATATGCCATAATGAATGGGTATCATTTTCCTACAATGAAAGAACACTGTGCTAAATAGAGCTCACAGATAGCTATCTAGGAACGTTTTTACATAAGACTTATCAAACATTTTACAATAGTCGTGACAGACTATACATCACATTCAGTCACTGAAAGAAAACTGTGGAGAAACAATCTTGCTTGTATATATTTAGAAACTTCTTCATGTTCACCATTTCAAGCATTTCCATATAAGACATACTGAATGAATATCACTTTGAGACAATGATATAATGTGCTGAGGCCAGATTGCAGGCAGCTGTTTAGGAACCTTTTCCTAAGAGACTTATCATACATTTCACTACAAAGTATCTGTTACATCCATTCAGTGAAAGAACACTATTGTGAAGCCAGATTGCTGGTAGCTAATTAGGAACATCTTGATATAAGGCTTTTCTAATATTTCAGTTTATGCCAAACAGAATGACTATCATTTTCTTAAAATGAAATAACACTGTGTTGAACTCATCTTGCAGGAAGCCATTTAGGGTTTCTTCATACAAAACACCAAACATGTCACTACTGCTCTGACAGAATCTCTGTAAGATTCCTTCACTGAGGAACACACTCTGGTGAAACCAGATTGCTCATAAGTTTTTAGGAATATCTTTATATAAGGCTATTCAAACACATCATATGCTGTACAGAATGATTATCACTTCCATTAAATTAAACAACATTGTGATGCAACCAGCTGGCACATGCTATTTACGAACATTTTGTGTGTGTCTTATCAAACGTTTCTCTGCAGCCACAATGTGATAATTATTACATTCATTCAATGAAATACTGTGTTGAAAAAGCCTGCTTGTGGCTGTTTAGAAACATCTTCATGTAAGTGTTCATGCAAGCCTTATCAAACATTTCCCTACAGGCATGACAGAATATCTATAACATTCAATGTCTGTAAGAACACTGTTGGGAAACCATTTTGCTTGTAGCTACTTAGGGACATCTTCATAAAACTTATCCAGCATTTCACTACGGGTGTGATAGACTATCTATAACATCCATTCACTGAAAGAACATTGTCTGGAAAACACCTAGCAAGTAGCTCTTAAGGAACATCTTCACATATGCCATTTCAAACATTTCAGTATATGCCACAAGGAACGGCTATCACTTTCTTACAATGAAAGAGCATCGTGCTTAATCAAGCCAACAGGTAGCTGTTTAGGGATATTTTCACATAAATCATATCAAACATTTGACTACAGATGTGACAATGTCTATAACATTTGTTATCTGAAAGAAAATTATGCAAAAACCATCTTCTTTTCACTGTTTAGGAACATCTGCACATAGTACACTTCAAATACTTAAGTATATTCCACACAGAGCGACTATCATTTTCACAAAATGAAAGAACACATGCTGAATCCAGTTTATGGGTAGCTGTTTAGGAACATCATATATCAAATATTTCACCACAGATGTGACAATATCTAGAACATTCATTCACTGAAAGAACACTGTGAAGAAACCATCTTGCTTGTTAGCTGTTTAAGAATATAAATAAAAGGCTCTTCAAACATATCACTTTATGCCATACAGAATGGCTATCATCTCCCTAGCCAGAAAAGAATACTGTGATGAACCCAGCTTGCAAGTAATTGTTTATTAATATTTTGCTCAAGTCTTATCAGACATTTGCCTACAGTCATGACAGGATATCTTTAATGTCTATTCAATGTAATAACACTATATTTAAAAGAATTTCCTTGTAGCTGTTTAGAAACATCTTCATGTAAGACTTATTAAACATTCCTTTGCAGGAATGACAGAATCTCTAAACATTCACTCATTGAATGAACACAGGGATGAAAGCAGTTTTCTTGTAACTGCTGAGGAACATCTTCATAAAAAGCTTTTCAAGCATTTCAGTATATGGCATACAGCATGGCCATACCCTTCTTACAAGGAAAGAAGGTTGTGTTTAATAGCTTTCAGGTAGATTATTAGGAGCATTTTTATGTAAGACCTATTGAACTTTTAACTACAGGCATGACAGAATATCTATTACATCCATTCAATGAAAGAACACTATGGTGAAAGTGGCTTGGTTTGACTGTTAAGGAAGATCTTCATTTGAGTCCTTTTCAGCATTTCTGTATATGCCATACTAAACGGCTGTCACTATCTTATGATGAAATTATTCTGTCCTGAACACGTCTTGTTGGATTCTATTTAGGAACATCTTCATATAAGACCTCTCTAACATTTAAGCATATGCCATACAGAAGGGCTCTCACTTACTTACAGTTAAAGGACACTGTGCTAAACCCGGCTTGCTGGCGGCTGTTTGAAACCTCTTCATATAAGACTTATTAAACATTTCACTACAGGCATGACAGACTAGCTATAACACTCGTTCACTGAAAGAACACTGTGGTGAAGCCAGATTACTTCTGGCGCCTTGGGAATGTCTTCGTATAAGGCTCTTCAAACACTTCATTATGCCTACAGAATGGCTATCGCTTCCATATCCAGAAAGAACGTTCTGATGAAACCAGTGGCTCTTTATGAGCATTTCATTTATGTCTTATCAAACGTTTCTCTACAGCCGCAACATGATATCCATAACATTCATTCAAGGAAGCCACACTATGTTGAAAAAGCTTGCTTGTAGCTGTTCAGGAACACTCTCACCTAAGACATCAAATAGTTCTCTTGAGGCATGACAGAATACGTATAACATTCATTTTCTGAATGAACACTGTGGTGAAAACACCTTGCTTGCAGCTGTTTAGGGGAATCTTCAAATAAGTCCTATCAAACATTTCACTACGGGCATGATGGAATATCTATAACATTCACTCATTGAAAGAATGCTGTGGTGAAACCAACTTCCTTGTAGCTTTTAAGGAACATCTTCATGTAAGTCTTTTCTAGCATTTCAGTATGAGCCATAGAGAACAGCTATACTTTCTTAAAATGAAAAAACATTGTACTTAACTCAGCTTTCAGGTAGACTTATAGTAACATTTTCATGTAAGATTTATTGAAAATTTCACAACATGTGCGACAGAATATCTATTACATTAATTCAATGAAAGATCACTATTGTGAAACCAGCTTGCTTGTATCTCTTTAGAAATACACTCATATAAGTCTTTTCTGACATTTCAGTGTATGCCATACAAAGTAACTATCACCTTATTACAATGAAAAGTCAGTGTGCTGATCCCAGCTTGCAGGTAGCTGTAGGAACCTTTTCATATATGATATAAAACATTTCACTACAGCTATAGGAGACTATATATAAAGTTTATTAAATGAAAGAACACTGTGGTGTAACCAGATTGCTTGTAGCTATTTAGGAGTATCTTCATACAAGTCTTTTCAAACATTTCAGTGTATTCCATCCAGAATGGTTATCACTTCCATAAAATGAAAGAACGATGTTAAGAACCCAGCTGGAAAGTTGTCTTTTAGAAATATCTTTTTATAAGTCTTAACAAATATTGCGCTATGGTCATGACAGAATGATTTTAATATTCACTCAAGGAAAGAAGGATGAGCTGAACCCTTGTTTCCTAGTATCTGTTTAGGAAGAACTTCATAAAATACTTAAAAAATTACACTACAGACTTGAAAAATATCCATAAGATTCAGACACTAAAGGAACTCTGGTGAAACAAATGTGCTTACAGCTGTTTAGGGGCATATTCACATAAGACAGTTCAAACATTTCAGCATATGCCCTACAGATGACCTATCAATTACTAACAATGTGAGAACACTGTTCTAAGCCCAGTTTGCGGGTAGCTGTTTAGGAACATGTTCATATAAGACTTAACAAACATTTCATTGCATGTGGGACAGAATGTATATAGCATTTGTTCACTGAGAGAAAACTGTGGTGAAACCATCTTACTTGCAGCCATTAAGGATCATCTTCATATTAGTCATTATAACCATTTCAATATTTGCTGTTCTGATTGAATATGAGTTTCCAACAATGAAAGAAACACTGTGCTGAATCCAGCTTGCAAGTAAGTTTTAACTAACACTTCACTACAAGTGTCACAGAATATCTGCAATATTGTTTCACTGAAAGACCTCTGTGGGGAAAGCATCTTGAAGCTATTATTAGGAACATTTGTATTTGAGACATTTCTCACATTTCAGTATATGCCATAATGAATGGGTATCATTTTCCTACAATGAAAGAACACTGTGCTAAATAGAGCTCACAGATAGCTATCTAGGAACGTTTTTACATAAGACTTATCAAACATTTTACAATAGTCGTGACAGACTATACATCACATTCAGTCACTGAAAGAAAACTGTGGAGAAACAATCTTGCTTGTATATATTTAGAAACTTCTTCATGTTCACCATTTCAAGCATTTCCATATAAGACATACTGAATGAATATCACTTTGAGACAATGATATAATGTGCTGAGGCCAGATTGCAGGCAGCTGTTTAGGAACCTTTTCCTAAGAGACTTATCATACATTTCACTACAAAGTATCTGTTACATCCATTCAGTGAAAGAACACTATTGTGAAGCCAGATTGCTGGTAGCTAATTAGGAACATCTTGATATAAGGCTTTTCTAATATTTCAGTTTATGCCAAACAGAATGACTATCATTTTCTTAAAATGAAATAACACTGTGTTGAACTCATCTTGCAGGAAGCCATTTAGGGTTTCTTCATACAAAACACCAAACATGTCACTACTGCTCTGACAGAATCTCTGTAAGATTCCTTCACTGAGGAACACACTCTGGTGAAACCAGATTGCTCATAAGTTTTTAGGAATATCTTTATATAAGGCTATTCAAACACATCATATGCTGTACAGAATGATTATCACTTCCATTAAATTAAACAACATTGTGATGCAACCAGCTGGCACATGCTATTTACGAACATTTTGTGTGTGTCTTATCAAACGTTTCTCTGCAGCCACAATGTGATAATTATTACATTCATTCAATGAAATACTGTGTTGAAAAAGCCTGCTTGTGGCTGTTTAGAAACATCTTCATGTAAGTGTTCATGCAAGCCTTATCAAACATTTCCCTACAGGCATGACAGAATATCTATAACATTCAATGTCTGTAAGAACACTGTTGGGAAACCATTTTGCTTGTAGCTACTTAGGGACATCTTCATAAAACTTATCCAGCATTTCACTACGGGTGTGATAGACTATCTATAACATCCATTCACTGAAAGAACATTGTCTGGAAAACACCTAGCAAGTAGCTCTTAAGGAACATCTTCACATATGCCATTTCAAACATTTCAGTATATGCCACAAGGAACGGCTATCACTTTCTTACAATGAAAGAGCATCGTGCTTAATCAAGCCAACAGGTAGCTGTTTAGGGATATTTTCACATAAATCATATCAAACATTTGACTACAGATGTGACAATGTCTATAACATTTGTTATCTGAAAGAAAATTATGCAAAAACCATCTTCTTTTCACTGTTTAGGAACATCTGCACATAGTACACTTCAAATACTTAAGTATATTCCACACAGAGCGACTATCATTTTCACAAAATGAAAGAACACATGCTGAATCCAGTTTATGGGTAGCTGTTTAGGAACATCATATATCAAATATTTCACCACAGATGTGACAATATCTAGAACATTCATTCACTGAAAGAACACTGTGAAGAAACCATCTTGCTTGTTAGCTGTTTAAGAATATAAATAAAAGGCTCTTCAAACATATCACTTTATGCCATACAGAATGGCTATCATCTCCCTAGCCAGAAAAGAATACTGTGATGAACCCAGCTTGCAAGTAATTGTTTATTAATATTTTGCTCAAGTCTTATCAGACATTTGCCTACAGTCATGACAGGATATCTTTAATGTCTATTCAATGTAATAACACTATATTTAAAAGAATTTCCTTGTAGCTGTTTAGAAACATCTTCATGTAAGACTTATTAAACATTCCTTTGCAGGAATGACAGAATCTCTAAACATTCACTCATTGAATGAACACAGGGATGAAAGCAGTTTTCTTGTAACTGCTGAGGAACATCTTCATAAAAAGCTTTTCAAGCATTTCAGTATATGGCATACAGCATGGCCATACCCTTCTTACAAGGAAAGAAGGTTGTGTTTAATAGCTTTCAGGTAGATTATTAGGAGCATTTTTATGTAAGACCTATTGAACTTTTAACTACAGGCATGACAGAATATCTATTACATCCATTCAATGAAAGAACACTATGGTGAAAGTGGCTTGGTTTGACTGTTAAGGAAGATCTTCATTTGAGTCCTTTTCAGCATTTCTGTATATGCCATACTAAACGGCTGTCACTATCTTATGATGAAATTATTCTGTCCTGAACACGTCTTGTTGGATTCTATTTAGGAACATCTTCATATAAGACCTCTCTAACATTTAAGCATATGCCATACAGAAGGGCTCTCACTTACTTACAGTTAAAGGACACTGTGCTAAACCCGGCTTGCTGGCGGCTGTTTGAAACCTCTTCATATAAGACTTATTAAACATTTCACTACAGGCATGACAGACTAGCTATAACACTCGTTCACTGAAAGAACACTGTGGTGAAGCCAGATTACTTCTGGCGCCTTGGGAATGTCTTCGTATAAGGCTCTTCAAACACTTCATTATGCCTACAGAATGGCTATCGCTTCCATATCCAGAAAGAACGTTCTGATGAAACCAGTGGCTCTTTATGAGCATTTCATTTATGTCTTATCAAACGTTTCTCTACAGCCGCAACATGATATCCATAACATTCATTCAAGGAAGCCACACTATGTTGAAAAAGCTTGCTTGTAGCTGTTCAGGAACACTCTCACCTAAGACATCAAATAGTTCTCTTGAGGCATGACAGAATACGTATAACATTCATTTTCTGAATGAACACTGTGGTGAAAACACCTTGCTTGCAGCTGTTTAGGGGAATCTTCAAATAAGTCCTATCAAACATTTCACTACGGGCATGATGGAATATCTATAACATTCACTCATTGAAAGAATGCTGTGGTGAAACCAACTTCCTTGTAGCTTTTAAGGAACATCTTCATGTAAGTCTTTTCTAGCATTTCAGTATGAGCCATAGAGAACAGCTATACTTTCTTAAAATGAAAAAACATTGTACTTAACTCAGCTTTCAGGTAGACTTATAGTAACATTTTCATGTAAGATTTATTGAAAATTTCACAACATGTGCGACAGAATATCTATTACATTAATTCAATGAAAGATCACTATTGTGAAACCAGCTTGCTTGTATCTCTTTAGAAATACACTCATATAAGTCTTTTCTGACATTTCAGTGTATGCCATACAAAGTAACTATCACCTTATTACAATGAAAAGTCAGTGTGCTGATCCCAGCTTGCAGGTAGCTGTAGGAACCTTTTCATATATGATATAAAACATTTCACTACAGCTATAGGAGACTATATATAAAGTTTATTAAATGAAAGAACACTGTGGTGTAACCAGATTGCTTGTAGCTATTTAGGAGTATCTTCATACAAGTCTTTTCAAACATTTCAGTGTATTCCATCCAGAATGGTTATCACTTCCATAAAATGAAAGAACGATGTTAAGAACCCAGCTGGAAAGTTGTCTTTTAGAAATATCTTTTTATAAGTCTTAACAAATATTGCGCTATGGTCATGACAGAATGATTTTAATATTCACTCAAGGAAAGAAGGATGAGCTGAACCCTTGTTTCCTAGTATCTGTTTAGGAAGAACTTCATAAAATACTTAAAAAATTACACTACAGACTTGAAAAATATCCATAAGATTCAGACACTAAAGGAACTCTGGTGAAACAAATGTGCTTACAGCTGTTTAGGGGCATATTCACATAAGACAGTTCAAACATTTCAGCATATGCCCTACAGATGACCTATCAATTACTAACAATGTGAGAACGCTGTTCTAAGCCCAGTTTGCGGGTAGCTGTTTAGGAACATGTTCATATAAGACTTAACAAACATTTCATTGCATGTGGGACAGAATGTATATAGCATTTGTTCACTGAGAGAAAACTGTGGTGAAACCATCTTACTTGCAGCCATTAAGGATCATCTTCATATTAGTCATTATAACCATTTCAATATTTGCTGTTCTGATTGAATATGAGTTTCCAACAATGAAAGAAACACTGTGCTGAATCCAGCTTGCAAGTAAGTTTTAACTAACACTTCACTACAAGTGTCACAGAATATCTGCAATATTGTTTCACTGAAAGACCTCTGTGGGGAAAGCATCTTGAAGCTATTATTAGGAACATTTGTATTTGAGACATTTCTCACATTTCAGTATATGCCATAATGAATGGGTATCATTTTCCTACAATGAAAGAACACTGTGCTAAATAGAGCTCACAGATAGCTATCTAGGAACGTTTTTACATAAGACTTATCAAACATTTTACAATAGTCGTGACAGACTATACATCACATTCAGTCACTGAAAGAAAACTGTGGAGAAACAATCTTGCTTGTATATATTTAGAAACTTCTTCATGTTCACCATTTCAAGCATTTCCATATAAGACATACTGAATGAATATCACTTTGAGACAATGATATAATGTGCTGAGGCCAGATTGCAGGCAGCTGTTTAGGAACCTTTTCCTAAGAGACTTATCATACATTTCACTACAAAGTATCTGTTACATCCATTCAGTGAAAGAACACTATTGTGAAGCCAGATTGCTGGTAGCTAATTAGGAACATCTTGATATAAGGCTTTTCTAATATTTCAGTTTATGCCAAACAGAATGACTATCATTTTCTTAAAATGAAATAACACTGTGTTGAACTCATCTTGCAGGAAGCCATTTAGGGTTTCTTCATACAAAACACCAAACATGTCACTACTGCTCTGACAGAATCTCTGTAAGATTCCTTCACTGAGGAACACACTCTGGTGAAACCAGATTGCTCATAAGTTTTTAGGAATATCTTTATATAAGGCTATTCAAACACATCATATGCTGTACAGAATGATTATCACTTCCATTAAATTAAACAACATTGTGATGCAACCAGCTGGCACATGCTATTTACGAACATTTTGTGTGTGTCTTATCAAACGTTTCTCTGCAGCCACAATGTGATAATTATTACATTCATTCAATGAAATACTGTGTTGAAAAAGCCTGCTTGTGGCTGTTTAGAAACATCTTCATGTAAGTGTTCATGCAAGCCTTATCAAACATTTCCCTACAGGCATGACAGAATATCTATAACATTCAATGTCTGTAAGAACACTGTTGGGAAACCATTTTGCTTGTAGCTACTTAGGGACATCTTCATAAAACTTATCCAGCATTTCACTACGGGTGTGATAGACTATCTATAACATCCATTCACTGAAAGAACATTGTCTGGAAAACACCTAGCAAGTAGCTCTTAAGGAACATCTTCACATATGCCATTTCAAACATTTCAGTATATGCCACAAGGAACGGCTATCACTTTCTTACAATGAAAGAGCATCGTGCTTAATCAAGCCAACAGGTAGCTGTTTAGGGATATTTTCACATAAATCATATCAAACATTTGACTACAGATGTGACAATGTCTATAACATTTGTTATCTGAAAGAAAATTATGCAAAAACCATCTTCTTTTCACTGTTTAGGAACATCTGCACATAGTACACTTCAAATACTTAAGTATATTCCACACAGAGCGACTATCATTTTCACAAAATGAAAGAACACATGCTGAATCCAGTTTATGGGTAGCTGTTTAGGAACATCATATATCAAATATTTCACCACAGATGTGACAATATCTAGAACATTCATTCACTGAAAGAACACTGTGAAGAAACCATCTTGCTTGTTAGCTGTTTAAGAATATAAATAAAAGGCTCTTCAAACATATCACTTTATGCCATACAGAATGGCTATCATCTCCCTAGCCAGAAAAGAATACTGTGATGAACCCAGCTTGCAAGTAATTGTTTATTAATATTTTGCTCAAGTCTTATCAGACATTTGCCTACAGTCATGACAGGATATCTTTAATGTCTATTCAATGTAATAACACTATATTTAAAAGAATTTCCTTGTAGCTGTTTAGAAACATCTTCATGTAAGACTTATTAAACATTCCTTTGCAGGAATGACAGAATCTCTAAACATTCACTCATTGAATGAACACAGGGATGAAAGCAGTTTTCTTGTAACTGCTGAGGAACATCTTCATAAAAAGCTTTTCAAGCATTTCAGTATATGGCATACAGCATGGCCATACCCTTCTTACAAGGAAAGAAGGTTGTGTTTAATAGCTTTCAGGTAGATTATTAGGAGCATTTTTATGTAAGACCTATTGAACTTTTAACTACAGGCATGACAGAATATCTATTACATCCATTCAATGAAAGAACACTATGGTGAAAGTGGCTTGGTTTGACTGTTAAGGAAGATCTTCATTTGAGTCCTTTTCAGCATTTCTGTATATGCCATACTAAACGGCTGTCACTATCTTATGATGAAATTATTCTGTCCTGAACACGTCTTGTTGGATTCTATTTAGGAACATCTTCATATAAGACCTCTCTAACATTTAAGCATATGCCATACAGAAGGGCTCTCACTTACTTACAGTTAAAGGACACTGTGCTAAACCCGGCTTGCTGGCGGCTGTTTGAAACCTCTTCATATAAGACTTATTAAACATTTCACTACAGGCATGACAGACTAGCTATAACACTCGTTCACTGAAAGAACACTGTGGTGAAGCCAGATTACTTCTGGCGCCTTGGGAATGTCTTCGTATAAGGCTCTTCAAACACTTCATTATGCCTACAGAATGGCTATCGCTTCCATATCCAGAAAGAACGTTCTGATGAAACCAGTGGCTCTTTATGAGCATTTCATTTATGTCTTATCAAACGTTTCTCTACAGCCGCAACATGATATCCATAACATTCATTCAAGGAAGCCACACTATGTTGAAAAAGCTTGCTTGTAGCTGTTCAGGAACACTCTCACCTAAGACATCAAATAGTTCTCTTGAGGCATGACAGAATACGTATAACATTCATTTTCTGAATGAACACTGTGGTGAAAACACCTTGCTTGCAGCTGTTTAGGGGAATCTTCAAATAAGTCCTATCAAACATTTCACTACGGGCATGATGGAATATCTATAACATTCACTCATTGAAAGAATGCTGTGGTGAAACCAACTTCCTTGTAGCTTTTAAGGAACATCTTCATGTAAGTCTTTTCTAGCATTTCAGTATGAGCCATAGAGAACAGCTATACTTTCTTAAAATGAAAAAACATTGTACTTAACTCAGCTTTCAGGTAGACTTATAGTAACATTTTCATGTAAGATTTATTGAAAATTTCACAACATGTGCGACAGAATATCTATTACATTAATTCAATGAAAGATCACTATTGTGAAACCAGCTTGCTTGTATCTCTTTAGAAATACACTCATATAAGTCTTTTCTGACATTTCAGTGTATGCCATACAAAGTAACTATCACCTTATTACAATGAAAAGTCAGTGTGCTGATCCCAGCTTGCAGGTAGCTGTAGGAACCTTTTCATATATGATATAAAACATTTCACTACAGCTATAGGAGACTATATATAAAGTTTATTAAATGAAAGAACACTGTGGTGTAACCAGATTGCTTGTAGCTATTTAGGAGTATCTTCATACAAGTCTTTTCAAACATTTCAGTGTATTCCATCCAGAATGGTTATCACTTCCATAAAATGAAAGAACGATGTTAAGAACCCAGCTGGAAAGTTGTCTTTTAGAAATATCTTTTTATAAGTCTTAACAAATATTGCGCTATGGTCATGACAGAATGATTTTAATATTCACTCAAGGAAAGAAGGATGAGCTGAACCCTTGTTTCCTAGTATCTGTTTAGGAAGAACTTCATAAAATACTTAAAAAATTACACTACAGACTTGAAAAATATCCATAAGATTCAGACACTAAAGGAACTCTGGTGAAACAAATGTGCTTACAGCTGTTTAGGGGCATATTCACATAAGACAGTTCAAACATTTCAGCATATGCCCTACAGATGACCTATCAATTACTAACAATGTGAGAACGCTGTTCTAAGCCCAGTTTGCGGGTAGCTGTTTAGGAACATGTTCATATAAGACTTAACAAACATTTCATTGCATGTGGGACAGAATGTATATAGCATTTGTTCACTGAGAGAAAACTGTGGTGAAACCATCTTACTTGCAGCCATTAAGGATCATCTTCATATTAGTCATTATAACCATTTCAATATTTGCTGTTCTGATTGAATATGAGTTTCCAACAATGAAAGAAACACTGTGCTGAATCCAGCTTGCAAGTAAGTTTTAACTAACACTTCACTACAAGTGTCACAGAATATCTGCAATATTGTTTCACTGAAAGACCTCTGTGGTGAAAGCATCTTGAAGCTATTATTAGGAACATTTGTATTTGAGACATTTCTCACATTTCAGTATATGCCATAATGAATGGGTATCATTTTCCTACAATGAAAGAACACTGTGCTAAATAGAGCTCACAGATAGCTATCTAGGAACGTTTTTACATAAGACTTATCAAACATTTTACAATAGTCGTGACAGACTATACATCACATTCAGTCACTGAAAGAAAACTGTGGAGAAACAATCTTGCTTGTATATATTTAGAAACTTCTTCATGTTCACCATTTCAAGCATTTCCATATAAGACATACTGAATGAATATCACTTTGAGACAATGATATAATGTGCTGAGGCCAGATTGCAGGCAGCTGTTTAGGAACCTTTTCCTAAGAGACTTATCATACATTTCACTACAAAGTATCTGTTACATCCATTCAGTGAAAGAACACTATTGTGAAGCCAGATTGCTGGTAGCTAATTAGGAACATCTTGATATAAGGCTTTTCTAATATTTCAGTTTATGCCAAACAGAATGACTATCATTTTCTTAAAATGAAATAACACTGTGTTGAACTCATCTTGCAGGAAGCCATTTAGGGTTTCTTCATACAAAACACCAAACATGTCACTACTGCTCTGACAGAATCTCTGTAAGATTCCTTCACTGAGGAACACACTCTGGTGAAACCAGATTGCTCATAAGTTTTTAGGAATATCTTTATATAAGGCTATTCAAACACATCATATGCTGTACAGAATGATTATCACTTCCATTAAATTAAACAACATTGTGATGCAACCAGCTGGCACATGCTATTTACGAACATTTTGTGTGTGTCTTATCAAACGTTTCTCTGCAGCCACAATGTGATAATTATTACATTCATTCAATGAAATACTGTGTTGAAAAAGCCTGCTTGTGGCTGTTTAGAAACATCTTCATGTAAGTGTTCATGCAAGCCTTATCAAACATTTCCCTACAGGCATGACAGAATATCTATAACATTCAATGTCTGTAAGAACACTGTTGGGAAACCATTTTGCTTGTAGCTACTTAGGGACATCTTCATAAAACTTATCCAGCATTTCACTACGGGTGTGATAGACTATCTATAACATCCATTCACTGAAAGAACATTGTCTGGAAAACACCTAGCAAGTAGCTCTTAAGGAACATCTTCACATATGCCATTTCAAACATTTCAGTATATGCCACAAGGAACGGCTATCACTTTCTTACAATGAAAGAGCATCGTGCTTAATCAAGCCAACAGGTAGCTGTTTAGGGATATTTTCACATAAATCATATCAAACATTTGACTACAGATGTGACAATGTCTATAACATTTGTTATCTGAAAGAAAATTATGCAAAAACCATCTTCTTTTCACTGTTTAGGAACATCTGCACATAGTACACTTCAAATACTTAAGTATATTCCACACAGAGCGACTATCATTTTCACAAAATGAAAGAACACATGCTGAATCCAGTTTATGGGTAGCTGTTTAGGAACATCATATATCAAATATTTCACCACAGATGTGACAATATCTAGAACATTCATTCACTGAAAGAACACTGTGAAGAAACCATCTTGCTTGTTAGCTGTTTAAGAATATAAATAAAAGGCTCTTCAAACATATCACTTTATGCCATACAGAATGGCTATCATCTCCCTAGCCAGAAAAGAATACTGTGATGAACCCAGCTTGCAAGTAATTGTTTATTAATATTTTGCTCAAGTCTTATCAGACATTTGCCTACAGTCATGACAGGATATCTTTAATGTCTATTCAATGTAATAACACTATATTTAAAAGAATTTCCTTGTAGCTGTTTAGAAACATCTTCATGTAAGACTTATTAAACATTCCTTTGCAGGAATGACAGAATCTCTAAACATTCACTCATTGAATGAACACAGGGATGAAAGCAGTTTTCTTGTAACTGCTGAGGAACATCTTCATATAAAGCTTTTCAAGCATTTCAGTATATGGCATACAGCATGGCCATACCCTTCTTACAAGGAAAGAAGGTTGTGTTTAATAGCTTTCAGGTAGATTATTAGGAGCATTTTTATGTAAGACCTATTGAACTTTTAACTACAGGCATGACAGAATATCTATTACATCCATTCAATGAAAGAACACTATGGTGAAAGTGGCTTGGTTTGACTGTTAAGGAAGATCTTCATTTGAGTCCTTTTCAGCATTTCTGTATATGCCATACTAAACGGCTGTCACTATCTTATGATGAAATTATTCTGTCCTGAACACGTCTTGTTGGATTCTATTTAGGAACATCTTCATATAAGACCTCTCTAACATTTAAGCATATGCCATACAGAAGGGCTCTCACTTACTTACAGTTAAAGGACACTGTGCTAAACCCGGCTTGCTGGCGGCTGTTTGAAACCTCTTCATATAAGACTTATTAAACATTTCACTACAGGCATGACAGACTAGCTATAACACTCGTTCACTGAAAGAACACTGTGGTGAAGCCAGATTACTTCTGGCGCCTTGGGAATGTCTTCGTATAAGGCTCTTCAAACACTTCATTATGCCTACAGAATGGCTATCGCTTCCATATCCAGAAAGAACGTTCTGATGAAACCAGTGGCTCTTTATGAGCATTTCATTTATGTCTTATCAAACGTTTCTCTACAGCCGCAACATGATATCCATAACATTCATTCAAGGAAGCCACACTATGTTGAAAAAGCTTGCTTGTAGCTGTTCAGGAACACTCTCACCTAAGACATCAAATAGTTCTCTTGAGGCATGACAGAATACGTATAACATTCATTTTCTGAATGAACACTGTGGTGAAAACACCTTGCTTGCAGCTGTTTAGGGGAATCTTCAAATAAGTCCTATCAAACATTTCACTACGGGCATGATGGAATATCTATAACATTCACTCATTGAAAGAATGCTGTGGTGAAACCAACTTCCTTGTAGCTTTTAAGGAACATCTTCATGTAAGTCTTTTCTAGCATTTCAGTATGAGCCATAGAGAACAGCTATACTTTCTTAAAATGAAAAAACATTGTACTTAACTCAGCTTTCAGGTAGACTTATAGTAACATTTTCATGTAAGATTTATTGAAAATTTCACAACATGTGCGACAGAATATCTATTACATTAATTCAATGAAAGATCACTATTGTGAAACCAGCTTGCTTGTATCTCTTTAGAAATACACTCATATAAGTCTTTTCTGACATTTCAGTGTATGCCATACAAAGTAACTATCACCTTATTACAATGAAAAGTCAGTGTGCTGATCCCAGCTTGCAGGTAGCTGTAGGAACCTTTTCATATATGATATAAAACATTTCACTACAGCTATAGGAGACTATATATAAAGTTTATTAAATGAAAGAACACTGTGGTGTAACCAGATTGCTTGTAGCTATTTAGGAGTATCTTCATACAAGTCTTTTCAAACATTTCAGTGTATTCCATCCAGAATGGTTATCACTTCCATAAAATGAAAGAACGATGTTAAGAACCCAGCTGGAAAGTTGTCTTTTAGAAATATCTTTTTATAAGTCTTAACAAATATTGCGCTATGGTCATGACAGAATGATTTTAATATTCACTCAAGGAAAGAAGGATGAGCTGAACCCTTGTTTCCTAGTATCTGTTTAGGAAGAACTTCATAAAATACTTAAAAAATTACACTACAGACTTGAAAAATATCCATAAGATTCAGACACTAAAGGAACTCTGGTGAAACAAATGTGCTTACAGCTGTTTAGGGGCATATTCACATAAGACAGTTCAAACATTTCAGCATATGCCCTACAGATGACCTATCAATTACTAACAATGTGAGAACGCTGTTCTAAGCCCAGTTTGCGGGTAGCTGTTTAGGAACATGTTCATATAAGACTTAACAAACATTTCATTGCATGTGGGACAGAATGTATATAGCATTTGTTCACTGAGAGAAAACTGTGGTGAAACCATCTTACTTGCAGCCATTAAGGATCATCTTCATATTAGTCATTATAACCATTTCAATATTTGCTGTTCTGATTGAATATGAGTTTCCAACAATGAAAGAAACACTGTGCTGAATCCAGCTTGCAAGTAAGTTTTAACTAACACTTCACTACAAGTGTCACAGAATATCTGCAATATTGTTTCACTGAAAGACCTCTGTGGGGAAAGCATCTTGAAGCTATTATTAGGAACATTTGTATTTGAGACATTTCTCACATTTCAGTATATGCCATAATGAATGGGTATCATTTTCCTACAATGAAAGAACACTGTGCTAAATAGAGCTCACAGATAGCTATCTAGGAACGTTTTTACATAAGACTTATCAAACATTTTACAATAGTCGTGACAGACTATACATCACATTCAGTCACTGAAAGAAAACTGTGGAGAAACAATCTTGCTTGTATATATTTAGAAACTTCTTCATGTTCACCATTTCAAGCATTTCCATATAAGACATACTGAATGAATATCACTTTGAGACAATGATATAATGTGCTGAGGCCAGATTGCAGGCAGCTGTTTAGGAACCTTTTCCTAAGAGACTTATCATACATTTCACTACAAAGTATCTGTTACATCCATTCAGTGAAAGAACACTATTGTGAAGCCAGATTGCTGGTAGCTAATTAGGAACATCTTGATATAAGGCTTTTCTAATATTTCAGTTTATGCCAAACAGAATGACTATCATTTTCTTAAAATGAAATAACACTGTGTTGAACTCATCTTGCAGGAAGCCATTTAGGGTTTCTTCATACAAAACACCAAACATGTCACTACTGCTCTGACAGAATCTCTGTAAGATTCCTTCACTGAGGAACACACTCTGGTGAAACCAGATTGCTCATAAGTTTTTAGGAATATCTTTATATAAGGCTATTCAAACACATCATATGCTGTACAGAATGATTATCACTTCCATTAAATTAAACAACATTGTGATGCAACCAGCTGGCACATGCTATTTACGAACATTTTGTGTGTGTCTTATCAAACGTTTCTCTGCAGCCACAATGTGATAATTATTACATTCATTCAATGAAATACTGTGTTGAAAAAGCCTGCTTGTGGCTGTTTAGAAACATCTTCATGTAAGTGTTCATGCAAGCCTTATCAAACATTTCCCTACAGGCATGACAGAATATCTATAACATTCAATGTCTGTAAGAACACTGTTGGGAAACCATTTTGCTTGTAGCTACTTAGGGACATCTTCATAAAACTTATCCAGCATTTCACTACGGGTGTGATAGACTATCTATAACATCCATTCACTGAAAGAACATTGTCTGGAAAACACCTAGCAAGTAGCTCTTAAGGAACATCTTCACATATGCCATTTCAAACATTTCAGTATATGCCACAAGGAACGGCTATCACTTTCTTACAATGAAAGAGCATCGTGCTTAATCAAGCCAACAGGTAGCTGTTTAGGGATATTTTCACATAAATCATATCAAACATTTGACTACAGATGTGACAATGTCTATAACATTTGTTATCTGAAAGAAAATTATGCAAAAACCATCTTCTTTTCACTGTTTAGGAACATCTGCACATAGTACACTTCAAATACTTAAGTATATTCCACACAGAGCGACTATCATTTTCACAAAATGAAAGAACACATGCTGAATCCAGTTTATGGGTAGCTGTTTAGGAACATCATATATCAAATATTTCACCACAGATGTGACAATATCTAGAACATTCATTCACTGAAAGAACACTGTGAAGAAACCATCTTGCTTGTTAGCTGTTTAAGAATATAAATAAAAGGCTCTTCAAACATATCACTTTATGCCATACAGAATGGCTATCATCTCCCTAGCCAGAAAAGAATACTGTGATGAACCCAGCTTGCAAGTAATTGTTTATTAATATTTTGCTCAAGTCTTATCAGACATTTGCCTACAGTCATGACAGGATATCTTTAATGTCTATTCAATGTAATAACACTAT
The DNA here is from genome assembly GCF_041296235.1 of Equus asinus. Taxonomy (NCBI): domain Eukaryota; kingdom Metazoa; phylum Chordata; class Mammalia; order Perissodactyla; family Equidae; genus Equus; species Equus asinus. Next base: position 6,019,107 of record NC_091810.1, read on the forward strand.
ATTTAAAAGAATTTCCTTGTAGCTGTTTAGAAACATCTTCATGTAAGACTTATTAAACATTCCTTTGCAGGAATGACAGAATCTCTAAACATTCACTCATTGAATGAACACAGGGATGAAAGCAGTTTTCTTGTAACTGCTGAGGAACATCTTCATAAAAAGCTTTTCAAGCATTTCAGTATATGGCATACAGCATGGCCATACCCTTCTTACAAGGAAAGAAGGTTGTGTTTAATAGCTTTCAGGTAGATTATTAGGAGCATTTTTATGTAAGACCTATTGAACTTTTAACTACAGGCATGACAGAATATCTATTACATCCATTCAATGAAAGAACACTATGGTGAAAGTGGCTTGGTTTGACTGTTAAGGAAGATCTTCATTTAAGTCCTTTTCAGCATTTCTGTATATGCCATACTAAACGGCTGTCACTATCTTATGATGAAATTATTCTGTCCTGAACACGTCTTGTTGGATTCTATTTAGGAACATCTTCATATAAGACCTCTCTAACATTTAAGCATATGCCATACAGAAGGGCTCTCACTTACTTACAGTTAAAGGACACTGTGCTAAACCCGGCTTGCTGGCGGCTGTTTGAAACCTCTTCATATAAGACTTATTAAACATTTCACTACAGGCATGACAGACTAGCTATAACACTCGTTCACTGAAAGAACACTGTGGTGAAGCCAGATTACTTCTGGCGCCTTGGGAATGTCTTCGTATAAGGCTCTTCAAACACTTCATTATGCCTACAGAATGGCTATCGCTTCCATATCCAGAAAGAACGTTCTGATGAAACCAGTGGCTCTTTATGAGCATTTCATTTATGTCTTATCAAACGTTTCTCTACAGCCGCAACATGATATCCATAACATTCATTCAAGGAAGCCACACTATGTTGAAAAAGCTTGCTTGTAGCTGTTCAGGAACACTCTCACCTAAGACATCAAATAGTTCTCTTGAGGCATGACAGAATACGTATAACATTCATTTTCTGAATGAACACTGTGGTGAAAACACCTTGCTTGCAGCTGTTTAGGGGAATCTTCAAATAAGTCCTATCAAACATTTCACTACGGGCATGATGGAATATCTATAACATTCACTCATTGAAAGAATGCTGTGGTGAAACCAACTTCCTTGTAGCTTTTAAGGAACATCTTCATGTAAGTCTTTTCTAGCATTTCAGTATGAGCCATAGAGAACAGCTATACTTTCTTAAAATGAAAAAACATTGTACTTAACTCAGCTTTCAGGTAGACTTATAGTAACATTTTCATGTAAGATTTATTGAAAATTTCACAACATGTGCGACAGAATATCTATTACATTAATTCAATGAAAGATCACTATTGTGAAACCAGCTTGCTTGTATCTCTTTAGAAATACACTCATATAAGTCTTTTCTGACATTTCAGTGTATGCCATACAAAGTAACTATCACCTTATTACAATGAAAAGTCAGTGTGCTGATCCCAGCTTGCAGGTAGCTGTAGGAACCTTTTCATATATGATATAAAACATTTCACTACAGCTATAGGAGACTATATATAAAGTTTATTAAATGAAAGAACACTGTGGTGTAACCAGATTGCTTGTAGCTATTTAGGAGTATCTTCATACAAGTCTTTTCAAACATTTCAGTGTATTCCATCCAGAATGGTTATCACTTCCATAAAATGAAAGAACGATGTTAAGAACCCAGCTGGAAAGTTGTCTTTTAGAAATATCTTTTTATAAGTCTTAACAAATATTGCGCTATGGTCATGACAGAATGATTTTAATATTCACTCAAGGAAAGAAGGATGAGCTGAACCCTTGTTTCCTAGTATCTGTTTAGGAAGAACTTCATAAAATACTTAAAAAATTACACTACAGACTTGAAAAATATCCATAAGATTCAGACACTAAAGGAACTCTGGTGAAACAAATGTGCTTACAGCTGTTTAGGGGCATATTCACATAAGACAGTTCAAACATTTCAGCATATGCCCTACAGATGACCTATCAATTACTAACAATGTGAGAACACTGTTCTAAGCCCAGTTTGCGGGTAGCTGTTTAGGAACATGTTCATATAAGACTTAACAAACATTTCATTGCATGTGGGACAGAATGTATATAGCATTTGTTCACTGAGAGAAAACTGTGGTGAAACCATCTTACTTGCAGCCATTAAGGATCATCTTCATATTAGTCATTATAACCATTTCAATATTTGCTGTTCTGATTGAATATGAGTTTCCAACAATGAAAGAAACACTGTGCTGAATCCAGCTTGCAAGTAAGTTTTAACTAACACTTCACTACAAGTGTCACAGAATATCTGCAATATTGTTTCACTGAAAGACCTCTGTGGGGAAAGCATCTTGAAGCTATTATTAGGAACATTTGTATTTGAGACATTTCTCACATTTCAGTATATGCCATAATGAATGGGTATCATTTTCCTACAATGAAAGAACACTGTGCTAAATAGAGCTCACAGATAGCTATCTAGGAACGTTTTTACATAAGACTTATCAAACATTTTACAATAGTCGTGACAGACTATACATCACATTCAGTCACTGAAAGAAAACTGTGGAGAAACAATCTTGCTTGTATATATTTAGAAACTTCTTCATGTTCACCATTTCAAGCATTTCCATATAAGACATACTGAATGAATATCACTTTGAGACAATGATATAATGTGCTGAGGCCAGATTGCAGGCAGCTGTTTAGGAACCTTTTCCTAAGAGACTTATCATACATTTCACTACAAAGTATCTGTTACATCCATTCAGTGAAAGAACACTATTGTGAAGCCAGATTGCTGGTAGCTAATTAGGAACATCTTGATATAAGGCTTTTCTAATATTTCAGTTTATGCCAAACAGAATGACTATCATTTTCTTAAAATGAAATAACACTGTGTTGAACTCATCTTGCAGGAAGCCATTTAGGGTTTCTTCATACAAAACACCAAACATGTCACTACTGCTCTGACAGAATCTCTGTAAGATTCCTTCACTGAGGAACACACTCTGGTGAAACCAGATTGCTCATAAGTTTTTAGGAATATCTTTATATAAGGCTATTCAAACACATCATATGCTGTACAGAATGATTATCACTTCCATTAAATTAAACAACATTGTGATGCAACCAGCTGGCACATGCTATTTACGAACATTTTGTGTGTGTCTTATCAAACGTTTCTCTGCAGCCACAATGTGATAATTATTACATTCATTCAATGAAATACTGTGTTGAAAAAGCCTGCTTGTGGCTGTTTAGAAACATCTTCATGTAAGTGTTCATGCAAGCCTTATCAAACATTTCCCTACAGGCATGACAGAATATCTATAACATTCAATGTCTGTAAGAACACTGTTGGGAAACCATTTTGCTTGTAGCTACTTAGGGACATCTTCATAAAACTTATCCAGCATTTCACTACGGGTGTGATAGACTATCTATGACATCCATTCACTGAAAGAACATTGTCTGGAAAACACCTAGCAAGTAGCTCTTAAGGAACATCTTCACATATGCCATTTCAAACATTTCAGTATATGCCACAAGGAACGGCTATCACTTTCTTACAATGAAAGAGCATCGTGCTTAATCAAGCCAACAGGTAGCTGTTTAGGGATATTTTCACATAAATCATATCAAACATTTGACTACAGATGTGACAATGTCTATAACATTTGTTATCTGAAAGAAAATTATGCAAAAACCATCTTCTTTTCACTGTTTAGGAACATCTGCACATAGTACACTTCAAATACTTAAGTATATTCCACACAGAGCGACTATCATTTTCACAAAATGAAAGAACACATGCTGAATCCAGTTTATGGGTAGCTGTTTAGGAACATCATATATCAAATATTTCACCACAGATGTGACAATATCTAGAACATTCATTCACTGAAAGAACACTGTGAAGAAACCATCTTGCTTGTTAGCTGTTTAAGAATATAAATAAAAGGCTCTTCAAACATATCACTTTATGCCATACAGAATGGCTATCATCTCCCTAGCCAGAAAAGAATACTGTGATGAACCCAGCTTGCAAGTAATTGTTTATTAATATTTTGCTCAAGTCTTATCAGACATTTGCCTACAGTCATGACAGGATATCTTTAATGTCTATTCAATGTAATAACACTATATTTAAAAGAATTTCCTTGTAGCTGTTTAGAAACATCTTCATGTAAGACTTATTAAACATTCCTTTGCAGGAATGACAGAATCTCTAAACATTCACTCATTGAATGAACACAGGGATGAAAGCAGTTTTCTTGTAACTGCTGAGGAACATCTTCATAAAAAGCTTTTCAAGCATTTCAGTATATGGCATACAGCATGGCCATACCCTTCTTACAAGGAAAGAAGGTTGTGTTTAATAGCTTTCAGGTAGATTATTAGGAGCATTTTTATGTAAGACCTATTGAACTTTTAACTACAGGCATGACAGAATATCTATTACATCCATTCAATGAAAGAACACTATGGTGAAAGTGGCTTGGTTTGACTGTTAAGGAAGATCTTCATTTAAGTCCTTTTCAGCATTTCTGTATATGCCATACTAAACGGCTGTCACTATCTTATGATGAAATTATTCTGTCCTGAACACGTCTTGTTGGATTCTATTTAGGAACATCTTCATATAAGACCTCTCTAACATTTAAGCATATGCCATACAGAAGGGCTCTCACTTACTTACAGTTAAAGGACACTGTGCTAAACCCGGCTTGCTGGCGGCTGTTTGAAACCTCTTCATATAAGACTTATTAAACATTTCACTACAGGCATGACAGACTAGCTATAACACTCGTTCACTGAAAGAACACTGTGGTGAAGCCAGATTACTTCTGGCGCCTTGGGAATGTCTTCGTATAAGGCTCTTCAAACACTTCATTATGCCTACAGAATGGCTATCGCTTCCATATCCAGAAAGAACGTTCTGATGAAACCAGTGGCTCTTTATGAGCATTTCATTTATGTCTTATCAAACGTTTCTCTACAGCCGCAACATGATATCCATAACATTCATTCAAGGAAGCCACACTATGTTGAAAAAGCTTGCTTGTAGCTGTTCAGGAACACTCTCACCTAAGACATCAAATAGTTCTCTTGAGGCATGACAGAATACGTATAACATTCATTTTCTGAATGAACACTGTGGTGAAAACACCTTGCTTGCAGCTGTTTAGGGGAATCTTCAAATAAGTCCTATCAAACATTTCACTACGGGCATGATGGAATATCTATAACATTCACTCATTGAAAGAATGCTGTGGTGAAACCAACTTCCTTGTAGCTTTTAAGGAACATCTTCATGTAAGTCTTTTCTAGCATTTCAGTATGAGCCATAGAGAACAGCTATACTTTCTTAAAATGAAAAAACATTGTACTTAACTCAGCTTTCAGGTAGACTTATAGTAACATTTTCATGTAAGATTTATTGAAAATTTCACAACATGTGCGACAGAATATCTATTACATTAATTCAATGAAAGATCACTATTGTGAAACCAGCTTGCTTGTATCTCTTTAGAAATACACTCATATAAGTCTTTTCTGACATTTCAGTGTATGCCATACAAAGTAACTATCACCTTATTACAATGAAAAGTCAGTGTGCTGATCCCAGCTTGCAGGTAGCTGTAGGAACCTTTTCATATATGATATAAAACATTTCACTACAGCTATAGGAGACTATATATAAAGTTTATTAAATGAAAGAACACTGTGGTGTAACCAGATTGCTTGTAGCTATTTAGGAGTATCTTCATACAAGTCTTTTCAAACATTTCAGTGTATTCCATCCAGAATGGTTATCACTTCCATAAAATGAAAGAACGATGTTAAGAACCCAGCTGGAAAGTTGTCTTTTAGAAATATCTTTTTATAAGTCTTAACAAATATTGCGCTATGGTCATGACAGAATGATTTTAATATTCACTCAAGGAAAGAAGGATGAGCTGAACCCTTGTTTCCTAGTATCTGTTTAGGAAGAACTTCATAAAATACTTAAAAAATTACACTACAGACTTGAAAAATATCCATAAGATTCAGACACTAAAGGAACTCTGGTGAAACAAATGTGCTTACAGCTGTTTAGGGGCATATTCACATAAGACAGTTCAAACATTTCAGCATATGCCCTACAGATGACCTATCAATTACTAACAATGTGAGAACGCTGTTCTAAGCCCAGTTTGCGGGTAGCTGTTTAGGAACATGTTCATATAAGACTTAACAAACATTTCATTGCATGTGGGACAGAATGTATATAGCATTTGTTCACTGAGAGAAAACTGTGGTGAAACCATCTTACTTGCAGCCATTAAGGATCATCTTCATATTAGTCATTATAACCATTTCAATATTTGCTGTTCTGATTGAATATGAGTTTCCAACAATGAAAGAAACACTGTGCTGAATCCAGCTTGCAAGTAAGTTTTAACTAACACTTCACTACAAGTGTCACAGAATATCTGCAATATTGTTTCACTGAAAGACCTCTGTGGGGAAAGCATCTTGAAGCTATTATTAGGAACATTTGTATTTGAGACATTTCTCACATTTCAGTATATGCCATAATGAATGGGTATCATTTTCCTACAATGAAAGAACACTGTGCTAAATAGAGCTCACAGATAGCTATCTAGGAACGTTTTTACATAAGACTTATCAAACATTTTACAATAGTCGTGACAGACTATACATCACATTCAGTCACTGAAAGAAAACTGTGGAGAAACAATCTTGCTTGTATATATTTAGAAACTTCTTCATGTTCACCATTTCAAGCATTTCCATATAAGACATACTGAATGAATATCACTTTGAGACAATGATATAATGTGCTGAGGCCAGATTGCAGGCAGCTGTTTAGGAACCTTTTCCTAAGAGACTTATCATACATTTCACTACAAAGTATCTGTTACATCCATTCAGTGAAAGAACACTATTGTGAAGCCAGATTGCTGGTAGCTAATTAGGAACATCTTGATATAAGGCTTTTCTAATATTTCAGTTTATGCCAAACAGAATGACTATCATTTTCTTAAAATGAAATAACACTGTGTTGAACTCATCTTGCAGGAAGCCATTTAGGGTTTCTTCATACAAAACACCAAACATGTCACTACTGCTCTGACAGAATCTCTGTAAGATTCCTTCACTGAGGAACACACTCTGGTGAAACCAGATTGCTCATAAGTTTTTAGGAATATCTTTATATAAGGCTATTCAAACACATCATATGCTGTACAGAATGATTATCACTTCCATTAAATTAAACAACATTGTGATGCAACCAGCTGGCACATGCTATTTACGAACATTTTGTGTGTGTCTTATCAAACGTTTCTCTGCAGCCACAATGTGATAATTATTACATTCATTCAATGAAATACTGTGTTGAAAAAGCCTGCTTGTGGCTGTTTAGAAACATCTTCATGTAAGTGTTCATGCAAGCCTTATCAAACATTTCCCTACAGGCATGACAGAATATCTATTACATCCATTCAATGAAAGAACACTATGGTGAAAGTGGCTTGGTTTGACTGTTAAGGAAGATCTTCATTTGAGTCCTTTTCAGCATTTCTGTATATGCCATACTAAACGGCTGTCACTATCTTATGATGAAATTATTCTGTCCTGAACACGTCTTGTTGGATTCTATTTAGGAACATCTTCATATAAGACCTCTCTAACATTTAAGCATATGCCATACAGAAGGGCTCTCACTTACTTACAGTTAAAGGACACTGTGCTAAACCCGGCTTGCTGGCGGCTGTTTGAAACCTCTTCATATAAGACTTATTAAACATTTCACTACAGGCATGACAGACTAGCTATAACACTCGTTCACTGAAAGAACACTGTGGTGAAGCCAGATTACTTCTGGCGCCTTGGGAATGTCTTCGTATAAGGCTCTTCAAACACTTCATTATGCCTACAGAATGGCTATCGCTTCCATATCCAGAAAGAACGTTCTGATGAAACCAGTGGCTCTTTATGAGCATTTCATTTATGTCTTATCAAACGTTTCTCTACAGCCGCAACATGATATCCATAACATTCATTCAAGGAAGCCACACTATGTTGAAAAAGCTTGCTTGTAGCTGTTCAGGAACACTCTCACCTAAGACATCAAATAGTTCTCTTGAGGCATGACAGAATACGTATAACATTCATTTTCTGAATGAACACTGTGGTGAAAACACCTTGCTTGCAGCTGTTTAGGGGAATCTTCAAATAAGTCCTATCAAACATTTCACTACGGGCATGATGGAATATCTATAACATTCACTCATTGAAAGAATGCTGTGGTGAAACCAACTTCCTTGTAGCTTTTAAGGAACATCTTCATGTAAGTCTTTTCTAGCATTTCAGTATGAGCCATAGAGAACAGCTATACTTTCTTAAAATGAAAAAACATTGTACTTAACTCAGCTTTCAGGTAGACTTATAGTAACATTTTCATGTAAGATTTATTGAAAATTTCACAACATGTGCGACAGAATATCTATTACATTAATTCAATGAAAGATCACTATTGTGAAACCAGCTTGCTTGTATCTCTTTAGAAATACACTCATATAAGTCTTTTCTGACATTTCAGTGTATGCCATACAAAGTAACTATCACCTTATTACAATGAAAAGTCAGTGTGCTGATCCCAGCTTGCAGGTAGCTGTAGGAACCTTTTCATATATGATATAAAACATTTCACTACAGCTATAGGAGACTATATATAAAGTTTATTAAATGAAAGAACACTGTGGTGTAACCAGATTGCTTGTAGCTATTTAGGAGTATCTTCATACAAGTCTTTTCAAACATTTCAGTGTATTCCATCCAGAATGGTTATCACTTCCATAAAATGAAAGAACGATGTTAAGAACCCAGCTGGAAAGTTGTCTTTTAGAAATATCTTTTTATAAGTCTTAACAAATATTGCGCTATGGTCATGACAGAATGATTTTAATATTCACTCAAGGAAAGAAGGATGAGCTGAACCCTTGTTTCCTAGTATCTGTTTAGGAAGAACTTCATAAAATACTTAAAAAATTACACTACAGACTTGAAAAATATCCATAAGATTCAGACACTAAAGGAACTCTGGTGAAACAAATGTGCTTACAGCTGTTTAGGGGCATATTCACATAAGACAGTTCAAACATTTCAGCATATGCCCTACAGATGACCTATCAATTACTAACAATGTGAGAACGCTGTTCTAAGCCCAGTTTGCGGGTAGCTGTTTAGGAACATGTTCATATAAGACTTAACAAACATTTCATTGCATGTGGGACAGAATGTATATAGCATTTGTTCACTGAGAGAAAACTGTGGTGAAACCATCTTACTTGCAGCCATTAAGGATCATCTTCATATTAGTCATTATAACCATTTCAATATTTGCTGTTCTGATTGAATATGAGTTTCCAACAATGAAAGAAACACTGTGCTGAATCCAGCTTGCAAGTAAGTTTTAACTAACACTTCACTACAAGTGTCACAGAATATCTGCAATATTGTTTCACTGAAAGACCTCTGTGGTGAAAGCATCTTGAAGCTATTATTAGGAACATTTGTATTTGAGACATTTCTCACATTTCAGTATATGCCATAATGAATGGGTATCATTTTCCTACAATGAAAGAACACTGTGCTAAATAGAGCTCACAGATAGCTATCTAGGAACGTTTTTACATAAGACTTATCAAACATTTTACAATAGTCGTGACAGACTATACATCACATTCAGTCACTGAAAGAAAACTGTGGAGAAACAATCTTGCTTGTATATATTTAGAAACTTCTTCATGTTCACCATTTCAAGCATTTCCATATAAGACATACTGAATGAATATCACTTTGAGACAATGATATAATGTGCTGAGGCCAGATTGCAGGCAGCTGTTTAGGAACCTTTTCCTAAGAGACTTATCATACATTTCACTACAAAGTATCTGTTACATCCATTCAGTGAAAGAACACTATTGTGAAGCCAGATTGCTGGTAGCTAATTAGGAACATCTTGATATAAGGCTTTTCTAATATTTCAGTTTATGCCAAACAGAATGACTATCATTTTCTTAAAATGAAATAACACTGTGTTGAACTCATCTTGCAGGAAGCCATTTAGGGTTTCTTCATACAAAACACCAAACATGTCACTACTGCTCTGACAGAATCTCTGTAAGATTCCTTCACTGAGGAACACACTCTGGTGAAACCAGATTGCTCATAAGTTTTTAGGAATATCTTTATATAAGGCTATTCAAACACATCATATGCTGTACAGAATGATTATCACTTCCATTAAATTAAACAACATTGTGATGCAACCAGCTGGCACATGCTATTTACGAACATTTTGTGTGTGTCTTATCAAACGTTTCTCTGCAGCCACAATGTGATAATTATTACATTCATTCAATGAAATACTGTGTTGAAAAAGCCTGCTTGTGGCTGTTTAGAAACATCTTCATGTAAGTGTTCATGCAAGCCTTATCAAACATTTCCCTACAGGCATGACAGAATATCTATTACATCCATTCAATGAAAGAACACTATGGTGAAAGTGGCTTGGTTTGACTGTTAAGGAAGATCTTCATTTGAGTCCTTTTCAGCATTTCTGTATATGCCATACTAAACGGCTGTCACTATCTTATGATGAAATTATTCTGTCCTGAACACGTCTTGTTGGATTCTATTTAGGAACATCTTCATATAAGACCTCTCTAACATTTAAGCATATGCCATACAGAAGGGCTCTCACTTACTTACAGTTAAAGGACACTGTGCTAAACCCGGCTTGCTGGCGGCTGTTTGAAACCTCTTCATATAAGACTTATTAAACATTTCACTACAGGCATGACAGACTAGCTATAACACTCGTTCACTGAAAGAACACTGTGGTGAAGCCAGATTACTTCTGGCGCCTTGGGAATGTCTTCGTATAAGGCTCTTCAAACACTTCATTATGCCTACAGAATGGCTATCGCTTCCATATCCAGAAAGAACGTTCTGATGAAACCAGTGGCTCTTTATGAGCATTTCATTTATGTCTTATCAAACGTTTCTCTACAGCCGCAACATGATATCCATAACATTCATTCAAGGAAGCCACACTATGTTGAAAAAGCTTGCTTGTAGCTGTTCAGGAACACTCTCACCTAAGACATCAAATAGTTCTCTTGAGGCATGACAGAATACGTATAACATTCATTTTCTGAATGAACACTGTGGTGAAAACACCTTGCTTGCAGCTGTTTAGGGGAATCTTCAAATAAGTCCTATCAAACATTTCACTACGGGCATGATGGAATATCTATAACATTCACTCATTGAAAGAATGCTGTGGTGAAACCAACTTCCTTGTAGCTTTTAAGGAACATCTTCATGTAAGTCTTTTCTAGCATTTCAGTATGAGCCATAGAGAACAGCTATACTTTCTTAAAATGAAAAAACATTGTACTTAACTCAGCTTTCAGGTAGACTTATAGTAACATTTTCATGTAAGATTTATTGAAAATTTCACAACATGTGCGACAGAATATCTATTACATTAATTCAATGAAAGATCACTATTGTGAAACCAGCTTGCTTGTATCTCTTTAGAAATACACTCATATAAGTCTTTTCTGACATTTCAGTGTATGCCATACAAAGTAACTATCACCTTATTACAATGAAAAGTCAGTGTGCTGATCCCAGCTTGCAGGTAGCTGTAGGAACCTTTTCATATATGATATAAAACATTTCACTACAGCTATAGGAGACTATATATAAAGTTTATTAAATGAAAGAACACTGTGGTGTAACCAGATTGCTTGTAGCTATTTAGGAGTATCTTCATACAAGTCTTTTCAAACATTTCAGTGTATTCCATCCAGAATGGTTATCACTTCCATAAAATGAAAGAACGATGTTAAGAACCCAGCTGGAAAGTTGTCTTTTAGAAATATCTTTTTATAAGTCTTAACAAATATTGCGCTATGGTCATGACAGAATGATTTTAATATTCACTCAAGGAAAGAAGGATGAGCTGAACCCTTGTTTCCTAGTATCTGTTTAGGAAGAACTTCATAAAATACTTAAAAAATTACACTACAGACTTGAAAAATATCCATAAGATTCAGACACTAAAGGAACTCTGGTGAAACAAATGTGCTTACAGCTGTTTAGGGGCATATTCACATAAGACAGTTCAAACATTTCAGCATATGCCCTACAGATGACCTATCAATTACTAACAATGTGAGAACGCTGTTCTAAGCCCAGTTTGCGGGTAGCTGTTTAGGAACATGTTCATATAAGACTTAACAAACATTTCATTGCATGTGGGACAGAATGTATATAGCATTTGTTCACTGAGAGAAAACTGTGGTGAAACCATCTTACTTGCAGCCATTAAGGATCATCTTCATATTAGTCATTATAACCATTTCAATATTTGCTGTTCTGATTGAATATGAGTTTCCAACAATGAAAGAAACACTGTGCTGAATCCAGCTTGCAAGTAAGTTTTAACTAACACTTCACTACAAGTGTCACAGAATATCTGCAATATTGTTTCACTGAAAGACCTCTGTGGTGAAAGCATCTTGAAGCTATTATTAGGAACATTTGTATTTGAGACATTTCTCACATTTCAGTATATGCCATAATGAATGGGTATCATTTTCCTACAATGAAAGAACACTGTGCTAAATAGAGCTCACAGATAGCTATCTAGGAACGTTTTTACATAAGACTTATCAAACATTTTACAATAGTCGTGACAGACTATACATCACATTCAGTCACTGAAAGAAAACTGTGGAGAAACAATCTTGCTTGTATATATTTAGAAACTTCTTCATGTTCACCATTTCAAGCATTTCCATATAAGACATACTGAATGAATATCACTTTGAGACAATGATATAATGTGCTGAGGCCAGATTGCAGGCAGCTGTTTAGGAACCTTTTCCTAAGAGACTTATCATACATTTCACTACAAAGTATCTGTTACATCCATTCAGTGAAAGAACACTATTGTGAAGCCAGATTGCTGGTAGCTAATTAGGAACATCTTGATATAAGGCTTTTCTAATATTTCAGTTTATGCCAAACAGAATGACTATCATTTTCTTAAAATGAAATAACACTGTGTTGAACTCATCTTGCAGGAAGCCATTTAGGGTTTCTTCATACAAAACACCAAACATGTCACTACTGCTCTGACAGAATCTCTGTAAGATTCCTTCACTGAGGAACACACTCTGGTGAAACCAGATTGCTCATAAGTTTTTAGGAATATCTTTATATAAGGCTATTCAAACACATCATATGCTGTACAGAATGATTATCACTTCCATTAAATTAAACAACATTGTGATGCAACCAGCTGGCACATGCTATTTACGAACATTTTGTGTGTGTCTTATCAAACGTTTCTCTGCAGCCACAATGTGATAATTATTACATTCATTCAATGAAATACTGTGTTGAAAAAGCCTGCTTGTGGCTGTTTAGAAACATCTTCATGTAAGTGTTCATGCAAGCCTTATCAAACATTTCCCTACAGGCATGACAGAATATCTATAACATTCAATGTCTGTAAGAACACTGTTGTGAAACCATTTTGCTTGTAGCTACTTAGGGACATCTTCATAAAACTTATCCAGCATTTCACTACGGGTGTGATAGACTATCTATAACATCCATTCACTGAAAGAACATTGTCTGGAAAACACCTAGCAAGTAGCTCTTAAGGAACATCTTCACATATGCCATTTCAAACATTTCAGTATATGCCACAAGGAACGGCTATCACTTTCTTACAATGAAAGAGCATCGTGCTTAATCAAGCCAACAGGTAGCTGTTTAGGGATATTTTCACATAAATCATATCAAACATTTGACTACAGATGTGACAATGTCTATAACATTTGTTATCTGAAAGAAAATTATGCAAAAACCATCTTCTTTTCACTGTTTAGGAACATCTGCACATAGTACACTTCAAATACTTAAGTATATTCCACACAGAGCGACTATCATTTTCACAAAATGAAAGAACACATGCTGAATCCAGTTTATGGGTAGCTGTTTAGGAACATCATATATCAAATATTTCACCACAGATGTGACAATATCTAGAACATTCATTCACTGAAAGAACACTGTGAAGAAACCATCTTGCTTGTTAGCTGTTTAAGAATATAAATAAAAGGCTCTTCAAACATATCACTTTATGCCATACAGAATGGCTATCATCTCCCTAGCCAGAAAAGAATACTGTGATGAACCCAGCTTGCAAGTAATTGTTTATTAATATTTTGCTCAAGTCTTATCAGACATTTGCCTACAGTCATGACAGGATATCTTTAATGTCTATTCAATGTAATAACACTATATTTAAAAGAATTTCCTTGTAGCTGTTTAGAAACATCTTCATGTAAGACTTATTAAACATTCCTTTGCAGGAATGACAGAATCTCTAAACATTCACTCATTGAATGAACACAGGGATGAAAGCAGTTTTCTTGTAACTGTTGAGGAACATCTTCATATAAAGCTTTTCAAGCATTTCAGTATATGGCATACAGCATGGCCATACCCTTCTTACAAGGAAAGAAGGTTGTGTTTAATAGCTTTCAGGTAGATTATTAGGAGCATTTTTATGTAAGACCTATTGAACTTTTAACTACAGGCATGACAGAATATCTATTACATCCATTCAATGAAAGAACACTATGGTGAAAGTGGCTTGGTTTGACTGTTAAGGAAGATCTTCATTTGAGTCCTTTTCAGCATTTCTGTATATGCCATACTAAACGGCTGTCACTATCTTATGATGAAATTATTCTGTCCTGAACACGTCTTGTTGGATTCTATTTAGGAACATCTTCATATAAGACCTCTCTAACATTTAAGCATATGCCATACAGAAGGGCTCTCACTTACTTACAGTTAAAGGACACTGTGCTAAACCCGGCTTGCTGGCGGCTGTTTGAAACCTCTTCATATAAGACTTATTAAACATTTCACTACAGGCATGACAGACTAGCTATAACACTCGTTCACTGAAAGAACACTGTGGTGAAGCCAGATTACTTCTGGCGCCTTGGGAATGTCTTCGTATAAGGCTCTTCAAACACTTCATTATGCCTACAGAATGGCTATCGCTTCCATATCCAGAAAGAACGTTCTGATGAAACCAGTGGCTCTTTATGAGCATTTCATTTATGTCTTATCAAACGTTTCTCTACAGCCGCAACATGATATCCATAACATTCATTCAAGGAAGCCACACTATGTTGAAAAAGCTTGCTTGTAGCTGTTCAGGAACACTCTCACCTAAGACATCAAATAGTTCTCTTGAGGCATGACAGAATACGTATAACATTCATTTTCTGAATGAACACTGTGGTGAAAACACCTTGCTTGCAGCTGTTTAGGGGAATCTTCAAATAAGTCCTATCAAACATTTCACTACGGGCATGATGGAATATCTATAACATTCACTCATTGAAAGAATGCTGTGGTGAAACCAACTTCCTTGTAGCTTTTAAGGAACATCTTCATGTAAGTCTTTTCTAGCATTTCAGTATGAGCCATAGAGAACAGCTATACTTTCTTAAAATGAAAAAACATTGTACTTAACTCAGCTTTCAGGTAGACTTATAGTAACATTTTCATGTAAGATTTATTGAAAATTTCACAACATGTGCGACAGAATATCTATTACATTAATTCAATGAAAGATCACTATTGTGAAACCAGCTTGCTTGTATCTCTTTAGAAATACACTCATATAAGTCTTTTCTGACATTTCAGTGTATGCCATACAAAGTAACTATCACCTTATTACAATGAAAAGTCAGTGTGCTGATCCCAGCTTGCAGGTAGCTGTAGGAACCTTTTCATATATGATATAAAACATTTCACTACAGCTATAGGAGACTATATATAAAGTTTATTAAATGAAAGAACACTGTGGTGTAACCAGATTGCTTGTAGCTATTTAGGAGTATCTTCATACAAGTCTTTTCAAACATTTCAGTGTATTCCATCCAGAATGGTTATCACTTCCATAAAATGAAAGAACGATGTTAAGAACCCAGCTGGAAAGTTGTCTTTTAGAAATATCTTTTTATAAGTCTTAACAAATATTGCGCTATGGTCATGACAGAATGATTTTAATATTCACTCAAGGAAAGAAGGATGAGCTGAACCCTTGTTTCCTAGTATCTGTTTAGGAAGAACTTCATAAAATACTTAAAAAATTACACTACAGACTTGAAAAATATCCATAAGATTCAGACACTAAAGGAACTCTGGTGAAACAAATGTGCTTACAGCTGTTTAGGGGCATATTCACATAAGACAGTTCAAACATTTCAGCATATGCCCTACAGATGACCTATCAATTACTAACAATGTGAGAACGCTGTTCTAAGCCCAGTTTGCGGGTAGCTGTTTAGGAACATGTTCATATAAGACTTAACAAACATTTCATTGCATGTGGGACAGAATGTATATAGCATTTGTTCACTGAGAGAAAACTGTGGTGAAACCATCTTACTTGCAGCCATTAAGGATCATCTTCATATTAGTCATTATAACCATTTCAATATTTGCTGTTCTGATTGAATATGAGTTTCCAACAATGAAAGAAACACTGTGCTGAATCCAGCTTGCAAGTAAGTTTTAACTAACACTTCACTACAAGTGTCACAGAATATCTGCAATATTGTTTCACTGAAAGACCTCTGTGGGGAAAGCATCTTGAAGCTATTATTAGGAACATTTGTATTTGAGACATTTCTCACATTTCAGTATATGCCATAATGAATGGGTATCATTTTCCTACAATGAAAGAACACTGTGCTAAATAGAGCTCACAGATAGCTATCTAGGAACGTTTTTACATAAGACTTATCAAACATTTTACAATAGTCGTGACAGACTATACATCACATTCAGTCACTGAAAGAAAACTGTGGAGAAACAATCTTGCTTGTATATATTTAGAAACTTCTTCATGTTCACCATTTCAAGCATTTCCATATAAGACATACTGAATGAATATCACTTTGAGACAATGATATAATGTGCTGAGGCCAGATTGCAGGCAGCTGTTTAGGAACCTTTTCCTAAGAGACTTATCATACATTTCACTACAAAGTATCTGTTACATCCATTCAGTGAAAGAACACTATTGTGAAGCCAGATTGCTGGTAGCTAATTAGGAACATCTTGATATAAGGCTTTTCTAATATTTCAGTTTATGCCAAACAGAATGACTATCATTTTCTTAAAATGAAATAACACTGTGTTGAACTCATCTTGCAGGAAGCCATTTAGGGTTTCTTCATACAAAACACCAAACATGTCACTACTGCTCTGACAGAATCTCTGTAAGATTCCTTCACTGAGGAACACACTCTGGTGAAACCAGATTGCTCATAAGTTTTTAGGAATATCTTTATATAAGGCTATTCAAACACATCATATGCTGTACAGAATGATTATCACTTCCATTAAATTAAACAACATTGTGATGCAACCAGCTGGCACATGCTATTTACGAACATTTTGTGTGTGTCTTATCAAACGTTTCTCTGCAGCCACAATGTGATAATTATTACATTCATTCAATGAAATACTGTGTTGAAAAAGCCTGCTTGTGGCTGTTTAGAAACATCTTCATGTAAGTGTTCATGCAAGCCTTATCAAACATTTCCCTACAGGCATGACAGAATATCTATAACATTCAATGTCTGTAAGAACACTGTTGGGAAACCATTTTGCTTGTAGCTACTTAGGGACATCTTCATAAAACTTATCCAGCATTTCACTACGGGTGTGATAGACTATCTATAACATCCATTCACTGAAAGAACATTGTCTGGAAAACACCTAGCAAGTAGCTCTTAAGGAACATCTTCACATATGCCATTTCAAACATTTCAGTATATGCCACAAGGAACGGCTATCACTTTCTTACAATGAAAGAGCATCGTGCTTAATCAAGCCAACAGGTAGCTGTTTAGGGATATTTTCACATAAATCATATCAAACATTTGACTACAGATGTGACAATGTCTATAACATTTGTTATCTGAAAGAAAATTATGCAAAAACCATCTTCTTTTCACTGTTTAGGAACATCTGCACATAGTACACTTCAAATACTTAAGTATATTCCACACAGAGCGACTATCATTTTCACAAAATGAAAGAACACATGCTGAATCCAGTTTATGGGTAGCTGTTTAGGAACATCATATATCAAATATTTCACCACAGATGTGACAATATCTAGAACATTCATTCACTGAAAGAACACTGTGAAGAAACCATCTTGCTTGTTAGCTGTTTAAGAATATAAATAAAAGGCTCTTCAAACATATCACTTTATGCCATACAGAATGGCTATCATCTCCCTAGCCAGAAAAGAATACTGTGATGAACCCAGCTTGCAAGTAATTGTTTATTAATATTTTGCTCAAGTCTTATCAGACATTTGCCTACAGTCATGACAGGATATCTTTAATGTCTATTCAATGTAATAACACTATATTTAAAAGAATTTCCTTGTAGCTGTTTAGAAACATCTTCATGTAAGACTTATTAAACATTCCTTTGCAGGAATGACAGAATCTCTAAACATTCACTCATTGAATGAACACAGGGATGAAAGCAGTTTTCTTGTAACTGCTGAGGAACATCTTCATAAAAAGCTTTTCAAGCATTTCAGTATATGGCATACAGCATGGCCATACCCTTCTTACAAGGAAAGAAGGTTGTGTTTAATAGCTTTCAGGTAGATTATTAGGAGCATTTTTATGTAAGACCTATTGAACTTTTAACTACAGGCATGACAGAATATCTATTACATCCATTCAATGAAAGAACACTATGGTGAAAGTGGCTTGGTTTGACTGTTAAGGAAGATCTTCATTTAAGTCCTTTTCAGCATTTCTGTATATGCCATACTAAACGGCTGTCACTATCTTATGATGAAATTATTCTGTCCTGAACACGTCTTGTTGGATTCTATTTAGGAACATCTTCATATAAGACCTCTCTAACATTTAAGCATATGCCATACAGAAGGGCTCTCACTTACTTACAGTTAAAGGACACTGTGCTAAACCCGGCTTGCTGGCGGCTGTTTGAAACCTCTTCATATAAGACTTATTAAACATTTCACTACAGGCATGACAGACTAGCTATAACACTCGTTCACTGAAAGAACACTGTGGTGAAGCCAGATTACTTCTGGCGCCTTGGGAATGTCTTCGTATAAGGCTCTTCAAACACTTCATTATGCCTACAGAATGGCTATCGCTTCCATATCCAGAAAGAACGTTCTGATGAAACCAGTGGCTCTTTATGAGCATTTCATTTATGTCTTATCAAACGTTTCTCTACAGCCGCAACATGATATCCATAACATTCATTCAAGGAAGCCACACTATGTTGAAAAAGCTTGCTTGTAGCTGTTCAGGAACACTCTCACCTAAGACATCAAATAGTTCTCTTGAGGCATGACAGAATACGTATAACATTCATTTTCTGAATGAACACTGTGGTGAAAACACCTTGCTTGCAGCTGTTTAGGGGAATCTTCAAATAAGTCCTATCAAACATTTCACTACGGGCATGATGGAATATCTATAACATTCACTCATTGAAAGAATGCTGTGGTGAAACCAACTTCCTTGTAGCTTTTAAGGAACATCTTCATGTAAGTCTTTTCTAGCATTTCAGTATGAGCCATAGAGAACAGCTATACTTTCTTAAAATGAAAAAACATTGTACTTAACTCAGCTTTCAGGTAGACTTATAGTAACATTTTCATGTAAGATTTATTGAAAATTTCACAACATGTGCGACAGAATATCTATTACATTAATTCAATGAAAGATCACTATTGTGAAACCAGCTTGCTTGTATCTCTTTAGAAATACACTCATATAAGTCTTTTCTGACATTTCAGTGTATGCCATACAAAGTAACTATCACCTTATTACAATGAAAAGTCAGTGTGCTGATCCCAGCTTGCAGGTAGCTGTAGGAACCTTTTCATATATGATATAAAACATTTCACTACAGCTATAGGAGACTATATATAAAGTTTATTAAATGAAAGAACACTGTGGTGTAACCAGATTGCTTGTAGCTATTTAGGAGTATCTTCATACAAGTCTTTTCAAACATTTCAGTGTATTCCATCCAGAATGGTTATCACTTCCATAAAATGAAAGAACGATGTTAAGAACCCAGCTGGAAAGTTGTCTTTTAGAAATATCTTTTTATAAGTCTTAACAAATATTGCGCTATGGTCATGACAGAATGATTTTAATATTCACTCAAGGAAAGAAGGATGAGCTGAACCCTTGTTTCCTAGTATCTGTTTAGGAAGAACTTCATAAAATACTTAAAAAATTACACTACAGACTTGAAAAATATCCATAAGATTCAGACACTAAAGGAACTCTGGTGAAACAAATGTGCTTACAGCTGTTTAGGGGCATATTCACATAAGACAGTTCAAACATTTCAGCATATGCCCTACAGATGACCTATCAATTACTAACAATGTGAGAACGCTGTTCTAAGCCCAGTTTGCGGGTAGCTGTTTAGGAACATGTTCATATAAGACTTAACAAACATTTCATTGCATGTGGGACAGAATGTATATAGCATTTGTTCACTGAGAGAAAACTGTGGTGAAACCATCTTACTTGCAGCCATTAAGGATCATCTTCATATTAGTCATTATAACCATTTCAATATTTGCTGTTCTGATTGAATATGAGTTTCCAACAATGAAAGAAACACTGTGCTGAATCCAGCTTGCAAGTAAGTTTTAACTAACACTTCACTACAAGTGTCACAGAATATCTGCAATATTGTTTCACTGAAAGACCTCTGTGGGGAAAGCATCTTGAAGCTATTATTAGGAACATTTGTATTTGAGACATTTCTCACATTTCAGTATATGCCATAATGAATGGGTATCATTTTCCTACAATGAAAGAACACTGTGCTAAATAGAGCTCACAGATAGCTATCTAGGAACGTTTTTACATAAGACTTATCAAACATTTTACAATAGTCGTGACAGACTATACATCACATTCAGTCACTGAAAGAAAACTGTGGAGAAACAATCTTGCTTGTATATATTTAGAAACTTCTTCATGTTCACCATTTCAAGCATTTCCATATAAGACATACTGAATGAATATCACTTTGAGACAATGATATAATGTGCTGAGGCCAGATTGCAGGCAGCTGTTTAGGAACCTTTTCCTAAGAGACTTATCATACATTTCACTACAAAGTATCTGTTACATCCATTCAGTGAAAGAACACTATTGTGAAGCCAGATTGCTGGTAGCTAATTAGGAACATCTTGATATAAGGCTTTTCTAATATTTCAGTTTATGCCAAACAGAATGACTATCATTTTCTTAAAATGAAATAACACTGTGTTGAACTCATCTTGCAGGAAGCCATTTAGGGTTTCTTCATACAAAACACCAAACATGTCACTACTGCTCTGACAGAATCTCTGTAAGATTCCTTCACTGAGGAACACACTCTGGTGAAACCAGATTGCTCATAAGTTTTTAGGAATATCTTTATATAAGGCTATTCAAACACATCATATGCTGTACAGAATGATTATCACTTCCATTAAATTAAACAACATTGTGATGCAACCAGCTGGCACATGCTATTTACGAACATTTTGTGTGTGTCTTATCAAACGTTTCTCTGCAGCCACAATGTGATAATTATTACATTCATTCAATGAAATACTGTGTTGAAAAAGCCTGCTTGTGGCTGTTTAGAAACATCTTCATGTAAGTGTTCATGCAAGCCTTATCAAACATTTCCCTACAGGCATGACAGAATATCTATAACATTCAATGTCTGTAAGAACACTGTTGGGAAACCATTTTGCTTGTAGCTACTTAGGGACATCTTCATAAAACTTATCCAGCATTTCACTACGGGTGTGATAGACTATCTATAACATCCATTCACTGAAAGAACATTGTCTGGAAAACACCTAGCAAGTAGCTCTTAAGGAACATCTTCACATATGCCATTTCAAACATTTCAGTATATGCCACAAGGAACGGCTATCACTTTCTTACAATGAAAGAGCATCGTGCTTAATCAAGCCAACAGGTAGCTGTTTAGGGATATTTTCACATAAATCATATCAAACATTTGACTACAGATGTGACAATGTCTATAACATTTGTTATCTGAAAGAAAATTATGCAAAAACCATCTTCTTTTCACTGTTTAGGAACATCTGCACATAGTACACTTCAAATACTTAAGTATATTCCACACAGAGCGACTATCATTTTCACAAAATGAAAGAACACATGCTGAATCCAGTTTATGGGTAGCTGTTTAGGAACATCATATATCAAATATTTCACCACAGATGTGACAATATCTAGAACATTCATTCACTGAAAGAACACTGTGAAGAAACCATCTTGCTTGTTAGCTGTTTAAGAATATAAATAAAAGGCTCTTCAAACATATCACTTTATGCCATACAGAATGGCTATCATCTCCCTAGCCAGAAAAGAATACTGTGATGAACCCAGCTTGCAAGTAATTGTTTATTAATATTTTGCTCAAGTCTTATCAGACATTTGCCTACAGTCATGACAGGATATCTTTAATGTCTATTCAATGTAATAACACTATATTTAAAAGAATTTCCTTGTAGCTGTTTAGAAACATCTTCATGTAAGACTTATTAAACATTCCTTTGCAGGAATGACAGAATCTCTAAACATTCACTCATTGAATGAACACAGGGATGAAAGCAGTTTTCTTGTAACTGTTGAGGAACATCTTCATATAAAGCTTTTCAAGCATTTCAGTATATGGCATACAGCATGGCCATACCCTTCTTACAAGGAAAGAAGGTTGTGTTTAATAGCTTTCAGGTAGATTATTAGGAGCATTTTTATGTAAGACCTATTGAACTTTTAACTACAGGCATGACAGAATATCTATTACATCCATTCAATGAAAGAACACTATGGTGAAAGTGGCTTGGTTTGACTGTTAAGGAAGATCTTCATTTGAGTCCTTTTCAGCATTTCTGTATATGCCATACTAAACGGCTGTCACTATCTTATGATGAAATTATTCTGTCCTGAACACGTCTTGTTGGATTCTATTTAGGAACATCTTCATATAAGACCTCTCTAACATTTAAGCATATGCCATACAGAAGGGCTCTCACTTACTTACAGTTAAAGGACACTGTGCTAAACCCGGCTTGCTGGCGGCTGTTTGAAACCTCTTCATATAAGACTTATTAAACATTTCACTACAGGCATGACAGACTAGCTATAACACTCGTTCACTGAAAGAACACTGTGGTGAAGCCAGATTACTTCTGGCGCCTTGGGAATGTCTTCGTATAAGGCTCTTCAAACACTTCATTATGCCTACAGAATGGCTATCGCTTCCATATCCAGAAAGAACGTTCTGATGAAACCAGTGGCTCTTTATGAGCATTTCATTTATGTCTTATCAAACGTTTCTCTACAGCCGCAACATGATATCCATAACATTCATTCAAGGAAGCCACACTATGTTGAAAAAGCTTGCTTGTAGCTGTTCAGGAACACTCTCACCTAAGACATCAAATAGTTCTCTTGAGGCATGACAGAATACGTATAACATTCATTTTCTGAATGAACACTGTGGTGAAAACACCTTGCTTGCAGCTGTTTAGGGGAATCTTCAAATAAGTCCTATCAAACATTTCACTACGGGCATGATGGAATATCTATAACATTCACTCATTGAAAGAATGCTGTGGTGAAACCAACTTCCTTGTAGCTTTTAAGGAACATCTTCATGTAAGTCTTTTCTAGCATTTCAGTATGAGCCATAGAGAACAGCTATACTTTCTTAAAATGAAAAAACATTGTACTTAACTCAGCTTTCAGGTAGACTTATAGTAACATTTTCATGTAAGATTTATTGAAAATTTCACAACATGTGCGACAGAATATCTATTACATTAATTCAATGAAAGATCACTATTGTGAAACCAGCTTGCTTGTATCTCTTTAGAAATACACTCATATAAGTCTTTTCTGACATTTCAGTGTATGCCATACAAAGTAACTATCACCTTATTACAATGAAAAGTCAGTGTGCTGATCCCAGCTTGCAGGTAGCTGTAGGAACCTTTTCATATATGATATAAAACATTTCACTACAGCTATAGGAGACTATATATAAAGTTTATTAAATGAAAGAACACTGTGGTGTAACCAGATTGCTTGTAGCTATTTAGGAGTATCTTCATACAAGTCTTTTCAAACATTTCAGTGTATTCCATCCAGAATGGTTATCACTTCCATAAAATGAAAGAACGATGTTAAGAACCCAGCTGGAAAGTTGTCTTTTAGAAATATCTTTTTATAAGTCTTAACAAATATTGCGCTATGGTCATGACAGAATGATTTTAATATTCACTCAAGGAAAGAAGGATGAGCTGAACCCTTGTTTCCTAGTATCTGTTTAGGAAGAACTTCATAAAATACTTAAAAAATTACACTACAGACTTGAAAAATATCCATAAGATTCAGACACTAAAGGAACTCTGGTGAAACAAATGTGCTTACAGCTGTTTAGGGGCATATTCACATAAGACAGTTCAAACATTTCAGCATATGCCCTACAGATGACCTATCAATTACTAACAATGTGAGAACGCTGTTCTAAGCCCAGTTTGCGGGTAGCTGTTTAGGAACATGTTCATATAAGACTTAACAAACATTTCATTGCATGTGGGACAGAATGTATATAGCATTTGTTCACTGAGAGAAAACTGTGGTGAAACCATCTTACTTGCAGCCATTAAGGATCATCTTCATATTAGTCATTATAACCATTTCAATATTTGCTGTTCTGATTGAATATGAGTTTCCAACAATGAAAGAAACACTGTGCTGAATCCAGCTTGCAAGTAAGTTTTAACTAACACTTCACTACAAGTGTCACAGAATATCTGCAATATTGTTTCACTGAAAGACCTCTGTGGGGAAAGCATCTTGAAGCTATTATTAGGAACATTTGTATTTGAGACATTTCTCACATTTCAGTATATGCCATAATGAATGGGTATCATTTTCCTACAATGAAAGAACACTGTGCTAAATAGAGCTCACAGATAGCTATCTAGGAACGTTTTTACATAAGACTTATCAAACATTTTACAATAGTCGTGACAGACTATACATCACATTCAGTCACTGAAAGAAAACTGTGGAGAAACAATCTTGCTTGTATATATTTAGAAACTTCTTCATGTTCACCATTTCAAGCATTTCCATATAAGACATACTGAATGAATATCACTTTGAGACAATGATATAATGTGCTGAGGCCAGATTGCAGGCAGCTGTTTAGGAACCTTTTCCTAAGAGACTTATCATACATTTCACTACAAAGTATCTGTTACATCCATTCAGTGAAAGAACACTATTGTGAAGCCAGATTGCTGGTAGCTAATTAGGAACATCTTGATATAAGGCTTTTCTAATATTTCAGTTTATGCCAAACAGAATGACTATCATTTTCTTAAAATGAAATAACACTGTGTTGAACTCATCTTGCAGGAAGCCATTTAGGGTTTCTTCATACAAAACACCAAACATGTCACTACTGCTCTGACAGAATCTCTGTAAGATTCCTTCACTGAGGAACACACTCTGGTGAAACCAGATTGCTCATAAGTTTTTAGGAATATCTTTATATAAGGCTATTCAAACACATCATATGCTGTACAGAATGATTATCACTTCCATTAAATTAAACAACATTGTGATGCAACCAGCTGGCACATGCTATTTACGAACATTTTGTGTGTGTCTTATCAAACGTTTCTCTGCAGCCACAATGTGATAATTATTACATTCATTCAATGAAATACTGTGTTGAAAAAGCCTGCTTGTGGCTGTTTAGAAACATCTTCATGTAAGTGTTCATGCAAGCCTTATCAAACATTTCCCTACAGGCATGACAGAATATCTATAACATTCAATGTCTGTAAGAACACTGTTGGGAAACCATTTTGCTTGTAGCTACTTAGGGACATCTTCATAAAACTTATCCAGCATTTCACTACGGGTGTGATAGACTATCTATAACATCCATTCACTGAAAGAACATTGTCTGGAAAACACCTAGCAAGTAGCTCTTAAGGAACATCTTCACATATGCCATTTCAAACATTTCAGTATATGCCACAAGGAACGGCTATCACTTTCTTACAATGAAAGAGCATCGTGCTTAATCAAGCCAACAGGTAGCTGTTTAGGGATATTTTCACATAAATCATATCAAACATTTGACTACAGATGTGACAATGTCTATAACATTTGTTATCTGAAAGAAAATTATGCAAAAACCATCTTCTTTTCACTGTTTAGGAACATCTGCACATAGTACACTTCAAATACTTAAGTATATTCCACACAGAGCGACTATCATTTTCACAAAATGAAAGAACACATGCTGAATCCAGTTTATGGGTAGCTGTTTAGGAACATCATATATCAAATATTTCACCACAGATGTGACAATATCTAGAACATTCATTCACTGAAAGAACACTGTGAAGAAACCATCTTGCTTGTTAGCTGTTTAAGAATATAAATAAAAGGCTCTTCAAACATATCACTTTATGCCATACAGAATGGCTATCATCTCCCTAGCCAGAAAAGAATACTGTGATGAACCCAGCTTGCAAGTAATTGTTTATTAATATTTTGCTCAAGTCTTATCAGACATTTGCCTACAGTCATGACAGGATATCTTTAATGTCTATTCAATGTAATAACACTATATTTAAAAGAATTTCCTTGTAGCTGTTTAGAAACATCTTCATGTAAGACTTATTAAACATTCCTTTGCAGGAATGACAGAATCTCTAAACATTCACTCATTGAATGAACACAGGGATGAAAGCAGTTTTCTTGTAACTGTTGAGGAACATCTTCATATAAAGCTTTTCAAGCATTTCAGTATATGGCATACAGCATGGCCATACCCTTCTTACAAGGAAAGAAGGTTGTGTTTAATAGCTTTCAGGTAGATTATTAGGAGCATTTTTATGTAAGACCTATTGAACTTTTAACTACAGGCATGACAGAATATCTATTACATCCATTCAATGAAAGAACACTATGGTGAAAGTGGCTTGGTTTGACTGTTAAGGAAGATCTTCATTTAAGTCCTTTTCAGCATTTCTGTATATGCCATACTAAACGGCTGTCACTATCTTATGATGAAATTATTCTGTCCTGAACACGTCTTGTTGGATTCTATTTAGGAACATCTTCATATAAGACCTCTCTAACATTTAAGCATATGCCATACAGAAGGGCTCTCACTTACTTACAGTTAAAGGACACTGTGCTAAACCCGGCTTGCTGGCGGCTGTTTGAAACCTCTTCATATAAGACTTATTAAACATTTCACTACAGGCATGACAGACTAGCTATAACACTCGTTCACTGAAAGAACACTGTGGTGAAGCCAGATTACTTCTGGCGCCTTGGGAATGTCTTCGTATAAGGCTCTTCAAACACTTCATTATGCCTACAGAATGGCTATCGCTTCCATATCCAGAAAGAACGTTCTGATGAAACCAGTGGCTCTTTATGAGCATTTCATTTATGTCTTATCAAACGTTTCTCTACAGCCGCAACATGATATCCATAACATTCATTCAAGGAAGCCACACTATGTTGAAAAAGCTTGCTTGTAGCTGTTCAGGAACACTCTCACCTAAGACATCAAATAGTTCTCTTGAGGCATGACAGAATACGTATAACATTCATTTTCTGAATGAACACTGTGGTGAAAACACCTTGCTTGCAGCTGTTTAGGGGAATCTTCAAATAAGTCCTATCAAACATTTCACTACGGGCATGATGGAATATCTATAACATTCACTCATTGAAAGAATGCTGTGGTGAAACCAACTTCCTTGTAGCTTTTAAGGAACATCTTCATGTAAGTCTTTTCTAGCATTTCAGTATGAGCCATAGAGAACAGCTATACTTTCTTAAAATGAAAAAACATTGTACTTAACTCAGCTTTCAGGTAGACTTATAGTAACATTTTCATGTAAGATTTATTGAAAATTTCACAACATGTGCGACAGAATATCTATTACATTAATTCAATGAAAGATCACTATTGTGAAACCAGCTTGCTTGTATCTCTTTAGAAATACACTCATATAAGTCTTTTCTGACATTTCAGTGTATGCCATACAAAGTAACTATCACCTTATTACAATGAAAAGTCAGTGTGCTGATCCCAGCTTGCAGGTAGCTGTAGGAACCTTTTCATATATGATATAAAACATTTCACTACAGCTATAGGAGACTATATATAAAGTTTATTAAATGAAAGAACACTGTGGTGTAACCAGATTGCTTGTAGCTATTTAGGAGTATCTTCATACAAGTCTTTTCAAACATTTCAGTGTATTCCATCCAGAATGGTTATCACTTCCATAAAATGAAAGAACGATGTTAAGAACCCAGCTGGAAAGTTGTCTTTTAGAAATATCTTTTTATAAGTCTTAACAAATATTGCGCTATGGTCATGACAGAATGATTTTAATATTCACTCAAGGAAAGAAGGATGAGCTGAACCCTTGTTTCCTAGTATCTGTTTAGGAAGAACTTCATAAAATACTTAAAAAATTACACTACAGACTTGAAAAATATCCATAAGATTCAGACACTAAAGGAACTCTGGTGAAACAAATGTGCTTACAGCTGTTTAGGGGCATATTCACATAAGACAGTTCAAACATTTCAGCATATGCCCTACAGATGACCTATCAATTACTAACAATGTGAGAACGCTGTTCTAAGCCCAGTTTGCGGGTAGCTGTTTAGGAACATGTTCATATAAGACTTAACAAACATTTCATTGCATGTGGGACAGAATGTATATAGCATTTGTTCACTGAGAGAAAACTGTGGTGAAACCATCTTACTTGCAGCCATTAAGGATCATCTTCATATTAGTCATTATAACCATTTCAATATTTGCTGTTCTGATTGAATATGAGTTTCCAACAATGAAAGAAACACTGTGCTGAATCCAGCTTGCAAGTAAGTTTTAACTAACACTTCACTACAAGTGTCACAGAATATCTGCAATATTGTTTCACTGAAAGACCTCTGTGGGGAAAGCATCTTGAAGCTATTATTAGGAACATTTGTATTTGAGACATTTCTCACATTTCAGTATATGCCATAATGAATGGGTATCATTTTCCTACAATGAAAGAACACTGTGCTAAATAGAGCTCACAGATAGCTATCTAGGAACGTTTTTACATAAGACTTATCAAACATTTTACAATAGTCGTGACAGACTATACATCACATTCAGTCACTGAAAGAAAACTGTGGAGAAACAATCTTGCTTGTATATATTTAGAAACTTCTTCATGTTCACCATTTCAAGCATTTCCATATAAGACATACTGAATGAATATCACTTTGAGACAATGATATAATGTGCTGAGGCCAGATTGCAGGCAGCTGTTTAGGAACCTTTTCCTAAGAGACTTATCATACATTTCACTACAAAGTATCTGTTACATCCATTCAGTGAAAGAACACTATTGTGAAGCCAGATTGCTGGTAGCTAATTAGGAACATCTTGATATAAGGCTTTTCTAATATTTCAGTTTATGCCAAACAGAATGACTATCATTTTCTTAAAATGAAATAACACTGTGTTGAACTCATCTTGCAGGAAGCCATTTAGGGTTTCTTCATACAAAACACCAAACATGTCACTACTGCTCTGACAGAATCTCTGTAAGATTCCTTCACTGAGGAACACACTCTGGTGAAACCAGATTGCTCATAAGTTTTTAGGAATATCTTTATATAAGGCTATTCAAACACATCATATGCTGTACAGAATGATTATCACTTCCATTAAATTAAACAACATTGTGATGCAACCAGCTGGCACATGCTATTTACGAACATTTTGTGTGTGTCTTATCAAACGTTTCTCTGCAGCCACAATGTGATAATTATTACATTCATTCAATGAAATACTGTGTTGAAAAAGCCTGCTTGTGGCTGTTTAGAAACATCTTCATGTAAGTGTTCATGCAAGCCTTATCAAACATTTCCCTACAGGCATGACAGAATATCTATAACATTCAATGTCTGTAAGAACACTGTTGGGAAACCATTTTGCTTGTAGCTACTTAGGGACATCTTCATAAAACTTATCCAGCATTTCACTACGGGTGTGATAGACTATCTATAACATCCATTCACTGAAAGAACATTGTCTGGAAAACACCTAGCAAGTAGCTCTTAAGGAACATCTTCACATATGCCATTTCAAACATTTCAGTATATGCCACAAGGAACGGCTATCACTTTCTTACAATGAAAGAGCATCGTGCTTAATCAAGCCAACAGGTAGCTGTTTAGGGATATTTTCACATAAATCATATCAAACATTTGACTACAGATGTGACAATGTCTATAACATTTGTTATCTGAAAGAAAATTATGCAAAAACCATCTTCTTTTCACTGTTTAGGAACATCTGCACATAGTACACTTCAAATACTTAAGTATATTCCACACAGAGCGACTATCATTTTCACAAAATGAAAGAACACATGCTGAATCCAGTTTATGGGTAGCTGTTTAGGAACATCATATATCAAATATTTCACCACAGATGTGACAATATCTAGAACATTCATTCACTGAAAGAACACTGTGAAGAAACCATCTTGCTTGTTAGCTGTTTAAGAATATAAATAAAAGGCTCTTCAAACATATCACTTTATGCCATACAGAATGGCTATCATCTCCCTAGCCAGAAAAGAATACTGTGATGAACCCAGCTTGCAAGTAATTGTTTATTAATATTTTGCTCAAGTCTTATCAGACATTTGCCTACAGTCATGACAGGATATCTTTAATGTCTATTCAATGTAATAACACTATATTTAAAAGAATTTCCTTGTAGCTGTTTAGAAACATCTTCATGTAAGACTTATTAAACATTCCTTTGCAGGAATGACAGAATCTCTAAACATTCACTCATTGAATGAACACAGGGATGAAAGCAGTTTTCTTGTAACTGTTGAGGAACATCTTCATATAAAGCTTTTCAAGCATTTCAGTATATGGCATACAGCATGGCCATACCCTTCTTACAAGGAAAGAAGGTTGTGTTTAATAGCTTTCAGGTAGATTATTAGGAGCATTTTTATGTAAGACCTATTGAACTTTTAACTACAGGCATGACAGAATATCTATTACATCCATTCAATGAAAGAACACTATGGTGAAAGTGGCTTGGTTTGACTGTTAAGGAAGATCTTCATTTGAGTCCTTTTCAGCATTTCTGTATATGCCATACTAAACGGCTGTCACTATCTTATGATGAAATTATTCTGTCCTGAACACGTCTTGTTGGATTCTATTTAGGAACATCTTCATATAAGACCTCTCTAACATTTAAGCATATGCCATACAGAAGGGCTCTCACTTACTTACAGTTAAAGGACACTGTGCTAAACCCGGCTTGCTGGCGGCTGTTTGAAACCTCTTCATATAAGACTTATTAAACATTTCACTACAGGCATGACAGACTAGCTATAACACTCGTTCACTGAAAGAACACTGTGGTGAAGCCAGATTACTTCTGGCGCCTTGGGAATGTCTTCGTATAAGGCTCTTCAAACACTTCATTATGCCTACAGAATGGCTATCGCTTCCATATCCAGAAAGAACGTTCTGATGAAACCAGTGGCTCTTTATGAGCATTTCATTTATGTCTTATCAAACGTTTCTCTACAGCCGCAACATGATATCCATAACATTCATTCAAGGAAGCCACACTATGTTGAAAAAGCTTGCTTGTAGCTGTTCAGGAACACTCTCACCTAAGACATCAAATAGTTCTCTTGAGGCATGACAGAATACGTATAACATTCATTTTCTGAATGAACACTGTGGTGAAAACACCTTGCTTGCAGCTGTTTAGGGGAATCTTCAAATAAGTCCTATCAAACATTTCACTACGGGCATGATGGAATATCTATAACATTCACTCATTGAAAGAATGCTGTGGTGAAACCAACTTCCTTGTAGCTTTTAAGGAACATCTTCATGTAAGTCTTTTCTAGCATTTCAGTATGAGCCATAGAGAACAGCTATACTTTCTTAAAATGAAAAAACATTGTACTTAACTCAGCTTTCAGGTAGACTTATAGTAACATTTTCATGTAAGATTTATTGAAAATTTCACAACATGTGCGACAGAATATCTATTACATTAATTCAATGAAAGATCACTATTGTGAAACCAGCTTGCTTGTATCTCTTTAGAAATACACTCATATAAGTCTTTTCTGACATTTCAGTGTATGCCATACAAAGTAACTATCACCTTATTACAATGAAAAGTCAGTGTGCTGATCCCAGCTTGCAGGTAGCTGTAGGAACCTTTTCATATATGATATAAAACATTTCACTACAGCTATAGGAGACTATATATAAAGTTTATTAAATGAAAGAACACTGTGGTGTAACCAGATTGCTTGTAGCTATTTAGGAGTATCTTCATACAAGTCTTTTCAAACATTTCAGTGTATTCCATCCAGAATGGTTATCACTTCCATAAAATGAAAGAACGATGTTAAGAACCCAGCTGGAAAGTTGTCTTTTAGAAATATCTTTTTATAAGTCTTAACAAATATTGCGCTATGGTCATGACAGAATGATTTTAATATTCACTCAAGGAAAGAAGGATGAGCTGAACCCTTGTTTCCTAGTATCTGTTTAGGAAGAACTTCATAAAATACTTAAAAAATTACACTACAGACTTGAAAAATATCCATAAGATTCAGACACTAAAGGAACTCTGGTGAAACAAATGTGCTTACAGCTGTTTAGGGGCATATTCACATAAGACAGTTCAAACATTTCAGCATATGCCCTACAGATGACCTATCAATTACTAACAATGTGAGAACGCTGTTCTAAGCCCAGTTTGCGGGTAGCTGTTTAGGAACATGTTCATATAAGACTTAACAAACATTTCATTGCATGTGGGACAGAATGTATATAGCATTTGTTCACTGAGAGAAAACTGTGGTGAAACCATCTTACTTGCAGCCATTAAGGATCATCTTCATATTAGTCATTATAACCATTTCAATATTTGCTGTTCTGATTGAATATGAGTTTCCAACAATGAAAGAAACACTGTGCTGAATCCAGCTTGCAAGTAAGTTTTAACTAACACTTCACTACAAGTGTCACAGAATATCTGCAATATTGTTTCACTGAAAGACCTCTGTGGTGAAAGCATCTTGAAGCTATTATTAGGAACATTTGTATTTGAGACATTTCTCACATTTCAGTATATGCCATAATGAATGGGTATCATTTTCCTACAATGAAAGAACACTGTGCTAAATAGAGCTCACAGATAGCTATCTAGGAACGTTTTTACATAAGACTTATCAAACATTTTACAATAGTCGTGACAGACTATACATCACATTCAGTCACTGAAAGAAAACTGTGGAGAAACAATCTTGCTTGTATATATTTAGAAACTTCTTCATGTTCACCATTTCAAGCATTTCCATATAAGACATACTGAATGAATATCACTTTGAGACAATGATATAATGTGCTGAGGCCAGATTGCAGGCAGCTGTTTAGGAACCTTTTCCTAAGAGACTTATCATACATTTCACTACAAAGTATCTGTTACATCCATTCAGTGAAAGAACACTATTGTGAAGCCAGATTGCTGGTAGCTAATTAGGAACATCTTGATATAAGGCTTTTCTAATATTTCAGTTTATGCCAAACAGAATGACTATCATTTTCTTAAAATGAAATAACACTGTGTTGAACTCATCTTGCAGGAAGCCATTTAGGGTTTCTTCATACAAAACACCAAACATGTCACTACTGCTCTGACAGAATCTCTGTAAGATTCCTTCACTGAGGAACACACTCTGGTGAAACCAGATTGCTCATAAGTTTTTAGGAATATCTTTATATAAGGCTATTCAAACACATCATATGCTGTACAGAATGATTATCACTTCCATTAAATTAAACAACATTGTGATGCAACCAGCTGGCACATGCTATTTACGAACATTTTGTGTGTGTCTTATCAAACGTTTCTCTGCAGCCACAATGTGATAATTATTACATTCATTCAATGAAATACTGTGTTGAAAAAGCCTGCTTGTGGCTGTTTAGAAACATCTTCATGTAAGTGTTCATGCAAGCCTTATCAAACATTTCCCTACAGGCATGACAGAATATCTATAACATTCAATGTCTGTAAGAACACTGTTGGGAAACCATTTTGCTTGTAGCTACTTAGGGACATCTTCATAAAACTTATCCAGCATTTCACTACGGGTGTGATAGACTATCTATAACATCCATTCACTGAAAGAACATTGTCTGGAAAACACCTAGCAAGTAGCTCTTAAGGAACATCTTCACATATGCCATTTCAAACATTTCAGTATATGCCACAAGGAACGGCTATCACTTTCTTACAATGAAAGAGCATCGTGCTTAATCAAGCCAACAGGTAGCTGTTTAGGGATATTTTCACATAAATCATATCAAACATTTGACTACAGATGTGACAATGTCTATAACATTTGTTATCTGAAAGAAAATTATGCAAAAACCATCTTCTTTTCACTGTTTAGGAACATCTGCACATAGTACACTTCAAATACTTAAGTATATTCCACACAGAGCGACTATCATTTTCACAAAATGAAAGAACACATGCTGAATCCAGTTTATGGGTAGCTGTTTAGGAACATCATATATCAAATATTTCACCACAGATGTGACAATATCTAGAACATTCATTCACTGAAAGAACACTGTGAAGAAACCATCTTGCTTGTTAGCTGTTTAAGAATATAAATAAAAGGCTCTTCAAACATATCACTTTATGCCATACAGAATGGCTATCATCTCCCTAGCCAGAAAAGAATACTGTGATGAACCCAGCTTGCAAGTAATTGTTTATTAATATTTTGCTCAAGTCTTATCAGACATTTGCCTACAGTCATGACAGGATATCTTTAATGTCTATTCAATGTAATAACACTATATTTAAAAGAATTTCCTTGTAGCTGTTTAGAAACATCTTCATGTAAGACTTATTAAACATTCCTTTGCAGGAATGACAGAATCTCTAAACATTCACTCATTGAATGAACACAGGGATGAAAGCAGTTTTCTTGTAACTGCTGAGGAACATCTTCATAAAAAGCTTTTCAAGCATTTCAGTATATGGCATACAGCATGGCCATACCCTTCTTACAAGGAAAGAAGGTTGTGTTTAATAGCTTTCAGGTAGATTATTAGGAGCATTTTTATGTAAGACCTATTGAACTTTTAACTACAGGCATGACAGAATATCTATTACATCCATTCAATGAAAGAACACTATGGTGAAAGTGGCTTGGTTTGACTGTTAAGGAAGATCTTCATTTAAGTCCTTTTCAGCATTTCTGTATATGCCATACTAAACGGCTGTCACTATCTTATGATGAAATTATTCTGTCCTGAACACGTCTTGTTGGATTCTATTTAGGAACATCTTCATATAAGACCTCTCTAACATTTAAGCATATGCCATACAGAAGGGCTCTCACTTACTTACAGTTAAAGGACACTGTGCTAAACCCGGCTTGCTGGCGGCTGTTTGAAACCTCTTCATATAAGACTTATTAAACATTTCACTACAGGCATGACAGACTAGCTATAACACTCGTTCACTGAAAGAACACTGTGGTGAAGCCAGATTACTTCTGGCGCCTTGGGAATGTCTTCGTATAAGGCTCTTCAAACACTTCATTATGCCTACAGAATGGCTATCGCTTCCATATCCAGAAAGAACGTTCTGATGAAACCAGTGGCTCTTTATGAGCATTTCATTTATGTCTTATCAAACGTTTCTCTACAGCCGCAACATGATATCCATAACATTCATTCAAGGAAGCCACACTATGTTGAAAAAGCTTGCTTGTAGCTGTTCAGGAACACTCTCACCTAAGACATCAAATAGTTCTCTTGAGGCATGACAGAATACGTATAACATTCATTTTCTGAATGAACACTGTGGTGAAAACACCTTGCTTGCAGCTGTTTAGGGGAATCTTCAAATAAGTCCTATCAAACATTTCACTACGGGCATGATGGAATATCTATAACATTCACTCATTGAAAGAATGCTGTGGTGAAACC
Organism: Equus asinus; assembly: GCF_041296235.1. Classification (NCBI taxonomy): domain Eukaryota; kingdom Metazoa; phylum Chordata; class Mammalia; order Perissodactyla; family Equidae; genus Equus; species Equus asinus. The sequence continues at coordinate 6,055,529 of NC_091810.1, forward strand.
AACTTCCTTGTAGCTTTTAAGGAACATCTTCATGTAAGTCTTTTCTAGCATTTCAGTATGAGCCATAGAGAACAGCTATACTTTCTTAAAATGAAAAAACATTGTACTTAACTCAGCTTTCAGGTAGACTTATAGTAACATTTTCATGTAAGATTTATTGAAAATTTCACAACATGTGCGACAGAATATCTATTACATTAATTCAATGAAAGATCACTATTGTGAAACCAGCTTGCTTGTATCTCTTTAGAAATACACTCATATAAGTCTTTTCTGACATTTCAGTGTATGCCATACAAAGTAACTATCACCTTATTACAATGAAAAGTCAGTGTGCTGATCCCAGCTTGCAGGTAGCTGTAGGAACCTTTTCATATATGATATAAAACATTTCACTACAGCTATAGGAGACTATATATAAAGTTTATTAAATGAAAGAACACTGTGGTGTAACCAGATTGCTTGTAGCTATTTAGGAGTATCTTCATACAAGTCTTTTCAAACATTTCAGTGTATTCCATCCAGAATGGTTATCACTTCCATAAAATGAAAGAACGATGTTAAGAACCCAGCTGGAAAGTTGTCTTTTAGAAATATCTTTTTATAAGTCTTAACAAATATTGCGCTATGGTCATGACAGAATGATTTTAATATTCACTCAAGGAAAGAAGGATGAGCTGAACCCTTGTTTCCTAGTATCTGTTTAGGAAGAACTTCATAAAATACTTAAAAAATTACACTACAGACTTGAAAAATATCCATAAGATTCAGACACTAAAGGAACTCTGGTGAAACAAATGTGCTTACAGCTGTTTAGGGGCATATTCACATAAGACAGTTCAAACATTTCAGCATATGCCCTACAGATGACCTATCAATTACTAACAATGTGAGAACACTGTTCTAAGCCCAGTTTGCGGGTAGCTGTTTAGGAACATGTTCATATAAGACTTAACAAACATTTCATTGCATGTGGGACAGAATGTATATAGCATTTGTTCACTGAGAGAAAACTGTGGTGAAACCATCTTACTTGCAGCCATTAAGGATCATCTTCATATTAGTCATTATAACCATTTCAATATTTGCTGTTCTGATTGAATATGAGTTTCCAACAATGAAAGAAACACTGTGCTGAATCCAGCTTGCAAGTAAGTTTTAACTAACACTTCACTACAAGTGTCACAGAATATCTGCAATATTGTTTCACTGAAAGACCTCTGTGGTGAAAGCATCTTGAAGCTATTATTAGGAACATTTGTATTTGAGACATTTCTCACATTTCAGTATATGCCATAATGAATGGGTATCATTTTCCTACAATGAAAGAACACTGTGCTAAATAGAGCTCACAGATAGCTATCTAGGAACGTTTTTACATAAGACTTATCAAACATTTTACAATAGTCGTGACAGACTATACATCACATTCAGTCACTGAAAGAAAACTGTGGAGAAACAATCTTGCTTGTATATATTTAGAAACTTCTTCATGTTCACCATTTCAAGCATTTCCATATAAGACATACTGAATGAATATCACTTTGAGACAATGATATAATGTGCTGAGGCCAGATTGCAGGCAGCTGTTTAGGAACCTTTTCCTAAGAGACTTATCATACATTTCACTACAAAGTATCTGTTACATCCATTCAGTGAAAGAACACTATTGTGAAGCCAGATTGCTGGTAGCTAATTAGGAACATCTTGATATAAGGCTTTTCTAATATTTCAGTTTATGCCAAACAGAATGACTATCATTTTCTTAAAATGAAATAACACTGTGTTGAACTCATCTTGCAGGAAGCCATTTAGGGTTTCTTCATACAAAACACCAAACATGTCACTACTGCTCTGACAGAATCTCTGTAAGATTCCTTCACTGAGGAACACACTCTGGTGAAACCAGATTGCTCATAAGTTTTTAGGAATATCTTTATATAAGGCTATTCAAACACATCATATGCTGTACAGAATGATTATCACTTCCATTAAATTAAACAACATTGTGATGCAACCAGCTGGCACATGCTATTTACGAACATTTTGTGTGTGTCTTATCAAACGTTTCTCTGCAGCCACAATGTGATAATTATTACATTCATTCAATGAAATACTGTGTTGAAAAAGCCTGCTTGTGGCTGTTTAGAAACATCTTCATGTAAGTGTTCATGCAAGCCTTATCAAACATTTCCCTACAGGCATGACAGAATATCTATAACATTCAATGTCTGTAAGAACACTGTTGGGAAACCATTTTGCTTGTAGCTACTTAGGGACATCTTCATAAAACTTATCCAGCATTTCACTACGGGTGTGATAGACTATCTATGACATCCATTCACTGAAAGAACATTGTCTGGAAAACACCTAGCAAGTAGCTCTTAAGGAACATCTTCACATATGCCATTTCAAACATTTCAGTATATGCCACAAGGAACGGCTATCACTTTCTTACAATGAAAGAGCATCGTGCTTAATCAAGCCAACAGGTAGCTGTTTAGGGATATTTTCACATAAATCATATCAAACATTTGACTACAGATGTGACAATGTCTATAACATTTGTTATCTGAAAGAAAATTATGCAAAAACCATCTTCTTTTCACTGTTTAGGAACATCTGCACATAGTACACTTCAAATACTTAAGTATATTCCACACAGAGCGACTATCATTTTCACAAAATGAAAGAACACATGCTGAATCCAGTTTATGGGTAGCTGTTTAGGAACATCATATATCAAATATTTCACCACAGATGTGACAATATCTAGAACATTCATTCACTGAAAGAACACTGTGAAGAAACCATCTTGCTTGTTAGCTGTTTAAGAATATAAATAAAAGGCTCTTCAAACATATCACTTTATGCCATACAGAATGGCTATCATCTCCATAGCCAGAAAAGAATACTGTGATGAACCCAGCTTGCAAGTAATTGTTTATTAATATTTTGCTCAAGTCTTATCAGACATTTGCCTACAGTCATGACAGGATATCTTTAATGTCTATTCAATGTAATAACACTATATTTAAAAGAATTTCCTTGTAGCTGTTTAGAAACATCTTCATGTAAGACTTATTAAACATTCCTTTGCAGGAATGACAGAATCTCTAAACATTCACTCATTGAATGAACACAGGGATGAAAGCAGTTTTCTTGTAACTGTTGAGGAACATCTTCATAAAAAGCTTTTCAAGCATTTCAGTATATGGCATACAGCATGGCCATACCCTTCTTACAAGGAAAGAAGGTTGTGTTTAATAGCTTTCAGGTAGATTATTAGGAGCATTTTTATGTAAGACCTATTGAACTTTTAACTACAGGCATGACAGAATATCTATTACATCCATTCAATGAAAGAACACTATGGTGAAAGTGGCTTGGTTTGACTGTTAAGGAAGATCTTCATTTGAGTCCTTTTCAGCATTTCTGTATATGCCATACTAAACGGCTGTCACTATCTTATGATGAAATTATTCTGTCCTGAACACGTCTTGTTGGATTCTATTTAGGAACATCTTCATATAAGACCTCTCTAACATTTAAGCATATGCCATACAGAAGGGCTCTCACTTACTTACAGTTAAAGGACACTGTGCTAAACCCGGCTTGCTGGCGGCTGTTTGAAACCTCTTCATATAAGACTTATTAAACATTTCACTACAGGCATGACAGACTAGCTATAACACTCGTTCACTGAAAGAACACTGTGGTGAAGCCAGATTACTTCTGGCGCCTTGGGAATGTCTTCGTATAAGGCTCTTCAAACACTTCATTATGCCTACAGAATGGCTATCGCTTCCATATCCAGAAAGAACGTTCTGATGAAACCAGTGGCTCTTTATGAGCATTTCATTTATGTCTTATCAAACGTTTCTCTACAGCCGCAACATGATATCCATAACATTCATTCAAGGAAGCCACACTATGTTGAAAAAGCTTGCTTGTAGCTGTTCAGGAACACTCTCACCTAAGACATCAAATAGTTCTCTTGAGGCATGACAGAATACGTATAACATTCATTTTCTGAATGAACACTGTGGTGAAAACACCTTGCTTGCAGCTGTTTAGGGGAATCTTCAAATAAGTCCTATCAAACATTTCACTACGGGCATGATGGAATATCTATAACATTCACTCATTGAAAGAATGCTGTGGTGAAACCAACTTCCTTGTAGCTTTTAAGGAACATCTTCATGTAAGTCTTTTCTAGCATTTCAGTATGAGCCATAGAGAACAGCTATACTTTCTTAAAATGAAAAAACATTGTACTTAACTCAGCTTTCAGGTAGACTTATAGTAACATTTTCATGTAAGATTTATTGAAAATTTCACAACATGTGCGACAGAATATCTATTACATTAATTCAATGAAAGATCACTATTGTGAAACCAGCTTGCTTGTATCTCTTTAGAAATACACTCATATAAGTCTTTTCTGACATTTCAGTGTATGCCATACAAAGTAACTATCACCTTATTACAATGAAAAGTCAGTGTGCTGATCCCAGCTTGCAGGTAGCTGTAGGAACCTTTTCATATATGATATAAAACATTTCACTACAGCTATAGGAGACTATATATAAAGTTTATTAAATGAAAGAACACTGTGGTGTAACCAGATTGCTTGTAGCTATTTAGGAGTATCTTCATACAAGTCTTTTCAAACATTTCAGTGTATTCCATCCAGAATGGTTATCACTTCCATAAAATGAAAGAACGATGTTAAGAACCCAGCTGGAAAGTTGTCTTTTAGAAATATCTTTTTATAAGTCTTAACAAATATTGCGCTATGGTCATGACAGAATGATTTTAATATTCACTCAAGGAAAGAAGGATGAGCTGAACCCTTGTTTCCTAGTATCTGTTTAGGAAGAACTTCATAAAATACTTAAAAAATTACACTACAGACTTGAAAAATATCCATAAGATTCAGACACTAAAGGAACTCTGGTGAAACAAATGTGCTTACAGCTGTTTAGGGGCATATTCACATAAGACAGTTCAAACATTTCAGCATATGCCCTACAGATGACCTATCAATTACTAACAATGTGAGAACACTGTTCTAAGCCCAGTTTGCGGGTAGCTGTTTAGGAACATGTTCATATAAGACTTAACAAACATTTCATTGCATGTGGGACAGAATATATATAGCATTTGTTCACTGAGAGAAAACTGTGGTGAAACCATCTTACTTGCAGCCATTAAGGATCATCTTCATATTAGTCATTATAACCATTTCAATATTTGCTGTTCTGATTGAATATGAGTTTCCAACAATGAAAGAAACACTGTGCTGAATCCAGCTTGCAAGTAAGTTTTAACTAACACTTCACTACAAGTGTCACAGAATATCTGCAATATTGTTTCACTGAAAGACCTCTGTGGTGAAAGCATCTTGAAGCTATTATTAGGAACATTTGTATTTGAGACATTTCTCACATTTCAGTATATGCCATAATGAATGGGTATCATTTTCCTACAATGAAAGAACACTGTGCTAAATAGAGCTCACAGATAGCTATCTAGGAACGTTTTTACATAAGACTTATCAAACATTTTACAATAGTCGTGACAGACTATACATCACATTCAGTCACTGAAAGAAAACTGTGGAGAAACAATCTTGCTTGTATATATTTAGAAACTTCTTCATGTTCACCATTTCAAGCATTTCCATATAAGACATACTGAATGAATATCACTTTGAGACAATGATATAATGTGCTGAGGCCAGATTGCAGGCAGCTGTTTAGGAACCTTTTCCTAAGAGACTTATCATACATTTCACTACAAAGTATCTGTTACATCCATTCAGTGAAAGAACACTATTGTGAAGCCAGATTGCTGGTAGCTAATTAGGAACATCTTGATATAAGGCTTTTCTAATATTTCAGTTTATGCCAAACAGAATGACTATCATTTTCTTAAAATGAAATAACACTGTGTTGAACTCATCTTGCAGGAAGCCATTTAGGGTTTCTTCATACAAAACACCAAACATGTCACTACTGCTCTGACAGAATCTCTGTAAGATTCCTTCACTGAGGAACACACTCTGGTGAAACCAGATTGCTCATAAGTTTTTAGGAATATCTTTATATAAGGCTATTCAAACACATCATATGCTGTACAGAATGATTATCACTTCCATTAAATTAAACAACATTGTGATGCAACCAGCTGGCACATGCTATTTACGAACATTTTGTGTGTGTCTTATCAAACGTTTCTCTGCAGCCACAATGTGATAATTATTACATTCATTCAATGAAATACTGTGTTGAAAAAGCCTGCTTGTGGCTGTTTAGAAACATCTTCATGTAAGTGTTCATGCAAGCCTTATCAAACATTTCCCTACAGGCATGACAGAATATCTATAACATTCAATGTCTGTAAGAACACTGTTGGGAAACCATTTTGCTTGTAGCTACTTAGGGACATCTTCATAAAACTTATCCAGCATTTCACTACGGGTGTGATAGACTATCTATAACATCCATTCACTGAAAGAACATTGTCTGGAAAACACCTAGCAAGTAGCTCTTAAGGAACATCTTCACATATGCCATTTCAAACATTTCAGTATATGCCACAAGGAACGGCTATCACTTTCTTACAATGAAAGAGCATCGTGCTTAATCAAGCCAACAGGTAGCTGTTTAGGGATATTTTCACATAAATCATATCAAACATTTGACTACAGATGTGACAATGTCTATAACATTTGTTATCTGAAAGAAAATTATGCAAAAACCATCTTCTTTTCACTGTTTAGGAACATCTGCACATAGTACACTTCAAATACTTAAGTATATTCCACACAGAGCGACTATCATTTTCACAAAATGAAAGAACACATGCTGAATCCAGTTTATGGGTAGCTGTTTAGGAACATCATATATCAAATATTTCACCACAGATGTGACAATATCTAGAACATTCATTCACTGAAAGAACACTGTGAAGAAACCATCTTGCTTGTTAGCTGTTTAAGAATATAAATAAAAGGCTCTTCAAACATATCACTTTATGCCATACAGAATGGCTATCATCTCCCTAGCCAGAAAAGAATACTGTGATGAACCCAGCTTGCAAGTAATTGTTTATTAATATTTTGCTCAAGTCTTATCAGACATTTGCCTACAGTCATGACAGGATATCTTTAATGTCTATTCAATGTAATAACACTATATTTAAAAGAATTTCCTTGTAGCTGTTTAGAAACATCTTCATGTAAGACTTATTAAACATTCCTTTGCAGGAATGACAGAATCTCTAAACATTCACTCATTGAATGAACACAGGGATGAAAGCAGTTTTCTTGTAACTGTTGAGGAACATCTTCATATAAAGCTTTTCAAGCATTTCAGTATATGGCATACAGCATGGCCATACCCTTCTTACAAGGAAAGAAGGTTGTGTTTAATAGCTTTCAGGTAGATTATTAGGAGCATTTTTATGTAAGACCTATTGAACTTTTAACTACAGGCATGACAGAATATCTATTACATCCATTCAATGAAAGAACACTATGGTGAAAGTGGCTTGGTTTGACTGTTAAGGAAGATCTTCATTTGAGTCCTTTTCAGCATTTCTGTATATGCCATACTAAACGGCTGTCACTATCTTATGATGAAATTATTCTGTCCTGAACACGTCTTGTTGGATTCTATTTAGGAACATCTTCATATAAGACCTCTCTAACATTTAAGCATATGCCATACAGAAGGGCTCTCACTTACTTACAGTTAAAGGACACTGTGCTAAACCCGGCTTGCTGGCGGCTGTTTGAAACCTCTTCATATAAGACTTATTAAACATTTCACTACAGGCATGACAGACTAGCTATAACACTCGTTCACTGAAAGAACACTGTGGTGAAGCCAGATTACTTCTGGCGCCTTGGGAATGTCTTCGTATAAGGCTCTTCAAACACTTCATTATGCCTACAGAATGGCTATCGCTTCCATATCCAGAAAGAACGTTCTGATGAAACCAGTGGCTCTTTATGAGCATTTCATTTATGTCTTATCAAACGTTTCTCTACAGCCGCAACATGATATCCATAACATTCATTCAAGGAAGCCACACTATGTTGAAAAAGCTTGCTTGTAGCTGTTCAGGAACACTCTCACCTAAGACATCAAATAGTTCTCTTGAGGCATGACAGAATACGTATAACATTCATTTTCTGAATGAACACTGTGGTGAAAACACCTTGCTTGCAGCTGTTTAGGGGAATCTTCAAATAAGTCCTATCAAACATTTCACTACGGGCATGATGGAATATCTATAACATTCACTCATTGAAAGAATGCTGTGGTGAAACCAACTTCCTTGTAGCTTTTAAGGAACATCTTCATGTAAGTCTTTTCTAGCATTTCAGTATGAGCCATAGAGAACAGCTATACTTTCTTAAAATGAAAAAACATTGTACTTAACTCAGCTTTCAGGTAGACTTATAGTAACATTTTCATGTAAGATTTATTGAAAATTTCACAACATGTGCGACAGAATATCTATTACATTAATTCAATGAAAGATCACTATTGTGAAACCAGCTTGCTTGTATCTCTTTAGAAATACACTCATATAAGTCTTTTCTGACATTTCAGTGTATGCCATACAAAGTAACTATCACCTTATTACAATGAAAAGTCAGTGTGCTGATCCCAGCTTGCAGGTAGCTGTAGGAACCTTTTCATATATGATATAAAACATTTCACTACAGCTATAGGAGACTATATATAAAGTTTATTAAATGAAAGAACACTGTGGTGTAACCAGATTGCTTGTAGCTATTTAGGAGTATCTTCATACAAGTCTTTTCAAACATTTCAGTGTATTCCATCCAGAATGGTTATCACTTCCATAAAATGAAAGAACGATGTTAAGAACCCAGCTGGAAAGTTGTCTTTTAGAAATATCTTTTTATAAGTCTTAACAAATATTGCGCTATGGTCATGACAGAATGATTTTAATATTCACTCAAGGAAAGAAGGATGAGCTGAACCCTTGTTTCCTAGTATCTGTTTAGGAAGAACTTCATAAAATACTTAAAAAATTACACTACAGACTTGAAAAATATCCATAAGATTCAGACACTAAAGGAACTCTGGTGAAACAAATGTGCTTACAGCTGTTTAGGGGCATATTCACATAAGACAGTTCAAACATTTCAGCATATGCCCTACAGATGACCTATCAATTACTAACAATGTGAGAACACTGTTCTAAGCCCAGTTTGCGGGTAGCTGTTTAGGAACATGTTCATATAAGACTTAACAAACATTTCATTGCATGTGGGACAGAATATATATAGCATTTGTTCACTGAGAGAAAACTGTGGTGAAACCATCTTACTTGCAGCCATTAAGGATCATCTTCATATTAGTCATTATAACCATTTCAATATTTGCTGTTCTGATTGAATATGAGTTTCCAACAATGAAAGAAACACTGTGCTGAATCCAGCTTGCAAGTAAGTTTTAACTAACACTTCACTACAAGTGTCACAGAATATCTGCAATATTGTTTCACTGAAAGACCTCTGTGGTGAAAGCATCTTGAAGCTATTATTAGGAACATTTGTATTTGAGACATTTCTCACATTTCAGTATATGCCATAATGAATGGGTATCATTTTCCTACAATGAAAGAACACTGTGCTAAATAGAGCTCACAGATAGCTATCTAGGAACGTTTTTACATAAGACTTATCAAACATTTTACAATAGTCGTGACAGACTATACATCACATTCAGTCACTGAAAGAAAACTGTGGAGAAACAATCTTGCTTGTATATATTTAGAAACTTCTTCATGTTCACCATTTCAAGCATTTCCATATAAGACATACTGAATGAATATCACTTTGAGACAATGATATAATGTGCTGAGGCCAGATTGCAGGCAGCTGTTTAGGAACCTTTTCCTAAGAGACTTATCATACATTTCACTACAAAGTATCTGTTACATCCATTCAGTGAAAGAACACTATTGTGAAGCCAGATTGCTGGTAGCTAATTAGGAACATCTTGATATAAGGCTTTTCTAATATTTCAGTTTATGCCAAACAGAATGACTATCATTTTCTTAAAATGAAATAACACTGTGTTGAACTCATCTTGCAGGAAGCCATTTAGGGTTTCTTCATACAAAACACCAAACATGTCACTACTGCTCTGACAGAATCTCTGTAAGATTCCTTCACTGAGGAACACACTCTGGTGAAACCAGATTGCTCATAAGTTTTTAGGAATATCTTTATATAAGGCTATTCAAACACATCATATGCTGTACAGAATGATTATCACTTCCATTAAATTAAACAACATTGTGATGCAACCAGCTGGCACATGCTATTTACGAACATTTTGTGTGTGTCTTATCAAACGTTTCTCTGCAGCCACAATGTGATAATTATTACATTCATTCAATGAAATACTGTGTTGAAAAAGCCTGCTTGTGGCTGTTTAGAAACATCTTCATGTAAGTGTTCATGCAAGCCTTATCAAACATTTCCCTACAGGCATGACAGAATATCTATAACATTCAATGTCTGTAAGAACACTGTTGGGAAACCATTTTGCTTGTAGCTACTTAGGGACATCTTCATAAAACTTATCCAGCATTTCACTACGGGTGTGATAGACTATCTATAACATCCATTCACTGAAAGAACATTGTCTGGAAAACACCTAGCAAGTAGCTCTTAAGGAACATCTTCACATATGCCATTTCAAACATTTCAGTATATGCCACAAGGAACGGCTATCACTTTCTTACAATGAAAGAGCATCGTGCTTAATCAAGCCAACAGGTAGCTGTTTAGGGATATTTTCACATAAATCATATCAAACATTTGACTACAGATGTGACAATGTCTATAACATTTGTTATCTGAAAGAAAATTATGCAAAAACCATCTTCTTTTCACTGTTTAGGAACATCTGCACATAGTACACTTCAAATACTTAAGTATATTCCACACAGAGCGACTATCATTTTCACAAAATGAAAGAACACATGCTGAATCCAGTTTATGGGTAGCTGTTTAGGAACATCATATATCAAATATTTCACCACAGATGTGACAATATCTAGAACATTCATTCACTGAAAGAACACTGTGAAGAAACCATCTTGCTTGTTAGCTGTTTAAGAATATAAATAAAAGGCTCTTCAAACATATCACTTTATGCCATACAGAATGGCTATCATCTCCCTAGCCAGAAAAGAATACTGTGATGAACCCAGCTTGCAAGTAATTGTTTATTAATATTTTGCTCAAGTCTTATCAGACATTTGCCTACAGTCATGACAGGATATCTTTAATGTCTATTCAATGTAATAACACTATATTTAAAAGAATTTCCTTGTAGCTGTTTAGAAACATCTTCATGTAAGACTTATTAAACATTCCTTTGCAGGAATGACAGAATCTCTAAACATTCACTCATTGAATGAACACAGGGATGAAAGCAGTTTTCTTGTAACTGTTGAGGAACATCTTCATAAAAAGCTTTTCAAGCATTTCAGTATATGGCATACAGCATGGCCATACCCTTCTTACAAGGAAAGAAGGTTGTGTTTAATAGCTTTCAGGTAGATTATTAGGAGCATTTTTATGTAAGACCTATTGAACTTTTAACTACAGGCATGACAGAATATCTATTACATCCATTCAATGAAAGAACACTATGGTGAAAGTGGCTTGGTTTGACTGTTAAGGAAGATCTTCATTTGAGTCCTTTTCAGCATTTCTGTATATGCCATACTAAACGGCTGTCACTATCTTATGATGAAATTATTCTGTCCTGAACACGTCTTGTTGGATTCTATTTAGGAACATCTTCATATAAGACCTCTCTAACATTTAAGCATATGCCATACAGAAGGGCTCTCACTTACTTACAGTTAAAGGACACTGTGCTAAACCCGGCTTGCTGGCGGCTGTTTGAAACCTCTTCATATAAGACTTATTAAACATTTCACTACAGGCATGACAGACTAGCTATAACACTCGTTCACTGAAAGAACACTGTGGTGAAGCCAGATTACTTCTGGCGCCTTGGGAATGTCTTCGTATAAGGCTCTTCAAACACTTCATTATGCCTACAGAATGGCTATCGCTTCCATATCCAGAAAGAACGTTCTGATGAAACCAGTGGCTCTTTATGAGCATTTCATTTATGTCTTATCAAACGTTTCTCTACAGCCGCAACATGATATCCATAACATTCATTCAAGGAAGCCACACTATGTTGAAAAAGCTTGCTTGTAGCTGTTCAGGAACACTCTCACCTAAGACATCAAATAGTTCTCTTGAGGCATGACAGAATACGTATAACATTCATTTTCTGAATGAACACTGTGGTGAAAACACCTTGCTTGCAGCTGTTTAGGGGAATCTTCAAATAAGTCCTATCAAACATTTCACTACGGGCATGATGGAATATCTATAACATTCACTCATTGAAAGAATGCTGTGGTGAAACCAACTTCCTTGTAGCTTTTAAGGAACATCTTCATGTAAGTCTTTTCTAGCATTTCAGTATGAGCCATAGAGAACAGCTATACTTTCTTAAAATGAAAAAACATTGTACTTAACTCAGCTTTCAGGTAGACTTATAGTAACATTTTCATGTAAGATTTATTGAAAATTTCACAACATGTGCGACAGAATATCTATTACATTAATTCAATGAAAGATCACTATTGTGAAACCAGCTTGCTTGTATCTCTTTAGAAATACACTCATATAAGTCTTTTCTGACATTTCAGTGTATGCCATACAAAGTAACTATCACCTTATTACAATGAAAAGTCAGTGTGCTGATCCCAGCTTGCAGGTAGCTGTAGGAACCTTTTCATATATGATATAAAACATTTCACTACAGCTATAGGAGACTATATATAAAGTTTATTAAATGAAAGAACACTGTGGTGTAACCAGATTGCTTGTAGCTATTTAGGAGTATCTTCATACAAGTCTTTTCAAACATTTCAGTGTATTCCATCCAGAATGGTTATCACTTCCATAAAATGAAAGAACGATGTTAAGAACCCAGCTGGAAAGTTGTCTTTTAGAAATATCTTTTTATAAGTCTTAACAAATATTGCGCTATGGTCATGACAGAATGATTTTAATATTCACTCAAGGAAAGAAGGATGAGCTGAACCCTTGTTTCCTAGTATCTGTTTAGGAAGAACTTCATAAAATACTTAAAAAATTACACTACAGACTTGAAAAATATCCATAAGATTCAGACACTAAAGGAACTCTGGTGAAACAAATGTGCTTACAGCTGTTTAGGGGCATATTCACATAAGACAGTTCAAACATTTCAGCATATGCCCTACAGATGACCTATCAATTACTAACAATGTGAGAACACTGTTCTAAGCCCAGTTTGCGGGTAGCTGTTTAGGAACATGTTCATATAAGACTTAACAAACATTTCATTGCATGTGGGACAGAATATATATAGCATTTGTTCACTGAGAGAAAACTGTGGTGAAACCATCTTACTTGCAGCCATTAAGGATCATCTTCATATTAGTCATTATAACCATTTCAATATTTGCTGTTCTGATTGAATATGAGTTTCCAACAATGAAAGAAACACTGTGCTGAATCCAGCTTGCAAGTAAGTTTTAACTAACACTTCACTACAAGTGTCACAGAATATCTGCAATATTGTTTCACTGAAAGACCTCTGTGGTGAAAGCATCTTGAAGCTATTATTAGGAACATTTGTATTTGAGACATTTCTCACATTTCAGTATATGCCATAATGAATGGGTATCATTTTCCTACAATGAAAGAACACTGTGCTAAATAGAGCTCACAGATAGCTATCTAGGAACGTTTTTACATAAGACTTATCAAACATTTTACAATAGTCGTGACAGACTATACATCACATTCAGTCACTGAAAGAAAACTGTGGAGAAACAATCTTGCTTGTATATATTTAGAAACTTCTTCATGTTCACCATTTCAAGCATTTCCATATAAGACATACTGAATGAATATCACTTTGAGACAATGATATAATGTGCTGAGGCCAGATTGCAGGCAGCTGTTTAGGAACCTTTTCCTAAGAGACTTATCATACATTTCACTACAAAGTATCTGTTACATCCATTCAGTGAAAGAACACTATTGTGAAGCCAGATTGCTGGTAGCTAATTAGGAACATCTTGATATAAGGCTTTTCTAATATTTCAGTTTATGCCAAACAGAATGACTATCATTTTCTTAAAATGAAATAACACTGTGTTGAACTCATCTTGCAGGAAGCCATTTAGGGTTTCTTCATACAAAACACCAAACATGTCACTACTGCTCTGACAGAATCTCTGTAAGATTCCTTCACTGAGGAACACACTCTGGTGAAACCAGATTGCTCATAAGTTTTTAGGAATATCTTTATATAAGGCTATTCAAACACATCATATGCTGTACAGAATGATTATCACTTCCATTAAATTAAACAACATTGTGATGCAACCAGCTGGCACATGCTATTTACGAACATTTTGTGTGTGTCTTATCAAACGTTTCTCTGCAGCCACAATGTGATAATTATTACATTCATTCAATGAAATACTGTGTTGAAAAAGCCTGCTTGTGGCTGTTTAGAAACATCTTCATGTAAGTGTTCATGCAAGCCTTATCAAACATTTCCCTACAGGCATGACAGAATATCTATAACATTCAATGTCTGTAAGAACACTGTTGGGAAACCATTTTGCTTGTAGCTACTTAGGGACATCTTCATAAAACTTATCCAGCATTTCACTACGGGTGTGATAGACTATCTATAACATCCATTCACTGAAAGAACATTGTCTGGAAAACACCTAGCAAGTAGCTCTTAAGGAACATCTTCACATATGCCATTTCAAACATTTCAGTATATGCCACAAGGAACGGCTATCACTTTCTTACAATGAAAGAGCATCGTGCTTAATCAAGCCAACAGGTAGCTGTTTAGGGATATTTTCACATAAATCATATCAAACATTTGACTACAGATGTGACAATGTCTATAACATTTGTTATCTGAAAGAAAATTATGCAAAAACCATCTTCTTTTCACTGTTTAGGAACATCTGCACATAGTACACTTCAAATACTTAAGTATATTCCACACAGAGCGACTATCATTTTCACAAAATGAAAGAACACATGCTGAATCCAGTTTATGGGTAGCTGTTTAGGAACATCATATATCAAATATTTCACCACAGATGTGACAATATCTAGAACATTCATTCACTGAAAGAACACTGTGAAGAAACCATCTTGCTTGTTAGCTGTTTAAGAATATAAATAAAAGGCTCTTCAAACATATCACTTTATGCCATACAGAATGGCTATCATCTCCCTAGCCAGAAAAGAATACTGTGATGAACCCAGCTTGCAAGTAATTGTTTATTAATATTTTGCTCAAGTCTTATCAGACATTTGCCTACAGTCATGACAGGATATCTTTAATGTCTATTCAATGTAATAACACTATATTTAAAAGAATTTCCTTGTAGCTGTTTAGAAACATCTTCATGTAAGACTTATTAAACATTCCTTTGCAGGAATGACAGAATCTCTAAACATTCACTCATTGAATGAACACAGGGATGAAAGCAGTTTTCTTGTAACTGTTGAGGAACATCTTCATATAAAGCTTTTCAAGCATTTCAGTATATGGCATACAGCATGGCCATACCCTTCTTACAAGGAAAGAAGGTTGTGTTTAATAGCTTTCAGGTAGATTATTAGGAGCATTTTTATGTAAGACCTATTGAACTTTTAACTACAGGCATGACAGAATATCTATTACATCCATTCAATGAAAGAACACTATGGTGAAAGTGGCTTGGTTTGACTGTTAAGGAAGATCTTCATTTGAGTCCTTTTCAGCATTTCTGTATATGCCATACTAAACGGCTGTCACTATCTTATGATGAAATTATTCTGTCCTGAACACGTCTTGTTGGATTCTATTTAGGAACATCTTCATATAAGACCTCTCTAACATTTAAGCATATGCCATACAGAAGGGCTCTCACTTACTTACAGTTAAAGGACACTGTGCTAAACCCGGCTTGCTGGCGGCTGTTTGAAACCTCTTCATATAAGACTTATTAAACATTTCACTACAGGCATGACAGACTAGCTATAACACTCGTTCACTGAAAGAACACTGTGGTGAAGCCAGATTACTTCTGGCGCCTTGGGAATGTCTTCGTATAAGGCTCTTCAAACACTTCATTATGCCTACAGAATGGCTATCGCTTCCATATCCAGAAAGAACGTTCTGATGAAACCAGTGGCTCTTTATGAGCATTTCATTTATGTCTTATCAAACGTTTCTCTACAGCCGCAACATGATATCCATAACATTCATTCAAGGAAGCCACACTATGTTGAAAAAGCTTGCTTGTAGCTGTTCAGGAACACTCTCACCTAAGACATCAAATAGTTCTCTTGAGGCATGACAGAATACGTATAACATTCATTTTCTGAATGAACACTGTGGTGAAAACACCTTGCTTGCAGCTGTTTAGGGGAATCTTCAAATAAGTCCTATCAAACATTTCACTACGGGCATGATGGAATATCTATAACATTCACTCATTGAAAGAATGCTGTGGTGAAACCAACTTCCTTGTAGCTTTTAAGGAACATCTTCATGTAAGTCTTTTCTAGCATTTCAGTATGAGCCATAGAGAACAGCTATACTTTCTTAAAATGAAAAAACATTGTACTTAACTCAGCTTTCAGGTAGACTTATAGTAACATTTTCATGTAAGATTTATTGAAAATTTCACAACATGTGCGACAGAATATCTATTACATTAATTCAATGAAAGATCACTATTGTGAAACCAGCTTGCTTGTATCTCTTTAGAAATACACTCATATAAGTCTTTTCTGACATTTCAGTGTATGCCATACAAAGTAACTATCACCTTATTACAATGAAAAGTCAGTGTGCTGATCCCAGCTTGCAGGTAGCTGTAGGAACCTTTTCATATATGATATAAAACATTTCACTACAGCTATAGGAGACTATATATAAAGTTTATTAAATGAAAGAACACTGTGGTGTAACCAGATTGCTTGTAGCTATTTAGGAGTATCTTCATACAAGTCTTTTCAAACATTTCAGTGTATTCCATCCAGAATGGTTATCACTTCCATAAAATGAAAGAACGATGTTAA
Organism: Equus asinus; assembly: GCF_041296235.1. NCBI lineage: Eukaryota > Metazoa > Chordata > Mammalia > Perissodactyla > Equidae > Equus > Equus asinus. The sequence goes on from NC_091810.1 coordinate 6,072,777, forward strand.
GAACCCAGCTGGAAAGTTGTCTTTTAGAAATATCTTTTTATAAGTCTTAACAAATATTGCGCTATGGTCATGACAGAATGATTTTAATATTCACTCAAGGAAAGAAGGATGAGCTGAACCCTTGTTTCCTAGTATCTGTTTAGGAAGAACTTCATAAAATACTTAAAAAATTACACTACAGACTTGAAAAATATCCATAAGATTCAGACACTAAAGGAACTCTGGTGAAACAAATGTGCTTACAGCTGTTTAGGGGCATATTCACATAAGACAGTTCAAACATTTCAGCATATGCCCTACAGATGACCTATCAATTACTAACAATGTGAGAACACTGTTCTAAGCCCAGTTTGCGGGTAGCTGTTTAGGAACATGTTCATATAAGACTTAACAAACATTTCATTGCATGTGGGACAGAATATATATAGCATTTGTTCACTGAGAGAAAACTGTGGTGAAACCATCTTACTTGCAGCCATTAAGGATCATCTTCATATTAGTCATTATAACCATTTCAATATTTGCTGTTCTGATTGAATATGAGTTTCCAACAATGAAAGAAACACTGTGCTGAATCCAGCTTGCAAGTAAGTTTTAACTAACACTTCACTACAAGTGTCACAGAATATCTGCAATATTGTTTCACTGAAAGACCTCTGTGGTGAAAGCATCTTGAAGCTATTATTAGGAACATTTGTATTTGAGACATTTCTCACATTTCAGTATATGCCATAATGAATGGGTATCATTTTCCTACAATGAAAGAACACTGTGCTAAATAGAGCTCACAGATAGCTATCTAGGAACGTTTTTACATAAGACTTATCAAACATTTTACAATAGTCGTGACAGACTATACATCACATTCAGTCACTGAAAGAAAACTGTGGAGAAACAATCTTGCTTGTATATATTTAGAAACTTCTTCATGTTCACCATTTCAAGCATTTCCATATAAGACATACTGAATGAATATCACTTTGAGACAATGATATAATGTGCTGAGGCCAGATTGCAGGCAGCTGTTTAGGAACCTTTTCCTAAGAGACTTATCATACATTTCACTACAAAGTATCTGTTACATCCATTCAGTGAAAGAACACTATTGTGAAGCCAGATTGCTGGTAGCTAATTAGGAACATCTTGATATAAGGCTTTTCTAATATTTCAGTTTATGCCAAACAGAATGACTATCATTTTCTTAAAATGAAATAACACTGTGTTGAACTCATCTTGCAGGAAGCCATTTAGGGTTTCTTCATACAAAACACCAAACATGTCACTACTGCTCTGACAGAATCTCTGTAAGATTCCTTCACTGAGGAACACACTCTGGTGAAACCAGATTGCTCATAAGTTTTTAGGAATATCTTTATATAAGGCTATTCAAACACATCATATGCTGTACAGAATGATTATCACTTCCATTAAATTAAACAACATTGTGATGCAACCAGCTGGCACATGCTATTTACGAACATTTTGTGTGTGTCTTATCAAACGTTTCTCTGCAGCCACAATGTGATAATTATTACATTCATTCAATGAAATACTGTGTTGAAAAAGCCTGCTTGTGGCTGTTTAGAAACATCTTCATGTAAGTGTTCATGCAAGCCTTATCAAACATTTCCCTACAGGCATGACAGAATATCTATAACATTCAATGTCTGTAAGAACACTGTTGGGAAACCATTTTGCTTGTAGCTACTTAGGGACATCTTCATAAAACTTATCCAGCATTTCACTACGGGTGTGATAGACTATCTATAACATCCATTCACTGAAAGAACATTGTCTGGAAAACACCTAGCAAGTAGCTCTTAAGGAACATCTTCACATATGCCATTTCAAACATTTCAGTATATGCCACAAGGAACGGCTATCACTTTCTTACAATGAAAGAGCATCGTGCTTAATCAAGCCAACAGGTAGCTGTTTAGGGATATTTTCACATAAATCATATCAAACATTTGACTACAGATGTGACAATGTCTATAACATTTGTTATCTGAAAGAAAATTATGCAAAAACCATCTTCTTTTCACTGTTTAGGAACATCTGCACATAGTACACTTCAAATACTTAAGTATATTCCACACAGAGCGACTATCATTTTCACAAAATGAAAGAACACATGCTGAATCCAGTTTATGGGTAGCTGTTTAGGAACATCATATATCAAATATTTCACCACAGATGTGACAATATCTAGAACATTCATTCACTGAAAGAACACTGTGAAGAAACCATCTTGCTTGTTAGCTGTTTAAGAATATAAATAAAAGGCTCTTCAAACATATCACTTTATGCCATACAGAATGGCTATCATCTCCCTAGCCAGAAAAGAATACTGTGATGAACCCAGCTTGCAAGTAATTGTTTATTAATATTTTGCTCAAGTCTTATCAGACATTTGCCTACAGTCATGACAGGATATCTTTAATGTCTATTCAATGTAATAACACTATATTTAAAAGAATTTCCTTGTAGCTGTTTAGAAACATCTTCATGTAAGACTTATTAAACATTCCTTTGCAGGAATGACAGAATCTCTAAACATTCACTCATTGAATGAACACAGGGATGAAAGCAGTTTTCTTGTAACTGTTGAGGAACATCTTCATAAAAAGCTTTTCAAGCATTTCAGTATATGGCATACAGCATGGCCATACCCTTCTTACAAGGAAAGAAGGTTGTGTTTAATAGCTTTCAGGTAGATTATTAGGAGCATTTTTATGTAAGACCTATTGAACTTTTAACTACAGGCATGACAGAATATCTATTACATCCATTCAATGAAAGAACACTATGGTGAAAGTGGCTTGGTTTGACTGTTAAGGAAGATCTTCATTTGAGTCCTTTTCAGCATTTCTGTATATGCCATACTAAACGGCTGTCACTATCTTATGATGAAATTATTCTGTCCTGAACACGTCTTGTTGGATTCTATTTAGGAACATCTTCATATAAGACCTCTCTAACATTTAAGCATATGCCATACAGAAGGGCTCTCACTTACTTACAGTTAAAGGACACTGTGCTAAACCCGGCTTGCTGGCGGCTGTTTGAAACCTCTTCATATAAGACTTATTAAACATTTCACTACAGGCATGACAGACTAGCTATAACACTCGTTCACTGAAAGAACACTGTGGTGAAGCCAGATTACTTCTGGCGCCTTGGGAATGTCTTCGTATAAGGCTCTTCAAACACTTCATTATGCCTACAGAATGGCTATCGCTTCCATATCCAGAAAGAACGTTCTGATGAAACCAGTGGCTCTTTATGAGCATTTCATTTATGTCTTATCAAACGTTTCTCTACAGCCGCAACATGATATCCATAACATTCATTCAAGGAAGCCACACTATGTTGAAAAAGCTTGCTTGTAGCTGTTCAGGAACACTCTCACCTAAGACATCAAATAGTTCTCTTGAGGCATGACAGAATACGTATAACATTCATTTTCTGAATGAACACTGTGGTGAAAACACCTTGCTTGCAGCTGTTTAGGGGAATCTTCAAATAAGTCCTATCAAACATTTCACTACGGGCATGATGGAATATCTATAACATTCACTCATTGAAAGAATGCTGTGGTGAAACCAACTTCCTTGTAGCTTTTAAGGAACATCTTCATGTAAGTCTTTTCTAGCATTTCAGTATGAGCCATAGAGAACAGCTATACTTTCTTAAAATGAAAAAACATTGTACTTAACTCAGCTTTCAGGTAGACTTATAGTAACATTTTCATGTAAGATTTATTGAAAATTTCACAACATGTGCGACAGAATATCTATTACATTAATTCAATGAAAGATCACTATTGTGAAACCAGCTTGCTTGTATCTCTTTAGAAATACACTCATATAAGTCTTTTCTGACATTTCAGTGTATGCCATACAAAGTAACTATCACCTTATTACAATGAAAAGTCAGTGTGCTGATCCCAGCTTGCAGGTAGCTGTAGGAACCTTTTCATATATGATATAAAACATTTCACTACAGCTATAGGAGACTATATATAAAGTTTATTAAATGAAAGAACACTGTGGTGTAACCAGATTGCTTGTAGCTATTTAGGAGTATCTTCATACAAGTCTTTTCAAACATTTCAGTGTATTCCATCCAGAATGGTTATCACTTCCATAAAATGAAAGAACGATGTTAAGAACCCAGCTGGAAAGTTGTCTTTTAGAAATATCTTTTTATAAGTCTTAACAAATATTGCGCTATGGTCATGACAGAATGATTTTAATATTCACTCAAGGAAAGAAGGATGAGCTGAACCCTTGTTTCCTAGTATCTGTTTAGGAAGAACTTCATAAAATACTTAAAAAATTACACTACAGACTTGAAAAATATCCATAAGATTCAGACACTAAAGGAACTCTGGTGAAACAAATGTGCTTACAGCTGTTTAGGGGCATATTCACATAAGACAGTTCAAACATTTCAGCATATGCCCTACAGATGACCTATCAATTACTAACAATGTGAGAACACTGTTCTAAGCCCAGTTTGCGGGTAGCTGTTTAGGAACATGTTCATATAAGACTTAACAAACATTTCATTGCATGTGGGACAGAATATATATAGCATTTGTTCACTGAGAGAAAACTGTGGTGAAACCATCTTACTTGCAGCCATTAAGGATCATCTTCATATTAGTCATTATAACCATTTCAATATTTGCTGTTCTGATTGAATATGAGTTTCCAACAATGAAAGAAACACTGTGCTGAATCCAGCTTGCAAGTAAGTTTTAACTAACACTTCACTACAAGTGTCACAGAATATCTGCAATATTGTTTCACTGAAAGACCTCTGTGGTGAAAGCATCTTGAAGCTATTATTAGGAACATTTGTATTTGAGACATTTCTCACATTTCAGTATATGCCATAATGAATGGGTATCATTTTCCTACAATGAAAGAACACTGTGCTAAATAGAGCTCACAGATAGCTATCTAGGAACGTTTTTACATAAGACTTATCAAACATTTTACAATAGTCGTGACAGACTATACATCACATTCAGTCACTGAAAGAAAACTGTGGAGAAACAATCTTGCTTGTATATATTTAGAAACTTCTTCATGTTCACCATTTCAAGCATTTCCATATAAGACATACTGAATGAATATCACTTTGAGACAATGATATAATGTGCTGAGGCCAGATTGCAGGCAGCTGTTTAGGAACCTTTTCCTAAGAGACTTATCATACATTTCACTACAAAGTATCTGTTACATCCATTCAGTGAAAGAACACTATTGTGAAGCCAGATTGCTGGTAGCTAATTAGGAACATCTTGATATAAGGCTTTTCTAATATTTCAGTTTATGCCAAACAGAATGACTATCATTTTCTTAAAATGAAATAACACTGTGTTGAACTCATCTTGCAGGAAGCCATTTAGGGTTTCTTCATACAAAACACCAAACATGTCACTACTGCTCTGACAGAATCTCTGTAAGATTCCTTCACTGAGGAACACACTCTGGTGAAACCAGATTGCTCATAAGTTTTTAGGAATATCTTTATATAAGGCTATTCAAACACATCATATGCTGTACAGAATGATTATCACTTCCATTAAATTAAACAACATTGTGATGCAACCAGCTGGCACATGCTATTTACGAACATTTTGTGTGTGTCTTATCAAACGTTTCTCTGCAGCCACAATGTGATAATTATTACATTCATTCAATGAAATACTGTGTTGAAAAAGCCTGCTTGTGGCTGTTTAGAAACATCTTCATGTAAGTGTTCATGCAAGCCTTATCAAACATTTCCCTACAGGCATGACAGAATATCTATAACATTCAATGTCTGTAAGAACACTGTTGGGAAACCATTTTGCTTGTAGCTACTTAGGGACATCTTCATAAAACTTATCCAGCATTTCACTACGGGTGTGATAGACTATCTATAACATCCATTCACTGAAAGAACATTGTCTGGAAAACACCTAGCAAGTAGCTCTTAAGGAACATCTTCACATATGCCATTTCAAACATTTCAGTATATGCCACAAGGAACGGCTATCACTTTCTTACAATGAAAGAGCATCGTGCTTAATCAAGCCAACAGGTAGCTGTTTAGGGATATTTTCACATAAATCATATCAAACATTTGACTACAGATGTGACAATGTCTATAACATTTGTTATCTGAAAGAAAATTATGCAAAAACCATCTTCTTTTCACTGTTTAGGAACATCTGCACATAGTACACTTCAAATACTTAAGTATATTCCACACAGAGCGACTATCATTTTCACAAAATGAAAGAACACATGCTGAATCCAGTTTATGGGTAGCTGTTTAGGAACATCATATATCAAATATTTCACCACAGATGTGACAATATCTAGAACATTCATTCACTGAAAGAACACTGTGAAGAAACCATCTTGCTTGTTAGCTGTTTAAGAATATAAATAAAAGGCTCTTCAAACATATCACTTTATGCCATACAGAATGGCTATCATCTCCCTAGCCAGAAAAGAATACTGTGATGAACCCAGCTTGCAAGTAATTGTTTATTAATATTTTGCTCAAGTCTTATCAGACATTTGCCTACAGTCATGACAGGATATCTTTAATGTCTATTCAATGTAATAACACTATATTTAAAAGAATTTCCTTGTAGCTGTTTAGAAACATCTTCATGTAAGACTTATTAAACATTCCTTTGCAGGAATGACAGAATCTCTAAACATTCACTCATTGAATGAACACAGGGATGAAAGCAGTTTTCTTGTAACTGTTGAGGAACATCTTCATAAAAAGCTTTTCAAGCATTTCAGTATATGGCATACAGCATGGCCATACCCTTCTTACAAGGAAAGAAGGTTGTGTTTAATAGCTTTCAGGTAGATTATTAGGAGCATTTTTATGTAAGACCTATTGAACTTTTAACTACAGGCATGACAGAATATCTATTACATCCATTCAATGAAAGAACACTATGGTGAAAGTGGCTTGGTTTGACTGTTAAGGAAGATCTTCATTTGAGTCCTTTTCAGCATTTCTGTATATGCCATACTAAACGGCTGTCACTATCTTATGATGAAATTATTCTGTCCTGAACACGTCTTGTTGGATTCTATTTAGGAACATCTTCATATAAGACCTCTCTAACATTTAAGCATATGCCATACAGAAGGGCTCTCACTTACTTACAGTTAAAGGACACTGTGCTAAACCCGGCTTGCTGGCGGCTGTTTGAAACCTCTTCATATAAGACTTATTAAACATTTCACTACAGGCATGACAGACTAGCTATAACACTCGTTCACTGAAAGAACACTGTGGTGAAGCCAGATTACTTCTGGCGCCTTGGGAATGTCTTCGTATAAGGCTCTTCAAACACTTCATTATGCCTACAGAATGGCTATCGCTTCCATATCCAGAAAGAACGTTCTGATGAAACCAGTGGCTCTTTATGAGCATTTCATTTATGTCTTATCAAACGTTTCTCTACAGCCGCAACATGATATCCATAACATTCATTCAAGGAAGCCACACTATGTTGAAAAAGCTTGCTTGTAGCTGTTCAGGAACACTCTCACCTAAGACATCAAATAGTTCTCTTGAGGCATGACAGAATACGTATAACATTCATTTTCTGAATGAACACTGTGGTGAAAACACCTTGCTTGCAGCTGTTTAGGGGAATCTTCAAATAAGTCCTATCAAACATTTCACTACGGGCATGATGGAATATCTATAACATTCACTCATTGAAAGAATGCTGTGGTGAAACCAACTTCCTTGTAGCTTTTAAGGAACATCTTCATGTAAGTCTTTTCTAGCATTTCAGTATGAGCCATAGAGAACAGCTATACTTTCTTAAAATGAAAAAACATTGTACTTAACTCAGCTTTCAGGTAGACTTATAGTAACATTTTCATGTAAGATTTATTGAAAATTTCACAACATGTGCGACAGAATATCTATTACATTAATTCAATGAAAGATCACTATTGTGAAACCAGCTTGCTTGTATCTCTTTAGAAATACACTCATATAAGTCTTTTCTGACATTTCAGTGTATGCCATACAAAGTAACTATCACCTTATTACAATGAAAAGTCAGTGTGCTGATCCCAGCTTGCAGGTAGCTGTAGGAACCTTTTCATATATGATATAAAACATTTCACTACAGCTATAGGAGACTATATATAAAGTTTATTAAATGAAAGAACACTGTGGTGTAACCAGATTGCTTGTAGCTATTTAGGAGTATCTTCATACAAGTCTTTTCAAACATTTCAGTGTATTCCATCCAGAATGGTTATCACTTCCATAAAATGAAAGAACGATGTTAAGAACCCAGCTGGAAAGTTGTCTTTTAGAAATATCTTTTTATAAGTCTTAACAAATATTGCGCTATGGTCATGACAGAATGATTTTAATATTCACTCAAGGAAAGAAGGATGAGCTGAACCCTTGTTTCCTAGTATCTGTTTAGGAAGAACTTCATAAAATACTTAAAAAATTACACTACAGACTTGAAAAATATCCATAAGATTCAGACACTAAAGGAACTCTGGTGAAACAAATGTGCTTACAGCTGTTTAGGGGCATATTCACATAAGACAGTTCAAACATTTCAGCATATGCCCTACAGATGACCTATCAATTACTAACAATGTGAGAACGCTGTTCTAAGCCCAGTTTGCGGGTAGCTGTTTAGGAACATGTTCATATAAGACTTAACAAACATTTCATTGCATGTGGGACAGAATGTATATAGCATTTGTTCACTGAGAGAAAACTGTGGTGAAACCATCTTACTTGCAGCCATTAAGGATCATCTTCATATTAGTCATTATAACCATTTCAATATTTGCTGTTCTGATTGAATATGAGTTTCCAACAATGAAAGAAACACTGTGCTGAATCCAGCTTGCAAGTAAGTTTTAACTAACACTTCACTACAAGTGTCACAGAATATCTGCAATATTGTTTCACTGAAAGACCTCTGTGGTGAAAGCATCTTGAAGCTATTATTAGGAACATTTGTATTTGAGACATTTCTCACATTTCAGTATATGCCATAATGAATGGGTATCATTTTCCTACAATGAAAGAACACTGTGCTAAATAGAGCTCACAGATAGCTATCTAGGAACGTTTTTACATAAGACTTATCAAACATTTTACAATAGTCGTGACAGACTATACATCACATTCAGTCACTGAAAGAAAACTGTGGAGAAACAATCTTGCTTGTATATATTTAGAAACTTCTTCATGTTCACCATTTCAAGCATTTCCATATAAGACATACTGAATGAATATCACTTTGAGACAATGATATAATGTGCTGAGGCCAGATTGCAGGCAGCTGTTTAGGAACCTTTTCCTAAGAGACTTATCATACATTTCACTACAAAGTATCTGTTACATCCATTCAGTGAAAGAACACTATTGTGAAGCCAGATTGCTGGTAGCTAATTAGGAACATCTTGATATAAGGCTTTTCTAATATTTCAGTTTATGCCAAACAGAATGACTATCATTTTCTTAAAATGAAATAACACTGTGTTGAACTCATCTTGCAGGAAGCCATTTAGGGTTTCTTCATACAAAACACCAAACATGTCACTACTGCTCTGACAGAATCTCTGTAAGATTCCTTCACTGAGGAACACACTCTGGTGAAACCAGATTGCTCATAAGTTTTTAGGAATATCTTTATATAAGGCTATTCAAACACATCATATGCTGTACAGAATGATTATCACTTCCATTAAATTAAACAACATTGTGATGCAACCAGCTGGCACATGCTATTTACGAACATTTTGTGTGTGTCTTATCAAACGTTTCTCTGCAGCCACAATGTGATAATTATTACATTCATTCAATGAAATACTGTGTTGAAAAAGCCTGCTTGTGGCTGTTTAGAAACATCTTCATGTAAGTGTTCATGCAAGCCTTATCAAACATTTCCCTACAGGCATGACAGAATATCTATAACATTCAATGTCTGTAAGAACACTGTTGGGAAACCATTTTGCTTGTAGCTACTTAGGGACATCTTCATAAAACTTATCCAGCATTTCACTACGGGTGTGATAGACTATCTATAACATCCATTCACTGAAAGAACATTGTCTGGAAAACACCTAGCAAGTAGCTCTTAAGGAACATCTTCACATATGCCATTTCAAACATTTCAGTATATGCCACAAGGAACGGCTATCACTTTCTTACAATGAAAGAGCATCGTGCTTAATCAAGCCAACAGGTAGCTGTTTAGGGATATTTTCACATAAATCATATCAAACATTTGACTACAGATGTGACAATGTCTATAACATTTGTTATCTGAAAGAAAATTATGCAAAAACCATCTTCTTTTCACTGTTTAGGAACATCTGCACATAGTACACTTCAAATACTTAAGTATATTCCACACAGAGCGACTATCATTTTCACAAAATGAAAGAACACATGCTGAATCCAGTTTATGGGTAGCTGTTTAGGAACATCATATATCAAATATTTCACCACAGATGTGACAATATCTAGAACATTCATTCACTGAAAGAACACTGTGAAGAAACCATCTTGCTTGTTAGCTGTTTAAGAATATAAATAAAAGGCTCTTCAAACATATCACTTTATGCCATACAGAATGGCTATCATCTCCCTAGCCAGAAAAGAATACTGTGATGAACCCAGCTTGCAAGTAATTGTTTATTAATATTTTGCTCAAGTCTTATCAGACATTTGCCTACAGTCATGACAGGATATCTTTAATGTCTATTCAATGTAATAACACTATATTTAAAAGAATTTCCTTGTAGCTGTTTAGAAACATCTTCATGTAAGACTTATTAAACATTCCTTTGCAGGAATGACAGAATCTCTAAACATTCACTCATTGAATGAACACAGGGATGAAAGCAGTTTTCTTGTAACTGTTGAGGAACATCTTCATATAAAGCTTTTCAAGCATTTCAGTATATGGCATACAGCATGGCCATACCCTTCTTACAAGGAAAGAAGGTTGTGTTTAATAGCTTTCAGGTAGATTATTAGGAGCATTTTTATGTAAGACCTATTGAACTTTTAACTACAGGCATGACAGAATATCTATTACATCCATTCAATGAAAGAACACTATGGTGAAAGTGGCTTGGTTTGACTGTTAAGGAAGATCTTCATTTGAGTCCTTTTCAGCATTTCTGTATATGCCATACTAAACGGCTGTCACTATCTTATGATGAAATTATTCTGTCCTGAACACGTCTTGTTGGATTCTATTTAGGAACATCTTCATATAAGACCTCTCTAACATTTAAGCATATGCCATACAGAAGGGCTCTCACTTACTTACAGTTAAAGGACACTGTGCTAAACCCGGCTTGCTGGCGGCTGTTTGAAACCTCTTCATATAAGACTTATTAAACATTTCACTACAGGCATGACAGACTAGCTATAACACTCGTTCACTGAAAGAACACTGTGGTGAAGCCAGATTACTTCTGGCGCCTTGGGAATGTCTTCGTATAAGGCTCTTCAAACACTTCATTATGCCTACAGAATGGCTATCGCTTCCATATCCAGAAAGAACGTTCTGATGAAACCAGTGGCTCTTTATGAGCATTTCATTTATGTCTTATCAAACGTTTCTCTACAGCCGCAACATGATATCCATAACATTCATTCAAGGAAGCCACACTATGTTGAAAAAGCTTGCTTGTAGCTGTTCAGGAACACTCTCACCTAAGACATCAAATAGTTCTCTTGAGGCATGACAGAATACGTATAACATTCATTTTCTGAATGAACACTGTGGTGAAAACACCTTGCTTGCAGCTGTTTAGGGGAATCTTCAAATAAGTCCTATCAAACATTTCACTACGGGCATGATGGAATATCTATAACATTCACTCATTGAAAGAATGCTGTGGTGAAACCAACTTCCTTGTAGCTTTTAAGGAACATCTTCATGTAAGTCTTTTCTAGCATTTCAGTATGAGCCATAGAGAACAGCTATACTTTCTTAAAATGAAAAAACATTGTACTTAACTCAGCTTTCAGGTAGACTTATAGTAACATTTTCATGTAAGATTTATTGAAAATTTCACAACATGTGCGACAGAATATCTATTACATTAATTCAATGAAAGATCACTATTGTGAAACCAGCTTGCTTGTATCTCTTTAGAAATACACTCATATAAGTCTTTTCTGACATTTCAGTGTATGCCATACAAAGTAACTATCACCTTATTACAATGAAAAGTCAGTGTGCTGATCCCAGCTTGCAGGTAGCTGTAGGAACCTTTTCATATATGATATAAAACATTTCACTACAGCTATAGGAGACTATATATAAAGTTTATTAAATGAAAGAACACTGTGGTGTAACCAGATTGCTTGTAGCTATTTAGGAGTATCTTCATACAAGTCTTTTCAAACATTTCAGTGTATTCCATCCAGAATGGTTATCACTTCCATAAAATGAAAGAACGATGTTAAGAACCCAGCTGGAAAGTTGTCTTTTAGAAATATCTTTTTATAAGTCTTAACAAATATTGCGCTATGGTCATGACAGAATGATTTTAATATTCACTCAAGGAAAGAAGGATGAGCTGAACCCTTGTTTCCTAGTATCTGTTTAGGAAGAACTTCATAAAATACTTAAAAAATTACACTACAGACTTGAAAAATATCCATAAGATTCAGACACTAAAGGAACTCTGGTGAAACAAATGTGCTTACAGCTGTTTAGGGGCATATTCACATAAGACAGTTCAAACATTTCAGCATATGCCCTACAGATGACCTATCAATTACTAACAATGTGAGAACGCTGTTCTAAGCCCAGTTTGCGGGTAGCTGTTTAGGAACATGTTCATATAAGACTTAACAAACATTTCATTGCATGTGGGACAGAATGTATATAGCATTTGTTCACTGAGAGAAAACTGTGGTGAAACCATCTTACTTGCAGCCATTAAGGATCATCTTCATATTAGTCATTATAACCATTTCAATATTTGCTGTTCTGATTGAATATGAGTTTCCAACAATGAAAGAAACACTGTGCTGAATCCAGCTTGCAAGTAAGTTTTAACTAACACTTCACTACAAGTGTCACAGAATATCTGCAATATTGTTTCACTGAAAGACCTCTGTGGTGAAAGCATCTTGAAGCTATTATTAGGAACATTTGTATTTGAGACATTTCTCACATTTCAGTATATGCCATAATGAATGGGTATCATTTTCCTACAATGAAAGAACACTGTGCTAAATAGAGCTCACAGATAGCTATCTAGGAACGTTTTTACATAAGACTTATCAAACATTTTACAATAGTCGTGACAGACTATACATCACATTCAGTCACTGAAAGAAAACTGTGGAGAAACAATCTTGCTTGTATATATTTAGAAACTTCTTCATGTTCACCATTTCAAGCATTTCCATATAAGACATACTGAATGAATATCACTTTGAGACAATGATATAATGTGCTGAGGCCAGATTGCAGGCAGCTGTTTAGGAACCTTTTCCTAAGAGACTTATCATACATTTCACTACAAAGTATCTGTTACATCCATTCAGTGAAAGAACACTATTGTGAAGCCAGATTGCTGGTAGCTAATTAGGAACATCTTGATATAAGGCTTTTCTAATATTTCAGTTTATGCCAAACAGAATGACTATCATTTTCTTAAAATGAAATAACACTGTGTTGAACTCATCTTGCAGGAAGCCATTTAGGGTTTCTTCATACAAAACACCAAACATGTCACTACTGCTCTGACAGAATCTCTGTAAGATTCCTTCACTGAGGAACACACTCTGGTGAAACCAGATTGCTCATAAGTTTTTAGGAATATCTTTATATAAGGCTATTCAAACACATCATATGCTGTACAGAATGATTATCACTTCCATTAAATTAAACAACATTGTGATGCAACCAGCTGGCACATGCTATTTACGAACATTTTGTGTGTGTCTTATCAAACGTTTCTCTGCAGCCACAATGTGATAATTATTACATTCATTCAATGAAATACTGTGTTGAAAAAGCCTGCTTGTGGCTGTTTAGAAACATCTTCATGTAAGTGTTCATGCAAGCCTTATCAAACATTTCCCTACAGGCATGACAGAATATCTATAACATTCAATGTCTGTAAGAACACTGTTGGGAAACCATTTTGCTTGTAGCTACTTAGGGACATCTTCATAAAACTTATCCAGCATTTCACTACGGGTGTGATAGACTATCTATAACATCCATTCACTGAAAGAACATTGTCTGGAAAACACCTAGCAAGTAGCTCTTAAGGAACATCTTCACATATGCCATTTCAAACATTTCAGTATATGCCACAAGGAACGGCTATCACTTTCTTACAATGAAAGAGCATCGTGCTTAATCAAGCCAACAGGTAGCTGTTTAGGGATATTTTCACATAAATCATATCAAACATTTGACTACAGATGTGACAATGTCTATAACATTTGTTATCTGAAAGAAAATTATGCAAAAACCATCTTCTTTTCACTGTTTAGGAACATCTGCACATAGTACACTTCAAATACTTAAGTATATTCCACACAGAGCGACTATCATTTTCACAAAATGAAAGAACACATGCTGAATCCAGTTTATGGGTAGCTGTTTAGGAACATCATATATCAAATATTTCACCACAGATGTGACAATATCTAGAACATTCATTCACTGAAAGAACACTGTGAAGAAACCATCTTGCTTGTTAGCTGTTTAAGAATATAAATAAAAGGCTCTTCAAACATATCACTTTATGCCATACAGAATGGCTATCATCTCCCTAGCCAGAAAAGAATACTGTGATGAACCCAGCTTGCAAGTAATTGTTTATTAATATTTTGCTCAAGTCTTATCAGACATTTGCCTACAGTCATGACAGGATATCTTTAATGTCTATTCAATGTAATAACACTATATTTAAAAGAATTTCCTTGTAGCTGTTTAGAAACATCTTCATGTAAGACTTATTAAACATTCCTTTGCAGGAATGACAGAATCTCTAAACATTCACTCATTGAATGAACACAGGGATGAAAGCAGTTTTCTTGTAACTGTTGAGGAACATCTTCATATAAAGCTTTTCAAGCATTTCAGTATATGGCATACAGCATGGCCATACCCTTCTTACAAGGAAAGAAGGTTGTGTTTAATAGCTTTCAGGTAGATTATTAGGAGCATTTTTATGTAAGACCTATTGAACTTTTAACTACAGGCATGACAGAATATCTATTACATCCATTCAATGAAAGAACACTATGGTGAAAGTGGCTTGGTTTGACTGTTAAGGAAGATCTTCATTTGAGTCCTTTTCAGCATTTCTGTATATGCCATACTAAACGGCTGTCACTATCTTATGATGAAATTATTCTGTCCTGAACACGTCTTGTTGGATTCTATTTAGGAACATCTTCATATAAGACCTCTCTAACATTTAAGCATATGCCATACAGAAGGGCTCTCACTTACTTACAGTTAAAGGACACTGTGCTAAACCCGGCTTGCTGGCGGCTGTTTGAAACCTCTTCATATAAGACTTATTAAACATTTCACTACAGGCATGACAGACTAGCTATAACACTCGTTCACTGAAAGAACACTGTGGTGAAGCCAGATTACTTCTGGCGCCTTGGGAATGTCTTCGTATAAGGCTCTTCAAACACTTCATTATGCCTACAGAATGGCTATCGCTTCCATATCCAGAAAGAACGTTCTGATGAAACCAGTGGCTCTTTATGAGCATTTCATTTATGTCTTATCAAACGTTTCTCTACAGCCGCAACATGATATCCATAACATTCATTCAAGGAAGCCACACTATGTTGAAAAAGCTTGCTTGTAGCTGTTCAGGAACACTCTCACCTAAGACATCAAATAGTTCTCTTGAGGCATGACAGAATACGTATAACATTCATTTTCTGAATGAACACTGTGGTGAAAACACCTTGCTTGCAGCTGTTTAGGGGAATCTTCAAATAAGTCCTATCAAACATTTCACTACGGGCATGATGGAATATCTATAACATTCACTCATTGAAAGAATGCTGTGGTGAAACCAACTTCCTTGTAGCTTTTAAGGAACATCTTCATGTAAGTCTTTTCTAGCATTTCAGTATGAGCCATAGAGAACAGCTATACTTTCTTAAAATGAAAAAACATTGTACTTAACTCAGCTTTCAGGTAGACTTATAGTAACATTTTCATGTAAGATTTATTGAAAATTTCACAACATGTGCGACAGAATATCTATTACATTAATTCAATGAAAGATCACTATTGTGAAACCAGCTTGCTTGTATCTCTTTAGAAATACACTCATATAAGTCTTTTCTGACATTTCAGTGTATGCCATACAAAGTAACTATCACCTTATTACAATGAAAAGTCAGTGTGCTGATCCCAGCTTGCAGGTAGCTGTAGGAACCTTTTCATATATGATATAAAACATTTCACTACAGCTATAGGAGACTATATATAAAGTTTATTAAATGAAAGAACACTGTGGTGTAACCAGATTGCTTGTAGCTATTTAGGAGTATCTTCATACAAGTCTTTTCAAACATTTCAGTGTATTCCATCCAGAATGGTTATCACTTCCATAAAATGAAAGAACGATGTTAAGAACCCAGCTGGAAAGTTGTCTTTTAGAAATATCTTTTTATAAGTCTTAACAAATATTGCGCTATGGTCATGACAGAATGATTTTAATATTCACTCAAGGAAAGAAGGATGAGCTGAACCCTTGTTTCCTAGTATCTGTTTAGGAAGAACTTCATAAAATACTTAAAAAATTACACTACAGACTTGAAAAATATCCATAAGATTCAGACACTAAAGGAACTCTGGTGAAACAAATGTGCTTACAGCTGTTTAGGGGCATATTCACATAAGACAGTTCAAACATTTCAGCATATGCCCTACAGATGACCTATCAATTACTAACAATGTGAGAACGCTGTTCTAAGCCCAGTTTGCGGGTAGCTGTTTAGGAACATGTTCATATAAGACTTAACAAACATTTCATTGCATGTGGGACAGAATGTATATAGCATTTGTTCACTGAGAGAAAACTGTGGTGAAACCATCTTACTTGCAGCCATTAAGGATCATCTTCATATTAGTCATTATAACCATTTCAATATTTGCTGTTCTGATTGAATATGAGTTTCCAACAATGAAAGAAACACTGTGCTGAATCCAGCTTGCAAGTAAGTTTTAACTAACACTTCACTACAAGTGTCACAGAATATCTGCAATATTGTTTCACTGAAAGACCTCTGTGGTGAAAGCATCTTGAAGCTATTATTAGGAACATTTGTATTTGAGACATTTCTCACATTTCAGTATATGCCATAATGAATGGGTATCATTTTCCTACAATGAAAGAACACTGTGCTAAATAGAGCTCACAGATAGCTATCTAGGAACGTTTTTACATAAGACTTATCAAACATTTTACAATAGTCGTGACAGACTATACATCACATTCAGTCACTGAAAGAAAACTGTGGAGAAACAATCTTGCTTGTATATATTTAGAAACTTCTTCATGTTCACCATTTCAAGCATTTCCATATAAGACATACTGAATGAATATCACTTTGAGACAATGATATAATGTGCTGAGGCCAGATTGCAGGCAGCTGTTTAGGAACCTTTTCCTAAGAGACTTATCATACATTTCACTACAAAGTATCTGTTACATCCATTCAGTGAAAGAACACTATTGTGAAGCCAGATTGCTGGTAGCTAATTAGGAACATCTTGATATAAGGCTTTTCTAATATTTCAGTTTATGCCAAACAGAATGACTATCATTTTCTTAAAATGAAATAACACTGTGTTGAACTCATCTTGCAGGAAGCCATTTAGGGTTTCTTCATACAAAACACCAAACATGTCACTACTGCTCTGACAGAATCTCTGTAAGATTCCTTCACTGAGGAACACACTCTGGTGAAACCAGATTGCTCATAAGTTTTTAGGAATATCTTTATATAAGGCTATTCAAACACATCATATGCTGTACAGAATGATTATCACTTCCATTAAATTAAACAACATTGTGATGCAACCAGCTGGCACATGCTATTTACGAACATTTTGTGTGTGTCTTATCAAACGTTTCTCTGCAGCCACAATGTGATAATTATTACATTCATTCAATGAAATACTGTGTTGAAAAAGCCTGCTTGTGGCTGTTTAGAAACATCTTCATGTAAGTGTTCATGCAAGCCTTATCAAACATTTCCCTACAGGCATGACAGAATATCTATAACATTCAATGTCTGTAAGAACACTGTTGGGAAACCATTTTGCTTGTAGCTACTTAGGGACATCTTCATAAAACTTATCCAGCATTTCACTACGGGTGTGATAGACTATCTATAACATCCATTCACTGAAAGAACATTGTCTGGAAAACACCTAGCAAGTAGCTCTTAAGGAACATCTTCACATATGCCATTTCAAACATTTCAGTATATGCCACAAGGAACGGCTATCACTTTCTTACAATGAAAGAGCATCGTGCTTAATCAAGCCAACAGGTAGCTGTTTAGGGATATTTTCACATAAATCATATCAAACATTTGACTACAGATGTGACAATGTCTATAACATTTGTTATCTGAAAGAAAATTATGCAAAAACCATCTTCTTTTCACTGTTTAGGAACATCTGCACATAGTACACTTCAAATACTTAAGTATATTCCACACAGAGCGACTATCATTTTCACAAAATGAAAGAACACATGCTGAATCCAGTTTATGGGTAGCTGTTTAGGAACATCATATATCAAATATTTCACCACAGATGTGACAATATCTAGAACATTCATTCACTGAAAGAACACTGTGAAGAAACCATCTTGCTTGTTAGCTGTTTAAGAATATAAATAAAAGGCTCTTCAAACATATCACTTTATGCCATACAGAATGGCTATCATCTCCCTAGCCAGAAAAGAATACTGTGATGAACCCAGCTTGCAAGTAATTGTTTATTAATATTTTGCTCAAGTCTTATCAGACATTTGCCTACAGTCATGACAGGATATCTTTAATGTCTATTCAATGTAATAACACTATATTTAAAAGAATTTCCTTGTAGCTGTTTAGAAACATCTTCATGTAAGACTTATTAAACATTCCTTTGCAGGAATGACAGAATCTCTAAACATTCACTCATTGAATGAACACAGGGATGAAAGCAGTTTTCTTGTAACTGTTGAGGAACATCTTCATATAAAGCTTTTCAAGCATTTCAGTATATGGCATACAGCATGGCCATACCCTTCTTACAAGGAAAGAAGGTTGTGTTTAATAGCTTTCAGGTAGATTATTAGGAGCATTTTTATGTAAGACCTATTGAACTTTTAACTACAGGCATGACAGAATATCTATTACATCCATTCAATGAAAGAACACTATGGTGAAAGTGGCTTGGTTTGACTGTTAAGGAAGATCTTCATTTGAGTCCTTTTCAGCATTTCTGTATATGCCATACTAAACGGCTGTCACTATCTTATGATGAAATTATTCTGTCCTGAACACGTCTTGTTGGATTCTATTTAGGAACATCTTCATATAAGACCTCTCTAACATTTAAGCATATGCCATACAGAAGGGCTCTCACTTACTTACAGTTAAAGGACACTGTGCTAAACCCGGCTTGCTGGCGGCTGTTTGAAACCTCTTCATATAAGACTTATTAAACATTTCACTACAGGCATGACAGACTAGCTATAACACTCGTTCACTGAAAGAACACTGTGGTGAAGCCAGATTACTTCTGGCGCCTTGGGAATGTCTTCGTATAAGGCTCTTCAAACACTTCATTATGCCTACAGAATGGCTATCGCTTCCATATCCAGAAAGAACGTTCTGATGAAACCAGTGGCTCTTTATGAGCATTTCATTTATGTCTTATCAAACGTTTCTCTACAGCCGCAACATGATATCCATAACATTCATTCAAGGAAGCCACACTATGTTGAAAAAGCTTGCTTGTAGCTGTTCAGGAACACTCTCACCTAAGACATCAAATAGTTCTCTTGAGGCATGACAGAATACGTATAACATTCATTTTCTGAATGAACACTGTGGTGAAAACACCTTGCTTGCAGCTGTTTAGGGGAATCTTCAAATAAGTCCTATCAAACATTTCACTACGGGCATGATGGAATATCTATAACATTCACTCATTGAAAGAATGCTGTGGTGAAACCAACTTCCTTGTAGCTTTTAAGGAACATCTTCATGTAAGTCTTTTCTAGCATTTCAGTATGAGCCATAGAGAACAGCTATACTTTCTTAAAATGAAAAAACATTGTACTTAACTCAGCTTTCAGGTAGACTTATAGTAACATTTTCATGTAAGATTTATTGAAAATTTCACAACATGTGCGACAGAATATCTATTACATTAATTCAATGAAAGATCACTATTGTGAAACCAGCTTGCTTGTATCTCTTTAGAAATACACTCATATAAGTCTTTTCTGACATTTCAGTGTATGCCATACAAAGTAACTATCACCTTATTACAATGAAAAGTCAGTGTGCTGATCCCAGCTTGCAGGTAGCTGTAGGAACCTTTTCATATATGATATAAAACATTTCACTACAGCTATAGGAGACTATATATAAAGTTTATTAAATGAAAGAACACTGTGGTGTAACCAGATTGCTTGTAGCTATTTAGGAGTATCTTCATACAAGTCTTTTCAAACATTTCAGTGTATTCCATCCAGAATGGTTATCACTTCCATAAAATGAAAGAACGATGTTAAGAACCCAGCTGGAAAGTTGTCTTTTAGAAATATCTTTTTATAAGTCTTAACAAATATTGCGCTATGGTCATGACAGAATGATTTTAATATTCACTCAAGGAAAGAAGGATGAGCTGAACCCTTGTTTCCTAGTATCTGTTTAGGAAGAACTTCATAAAATACTTAAAAAATTACACTACAGACTTGAAAAATATCCATAAGATTCAGACACTAAAGGAACTCTGGTGAAACAAATGTGCTTACAGCTGTTTAGGGGCATATTCACATAAGACAGTTCAAACATTTCAGCATATGCCCTACAGATGACCTATCAATTACTAACAATGTGAGAACGCTGTTCTAAGCCCAGTTTGCGGGTAGCTGTTTAGGAACATGTTCATATAAGACTTAACAAACATTTCATTGCATGTGGGACAGAATGTATATAGCATTTGTTCACTGAGAGAAAACTGTGGTGAAACCATCTTACTTGCAGCCATTAAGGATCATCTTCATATTAGTCATTATAACCATTTCAATATTTGCTGTTCTGATT